>NW_020825194.1:4085000-5446666 GCF_003286155.1 Drosophila erecta
ATGGCAAAAAAAAAAAAGAAATTGTTATCCCGAAACGTATAAAACAAACGTGGTCGACGAGCATAAAAAATGTCCGGCAGTTAAGAGTAGCAGAGTGTCCAAGAACGTGTGTCGTGAGCTGCATGAGAAACCGGAAAAGCGGAAAGGAAAAGAGCGGAGACACCGGTCGGAGGCTTTCCACCACTAACAAGAAACGTAACGATAACGAAAAACAAACTTTAAAAATTGGATTCTTCATTTGCATCGGCAAATCCAATCAAGCCAACGTAAAGACCTCGGCCAGACATATACACAACATAAAGCCGATGCACCACCAACTGAACCACTCTGCCAGCAGCACCACCACGGCCACCTGCAATTGGGAACCACGCACTGAGAAAAATATTTTATTACACAACTTTCTCGATTTTTATTTCATGGTTGCTGTTTGCTTAATCCGAAATATATATACATTTATATTTGTTGTACAATGCAATTTATAATTTACTTAGCTGATCATATGCTAATATATTCTTGCACGAATTTCTCGCCGTGTACGCGCTTCCATATGAACATGCCCCACGTTACGTATACGCCACCAGCTCAGAAAGGAACAGAGCGAGAGGAGCAGAGAAGAGCGGACACGAACAATAAATGAAAGGTGTGCGCCTCCTGTTTGTCCATATAGTTGACCATTGCTTATGGCCTGCCACCGACCACGCCCCCGCTCGCTGCGCCCGCCCCCAATCCGGCTGAAAATTGGTAACGATTTGTATTGGACTACGGCCAAGCATAAAAGAGGCTGAGTCCGAGTCTGTTTGGCCATTGTGAGAGAGTGAGTGCATGTCTGTGTGTCTGTATCGAGTGCCGAATCTTGTTTAAAAGTTTTGTCCTTTTGCAGTCCTGCTGCCAGTAGTTGCCCCCAATCTCTCGCAGAAAGGCGAAAGGAGAATGGAGGAAAAATTGTCTTATTTGTATGCCCGGCTCACCTGCCGTTATCCATCTGTCTTGTATCTTCATCAAGTTGGCCAGTATTAAGTCGCTTGTTGGTCGGTCGCCCGGCCTTCACTGCCGCTCCCTTTGCAGCATGTCCTTGCAACGTTGTGGTTTTTTGCGTTGAGCTCTTAAAAAACCCACAGCATGCTTTTTGGGGGGCGACTGAGGGGTTTATTGATTGCCCCGGCATACGTTTGCCATTTTATTACAAGCCGGAAAATAGAGCTGCAAAAAAAATTTCAAAAAAAAGGAAATAAAAATGAAAGAAAATGCATCGAACCGCCTCACTTTTGTTTCCCTGCTGTGCTTTTTTCCCTTCTTCACCCCTCGTTTTCTGGCCTCGTTAATTGCCTCAAAGCCAAACATTTGCGTCAGTGGCAACCGCATTCGACGTCGTGACAATGACAACGGCAACCGCCGCTTAAATTGCCCAAAACCGCGACAAGTGGCCGTGTCCAGCGATTTCCCCAACCCACCTCCCCAGGCGAACCATCGCCCCACTTCATCGGGCTTTTAACCGCCACCCTTCCCGGATTTTCCTCACCACGGCCACGGAGCCACGGAGCCGCGGAGTCACGGCATCGGCTTCAACTACGGCTCCGGCCCAATGGAGCGTATAAGAAAACCATTCATTAGCGCTTATCAAACGGCACAGACAGATCTGTCCCGCCACTCAATGGCTGTTTGATTTTGGCCCTAAACTACGGCGACTTTTTATGCCCTGCCAAGGGGTAGCATGAAGTTCTGGAACCTTACAATTAAATACTAATATTGCAGCTGAAAATATATTTAAGAGCATAACAGCTCCTCCACTTCCCTAGAGAAATACTTCGTTATGAAAACGACTAGCCAGGCATATAATTATTGCTAAGATAGGGTATTCTAAGCATCGGCGGGGTGACAGACTCTCGATTTTTTGCGTCTAGCTAGGCCTCTGCTGACGTTTATTGTAAATGGCTGTCCAATGAAAATTGTTGTGGCCTATCAACGTCAACGCGGTCACGGCCAGGCCGTGTGTCATTAGTTCGGGAAAAAGTGGCGGCAAAAAACTTGTTCGCCCGCAAGTCGTGAAAAAAGTATCTGGCATTTTTATCGGCCCCCCAAACGCTGGATGTCCTGCGTCCTCCTGTTGCTGTCTTGCTTTAGTTTAATTGGCACTTGACAGAGTGGCCAACATCAGCAACAAAACACCAGCAGCCACTAGGTAAATCTGCTGCTCGTCTTGGTCCCTGGTGCTATCAATCAAATTGGCTTTTTCCATATCCATCAGCACTTGCGGCAGATGACTCGTGCGTTGATTTCCTGCGGACGCATTATTATTTGTAATGCCCCTTAATTGCTGTTTGATGTGCGCTTTATGTGTAATTATGTAGGTTGTTAACGCTTTCAATTTAAAGAGTGGCTAATAAGAGTGGCTTTTCCTCAGAGAATCCAATTTCTTCTAAAATTAGTGACCACCGCAGCCCGACATATAAAACAAAGCTATCCGGTGATACTATTATAATCATTTCATACAAGTATTTTAATAATATCATTTGTTTGAAGGGTGAATTGTTATTAGTTTCGACATCGCCCCGAAACCTGATGTATTTGCAGTCCTGGCCAGAATGTTGTCTTACTTGAATAATTAAAGGGCGCACACACTCACAGATCAAGAACTGTTGGCAGTCGCAACGTTATCGGCGCCAAGCCTTCTGGTTAAGGGAATAATGCAAATGTATCTGTAAATCTAATGTCCTGCAGCACACCGCATCCGAGTGCGAGGACCAGCACTGGAAAGCAGTGCTCGGGACCAGAGCCAGGCCAACGAATTTATAACTGATTTCTGGTGATTTAGTTGGCTCGCCAAATGGAATGAGCTGAGTAGCGAATGTCTACGGCGGCTGTTCCCTGCACACAGAAAATAAATTATGTTAAGTTCCTAATGGTGCACTTAAATTAAAAGAGACACTAATGAAGGAAAGCATTTTTGTCTGCTTGTCGTCACTATTTTGAATATTTTGTAGAATTTTGTAAGCCCATTCGCTTTGCATTGATTTCAGGTGATGTTTTCTCCATGTGCGACCACTTATTATGCAAAATGCCGCACTGGAGCGACGGATGATGACCAGGGGCCAAAAGGGTTGGGGCTCCAAATGGTTTGGACATGTCATGACGGAGCGCGTCTCATTTATATTGCATGGCTGAAATGGCTGAGAGGCAGTCGTAGACCCACGAATAGATACGGGCCAGGCTCACTTGAAATGCATTGAAATTCATGCAGAAAAAAAGGGAAAATGAAATGGGTGAATGAGAAATAGGGGAAAATGTGGCACAAGGCCGTGTGCCGGCACAAAAGTTAATTGAAATGCTATCAAAGCATATTCAATTAATTTAAATTAGCTCAGCGCGGCACAACACAAAACGCAATGCGCCTGCGGCGATTTTGGGGGCCTCGAAGTTTTCCAGTTTTCCCGCCTCGCAGTTTCCACTTGGCTGCCATGTTAATTATATACGCGAAGGCTGCTGCCAACCAAACTAAATGGCAAAAGTTTTCCCCCTGTCAGTGGCAAGAGTCGACTGCCAATGATAAGGAAGATCGGACAGCAGTTTGGGGGTAACCACGCCTTCATTAATCAATTATTGCAAACAATTTACGGCTCTTGATATTCGGGGCGCAAGCAACAATGCCAATGACAACAGCCGACAATCAGCTATCAGCTATCAGCTATCAGCTCTTGGCAAAATATTTTTATTTAAAAAGGGCTTGGCAAATGATAATGGTGAACCAAATCGCCCGGAGCGTCC
The DNA here is from genome assembly GCF_003286155.1 of Drosophila erecta. Taxonomy (NCBI): domain Eukaryota; kingdom Metazoa; phylum Arthropoda; class Insecta; order Diptera; family Drosophilidae; genus Drosophila; species Drosophila erecta. The sequence goes on from NW_020825194.1 coordinate 4,088,763, forward strand.
ATCATTTGTCGGTTTCTGGCATCTCAAGGAGATGGCGAATGTAATTTTGTTTATTTCACATGTCGAGCGGAGCTGTCAGTCCATTGACAGTGTCAGAATTTCAATCAAAATGCAAATTAATAATAAACAAAAATGGCATGGCATTTACTCACGCCGATGAGATCAAATTAAATTTCAATTAGCTGTCACAGGCTCTGTCTCCACCCAAAATGGAGAAGGAGCAGCAAATTAGTCAATCGAAGAGCCTTTGATACTTTCTCAAGCAAGAGATTGAGGTTGCTGCTGAAAGGACACTTCCAGGCCTTAAACATACAAGTATGTAACTAGATACCAAGGGAACTTGCCCTAGGCGATTCGATTGAATTGCAATTACTATTTACAATGAGCCGTTCCTAATGAGCCCAGCCCACTGAATAGGAGTGCCATTGATAGCTAGGTAATCACATAACATTTTCAAAATATTCCGTACCATTCAAACAATAAAAACTTTAAAAAAGATCAACTATTTTTTAAATGAAACTTAAGGCATGTTATGCCCTGCAGGCCTAAGTTTTAATTCAAGTATTTTCAACAGCAATTTCACCGGCTGCATTCCATTATTTGTCGAACAAAAGCGAAATCCGCGTTTTTTGTTTGTTCACTGGTTTCATTTACTGAGAATTCAGCTCGGTTGAGTTCAGCCCTCTGTGTGCTTATTAACGTTTTGTTTTTAACATTTGCATGAGACTGCTGCCTGCGCCGAATGGCCGACGGGTGGGCGGTCAGTCGGTCGAATGGTCAGCCGCAGCTGGTCAGCAGCATCTGGTTTTTGGCCCCAATCCCTGCCTTTGTGCAACTAAATTATTTAGTTGTGTGGCCGGAAAGCAGAAGCAAGTAGTCCGAAGCGCGACCACTGCCAGTCTGGCCAAAAACTCACTGACATGGCCGGGCATCAAATGATTGCCCCAGACACTTTATAATGCATGAGTCTGCAGCAGTTGCAGCAGCAGCAGCAGCAGCAGCGGCAGCAACAACAATAATGACAGCAGCAACAGGAAGAGGCCGCACAATGAGCATGAACACGAGTAACCGAATTATTTATATTTAAATTGTTTTGGTTGCTGCACTCGTTGTTGCCTTTGAGTTTCGCATGTCTATTTGGCGAGTGCACACAGAGAACCCGTAGCCATGGAGCCCCGTAACCTGTGATCCCCGGAACTACCGGGCTGCCGTCTCCCACAGTGAAGCCTGGGCTTTCACGGCCATGATTATGTGGCAGCGCCAGCCTTTGACGCTGCCGAAAAAGTGGTGAGAGCTCGTCGTGCACTAAGAAAATTTCGAATGAGTTGCATGAACCAAGAGACGCATTTGAGATGGAACGATAATAGCAACTTGCAGTTCAATGGTTATCACATTAAAAGGTTATCACTTTAGTGGTCACTTCTAGCTACTCCTGAACTTTGAATTGTGCGCATTTTCGCTAAAATTCGACTTTAGGCACTCTTTTTCGCGAGTGTAGCGCCGAGACACTATCCGTGTCCTGACCAGACTCCGCATGAGCTTTATTTATGCATTTCATTTTGGTGTGCTTGCTGGGGGCCAACTTTTGGTGCGGCCATGCCACGGTAAGTGGCGCAGAAGGATGGGGCTGTCTGTCGGGTTGCGTTGCGTTGCGACCCGCCTTTGAGTTGATGTATTAAAAATTTTCACACATGGCAGTTGGTTGGCCGGTCGTCGCCTGCGAGGCAACCTCTTTGCTTGCACTGAACACTGAGCACTGAAATTTGATTTTCCACCCCACCGGGAAAAGCGCCCGCAATAACCCCGCCGCCATTCGCTTTTCATCTGGAACTTTGGCTGTGCACTTTTCAGCGCTTGATTTGCGTTGAAAATGCGCTGCTGGTTTTCCCAACCCCCTTTGGATATACTCCTATACTCGTATACTCGTATACTCCTTTACTCGAAACGCAACCCCGTCGGGGGATCACACGGCCAAAAGCTTTTGACGGTGCGTTCATTATGATTAGCAATTTTCCACGGATGAGTTCGGAACGAGTAGGTGTGTGTGTATGCGGGTGTTTTTGTCTGCTCGGGGGAAAGCCTGGGGTTTTTAATAAGACTTTTTGTTGGCTTTACGCTGCATTTGGGTGGCAGATGGAGCCGGAGTCGGCGAGTTATCAAGTGGCTTTTGTGGATTTTGTCAGTTGCACCTTGGTAACTTATTAATTTTGGCTGGATGAGCGCAGCAGCACGAAGCTCGTGTTACAAAGCTCACAAAATCAACTTGGATACTTTATTTATATTTATCTAGCCAGATATTTCCCAGACTACATATTAGAACGCTTGCCTTTAAGCATTGCTTAAAATAAATTTCAATAGATTGACGTACATTCTTATAAACAGCAGCATTCCTATCCTTGTAATATTTCATATTTATGTAAACCACCAGGAGATGGTTTTTTGGCGTGCCGCTCGGCTTGTGTATTTTTTACCATTAACCATAATGCTTTGTGTCTGTTTCGCCTGACATCTTGTGGCAGATTCGCACATGGAATTGCATTTTCGCGTCATTGTTTGATGGCTTCCGTTGCCGCTGCTGCTGCTGCTGCTGCTGCTTCGCATCCTTGCTGGTTAAGCTTCCTTTTTGGCTGAAGCGCTTCCTGTTGCCATATTCCTTGCCATTGTGGCAGCTCCCGTTTGTTGTCAAAAGCGCATACGCATCCTTATTTCCACTACCCAGAAATGCATTTAGCATTCCTCAATTTTTTTTGTGTAATTTTATTGCTCCTGTTGGAGCAGCAGAGCTTCTTCTAACTAAAGAACGCATTGTTGTCAGAGGCAGAGCGTGCCACATCCTTTTGGACTCGGTAGTTTTTCTCCCGGCGAATGCAAACATGAAAATTGCATAATCCACGCATCGCGATTTATGACTTTTGTGCCAGCGTGACTGATGGCAGTACAAACAAATGTCAGGGAAATGCGAACCGCCTGTCACTTCTTGCGCCAGTCTAACGTTTCCATAAAAACACGCCATCATATCCTGCAGATCAGCGAAGGACCTCCCCTGAGAGTGTGCCATCAACCGCAAGGCATTATCATCGGGACTCTGAGGTTAATCAGCAATTTAGGGCCCAAATTGATAGGCATCTTAGCTGCGCCACCGCGGCGCCCAATTGCTCAATTAGCCGCCAATGCAGTTGGCCTAAAACAATGCCCATGCCACAAGCGGCTTTCCTTCGAGATCCAATCGAATGCTGCATAATTAATTTGCCAATTTGAGGCAGGTGCACTTCAGATGAGACGAGCTCGGGCCAAGAGTGCACAGGGGAAAAGTTTTCATTTATTCTGCTCATGCCAGAAAGTCTAAGAAATTCCTAATACAAGCCCCGATCTGATCTAAAACATATTCATAAGAAAAGATATTATAGCTACTGTTACTCAACTAAATTGACGATTTGTTTCAAAGTGTATGGGTGCACCTCATTATCTATCTCTTTCTCTTTATATAGGCCTCCTTTGCTCCTGTCGCCTGAGGCACATTTGTTGAACGTTTTGCGGCCATTTATGAATGGGCGCGCATAAATTTGTGACACTTTTTGTGGCACTTTACGAGGCAGGTCCATTAAAATGGAGCCACATGTGCCCGCCACACACACACACACATAGACACCCTAACACATAGCACCCGCACTAACACAGCGGCAGACAGCAGTGGCAGGCCTCGGTAAGTCCGATGTGGGAAAATAAAATGAAATACATAAATTTTGCAACGATTTGAGAGACCGCATTTTATAATTGAATCACGTACGACATTTTCAGAGGCGCGCGCGCTGAAATAGGAAATAAGTTTTCCGCTGATATAAATTAGAATCTTAGGGGATTGCCATTGCTGCGACTTAATCAATACTGCTGCCCTTTCAGCCTTCGTTTTCGCAGGGAATTTGCTATTCTAAGAGGGTTCACTGAGCAGAAATGGTTATTCACTGCCTACTTTGCACTGAAAACTAGCTAAGTAAATATCATAGAAATTAGGTAACATTTAAGATCACTCATGCACTTTAAATTCATTCAAAACATTCGATTGTTATTAGGAATTATATTATATTATACTTGATATTTTTGCCATGTGTACTTGCAATAGCAAGAGTTTTAAATGCCCAGCCTGCGAATGCTCGCAATTTATGTGACTTGTTTGGCGGTGCAGAAAAGTTGCAGCGAGTTTTTCTTTCGCGCTTTTGGCAGACAGCAAAAGTTGCATGCGCGCATTTCCGTTTCCGTTTATTAGATCGTGAGAGTGTGTATGTGTGTGTGTAAGACTTTGTGTGTGCCTTGTTGTGGGGAGAAAAACCTTTTGATTTACTTAGAGGCCGCGGCACGTTTCCTCCAAGAATCGAACAATTGGCAATTCGCAAACAAAATACAAATCGAAGACGATGCGAATTGAGCTTTTGCAAACTTTTTGTTTTATGGCCCTACTCACACACACACACACTCGTACACAAGCACACACATGGAGAGGACGACACGCCGACATTTTGTATCAGTGTGTGCACACTCCATTGGCCCCCAATGATGCGTACAAAATGCAACAGCAACAATTTTTCGGCATTTTTTTTAAATGGTAATTTTTTCGTCGTCGCTGCGCGCCGTCCACCCACAATTTGCCCCCCTTTTCCACGAAATTTCCAGCCCCGCTGATCTGCTTTTCTCTTGTTGCTACCGCGCGGAGCACATTACATGGAAAGCGCTTTTCCATTATTCGTTATTGTAGCTGATGTTTTTTTGTTGTTTTGCCATTGTCCGCATAAAAATGCATTGATTTTATCAAGTGAAAAAATCAAAAATGTTGACATGAACGCCGCATGGGGCAATAAAATATGGTAAGTGCATCGGTGGGCGGATTTTTCCATTTGAGGCCTCGTGGATGTGGGCTTTTGATATCTCCGGCGATTTACATTAGTTTTGTGTGCAATTTATGCGCGGGCATAAAATCATTGTGCTGCATCATGTTAAACAAAGTTAGTTATGCGGACATTTTTTTGCTGTAAAATGCGGGCTTGCTGTGTGTTTTTATGGGATTTTTTAATAATGGGGCAGGTATCGTAAACCATTGAATTTTTAATTTTGGATATTTGCCAGCTTATTACAGTTCTTATGAAATTTTCGCCCTTGCATCAAATATACGAGTATTTAAATTTATGCACTAAATATAGCGGCCATGTGAACTACCTAAATTTTCCCAAGTAAATATTATTCCTTATTGTAAGCGTTTGCGTTGTTTTAATAATCTATAATTAATTATATTGTTCCCCATTAATTTACTACATTTTATGCGGTATCAAATTTATATTGTATACCTTGTTAAGTGAGTATAACAAATTAAAATGTATTTACATTCGCTGTTGTTTATTTTTTTGTTGCATTAATATGTAAAATACCTTGTTCTTTATTGAGTTTGGTCCATGTAAACATCAAACAAGTTTCGATTAAATTTTGTTTTGGGAAGACAAGGCCATTGGCGCCATTCGTCTAATTGGCAGAAAGTAATATGTGGCCATGTATGCAGGCAGCAAAACCAGCTGCCAGAACAGCTAAGTATGTGGCGCCACCAAGTGTGAGAGTCCAATCCCAATCCCATAGCCAAGTCTGAGGTTTTGGGGCTGCTTTGCGGCATTTTGTCGAGATTTGTTGAGAATTTATGCGCTACCTTAGAGAATTTATGAGTTGCAGTCGAGTGAATTATTTTATCATACGCATGCAGCAGCAACAAACATAGGGGGCATGTAAAGTCCTTGCCACAACAAGCTGCAGCGGAAACAGCAGCAGCACAAGCAACTAAGGCCTGCTGCACAGTTTAAGCTACTAATTTCACATGCAAAAGTCTTCACTAAGCTGGCATTTTAATCTTGCCCGAGTGGTGGTCGTGCGTGTGTGTGTGTGTGTGTTTGAGAGTGTGTGTCCTGCTCCAATGTGTACGTAGATGTGAAATGGGCGTGGCTATGGGCTTGTAGGTAATTAAGCACTGGCCCTGCTGAAATGCCTACACACTAAATAATAGCATTGGCCGAGGAACATATTCCCTGCTTTTTAAAGGTTTTTTTTTTTTGATTGCGTTTAATTGTGCACTGGAATCGTAATGGTAAAACGTTAAACAACCGTAATTGTTGAGATGATTTATGTTGTACAATTTAAGTTAATTTTTTTGCATACTCCTATATTCAAAAATGTAACAGGATTTGTAGCAACTTATGTAGAAATTGTGAAAGTCTTTATTTTTTTTCGTGTAACCTGTTCGCAGAGGTTTAACTTGTAGTCGGCCATTGATATGCGTTCCCCGGGAGGAAAGCATCGAACTGGGCTTAAGTTGCTCCAAGTCCTGTCAAATAGGCTCGTCCTTCGGGCGCTGTCGCTCCTTTCGATCCTTCTGCCGTTGCCGTTGTACTTAGGCCTAATGCCTTGCACTTGTTTGCAAATTGCATTGGGATAACAACGGGCAGTAGCAGCTCTTGCATCATCCTGCATCCTGCCGAATCCTCTGCTGCCGATTCTTGGCCCATTGTTTGTGTTGTGCCGTTGCCAGGTGTCCAGATTGCAGTTCGTGCTCGAGCCTGGGCTAATCAATTTGCATGCTGGCGCAAGCTGATTTACCTGCTGCTACCACCTGCTCGCTTTTCCGGCAGCAACAGCCGCCACTGGCTTTTCATTTAATTTCCAGCCGACGTCGCCGAGGAAACTCGTACTGCTCCTTCGCCTGCTGCACATTTGCATTCTGGCGCCGAGTCACGTCACTCGGAATTGCCTTTCGAAATGAAAAAAGTTTTTTAATTCTACACATGCTGCGATTAAGATGTCAAATGTCAATTGTTGGCACAAAAATTGCTGGCAAAAACTATGGCAATTCTGTGGGAATGCACATGGAATAAGTTTTCTTAATACTTGTATCATGCGTGTATTTTTCAACCATATAACCATATAAAAGAGTTTGTTACAAGGCAGTGTACGCGAAACTGAAATCAAAGGGCCCCCTTCAGAAATATGAGTTATTAAAGAGCCGTGCTATCAATTAGTACTTTAGTACGGTCCAGTACTTTGATCTGTAAAAAGAGTTAAGCTGGTATACCCGTGCCGTCAATTAGGTACCTGCCATGTGCCGGCAATTTAAGCACGAATTAATTAAAATTCCCGCACATAAAATGCTAAATTTGCACCCTTCTCTTATTTGCTTGTAATTCAATGTACGTGTGTGTGTATCGGTTATGGCTACTTTGACGTATTTGCCGGGCATAATTAGCTTCATTACTCATTCATCTTTGCATTCATTCATTAGAAACCAATTGACAGTTTAATTAAGTTTCCGCCTTCCGTCCCTCGTTTGTCTTTGCCGTGGCGGACGCCAAACTTTTGCTCAAAATAAAAAGTTTTAACAAAACGGCATGGGTGTAATGGAAACGAAGGGTATGCCGGGATCTACACAAAGTGGTGGCCGGCAGTGCCTAATTGGCACCCAATTAGGCATAAATATTTGGCTGTGTCGGCAACAAAACAATTATTCGTGCCATACTTCATCGCCGAGCTGCGCTTTTCACTCCTCACTTCTGGGGTCCGTTCGAGACCGGACTGAAAGCTGCCTTTGACCTTCTCGACGGGGCCTCTGGAGTCCTGATTAGGTTCCCTAATTGAGCATAGTTAAATGCATAAGCTGATTGTGGTGGGAAAATTAAAAGTTCTGCGCAAAAGGGCTTCCAAATAGGTAAAGTGTCGGCTTCAATCTAAACTTTGTTTTGGGTTGATGGGCTCCGTAGGAGGAAAATTTACAAAAATGATAAGACCCACTTTATTCTCTATTTGGTATTTATGAAATTGAAGAAGCTATCTTATCATCCGCTCATATTTCCATAAATTACATTTTTGAATGCCCATCAAACATCTAATACTTGCAGCATATGAAACCTTTTAGTGGTATTCATCCCTAACCGCATTTACCTGCATTTTGTGCCGGAAACTTTATAACATTCATTCGAATATTATAATAAACGCCACTCATCTGCACTTTAAGCTTGGATTCTGGGCACTTAGGGCTCGTTTCATGCCTCCCCGCCGCCGACTACATTCAAAGTTGGCCGCATCAAGCCACATTGTTAGCGCTAACTACCAGGAAAGGCCTGCGGCGTTTTCTGTTCCAGGCTGTGTCCCGTTAATGAAATGTCGAATCCTAGCAAGGACCTCGTCTCTCAACTCCCCCACCCTCCGCCCCAGCCACATGTGTGTGTGTGTGTGTGTGTGTGGGCGCGGCTTGTTCGCGAAAGTTGATAAAAGCGCCGCGAGACAAATTGTGATGTGGGTGTACTTGTGCAGGTTGTTACCTGTGAGCAGGATGCCGTACATCAATCTGGCGCTGTTGCCGTTTCGGTTGCATGTTTATCGTGTTTGCGGCTCATTAAATGCGCCTCATTAGGTCCGGTCAGAGTTCACAGGCCAACCGGCTGCAGCGCCAAGAGGCTGAGCTCCCTGCTCATCCTTGGCATGGGCCAACCGCATTAGGTTCATACAGAATGTATGTGGAGCCAGCAAATTAATATGATTCTCGATGTCTTTATGTTTGCACAGCACATATCAAAACCCGAAAGTAGCAATCACGTCAAATATTATGCTCGAAATTAAACAAAAACAGAAGCGTAATCAGAATCTTGGCACACATCAGGCCAGAGGAAGAGTTTATTAGAGTGGTCCATTGCTGTATAATTAAGTGCATTTTAATTCATTTGAAAATATATAATAATATAGAGGAGTGTGTAGTCCAAATAAATAAATCAATTTATTCGCTGTGTTGCAAGAGTTCATTTCCGATTTGATAGCGCCTAAAAGCATGCTATGAAAAATAGTGCTTTTCGATTGAAGCTTTCACAGATTTTGATGGTGCATGATGAATGGAAGGCACATTTTAATATTCCCAGTGTAATTTCTAAGTCCACCCTGAATATCAGACAGAAATGATTCGATAACCGGGCAGAATCAGAATTCAGCTCCTAATTGAAATCGACTATGTTGATCATGGGCCTCTTCCCGTCTGCCGATGACAGATGTCGGATTGAGTCTGCTCCCTTTCCCTCTTCCCCTTTAATGAATGGATGCAATGTTTAGGCCTTTTTATGAACCAAATCCCTGTGTCCGTGTGTTTGTCTGGCCGTCTCTGTGTTTGTGGCTGACAAACAGCTTAAAACCTTGATGGACATTAGGCTAGCAGAGGGAGGGCAACGTGGTGGGATGTTTTACATTTCAACGTCTGTTGGTCGAATAGCAAACCAAAACCCGAACCAAACGGACGGTGGGGCGTACAAACAAATGCGCTTTGAGGCCTTTCACTCACTTTGGCTAGGTAGCAATTACTGTTTGTTTATGCATTTGTTATTGTTGCCGTTGCCGTTGCCGTTGCAGCCAAAGAAGTAGAATTGAAATTTGAAATTCATAATTCAATTGAAGTTGTGCTTGGCTGGCAGCATCAACAAAACCCGAGACCAACAAATGGAATTACACAAATACACAGAACCTAAAGTTGATATATTCCGCGTGTAATTGTAGCGTTCTATTCAAATTTAACTGCAGTAGGGTAATATAATTTAAGTACATAAAATCTTTATTAAAAATGAGCTTAAAGCTTTAAAGGCAGCCGAATCATTAAGCTTAAGACTTGATAAATAAATAAGAACTCAAACTAAAGGTCTGAAATGGGTTATTGAAAGATATTAGTAATCCTTCGGTAGTTTCTCTCTGTGCACTCATGCAGCAGCAGAAGGGGGCGTGGTCGCCAAAGGCGGACTGCGTGTATGTGTGTTAATTGAATGCAGTTGCAATTGCAGCAGTATAGCATCCAAATGCATTGCCAATTGGAATTTTCTTTGATCGTTTTTGCCGGAGAAGGAACGAAAAATGTACGAATGGAAAAAAAAATGCCAGCTCCTTTATATACGTCCATTTGCTGACATTTTGTTTAAAATGCATAAATCATCAAATGCTGCAGTGTCATAAACGAAGCAATGCACAAATACACCGAGACAATAAATAGATATGCGATTGCATACGAAAATCAAACACGGCGTATTATTATTTTGTGAGCTCGGCAAAAAGCAACAGTAGCAATGAGCAACAGGAAAAAAAACCAAAATGGAAAATAGAGAAAAGAATTCAGCTAGAACGAGGCGAAATTCGTACCCTCTTTGCCAGTTGCAATAAATCTGCTGGGGCAGTCATAAATATTGATTTCGAAATTGTCCCTTTGCATGATGCTTGCATGTGTGTGTTTGTGTGCTTGTGTGTGTGACTGCGAGTGTGATGTAGCCACGCCCCTTGCGACCCACTTCACTTAGATTTGTCGCTCATATTAGCTGCAGAAATGAAAATCGTTTTCCAATCGTATTCTTGTCGTTTACCTTTTCCTCTTGCCATCGCCGCCCCCACATTTCCCATTTTCCCATTTTCCCATTGCCCTGTGTTCCATTCAAGTGTAATTTGCAGTTGCTTTGCCTGTCGTTGTTATTCTTTTGCTGACAAACGCTCTTTTCCATACCCTATTCAGCTGAAGGTCCTGTGTCCTAGAGCCAGCTTTTAAATAAGGAAAAGCTTGGATGCATCAAACGTTTTGCTTCCATAACACCACGTAGTTCTCATAGAGTGATTATAAAGATAGTCTTATAATATATATACGATATCCTTGGACTTCGATTCTATTAACTCATGAAATAGCTTTTTGAAATATAACAGAGCATTTGGAAGTCGAGTCGAATGCAGCCTGAGTTGCCGAGCTTCTCGAGTGTTGAACTCAATATTTTCAATATGATGGCAATCGGTTTTTGAGTTTGATGCTTTCGTCATTGACCGTCGATGGTTCCCATGGATTCAGCTTAGGTCGCCCATCTTGAACCATTGTTGTTGCCTTTGGTTGTTTCTGCCACTGCCGTTTCGCAGAAAAGTTTTAAATTTATGATCCGTCACTGACTTTAGAATTATGGCCAATGCTTACTGGCAGGTGGTTTGCCAGAGAAACTGGGAAAGGGAAACGGTAGGGGAGAAAGGGCAGGATATCGAAGGGACGACACATATGCTGGACTCAGACTGAAATTGAAATTAAAGTCATAATTCTTTGCGGATCCGCTACCTTTGACGTTCAGCCCTTGATTCTTGTATGAAACACATGAAGAAACAATTCAGGGACTATATACGATAAGAAGTGATAGTACTTGCGAGAAGTGTGAGCTGATAAGCCATGTAATGTAATTAACAACAAACATACTTAATGACTAATATCCAGCTATTCTGAGCTATCGTGATACAGGAACACATGATGACGTTTATACCAATGTTATGGCCTATATCAACTTGATAGCTCCACTCGCGTTAGACAAATACTCAAAATACAAAAATGGTAAATAAAATATTTAATGAACAATTTGTTTAATGAATGAAATATGACGTAAATCGTTTCATAACCAATCTTTGCTGGCTATGAAACGGGCATATGGTAAGCTAAAATTAATTTTTTTTATTTTTTGCAAAAAACAATACGTAAAATTCTCTTTAAATAATGACTCAGCTTTAATTATTAATGGTTGGTTGGAGGTTTAATCTCTGAGTTAATAATATTTTATGTTCGCTGATAAGAATATATAAGAGCTTCAGTTCATTTGAAAACTTCAGTTTGAAACAATGAGTGCTGCACTCTGGTACGCGATTTTTGCTCTGCTGCTGTTTCACCAAGGATCAACTTTATATTTAGAGCAGAATTGCGGGATAGGTTCTGTATTTAGTCCCAATCCATGGCTGGTCAAAATTCTTCCTGATCCGAGTTCAAATATCACATGCACTGGCTCGCTTATCAACGAACGTATGTATTTGAATAAAAATCTATTAAAATTTGTTTAACAATGTTGCTGACTTTTAAGGCTTTGTCTTGACCGCAGCGAGTTGCATAGATAACAAAACTAAACTGTATGTAATAATAGGACATGAAGTATATTTTATTCACTATGTTTTTCAACAGCTTGCTTCGCTTGGGAGAGGGTTTTGTACGTGGGTACAGTAAATATCAATATGAAGAAATCAGTGCTACGAAGGCGATCGTACATAGGCTATATACCTCAACAACATATGAGCATAATATAGCTTTGGTTCGATTGGCAACAAGTGTTGTATACAAAAAAAATATAAAACCGATATGCATTATTGTAAACGTGGAAAAAGTACCGAAAGCTCCTACCTTTGAGATAGAAATTAAAAAAAGTGAAGTGCCTAAAAAGGACAAAGTTAACATCTTCAAACAATTTTCCAAGTGGATTTCCAAGTTCTTTACAGGGACATTTCCAGATCAAAAATCCAAAGTCAATAAACCCCCCGAGGCCTTAGCAATTGGGTCGCCACTCACCAAAAAAATCGACAATTCGGAAGTAGTTCATCAATATGGCATTCTGAGCCATCATAATACCGAAACAATGAAGGACGTCTATACCAATGTGATGGCCTACGCCGATTGGATAATACCAATCGCACTTGATGTGCATATAATCATGGCCTAAATTGAGAATGAATTCTAAATTTTAATAAAATATAGTTTACTACTTCTTCTGTGTAATGTTCATACTGTTATTATTGGCCATTCATTTATATGATTTGCCGTGGAAAATGAATTTGGTTTAACTTTAAGTAAGATTAGCGTTGAATGGAACTAGTAGTACTATTTATATTAATCTGGACTATTGACTACTATTTTAAACTTGTATTATTTTATCTAACATAATGAAAGCTTAATTTATTTAATACGCCAAAAGCTATTTATCTAAAAGCCGCTTTGAGCGCAAGCCATTAAGAAATTTGATTGAAAATCGATAGATTTTAATGAACGTTTATTAAATTTCCACTTTATTGTTGACCGCAGATGATTCTAAAAGTGTTAAAATGTTGCCGCTGAAAACTCAATTTATTTTATCACACATCTATACACTATAGTATTTTTCCAAATTCAAAATTTGTTGCTCCGCATTCGCGCATCGACATTTTATCCAATTACACATAGCCCTTTGACTTGAAAATAAAAAATATCGTTATGGAATTGGGGCAAATAGGCTGAACATGAGTCACACAAATTGCCAGGAGGTACTAAATCTGCATCGCCCATTTGGGGACCTTTGCGCCCTCGTGTGTGTCACAGTGTTTTTTTTTAATATTGGCACAAAATCAAATTATCTGCTATTTGTCAATAAATAACTACGGACAAAGGCGAAACTTTATTAAAATTCACCACAAAACGTTGCAGTTTCCGGTTTCAATTACGTCGTAAATTTTCGGCTCTACACACCCGTACTTGGGGGCGTTAGGTGGGTGTGGGCGTGGGCGTGGGCGTGGTCGTGTCGGTCATTCGATGACATAGAGCCCATATTGAAATTTAAAGCCCCGCTGGCAGCCTGTCGCAATTTACAACCCGTGTCCTTCCCGAATCGACTCAGTCATCCTTTCTCCGGTAGCCTAGCTCCACAAAACACGAAATATGAGCCAATATAAAAGCAATAAAGCACGATATGCAAATAGAGCAATATGAAATCTGCCTAAAACGAAAGTAAGCCCTTGCAATCCAAATAGCAGTGAAACACTACCCTGCAACAAATGTTTTAAAAAACTCCTATGCTGGAGCATTCTAAAGTAATTAGGAATGTGCATGTTTACATCAGTTCTCCTTGAATGCGACATTTAATACTATCTTTAAGAAATAGGAGCTGATCTGATATGATTGTAAGACTTAACACTCCAGGCCAGCTTGTCTGGCTTTATGAATTATTGTAATGGCCAGCAAATGAAATTATAAATTTCATTGGCCAAGTAACTGGCACAGATCAAACGACGACAGCGAGCGGCCATAAACATTAATAACCAATATGCCAGCAGGCAGAAGGCAGGATTCGCAGGACTCGCAGGACTCGGAGTACCAGGTAAGGACAGGCGTGTGAAGCGCATAAACAAGCCGCACAGGATTGCAGCGAAGAAAGGCCAGATCCTAGCAGTTTTCCCTGGGCGAGGCAAAGCCACTTTCGCAATTTATGGCAGCGGGGGAAAAGGAGAAAAAATCGCGAGCAAATGCGCGGCAGAGCTGAGAAAAGCAAAGTTTGTTACTTTGGCACGGCTTTCACCGATGATGCATTGATGCGGATTTAAAGTTTAAAAGGTTTCGCGGCCGTGCAAGAGAGAGAGATTCCTGACAGCCATTTGGCGTTTTGGCGCATAATAAATTCGAGCGGTAGACACACGGTTTAATTTATCATCAAAGGCTGCGAACGGCTGACTGGCAATCAGGGCCCAGCGAAAGGCGACTGGTGAATGGTGAATGGAATTTATTAGACTAACTTACGGACAAACCAGGCCAATCGGGCAAGCCAGGCAAAAACCAATGCCGAGTTGATGGCTTCGTGGCTTCCAAGGTGTCTGTGCATAGTTTATTTCAAATTGGTTGCTTCTGCCAGCGATCCGCCAGCAGATTGATTGGACTGATGAATGAATGCTCATAAGAAGCGGTCTGCGCCACTCCATTGTGCCCGCAATTCAGTTTAAAAATTCCATTATATGGTTTGCTGTTTTTGCAGCACTATTTGCTTTCAATTGGTTATTTATTGGCATTCATATTGAAATGTTTAAACAATGGCTGGATCATCAAATGGGGGCTCAGAGTTGATTCTCAATATTTTTATACCTGTTACTCGTAGAGTAAAAGTGTATACTAGTTTCGTTGAACAGTATGTAACAGGCAGAAGGAAGCGTTTCCGACTACATAAAGTATTCCGACCATAGAGTCAAACTGGCCATGTCCGTCTGAACGCCTCGATCTCAGGAACTACAAAAGCTAGAATGTTGGGACTAAGCATGCAGCTTCCAGAGACATAGACGCAGCGCAAGTTTACGCCACGCATTTTTTTGTAATTTTTCTGATGTTATGATGTTGATGTATGAAATTCAAAAATGTCCCAAGACTGAAGTTCTAAAGTCCATAACTCAACTAATCTTAATCGGATTTTGAAGTGGCATACCTCTAAATGTTTCTAAAACAAATCTCTAAAAATATGCATTCAAATTAAAAAATTTTTTTTTTCAAAATTTTTTGGTAATTTTTCTGATGTTATGATGTTGAGAAAATTAAGAAATGTCACATAGCTGAAGTTCCCAAGTCCATAACTCAACTTATCTTAATCGGATTTTGAAGTGGCATACCTCTAAATGTTTCTGGAGCAATTCTCTAAAAATCTGCATTCAAATTTGGAAATTTTTTTTTTCAAAATTTTTTAGTAATTTTTCTGATGTTGTGATGTTGTAGAATTTCAAAAATATCGCTAGGCTGAAGTTCTAAAGTCCATAACTCAACTTATCTTAGTCGGATTTTGAAGTGGCATACCTCTAAATGTTTCTGGAGAAATTCTCTAAAAATCTGCATTCAAATTTAGAAATTTTTTTTTTCAAAATTTTTTAGTAATTTTTCTGATGTTGTGATGTAGAATTTCAAAAATGTCCCAAGGCTGAAGTTCTAAAGTCCATAACTCAACTTATCTTAAT
This sequence comes from Drosophila erecta, assembly GCF_003286155.1. NCBI lineage: Eukaryota > Metazoa > Arthropoda > Insecta > Diptera > Drosophilidae > Drosophila > Drosophila erecta. The sequence goes on from NW_020825194.1 coordinate 4,104,324, forward strand.
CGGATTTTGAAGTGGCATACCTCTAAATGTTTCTGGAGCAATTCTCTAAAAATCTGCATTCAAATTTGGAAATTTTTTTTTTCAAAATTTTTTAGTCATTTTTCTGATGTGATGTAGAATTTCAAAAATGTCCCAAGGCTGAAGTTCTAATGTCCATAACTCTACTTATCTTAATCGGATTTTGAAGTGGCATACCTCTAAATGTTTCTGGAGAAATTCTCTAAAAATCTGCATTCAAATTTGGAAATGTATTTTTTTTTTAAATTTTTGTCATTTTTCTGATGTCGTGATGTAGAATTTCAAAAATGTCCCAAGGCTGAAGTTCTAAAGTCCATAACTCAACTTATCTTAAGCGGATTTTGAAGTGGCATACCTCTAAATGTTTCTGGCGCAATTTTCTAAAAATCTACATTCAAATTTAGAAATTTATTTTTTTTTTAAGTTTTTGTCATTTTTTTGATGCTATGATGTTGTAGAAATTCAAGAAAACTAAGAAATGTCCCCAGGCTGAAGTTCTAAACTCCATAACTCAACTAATCTTAATCGGATTTTGAAGTGGCATACCTCTAAATGTTTCTGAAGCAAATCTCTAAAAATCTGCATTCAAATTTAGAAATTTATTTTTTTTCCATTTTTTTGTAATTTTTTTGGAGTGATGATGTAGAAATTCAAGGAAACTAAGAAATGTCCCCAGGCTAAAGTTTTAAATTCCATAACTCAACTTATATTAATCGGATTATGAAGTGGCATACCTCTAAATGTTACTGAAGCAATTCTCTTAAAATCTGCATCCAAATTTAGAAATTTATTTTTTTTTTAAATTTTTGTCATTTTTCTGATGTTATGATGTTGTAGAAATTCGATAAAACTAAGAAATGTCCCCAGGCTGAAGTTCTAAACTCCATAACTCAACTTATATTAATCGGATTTTGAAGTGGCATACCTCTAAATTTTTCTGAAGCAAATCTCTAAAAATATGCATTCAAAATTGGAAATTTTTTTTTTCAAAATTTTCTTGTAATTTTTCTGATGTTATTATGTTGTAGAAATTCAAAAATGTCCCATGAATGAAGTTCTAAAGTCCATAACTCAACTTATCTTAATCTGATTTTGAAGTGGCATACCTCTAAATGTTTCTGGCTCAATTCTCTAAAAATCTGCTTTTAAATTTAGAAATCTTTTTTTTTTTAAATTTCTCGTTTGCACTTCCTCTAGTTGAGTAACGGGTATCTGATAGTCGGGAAACTCGACTTTAGCATTCTATCTTGTTTTGGGTTTCAATGGTTGTAAACCATCTACATAAAACAGGAATAATAACTTTTACATTTTAATTCAAAAACTATTGAAAAATCATAAACGTCTTTGATGTTCCGCGTGAATCGTAGCTAAGACAATGCTAATAATCTCCGATGACGGTGAATGACAAGCCGATTTCTTGGCAATAAAATGTCTGAAGTGAGGGGGATTCATAATTTCCTGCTTGAGACAAACACATGGGGATACTTGGCGAAGGGACATGACTCGGCGTATCCGCAGATATGGGATAGTAATAAAAGGGCACGCCTGGATGGCCAGAGACGACGGCATTCTCAAATCAGGCAGAAAAATGGTGCCGTGTCTGACTAGCTGCTGATACTAGATAGGATAGGATAGGTTGGGATGGCATGGGCTACGATGGGATGAGATAGTCAGTGTGTCTATCTGTGTTCCACATTTCATTACGCCGAACATGACGATGCTGGAAGCACGTAACAAGTTTAAATTGCGCTCGTTGACTGTTGACTGCCGTGCGGAAGATGCCGATATCGAGCCCCATATCCCCATAGCGCCATGGCCATATCCACAGCTATTCCTGATTTTGATTTCGATTCCAACGTTGCTGCCGGCCAAGTCATGGCCAACAGCCGCAATTGAACCAGAAAAGTGTATTTATATGTAACGGAAATGATGCTGCACTTATGTCCTGCCGCACGGAGCAGAGTGGAGCGAATCGAGTCGGCCATCCACTGATTTGCCTTGCTAATAGATGATTATGATACTGTATATGGATATATAGAACATACAGAACAGAGCCCACTCCAAACTGGCATCTTCCACGGGCAATTGGCTGGGCGATAAGCGCGGTATTATGCATAATTGTGAGTGGAAAATCTGAAAATGGCTGGAGCGGCAATGATATGAAGTAAGTAAAGTTGGAAGTGTGTGGGCACTGAGAAAAAAAATGGTTGGAAAGTATGAGAACTTAATTAGGTGTTAATTAAGCAATACTTACACTTCGGATGTTTAATATCTATTTTGTCTCCAAGAATTTACTTCCTTGGATAATCCTTATAAGCCAACATTTTTCTTTGCTTCTCCAGTTGATTTCTTTCCCTGGAATCACCGCCATTGCTATGACATTACTTTTTATGTAGTTAAAGCTGAATTGATGTGAGTGTGTGCCTGTTGTGATTTTGTTTCTACTTGGTGTACCTAATTTAATGGCCACCTTCTCTCAACCTGCTACCCGAGATTGGGAAGCCTGTTCACCTGGCAATGGAATAATGGCAGACTTATCGCTCTTGCCAACTCTGTTGATTTTTATGGCATCTTGGTTTTGGTTTGGGCTTTGGGTTCGGGTTCGTGGGAATGCGTAAATGAAATTATTATCTGAGGGATTTTTGGCAAGCTGAATAAATAAATTTTATGCCTGCGGCTGTGTGTATTTTTATGGCTTGCCAGTCGGTTTGGGGCGAACTCTTGCAGTAAGTGTTGCCTGTTTGCTCAGCATTTGCATTTATTGTAATGGCCCAAAAGTTTGTCTATTTCAAAGTCATGCACGCTGTCAAGCATTAAGCGTTTCACACACCTACAACAAACAGAGTGCAGGGCAAAGGGGAAAGGGCAAAGGACGAAAGACGAAGGGCGCAGGACGTAGGACAGGCATGCATGCTAATGTTGCGTATACGTTATATTTTCAGCTGCTGCAAAACGCGACTCGCTGCTCTCTCAAATATTTGTGCAGAGCCAAAAACGGGCACACAAATGTGTAACCAACACGCTATTTGCTTGAGGCAAACTCACAGATACAAATGTTCATACGTATGTACATATGTTTGTACATAGCTATATGCGGATCCCAGATGCGACGCAGTGCAAATAAAAATCTTGGGCAAAAAGGTGAAACGTGTATTAAATAATTCCTTTGTCGAGCACATTTTAATCGTGCAGCAGTAGCGGCAAACAAAGGCTCCACTGGACGCCAGCCCAAATGTCCAGCGGGCACAACAAACATGCCACCACCACCTCCCCACCCACCACTTAAGCACCCTTAACCCTTTCTGCACCCCAACAAAAAAGTGCAAACTTTGTAAAAATTCAGAACCAGAAATTTGTTGTGTCCACGTACACGAGCTTTTCGGTCTGTGGTCGCGCATGCCAACTAAGTGGACTTCAGATCGCTGCACTGAAAAAAACGACGGCAGCACTTCAAAATATAAATACGTTGGTTATGACTTGATCTTGGGCCATTCCAATTAGCTGAAACACTTTGTTGTCTGGTGAAAAATGTAAGTTATCATAGCTAAATTGATATACTTTTCTTAGTGTAATTTTCAGATCTTTTATTGATTACAAAATGGTTTTTTTCTCAGTGCCAGATTTGGAGCAGGCTAAGCCTAGCGAATGGATGACAGCGGTGCAACGGTTTGACAGGCGTGTGAAGACAAATTTCTGGGAATTTTCGCTGGGGCGACGAATTCAAAGCAACGAAAAATGAAAATATAACACTCGTTCTCTCACTCTGGCACACGTGTGTACAAATGTTGTGAAAACAAATAAAGGCGAAAAATGTACCCCCTTTTGTATCTGTGGTATCTGTGTGTTTTATAACTTCAACGTGTGCCATGTGTGTGTGTGTTTTTGAGAGGAACCATTGCGGTTTTGCAAGCATCAGCATCCGAAATAGGAGCAGAAAAAGCCGAAACTGAAACTGTGGCAACGGCAATGACAAAGCCATGCCATCTTTTTATTTATTTATTGTTTTTGTCTGTGCTGCTGCATTGGTGTTATTAGTGGTGTTTTCCTGCTACATAGTGTAATAAAGTACAAGCGCCACACACGAAATACCAAAACTGTAGCGTCAGCTGGCATCATTCGGCATTATATTTCTATATTTTACGAGTGCGAGTTGCGCTTCTAAGCCAAAAATGCGATTCAATTTTTGATTGGTGCTATGGCCTTTTTTGTTTTGTCACTTATAGGTTTATTTGGGATAGTGTTTCGAAAGGCTTAAGTGAGTTTTCACAAAATTAAAGTCATAAACAGCAGACAAGATGAAATGACTCAGAAAACTGTTTAAATGCTCATAAGTGAACATCATTGTGTTCAATTACCCACTTCCTCATACGTTTAATGGTCTATTTTACAATTTGGAAATAATTCAAATTAAATGAAGTTTATTTTTGGCGCATTTAGTGTATGCAAATGAAAAATTTGTAAATGCCAAATGAAAATTGCAAAATGAAAATTGAAAACGAACAAAGCCGGGATGCCTTGGCTTGCATTATATTTGATCAAATTTATTGATATAATTATCCGAGCAATTTGTGGCATGAATTTCTGATGTCCCATAGGTAAATAGCTTTATTTTCTTGTTGTTCGAAGCAAAAACTCTCCTTTAATCGACTGTTCGTTATCGTACTTTGCAATTGGTTTAAATAAAACTGAAAATTAAATAAAAACTATGTAAATTACAGCAATAAATTTCATTCGTTCGATAGCTGGCCCATAAAGCGAAATCAGATAATGCCAATTATCCATCTGGCAGTTAGTTGGGCCGGCAAAGGCTATGCAAAAACTTTTAGGCCAGGCCAACTCGTAATCAGTTTTATGCAAATGGGAAGATAATAATTACATCCCACATGACACTTTTGTCTTTTCTGTGTGTGCGGCTTCGGTTTCCAAGCAATTAATTTACAATTTTCGGTTAACTGGCTGCCAAGAATAACAAAACAATTAATACAATCAAACAAACTTTCCCAAAGAAATTAAAGGCAAGTGCCGCAAAACCAAATAAAGTCCTTCGCAGTAATATCCCATTCCCACTTGTCTCAGTACTTCTTGGGTTCGTGTGGCAGTTACTAAATGGAAAACAACAAAGGTACGGCCACAAAAGCGACATCAGACGCACACTGTGAAAAATAAGCTGTTTTATTTGCACTATACTGCCAGTCAACTTTGTATCATGACTTAACACCCTGTTACAGATTATTAAATTTCAATATATGGGGAAATATATTTTCTGAATATACACGATTTTTCGCAGTGTACAATGTGTGCACCGAGCATTGACCAGTTTAGTTGGCTTCTCATTAAGGATTCAGTCTGGTTTCTGGGGAGGCGTAAATCAAGCTGGTCCCATTCCCTTCGCCAAACCGAAACAACATAATTTTATGTGAACTTAAATGCTTTTAGCTCGAGTGGCGACTAACTTAAGAATCGAACTGAAGAAATTTCTCGGCTTTTGAAGCTGCTTTCGCAAAGGCTGTTGCATATTTTATGCAACTCAACCGGTGAGTTGTCGGTCTTGTTTGACTTGAATAATTTGGCAATGCGAATGAATTTTCCTTTCTGGTTTTTTGGCATGCCTCTTTTTGTTTATGTTTGACCGAGGTCAATTGCTGGCAAAGTTTAGCATGCATGCCGAAGAGACCGTAAATATTTTAAAGCCAGATGCCAAACTGTTGCATACTTATGGGAGTCGCTGGCCGACGGACAGAGACGGCTGAAAGGCATTTCCATTATTAATGTCATTGAGGCTGTGCGAAAGGAACTCATCTCTCAACTGCTGCGTTGTGGAATTTTAATAAATCATTTCTCGTGAAATGCGTATCCAAAATGAAACGGAACGAAATCAAATGAAACGAATGAATGAATGCCTTCTACAGTGGGAATGTCAGCCAGGAGTTTGGGAAAAAGCCTCCAGTCCGGAATACAAAGCAAATTAGGATCGCTTAGCAGGGCCCACGAAGGAGGGGATTTATTTCAGTGGAAATATTTAAAAATGTCCGGGGGTATTTGCTTGGTGCGTTGTAAATCAAAATGCCAGAGCATTGGCAAAATATTAAAGTACAGCGAGGCATCAAATATGTAAATTGCTCTTGCTGTTTTGTGCGGCGTTTATGCGAAGCCTTTTTCAGAAAACGAACCATTCACTTAAATATAATAGATATCACAGTGGCTTTTTGTTCTTAAAGAATGATAGCTTACCAGGGTGCGTAGTTCTCTGTTTATCGTGTACATTATAATTTGATCGATATAGGCATAAACGCACATTTATTTTGGGGACTAGGAAGCTGTTTCATGCATTTTATTGGGCCAATGAAGCCGCTTTTCCTCAGACCATCAAAGAGTATAAATCAGCCAAATCACGATGCAACAAATGTTCCACAGACTCATGGAGTCTGAAAAAAGTCTTCCCACTTTAGGTACGTTTTTCCGAATGTAAATGTTGATATGTGATGTGCTCGTCATGTGTGTATATTTTTTTAAGGGGCTGCATTGGGGACACTCTTGTCAGGCTCTCGACTTCAGCATTCATTTGTCAGATGAGCTACCATTTATTGAAAATATATATTTTTTCGCTTAGTCAGCAGAATTTCCTTTGAAATTCGAAATCCGTTGAGCTTGACGCAGATAGGGTTGTTAGTAGAGCAGATATTCCATCGTAGTGAGATGACTTAATGGTTGAAAAGGACAACCCTCAAAGCCAAAAACTTTTTCGCGCATTGTTTAATTTACAATTTGCGCATTAACTTTGTCACATAATTCTAATTAACGCTTTTAATTACTTTATGAGGCACTTTGCGCCGCACCCTAAAAAAATATGGCTGGCTCAAATTGCCCGGGCAACAACGGCTTAAATGTCATCGCTGCTGCTCCTCCACCTCCTGCTCCTCCTCCTCCAGCTTCAGCTCCTGCTCCTGCTCCTGCTCCAGCTCCTGCCCACCTGGCCAAATAGCCAGGCATCCGCCGAGTGCCTCGTTAGGGGCCAGCATTCGAGGTGCCCTCTATTTTCACGCTGATGCTGGCAACTGAGGCCGTGGCCAAAGCTGAAGCCGGGGCCTGGACAAAGTCATTAAATGCGACGCAAATTAGATTTATTGTACGCCACTGCACTTGCCAGGTGACTGCCGAGGTACACCTGGAGAAACTGGGCACAGAAATGAGCGACGTGTCATTAATTCATTTAGTTCTTGGCCACCTACTTAGGTAAATCCAATATCTTTTAAGGTATTTCTACTAACATTTAAGAAGACGTATGGTAAGATTTAATCTAACCTATTTATCCTCTACCGAGTTTATTTATTGTCGAGTTTATTTATAATTATGGTTGATAAATAATTCAAGTGTAACTGTGGGTGGCTCAGGTGGTGGTATTCTGAGGTCCAATGCCGCGGTGCCGCTGCGGTTACCGCGTTGACCTGCCCAGCGAACGTGGTCCGCGGCCAGCCCCTCCGCCGCCCACTTTTTGCTTAACAATAAATTTACATTAGCAGAATGTTACATATTTGCAGTGCTCGGAGCGCATTTTAAAAGCCGCCTCGGACAGCCTGCCAACATCCAACTGCCAACACCGCAGAAACATGCACGCACCACTAACTGAGCCGTGTCCTTTCGCCGTGGATGTGTGTGTGTGTGTGCGCATGTGTGTTTGTGGCGAGTGCACTCACCGTTAACTTGCGAAATGATATGCAAATAGGGATAAATTCGTCACCCATTGTACGTCCTTCGCCCCGCCTGCCAACAAATCAACTAAGCTTAATGTCAGTGGACTGCAATTTTACTTTATTGCCACTCTAAGAAGGAAAATATTTCTGGCATGCAAGTTTGTGCATTCTTGCAGTTCTCGAAAGCTGTAAATTTGAGTTCGATCGCCAGTCAATGCGGGCACCTATTATTGAGTTTGATAAACGTTGCATGAATCTCGCCATCTCAAAATGAAAGAAGCTATCAAATTTCACTATTTGGCCCATATTATCTATTTAAATACTAATATTTTCAGACGAATTTAACTTAATTTTCTAGTGAAACCATACAGAGAATTAAACTCATTTCATATATGCTTTGCATTCGTTGCATGTGTCCCAGTTTTAAATATCTCTTTATATATTCAATAGGTTTCAACTTAATTTTCTGGTGAAAACATTTAGCAAATTAAATTCTGTTCATATCTGCTTTTGTGTACTGCCTGCAACATGTCTGCGCATTGGGACTGCGAGCCCGGTCAGGAAATCGTATCTCATAACTCACGTCATTTAATTTAGCAAATATCACGACCCCAACAAAAGCCATTGAATGCAACTGCTGCTGCTTCTTTGGCTTTGGCTTTGGCTTTGGCTTTCGGGAATCCCAGAGTCGGCGTAATGAAACAAGAAGCAGCAAGAAACTGGCCGAGATAAAGGCCAAAAGCAGGATGGGCGACGAGCGACGTGCAAAGCGAGACAAATGGTTGGATTTCGCCTAGATCTCCGGGTGCCTTGCAGTCGCAGTCGCCGTCGCAGTCGTCCTCTTTGGTCCTTTTTTGTTTCGGTGGGCAGGTGGCAGGTGTCAGGCGCATGAGTCTAGGCAATGCTGAAGTTTTCGCATAAACAAAGGCAAATATTGCGCACTTGTGCAATTTATATTGCAAAACAATTGTCATTAGAAAATGCCGCACGAACAAAAACGCCGCAGACAAAAGCGCCGTCGACGGTCGTCGGTCGTCGGTCGACCCACCAAGGACCAAGCATTGAGCACTGAGCACTGAGCACTGAGCAGGATCCAAGGACCAAAGGCATGGAATCGCCGAGGTAGCAACTGCAACTGTCACATGTGAAAGCGGGCTGTGCTGCAAAGCAAGCGGCAGCAGCATTTTATGGCGCAGCTTAAGTGCTTCAAAAATTCCACGTAATGCACTCAAAGCAACGTCTGCCGACCCTCAGAGGGAACCAGCCCCCCGGATCTGTCCCCATTCCGAGTCCCTCGCGTCCTGGCCCCAATACTACAGATGGCAAATAAGAAAACGTGCGAGGAGCAGCGCAAATTAAAGCCATTGCCGGTTGGATTCCCCCTGCACTGAGCCAAATAGGGCGGTACTTTGGGGTGTGTGCTGGAAACCATTTAATGTGCTCAGTTATGTGTGGTTTCTAATCGGTAATGTCAATGTCATTGCAATAAATTGTCAACTTTTTCATTTAAATAATAATTATCAATTTAATACATATGTCAAATAATTATACAAATGTATGTGCTATCTAATATTATCACAATTTTTTAGTTCTCACATAATGGTCTTCGTGTGATGTGCTTTTATCCATAAATAAATGCTTTAAATTCATATAACTCTTGCCTAATTACACATAATTTATGCTGAGGCCCAGCGATTTAAAAGCCCAATTTCTCGCTGTGAAGTGATTCCTTACCTGCTGACAGAGCAACGTGTTCCAGGTCTTCCCTTTCCTGGTCCCTTGCCTTTGCCTCCACTCCACTGAACTCCACTCCACTCCACTTTGGTCCACCGCCCGTGTGTCATCCGTCCGCTGCTCCTTTTTCATCGCTCAGCGAGTGCTGTGCGGCATTTTCTTCATTTAGGTTTTTGTCTGTGCGATTTTCACACACTTTTTGTTCATTAGTGGATAATGAACAATTGCAGCATTATGACAGCGCCAGCAGAGGCAGAATCAGAGGCAGAAGCACTAGTAGAAGCTAAAGCAAAAGCAGAAGCGGCTTCCGTGGCAGTGGCATGCAATGCAGTTGAGTTGAATTCTCTTCATCTCGGTGGCCGGAGCATTAGCAGGCTGCATCTGGCCAGTTTTTCACCTCTCGCTATCCGGATGCAAGCATTTTTATTAAAATTCCATGTCAGAACCATTAATTTTCCCGCACTGTGCACTCGCTCCATTCGCCTCGTCCTGGTTTTATGCACCGACTGGTTTTTGTTCTCTTTTTCGGTTTTAGATGTTTTGCCGCTTGTTGGGTTAAGTTTTTGGTCGGTTTTATTGCAGTTTTAAGCAGGCTGTGCGCTCGTTCTTTAATAAAGTCTCTGGAAAGGAATTAATAGCTTTTCGAGTCGAATCCTTCATGTTTTTATGGCGAAACGAGATGGCTCTGTGTTGGGCTGGGTGACTGGCCATCTCCCGTCGCCGCGGGAGTGCGTTCAATATGCAAATGATCCGGCTCGGATGGCCCGTATCTGGGGGCACAATCAAAGTTTTGTTTGGCACATTAAACCACAGCTGGCAATTAATTTGGCTTAGTTTAGTTTAGTGCACTTCCGTTGCGCACAGCGGCCATTTTGTCGCACCGCCGGATGGACATCAGCCATTCGCCATTCGCAATTCGCCAGCAGCTGCAGCTGCAGCGGCAACGGCAACGGCAACGGCCACGCCGGCGAATTCATGACCGCTCAAAAGCAGCTTTAGTTTTTATTACCATTAAAAGTGGGCGGTGCCTCTACTTGCCGCTGCTGCCACCAAAAAACAGAATGTCGCTCATAACTCAAAGGCATAAACTCACAGGAACTGCACATGTGGGGGTGTGGGTGCACTCGGAAAAACTTAGGCTTCAGAATCTCACAACAAACTTAATATTTTATATTGCAATGAAATTCTCGAACTGGAAGCTAGTGCCAAACCCTTTGAGTTTCAGTGCCAGCCTCTTGTACAGGTTTAGCGTTATTTATACGAATGTATACCAACTATTTTCCCAGTGCAGCTTTGCGCCCCCCACTGGCTCTTTCGGGGCATCATGTATTTAACAATTTTGGCAATGCTCTTTGCTGGCATCACCTGAAATCCAGCCCTCGGCCCGGTGTCCTCAAGCCCCACACTCGTGCATCCGTGACCCTATTGTCCACTCGCCGGTTCAACGGCGGCTTTGAAAGCCAAAACTGAAATCAACTAACAACATTAACATGGCAAAGCAATTTCCACGCATCCAGCGAGGAGGCAAAGTGCAAGGAGGAGGACCTGCCCCTGGACCCGAGCCGGGACCTGGACCTGGACCTGGTCCTGGTCCTGGTTTTTGGGCCGCACACAAAAGCAGACAATAAGCGAGCTCTCTGCCATTTGTGATGACTGCAACGCTGGATGGGCCCGCGGTGGTGCTGGTGGTTATTGCATATGCACACACCGTGCACCGCGCACCACTCCATCGCCGCTCGCAGGGCGACATGGGTTAAATAGGCGAGGGCCCTGCCTGCGGAGAGTGTGCCAAAAAAGATGGGCATAGTTGCCGCGGGCATCCTGGAGTTGGAGCTGCATTTAGGTACTCAAGCGCCGTTGTCATAGTCATTTGCCATGCGAACGGGTCTGGGTTGGTAGCGATGGTTTTAGGTGTGTTAGCCCGGCTACGGATCGGCCCTTTGGCTTTCTATCCAACAGCGTCACATATGCTCCTAACGATAATAGTTTTCTGCGTAATTTGTTCGCAATTTTAGAGGAAGCTCCGTCGGATATCGCGCTAAAAACTTAGGCCACGCATCGGATCCGAGCCAGGCTTTTTGGGTAGACAGTGGAGCTGGAGTGGGAGTGTTCCGACGTTGCGTATAATTTAGTAGCGCAGCGGAGTACCCACTGGGTGGGGTATTGCGTAGATAAATAGAAGGTGCACTGAGAGAGCTAACTGCAAGGGAAAAGTGTATATTTAGGATAAATATAATGCGAACTTTAAGACGCCGTGAGTCTTTTGTTTGCAGAGCTAAATCACACTAAATGCAATCAACTCATAGAAAACATAAGCTTCCTTAAAGTATTTATCCAATCCCCAGGTGTCGTTTAAAACCGGCTCTCGTTAAAATTCATTTCAATTTGGCCCTGCTCCACAGCGCCTTCGGTCCGCGGCCACCAATGGGTTAAGATAGTGGAGGAATGGTAGGACTTTGTCCCTATCTCCGCACGTGTCACCGATGCCGCCGCCGTGGCCGCATCCTGCGTAGCTTTATAAACAATTTTGAATTTTGCGGTTGTGCGAAAATTAATGGATGCCTCGCTCTTGTGCGGTTTTTGGCTGCGCTTCCAGACACGCCCCCTTGGCGCTCCTCCGCCCCCTGGCAAATTTTAGCATTTTGTCATTAGCGTTTGCTTTCCGAAAACGAGATTGTTGTTTGTCGTTGCGGTGGTGGTGCAACGTTGGTGGTGCGATTTTGCAGCTTAATGGCGGGTGAACTTTACACTGGAAAAACTGTTGTCTCTGATACAGATCAAACTCAAAGTATATTTAATAAAAATTGGTGCAATTACCTGCATTTGCAATCTAATGAACTTGATATATTCCGATATAAGGAGGTAGTGCAATCAATTAATGCAGCAGCCAACGCCGAGGATGGCTTACACACATAAAAATGTTTCCTCGCAGTTTTGATGGTGGTGGTGCAGCACAAGTGCAGCTCCACATGTGACTATATGTGTGTGTGTGTGTATGTGTGTGCTATGAATAAGACAGGACGAAAACTTGGGCTTTTGACTTTGGCAGCGCCATGGAGCCGAGTCAGGCAGCCAGGCACGGTTAATAAAACAGACAAACACTCAAACTTTTGCTATAAAAATATCCAGCTAGTGTGTGTGAGCGAGTTTTTTAAGTTGCCAGCGTTGTTTGCTTGCTAAACAAGTGCTATTAAAAGAGCATAAAAAGGTGGAAGGTGAATTGCGATTGGGGAGTGGGGAATGGGGATGTGGGATGGGGCCAAAGACAAAAGGAAGCCCAGCCAGCATTCAGACATCGTTAAGGTCCTGGTTGTTCTGGTAGCAGGATGCGCCACTCCCTATGCCGTAATAAGCCCCGGCAAATCTTCATGCAAACTCAGAGTTTTTATATTTGGCAGCTTAGGTGCACTTTTGCAGTTGTCCTTTTGGCGTTCTTAATGCACTGCACGGTGAAAAAAAATATGTATAAGAATGAGAAACAAAAGCCGGAGCGGACCCAGTACATGATGCAGTAAAATTTTATGCGCTTAGTTTTTATTGCGGAATATTTTGCATGGCAGGGCAGTATAAAGAATTATCCACTAAAACTGTTGTAAAGCGAGTCAAGTGTTTGTTAAGAAGCACAGCTTACAGCTTCTCCCAACTGGAGAGCCAAACGAAACTTTGGCCCCGACCCTTTTATGGTGCACCCAATTTCGAGCTCGATGCGTTTGCGTTTGTGCGGCCAACGGGGCGTATGAGTAACATGTGCACTTTATGGAGGAAAGGGGCCTATTTGTTTTATTTATATTTCGCCGCGCTGTGCCATTTTGAGCGCGCATATTAAACAGGACATGGCTGTTTGTGTGGCCGTGGCATCGGGACTGGCAGGCCAGCGGGCAGGATAACACGGAGGCCCAGAGACACGGCCAAAGTGCAAAATGCAGTAAAATATTGAAATTGTACAGTTCCCGTTGTGCAATGAGCCGCAATGCCAGCGACGTTTCAGTGTTCTCTCTGCACTATTTTTGTATTTTTTTTCCTTTTTTTGCTGCACTCACATGTGGGGAAGAATTTTGATTTTACGTGACTGGCATGCGACGATTGCAGTGTGGGTGGTGGCACTTCCATACTGAAAAATAAAATAGTTCGAAGCGAAACATTCGGTGCTCGATTGTGGGTGGGTGACTTTGGAGCAGATTTTCTCTTATTTCCAATTAGCATTGCAAATTCATTTGCAGTTTATCGGGCTGAAATAATTCCACAGAACTCTGGCTGGAATCGCCAATAATTTGAAGTTCTGCAAATGCATCCATTCAGGCATTGATGTGTGATTCCTGGCAATGAATGTGTTCTTCCATAAGCCATTACCCTTTGTTCAGGTTTCGAGATGTCTCGAAATTATTCTTGGTCTCATTTATTTGGGGGTGTAATTTATAAGCCATTAGTCATAGAAATGTTAATAATCGAAATGTATATAAATTTGAAGTATTCTCACTAAATAAGGCATCAATTCTGGTAAATCGACTGCAAATCCCTTCCGGTTTCCCAAGAAAATAAGAAGACGACAAGGCATTTGTTTTTAATTTTGTTTTTCTGTTTTTTGATTAACATTTTTCCATTTTATTTGATTATTTCTCTCTTGCTCGGCTGCAATCGCTGGCAGCGCCTTTTTCTATGCATATATTAACGTGTTTGCAGCCACACACTCAAGTGTGCGTAAGTGTGGGTGTGTGTGTGTGTGATTGCGTGGGTGTTGGTGTGGGCATTTACGTGTATTTGTGAGTTTGTTCCGGGGCCTCGTTCGGTTTTGATTGAATTGGATAGGCTTTTGATAGGCGCTTAACATAATTATGGCATTTTGCTTGCACACTTTTCATAATTCTCTTTTTCATACTGTTTGTTTGTTTGTTTATTTTCCATTCTCCGATTTTCCTGCTGCTGTCACAAATGCAATTATATAGGCGAGTTGCTGGGTTGGTTGTTTGGATCTGATGGGCGCTATTTAATGATCTATCATATGTCTGCGCTGGGCCTTTGCAAAAACAGATGCTCTCCTGCAGCTTTGTTTGCACTCGGCTTTGTGTTTTTTTTGGTTTTTTTTTTTTTGTTTTTACATGTATATGCAAATATTAATACAATTTCCTTTTAGTTAGTTTGCCTTTGTTATGCGCACATATATCTTGCTTTTAATTATATGTTTTTTAGATATACCTTTTTCATATTTTTATATGTACATACACAACATTGAATCATTTATTTATATTTCTTTCGCTTACACCATAACTATGTTTATATAATTAAATATAATTATGCTATTATGTATATGTCGTAGAGTATTTCTGATTTTTTCTTCCGTTTCATTAAATTTACTTCGTAATTTTACCATAATTTTCCAACATTTCCAACATACGTTCAGCTACAATTTTTATTTAATTTTCATTGATTTTCCATATATTTTCATTATTTATATATTTATATTTACGCATAGCTTGCTCTGACACACAGTTTTCTTGTCTGCTCAAATAACATTTAGTATATATATATATATATATACATATATGTATGTATATATTGGTGTATATATATAGATTTGTATATATGTAAAGTGATGCATCCGTCGATGCACAGTTTGTCGTTGGCTTTCAAAAACATGTTATGCCAAGTTGAAAAAATAAATCAGTTTCCTTTGTCCGTAACATCGATTTGCTCTCATCACAACTTATAGAAATTAGACACGCTTCTTTTGGCTCCACTCCGATTATCCAATTGAAAGATTTCTAATTTTGATTTCTCCGTTTTTGCATTATGAATTACTTTTTCTCAATTTTCGTTTTCTTTGGTATGTAAAAAATAGTTTACAATTTGTATTCGCATTCGTTTCCGTTTCCTAGCCATTTTTCCTTTGTAAATACCATAAATAATTGTGTTTAGGTTTACATTTTAGTGTATAGTGTTACAGTTACTCTTACGATTCTTAGCTACACATTGACTACAATTTGTATTTTGCTTTTGCTACACGTTTTTCTTTCATATCCTTTTCTAAATATTTCGCTATTTCCTTAGTTTCTTATAGGTTACCTTAATACATTTACACGTTACACAAACACAGATACATGAATAAGGATCCTTACGTGTGAGTGTGTGCGTGCCTGCGTATGCGTTTGCTTGTGTGTGTATGTGTAGTAGCCTCTTCTATGGGTATCGTTTAGGATATATAGTTTGATCTAGTCATGGGTCCATCTACATGTATATATTCTCTGGCTCAATCGATCCGTTCTGTTTTCAGTGCAACTATCTACGCGATTTCTGGTGTGTTCTTCAATTTCGGGTTCGGTTTAGTTGTCGGTGCTTAACTCAGTTAGTACATTTACTTTGATATTTTTCTAGATAATGCTGGATAACACTCATAGTTGTGACTCAACTGATCAATGCTAATGCTAGACCATTTGGCTGGCCCTTGACTACTTGCTAATTCTTAGACCTATGCACATCGATATATCGGTGAAATGATCATCGGAATGGAATCTACTGGAAAATCATAGGTTCAATGAATTTAATCGAAGATGGGGTCAATTTTCCAAAATAGTTCTCAGTCAACGAAACATATTTGCCTTAACCTTTTGTTTGTTTGCTTACTCTACGCTTAAGTATTACTTTCGGTCTGTTATGCATTCTTTTGCTATCTGAAACGTAAGCCCTGGTAAATCATAACCACTTTCTTAGTAGCACCCACTCTATTCTTACTCTGGTATATACATACCTACATACTCGTCTATACGTTTATACCTACTAAAATACATTTAGAGCTTCTCGTGTTTTCTTTATTAATATATTTTCCTTTTCGACTGAGGCGACTTCCTCGAACCGCAGGAAAGTCCCTCAAAAATAGACACAAATAACACACATTTAAACTTTGGTTTTCGGGTTAACCGTTTTGGTTTTCGATTGATTAGATCAACTTTGGGTTTCGACTATTGCACTTTCTGGCCTGTGTGGTTGCTGCTGTCGCCATGGCGTATACTTAATCTAGGGTAAGATTTCGTTCACGTGTAATGCTGCACCTTCCTACACCTCGGACATGCCATAAACCTGAGCCACTGGTGGTTGTTGCTGCTCGTTGTTTGCGACCTGCTGCTGCTGCTGTTGCTGTTGCTGCTGCTGCTGCTGTTGCTGCTGCTGCTGCACCCAGTGCGATGGATAGTACAGTTGGTGGATATAGTGTTGCTGCTGCTGCTGTTGCTGCTGATGCTGGTTGTGTGTGTGCTGCTGCTGCAGTTGGTGGTGCTGCAGCTGCTGCGTTTGGTAGGGCGACTCTTTCACATATTCCCCGGACGTCTGCTGCTCATGTTGCTGCTGCAGCATCTGCTGTTGCTGCTGCTGCTGCTGTTGCTGCTGCTGTTGCTGCTGCTGTTGCTGCTGCTGGTGCTGCTGTGTGGGATACATGGCCATCCCTCATGGCAGCTACACGAGCAGACTGGGCGCCAGCCACTCGTCCTCCGCCAGCTAAACGATGTACAATCGTTAGGCACCGCCACATCATCGAAATCCTCGAGCACTCACCTGTGGACTGACCTGGAACTGCTGCATCGGATAGGCGACCACTCCGGCCGCCTGCGGCAATGCACTGCCCACGCTCTGTGTGATCTGCGGCGCAGTGGCTGCCGCTGCACTGGCCAGCTGGGGCTGGGGCGGCACACTCTGCCAGGTGCCAGGCAGCTGGACGCCCATTCTGAAGTAGCAAAAATAATATGCAGGGCATAAATAAGGGGCATAACTAAGGGGTATATCTTTGCTACAGTATCAAGACTACTTTTCTGCCCCAAGCTAGATGTCGAACTCACCCCATGTATCCAGCCTGCTGGTAGCCGGCGAATTGACCGTAGGTGAATCCTTGCATGCCCTGCAGGAACTGTCCTGGCTGGAGGGCGCTGGCGGGAGCTGCCGCCGGATATGTGGGTGCCGGCGGGTACCAGTATCCGGCCACCTGCTGTCCGTAGGCAGCCGCTGCGGCCGCCGCAGCCGCCGAGCCGAAGGGGAATCCCTGGGCCAAGGCCCCACCGGCAATGGCCGACATGTGGTTGGGGTCACCACTCTCCTTGCCCCACGCACATTTCACCGGCTGCTGGTTGATCTCCGTGTTGTTAACGGCCACGATGGCGTGGGTGGCCGCCTCCTTGGTGGAGAAGCTAAGAGGGAAGAGCGCAAATTGGTTTTTCTTATTTCTCTAAATATGTCTCGTTTGAAATCATTTATTTAATAAATATCTTAAGAACGTGATTGGGTTGGTAGGGAAAAAATTAAAAAATTATTTTAATTCGGTAGCAGTCATAAAAAATATTTAATTTATAATTAGCTAGCAGATATATCTTTAGTACTCTCATTTTTGGATTTTTGTTTTTGGGAAGCAGGCAGCAGATTGGCCTGGTTTAATTTCCGCTTAACCCGCTGCGGCAACAAAGCGCAAAAGTGGTACAAGCGTCTATGGAATAATTCCGCTGTTGCTGGATTGGTTATAATGATGCAGCAACTCTGCCACAGCTGCTGCTGCACTTGTAGTCCCCGAGCTCATTATGTTACAAAATGCCAAACAATGCCTCCGCTCCGCTCCGCCTCCTGCCCCTGCCCCTGCCTCCTCCCTTTCACTCACTTTCTCCTCGACTTTCTTTTCCCCTTCGCCGCTTTTTTTGCATCACGTTTGCAACACACAAATGAGTTTTGGAGCAGTGCACAAAAGGCGCCCATGGACATGGCCAGTAACTGCAATGCGTTTGTTGCCCACCCCTCTCGCGTTCATCACACTTCACACGTGCACTGCACAAAAAGGGCTACTAGTACTGCACAAAAATAAAGAGTTTTTAGAGTGGAGATATTTAATTTCACCCGTCCTAACTTTTTTGAATAAGAAAATAACTTTATCTTAAACATGATAATCTATGATAATATCTGCCTGCCTTATAATTTAAAAGCAGATATTTCTTTCAGTGAGTGAATCCTATCCGTATCTGCCCTTTTGGTTGCGGTGGGGTGAACTCAGTCCGTCGTGGGCCAACGGCTGCCATTAAAACCCTATCAGCATTCGTGACGGCAGCTGCGATCTCCACCGCCGACACCACCAGCACCACCGGCACCCAACCACCTCTGCACCTCTGCACCACCGACTCCTTAGCTGGGGGTTTATCCCCCACGTTTTCTTTTTTTTTTGGTTTTTACTCTTTGCCGTGCCATCGTTGTCGTCGCTGTTATTGCGGTTCATTGTTCTGTTTGTAACTTCAAATTTGCCTCTCGATGTTGCTGTTGCTGCATTCCCTGTTATTGTTGTCGAGTGTAAAAGTGTTGTTGATTTATTAACGGCAAGCGGTTTGGATGGGGCCACGCACACATTTATATGGCGTGGTGTGTGTGCATCGGCGACGATGACAATGGGAATACACCGATGACACCGCAGACCGCAGCACACGCACACCCATGCAGGCGGCAAATCAAAATGGCGGCCCACAATGGGTTAATGTAGCACACTTATTGGGGCACACAAAATGGGGAAGATTGCTCCATTATTTGATCGATTGCCTGATCGTTCACTGTATGGTGGGGTACTTAAGTAATATGGGAGTACAAAAAATATAAACTTATAATGATAATAAAAAATCATGTGCATAAGCTTTTGAATAATATATTTAATGTTTCGACTTAAAAACATATTTTAAAATAAGGCATTTTATGGATTTTTTGATTAAAGATTTTCCTGTCCACTTACCGCACGAATGCATATCCTTTGTCCTTGAAGACCCGTATCTCCTGTATTGTGCCGTACGGCGAGAAGGTCTTCTGCAGGATCTCCTCGTTGAGGAAGCCGGAGAGGGCTCCGTTGATGCCGCCACAGTAGACAGTGCAATTGGTGGGGCTGCTCTGGTTGTAGACCTCGTCAAAGGTCAGCGGCTTGGCGTTCACTGAGGAAGAGCGAGATGTGACAGTGAGATGCGGGATGGCTGGGTGGTTTGGATTGGATGGTGCTTGGTGGTTCAGTTGGATGCGATACTCACTGTCTGCCTTGGTTGCCGGCGGCTTTCGTGTGGCCCAATTTGTGCGTATCGAGCGCGAGCCCAGCCATTGGCCATTCATTGCAGTGATGGCGGTTTCCGCCTCCTGCAACGAGCCAAATTAAATGGAGAGCGCAATTAGCTAAGAGCCCATTCCATTTACGCGGGCTTGTCTAGCCGCTTAAGCCGCTTACGGCGGCTGCTAAGTCGCCTCGAAAGACTGCACTTGGTTTTTAAGTAGAGATCCCAGCCCAAAAATTTATAAACAAACAGCTCAGAAAGTGTTAAGGCAGAAGCAACCAAAGTAGCACTTGGAGAAATATAATTATTCATTAACTACTCGCAATCCTGCCGAAGTGAGCGGAAAAAGTTTACATTTCTAACAATTTAATGTGAAATAATTGCTGATTAAATTGTTTTTTTTTTATATTTAAGTAATGCAAATGTAAGTCTAGTAATAATTTTTTCGAGTGCCTAAGTAGCGACGAAAAAATAAAAAGAACGTGGAAAAACAATCGCGTTGGAAAGTTGCTCCTTGTGGTTAGCAGGCGACATTGTAGCTGCTGCTCTTTGATTTTCCTTGGCTGCGTTTGTGTAAAGTACAGTAAAAGCGGGGGGAAGTGGGCGGCGGTGGAGGGAAGGGCGGGCTATATACGTAGCATTTACAAGGCCGTGCACAAATTATAATTTCAATTTCGCATAAAAGGTAATTCGTGCGTATCAAACGTGATTCATGCCGAAATGATTGCAACTGCCAGGAGGTCTTGCATGCAGTCTGCTTTCCCTGTGTGCGTGTGTGTGTGCGCTTGAGAGTATTTCCGTGTATGTGTGGTGGGCGTTTCATAGCAATTTACTTGCGGCACACCAAAAGACCGAAGACCGAAGACCGAAACCGAGCGGAGCCGGCTAAAGCAATGCAATGCAATAATGGCATTTGCGGCGCTGCAGACGCTGCAGCTGCTCATTGCACGTCCTTTAAATGGCGGCAAAGTCGAATCCGCATCCGGATACGACTGCGGCTGGCAGCAACTGTAACTAGGCACCTACAACAGCCCGCCCACCTTCCATCCTTCTTCCCTTCTTTTTTTCCATTAATTTTCCTACTCTTTGTGGCGGCTACGTGCAGCGCTCGAAATCAGCGTTGACGTGCACCGGCTGAAAAACGACGTTTTCCAACCGAAAGCAGACTCGAACTTTAGAGGGGAAAACTTTCGAGGGTTTTCAAGAGCAGATCTCACTCGAGGGGTCTGTAATTGCTAAGCGTTTATAGACCTTCCTCAATCCTTAAATATATTTGATTCTCATCCAGAACCAGGGTCTGGAAATAGTACAAACATTTAAGCTCAAATCCATTAATTTTCCCAGAAGCTCTCGGTAAAATATATACAAATTACGCATTAAAGTCGTTTGTTAAATAGCTCTTACATGGTACTTAAAATCGCTCTGCGTAAATTGCTGTGTATTGGTTTTCTTGGCCCTGTAATTTAACCACTTGAGTAAGAGTCAACAATTGAGTGCTTGCCCCGTCAGCGATAAACCACGCAACTGTCGCCCAACTTTGTCCGTAATTTAATGTCTGCATGTGTGAGTGCCAGGATGTGTATGTGTGTGGACTCCTATGTTTGCCTGTGTGCGTTTGTTCCCGGGCAACGTCGCTCAGCTTGCGTGCGTGCGCATTTTTATGCATTGCCAGTTGCATTTTTCATATTTGCATAAACTATAAATTTTACATTTTTTAAGCGATACGCATCGTTGATTACATATACACTCACGTTCCCTCGCTGCAGCAACAGCAACAACAGCAACAACAATAACGACAGCAATGGCAACCACAACAAGAACAAGTCCTGCAAACAATACCACAATACCCATCCCCCCTCCTGCGATTTTCTGCCGGGCATGAAATGTTATTTAAATATTTCACCAATGACTTTACGGCAGCTTAAAGCCTAGCCCTTTTCGCCTGATTGTTCGTCCTCTCGCACCGGGAAACATCCTTCAGGATTTATCAAAGGACAGACACTTCAAGTGCAGTTACAAGTGCAGCTGTGCCGCTTTCTTCTTTGCCAATTCCAATTGCAATCGCATGTGTCAATGAAAATTGTCTTGCCATGATTGTGTGTGGATTAGAGGAATGAGACGGAGAGTTTGTTAGAACAACTTTGGCCCTGGCTAATGCAATGGCCCGGACCAGACACACGCACACACACGCAAAAACTTGTCCTAACTGCAACGGACATTTTCGGTCGAGTCCTCCAGTTTTTCCAGTTCTCCCAGTTTTCCCAGCTTTGACAAGTCTTTGAAGACAGGAAACTTTATCAATCATTTTGGTGGCAAATTGCTTAGAAAACAGGAAGTGGATGCTAGTGAAAAGAGAAAGCAAGTTAACAGAATAATTTTTATAAAAATAAATACAAAATGAATACTTGCTTCGATTTAATCCACCTTGACTCGGAAATCTTCAAGCACCCTGAATGAGTTGATTATAGCACAATTTCGGGCCTCAAGAGCCCCTCAAGTAATTTACCAATTCATCTTGCTCAAATTGGGAGCCCGATGACCGCAATATGGCACCCACTACGACTTGTCGAACTATTTATGAAAGTCCGGCCCAAAAACCGAATCGAAACCAAAACTGTTGTTGGCAAGAATGCCTAGGCTAATTGCAAAACTACGGCATTGGCTCAAGATCAGGAGACAGACGACAATGGAAACTGGTCTGGGTTTTGGCCCATTTCGCATCATTGGCAGTTGGAGCGACACATTTTCTTTGTGTGCGGTTTTGGCTGTTGTTTGTTGACTGGGCGAATTTAATTAATGGTGAATGGCAAATTTGCAGCTAATAGGAGGAAAACTTGAATCGTTTTCTGGTCTGTCGCTGTGACAACTAACTTGTCGTGCACTGAACAAAAACGAGCTTCACTGGGGTGATAAAGTCCTAAATATTTCCTTCAACACTTTGATGCAGATGGAATAGATACATGCATATGTCACATATATTTCTGCAATCGTGAACGATTCGAGCTTAAACTCGCCTTTGATTAAAACTTCGGGCCTGCTTCGAAGTTTTTCCTTGTCGCTGGAAAATTTCCTAAATGACAACTTCCGCCTTCGAGATAAGTTAATTAATTTTCATGGACATGGCTGGCTGAAAACTTTTCCCCTTCCGCGACACTCAAATTTAAGAACATTTTTCGCTGCGTACAGATTGAATTTTCAGCGAAACTTGTGTAAAGTCAACTGGGACCTAGAGTGAGACCCGGGTCTTTTGTAAATATTGATTACTTGATAAGGCGCAGAATCCTTTAATGCTGCGTACCGTGGACCATGGCCAACAGCGGAAACGAGTTGGGATGGACCAAAGTTTCCACGGGGTGGTGGGGTGTTGGAAACCAGACCAAAAAGGCGAAATACCTTCATTAAGCGAATGAAGAAAAGCAAAAGTAAGTTGAAGAATTTTTAAGTGGTTTAAAAGGGTTTTGTCATACTTTTCATGTGGATCTCGACGGGATCAGGAACCCTTTATCTTACGCCACAAAATGGGGGATGCCGCTGGTTGCGGCTGACGTTTCGTGTGTATACAAAACACCGTAAGCCGAAAGCAAGACATTTTAAATGTTTATTAAAACAATAAGGAAATGGTTTGTGCCAAAAACGGAAAAGGCCAGGCGGAAAAGGAAAAACTGTAGCGAAAGAAGGTGAAAAAAGGCCAGCTCGACACACAAAAAGGGGATAATCCCCGCCCGCACATAGACGACACCCTTGGCACATGGACACATTCAGGGAAAATAAGAAGGTTCTGGCTCTTCATGCGGCGACCGTTTTGTCTTAAAAAGGTAGCAGACGCCCAGTATTTAGTGTTGGCCAAGTCCCCTTCTTTCTTATTTTTTCATCGGCTAAAAGGTTTTCCTGCCTTCCCAGCTCCTAAGCTGGTTTAGCTTTGTTCTTCGGTCAGATTCATTAACGTGGCTATTTAGATAAGCGTGAATGTAACCAGCCAACCAATCCCAATCCTAGTCCCAATCCCAAGTTGAATATTAAAGCTGTCCAGATAAAAAAAAGAAAGAAACCAGCATCTCAGCTCACAACTCGCAGTTCCGATGATGATTTTTTGATATTTATAAAATAACTCAAGTGGCAAATCGTTTGCTCAGTGAAAACGCTCTTCCATTTGCGGACTTCTCGAACGATAATGATGGTCGGCATCCAGCATTATGATGTTCTGGCCATCGAAGGGCGCAGATAAGGCCCAGTCATCTTTGAATCTGTCTGGGCCAGTCAACGGTAAAAACTGTTTTCATTCCGCTTAGGCCCAAAACGCTTTTCGATTTTTGACCACACACACATCCAAGTTTTTGGGGGCTTGGGACTGGGTTGTGGGAGTTGTTGACCAAAAAATCAGTATTTCACGCTAGAACGCATTTTTGTCAAGGCATAATTCCATGGGATTTATTTATGTATGTCAGCTCTGGCCGTTGTTTCCCACTCTACTCTAACATTTTTTATAGTTACTGCCTCCGAGGCTTGAGCTTATGCGTGTGTAGGCAGTTTGTAAGCCGTGGTGTCCCTACATCGCCCTCAAATCACTAGTTCCTGAATTATTATGGAAAGCATAAAATGAATGTCCAGGCCATTTATATTTATAACCGAGTTTTGTACGCTTCAGCAAATTTATTGCCTGGCTTGAAATTAAATAAATTGAAAAGCACTGGGGCGGGGGAAAACTTTAAAGGCGGCCAGAAATATCGGAAATGTTTTGGGGTATTGGCAAGAAATCTGTTTGACAAATTAGCTGTGATTTCTGCATATGTCCTGCAATAGAGCAGTGTCCTTTGAAACCAAATTGATTTACGCTTGCTTGGAGATTGGTTTACATTTTTGCTGATATGCGTATATACTTCAATTATGTGTAGATGAAGCACTTTTTATTCAACGAACACATAAATAGGTGCCCAAAAAAGTAGTTAGCATCGAAGGGGCAATCAATCTCATGGCGGTTGCTGATGTTTCTCATAATTTTGGCTATGGCAAGACGGCACGTAGCGCAAATTAAGGCCAATGTATGCGGAATGCTTTTTAATTTAAGTGCACATGCACATGACAAGCAGGCAGCAGGAGCAACACGCAACGGAATCATAAAGGAAACATCACCACTGCCATTGGAGTGGGTGGCTGGGCGGTTGGGCGGTTGGGTGGTGCGAGGTTAACCACAGGCATTCTGTGCGCCGCGACAACGGCAGCAGCGACAACAATAAGAACAAATGATAATAATGCAACAATGAACTGCACAAGAAGATGATGAAAAGAATGGGGGGCGTGGCCGGGAAGTCGACATTATATCTTGTTCGCTGCACACATTGTCAATTCGCTTGCCTCCTCCTCATGCATTTCTTTTATTTGTATTCGTTATTTTTTGTATTTTTTTTTGGCCCTGCTGCCATCTTCTGTTGTGGCAACTTTTAAATAAATTTAAGTGCATTATACAACGAAAAATCTGTCGTGGCAAGCAAAACGAGGCAAGGCGGTGGGCGTAATGCGATTAAATGCATCTCGGGCCCTGAGCCTGCCTTTGTCTCCATAACGTTGGCAAATAAGTTTTGTGTCAAAAAGAAAAGCCACTCAAGATGCAGCAGGCGGTGATTTCCTCTTCCTGAATGTGCTGATCGCCCTTTATTTTTGCCATGTGAGTATGCAATAATATGTTAATATCCTCGCCTGTGTGACAATAACAGAAGCCGTCGGCAATGGCGAAAGGCATTAGCATTTCCGGTGGAGCAGATAGTACTGCACGGGAAAAAATACTTGCCTCCAATCATACTTAATTTTTTATTATAAACATAATATGGAAATCAATTGAGAGGTGTCAATGGAAAGATATCTTCTTCCTTACAAGAAAAATACAATATTAACATTAGTAAGTGCCTGTATCAAGTGCACCTGATTGATTGCTGGTTTCTCCGAGTGTATTCCTACCCTGGCATCGACATGTTTATTGCGTTTAATGCTAGCGTAAATTTTTTCGCACTCGCTGGCGTTGTTGTTGTGATTTATGATGCTAATGACACGCAGACAGGCATCGTCTTCCCAAGAAGAGCTACCCATGCAAATGCTCAGCTTGCCTTGATGGTTATTAAATTATGGCAATTTGTATGCGTCGCGCAGGAGGTGGAAAGGCAAAGGAGCTGGCTTGAGGGGGGAGGTAATGCTCTGGTGTTTATTTAAAACATGTTGCCAAACAATTTACGTTAAATATTTCTCGAGATGCTTGAGCAGATCTGGCATTTTGGCATTGGGTTTATGCAAAGCCATGGCGATTGGCAGAATTTCATGCGCCGGCAAACGGAAGTGCTGAATGAAAGAAAACTGTTTCTTCCTTTTCCGCTTGCAGTTGCCATTGCAATGCGCTCACATGCGAGTGTATGCGTGTGTGTGCGAGTGTGTGTGTGTGTGTGCAGTAAGCCATTCGAAAAATAACTTTTCAATTTCCGCAAAACCACAGAAAATATCAACTTTGCACAAAAATTTAATAAAACTTTTCGCATAAATAAAATTTGCATTAAATCAGCTGCAAGCGACGCCGGGTCTCAGGGACAAGGGGGCGTGGCGGCTTAGGGCGTTCCGACTGTGTACAAAACGCATGTCGAGAAACTTAATTTGAAATATTTGAGTTTGCTATTTGGTCTGTGAGTGTGTGTGTGTTTGCACTTCTTCCTCTTTTCGTTTGCATCGAAACTAATCGAGAAAGTTCGAAAATTGGCATCCCATTCCCCACTTGCAGCAGCACAAAAAGTTAACTAGTTAGCTGGGGAAAAGCATTAAGTATACGCCGCATTGGCCATAATTCCAACTAAAACAAGTCAGTTGCCAAAAGGCTGCGAACGGAAAGTTCGCTTTTGGCTTAAATATATCTATACATACATATGTATATCGCCGAATGACAGCTGGGCGGGCGATCCAGTGGGCGTGGCAGCAGCCAAGTGTCAGAGATTATGTTGTATTTGCACACGACACATTCCAACGCAAATCCGCGCTCATCGCTTCGATGTCAAACAAATCATTGGCTTGCCTGCCAAATCATTGGGCCATGTCGGCTGCACACTTCATGGCATTAGCATTAAAATTTAATTAATAATTTGGAGCATTTTGCCGCCTAATTGACTAGCGGCACCTTTGGCTTTTACGCCTTCTCCGGGCACTGATTTGGCTTTTCGCAAAGTACATGCGAGCATAAATCTCCGTTTGTGGTTGGTTGGCTTCGGGTTCTAAGCCTTAAGCTTGCGAATTTTTTCTACTCCACTGGCTGACACGCAATTCACTTGGCTTTAGTCAGCCGCCTTTGATGATTTAAACCATGTTTATGCCACGAGTTCTATAAATTTTCGTAATTTCCACGCCAAGATTATGCATCACAGAGGTAATGGTTGTAAAAAACTAAGAACGCCATAGATCTTAATATTTTTCATAAAACTCTATGACCAGTTTACATCAATTTATTTTCACGTAAAGATTGGTACCGAAGAAGTTTTTAAATCGTCTTGAATTTCAGAAGCTGAACAAGTTTCTTGACATGATTTAACCCCAAGGACCTTCCATAAACTGGGTAAAATCCACCCACTGCCGATTTCTCTGCCTCTTTGTCGAATTTTCTACCTATTAGGCACATGAAATTCAATCACAACACACACACAGGGATATGGAGTCCTGCCAGCAGTTACTTGGACCCTTATCAGCTGCGGTTTAAACATATTGAATATGATGTGTAAATGTTTACAGTGCCCCAAGGGTGGTTTCTTTTTGGGTTATTCTTTCTAGCCTCGGGAGCCCGTGAGATTCGCTGCATCTGTGGCCATAAAAAAACATTACAGATTCGTGAGCCGAACGCTTTTGATATACGAGTGTGTCCATGAGGAAGAGAATAAAATCAAATACTCGCCCCTTGGCAGTTAACCGAGAAAAGGAAAAGCAGAATGCATTAAATCTTAAAAATGTGTGCGCTTCGTTTGGCTTTTCTTTGGCTTATGTATATCTTGAGCAAAAGTGGGGAAAGTGTGGGTGTGGGAAAGGTAGGCGAAGCCACAGGTGTCTTTTGATATGTTAAGTTGCTGGAACGTCAAATGGGATTCCAGCTCCAGCTAAAGTTTCCACTTGTTTTAATTAAGATTTCATTTGCCAAATTCCCCCTTTGTGCGCTTTTGTGTGTGTGCTTACTTAGAGAATTAAACTTGTGTAGCGACTAATGCGAGTTTGATTGAAACATTTCTAATTGCCAGCGAACGAAGCCTTTGATGTTGCAAGTCTGCTGGGATAGCTTACCGATTTCTTGACAAAGCTGACAAAGCCATAGCCCTTTGATTTCAATGTCTGTGGATCACGCACAACTCTGCAGTCTCTGCAAAAAGACGGAGAAAATAAAAAACGTTTAATCTCAAGTAAAACTTTTCCAAGCCAGAGTGGGAAACAATTAAAAGATAGCTTTACATAATTTATTTGGGTAATTTAGAGTTATCTGCCTAATGTTTATACACTTCACATCCAGCACAAAGGTCCTGTTCAGATGGCAGGACCCCTTGAGCAAATTAAAAGGCAAACGTTTGGCCAAGTTGAAGTCGGAAGTAAAAGTCGATGTCGACATGGCGAATCCAATGGAATTACGTGTGAGGAAATATGAAGCGTGGGGCGGAGAAGAGGGATTTCGTAATGGAAGTGCAGAGATATGGAGTGCAGGCCACCGCCTTCGAGGTTGTATCAGTGGGCGTGGCCAAGGGGATTTGCCACCGCCTCCATTCGCTCCATTCGCTCCATCCCCATTTCCCATCCCCATTCTCAATCTCAATACCAATCCCATTCCGAAAACCCGTAGCCCCGCCAAACCACCAAACCACGTGTCGTGCCAAGTCGTGGACGCTGCTGGAGAATCGGGCGTCAGCATTCGGCTTAAATATGTTGGCCCGTCCAACCTAAGCCACGAAGAAATATTTAGCCCCCTTTTCGCTTCGACACCCATGTGTGTGTGCGAGTGTGTGGGCCAACCGCAGCAGCAACAACAAGCTGGCGGAGCTACTAGGCAACCAGTTTAGGCCACTTTGGAAAAGTGTGGGTTCTCTGAAAATTCTGAAAAGAAGTGAGGGCCATTTTAAATACATTTCTTAAAGAAATGTTTATAAAGGCGATTATGTAAATGAAATGCCTCCAATTTCAATTAAGAAAGATTATTAATAAGAATCTTTTTATAATAATTACACATTAATTATCAGAATCTTTTTCATTTGCAGCACTAGTTGTATTGCTTCTCAAGCAATCTATATAGCATCTTTTTTTTGAAAGTGTACGGGAGGCCAGCAAGGCAAACCCGCATGTCGACCACGGCATTTAAAAAAGGCCAACTTGATTGTAAATCACGATAAAAGTCAATTTTTAATATGAGTTTTAGTTTAGTCCGTGTTACCCCCAGTTTTCCCACCCCCCACGTTAAGTGGCTGGCGAAAAAAAGAAGCAAACGTATTTTAATGGCCTTTGGCGCTTTGGCTTTGGTGGGCCGCTTCAAGGCTGTAAATTTATGGGTGGGCTGGCCAGAAGCGAAATTGCAATGCGATTGCCGGCGCGATTCAGTCGATGCACACATAAATATCGAACAAAAAACATATTTAATTAAAGTTTAATATTTATTAGCTACCAGAGGAATTCGGCTGCAATTGCTCGGGGCCGAGGTTTGTCTGGTTTGGTCAGGCGAAAGGTTTTCTGACCGGCGCAAGCAAACACACAAACACGGCATTCTGGCCAACACCAATGCAAACAGGAGGGCAAACACTCTCAGCGAACGTGTATAAATACACTTGAACAAAGTCCTGAACTTGTAAGCAATTTCCTGAGGAACTAAATTGAACTTAAAGAATATTGTTTCGTTCTTAAATATAATACTGACAAGTAAGTACATGGCCTTAATGCCAGCAGATTTCTAGCTTACACTCGTACAGACTTAATTTTGAAGTCTAGCAGTGTTTTTCTCAGTGCGAGGAGCACACACATCCTGGCTGCCTGTCAGCGGGGCTGACTGCCATTGGGAAGGATTGTGCCAACAAATTAAAGGCCAGGACAGTATGTGCACTCCCTTGGAGACCACCCACCCACTCCATCGCCATCTCCCCGGAGTATATCATATTTCACAATCGATAAACATCACAGTTCATATTTTCATAACGTTTTTGTTTGAATATTTTAGCATGCAGACACAACATCAGTGGAGTGGGGAGGTGTACAATTTCCTGCTTGCATGTAAATACAAGTTCGAAAATGTCTGCAAGTGCTCTTCGCTCCACACACACACATGTGAATTGTATATATATAGGAGACTCCATCTGAGGGCTGCAATAATATATTTGAACATTTAACAGAAAACAAACACAACCTTTGTGCCCCGGGCCAAGAGATTTTCGTGGAGGAGCATCGATGGCCCTCGAACTGCGTTTGCCACACAGTTTGTTATCATGCACGAAATGCTTGGGAAATTCGCCGGCAACGGCTGCAGCCAATGGGGGCGGTACATCGGCTGTTGGGGGCGTGGCACCAGCTGTGCCCCATGTTTGTCCAAAGAATTGAGCGACGAAGTCGTTGGGGAGATGCAAAAGACAACCACGAAAGTAGGTTTTCAAAGTGATTGCAATATACCCTTTTCATCTGCCTTAAATGGCAATTATACATTTATCTATTTAAATGAAAGTGATACTAGCTAAAATACATGCAAGTATTTTATTTTCAAGGGACGTATAAAGAGAAATATTTATTTATTGCGGTGGAGTGTCATGGAACACAATTCATGGATTTAAAACCAGTGCCAGGAACTCAGCAAGCTAATGATTCTCGAGTTGTATCACTCAACAATGAAGAACAATTTTAATTCGAAAGCCAAAGGGTAAAAGTTCAAGAACACTTGGGAAAGGGGATAAATGCATGTGCATAAGTAAGATCTGTATGCACATGTACATCCATAAGCCTTTCCGTCTTCCTGTGGCCCCCACTTACTCACGACTCTGGCCAATCAATATATTTTTTACAAATATTGGCAAAAGTTTTGCTCATGGCTTAAGCCCTGTGCCTGATACTCGAAAATAAATTTAACCAGAGGAGAAGGAAAATATTTTGCTATCTTAAGTGCATAAAACTATAATCGTTAAACAAAATATTTCGCATACACGCACGCACTCATACAAATGCGGTTATTTATACTGCATATATATTTTTTTGGCTTTATTCCCAAAGCCTTTGGCCCAGGACTCGAGTAGCTTTTGGCCCGATCTATTTTTGGGGGATTTGTGGGCCGAAAGGACGAAGGAATGTTTGCGGTGTGCGCTGAGCGCATTAGTTGTGGAGTCCTCGCTATTTTGGCCTTTGCAATTGGTTTATGCCAGCAATGCAGCTACCATTCCGGCCCCTTTGCCATGTGTTGGAAATTCTTTTGTATTTGAATTAAAATTGCATAGATGATTTATAGACGCTTCGAAGTTGGCCGGGCGAAATAAACTTATGCATGGGATTTTTGCGCACCACGTTGGTGAAATGGGTGAAATGGGCGAAATGGGAAGTGTAAGCCCATTGATAACTGCATGAGATATAGCTCTTGAGTTTGAGTGGGCTTTTCCCGGTGGCAAACACAAACACAAAATATGAGTGTGATATCGAAAGAGCAACCTTTCCAGCAAGCCAACAAATAAGCACGGAAGCAGTTGAATGTTGGCGTCCATAATTCTTCTGCTCGTAGCCATTGGCCTTTCCTTATCAGCCATTCAAATATAGACATAAGGAAGGCCACAATGGCCAAGACATCGACTAGTAACACATTTATTAGGGCGTAACTCGCCTACGCAACTTAACCAGCAATTTGCAATTTCCTGGCCACTTTAAGAACATTATCTGCACCCCATCGGCACACTTGGCAGACATATAATTTACAAATCGGGCGATCGGAATGGAAGGGGTATAGGAATCGGGTTGGCAGGACATGCTGAACACATCAACAGCGATGGCAAACACAAATTACTCAGCAGTGCAAACAAATGAAAAGCGATAATATCGCGCACAGCACAAGGGAGAATGTACGAGTAGACTGGAGAATGTATATATGTATCTACAGGATTAGCTGAAGCCAAATCAAAATCCTTGGCACTAAATCAATGAATGGCGGTTGTCCTTCAATTTCCTTTTTGGCCACGCTGGTGCAACGAGAAAGGGGAGCTCATCGCATCGCATCTCATCTAGCAGCCAACATCCAACATCCAACATTGACATCATCATCGACATTGAGTTGCGTGTTTGAAATATTGAAATATTTTTGTTGGCCATGTTTACACATCGGGCTATTGACTGCGCACAGTTATTCCGCATTTCGTGTTTTTTTTTTTTTTTGTCGTTTTTCGCCTCCCGGTTTTGAATTTCCATAGCGAATTTTTCACCAAGCATTTTTATTCGATTTGTGTTTGTCTCGTGCTTGCATTTTATTGGCTTCCTCTGCGCCGATAACCCTGATGGCTGATGATGATGATTTCCATTTCCTTGTTCGATTGCAGATCGGGGCGGCATGGAATGGGGGCGTGGCAGAGTTACTTCAGCGCCCGTTCAAATACCGAATACAGTTGTAAATTCAAATGAAATGCAAGCGAGCGCATTGTTTGAGCTCCGAAATGGGTACAAATCGGGTGCGGGGGGTGCAGCTTCAATCCTGGCTTTTTGGTTAGCCAAATATTTAAAGTGGATTTCTTGGAGCATTTCATGAGCTTTCCATTGCGGCTGCCTTCTTTTATTTGATTTGATTTTCCGGCCAGTGGCATCTGCCTTTCCCAGAGAATTAAGTAATAAATTTGGGTTCGAGGCACCCGGCTGCCGAAACCAAATGGCGACCGTGCTGAATTGCGGTGAATTACAAATCCGTAAACGTCGCATCTTTGATGCGGCATGCACTCTGCGAAATGGCCAAAAGTGGCAGAGCCAAACCGAAGGAAAAATAAAACAAGCACAATCGGGGGGAAAAAAAAGCGGAGAAAAGGCGAGCTCATCACGTCCTTGTCCTTGTTCCCTTGGCCAGGACATCCTTACATTTATTTACACCAGCATGCAAAACTCGCATTGAGACAATTTCATGCTCATCTGCATAAAATCAATTCCATTTTGGAGACAATTTGAAGATTGGAATACAAATTTCGAATTATCAACATGGGACCCGACGTCGGGGAGTCGTGGCCAAAATGGCCAAACCGGCAGCGATCGCAATCAGCATTGAGACCTGACCCCCAACTTCATCCATTCTCCATTTCTTTTCAATCCAGCACTGAAAAAAAAAGCTAAGCTAAAAACTCTTCACTTTACGAAGAGACCGCTGAATCGTAAGTTCTAGTTCGGAATAACAAAGCTGAAGTGCCTTTGAAAAGCCTATCTATTTACTGCGCCCTATTCGCCTTCAGTCATTTATTTTCCCAGTGTACAGAAGGCCATCTATCGCTTGACTGGTGCGGATGCGACTGCTTGACTTGTGTTGCTAGTTTTCCTCTTATTTTCGGGAGGAGCAGAGCCTGCCGCTCCTGTCCAGGCATTTACGCCATTCACGATGCGACGCGGCTGCTTTGGTGGCCTCCTCGTCCTTTTCGTCCTGCCAACGTCATGCATACGTAATGCGCCTGGGGATCCTGGCAGCAGCGACTGTCTCACTAATTCCAGGCCAGCCATTACGCGCGTGTGTGCGTGTGAGTGAGTGTGTCTCCAGTGCAGCGGGAAAATTATGTGGTGTGTGATTTGCCATGGACACTGAACGTTTCCCGTTTGCCCCGTCATCCCCCCCCCCCCCCCCCTGCAATCGCTTTTCCCGAGGTTTTCCCCGCTTTGCTATTGAAATTTCCCTTTGAGAGAGACAGAGTGAGCAAGAGGCGGAGCTGATATTTCAGAGCACAAAACGAGAAACAAAAAGGAGAAATTTGCATGCAACTCGTTACGCTTGGCACTTGTGTGTTAAGCCCGCTCGCCCCTTAACCCCTGGCACCCCAACCCTTTTCCCGAGCACGTACCGAAAAGTGTCGGCGGAGAGGGGGTGCGGGGGCAAAAAGCCATATCGATTTTGCAGTAAATAAAACATTCAAAGATTGAAGTTGCCGCTTTTGAGCTTAGCCGAATGGTGTGTGGCCTCCTTTTTTATGGAGTGCGCTTCCTTTTATGGCTTCCGTTTCTATAGCAGCTGCCGCTGCATGGTTATGGTGGCTCCACTGTGGTGGCGGTGGTGGTGTTGGTGGGGGTTCCACTGTGGCGCGCTGAAGGGACACTGCCGCTGCCAAATTGTAAATATTTTTGTCGGCCACGTAGCGGCGCAGGAGAAAATATTGCATTTCTCGCTTGGCATAATAAACGATGTGCCGGCAAAAAACGAAAAGCATGAAAACACAGAAACCGAAAGAGTACCGCCAAAAACCACGCAGAAATACCAACAGCTGCACCGCACAAAGAGCACCACATGTACACACCGGACAATGCCAGGATCTTTGTAAAGGACGAAGGGTAAACAATATGCTACGACGGTCAGCCGAAAAAACAAGAGGAGAAACTGCTTTATGACAGCGGTAAAATCTATTTTTCTGAGAAATATATGGAAATGAAGCGGAATGTAATTGCTTAAACCTGCTATCATTGTAATAAGTCCGATGTCAATTTGATGTAAAGAAATCGGTGATATATTTGATTAGTATGTATTTAAAGCCTTATGACATTGTATCATACTTAAACTTATTACCCGCAAAATTGGAAATTGATTTCCCATTTGCCAAATTTCCGTTGCCTACATTTGGGCGCCAGCTCCTTTTGCCTGACATGCGGCCATTCTTTTTATTCAATTTGCGTCCGCTTAGTTGAATTCTCATCAGCTAAAATCCTTAAATGGTCAGTCCTGTCACATATGGCCAAAACGACGCCAGCGGCAGACAAAACGGGCTGAGCAGGAAAAAAAAAATGCTGGTAAAATCAAATTAAAATGGCGCCGCTGTCCCACAGACACACGCAAATCCAGCAACTTTCCTTCCGCGTATGTGTGTTCAATAAATTATATAAGCTATAGCTTTGCCGCGCTCATCCTTACGGCATTGATTTGACATGAATTATTGCGGGGCCTTCGTCCTTCGGGACAAGAGTGCCAGTGCCAGTACCAGTAGCAGTTCCTAAAAATCTTGCTCGTAAACTTTAAGGCTTCCGTGAGAATGGCTAAATTCCATTAACCGATGCCAGCCGCAGGCTAAGCGCTGAAGTGCATTTACCCACCGACCAACCGACCGACTGAATGAATAGGGCGTTATTTATAACGCAATAGCGCACCCCTGGCGCCCCTTTATGTATCTCCTTGAATCCATGGATCCACGGATCCATGGATGCATGGATCCAGCCCCCCTTGTGGCCACGCCCGGACACACGTCAATAAAACTGCTTCAAACTGTCCACATTGAAGTTGTTGGCCGCTGCAACTGAAGCTGATGCCGTGGCGATAAGGCTACTTTAACGCTGTCCCCGATTTCTGCATGATGCCACACACGGTCGGCCCCTTTCGTGTTTGCCCCCAATAGTGGTTGATGGCCAGTGGATGGGGGCGGCTGGGTGGTGCGCTGGTCTCTGGATGGTGCAATGGTGCAATGGTGGCCGGGTGGTGCGATGGTGCGATGGTGAATGGAATGGCGGTTTCAAACATGCAAATTGCTTGCGGTTCGCTTCGGTTTTCCCCGCCATCGCTTTTCCTCCGCTCACACTCGCTCACCCCTCGGCATTTTTCGCTTTCATTGAGTGCTCCGCTTACTGTTAACTCGACTTTATCCCGTGTGTGTGTGTGTGTTTGTTTTATATGCACGAGTGCAAAATGCAACAACAAAAATCCATTTAGATTAATTAGTTTTCAAGCGAACCAAGGCGACTCTGAGTTCCTGCGGCAAAGCTTAAATTTGCCAGGAAAGTGGTAACGATGCCCTTTGATTACCCAAAGCATGTGTCTACAATTCAATGCAAAGTAATCAATAAATAATTAGTGCACTTTTAAGACTTCTATCCGTAAGTAGCATAATCCTGTTTCTGTTACATTTAAGGCGGCATAATTTACATAAAATTATAATGCCAACAAACTAAAATTCAAGCTTTTACTGCAGAAATACTTGATTTAAAAAGTGTGAGTTCCTCGGTGAGCTCTTTTATTATGCGTTCTACAGAAAGGACGTCTGGAAGTCATAAAAGCTGAAATATTCGCCTTTGTATCTGTGCGGTCCCCACCGAGCAAGTTGAGACTCACTTTCTGCCCGACTGCACTTGGCTAAAAGCACCTGCAGCCCCCAACTGCCAACTGGCCAACTGGCCAACTGGCGTCCGCAAAACGGCGCTTAATGATGCCAAAGATGAGCGACCCCGGCGTGTCAATGGACTGGATGCGACCAGAGAACGGTGACCAGGACCAGCGACCCCCGGACATCGGCTGCATCATCTACATCATCTACATGGCTAACTAAGCGTGGCCTGTTCGGCTGCTGTTCCCTTGGTGTTAAACTTGTCGTACATGCAGCACTCAGCATCCCAGCCGAGTGGATGCACAAAAAAAAAGTAGGATGCGAAAGTAGTGAACTAAAGTTTGCTCAAAAGTTTGTTTATTACACCGACAACGGGCAGCAGCGGCACACAAAAAACTGGAGTGGCTTTCACTGCGGCCAACTTTATGGAGTCGTTTGTAAATTCATCATCTTTTCAGCAGTTTATGCGCCAGTTTGCTGCCTACTTTCGGAGTTAGGATGTCTGGAATGCAGCTCCTTTGTTTCGCTCTATTAAAAACTTGTAGCAACTTGGCTCGTTATCCATTTCATTCTTTTTTTTTTGGTAAGCATAATTTCATCCGGCATTCGTTTGAATGTCACATTGCCGGCCATAGTTTCATTGATAGCCGAGCACTGGCGGCAATTAAGTGCCAGTTCGAAGAAGCCAAGACAAATGCCCCAGACAGTTACTTGAGCTGCGAAACTTTGATTGCTTCGGGCCTGAAAAGGCTAAAAAGCGGATAGCGGGGGTCCAAGAAAGTTTTCTCGGTAAAACTGTGACCCCGCTGACTGAGATAAAGGCTGTGGACAGCATGAGACTAGCGGATACCCCTCATTCAGCTTAATCAATTACTTTATGCGCCGCGACTGCTGAAAATGTATACCTCATAATTCCTGTTCTCTAAATTTCAAAGAACACAATAAACTCTTCCTGGAAAGGAAGAAGGACTTTTTTCAGCGTCATTAAGGATAAGCATCGGTAGCTGGCGTTCGAATTTGTTTGTTGCCATTCTGCACATTGTGCTATTCACTTCCTTGAGATAGCTCTTCTCCATCTCTCCAGATAAAGGCAGCTTTAATTTTGAATTCAACACCAATCGCAGTGGGTGTTCATTTGGCAATACTCATTCTGCTGGGCCAAGCCAAGCCAAGCCAAGCCAATTAAGAAATAATTTAGAGCGCCAACAAGTTAACAAGTGTGGCCTTTCAGTGCCACCTGCCACTCGATGGCCACCTTTTGCTGGCCATGTGGATGGCCAAAAGTCCGTAAATAAAACTTGAGATCTCCAAGCTGACCTGGGCCGTGAAATCCTAGCGAAATCCTTGGAAATGTTTTATTAGCCCTACGTACGCTTGAATAAGCCAGCTTAGCGGAAGCTATCGGATTTTATGCTTTTGACTTTTGCAACGAGTGCAGCGGCGTTCTTGGCCCTCTCAGCTGACCTGGGAGTTGCATTTCCCCCGATTTCCACTCGCTCCCCCGCTTTTCCGACCCCCCTTTTCCTGTCTGTCTTGGCCAGTCCATCGCCGCTTAAGCTGTGTGCCTTGCAGCAGCTTTTCCTGCCGCTTGTTGGTTTTTGTGGCTCTTTGTTTTTCGTTTCATTTTATGTGTTTGGTGGCGAGTGCACCTTGGGGTGCTGATTATCTGTACGTGGCTAATGTTTGGTTTTCTTGTCCTACACATTGAGAAAACAAGTCAAATATATACGAGTATGTCTGAAGTTTTTCCGTACAATAGACTCAATGATTGGGACACAGATTGCGCTGTCTGCTCGCAGATAAATAGTTCGCTCTTGTGGACGATTAATTATTTCCACATGTGCAGCTATTGCAGTTGACAATCCTTTCGCCTCCTTTTGGACAATGTCGATCACTAAGTCGATGACAACCTGAAGAGCATTCCACTGTGGCGAAGATTCCCAACGTGAATTCCAGTTGGAATTTCAGAGCAATGAGGGCCATAATGTTATTGCAAACATTACTGCTTTGGCCAAATATTTATATCGTGAGAGCACTGGCCGTGCATCAATTTTCGATGTTTTCGGTATTGAAAGGAATTTCAGTGCGCTGAGCAACATGTGCTGTAAAATACACGCATCCTGGCTGGCATTCCCATCGTCCTGAAATGCGAGTACAGCACAACAAAGAGCAAAAGAGCCGGATTAATACGGCCAATAGCAACGGCAATGCCCACGATGATGGAGATGGAGCTACACATTCCTACTTTCCGCCGATTGAGATTTTGCTCCTGGCCAGGCTTAGTGCGTCGTGAGTGTGGGTGGTTAAGTTAGAAATATTGAAAATTTTTTTATTGAAGCACGATATATGAATGGCAGACGCAGACTGTGCTGCACAAACACCAATGGGCAAAGAAAACAAACCGTGAAATCAAATTCCATGGCAAAGGAGTAAGCTGTGCGCCCGCCTTGCCTTTGTTGGGAAATATTTTAGATACCCAACAGATGTTCTCATTCGTAAACAGATTTTTAGAAATCGTCTCGGGCCGTGATTTGCATAATGCTCGTGGTGAAAGAAGAGCTTTTCACGCGTTATTAAGAACGGAATCGATTCAAGTCCTCGCCGTTTTCAAGAGCCATGTTCATGAGTTTCTCCCCCGAGAGTGTTTTGCATATCCCGTCGCAGCGGATGTTGCCATTGTCCTTGTCATTAATTATTCACTGGCAGTAGGAGGGATTTGAGGCGAGGGCTTACCAAATCATGAGGTGGGCTCTCATCTCTCATCTCTCATCTAGCAACAAAATAAAGATACGACGCAGACAAAAATGTAACTTCCGGTGGCCATAATTGATGATGTGCTGCCACAGATAAATACAGTGGGCCAGATGGCGAGCCAATGCAGTGGATTCCAGGGGGGGACATTTAATATTGACCCCACTGTTTCGGCAACAAACAGGAAGCAGCCACTCCATAGACATAAATATTCCTCAGCTAATAACGCACACAAAAGCGTACACTTCCGCTTACGAGATGTAAACTTGAGGGTAAACTTTTCCTCCGATTTCCCAGCTGATTGAAGACCGATTTTGTGTGTGCCTGTGTGCTGTAGACAATATATAAGTCCTGCTCGTATATTTTTTTTTGGCTAAGTGTGCTGCTGGTGTTAGCTAGACAAACATCAGCTTCATCATATTTATAAATTAAACGTCATCGATACGATACATCGATTGCGGTTGGGGGAGGTGGCATGTGGTACATGGAGAGAGACCGAAACCCGGCAGACCGAAACATAAAAATGAAATATTTATCATCCGAGGCGGTATCACTCGACGTCCCAATAACAATTCTCGATGGCGAACGTGCGTTGGCATCTGCCGATTGCCGGCAATCAGCGCCAAAAAGGACGAATTCCGACAAATGCGAGTGTTTGGCTGACTGGGAGTTGCAGATACCACTGCTCGTGCTTCCTATCAAATTTGTCATCATTTTGTCATTGGTTTATCGGCAAGGGGTCTGCTTAATTTCCTTTCGAGTGGCTGTGATTGGGCCAAAAGTTGAGGCCATCAATAGGCAGCCATCGATGGTCATTCCCATTCAATTTCAATTGTACAGCGAAAAAAATGTGAATTAAATGACATATTTATTTGTTCTTGAAAGTGGAAGAGTGGTTTTACTATTTAAGCATACAGAAAAACTTGAACAAATATTTCAATCCGTTATGGTCGAAGTATTTTCATAACATCCTAGTTTCAACATTACTTATATTCAATTTAATCAAACTGTTTTTTTTTCAAAGCGAAATAAAAATAATTATTTTCCGTTATAAAATACCACAACTGCGAACTGCTAAATTCCCCAGCGAAGAAAACAATAAGCAGCCACCAAAACGGGAAAAACATATTTGAAGAGCTTAAAAATTTAATGCACAACAAGAAAATTTGTTGAAATGGCATCAACTTTTTTACGGCAATCAATACGAAGAGGCAGCGAGAAAAAAGGCAGAAAAAACAACTTGTACCAATTTGGAGTTTTGTCATAAAAAATTGAAAATGTCAAAAACAACGTGGACGTTTTGCCAGTTTGCTACCACACATACAGGATGTGTGGGTGTGTGTGTGTGTGTGTGTATGCCAGTGGGTGTGTATGTGTGTGTGTTGCCGGCGTGTAGTTGACATCATTGATTGATTTAGCTGTCAATTGCATAATCACTCAAGCGTTATTGTTCGACCGCTGGGTTGTAGTCAGCCTCTCGCTCGCTTTCAGTTTTGGTCGGTTTCCCTGCCACGCCCTCTTTTCCGCCGCCAACGCCCTCCGTCACCGCCCACCCCACCCCGTCTCCTGACTTCTGTTTGTCTGACTTGGCCAAGCCAAATCAATGCGCCACCGGGGGCATGAGTTGCCCACGTGTGCGGCGCAAATAAAGCAGCTGCCCAGTGTCAGGCAATTGTCAGCAAGCCGCCGGTCCTCTAGAAACCACCCACCACCACCCACTGGAACACCCACCCACCACCCACCACCCACCAAGTTGCCTTGCTGCTTGTTGGTGCTGCCCTTGCCGTTGTAATAGTTGTAGCTGCAAACCGCAACAGCGTCAGCTGTCGGTGAGATTGTTGCACAAGCATCCTGAGTCCAGAGTCCTGAAGCACCCTTCTATGTGTGTGTACACGGAGGAAAACTGCTCAATACAACTTCATTAATCCATCGAGTCAGCTTAAGAGTATCTATGAATAGAATGGAGCACTAAACATAATATTGTAATTGTTTGCTTTTCCTCAAAACTTTGATTGACTTTTCGGTGACTTCAGCTGCTCTGGCATTTCTCTCAGTGCACGGGTGCGCCTTTGATTGCGAGCGCGCCGTATGTTTGTGCATGCGCCTCGCATATTGGCAACAGCAATTGATGTGGCAACAAATTAACATGCCGCAAATGGAAGTAATGGCCAAGTGTTAATTGTTGTGTGAGTGCAGCACACACACAGCATTCAGCCACCAAACAAAGCATTGGCCCATTTATAGCCATTTAATAATGACGTGATTTAAAATTGATTTATTTCTATTTGGCGAGCTGAAGCCAGGAATTGACCCACAAAACAGAAAAATCAAGTCACAAAAAAATAATAAATTACCTTCATGGCAGCCCGATTGTCGTTGTTGTTATTTGCGCTGCCTTTGGCCAATGGCATTGTTATTCCTATAATACACAAATACACAAGCACACGGAAACGCAGGCAGTGGAGGTGGAAGTGGAAGTGGAAGTGGGACCAGCATAAGTCCTGTCCTGGCAAATAGAAAAAGAATGACCAGGCTGCCGGAGGGGCCACTGAGCTTGTCTAGGCTTGTAAAAAATGGATATGTCAACGTCCGGCATGTCAACAAGATAACATGACCATGCCCACATCGGCTGCCCCTTGTCAAAGAAAAAGGAAAAAGATGAACAAAAGTTCAAATCAACAAAAGCCAAGTCTCAGCTCGGAGCAACAATTGTGGGCAGAGGCATTCAGCATTCAGCTTTCAGTTTCCATTCCTTTTTTATGGCATCTCTGCTCTTGTATTGCTTACCGAAAATCCAACTCAAAGTCAGCCGAAAGGCTGCTGAAAACATCCTGAGTGGGTGACCTGAATGAAGCCAAGATTAAGCAGCCAGCGGGATAGTTGGCTGCAGCGAGGAATGCGAGTGCACCGGGAAAGTAAACAGGATCCTTGAAAGGATTGTGGGGCGAAGAATTGTAGAATTGGGCTAGCAAATAAGGACTGCAGAGCTTTAACACTTTTGCTTATGACAATTGGTTACTAACTCTAAACTATTCACTATGCAAACGAATTTGAGTTACTCTTGTTGCACAGCCGTTTTTCCAGTGCACAATTATGGCCACAGAGGCCCAGTAAGATGTCCTCGAAGTGGACATAAAGCCTCTACTGCGAAGCGAAGTAATCGTTCGCTGCCAAGTATCCGTTTATGGCCAATGCATTTCGGCTGCTTGTCGTGTCATTCCGGATATCCGGCGGAGTTGCAAGTGCACGGTGCGGACCATAAATCTTTGAGGAGCCAGCGAGCGAGCGGCAAAAGAACAGCGTCCTTGAGTCCTTTAATCGTTTCACAACAACACGACAGCGCAGCACAGGACACACACTAAACAGCTTTCGCCGAATTGCAGTGTCATAAAAGTGGCAGCGCTTTCCATCCACCATCCACCAGCCACTCGCCACTCGTTTTTGGCCGTTTTGCCGCCTTCCTTTTCTGGCCAAAAGCATTTTATCGCTCGCTTTGACGGCTGATGGGCTCTTGTTAAGTCGACCGGCGGAAGCGCCTAAGCAGCTCGCATTTCTGGCGTGTTTTTTTACTGCCAGCCGCATGCAAAATAAATTCGCAACGCGAGCTGCTGATGTGTGGGTGGCGTGGTGGGTGGTTGGTGCGGCTTGTTGCATATATGCGTTGCAATTGCAATTGCACGTCAGTGGCATGTTTGCACTTGACAATTCATTTCATTG
Organism: Drosophila erecta; assembly: GCF_003286155.1. Lineage (NCBI taxonomy): Eukaryota > Metazoa > Arthropoda > Insecta > Diptera > Drosophilidae > Drosophila > Drosophila erecta. The sequence continues at coordinate 4,146,540 of NW_020825194.1, forward strand.
TTTGTAGATTGCATTTGTCGCCCAGCCCGCCTCCGCTCCTCCCTACGCCCCCGCTCCAAATTGTTAACGCAGTTTGGTGGAAAGGGGCGTGGTCGTGCAGCAGCTCCGAAATTGCATTCGCAGCACGCGATGCGCGCATTTCACTCGGCCATCCCCTACAATGAATCCCTTTCTTCGCAGTGCACTCAACAAATTTTTATATTGTCTCGCAGGCTTAAGGAACGTATGCCTAACATCATTTTCATTATGGCAGCTTTTATTCGAATATGAAAATATTGATTTGCCACCAAATTGGTTTGTGGCGTATACTCTTTCTTGTGATTGAGACCTAGAAGTTAGTGCCACAATAGGCCTGTATTATTTTTAAGTGTTCCTTTGCCAATGCCTATTCCCGACAAACACAAAACGCCGAGTTTATTTCCCAGCTGCCTTTTACTTATTTTGCACTGTCGCCAGTCGAGGTTGCTACCTTTTTCATGTTTCTCCTGCTCCGGCGAAATGCAATTTTCTTGGCATTTTCGGCAAAACTTGAGCTGGGTTGTTTGAATTGCAGTATGCACGTGGTCAACAGGTTATCCTGTCCGGGGAACGGGTCCTTGGTCCTTGGTACCGAGTCCTTGGCTGCCTGCCTGCAACGTTTATTTCCGCTTTTGTACCTTTTTGGCATTTTTGTTTTCCTTGGTCCTGAGTCCTTGTGCCTCGGCTTTCTTGCGCTCTTTTTTGTATGTTTTGTAGATATTTTTGTGTTTTGTCGGTTGCTGTTGCATTGTGGTTTTCTCATTTATTTTGCGCTGCACTATGCCGCAACATATTGTTGTTGCAACAGGAAATGGCTTCAATTTGCTGTTAACAAGTTTAAAATTTCGCAATTGCAACGGAAATACACAACATGATTTCCACCTGCACACGAGCATTCGAGCATTCGAGCATTGGCACACATAATTACTCAGCCAGCAGTTCAGTTGAGGTGTGCTGGCGAATTAATATCGCCGTCTTCATTTCGCAGAAGCTTTGAGCTGGGGAAAGCTGAAACTAACTAATCTGATGACTTCATCTTCTGCCCGTCTGCCTGCTCAAAGGAGCAAGTAATCAGTCGGTCTGAAAGCTTAGCATCTTGGCCGGCTCATCCGCTTTTGGCCAAAGTCCGAGGACTTTAGACTGCAGCAGCTGTTACACGATGCCAATGAACTCCGCATTTCACATCTGCTTACATCTGGAAAATAAATTCACGCCATTTGGCAAAATCCTCCCAACGTGCACAGCCAGCTCTTTGTGGACATGGTGGGGCATACGTATGTATACATAGTATATACTACTCTGATATATAGGATATGCGAGTATTCATATGCCGTGTCTGGAATTCCTTGGGGTGCGTAGGTGTGGGCTGAGATGACTGTGATAAATCAACAAATTCATCAGGCCGAGACTGGCAGCAGATGGCGACACTTTGGTAGTGGAGAAGACGTTTAGGTGCTCCAGGAACTTTTTCAGATTTGGTTTTTATTTAGAGATATTATAAACTAGACAGACAGCTCTCCATTCCGATAAAATATTAGTTTAGAAAGTAACGTTACCAAATTAAGGGCTTTAAAGCAATAACATAACCATCTAATTAGTAAATTCCTTGGATTAATTAGCCCTTCTTGTACCGAATAAGTTATAAAAGGCGCCCTAATGAACACAATTTTCTGAGAAAGTGGTAGAAGCCGCTTGAATGAAAATCAAATTAACATTTTTAATTTAACCTGCTTCGCCACCTTTGCGTCATTTCAATCATTTCGGGAATTGTCGCTGGGTGCTTCATATGAATTGTCAACGTTTTTATTTAATTTGTTGTGGCTTTGCGCCTCAGTTTTTCTATTTGGCTTAATTAATTTAAGCACCTCCCCCACCAAACAAAATGTCTCATTGCACGATGACAGTGCCGAATGGCCCACACACACATGCACAATTTTATTACCTATTTTAATCATAAAAAGCGCGTGGCCATGTGGCACAGACAAATTGACATTATCATGGCCAGGAGTGGGAGTGGCAACCACCCAGCCACGCACGCATTATCCTTCCACGTCTGTGTACTTCTGTCTGTGTGTGTGTGTGTGTGTGTCTTTCGCTGCAGATGCGTAAGTTGATTATTGAGTGGTGTGAGTGGGTGACGAAGTGCCTGATGGGAAGGTCCTGGCTGGGTATGTTGTTTCTATAATTACGAGCGTGCCCAGAACCAGACTTTGCCCACGGTTCATGCCCAGTTAAATACAGACATTAGGCATGCATAGCTATTTAGCTATACAAACACATCTCACTCCCCTTTTGCAAGTACACGGCGGAGAAATATGTCATTATTATAATAATGTATTTGCTGGATTGATTGATGTTGTGCTTTGTCTTCAATAGAACTACATATATCCGTGAAACTACTTAAGATCGCCTCGCTAATTAAGTCATTTCTCTGTACAATAAGATATGGCTCTATCTAGCCTCATCCAATAAGCTACTAAGTATTTCTCTCACTGTAACTGTTGATTTTATAAGAGCGCGTGCGTTCGAGGATTTCAATGCGGCCGGGTCTCAATTATAATTTTGCTTGGTGGTCGCCCAGAAACGTTATGTCCTTCGTGCGTATTGCAATAACAACAAAGAAATGAAATTACCTCAAGGCACAAATTAAGCGTCCCCACATATGCACTGCATGTGTGTGTGCTAGTGTGTGTGCTAGTATGTGTGTGTGCGTGCGGAGCGGATAATCTAACGCAATTAATCGACTCGTCACTACGCACACACATGTCACAGTCCTTTCGCCGTAGTTGGAAATGTCAGCGGTCTAATATGCAAATTAATCTGAAATTACGGCGCATTGCGAATAGAAGGGGCGTTGACATTTCAGAGAAGGCCCTACCTATTCTTTGGGGGCGTGGCGGTGTCCGCTACTCACGTGTTTTAATTAATTTTAATTGCAGAGCAACGCTGTAGTGGTTCTGGGTCGGGGCATTGCGGCTTTCGATTGGAAAAGATTAATTTGAAATGCATTCAATTCGCCATTGTGCTGCTGGTTTTTAAGCAAATTGATAGACCCTCGAAACTAAATGGAAATCAAAAAGACATTATGCAAATTGTTGCTGGCCCCAAAACACATTAAATTGATATCAATCTACAAGGAAATAATCTAAATATTAAATATGTATGGCTTCTGGACCCGGCGCGTTTCACTTTGCCCATTATTCCGGTTGACGAACCCCTGAACTCCTGAACACCCGAACCAACCTCCAATGCGCAATGCCAGACAAATTCAATCAATCAAACAAGGACCAGGCCAAAAGCAAGGGCAAAAGCAATGGCAATGCCGTTAGGTGCCCGTAATGAAGTCCTGTCCAAATTTGCCTTTTTCTAAATTAGCACAAATGTTCTTTTTACGACGGCCAAAGAGGACCTGGAAGTGGCAATGGTCCTGCCATCGGTTCCGGCTCCTACCTGCGCCACTGCGGCTCCGACTCCAGCATTGTCTCTAATTTCTCATTAATTTGCAAGCGAAATCAGTGAACACGGTGCGGCGCTGCCGAAATGACAACAAGCGAACAGCGTGCACTCAGCAAAAAGCCACCTCATTTGTACGGAAAACCGCTGAAATTGGAAAATGGCTTGCCCCTGTTAGGCTGATATCACCTCTCAAAGTATTGCCACAACATTCTACAAGCACTTCATATCAAACAGCTAAAGCTTCCTTCAATAGCTAAGAACCCATAATAGATTCGTTAGATACAGCCAAATTTATCCGAGTGCAAAACGCCTGCTTCAAAATGTAACGACAAAAGCGAATCGAGGCAACAGGGCGTATGAGCGACCTGTGCAAACGGCGGTTGTGGATGGGCGAAGGGGAGAGGGAAAGAGATGGCCAGCAGGGGCAGGTGGCATCGAATGAATGCTCGTCAGGTGTTTGCGGTGGTTTTTCGAGTATTTTGGCAGAGACCAATGCCAACGAACGCTGTCAGCGGCACTGCCACTGCCACTGCCACTGCCACTGCCAAAGTCAATAAGAGGCTACGGACGGGCAGCTGCCGCTCCGGCTTTCGACTTAATTGAAAGGCGTTTATTTGGCTTTAAAAACGTAAATCAAATTCATTTAATTCCCCACCCCCGACCTTCTTTGCCCTTATCTTTTCTACTTTGAGACGGCCCTTCGGGCGTTTACCTCTGTCCGGCAATTACAGGGCACTCGACACTTGGATGGCTCTGTGGCAGATCTGCATGGCCGTCCGGCATCCGCCACTCGCCATCCGTATCCGCCACATCCGCATCCGGCAGCTCATTTTATAGCTTGTATTTTAAATAAATGTCTACCATCGTCGGGCCCTTGAGTCTGGCCAAGCAAATTTCCGCGCTTACGCCACTTGGGGCAAACAAAAGGCGCTTGACATTGCCCCGGAATTCGCTTTTGTTGGATTAGCTTTGATTAGATTTCTCTTGTTTGCAGCTCCTTCTTCGCCAACCTGCCGCAGAGTGTCGCTCAAGTGCGAGGGGCACCTGTACAGGCGGCACACTAAGCGAAAAACCACGACCTATCTAACGAGCAACTAATTGATTTCATTCAATCCAGTCATAATGGATACATAGCTAAATAGAGCCTTGGTGCAACAACAGTGTATTTCTTTCAATGATGTGTTCCTATTTTTGTTAAGCATCTTATTCCTTAGTGTACAGACCGACTTTATTGGTCCATGATTATACAATTTTGTGCCCCTCCGCTAATTTTTCCAGGCCCAGAGGTCGTTGAGTGCTTTAAAATTACATTTCCGTGTCGAAATTGCACCTGTGACTTCGGCGCAGAGCCAGAGGCACATAAAATGGGCCACTCAATCTGTGTGACTCATTTTGTCAAATTATTTGGGGGATTTATGCGTTGGCAGCCATTTTTTATTCGCTTACTTTAATGGCAGTCAATTTATTGCCAATAAATTTGTAGCCAAAAGTTTAGAGCAAGGCCGTGGAGTGGCAAACTCGGCCCGAGTAGCAAATTTTTATTTGGCCAAGTGATAAACTTTCAACATATGTGCGGGCCCCGGAGGGTCGACTCCTCAGCCTCAGCCTCAGCCATCGCCATCGCCATCGCCGCAATTGACTTGTTTTTTTTGGCAGCAGCTCAATTCCGGGCAGAGCCGAGAAGCGGAGGACCAAAGAAGCAGAGGCCAGAAACTGCAGTTAAATTCAATTTGTGCCGCGCTGCCTGCAAATGACAGGCAGCCAAAGTGCCATTTTAAGCGGCAGCCAAAAATTGTCGCCCCTCGTCCAAGGACGAAAAGGACTACACTCGTTGTCGTCTTCATTGCAGCATAATTTCTGGCGCGGCTTTGTTGGCGCGATAAAAAAGTTTGCGCTGCTGCCCTTACATCCCTTGTTGTCCCTTTTATTTCCGTTGATTTAATTTTAAAAGGCGCCGCCGCTCTGAAGCACTTTTATTTATATACATTTAGCCGCTGTGGGGCGCCGTTTTGCAAACTGTTTTGGCTCCGTTTAGTTGGCCCCAAAAACGCAGGACATTGTCAGCCAGTCAGCAAGTCGGCCAGCCAGTCAGTCACTCAGTCATTCATTCACTCAGTCGCCGAGCATTTGGCAACAGACACTGTCCAAAAAGCAGCCAACCGTGCTTGGCACTCGTGTTTCGCCTTTGTCAATTTTAATGAATTAATGCGTATTTTATGGGAAAAGTTGCCTGGCCGCGGCATGAAAGTAAATTAAATAAATTTATGCCCAAGGATGCAAGGACGATGGCGACGGCGATGCCGCCACAGCCTGGGCTCTCTGTCTATTATCTAAGCATTAAACCTGTGTGTATTGATACACAATCTGTACAAATTGAAAACGAAATTTGTTTGCCATTTAATGATTGTGCAAACTTTGCCGGCCATTAAAATTATATTAAAAAGTTTACACAGCTGAATGTACTCGGACCGGTTTCAATTTTCTTTAATTTGCATTGAGTGGCGCTTTAAAGTCACAGAACTTGGTCCAACTTTTGACACTTGCCACAAATATAAATCGTCGCAGGCGGCATGAAAAAGTGTCAGGCTTTTGCGGCTGCAACACAAACTGCCAAGACTCATTTTTCACACTACGCACAAACGGAGCGAAGGATTGCGAGAAAATCCGGGAACTTACATAGAGAAAAAATTAAATCTAAAATACACAAAATGTTGCATTTGCATTTTACATTTTAAGAAAACCAGAAAACTTTTAATTAAGTAATTGGCCAAAAGAAATCTTTTTCTCGGCGCTAGCCTATAGACTATTAATAAATATTTACAAATTTAAGGGTTAATTTTATTTCCAAGTGCAGGGAAAATCGCTAAGAGCGCCAAGGAGATGATGCTTGACTGATTGTGCGCGTTTTGGGGCAAAAGTTTTTCGCATTAACTTCCGCTGCACGCCGCGTCGCATTTGAATGCGATTTTGATTTGTCACTCGCCGCCTCGCAACAAAAGCCGCCGCCTACTTAACAGCAGAGTTAGATGGCGCGGCCCGCTCAACTTTTTGCGCCATTTCCGCCGCCCACTTGTCGCCGATCATTGGTTTCCGTTTCCCCTGCTGCAGCTGAAAGTCGAACTGCAGAACTCTAGAACTGTAGAACTGTAGAGCTGCAGAGCCAAGTTAACTTGACGACGTGCACAAGCGCATTTTGAAGTTTATGAAAAGGGCTGAGGCCGAAGCTGAATCCGTCGCTGAAGCTGGGCAACTTTCTGAATAGATTAAGTTGAAAGTTTTGCTCATTTTCAGCAGCGTCCCAATCGAGGACTGTCGCTGAAACGGGGCGACAAAATTATATGCTCCTCTGAAAAAATTGAAATGGATAGAAGGAATATCAGCGTAATGACATCGCGACCAGGTGGCAAAGGAGTCTGCAGTCTCGAGTCTGGAGATGGTAGACAGCAAACCAAAATCAAAACTTTTCCAAGTGTCATTAAAAGTAACCGAAAAAAGCAAACGAGATAGCGAGTGAGTTTATTTCCCTTCGCATTTTCAGTCGCAACTATCAACTATTATCTTGTTGATTTCTTTGCTTTCTTTTTCGGTGGAAACCTCTTTAGGACTTTTACACGTAAGTTCGGCATAAGTTTTGCGTGGATACACAGGAAAAAAAGTTCCAAATGCCCAAATGTGGAAAGAAGGATTACAGCAGTAAATACGACATTCTGGGCCAAACTTTTGCATTGCTTATAAGTTGAAAGCTTTAATTGGAACTCATTGAAATATGTTGAAAGATTGATTGCACTATGCAATTTTTTTCCTAGAAATTTTGAAATTTGTACAGACCCAGCTTGAGCACAAAGGCCAAGTTAAGCCCTTTGTGGCCGACAATGAATGGCGGCAAACAGCAGCAAGCAAGAAGGTCTGCCAATTACAGGCCGAGAAGGCCTCGTTAGCCATGCAGCACAAAAATGTAATTGAATTATGAGAGGCGGCAACAATATCGAGGAAACTAATCAGCCAAGGACCCACAGTAGTCCTGCCAAATGGCCAGGACGTGTCCATGTCCCGCTCGCTAATCAATTTGCCCATTGTGCCGCACTCCTTTGTTTCTCTGTCTCTATGTTGCTGCTACTGGTACTGCTTCTGATTCCGATTCCCATTCTGTATCTGAATCTGATTCTGGTTTTATTTATGAATGCGCCTCGTGAAACGAGTTCGAATTCGAGGCCAGAACATATTGCATGTGATTAATCAGGAGCTCTGGTATCTGGTTATGGTTTTGGGCTTCGGCGACTGCAGCGACAAGCAGACGCAATTTGTGCCGCCCACCGCAGGCGGATAATTGAATTTCAGTTTTGTGCCCGGTCACGAATATAGCATTATAACCAAATACTATACATATAACTTGATTCCCTTGAACTGCCCGTCATCGTCTTAGCTGCTAATGCTATTGCTACTGCTGCTGCTGCTGCAGTCGATTGGTTTCTGCGAATGCCCCTAATTGGCCAACTGAAGTGGTCTTGGGTTTTATGTTGATCCTCTCGACCAGTCGAATAATTAATTAGCTGCATTAAAGCAAACACACTCGTGGCATTGTGTTTTATGGGCCGACCTTATAAGAATGAGGGGCTTCGCATTATATTGTCTAATCAGATTTTAGCTGGGTGCCAGTCCATTAGGCATCTGCGATAGGGAACCATTTATTAGTGGTGCCCCGGAGGAAAATTGTGTGCTGGGAAAGTGGACAAGTGACGGTTCTGGGTGCTGGCTGCTGGCTGCTCGGTGGTTTTGATTAAGAACAAGGTGTTGATTGATTTGGAAACTCAAAGAGACTTAATTATTTTGAAGGGATTATGAGTGCGATTACGGTGGCCGATTGCAATTGTATTGCAAAAGGGAAGCAATTAATTGAGGGATTAAGCTCCTTTTGTTTCCCTTGCTTTTAATAATTTCTCATCGACTTCCATAACGAGTTCTGTCTGGTGGCCCGCCTCCGAAACTAAAACCACAAAAAGTTTCAGTTGTGTCGAATTTTCCACACATATTACTTTGCGAAGTTTGCACTGCTCACCGCAGCTGAAAAGTTAGGCCAGTTAATTAAAAACGAGCTCAAGTCTGGGGGCGAATTTGTTGTATAAATTTAGCGTCCTTAATGAAAAATCCACCCATGAGTGCTGTTAACCTGATGATGAAAAGTAGGTAAAGCCGGAGACGACAACATATTTGCGATTATTTCCCACGCGGGCACTTAAGGCATAAAGAGCAATAAATTAAGAGACGAAGGCAGCTGCGAAGGCGAAGGATGTCCTGGCAAGAGGATGTCTTTGAAGCCGGCTGCTGGGATCCTTGAATCCTTGGACCCCGAAGGCAGCGGAGAGCCACTTCAGGTGTAGATGGAAAATGTAATTATTTCGTAGATTTGCTCCTGCCATAAAATAAACACGCGGAAGAACGGTTTTTGCAGATCCGGAGCCGCGGGATAAAAAGCTACCAAAAATCCGCGGAGCACTTCAAAAGGACAAGCCCCCGAAATATTAAACGAACGTTTGGCGTTGCACACAGAATATTTTTTATCTTATTTGAACAAAAGCTTATTTAGAGAAAGCGAGTATAATGACTAGAGCAAGTTAAAGTTTGACACGCATAAAAGATGAATGAATATGCAATGAATTGCAAACTAAAGTGTATATTCTCGATGTTTTTTTGAGTGTTCGCTCGAATAAATAGTTTCTGGCAAAATGAGTTCAACGTTTCTCAAAAGAACTGCGAGCAAATAGCGAGGGGCGAATGAAAGACGGAGACGGAGACGGAGGCTGATGCTCATTAATTAAGGAAGTGGCAAATGAAAAGCCTGCGAAAAACGCTCCCAGGACGTCTTTTTTTGGTTAGTGACCTGATGAGCAGACGCAACATTTCTGAGCCGGGCACAAGTATATATATATTTGTACGTTTGTAGGGTAAGGCAAGGTAACCCCGCTTGAATCGGGGGTGTATGTATATAAATCAGTTTTATTTGCTTTCACTTGTTCTGCTCTAATATTTTTTTGGGCCACTCGCCCGGCATCATTTGTTTGCCTCGGCGTCGACAGCGGCTTGTGGCTTTCAACTGGTCCCGGTCCCCGATGCAGTTTGTTTTTCCCCCTTTTTTGCTGCTCAAACAAAAACGTCGAAAATTAAATTATTAATTTATTGCCCGTTGCTTGGGAGCCACAGCCCCAGCCGCAGTTTCTATGGACCATTCCATTCACTCGTGATTTCCAGAAAACCAGCCGGAAAAAACAAAAGCAAAGCCAGAAATAAGAGAAATTCACATTGCTGTGGCACAACATTTCGCGGTTTCCTTCGACATGCACCCTCGGCTCGCTAATTATTCATAAATTAGGCGCAGAAAGACGGGGGACTTCATTTGCCGCCTGTTTGTTTATTTAACAATTTGCTCGACCGGCACAAGTGCGGCAAAATGTTCTTTGATTGGAGTTAATGTGCTGCCAGAACGGGGAATCGATGCTAGAAAAGGTTTTTGGAGTGGCTAAAGCTCTGGTAATTAGAAAGTGGTAACCCAGGCGATTTCCAAATTGGGAGATCTTATACTTGCATATATTATATTTACTAAAAGTCCTTGTGCGGCTACTTACGATATTTCTCCGAATGGGGTGAATGCATCTTTCAGCTGTTGCGTTTCGATTTCGGCACTCAGATCGCCCACAAAAATGTGAAACTGTTCTGTAAAGACAAAAAGGAAGACAAATTTAGCGGCAATTACGGTCTGGGCAAGAGTTAAACTACGGTTGCTTAGTCTCGCCATTGGCGACCAGACAAGCCACACTCGACGATGGCCCAGACAGACACTTGAGATGCCCAAGATGGCCATGTGTGCCCGGCCAAGTGGCGACTGCCTGAAATCGCAACGTGCAATTGTCCACCCTCGAGTTTCGAGTTTCGAGCCCCGTGTCCCCGTTTTCCCAGTTGGCCGGTGTCTGTTGCTGATTTGGGGCTTGACATTATCAAATGCCGACTGTCAGCCGGGCTGCCTAGGATCTCGCCCCCGAATCCTAGCCCGGCATCATTTCCCTGAGACCCGTAGCCCGTCACTCCAGTTGCCACTTTGCTTGCCGGTTGTTGCCGGCTATTTTCGGCACTCCGGCTCCAGCTCCAGCTTCAGCTCCAGAGCCAGATGCAGATGCAGAGTTTCTGGTTCCGCATCCGGTTGCAGCTGCAATCGCTGGGTGAAAAGTGCCAGGAGCCGGCTGCCAGGTGGACACGAGTGCCATCACAAGTGCGCCAACGTGTCATGTTTGCATGCACGCGCTGCCAACAAACACGGGCCAACTTCTATAAAGAGGTATGCTCCAATTGGTACATGTACTTTCACTTCTAATTGTTTTAATGATGTTTTAGCTTTAAAGCACAGAGTATAATCATTACACAATATATTACTAAAGCGATTTATGTAAAATGTTTTGCTTTGTGGGTTAATTGAGCAGTTTTGTTGATTTTGTGAGGCTTGCCTGTACCCATAGACCAGCGCAGACCATCCGGGATCCCGAAACTGCTTTTCGGCTCGCGTCCGTGCCAAAATGACATAGTTTCGCATTACAAGGAAATTGCACTCGAATGTGCCACAGCCACACCAACACCCCTGCCCCACCTCCTCATGTGTGCAGTGGAAGCAGAGTTGACAAATATGCCAAAAAAGAAAACTCCCCCAGCGACATGAATTACAATTCGGATGGGTGGTGGTGCTGCGCGTCGTCCCGTAGCCGTGGTGCTTTCATTTGGCCGTCCGTTTGTCCGCCGGAGCGGCAGGAAGTTGTGCTAAGCGTCATTTCCGTTGTTTTGAGTGATTGCAATTGAGATACGGTTTTTGCGGTTTCTTTTTTCGAGCACCGCTGGGAATCGCTGTCTCCCTGTCTGGCCAATGGAGCACGTGTCGACGCTTCTCTTTCACTTAAGCGGTTTAAATTCCACTCGAATCGGATGTCTGCCTAATGTGCTGTAAAATGTGACCTTTGAGCACTCTGCAAAAAATCGAGCGCCCGGAAAGTGTATTTTAAAGTTCAAATAATTCATATTTCGAACAATATTTCACATCCTTAGACGTTGACTTAGGAACCATCAGCTTATTACTTGTATAAAGTAGTAATGAATTAACAAGTATATTTTTTTTAGTAATTTTTTGTTATCAGACTATAAGTATCTTGAAACAGTCTGTTAAAGTCCATCAGTCACAAGCAACATTGGTTTCCGTGTAGGGCACGCAAAAAGGATTAAAGCGAAAATATTTGACTGGGTCGGGCATTCGACTGGAATGGAATGTTGCCGTTTTGATGTTGACACTCAAATGCCTTTATCTCGGTGGTAATAAATTGTTCGGCAAATCCCCCAAATCAATCGCTGACCAATTTATTTTATGCAATCTCTGCATCTGACACAACCCCAACCCCTCCATACCCGTCCAACGAACCAAGCCAACAATTTATTGCCCTAACTAACAAAACTGCAGCTGCAATCGCTGCGTATACAAGCCTTCCCCTGACCTTTCACCCGTTCGACGTTCCCCGCTCGGAACAAAAACAAACCGCGCCGAAAACAAATGCACATTAAATCTGCACCAGTTACAAATTCTTGTTGGTTTTAGTCAACTGGTCAGTCGCAAAACAATTTGGACAGGGCATTTTATTTGCCAGCGGCAGATTTTTCAGCGTTTTTCCGCGCTGTGTGTGGGCCATTCAACGGGTCCGGGCCAATTAAGTTCCAGTCCATAAAATTTGCATCAAAAGGCGACCATTGACCTTTGGGCGTGTCCATAATTAAGAGTCCAAAAATATACCCATCCGGTGCGGCCTGCATTACGCACAGTTCGGTTCCACAATTAAAGAGTCCGCGTCTCCATTAAAAGCCGGGCCAACTTCCCAGCGAGCGGGCATAAAGCAGCTGGCCAAAAGGAATTCACAGCCAAACACCAGAGCACGAAAATGAGCGAACATCAAGGACTTCGGCTTGGGGGCTTGGGTCTGAAATGCCGGGTGGTACGTAATTCGACATAAAAATATCGTAAATCTTAAATTAGAAATTTCGCACATTAAAAACTTGGAAATTGCATTTGGCTTTCTGGCTTCAACTTGGTCGTTGAAGCTCGCATTCAGGCAAAAGGCGAGAAATTCAAGCGGAAAACATCCTAAAATCTACATGAGAAAAAATAAAGTCGCTACAACTAAGAAATCTCAAAAATAATAAAGTGAAATTATAAGTAAATAGCCCATTTTCAAGGTTACTAATGCTTCTTAACAAAAAATGTTTATTTTAAAGAAATTTATTGGCTACCCAATTTCTTGAACAAACAGCCTATTCCTTTAAGTGTAGAAGTATTTTGGCCCGATTCTGTTTGTATTCCTATGTGTATGTGTGGCAACCAAACGAAGCTTGAGCCAAAGTCGGCGAGGAATCAAGGATCCCCGGACTGGCCTGCATAATGCCCATTGGCGCACATTTTTAATGAGTTGGACATAAAAAAGTTTTAGCTTTTGAAAAGCTGCTGTTGAAATGAAGCCAATGAAACCCTCACAAACACCCCAAGCTCGAGGGAAAATGAGAAAAAGGACGCTGATGAACAGAGGCCTGGTCTGCGGACCATTGTCTCGGCGGGGATTTGAGTGTTGTCCTGCATGTCATCTGCTGTTTTATTGCATAATCGTGAGTCAATCAGCGGCCAGAGGGAATCCTTGCCGGGAATCCTCCTCCAGCTCCTCCAGCTCCTCTACACCTTCCACCCTGCAATATCCATCCCCTGTTCCAGTTGATCACGCATTCGACGCTAGTTCGACCTTCATCAATGCACGTCAGCTAATAAATACGTGCTGCATTTTGCCCTGACCTCCCAAGAGAAAAAGCCAGAGGACAAAGGGGGAATTGTTCCCCCATGCAATTAAATTTCACTTCAGCTATACCAGTTCGCTTTAATTTGCCGAATTTAATTGAATTGCGAGCACATCAAATTGCGCATACGCCCGGTGGTACGCAAATACACGCAGACGAGCGGGTGGAAAATGTGGAAAAACATTGCTTTGCGATAAAAATGTACACTAATTTCGTTGAAATTATAGATTTGTATGGTAATGCGTTTCAATTTGCCGGCATTTCTAATTCATTTCCTGCGCTCTCTCTCGATTATCGAACCAAATTCAAATGATGAGGCATTAAATGAGAAGTGGCTATCTAAACGGCTTTGTACTCAATTTGGGCGGTAAATTGGCGATTCGCGGTAGATCAATGCACATTCAATGCAGTACTACGGCACTTTATGAACTTGTAATGGTACTGACTTTGTATATGAATCCTTCTGAATTTGTTTAATAATGTATAGCACTGTCATCCGCTTATTTACCTTGAATAGTTTGGCACACATCATAGTTTCTATGATTTTTTTTAAGGCAACCCTTTAAGCTTTTTGCATAAGAGATGAATGAGCACGGACAGATGTATCCCAGTTGTACGATCATAGTATTGCAAGGTGTTGCATAAGCTGTAGTCATATTTTTTGTTGGCTTTTCCTTCTTCGCGCACTTGAACTGTTTTTTCTCGGCTGGTTTTTTGGCGGTTGTCCAAACCGGAGTGACTACAAATGTGGTTGAAATGTGCGCGAAAAGCGGCAAGCCGCAAAAGTAGCTGAACAAACACAAATGTGCCAGGCCAAATCGACAGAGAAAAAGCGATAAAATGGGTTGTGGAACGGAGGTAAACACCACTACATGTTCACCGACAAATGTGACGGACATGGACATGTGTATGCCCCCACATTCCACCCACCTCCCTCACTCGACGGCAGAAAATGCAAAATGCAAACACAAATATAAACACAGATGCTAACTAACCACATCAACATATCTGCCTGTGTGAAGTTTAGACTGTTGTGCAAACATATGAAAATGGAGATTTTCACAATGGTCCATTTTGATGTATTTTACTGGAAAATTATGTTACAATGCCACTTGTATTTGCATCGCTCGAAAAGCGGAGCAATTATATCGCAAAAAGAAGAATAACGCTCCTGCGAATCGCCGTACGTTTTTCATGCGAACCCTCGACATTGCAAATGCATGGCCTCTTGAATTAAATCAACAGCAGCTCGAGCTGAAATCGCCGTGTAAACGAAATGGGAGTACATTCCAGCTATCCCCGATCCATTTTCGAGTGCTCCGGGCCATATTATAGCCATGGGCAACGCATCTGCTGGAGAGTCCTTGGCGTCCATTGTTGTCCGAATATAATTCATGGCGCAGCCAGACAACTCGCATCGTCAAGCTTTTCGGCTGTAATACATGCGGAGTAGCAGATAAGCAGGGAAAGGCATAAAAAGGTGAAGCTGCAGGCTAAAGTTTAAATTTAATGAATATAAGTGAAATTTTGTAGAAATATTTGACTAGCTAGTTTGTGCAGCGCATTTCAATGGTACTTTAATCGAGTTCTTCCATAAGCTGACTTTCGTTTGCTTTAATATATAATTTAAGCTAAGCTCTTTGCAGATAGTTTCCAAGATACAGATACAGATGCATTTGTATGGCACATGCGAGTTATTAAAGCGCTTTAAATACTTCTAACTCCGTTTAGTTTTCCGGCGGAACCACTACTTCTGTTTATCGAAGTGAACTATGCATTTTGGGAGCCAAGTTTCCCTTTGTTGTTTACATTGTCAAATGGATTTGGAGCTGCCGTTTGCACCGCCGCCGTTAAAAGCGAAGCGTAAAAGTGCCACAAAAGTTGAGAACGCGGGGAGGGGGCTAAAAGCGAATGGATTAAAACACGTGAAGCACGCGACCTCAAAGCGCATTATTTGTTGTAAAAAAAAGTATTACACACTCACACACACACACACCAATTCTAGGGCTGAAACGAAATGGCAGTCACACACACACACACACACAGAGGGAAAACGAGTGAAACGAACGGCGGGGAAAACCTAATAAGCTTTTGTGCAATTGCAAGCCATTGTGCTGCAGCTAAAGCCCGGCCAACCAACAGAAAGCTAATTCAAACACCTGCCACAAAAGGTAGGAAAAAGCCGAGTGTGAGTGTGTGTGAGTGAGGGCTGAGAATATGCAAACGTCGAACGGAAAAAAGGGAAAAAAGCGAAAGGATTTTGCCAGCCACAAATGCATGCAGCGCGTAACATTTAGCCTGCCAGCGCGCTGCAGCGGCGGTTTGGCGGTTCGGTGGTGCGATGCCTGTGGTGGTGCATTAACACATGCGCCAATAAGTATGCAATGCGCTGTGACATTTTTAACGCGTCCCACAAAGACGGCAGCAGGGCGACAACAATGCTTCTATCTCCGCTCCTTTCGCTCACCCTGTCGCCTTCTCGTTTGCCGTCTGTTGCACAGGAAATCACGATTACAGAGAGTCGAGAGCAGCCCTGCACTGCGAGAAAATCAACTGGCTATGATATATGGTTATAGTCTACTTTAGTAGCTTGCTTGTGTTTTGGCGATGCTAAAGCATTCTTGGCTATGCAAGATCACCATGCAGTTTTCAGCAATCTTTATCATTGACTTGCTCCCACTTGACGAACTTTTTCTCGCTCTGCACAAGCAGCATCAGTTGCATGTGTCGCTGTTCGTTGAGTGACAAAATTAGATTTAAATATGCCCGCCCGCAAACGCCTCTTGGCGAAATGTCACCGCATGTCCTGCGCTTTCTCCTGCTTTTGCTCCTGCTCCTGGCAACTCGCAGCCCGATGAAAATGAGCTGTCGGCGGAGTGAAGTGTTTTTGTCGCGCATATGGGACGCCAGCATTGCGCTGATTGTTTTTTATTTTTATTTTATACAGCGAAAGCGGCCGAAAGTTTTCACTAGGGCTTATAGAAAAATCAATTCCCTATCCGTACACACGCTTATGCGAAAAGTTTTGCCATGAAACTTGAGTCGTTTGCCTCCACCCCCACGATGTTACAATGGCTGTAAGCCACGTGGTGATTACATATTTCCAACATGATTATTTACGTTTGATAATTACTATAAAAGCCCTGTAAGCTATTATGAAATATTGATCTGACCTTAGGGCTTAGCGCTCATTAAAAAACACTTGGCTGGATTTCTTTGTTTCATTGTTCCAAATTTTGGCAACAGCTCCTTTCATTTCCGCCCATTGTCTGTCAATCGGCTGGGATCGCCTTGGCTTGAATCCGCTGCCACAGTCTTTGTCATTATGAAACGTAAAACGAAAACGATTTACAGTAATGCCAACACTTTGCCGCCCTGCCAGTGTCTTGTCGCTACCACCTTCCCATCGTCCTTGTCGCCGCCCGACATTGTTGTTAAATGAAGAAAGTATTTTTCAAATGCGAATTTCCGTTATGCTCCTCGTTCTCGACATGAAGACATTTTTGACTATTGTCTGGCTGAGCAGCGAGCTGAAAGTTGAATCTGAGGCAGCCGAAAACAGCAACAAAGTCGGTACACTTCAACAAAAATGTGCACCTCTAAGCAAACTATGTATCTTCATTTGTATAAATGAGTTGCGTTGTTTCCGAGATTTCAAAAGGTTTTCCACCAATTAGAGCCCTGAGTTTACATTTTTTGAATAAGCACTGAACAGGATTTTGAACAGTGTACGAAACTATTGCCAATGACAACGAGAGCGACAACGAAGACGATGAGCACGACGGCACGACGCTGATGATGGCAAGCGTTTCCGCTTTTGTTGTTGTCACCGTTGTCGCTGCCTCAGTTGTTGTTTTTGTTGGCCTGGGTGCTGTGCGCGGGACACACAAAACATTGAATGACATTATCCTTTATTGCTTATCCCACGCCTTGTTCCGAGTCCTGTGGCCCGCGCAGCAGCTGCCACGCAAAATGGACGAAGAAAGTCTGCGCGGGTGTGGGGGCAAAAAGTCAAAAGGGCATACGCGGCGTATGCGTAATATTAACTAGAACTTGCAGGACAAGTGGTGTGGTGTGTGTGTGTGTGCGTGTGTATAGTGGGGTGAAAGGATCGAGGGCGGCCGCATTGTGTCCACCAGGACAAACTTTTTCATTTCCCCGCGGAAAAATTTTCAAAAAAATTTCATTTCCCAACGACTGAAGGAAAACTTTGCACCAAAGACATAGAAACTAGTTAGGAGTGCGGATACAAGAGGGGCGGTTTAGTGGAAAGTGGGGCCAACAAAGCTGAAAAAGTCATGTCGTTTCATTCCCTCTCACCCGACCATCCACTCATTCACTTACACACACAGACACACACACACAAACGCATTTCACGAAATAAAGTATTCAAATAAAATATGCTAAAATCTTTGAAGTACTTCAAATAGCAAAAAGCTGAAAAAGAACCCAAACGAAACGAACAAAAAGAATACGCCACACAGAAACAGTCAAAAACTTTTCATAGGAAAAGGGATATAGAATCGCAGTGAGAGGAGCGGTGCTGGTGGTGGAGGAAAATGGGAAACCCAGGGAAAGCAAACTCGGCATAAAAGGCATCGAGAGAAATAAAGAAATGGCAGGCGAAATGGCAATAGCCAGGCACAAAAAGTAAATATCGTTTATGTTGTCATAACGCGCAATGCCCTGCAGCCAACACTACCACCACTAGCACCACCACCCCAAAAATCCACCCACTTTTGAGGGCCGCACCACCCAACCACCCACAGATTGAGCTCGGTGCGCCACAGCCTTATCATTTGAATTTTCCGGCGACGTGTTTGTCGAGCTGGAGCCGATAAAGATGCGATAAAGTGAGAACAAGTTGTCGGGCAGCCGGAGAAAAGTTCTGACCGAATTGTGACTTTTGGCCAGCTTGACTTGACTGACATTATTCGGCCAGCAGGATTGGCAATTTGTGTAAATTATTGCCTCAACTTTTTCCCTGACAAACTTTCCTCCAAATTAATATGACGTTATAAGAATTTATTTGAATATTTCAGCCGTTTGACGACTTACTGCATACGTCGTCCCTTGCAGCATACTTAATTAAGCAGAAATGTTGCACAAAAGTTTCCCGAAAATTGTATTAAAAATTCATATTTGCCTCGAAATGTGTTCGTAGTCCGCACACATGTAAAACTCACAGCTGTTAGATTTAATTTGACTGCAAATAATATATGAACAAAGCGGGTATTTGCCTAGCTGGTGGGAAAACTCGGCTCAAACTCAAACACTCGACACTTTGGCAACGAAAACTGTTAACGGAAAATGTGTGTAATGCCCGGCAGGCGGCTGAATTTATGCATTTTAAATGATATGTGAGAGTTTTGGGTTCCGGGTGAGGCGGCTGCAACAATATTTGGATTTGCCAATGTGTCGGCGCTCTAGCGGAATAACCAGCCATGTTTGCATTTCAGCAAAATGCAGCCAACTTTTAGGCGCAAATTGTCGGCAGATTATATTGTCCTGCCTGTCAGGATATGTGTGATTGTCTATACCAGCATACACGTATGTGTGTCTGTCTGTGCACTAATGCAGCGGCAAGTCTGCTGGAAATTATCCACATGCCAGACGATTTTCCATTGCAGTTTCTGATATTTGTTTTTAATTTTTCCGCGCATTTCTTTTCGCTCTGTGTGCTTTCAATTATCATTGTTTTGATTATTATTTTAATGTTTTGCACAAACATTTAGCTCATCCCAATCCTGCGACACATCTGCATCTGCTGTCACATTTGTCTGTGCTCCCCTCATATCGTGATGTTGTTCGTTAGCCGCTTTTGTTCCGTTGTTATTTATTATATTCGTTTGTTTTTGTGGCACACGAATTTTATCAGTGATTTAAAGTTTACTTTACAGTGAGTTTATTCATAATTAAGATCTTTAACACACTTTTAAAGATCGCCTATATTTCCACCTTCTTTTCGTTTGTGTGACCAATTCTTTTAGCACCTGCGCCACATGTCATGGAAATCCCTTGAAGCGTTATGTAACCCAATCATCTGTGCATGCCCAGCAGTTGTGAGATTGACTTTGGATTGATTTCATGGCTTCCTTTCTTTAAAAGCGTCATTCCATTTTTCCTCGCCCACGGATTATTTTGCGAAGGGACTCACATACTCAGCGTTTGCTTGGACAAATTGTCATATCGAATTTAGCTGGTCAACAAACTGCATTGATTTTGTCTGTCCGAGCAATGCCCTGGTCACGTCTATTGTGTAATCCTGGCAATAACGTTCAATTTGCCCAAGACCCAACAAGTTTGAAAGAAATCGAGTCAAACGGCATGGCGGAGTACACCGCAAATGCAGTTCGATTCGGGCAATTAGAACAAAGACAATACCAATTCGATTTCTCCTACACCTGCAGAAAAGCAGTGATGGGAAAGGACTTATTTGCCTTTGCAAATTCATATATTTTTGGTTAAGAGTTTTTCGAAAAAGTTATGCGTTTAAGCTAAGGTGAAGTTGCATAAAAATCCAAATGTAATATTGACAAATATGGCCATACACAGCAATCTGTGGGGCTTCTCATCACTGCAGACAACATGTCGTATGCGCAGCGCAAACGCATGCGACTGCAGCACTTTTTCTGCATATGGCTCAATTCTGGTCGGACCACCCCTTACAGCCAACTTAAAGCGACCCAAAGCAAGCCACATTTATTGATGTCTCAATTTCCTTCGCCAAATCACCTATTACAAATCGACAGCCAGCTTTGTTGGTTCTTACAACTGGTCGTGATGGTAGTATTGGTGGTGCTGCAGCAATTCGTACAAATTTGGCTGGCAAATAAAGCGCCTGGAAAAGCTGGAAAAGTAAAAATTACCCTTCTGGCTGGTAATGGCTGGCAATTTGTTTGGCTCTTGCCGTTGCCATTTTGGCCATTGCACAAACTGCAGATACGTGTGGGTGGAAGGGGCGGCATGGCGGTTGTAGCTACACTCATTTGAGGTGAAATTGATAAGAGTGGTGCCTTTTATGCCTCATTTCCAATAGTTGGTAAGACCCCGCTCACTGATAGCAGTTTGATCATTCCATTACAGCTCGCTGCTGCCTCAAGCAATTTGCCACAAATTTCAATCAAACGTGCTCGCTAAAAAGTTGCCATAAGTTGCACCACCCACTCAGGTGGCGGTGCCACGCCCCGTTCGCCAAGCAGCCCCACCGCCCACTCCCACCACTTACAGCTAACAAACTTTTACATTAAGACATTAGCTGGAAACTTTTTTTCCCGTTCTTTTCTGCCCTTTCCAGCGCTGTTTGCGATTTTTCTCTCATTCGGTTGCAGCTGCAACAACTTTCGCTCGAACTAATTTCTTATTTGTTTGGCTCTTGCGGTGCAGCGTGGAAAACGGCGAGGAAACTGCGGGCAAAACTGGGATTGCCATGTGGCAGCGACTGGCCGGCAAATGGAGTGCTCCATTTTCATTTGCTCGCCCTCTCACTTTTGCCGGCCAGCGCTGCAGCGGGATATTGCACATGAAAAACTTTTCGTACTTTCATTGGCTTTGATTCGGTTTTGCAAATGGCTTAGCATTGTTGAGGAGTCGAGAGTTAAGAGCTGATTGGATGATCTTACAATGACCGTGCAGTCGTAATGGCAAATAATGCTAATGAAGGCAGCAGCGCAACGAATTCAATTTAAGTTTTTGCCTAATTATGCGGACTTGGTTGCATGCCTAGCAGCTGCGTTTTAACTACAGTAATTCCTAGAACTGTAGCTTTTCAATCTCTTAAATTGCAGCAGCTCGGAATGATCTAATCATTGCCTTGCAACCTCCTAAGCCGCACAGTCTGATCCATTTCATCCGCAGATATTATTTCCTCTCCATTTCCCGGCCATCGCAGCCTTGACATTTTCCCTCCCCGCAGCACTTAAAAAATGCAAAACGCGTTAATGGCAGCCAGCAGCCTGGCCAGCACCTGTGCTGCATTGGGTGGTCCGGGTTGCACGAGCAGTGGCTGTGGAGTGATGGTGTCCACGTTATGGCTCGCTGCCGTTTTTGCACCACAGCAACGCACTTGGCTGCGCTACGCAATTTCCGTTTCCGGTTGCGCAGAGCCAGGGCCAAAGGCAGACAACTGCAGGACAACATCCCGGCCTCATCCTTGGCAGCCATTTGGCGCACAAACAATCCGTTAACACTTTTCTGCGCTGCTCTTTTCTCTTTATACCCTGCCCAGCCCCACCCCCACACCCACCCTTCTGCCTCTTGCAACTTTGTGGCCCTTGTTTCGGGGTTTCCGGACTGGGAAAACTCCTGTTGCTGTCGCTGACGCGACTCCAGGTTGTAAATTTCCATTAAATGTGCATTTTTGTACAAGTTTTTGAATTAAACTTTTTTCGCCTTGGCCATAGCTCAGCTGAGCTGGCTGGCTGGCTGGCTGGCTTTTAGCCCGCTGCGCCATCTCCTGGCCATCTTGGCCAACAGCTCGGGCGAAAAGTTTGCACCCAACTGAAACAAGTTCATTTCCGTGGTTCCCATTATTTTGCCAAGTGCAGCAGATACGTTGCGCGTAGCTACAGCCAATGTCTCTGGGGTTAAATGAGAAATGCGTTAGAAGTGAAAGATATTAAACATTCTTAGCTCTATGAATTATTGTATTCCTTTTAGACTAATATAAGTTCACCGCCACCTAAATTCTCTCCCAGTGCTCGTTTTCTCGCCATGTTTAATCGCTGGTCTAAAATTTGTTAGCTTTCGCTTTCAGTTGCAGGCGAATGTTATAATTTTGCACCCGCCCCCTATTTTTCTGGCCACCACATGCACATCCGGATCCGCATCCGTATCCGCATCCGCATCTGCATCCTCAGCCTCAGCCACATCCACATGCTGCATCTGACGCTGGCTGGGCGAGTCATAAAAATCTCCCGAAGGGTCAGGCTAAGTGGGGCACTTGACCGGGGTTCAGGGGATTCCCAGAGCGGTGGCATGCTATTACTTTTAGAATATGACCGAAACATGCAAAAGATTTCTCGCTAGCAGTTTGCCAAAGGGCCGGGTGCGAAAGAAGCAGAGACAATGCAGCCATGGCTTGACACTGAAAAATGTGAAAATTATGCAGCAAACATTAAAGAAACTATGTAAATTGGCTGCTGCTGCTGCTTCTGCCGGGGGCGTGGCCTATGAAGGACCTGCCTCCCCTCCCCCGCACCGACTTTCCTGCCCTAACCCAATGCCGTCAAATTTTATTCCCCTGGCAAGTTTGACTCACGCCTAATGGTTTTAATTAAGCGACTGCAACTCCGACTCGTGAGTTGCATGCCATGCATGAAATTCATTAGGTTCTGCCGACGTCTGCTTAGTGTCTTACTCGAGAGTCGCGCTTTTCCAGCTTCCTTTGATATACTTATACTTGGCATTTTCTTAAGCAAAAACTTTGCTGGCAACTAAAACCAAACTTGACATAGTTTCGGCAAAAATTGCAGCTAAAAACTTACTTAATTTCTACCAACTGCACTTACTCTGCACCAACTGTCGCCGTTGGGGTGGTTATACTACTTATTTTCGTCAACTGCACAGAGAGAAAAATCAGCCAAAAACCTGATACTCGTTTACGACAAAAAATAGCTATTTTGGCCATACTGATCGTTTAAAATGTCAAAACTTGGAGAGTTATACCTTGCTGATCTCGTAGCTTAATTTCCAATCGAATGGCATCACTGGTTTTTAATTCTGAAAAAATTCATTTTTTGACATTTTTTGCAAGTTTTGATGATGGTACCCCTTACAAAAAACGCAAAAATTAGCAAAAAATTAATTTTTCAAAATAGGTAAAAATGTTTAATTTATCATTAGCCTTGGTCATCCGCTGCATAAAACTGTACATAACTTGACTGTGCGACCTAATTTGACCAAGTTACAGGTGAATTCCGCCTTAAAAAGTGTAATTTTTGCTTAATGACCATTGCCCTAATTTGTGTCAATAAAATAATTAGTGTTTTAGCGATAGAAACCGATAAAATTGTCCAAATTTGGAATGTCATACCTTTCTATGCTCGTAGCTTAATTTCCAATCGAATGGCATTTCATTCTGAAAAAATTAATTTTTTGACAATTTTTGCAAAATTTGATGATGGTACCCCTTACAAAAAACGCAAAAATTCGGAAAAAAATTAATTTTTCAAAACCAGTAAAAATGTTTAATGGATCATTAGCCTTGGTCATCCGCTGCATAAAACTGTACATAACTTGACTGTCCGACCTAATTTGACCAAGTTACAGGTGAATTCCGCCTTAAAAAGTGTAATTTTTGCTTAATGACCATTGCCCTAATTTCCGTTAATAAAATAATTAGTGTTTTAGCTATAGCATCTGATAAAATTAGCCAAATGTGGAATGTTATACCTTTCTATGCTCGTAGCTTAAATTCCAATCGAATGGCATCACTGGTTTTTAATTCTGAAAAAAATAATTTTTTGACATTTTTTGCAAATTTTGATGATGGTACCCCTTACAAAAAATGCAAAAATTCGCAAAAAAAATAATTTTTTAAAATGGGTAAAAATGTTTAATGGATCATTAGCCTTGGTTGTCCGCTGCATAAAACAGTACAATACTTGACTGTGCGATCTAATTTGACCGAGTTACAGGTGAATTCCGCCTTAAAATGTGTAATTTTTGCTTATTGCCCATAGTCATTATTTCCGTCAATAAAATAATTAGTGTTTTAGCTATTGCAACCGATGAAATTAGCCAAATGTGGAATGTTATACCTTTCTATGCTCGTCGCTTAATTTCCAATCGAATGGTATTTCATTCTGAAAAAATTAATTTTTTGGCATTTTTTGCAAATTTTGATGATGGTACCCCTTAAAAAAAATTGAAAAATTAAAATTTTTTTTTTTGTTTAACATTAAAAACGTAATATGGGCTGTTAGCTTTGCTTATAAGCGGCACAAAACAGCATTTTTTACGACTCTGCGACTTCATTTGACCAAGTTGCAGCTATAAAACCACACGAAGCATTATCCATTTGTGTGGAATGATAAACCTGGTAGCTCGTAGTTCAATTTGCAATAAAAGGCGGCCATTGGCATTTAAATCTGAAACATTTGATTTTTATTTATTTTTACATTATTTTCTGTTTTTACCATTTATAAAAAGTGCAAAAATTTGCAAAAAAAATGATTTTCTTTAAACTTAAATGTACTTTTATAGTTTTCCAATGAATGAATAGATATTTCGGCCAGTGCACCCGCACTACTGGAGCTGCAAACACAAACACAGACACACATGGCACTCTTATTTGCATAGTTAGTCAAGTTTTCTTTGGCCCAATGGGGATGGCCAAGAACGGGGTCGGGCGGTCGGCCGTTCGGGCCAAGACAGTGGCAACTGCTTCCCGCATGTGAAGAGTCCACTCACTTTGACACTATTTCAACAGGCAAATAAACATGGGGTAGCGGGGTGCGGCCGTCTTTTATTTATCTTTGACACTTGCTAATTTTTGCTGAGTTGTTGATGAAAATATTTTGCCTGGCAAGTGTCAACTTCTTAAGTTGTTTAGCAACCAAATACAACGAATTTAACTTGACTGTCGAGGGGGCATGCGAACTCGACTCTGACAGACGCATTTCGCAACAGAAATTAGCCCGTCTAATAGCAGAGATGCCATGGCCAAGGAATTTTCGCTAAGCAACACACAGTGGATGAAATGATGCTGAAATCTGTGCGACGCTCTAATGATTGTTCATGTCAACAATTTGCAAAACTAAATGAACACATTTCGCAGTCGTAAATTATGCAATAGAACGAAGCAGCCACCAGCTAGCAATTCGCCCACAAACACATGTGTGTGCCAGTTGCTAGTTGCCAGTTGCCAGTTGCCAGTTGGCAGTTGGCAGCAACTTGTTAGCCAACTAGGAGACTGAGCTGAAACTCGGCTGGCCATAAAACACAAAATACGAAACGGAAAGCGACGGCAAGACACGGAGCCTGTTGAGGCCAACATGGCATACTGACAACATGTGTTCTGAGGTGAAGCTTATAAATAAATTATTGATAAGCATCTGGCATAGAGGAAACGTCAAAAGTTGTATGCTTAAATAAGCAGGGAACGGGAGCGGTGACGTGGCAAACTTGTTGTGCTGGCTTTTGAATTTTTAAATGCATTGAAATTACTGCGGGAAAATCTAGACTAAGTAGGATGAAAATTTAAATTGCACACCATCGGCATAGTCATCGTCATCGCAGAGGAACACAAGGCGAAACGAGGGCAAACTTTTAGCAAGTTTGTTGCGCATTTTTAATTAATTTTCTTGCCTTCGTCGCTGCGCCCAAAGGCATGCTATAGAATTTTTCGCGCCGGCTTTTAGCCATATTTAAACGGCTCACACTGTGCTTGTGTGCATGGCTATGTGTATGTGCATGTGTATGTGTATGTGTGTGGTGCATTGACATGTCAATAAGAAATGAAAATGAATATGAAGACGTGCGCGAGCTGCCCGCTTGCCTGCCAGCCTCCTGAACATCGACGGCGTTGCAATTAAAATTGTAAGACAAATTAAAAACCCGGGGTGCACTGAAAAAAAACTCGCATAGGACACGGTAGAAACAAATCCGTCCAACATAAATAAGATTTCACAAAAGCGACTACTCAATTGTTAAATCTTCGGAGCTTGTTGCATCTTTTAAAAGCCTTTATTCGTGATTTGCAGATTGTCCTTCTCATTTTTATTCCAGTGCACACACGTAACACTTGCAAATTCTGCAGGAATAAGCCAAGAAGCGGTGGGAGTGAAAGGATTTGCACTTGGCTGCTGATTGCAGTTCCCGACTCGTGTCCTCAATTTGACATTTATGCGAGCGCAGGCAAGCGATTCTTAATCGAAGCAACTGCGATTCCTTTCTTGGCAATTGTATGCACGCCTACATGCGTGAGTTCGTGTATGTGTTAGCAAGTATATATCGGCCAGAGGCCATGGCAAACTTTGACATCCTCCTTCGTTCGCAACTGCAACTTTTAATTAATTTATTTTGCCCAGCACTCGCTTTGTCTGTTTGCCCGGCAGAGCCTCAATAAATGTTTTTGCCCTGACCATAAATGATTTATTTGTTATTTATGCGTGCCATGTTGGACAAGTGATGGCTCCTTCCTTCGACGGCACAATCAGTCCAGTCAAACAACTTTATTTAATGTCAAAGTAAACACGCCGTCGCAGCCTCTCCACTCTGTAGATGGTGCACTCAAAAAAGTATTTTAAAATCCCCAAAGGTTAAGCCAACTAATAACTGAAACTTGACTACTTGCAGTACGGATGCTAACTTGATAACTGCTTGATATTTTTTTAGTTTTTGTAGAATGATTATTATATTTATTTTTTTCTCAGTTCAAACAAATTTGTATAGTGTACCGTTTGTCCCGCTCTGTCACCTGGAAATTCCGCTTCATTTTCCCCATTTTACCCAAACCCAGTTGCCGAACAGCCGCTGCTGCGTTTTTAATTTGCACATTGCGGTCGGCGGGGCGGATTGCGCGCGCATTTAAACGATTTTCGGTTAATTATACGCCGTTACATAATGACATTTGCGCAAAGCCACGCCCCCAGCGGGCGCCCACTTGCCATTGGGCTGTTAACCGAGCTTCCTGACGGCCAACCGACCGGCTTCCATTTCATTTCGAGTGTCTTGCGCTGTTTGTTCAGGCCCTGGTTTGCATTCCTCGCGGTTTCATTACCCAGCCACTGTTGCCGTTGACAGTTAGCCACCACCCACCACCCACTGAGCCACCCATTCACCCACTCGCATCTGCCACCACCCACATCCGCTGCCCTCTGCCAGTTCATATATAGCAGCGTGTCCTTCTCTTCATCGGTGTGACTGCAGTGGAGCCAAAAGCCTCAAAAGACAATCGCTGGAGATGGAATGCATGTGTCAGATTGCAGAACATACCAGAAAAGAGTGGCTGGCAGTGCATTAATGCGGTGGAATTCCAAACAATGTGCGGATACCGCTTTTTCTGCTACGGATTCCGATCATATTTCTCGATTACCGACTTCAAGTTACTAATTCAAAGTTTCTCAGTTAAACATTCCTCGCCCACAATTATAAACAGATATTCATATGACAACACACCATACAAGATAGAATGCTATAGTCGAGTTCCCTGACTATCAGATACCCGTCACTCAGCTAGTGGAAGCGCAAACGAGAAAATTCAATATTTTCTGGACTATCAGTAGAAATTTGGAAAAAAAGTAATAGAAGGAAAAAAGAGCTTAAACATTTTTTAAAAGTGTGGGCGTGCGAGTTTTATGCGGTTTATGGGCGTTAGAGTAGAAAAATTTAGAAAAAATTTATTTCTAAATTTTAAAGCAGATTTTTAGAGAATTGCGTCAGACACTTTTAGAGGTATGCCACTTCAAAATCGGATTAAGATAAGTTGAGTTATGGAGTTTGGAACTTCAGTCTTGGGACATTTTTGAAATTCCACAGCATCACAACATCAGAAAAATGACAAAAAATGTTGAAAAAATAAATTTTCAAATTTGAATGTAGTTTTTTAGAGAATTGCTCCAGAAACATTTAGAGGTATGCCACTTCAAAATCCGATTAAGATAAGTTGAGTTATGGACCTTAGAACTTCAGTCTAGGGACATTTTTGAAATTCCACAGCATCACATAAGAAAAATGACAAAAAAATGTTGAAAAAATAAATTTTCAAATTTGAATGTAGTTTTTTAGAGAATTGCTCCAGAAACATTTAGAGGTATGCCACTTCAAAATCCGATTAAGATAAGTTGAGTTATGGACTTTAGAACTTCAGTCTAGGGACATTTTTGAAATTCCACAGCATCACAACATCAGAAAAATTACCAAAAAATTTCGAAAAAATAAATTTTCAAATTTTGAATGTAGTTTTTTAGAGAATTGCTCCAGAAACATTTAGAGGTATGCCACTTCAAAATCCGATTAAGATAAGTTGAGTTATGGACCTTAGAACTTCAGTCTTGGGACATTTTTGAAATTCCACAGCATCACAACATCAGAAAAATGACAAAAAAATTTTGAAAAAATAAATTTTCAAATTTGAATGTAGGTTTTTAGAGAATTTCTCCGGAAACATTTAGAGGTATGCCACTTCAAAATCCGATTAAGATAAGTTGAGTTATGGACCTTAGAACTTCAGTCTAGGGACATTTTTGAAATTCCACAGCATCACAACATCAGAAAAATGACAAAAAAATGTTGAAAAAATAAATTTTCAAATTTGAATGTAGGTTTTTAGAGAATTGCTCCAGAAACATTTAGAGGTATGCCACTACAAAATCCGATTAAGATAAGTTGAGTTATGGACCTTAGAACTTCAGTCTTGGGACATTTTTGAAATTCCACAGCATCACAACATCAGAAAAATGACAAAAAAATGTTGAAAAAATAAATTTTCAAATTTGAATGTAGTTTTTTAGAGAATTGCTCCAGAAACATTAAGAGGTATGCCACTTCAAAATCCGATTAAGATAAGTTGAGGTATGGACCTTAGAACTTCAGTCTTAGGACATTTTTGAAATTCCACAGCATCACAACATCAGAAAAATGACAAAAAAATGTTGAAAAAATAAATTTTCAAATTTGAATGTAGTTTTTTAGAGAATTGCTCCAGAAACATTTAGGGGTATGCCACTTCAAAATCCGATTAAGATAAGTTGAGTTATGGACCTTAGAACTTCAGTCTTGGGACATTTTTGAAATTCCATAGCATCACAACATCAGAAAAATGACAAAAAAAATGTTGAAAAAATAAATTTTCAAATTTGAATGTAGTTTTTTAGAGAATTGCTCCAGAAACATTTAGAGGTATGCCACTTCAAAATCCGATTAAGATGAGTTGAGTTATGGACCTTAGAACTTCAGTCTTGGGACATTTTTGAAATTCCACAGCATCACAACATCAGAAAAATGACAAAAAAATGTTGAAAAAATAAATTTTCAAATTTGAATGTAGTTTTTTAGAGAATTGCTCCAGAAACATTTAGAGGTATGCCACTTCAAAATCCGATTAAGATAAGTTGAGTTATGGACCTTAGAACTTCAGTCTTAGGACATTTTTGAAATTCCACAGCATCACAACATCAGAAAAATGACAAAAAAATGTTGAAAAAATAAATTTTCAAATTTGAATGTAGTTTTTTAGAGAATTGCTCCAGAAACATTTAGGGGTATGCCACTTCAAAATCCGATTAAGATAAGTTGAGTTATGGACCTTAGAACTTCAGTCTTGGGACATTTTTGAAATTCCACAGCATCACAACATCAGAAAAATGACAAAAAAATGTTGAAAAAATAAATTTTCAAATTTGAATGCAGTTTTTTAGAGAATTGCTCCAGAAACATTTAGAGGTATGCCACTTCAAAATCCGATTAAGATATGTTGAGTTATGGACCTTAGAACTTCAGTCTTGGGACATTTTTGAAATTCCACAGCATCACAACATCAGAAAAATGACAAAAAAATGTTGAAAAAATAAATTTTCAAATTTGAATGTAGTTTTTTAGAGAATTGCTCCAGAAACATTTAGAGGTATGCCACTACAAAATCCGATTAAGATAAGTTGAGTTATGGACCTTAGAACTTCAGTCTTGGGACATTTTTGAAATTCCACAGCATCACAACATCAGAAAAATGAAAAAAAAAATGTTGAAAAAATAAATTTTCAAATTTGAATGTAGTTTTTTAGAGAATTGCTCCAGAAATATTTAGAGGTATGCCACTTCAAAATCCGATTAAGATAAGTTGAGTTATGGACCTTAGAACTTCAGTCTTAGGACATTTTTGAAATTCCACAGCATCACAACATCAGAAAAATGACAAAAAAATGTTGAAAAAATAAATTTTCAAATTTGAATGTAGTTTTTTAGAGAATTGCTCCAGAAACATTTAGGGGTATGCCACTTCAAAATCCGATTAAGATAAGTTGAGTTATGGACCTTAGAACTTCAGTCTTGGGACATTTTTGAAATTCCATAGCATCACAACATCAGAAAAATGACAAAAAAAATAAATTTTCAAATTTGAATGTAGTTTTTTAGAGAATTGCTCCAGAAACATTTAGAGGTATGCCACTTCAAAATCCGATTAAGATAAGTTGAGTTATGGACTTTAGAACTTCAGCTTTGGTGCATTTCTTAATATTTTTGAATTTCTACAACATCATAACATTTTACTCTACGAGTTACGGGTATAATAAATGGGATGTAGATAAATGATTTGAACTTAGTCAAATAATATCATGTAAGTTTTGTCATAGAATGTGGGCCACTCAAATTGAAACAAATTAAAATCTAAGCTACGCATTGCATTAGTTTGGTATACACACATGTTTTCAGTGGAGGTTGTAATCGAATTATATTTTGTAAAGTTTTTAAATTACATTTACATATATGTCGGTTTTCTGTTCAAAAAAAAAGTCAGACTCCCTTCGATGACCATTCGATATCCATTGTTAAGCGTACATAACCGCAGAAACCATAAAACTAACGAAAATTCAACTTAAATACAAATTAAATGCACGAGGGAACCGATGGAAAAAAACGGGTAAAAAATTACGCCAGCAGCTAACAAAACTTTGTGTTGGTCAATTGTATTCGTTTTATCTTGTAATGTTGGCGGAAAAAAATGTTAAATTACAAAAGCGCGCAAACAAAAGCAAAGACAATAACACCAGCAACTATTTACCATATTTTCTCCCGCGATGAAAAAGATGGAATTATTGTTTGTATATGGCTGGGATGATGCTGATGCACACAAACACGCATAAGGGCATGCGGCTGGATGCGTATTTATGTATTTAAATTCAATTAATAATTAAGGTGTAAATGCATTTGCATGCTGGTTAATTAAATTTGTGCGGCTTTATTAAAGGAAATTACGTATTTTAATGCGGCAACCACCGCAGAACCACCACTCGCAATAACAACGACAGGATGCCCGAAAGCCCCGATCAAAGGATGCTGAATGGCTGTGGGATAATGTAAATTCCGGATTCCCGCCAGCTGTTTGCCAGCGAGCTTAAAGCCAGTTCGAGCAAACACTTAAAGCCTCGAGTGGATGGATGCCGGGATGTAGGGATGTAGGGCTGTAGGAATGCAGGGATACGGATGCACAGGCGCATCTATAAATATTTCATGCGTTGCACTGCAGTCATTATGGCATTCATTAAATATAGAGTGCACGACATCCATACCCCGACATCCAGGCAACCGTGCGACCCACTCCATCCGCAGATAGGGAGCGTCAACTAAAACCGCCTCGCATCCATAAATCTCTACCAGCCTCATCGTGCTCAACGTCCTCATGGCCATGCCACCACTTTTGTCAGTAGTTATTCATATAAATACACAGTGGGTACAGTGGGTACAGTGGGTACAGTGGGGCCACAATGGCACTGACTCACTGACTCGGGCGTGGTGTTAGTGTATTTCTGATTTGTGGTCTGACAGTTTAACCAAAACTGCATGCATGTAAATTTATTTGTGCTCATTTTTGGCGGCGCACTGGGTTGCAGACCGCCGCCCTTCCCGCCTCGCTTACATATGTCAAAATATTCAATTTATGCAGCGGCAGAAACTAAATGAGCCCAGATGAACGCCAAGGATATGGAATAGAGGGCGGGCTTTGGTACAAAAGCAATGAGCTCCGAGTGTCAGCCATTATTTCGGTGCCCATTTCATTTCGCAGCTTAATAACAGTGGAGCAGTGGTTGGAGTAAGCCAAAGGAATGTGCATTTATATTTCATGATTTTGCAATTTTAATAAAATTTCTACGTAATATATACTATTTAGCTTTAAAATGAAATAAGTATTGTTCGGGCTATTTAAAGAACTTCCCGAAGCTGGATGCATTCGATTTGTCCTGGTGGGAGTCCTTTGGGACTTAGCCACTCCCGAGTCGCCGCAGGACTCAGACCTTTGTTCCGTCCTGTGTGCCCCATTTCAGTTATATTCTATTTATATATATATACTTTGAATGTGTGACATTTATTTTTGCATGCTGCCGGCCACTGACAATGGGTCAGTTCAGTTTCCAGCTTCCAGTTGCCGGCGCCATTGTTCCGACCAGGCCCAAAAGCGAAGCCAACCGCTGCCGTTGGTGGCTTGACATTTCTGACATTTGCAACATTTATGGCCCTCTGCTGATACCCATGGATGTGGCACGCCCCCGCCCCCCCTTCAACCACCCGCCCCCGGAGACCACACGCATAAATGGATTGCAATTTCGCCACTCTTTACGGCAATTTGTATGCCAAAGTGCTTCATTCGATCAACTTATTAGGGAGAAGCCTTGAAGAGTGATCTTTTTGATACACTGTTGCAATTGACCCCTACCTTCTGGTTATTTGTTATGGCCGATGCCGCCATGTTTTTATGGTGGCCATAGCGTTTTATGCACTTTCTGTGCATTACCAGCTGAACGGGAAAACAACCAGCAAGTTGAGAACCTAACGTGCTACTTTATTTGCAACTTATTCACTTCCCCCAACTCTCTGGCCATGCAGATGTAGTTATTATTTGAAATTTCATAATACTTTTACAACTTTATGCAACTGTTTTGCAGCCGCGCTGCCTTAACGCGGCTTTCATGCTTTATTTTTGCGGTTGGCCAAAAAAAAGAAAACCACCCAACAACCATCCCAAATCCACCCACAACATCACCGCTCAGCCACCCACTTGGGTTGTTTACTTTTGCAATTTTCAGCGCTCCAACTGCATGCCATTTATTTCAGCCTTCGCTCCCCGTTTTTCTCCAACTCGGCTCTGTTTATTTAGCCGGGCTTTTTGCTTTTGTTTCGCTCGGTAGCTCCATTTTTATGTAAAACATATTTTTCTTAAATAATTTATTTTTGGTTTTTGTTTTCCTCCTTCAGTCCTGCTACTTTTCTGCTCCTTGAGCAAACTAAAATGAAGCTTTTATTGAGTTCAGGTGCGCAGTGCCTTTCCCACTCCTTTTGGCTCTGTTGATAGCCATGTCTAAATTCTACATCGAAAAAATACTATGAGTCCAATTAAAATCGAAAATAATGCACATGATTGGAAGATTATAAAATAATTATCAGCATTAACATTGCCAGCACTTTAACATTGATACAGTGTGAATTACTCACTCAGTCATAAGAGTAATGAATAATTTTATCTT
The DNA here is from genome assembly GCF_003286155.1 of Drosophila erecta. Classification (NCBI taxonomy): domain Eukaryota; kingdom Metazoa; phylum Arthropoda; class Insecta; order Diptera; family Drosophilidae; genus Drosophila; species Drosophila erecta. The sequence goes on from NW_020825194.1 coordinate 4,180,055, forward strand.
CATTGAAATATTTTTAAATGAAGTAGTTCTTCAATTAGTATGCTTTGCATGACGACTAGATTAATCACTTTTTCCAGTGTACTAGTCTGCCGGCATACTTTAGGGCAACTTTTGATTTTGCCTCTTTTTCAATTTGTGGCCACATTAACGTTAGAAAAGAAGAAAAAATATGAATGCACACGAAATGTGTAAAGAAATGGCCTGGCCTGTCGTGAATGCAGAATTGGGGTGGCGCGGAGTCCTTTTTAGGGTGGCCCAGAGTGGGTTAGCTGCGGTGTTAAGCCGCAGTCTTCGCGTGCACGGAAACGTTTAGCCGCCGCATATTGCCGGGCTCCGGTGGCCGAAAAGCTTCTGCTTTTATTTTTAGAAAATATTGGCACTATTTACCCCACTCCCAGTCGGCAGATTCAGTTCACATTTTCCCCGTACGCCACTCGAGTTGGAGCATTCGCTCCACGGGCTTTGTTCTCCGGGCCAAATGGGGCCAAAGTGGAAGCGTTTGCTTATGCATGGCGGGAAAGTGGCTCTGCTTACCTGGAAAGGAGAAAACAAGAGAAATGGATATTAATTAGAGTGCAAGTCGTCGTTCTGTATGTTGTGTTAGTATTTTGTATTTGCCTGCTTATTATTTGCGAGCCAACTTATCTCACACAACGGAGAGACTTTTACGAAAACTTAATTTATTATTTCGTGCTTATGCAAACACATCAATTTGTCGCAAGTAAACACTTCAAGCGCTTTTCGTTATCTTTGGCCAACAGTTGAGGCAGAGCCAAATTCATTAGAAATCCCACAGCAAATAGGAGCAAAAATGGACAAAAAAAATATATACTTGTAGATATGTTTCGGGCGGGTCAAATGTTTGTTTAGGACCTGACGACCGACCGAAATAACTTTTCGACTTTGGCCGAGAAAAGCGAACCCTAAAAAGCCACCTGGCCAATGGCTTTCATAATTTTTCAATAAATTCGAAGACCATTATGCCGATCTAAGTGTGGGCTTCCTTTTCAATAAAGTCGGCATTACGTTTTGGCAACCCTAACTAGCCGGGTTCACCGCCTGATTGCTCCTGTCCCGCAGCCATTTTGCCACTTTTCTACTTGGCTGCTGTTTAACCGCAATTGAAATTACGCGCTCGCTTCCGTGACGACGAAGGCCGCTTGAAAAATTTATGCAAATTGCGTCACGTGCCCCGATGATTTCTTTCGAGGCAAAGGAGCGGAGGTCGCAGTGCCAGGATCTGAGCCACCTTTCGGCACTCCTTTCGTGTCGCTCCCAATGCCGCTGTGTCGCTGTGTCGCTGTGTCGCTGTGACGCTGTGTCGGCAAGTGAATCATTATTTAATTTAATGTAAAATAATTAGCATGAGCCGGAGCATTCTCGGAACATTCAGCGGAGTCCTTGGCTGACAGTGATGAATACTTGAGGTCCTCCACACTTGCTGATACCGCTCTGACACTTTTGCAGCCACCACCCGTATCCAGCTCAGTATCCGAGTCCCATTTGCGGTCAGTCGATGATATATTACACACTGAGATACCCACACTCGAGGCCCGATTACAATTGAAGTCCCCTCGACTGCCGCACACTTGTCTTATTCTTTCCGAACGAAACTTTTTCCGCTGTTAACATAATTTCCGCAGTTGATTGATTCACTCGGTTCGGCAGGAGGCAGGAGGCAGGACTACGGGCAAGGACTACGCAGGATACGAGCGGGCATCCATCCGGCTGGAGCACTTAAGCTGCCTGCCTGCTCACAAGTCCACATCCGTCGACTGGCGCTTAGACAAATTGTACTTTAATGTAATTTTATTGCAAAACTTTTCGATTTGCATATTAAAGGACGAGAAGCGAGCACAATAAAAATTTCATAAGCGGTCGGCAAGGACTTTGACACGTGCCGAGCGAAAAATGCGGGCGGAAAGCTCGAGATGTATTTTATATGTGAACAAAGCGGTGAAAATATATTTCAATATCGGCGTAAATAATTAAACAATACCTCTGCTGGATATGCAAATTAGTTTTCTTACGTTCTGAGAATCAATTTCGTTTACCCACCTATTACCCTATTAAATCATATATATAGAACTCCAATCAAACAAGTGTTGACACAAAAATAACCTAATTGAATGCTCGTTTTCCCTTCAGCAGTGGACAACAATGGCGCTTTGGCTAAACAGGTAATTACGGGCTAGGAACACAATTTAACGCAATGCAAACACATGCAAACATATATATCAGCAGCAGTAAAAAAAGGTCAAACCCATACTGGCACACTCACAAAATTGATGCAAAGAAGTCAACCTTGGGGTCATCGATGCGATTGCTTAACAAAGCCAACGTCTGGCGGGCTCAATTTTCGGGCATTAGCTCAAATTGGCAAAGGGAGACAGAGACCCTTGAAGGGAGTGAAAGGGTCCTCATTTTTTATTCATAAACATTCATATTTTGCCATTCATGCAGCAGCAGCTGCTCCCTTTGCCTTTGTCCTGCCAGTATCTTTGCCTTTTTTCTATTCCAATTTTGCTGATTTCATATCCACAATTTGTGTTGATTGATAAGCAATAAGCGGAAGCTTTGAAGTGCGGCCAAAAGTGCAGATACCCCAAATGGGACACACTTCCATTATTATATATTATATATTCGTTCTCGAGTTCCTGAATTTCGCTAATATAATGGGAGCCTCCAGCTTATTTGTACACGAAAACATCGCCGCAGAGTATGCCTAATAATTTGGGACAAAGGGAGCCGAGTTTGTAATTTAAGACTGCGGAGGTTCGCCGTTGTGTGCATGTGCCCCATCTTAATCGGTGTTAATTGTGTGTACTCGCATATATGTATTCTATAGCCTGTGCATATATATTTATATATATGTCTGATCTGGCCCTGTTCCTGCACCTTGTGGCGTTCATTGGCATTGTTGCAACGACAACTTCAATTTACACGCCTCGTCGGACGCTCATTCCCTTTGTTTTCCCGGCGAGGCTGCCTTCTCGTTGTGCTCCAGTGGCTCTATATAATTAGAGCTGCCGCACATCCACACATCCACATATGCACATATAAATATATTTGTATTTGTGCGTGGCTGGAACAACAATTATCCACCCACCAACACACACACGGCAAGGAGCAGTGCCAATAGACATTTTCATAAATTGTTAACAATTATTGCCGTGCGCCAACAAAGCGAAAGTCCGCCTATGTCTAGCCAGCTCTAGACTCATCCTCTTCGCTCAGTTTTCCCTTTTGCCATTTCCCATTTCCCAGTTCCCATTTCCCATTTCCCCACTGCAGTGTCTGCCTAATACAATTTCAATATTTGCCGGGGCAACGTGGCGTATACGTTATGCTTACATACACACAAATATGCCGCTGCTGCCGTTGCACTCATGTCTGATTAAATTAAATTTACAATTCATACGTCTGCTCGGCATTATTACAGTGAGAGTACCAAGTTTGTGTGTGTGTGTGCGGGAAAGAAACTTTCAGAGAGATTGGTAAACCAGACAACAATGTTGTTTAATTGTTGGCTTCGTTTTTGCCATCTGCGCGAGCCACGCCCCCCTTAATTACCAGACGCATACCCGCCCCTATTAAGAAATGACATGTGGAGCCAACGAAAAAAGTTTGCAATTTTCCACACCATGGGAAATTATTATTAACATTTTACAATCATTTGGACATTTGGCTGATATTAAAATAAATTCCTTTTGATGGCATCGCCAAGCGAAGTTTTAAATAGAAATATGATCAGCAACATGACAATAAAATTCTCAGAAAAGTGTAGCAAATATTATGATACTTAACTATTGAGGAAACCCTGGTTATTTAAAGAGCAGTTAAATATTTAATGCTGAAGTGCTGGTAATTTGGATTTAGCCACAATTGCTCACTCATCTAACTTTAATGTGTTGCTAAGTCAATTTGGAGGTGAATCAAACTCTCTCAACAAGCCGGCTTTAATTGCCACAAAAGTAAGGGCAGCGGCGAAAACTCCTGCTCGCAGTTAAGCAATTGAGAAATGACCCGAGAAACGATTACAACAGAAAGTAATGGTCAAACATTAGCAGGAACACGCTCTGCATTTTCCATTTTCCACTCTGCATTTAGCCACAACAGAGACGTCGACGAATCCGGCCAGAGCATAATTGCATTTGCGTTAAAACGCAAGCAAACAATTCACTTAAAGTGCAAATAAGTGAGGAGAGAAACCACTCTGCCCATATCCTTTATACTCATACATGTATATGCGAGTGTATAAATATCAGTGGGTGGGCCGAAACCGAAATGGCCAAACTGACAAACGTGGACAACGGAAGTCAATCAGACGGAGACGACAGACTTTGATACGCAAGCGCAGCGGAAGTTCAATTGCAATGAGCCGGCCACCGAGGACCAAGGACGAAGGACGAGTAGGAGGCAATGTCCTGGCGACAGGCCAACAACAGCTGGCGATTAGACGAAGGAAGCAGCCAGTGCAGTGGAGGTGATGGGAGTGGAGAACAGGATGACCGACCACGGCAAACGCTGTTTAACTTAATTCAATAATCATTGGCAATTGCAATTTGCGGTCTGGCGACGTCCGGGCGACATTTGTGCAAATACAGAAATTATAATAATGACAGACTGCAGGCAGGACTGGAGTGGAATGGAGGTGGAGGTGGAGGTCCTTGCCCGTCTTGGCCGACTTGTGCAGTGTCCTGTGACCGGAGCGGCATTAAGTGGCCGAAAGTCAGGCACATGGCACATCGATCCCAGGGACCCACTTTTTGCGGTTCACATGCGCAATTACCATGTCGAGATCCCAACGATTCTACGCAATCGGACGGATGACAGTGTCGATGGGTACGTGACATTTGGACCAAAACAAATTTCACTTATTGCCCGATAATGTTTCCAGCTTATATTAAATAATCATTTGGGTAATTTCAAATTATTGCTAGGTGGTCCGAGTGCACAGGCCGAGAATTGTGCTCGATGCACTAATTGCCGAATGTGCAGCTGGTCGAAATGGGGCAACTGGGGGGCACCGGATATCGAGGAACTGAGAGGGGTGTTCGAGCATTAGCAGGGCATAACCGCAATATTGAATTGAAATTTCATTAACGTATTAGTGTGTGCGCCGACAAATGGGGCACGAGATTAAATGGACACAATTGTATTTGCAAAATGGGTGTAGCTTTTTTGTTGCAGGCACTATCAGCTTAAAATATCGCGCGAATAATATAACCAGCCATTCCATATTATCTATACTATTCGGGGGAATAGTAATTCTAATTCTACTTCATTACCGCTGATTCTTATACGCTTACACCATGTTTATTTGTGTATTACAACCGCTTAACACAACCTCCCGAGCAAGATAAAGATGCTGCAACATGAGTTTATTTTCATTCGATTCTCTGTAAGTGGCTGCTTCTGCCACTCACCTCACGCGTGTATAATTAAAATAATAGCAGCGAAGCCTAGTTCTATTATTAATTATGCAAGAACACACAAACACACAGGGCGCGTCACGCCCCTTCATTAATTAAACATGGGCGTTCATGATGGTGATGTTGTGGATGGATGGATGGAGTGGAAAAGTGGGGCAACCGCGGCGCATGTGGCGTATTCAATATGGAAGTTGGCCAGGACTATTTTCTTTTTTGTTTGGCTGCTCCCAGCCACCGTTGTGTTTGGCTTTTAATGCCGATTAATTACATAATATTTAATACACATGTTTCACTTGGCATTGTCTAGCCAAACTTGGTTTTGCAACGATTTGTAGCTAATTTATGCATGAGATGTTTATTGGTTGGGTTTCCTATAGAGGCGAAAAGCAAAATATCTTTTGTGCTCGAACGGAAGCAATCTGGGAAATTAAAAGCCCGAAGCATGGAAAATTACACAAAAAATCAACATGGCGAAAAATATGCTTTTCCGTTTGCAGAACTAAAGCCGTCATTACCATGACAGCATATTTTTGGCGTCCTCAGCAACTTTAACCGTAAATTTATGAGCGATTTTAAATGCTTTAAAAATGAGAATGAAAATCTCGGCGGGCGAGGCAACGAGATGGGTGGGGCGAAGGAAAAGCGGCAATGAATTGGACGGCATTGGGATGGAAAGATGGAAAGAAATCCGGGTCCGGGCTCGAGTCCGGGTTCGAGTCCGGGTCCATCGGCCGTAGCGCAATAAAACTGCGTCATTTTGGGCGGCATAAAAAATCGTTTTTGTGTCCTGACAGTGCGGCATCAGTTTGAAGGGGCAGAGCACGGCATGGGCGCAAAAAATCATGTCATGTCATTGTCGGCATCGTAAAAATGTTATCAGCCATAATAACGAGCCACGATTTTGCGGGGGAGAAGCTGGATAGCATGGCGAACAAAATTTTCGGGGCTGCGGGGGTGTCGCCAGCGCTAATGGTGCGCAGCTAATGACTGGGTGAGGGGTGTCCTAGTGTCCTGGATGGAATGGCCGTTGCCCCGAATGATGATATAGTGCCGAGAGTACCGAGCTATCGAGCTACCGAGCTACCGAGCGCTCCGGAGAGCTTTAAATTCGGATACCCAATACTGGGCTGGATATTAAATTGCCGCATTCGCAGTTCCACTCACCAACTTACGCTTAATGGTAATAAAAAGTAAATCAAATCAGTGTCCTTAATCCCTGAATTGATGTGGGGCTTCCTCGATTGCGACACAGACGCAGACTCCTTGGATCCTGGAGTCCCCTACTTTCGCCTCGTATTTATGCGAAGGCATTTCTTTTGCCGGCTGTCCTTACTTACAATTCAATTTCTGAACCGACTTTGACTGAGGCCACATCGTTGGCTGCCTTTTGTGCCGGCTGCGGTGCAATGGAAGCACTTTGACCGGTCTTAAAGCCGCCATATTATGGCAGATGCATTGAGCTCTTGCGGTTTTCCGATTGAGCCTTCAGCGGTGCGTGAACTTAATTTATTCTGAGGCTGCTTTAAGAGGTTTCAAATATATCTAGTGGCTCAAAGGGCATTCACTTGGCCTAACGTTTGAATTTCCGTTGCGGAAAGTTAAGGTGGTGCGTTGAAACCAGTTAAGATGACTTATACATACCGAATTATCAACAGTTCTAATGTAGCTTTGTATGAAATTTAAATCCCCCAGCCAATCAGTGATGGATAAATTACCTCTCAAGCAGACCATCACCCAGTTTGGCCTGCTTAAAGCCAATCGTTGTGGGCATAATGCTCTTACTGCCAGTCGACTTGAATGGATGGCGGCCAATGCTGCGTATGCGCAATATTCGGGGCAACTGCCTGAAGCCGCCAAAAATGAACTGCCAGCTCGAGTTGCACTCATTAATCAAATGTTAAGGAAGAGAGGTCTTCCGCCGGCAGCCCAGCGAAGTAAAAGGAATGGGAAGAGGGGCGACTTTGGCAAGATTTTTTCCTCCTCCGCAGGATTTGGAGAGGGCGAAACTGCCAGTGTTTGTGCAAGCTGAAAATGCATTTAAAATACACAAAAATCCGCTGCGAGAAGCTAAGTGAAAAACCGAGCGGAGCGAGGGAGATAGAGCTAAGAGCTTGAGGAGGCGCCTCGGCATTGTGTTCCATGCTATTTGCATTTTCTCTCCGCTTTCCCCCATTTTTTTCTTTTCTTTTTTTTTTGGCAAGGCAAATAGCAGCGAGTACATAAAAAACAAGTTGAGAGGGGCCAACACACACCATCACACACCCATTTATGGAGGGCGAAAGAGAGATAGATATAAATAATAAGTCCGACGGCGAATGTGTGTGTGTGTGTGTGCGAGTGTGTGCAAAAAATGGGCGTGCCGCCCCCGCCGAAACAAAACCAACCAAAAAAGTGAAAAAGAAGTGCTGCAAAAAAATGCATTTTATATGCAGATGCATGGCGTAAATTGTAGTTACGTACTAAATAAGTAAAATAGCGCTGAGTATTTTTCACTTAAAATGCAGCAAGGCAAAAAGCAAAGGGGCCAGAGACCCTCTGGTCCGGCCGGAAAAAAGGGGCGGTGGGGGTCGGTGAAAAGGGGGCGTGGAGACGAACCTCTTAATTGGATGCATGCAGGCAAAATAACATGCGAGGCGTGCGCAAATTGTTCGGGGTTGAATTAAAGTGGAGGCTAAGTTAACTAGCCGCCGGCTAATTAAAACCTGAAAAGTTCGCCACACTTGAATATCCAACTTGGGCGTACTTCTGCACTTCTCGGTGCGTGTGTGTGTGTGTGTGTGTGTGTGTGTTTGAATGGAATTTGCATTGGGAATTGGACTAAGACAAGAGCCGGCTTTTGTGAAAGTTGCTAAAGTCGAATTGGCTCAGAGACTTGCACAGTTTTCCTCGCCCTGCCCCTCTGCTCGCATTAACAGCTGCTCAATGGAAATGGGAATGTCGCTTGTGCTCTCATTTTCCGCAAAGACACACACACACACACACACACAGACACAGACGGAGAGCTCTATTTGCATAAGCATTTTGTGTGCCTGTCTTTGTACACATGTTGGCAATAAAACCAGAAACAGCAGCGGCAACCACAAGAGCGTCAAAATTAAACACAATCAGAGCAGAAACTCATTTAAGGCGCTAAGCATTCGCAACAATTTCGCCAACAACATAAATTACACTTTACTCGAGGACCGGAGGATGGACGAAAAAAAAAAGAGAGAAGAGGGAATTGAAATTGCTGGAACGCCTCTAATGAAAGGATTAGCTTAGATTGCTATCAAAATATGAAAATTTATTCCAGCTGGAAAAGCCTGCCGCTTTTTACGAGACAGCAAGCCCAGAAATCCTTTTCTGGCTGGGAAAATCTTTGAGTTGCCGCCGCATTAAATGAAACATTGCCGTCCCTTATTTTATTTAAATTTTTTTCCTTGCTTTTCTTACCCCCGGTCTGTGTTTTTTAATTTCATGCTGAAGGACACGCCTTCGAGCTTCTTCATTTTGTCAAGTTAATGGAGAATAATAAAGCGCAAAAGTAAATAAGTAAACAGAGCGGAGACGCAAAACTACAACAATAAAAGGCGGCAGGCGCAAAAAGCTGAGACGGCAAACGGCCGGAAAATAAAAGCGGACGACCAAAGCCGCGCCAAAGGACCTCTGCCACTCCCCTTTGAGCAAGAGGTGCAGGGCGGTGGGGGGCCCAGCACCCAGCACCCCAGCACAGCAAGGCATCTTTTTGTTTTATGCGAAATGCACTAAAATATATTTAAATTTATTTCATTTTCCCCCAAATGAACTGCGCAGGACATGGCCAAAGTGCAGCCTTGCCGTTTTGGTGGGTAAATGTAAATGGTGGGGGGTCCTCGTCGGCGGACGTGGAGCTGCCATGACGCCAGCCAGGCGACAAGGACGATTACTCCGCGACCCCTCGCCCTGCCAGCTGGGGGCTACACAGAGAGAAAGTACAGCAGCAAAAGGGGAATTGTGCTTGTAAAAGGATCGTAATTAGAATTACAAAAGATAACATGTTTCAGGAAAGACTCAGCAGATATTTATTGCTTAAAATGATAATGTAATGCATCTATATCCTAGTGCTATATTTTGTAAGCTCTAATGTTATGTAGTATATATGTAATTATGTACAGCATCTCTGGCTGAAGCCAAGTTACTGAGCCCCCTCCTTGCTGTAATAAACTTGATTGCGCATCCCTATGCTCTACTCCTCGGATGCCCTCGGCCTGGTGTTGTTGTTGCTGGTTTTTAAATAAAATTTTTATGAAATTTTTGGCAATTGAACTCGAGTTTTAATGGAACGCCATAAATTAGTGGCGCTGTCCTTCTTCTCGGCCACTTGAGTCCCGCTGCGAAATTGGATACAAGCGCTTAATAAAGCACTCGAGAGGCTGAGCGGCGTCGTCTGACCGCTCCAGAGCCCTCCACATCCCTCCAGCTCCACCCAGAGCCACCCAAATCCCCCCCTGATGTCACATCCATTTCATTTGCGCTTGGCAACCGACATCAATTCATTTTGTGCGCAATTAGATTGTTGTTGCCGCGGCGCACACACACGCGAGAGCAAACTTTCCAATATGATCCGATCCGCTGTATTTGTTGTATTTGCTGTATTTGCTGTATTTTATTTTTATGTCCTTTTGCAGCGCCGTCCAACTTTTGGCCATTCAGCGAACACTTTGCCACTGGCCATGGCAACGATTGACTGGGCCCCGAATGGCTTTGAATGTATTTCGCACTCGAAACTTTTCAAATTCATGCACAAGAGATAGAAAGATGGATGGATGGACAAAATCAAAGCGGCAACTAAAAATTTGAATGGCCAATGGGAAAAGTGAAGTTCCCGGAAGTGGACAAACAAAAGCGGAACTTCTAATTAGTTTAACTTCGCAATGGGATTATCCTGTTCGGGGATTATCCTGTTCCTTGTCAAGTGTAAATAGTTATTGAGTCCTATAGGCTAACAGGTTTTAAGTATATGATATGATATCACATTTTATCTTTTTATCTAATTTTATCTTTGCTAAAGAAAGGTTTTTGTTAGCGCAGTAATTACAGAGCGATTAGTAATCGAAAGCACTTTCTGTAAGGCTCTTTCATTTATTTCACATCTTGTTGTTATTTTGGCATTTGCATTGTGCATTTACTGTGTGCTTCATTAGTTGAACTGCAGAACGCAAGTTTGTGGTTTGTTGTCCCTGCCGCCCAGGACCTTTACTTTTCCCCATTTCCCTGGAACTTTCCCCCATCTATTCACCCCATTGCCGGCAATATATTTCAGCTGCGGGATCCATTGGGGCAGTTGTAAAGTTTGTCTTGCAGTTTGTCGGGAATGGATTGCAAAGGGGTCAGAATGGAGTCAGTGAGATGGGGATTTATGGGAGCTGGGGGCTGGTCATTGGCCAAACGCGTTGATGTGTAATTGAGGACCTGGAATGCAACGTTAGATTTGTGAGATAGAAACCCATTACCATTCCGCCCCGAAAAATACCATCGATCCACAGGAACCTCAAAGATAGATTGGAAAACAAAACATATTTCTGTAAAAGCGTGTTTAAATAATTACTCGCAGTACTTAAATCTCCGCTTTTTCCAGATGGTTAAACATAAACTAAACTCTTTAAGCACTCCAGCACACAAACGACATCCAGGACAGGCGGATTGGCTGGGTGGGGCTAAAATGCAGCTGCCATGTTCCATGTTCCATGTTCCATGTGCCAGACGTGACTGAAAAGTTGCTGCTATCATTTTTGCTCGCAATAGTTTGCACTGCCGGCAATTAATTTATGTGACAAACTGTTTAAAAAGTTAAAGCCGCTGCCCAAGCAGCCGGAAATAGATTCAACTAAATCTGCTGCATCTGATTCCAACTGGAGCAACAGCGACCACTTGACTGCAATGGGGATGCTGTGGCTAAAAAGTTGAGTACAAAAACGGCGATGAAATAATCATGTTATGGCTGCGAGCGTATTTTATCTTATTTAGGGTCAGTCGAAACGAGTGGAAATGTGATGAAATTTATTATAACTCGAGATGGCCACTGCAAAGTTTGCACAATCAACGGAATGGCCAGATATAGCGCCACGATAATGGAAGACAAAGAAAGGCGGCCCAAGGAGCTGAAACACTGGGTCTAAATTACGGAATCCTTCTTGCATTATCCTGCCGCTAGATTAAAATGAACTATTGCATGACAACAGCACCGCAACAATGGCAGTGGCAATAATAATACAAGCAAACGATAAGCAACACGAAGCAGGGCCAAGCAACTTGGCTCGCAAGTGCTAAAGAATGAATGAATAAAAGAAGCCTGGGCCAAGGAAATCTGTGAAAGACGCCGGGTGAAAGCGGCAACAGCGGCAACAGCAGCAACAACGGCCATAATAATGGCTGGGATAATAATAAGAATTAAGCAAGAAAACACATCAGACAGACATCCGAGCCAGAGCCATAGTCGTAGCCATAGCTTTGGCCAGGGATTGGGATTGGGATTGGGATTCGACTCTGCGCTCTTTTTTGGGTCTCGGATTGGGTCTGTGAACAGGGAGCTGAGCACAACACAACACACGGCTTCCGTTTCCGCAGCCATTTTCGTGGGGATTTATTAGTTTTTGCTCGTTAGAACTGCGCACAGCTGCCGGGCCATGTTGCGAAGTGTTTAAGCAGGGCTACACAGCGAGAAAATAATGCAAACATATGTTTCCGCTCACGCTCCGAACACGCAAAAGCTGACCTGTGTACTTAGCTTTGGGTTAATTGCAAAAGCCTAATGACAGGTTTGAGTACTTCTACTTGGTTTTTTCTCTACCTGTACCATTGGGGGCAGAGGAGCTCGAGCAGCTAGAAAGCTCTGGCTGAAGAAGACGACTTCATGAACCAACAAAAATTAACACCCAGTGCAAAAAGTAGAAAACGAACGACTGAAACACACATAAGCTGCTTGTTTATAGTTACAGCTTATGCTGCCACCTAGCCCCCAACCCCTTGGCCATTTCCCAGCTTTTCCCTGCTTTCCCGCTTTTCCAGTGACCAAGCCATTTCGCCTATGAACCATTTTCTTTGGCTAAAACTGCAGTCGAGGCAACGACGGCAGCTTCTGTTGCTGATGTGCATCAAAGTGAGAATGATTGATTCAATTTTAAAGTTGTTGCTATGTGTGTATTGGTGGGTTAAGCTCCTGCGTCCGTGTATGTGGGTGGGTGGTGTGTTTCCGATTGTGTGTGTGTGTGTGTGTTTTAAGCACAGTCTGCTGCTCAGTTGCCAGTTTTAACAAATAATCTCGCTGCCGTCCATTCGTTTTGAGTCCTTGCCGCTTTTGATGCAATGCATCCTAGGAAAATATGTGGACGTTAAATTGCTGAAACTTCCTATTAGGGCTTACATTCCGAACTCAGTATGAAGCCTTGAAAATCGTTCAGTATTTCTATTAGAAAATATTTACAGAAATTACATATTCCTAATCCTCAGACACTCCGCTTTGATTTTAATTTATTGCGTTTCAGTGTACCGACATGAGTGGGTGCACAGGATCTGGGGGTTTTGTGGGGAGCCAGAGGAGCGGAGGAGCAGAGCAGCGGAGGAGCTGCTGCCATGATGGAGTTCGGTCAGAGCCAGCAGTCGTTGGCTGACTTTTCTCCGCTTGTTACCTCAGCTACTAATACCAGAAATAATTACAAAAGTGAATTTATGTTGCTGCGGCGATAACAAATGCTTTTTAGCACCATCCCCATCATCCTGGCCCCATTGCAGTACAAACACACTAAAGTCGAAGATTTATTTTTTCCCCAAGGGGTTTCGGGTGGCTTGAAATGCGCGTAACTTTTGCCAATGACGCACAGGAATTTTCAGCCAGAGCAGAGAGCAGATGTATGAATCGCCATAGATGGGGGATTGCGATGTCAGAGTGAAGTATGGCCTGCAAAGTGCAGCAATCCCAGTGCAATCCCCTCCAGAAGCGCATCCTGCGAAGCCCTGCACCCAATGATCCACTGGGTGTGGCATCCATCTAAGCATGTGGCATACAAGACTGAACTTTCTTTATCAAGTTTTGGCAACATCACAGATTAAAATTTGGCTTTCTGACACTGCCGAAGCGACAGACTCTGGAATTAGTTCTGCTTCGTGAGGGGGCGGACGAAGGACGATGGGCGTGGCTGTTGCAGAGGCAGTGGCAGTGGCAGTGGCAGTGTTGTGAATTAAGCTGAGTGACTTTCAAATGAGTGGATGCGCCCAGAAGTTCATTAGCAAAAGCCAAAAGTTGCTTGATTGACGCCCGGCATTGACTGCAGTTTAGCTGGCTGAAGTTGCATGCTTTCTGCTCAGGCTCTTGACAGTTACTTTTGGCTGGAAAAACATTTTCGCCACACAGAGGAAAAGCTTTTGCGACCTCCTGCTTTTAAAAAATTCTACTACAAGTATACTACAAGTACTAAAATAGTATTTATTGGTGCAAGCAGCCACAATTTTTCTCTCTATCTTAATTTTATAAAAATCTAAGTTTCCATTCCATCGTCGTCGTAAACCCAATTAAATCCTTGTCAGCCAACTCTTTCTAGCCCCGCGACCCTCCAGCCATAATTATTTTTCGTGTCCGTAATTACGTTTTCCATTTTCCATTTACATAACCTTTTGCCGCGGCCACCGAAGGCAATCACTTAACCAAATTATTTCAAGCGAAAACCGAAAAGAGCGCCGCAACGAGTAACAATCGATGCGAAATACTTGGATAATTGGCGCTTATTGATACTTAAGCGCCACATAATCGTCTTAATTACTTTGCAAACTAACTTTAATTGGCCCGAACGGTGGACGAGATAAAAGGGCCCAATTACAAACGCCCGTACGGCAGAGATCCCGGCTGATTGCATGTCTGCTTGCCATTTGAGGCCAAAAAGCAAAAAAAGAAAGTAGTCCAAAGGAGAAAAACTAGACTAGAGCTTGGAAAAAAGGAGCGGAAAAGATGCCGATGCCGATGCCGTCGATGCCACCATTCATTATCTGGCGCCCCAATCTCTGGTGCAGCAGCCAACACTTGAGCCGGACCCTTTCAATAAATAATATAATAATAATCCAATCATATTGTTACATCCGCGACTGCCAGTCATCAGGATCCAGGAGGAGCCGGCGAAATTCCAGCTGCACTGGCTGCTCAGAGCTGTCCGGATCTGGCTACTTTGTTCTTGCGCTTCCGCCGTGACGCTTCCGTCGCCTGTCCACCCGGAGTCCTGAGTCCTGCGTCCTGCGTCCTGAATCCACTGGCAGCCAGCTAATATGCGTCCCGCCGGCGCAGCGGAAATTGCAAGCCAAGCCGGGGGCTGCGGAGCTATGGGGACGTGGGGATGTGGGACAAAGGCGTGGGGCATCAGGATGCGGACAGAGACTAAGCAGCTTAAAGGCGCATCATCGATGCCAACGCTTCCAGCTGAAGATTTATCGTCCTGTTCGTCCGGGTTCAGTTTGGGCTTGGCCACGTGAGATGTGTTTTGGTCCGGCGATCCGGGCACCCGTTGCCCAGGGACACGTTGCTTTTCATTTGAGTGGCAGCCACAAGATGCAGGCGAATGGATGGCGAATGGTGGCATGCATCTATTAGCCAAATTGTTTTCGCTTGTGCACGTATTCAGATTAGCATTTGTTTTCATTTCATAAGAAAGGGTTGCATTTAAGGTTGCTTATACTCGTATCTGTCTTGTATGCAACTTTTGCAATTAAGCAATTTAACACTTACTGCGAAGTTGATGAGTTTAATAACAAGGTTGCCCAGCGAGCAGCAATTTGCAACATTAATCTGGGTCATCCGACTCCACTGCTGGCGGCATTCGATTTGGCAAGATGCAATTTCAGATTGCGATTGCCAGCACCCATGTGCCTATTTATTTATGCCAAGGGGATGTATCAGATTTACTGCAGCCGCTTGCCAAATGGCAGAGCCAAAAACAGCATCCATTATCATCAGCGGCAGCCAAGCATTACGGCCTCGTCTCAGCTCAACTGAGCTGGCTTTAATGTCGTTGGGAGGACGCCACTGATTTGTCAACCCGGCGACCCACGACCCACGACCCACGGCCCACTCGCAATTGTGATAATGGTCTAGTCCTCAACGATTTCCTTCCCGCGATTTTGCCACTCCCTTCGCGGCGACGGGCAAGGTGAAAATTGCAAATTACTGCCGAGCAAATAAAGCAGGCGACATAGACCTGGGTGGAACTTTGGGAAATTACCGGAGGAATGAGCCCGGCCGCCCTTCTAAACCAAATTGAATTCAGGGCTTTGATGGGGGCGGACATTTTTTAGCAGCGGCATTTCAAAGAAATTGTCATGACAAATTGAAACAATTTCTTTGGCTTTTGTGGCTTGCCAACATGGGAAAACCCCGACATTTTATGCAATAAATTAAAAAATTTGCGTACAATACCTCGAGCGGCTTATTCCACTCCGGCTTTTTGCCTTTGTTTGCCGTTTAATGGAGCGTGTGCGAGGCCCCAAAAAACCCGAAAACGTAAATTTCAAATTGAGTGATTTTTGCGGGGAGAAGACGTGCCTAATTGCATTTGCCGCTGCTCCTGACAAATGTATGTTCATGGCATTCCCCGAACTGGCAATAAATATAATTCGAAGCTGCAAATCCGAAATTCCCGCCTCGCATCACAGTCCAGAGTCGCAAATATCTTATTTCCAATTCCGAGCAATTGTCAACGCAAATGTCTCAACTCGGGCGCTAAGCGTCCAGCTCCCTGGTCCTGGTTCCCTGCCATCCGTGTCACTTTCGCTCCGTCCGGACAATTCGCAAAATTTCAGGAATGTCGACCCGTAGACAGAAGCAAGACTTTTGGTACAGCACAAATAGAGGGCTGTGGAGTGGCAGAAGGACGAAACAAAAGCGAAGAAGGCAAAAGGAGCAATGGTCACACGGCGCAGGACATTTAATGTAAACGTTTTGTCGACAAATGTCAAATGGCCACTCTCCCGGACAACTGGAAGCCAGCAAATGGGATGGTGGCCACCGCCAACGCCACCGCCACCGCCGAGCACCCGAAATTAATTCGATTTAATGCCCACCTTAGTGCGACGGTCAGGCGGATTAAGCAACAAAATCAATGATAATTTGCCAGGGCAATGAATAAGAGAACAAAGGCTGCCCTAACAAGTTCATTTCATTACGGAAATGAAAATGGCATAATTAAATGTTAACGATGCTGTCGGTGGTCGTACCTTGCTGGCCTTTCTTCCTTCATTTCACTTTCTTGGCACCCCGGGTGCATCCACGTGCCCGAATAAATCAAATTTACCAGCTGGCATGCGGCTGGTTTTGCAACTCACCGTTGCGACCTTCAACATTACCGACTTCCAATCATGGCTCCCCTTTTTTTGGCAAATGAACTCTCGGCCGAGACGGTTTCCTGGCTTACCTGTAACGAGAAAAACAGGGAATACGATGAGCATTAAGTGCGGCTTAGAAAATAATAATAAAAAGTGCGCTTTGGCTGCGGGCACGCACACTTTCATTAGCCGCATTCATAAGGCATTAAAAACGACGGCGGGATATCAATTTGGCCAGACATGAGACCCATTAACACCGACACACACATAAGCAAAGATATGCTGCTAAATAGAAAATATGAAGAACGAAAATGAAAATGAAAAAAGGCAGCCACGCCTGCGACTTCGCCTTCGTTCTTGTTCCTCGGCCATTAAAGTGTAAATCCTGCCGAGGCATCGAAAATGAAGAGATTCCCCCGGCGCCACCCTGCAACATTATGATCACCCCTCGCACACATGTGCACTACGTGTGTACTCGTAGTATGTGTATGCTGAAATAATTTTTATGATTATTTCTTCCTTCCGCTGCCGGCTCATCCACAGCAAAACCCAGCAAAACCCGGACCAGAAGCTCAGCTCAGTTGAGCTGCTAAAAGTATATCTGCCGCGCTCCTCTATTTCCTCGTGCCCCATTTAAGTGCGCCAAAGCCAGGACTCTGACTCTGCCAGATAAGCACAGTGGAAATAAACATTACAAGTTGCCACGGGGTCCGAGTTTAGTGGCAGCATTTACCTACTGCTCAGATTACCCAATGATCGCAGAGGCATTAGCCATCAGGCAGATAGTGGGAGCAATCCTGTAATAGGACTTCTACCGAAGTGCGCAGGTGTTCAAAAGGACATGCATAGTGCAAATGGGCTACTAAGTTCGCCTTAAATCAGATGGCTTAAGAAATTTACTTATCTGCCTACCAAATACAAACTCTAGCTTGATTTAGCTAGTTTATCAAGTTTCAATGAAATACTAATTGCCCAATTTTTCAGAGAACCCCAAAACTGATAATTCTCTAGGCCCTTGTAGGGTTCCACCTAAGTTTGCTCGACCACATCCGACAACATCCAACTTTGCTTCACGGTGGCAAGTGTTTGCCCTCGCCCGGCTTCCCCACTGGCAGCGATATGGAATTCCTTGGATTAAATGTTATGTTGGCATTATATTTCTTTCTCTTTACGCCCATGTCTGGCAATCTGCGTCTGTGTGTGGGTGCGTTGGTAACGCATGCTGTGCCTTAATGTCTTCGTCCTTATAGCCAGGCTCTGTGGCATTGTTGTTGCCATTTTTGCGCTGCCTGTGCCTCTGCCTCTGCCGCTGCCGCTGCCGCTGCTGCACTAATAGCTGCGCCCACAAAAGTAGACTTGACTTTTTGGAGCGGCTAAAATAGAGCAGAGCCGAGTTAAGTAAATAATGCCAACACATGTAATACATCAAGGCGCCCATGTGTGCGTCGGTGTTTATTTATGATGCTTTGCGGTTGGTTGTGGCGAGAAGCTTTAAGAATCTGGGCATTCAATTTGCACGCCCGCCACTCGCTCCTCGTTTCCCAGCTATTTCATTTAATTTGAAAGCAAATGAAAAAATAGCAAAAATTGCCAGAGCACATAGAAGAAAGTGTAATAATATTAAAGCGTTTTTTTGCGACATAGAACTAAGCACTTGTAAATCCCCATGGAGGATGTGCCATCAAGTTAGTCTCAAACACAAACACACACGCACACCCGCTGCACTTTTATCCACATGCAAACATGAGTGAGCTCCACCCCGGCCATGGATATGCATATACGTATATACTTCCTTATGTGTGTGTGTGTGTGTGTGTGTGGCTGTGTGTGTGTGGCCAAACTCATAGGAACTTATGCATAAGTGACATTAAGAAAAAGCTCTTCAAATGCAAGAGAAACACTTTGGCCACCGCCACCGCAGCCGACAAGGAAAATAGGAAAAACCCAAGTAAAAGTTTTCTCAGCTGAAAGCATCACAGGAAAAAAGGATAGCGCAAAATACGTGGCAGTAAGAAGGAGGAAGCCGGCGGGACTCCGGCTGGCATGCAGCAGCCAAATGAACGCAAACTTTCGGCGGCATTAGGGATATGGCAGCGTCTCTGGCGAAGGATATGCAATCATCATGCGGATTTCCATAAGCAGCCAGCGAGCAGCGAGTCGAAGGCAAATAGAAAACCAGCAGAGGACACCACCAGCACACACAGTACACTTGACCAAATCAGGGGCACTTACGAAGATTCGGCTGTAAGTAATATATTAAGTCCATGTCCATTTCCAGTGTCCGAGCTCTGCTTGCGCAGGACTTGTGCCAAACCCTACACACTTTGAGGTCCCAAATGTTTGCAGTGCAGGAACCCACACACTCTCCGCCTTGTAAGCTGCAACTGGCTTAGCTCAATATCCTTTTTGGCGCAACTTTAAACTATTTTCAATGGCATTTCCGACTGCATCTCCGCTTCGTTTTGACTTTGCCATTGCCTCTCCGGCGGAGCCAAATGTTTGTACAGTCTGCAGTCCGCCTCCCCATTGGGAATCTCCTTTAAGTGGGCTTGAGCATGGAAAAATTGATAAGTTGCCGGGATGTACGGTGTGCGTGCTTATTGACATATCTAACTCCAGTGCGCCGCCATGACTTCTGCGTTGAAAAGTGCGATGAAAATGTTTAAAGTTTGCCTCTTGCGGAAGCAGGAGACACGAGTAAAGGCCACCGCAGATCCTGCAAAGTTTGCAAATTGTTTTCTGCGGCTTCCATTCAGCTCTTGGCCAAGCAACGAATGTGGAGCGGTCATGGCAACAGATATTTATAATTAGAGAAAGTTTATGCAGCTGGCACAAAGCGTGCTCCTGGTTTATGGCGGCCACATATCTGAATGATAGGGAACGTTCCGGATTAGTTGCTTTGAGCTTCAACTTCATCGACTAGTAGTAATCCATTTTAACAGTGGCCAGAAGGCAAACCTTTTAACGTTTGCCATCTGCAATTCGTAGCGCACTTGGCCACAGCCCTCGGCCAATAGGTGAGTCCACAAAAAAGGGGGGCAACTCGCTCTTTTGGGCCAAGAAAAAAGGTCCTGGTACCGACCAGTGTCAGCTGGCGGCAAACGTAAGTATGCAAAAATAGCAGCGGGACACGCATCCTGCCGAAAAAGGCCAGCAGTTGCTCTTTTCGCCAATTGGCAGTAGTTAGCGGCAGTCAGACACATGCACTTCACGAAAAAATGCACTTGCATTGAGTCGAAGCAAGTTCTTCAACTGCACCTAGAGAATTCGTCAGTACTTACATGGCAGTTCAAGCAGAAACCTATTAGGCTATGCATGTGCATTCGAATATATATTTGCTTTTAAAATCCATTAGATCCAACCGCTTTTTCTCTCAGTGCAAAATCACAGCGCGCAATACCAACGCACTTGTCGCCGTTTATTGATTCAATCATTGGAAATGTGTTAAGGTTTTTAAAGCAGTCTCTCTATTTGCTTCAAGTTTTTTGCAGGACGCCACGCCCTCACCCTTAACCCTTAGCCGGCCAACCAGCGCCCATTGGACCCTCGCCGCCCTTTTCCGCTTTCCGGCGAGTTGCCTTTTTGCTGTGTTTGTTTTCTGTTTGCATTTTTTGTTTGTTTCGAGCTCTGCAGCAACTCAACTGTCGACTGTTTGCTTTGCGTTGCTTTAACGCTATTTTCGCTCAGTTTTATTTTGTTTTGCCTCGTTTTGTTTTGTTTTGTTGAGCACTTTTGTACAGTGTGTTATTGCTGGCTGACCCACCAACACACCATTTGCCCCGCCCATCCGCCCCACAGTCGTTGATTTTCCCATTTTTTGTCGGTCTTTTTTTTGGGCCGTAAATTTATGCTAACAGCTCTCCATTGAAAATGCATAAATTTATGTGTTTACACTATGTGCAGGCATTTGCTTTGCGGGTGCGGATGTGCGGATGTGCGGATGTGCAAAGAGCGGGAATCCCGGGCACATGTGTTTACTTAGCACTTTTTATGGCCTGGCCAGAAGCCGGAAACCCTGGCCAGCCCGCAGTCCATGTTTTATTTACCTACATTTTGTTTTATTTGGCCCGAACTGTTTTTATTTTCGGCTAAGCTCTCTTCTGCCCCGGGAAAACTATGCGAAATTTTATAAATTATTATTTGCATAAATTGCCGTATTTGCCAGCGCAAATGAGACCAGAGTCAAACAGAAGTTCGCACGCACAGCTCATAAAACTTAGCTCAAGACTAAACGCTTTTGCCGCCGATTGGCGATGGGAGGTCCGCTCAAAAATTCCATCAACGCCCCAAATGACTTTATGCAAAAGTTTTTCCCGGGCATAAAAAACAAAGCCGAGAAGCCGAGGAGCCGGAACGCCAAACGAGCAAAACAATGCGGACATGGCGGTAAAGGGTTAAGGAAAAGGACACACGTTTGCGGTACACAGTAAGAAAAAGAAAGCAAAACGAGTGCTTAATCTCTATTTAAATGGACAGTAAAATTCTTCTTTTAAGATCCCTTGGTTACCGTATGTATCATGAATGCGAAAAAGGGAATTAATTGGGGACCCTTCATTTATGTTCGGTGTATTTTTGGAAGCAGTTTGCGACTGAAGGAGGTACTGTGGCCAATGCATTAAGTCGTGCCAAACGCAGAAGAACTGAAAAGTGTGAGGACAAAGTCTGGGCCGGGACATAAATGCGAAATAAAAACCATTTGAATGGCAGGCGACACTCAAAATCGATACGAACCGAACTACAGGATGGTATTGGCTGCGAAGGATGCCTTTGGATGGGAAACTTTGGAGGCTGGGCATTGCAAAAGTACGAAAATGTAAATGGGCCTTGGTTCTCGAGCCCAAGTGCTTCTCTGTGTGTTTATTTGGTATGTGGGGCTGCAGCCGTAAAATAGATGGGCATTTAAGATGAGCCAACTTCCTGTTCGGCCCTCCGATTCTCAGTCTCTTAATCCACACTTGCGGTCATCAGATCAGTTGGCCAATTCATTGCAAAGTCATTTGAAAAACGTTTTCCTTTTATTTCCCTTGGGCGGTACACTTGGCTTAGCTACGAGCTAAAGGTCTTTAAAAATGTTTCTCACTAGATAGGAAAGCAGAAAGCTGTAAAAGTTGTGCCAAAGTTAACGTTTTCATTTGTGAACAGCCTTTAAATATGTTTTAAATTTGTTAAAATATTTCGGAAATCGCTACTACTTTTTCCGCTGCTGTGGCACTCGTTCTCGAAACAGTTCACGTCCTTGGCGCTGGGTAATGGAGGACCCAGTCGAGTGGTCGCCTCCTTTTCGGCGTTAATGAAAAATGCATGAAATTTAAATTGCGCCAAAGTGTTGACCAGTGGCTGGACCCACACCTTGCCTCCACTGAAATCCGCTTTGCTCGGATGCGATGTGGGCATGAGCAATTTGTTACACCGTGCAACAAGCGAATGGTCCGCAGACACTTTTATTACACGGCGCCAACAAAACCAGAGGAAGGCGGAAAAAATCGACGGACAAAAAGCGACAAATGCGATGACAAACAATACGAGCAACAACAATGACGCCGCTGTCGATTGTCTGAATTTTGAAAACCGAAAGCAAGAAAATAAAGCGAACGAAATGAAAACACTGAAAATGGGAGACTTTGGAAAAACTGAACCTCATTTTCTATGCCACTGCCACTGCCGCTGCCGCTGCCAAATGTCAAATGTCGAATTGAGCAATGAAATGTAAACTTTTCATTTGCCGCCACCAACAGGAAACAAAACGCAGCACAAAAGAAATTGCAGTGTAAAAATGGACAGTCAAAAATGTTAGCAATCAAATGAAATGTAATCAAACGGAATGAACAGGACAGCGGGTAGACATCAAATTAAGCAGCGATTTTTATGTTTCACTCAATGACAAGTTCGCTATTTTTAGCACAAAGATGCGCATTTATGTATTCGTGTACAGGCATTTGAACAGTGTATTATTACCAAGTATTTAAAACTCAAATAGAACAAACAGTGAGAAAAAAGCCAATAAAGATTCTATTTATAAGATACAAAACCTGCATTCGCCGTGCAGCCTTAAAGCCCAATACAACATTAATATTCCGACACGCTGGCCTTAAACATTTTATCGCATCCTCCACTTTGTACCCAATTCAAGTAGAATTTATTGAGAGTCTTTAAGCACGGCACTCCACACCAACACCAGTGCGGATGGGAATTCAAATGGCTCACACAGACACGGGCACATAGCTATGGCCAAAGCTACTCAATTGTAATGGCCGCTGGCATAAAATAAAGCTCACAACGAGCAGCGCCCAGAAACGGCCACGCCCACAAGGCCAACCAACACCTTTTTTATGCGTTTTCATTTGCGAAAGCGTAGGAAATATCTTGCCCACGGGGCGTATTAAAATCAATTCATTTAATTTTGATCAAAGCGAAATAAATCTTTGCGCTTTTTGCTTAATTTCCTTCGCTTTTCGAGATGGGAAAACTCGAAGGGAAAATCCACAACAACGTCAGTGAGTAATTCGGTTTCGGTGTGTATGGGTGTGCTGTAAAACGCAAAGTAAGACAAAAAGCACGAGTAAGAGAGAAATACCGTAAGCGAAATGAGAAATCATTAGTAAGTAAAATGCTTGTCAATGTGTGTGTAAGTACACACACAGACGAGGCGAAGATAAAGACACACATAAAAGAAAAGCGGCGTGTAAAAGTTTTTCCAGTCCCTGTACTTTTCCTTATCAATGCCAGCGACGGCAACTGAATTAATTTTTCAATTCGCCAAACGAATTCATTGACTTTTTGTGTTCGCCGCCCATGCACCCACACACCCGCACAACCATCTCCATGCACACACCCACACATTTACCAGCGCAGTCAAAGATTCTGATGCAGACTCCACGTTTCTGCTGGGGTATTAAAATCCTTTAAACAGATTTCATTTCGAACGCTTTGCGGTCGATAAATGCATTTCACTTTGGTGGTTTTTTACCCACACAAACTCCCTGCCGCACACACTCACATTACGTGCTTATCCTTACGTTTCTGTGTGTGTTTCATTTGGCGTTGCATACTTTTCGGCTGCTGCTATCCTCTTCGGTTATTCCGCCTTCGCAACTGACTCCTTCCAATGATTTGCTGGCAAATTACTTTGAGGTGTTGCCTGCTGTCTCTCGCCTCACTTTGCCACTTCTCCCCGCCTCTGCCCGCTGCCCCCCAAAACCTAGCTGCCATACAAAAATTGCCAAATTCATTTCCAAAACAAACATTTAGTATGTGTGTTTGTCCGTATGCGGGTGTGTGTGTGTGTGTGTGTTGGCTGCAAGTGTTGCCAACCAATTTAAAAGTTTTGCTGTCGCCGTTGCCTGAGCGAAAGTAAAGCGCGCTCGCCGTTGTTGTTGCATCATTTGGGGGCAAGGAAAAACAGCCAAGTGCAGGCGGATCACAGCCAGATGGAGATAATACACCGAAATACAGTGGAATTATGTTGGCAAAACACATCTCCAATTAAATCTGGCCAAGGATATAACTGCAGGGTTCCTCTTGGTAACTGCGACTAAGCAGTGGCAAGTATGTCTTATATTTAGTATAGCATTAGCTACCTTTAGGCCTAACATCTTTTCATATAGACATCAAATGGACATGAAAACAAAACCAGAAACTTAAATGGGCTGAGTTGCAGCTAAATTTAAGGTGAGTTGTTCAGCATATGGACCTTCCCTTACGGGTAGCTGCCACTGTAGTTGAACCTCCATTAGGTGGTGGATGTTGTGATGCTGCGGACGGCACTCCTCCCACTGCCAACTACTGTGGCACTTGTTGGCTTGGCTGCTGCTGTTGCAGTTGCGACACTTGAGAAACTCGCAGTCGCTGTTTGTTTTTGCAACAGCGGTATGTAGGTGTAACCCGCCCCCGCCCCCGCCGCTTGCCGCGCTGTGCATGTGTGTGTAAGTGCTGCTCGAAAGTTCATGCACCGTGCGCCAGTGCAGCTGTGTGGGTGTGCACTGTGTGTCCTTAGTGCATATATAAATTTATATGCATGTGCCTGTTACGCTCTGCTCCTTTCGGTTTGCCGGCAGTTTGGTCGACTCTCTCGCATTTGAATTGGAAATTCAGCGGCGTGCTTAATTTTCAATTTGCAATCATTTGGCCTGGTAATCAATGTTTGCTTTGTCGGTTGCGGTTGTCGACTTTTTCTAGCCCTCTGCTAATTAGTAACTAAGTGTGGCTCATCACAAAGTCAATTGTCCCTCTTGCCTTTTCCCCATTGCTTTCTTTTGATTGAATAACTCTTCACAACTAGCTAACTAGCTAAAGCTGCATAAAGCGTGGATTTTAATGTAATTTAAAATTGAGGGTCTTGCACGTTGAACTAGCAATAATACTGATAGTACTTCAGATGTCAGAATAAAATAAATAGCTAAGTTTATTAAAAACACTTCAAATCAACAGTTTTTTACCTTTGGAAAACAGTCGATTCGGAAGTGAAAATTATCTAGATTTCAATTAGAGCACACTTGGCTTTGTCGCTGCGCTGGCATCGACTTTTTCTATATGTCCGCTAATTAGTGGATAAGTGCGGATCATCGCAAAGTCAAGTGTCCTGGAAATGACTCTCCATCTATATTTTTTTGTGCCGGTTAACAACTAGCGAATTTGCTCCACTTTCGCACCCATTTCCCAGGATGTTCCCCCTTGGTTTCCCGGACTTCTAGTAAGCCGGGCCGCATTAAGCCAACTTACACAATGCCCGGAACCGGCGGACTCTTCACTTTCGCCCCGGCTCCTATTTATGTGCCCTGCCCGCCTGCCCGCCAGTTGGTGTTGTCTTGTCTAGTAATTTTCTCACACTTTGCAGCCGCTCATCAACGCTCCGGCGGCCAAAGGGAAAGGCAAACTTCGCAGACTCAAGTGTGGAAATTTTCACTTTTTTGCCATAATTAAATTCATTTTCAAGTTGCTCTTGCTGCCTTTCTGCCGGCTTTCGACTCAACGAGATGCCACACCGACGCACACTCAACTTTTCACTATTTTTAGTCGTCCCAGTCGTAGCAGTAGACATTTTCCATTTTTCATTACAGCCCAAAGTCAGGCTGCCTGGCTGCCTGGCCGCTTTTCCTCGTTTCATTTTCATGCAGCTTCCTGTTCCGTTGTTTCCGGTTTTATGCCTGCCAGTGTCTATTTGTGTATAGTTTTTGCCATTAGCAACCGTTGCCGGTTTGAGGGACTTAGGGGTCGAGGAGGGGCTGGGCCTGGTAGAGCCAACAAATTGGAGAATAGTCCCAGTTTCTGTCTGTATCGCTGCTGCCTTTGTTTCCAAGTTTCGGCTTAAGTTGTTTTTAAGTTGTAAATCTCTACGGGCATGCAATTTCCCTTGCCAGCCGAGAGCTGTATCAAATTTTTCATTTGTGGTTAAAAATATGAAAATTGTAACTGATATTTATGCTTGTAATGCCTACGCTTGACATTTTCAGCCCGCAGGGGTGGTGTCCACAATAATTCATCTCTGAAATGCGTGTTCGAGTTTTGTTATTTTTCGGATTACGTGTGCGAATTTTGGCCCCTTGGAATTTCACTCATTTAAAACTGGCCGAAAGTGATACGTGTGCTCTATTGGTATTTTTGAAATCCACCTCCTTGACTTCCGACTGCCTGGGCCACGTTTAATTGAATGTGTTGCCAGTATGATTTTGGCCATCTGACGCTTACGAAATTTCTATAAATATGAAATACGTTATCGTGCCCAGATATCGATCGCCTAGGGTGTTTTTTGGTTTGAATTGTAATTGTTCAGACATTTCTCTGAATACGTAAGCTGTTGTTATTTCTCAAGAGGTTGTTGTTAGCTGAGGATTTTGCTTGAGGCTTTTGCTTGAGGCTTTTGCTGCACTTGAACTTTTGTTTATTTTAAAGTCTCGCATTTTATTATTACTTTTTTATGTATTTTTCATTATGGATTTTCTCCATACCCCAAATTTATTGCTTTTTAAGATAAATGTGACAAATAGAACACATTTTAGCACAAACAGCATTTTATTAGGATACATCTAATGGGATAAATTATTTTTTGCCATGGCCGTGTTTGAATGATTTGCTAACTTTTTAAGCCTGCACAAATCCTTGGCTGAAAATGCAATGCAATTATATCGCAAAATAAAATGCATTCAATTAAATCCTAACTGAAAGCCAATCTGCATACGTTTAGAATTGCAAATGACTATGCTACTTTTTTTATGAAACTAATAGTTGATTTATTGGTCTTTACATGGTATTAAACGGTTTGCATTTCCAAATTTTTCATTTAAAGAATTGAAATAAATAAGGCACAAGCATTTGCTCATTTTTATTGATTTCCTTTTGCAAGAAAATAAAATTCCACCCAAGTTTGATTATTTTGTTACAGGCCACTTAGTTTTGATACATTCAATTAAGAATTTATATTGCATCTATATTCAGCAGTTTAGTCGACGAATGAAACCGCTTTCCATTGGAAATTTATTACAATTGTTGATGTGAAAAGTACAGCGCTCGTTGTCTGCCCCATGCGAAACACGTCTCAGGGGCAAAGTGGCAGCGACATTTCTCAATTTATGCAACACCTTGTGCCGGTGGAAATGGCGCCGAAACCGAAACCGAAATCGTAATCGAAACCGAGACCAAGACCAAGGAGCAGGACCAGGACCAAGAGCGAAACCGAAACGGGCAAGGACATTCACCCCGGGAAACGCGCTTTTCCACTCACCTGGCTTGGAGTTGCTGCCCACGAGCTGCTGCTGCTGTTGCTGTTGCGACATTTGCTGCTGCTGCTGCTGCTGCGAGTGCTGCTGCTGGCCATTGTGCTGCAAATGAGCAGCTGTCACCGACTGCTGCTGCTGCTGCTGTTGCTGCTGGGCGGCTGCTGCGGCCGCTGCAGCGGGATGGATGGCCAGCAGCTTCGTTTCCGGCGGCTTGTGCGGACCCATTGTGATCTGTGGGGCACCCATGGCTATGGTCGGTGCTGGCATCATCAGGGTCGACATGGTCAGCATTATTTGCGAGTGAATTTTGGTCGCTGGACTCGGGACGCGAAGCTGGATTGTATTGGGGATGCAGTTGCTCTGGCCGGGTGTCTTTGTCTTTATTGATTTGCTGCTGACCCCTCCGCAGGATCTGAACTCGGTGCCAAAGGTCGTGCGTTAGCCTTTGTCGCCAGCTTTCTCTGGCTCTCGCCGCTGCTTTCTATGTGTGCGGAGTGCAAACTTATGAAATATGCTCTCGCCTGGCTTCGCCTCTGTGTATTTTCACTTTTCGTGCTGGCTGGTTACTCTATTTATGTACTACATATATATGTATATACGTATATAGATATATATATGGACATAAGTATGGGGGGCATGTGGAAGTATATGTAAGTATATTTTTTTCGCCTTTCTTTTATGTTTCGCTTATGTGTTTGTTCAACCGGAAATACACGAACTCAAGCGCACTTGGCTTGTAATATCGTTTCAGGGATTTCCTTCGCCTTCTGCCTGCCAGTAATCGCAAATTATTCTTTCTTTTCTGTTGTGTCTGCTGGCAGCGGAAATTATAAATATTCCTGTCATGCGAGTAGTACTACGAGTTCTCTGCCTGCCAGACGTCTTCTGTTTTAATATCAATGTCTGGTATGTAAAATGTCAGCCAAAAAAAAAAAACACAAACAAAAATGTGCAGAAAATAATGAAAATATGTGAGAAAATAACAGGGGAAATGCCAAACAGAAAAGTGAAGCCCTGCTCAGACGGCTCAAAGTCGCAGCGAAAGTTTTAAGCAGCTGGCTGCAATGGCAATTATTATTTTGCCGGCAGCTTCTGAGTTTTTGTCGCGCGCGAATCTGCTGGCAACTTTGGAAGTCAGTGACTCCAAGTGCGTGATAAGACCAGCTGCATAAATCTCGTGTTCAGGCTTAGGTGATCTTTAAAAAAATAATAATAAGTTCAAGCCCCAAGCCCAGAATAATTTGCCACTACGGCAAGGCAATCTGTGAAGTCTATGTTTCGAACTACGCACGAACCAGGCAGACGTGATCAATCGCACACACAGGATATAATTTACAGGATATACAAAGCGTTCGGTATACGTTCGTACTAGACCGCTGGGCGACGCTTTTCTTACTGAACGCCAGGAGCACACGCATTGGCCAAAATTCGGAGGCGCTGCTGCCACTGCAACGACGGCAGAAAGGCTGCCGATTTTCCCGCTGCCGCTGCTGCTGTGGAAATCGCTGTCGCCGCCGCCGCTGCCGCTGCTGCTGCCGCTGCTGCTGCTGCCTCTGCCGCCGATGACGACGACGGGATGCGTTTCCCTACATTTCTCTTCGGCGGCAAGGAGCTCGGCTATCGGTGGCACGAAGCTGGCTGCCATCGCTGCCATCGTTCATGAAATATTCACGAATGGCTCGCTCTCACTCGCGCCGCCTGCTCCTTGCTGAATCCTTGCTCTCCGGCCCTCTCTCCGTCCCTCTCGCCAACCCAACTGGCTCGTTTCCTCGCTCCGGGCGCCATTCACAAGTCGCCAGCCTCGTCCTTTCAGGTCCTTTCGGCTCCCGTCGCACAGAGCGCAGAATCCGAGCAGCCGAGAGCACTGGCTTTTCGAAAGCGCCAGCCACATTTGAAATTGACTGGGCAGGCCTTCTTGTGATTTATAATTTGAATGATAATATGCAACAAATATTTTTACACATTTGTATTAAAATATAAATATCTACCTTAAAACTGCAGTATTCACTTTAATCAAAGCATTTGTAATTTATTTTTTATTGCTCCAAGCAGAAATTCCAAAAATGTCCTTTGCTGCCTCTCATCGAAAATACCAGTATTTTTATGGCATGGCACTGAAAACTGTTATACGCCTGCTGGCCCAGGCAAATGTTAATAACATCCAGCAGATGCCAATATTTTCTAATCCTTTCCAACTTTAGCCATTCTTTTTTCAAATTGTTCTAATATACTTATGTATATAACTCATATAAATAACAGCTAACTAGTATGAAACTGCTGCAGCTTTTGAACGATTGCCATAAGTGCCAGTGAAATAGGGCAAAAAGGGTCGCCTTTAAAAAGCGAAATTCTTTACTCAGTGTCCCCTATATGAAATGCATAATTGTTTAAGCTGCAGACCATGAATGGCATGGAAGCTCAGCTTCTCCTGCTGGCGATTGCTTTGCGTTAATTGTAGCCCTGGAACGAAATCCAAACAGGACGACAAAAGGATGCAATTTAAGGTGCATCTCCCTATTATTGCACTCCTTCCTCCTCGTTATTACTCCTCTTTTTTCGCTATTAACATACTTGCTGGTGTCGACGGCGGTGACAGAGACAGCGGCCGAAAGGACGACGGTGTTCTGAGGTAATGTGGCAAAGAGCACTGCTCGAAAAAGTGTCTGCGCTGGGGACGAGCCAGCAGCGAAATGGGGAAATGTGGGGAAAATACATAATTACATGTAATTTACCATGCGACATTATCATTGTTCTGCTCGTATTTAGCATAGAATCAACGTCGCAAGGCTCAGACGTCGAGTGTCCATGGAATAGCTCATGTGGCGGACAACGGGTGGGTCCTGAATGCAGTGTCCCTGCTCCCGAACTCACATGCATGTACTTGGAAAAAAGGACTCAACGGGGTATCTATTTAAGTACTTCAGCGGAAAAGTAATTTATTGAAGAAAAGCTAAGATAAGCTTTGTGAGGCTATATTTAATTTGCACTAACTTTTTGACTATACAAAACATTTCCAATAAATTGAAACATATGAATGATCGGCTTACTTTTTTCTAGTGTATATTGCATGTGCTTAAATGCAACAAAAACAGCAGCAACTTCACGTAATAACAAAAGTGAAGTAAACAATAAGAAGAGGCCGTTAGAGCGATGCAAAAGACGAGTTCCTTTCTTATTTGGCCCACTCTTTCCGCATGTCCTTCTGCCGCTCTCACCGATTCCATGCACTTGTGTGTGTGTGTGACAATTGCCCTTTGAATTTTTAAATCCCTTTAAATGAAAACAACAACTGGAATCCCCCTGCCTTTTGGCCTTTTGTTCTTCGAGTTGCGCTTGTTAGGTAAATCAGCGCCAGTTTGCATGAGTGTGTTGGTGAGCGAGTGAGCTAGTGTGCGAGTGTGCGAGTTTGCGATTGTGTGGATGAGTGAGCCTTTGCAGCAAAAACAACGAGAAAACAACAACAATATCATCGTGCGGAAAGTTATAACGTGCTTAAGCGTCTTTAGCTGAAATGAGGCTAAAAATATTTGCTTATAATGAAGTGCACGGGTGTGTGAGTGTAAATGTGACCTGTGACCATGCACAAGTACACCCATACAATTGTGTGTTTGCTTGTTTGTCATTGTGTGTGTGGCGACATAACAATAGCGAATCGGGTACTATTGTTGTTGTTTCACTCGAGGAGGGGCCTCTGCAGCCCCCTCATAAGCACAAAATTAAGGCATTGTTAAAGCCAATTAGGGTATTTAGTCGAGAGTCCCGGCGCGAAGGCAGTGTGGACACAACACGGCGTATGCGTGATATTTCATGGCGGATGACAGCTGCCAAGGATAATGGCGCGAAACTGAAGGGGAAACTTCACAGGGATTTTCTTGACAATTATGAAAAGGGCAGATGCATTTCGGGCATGCATGTAGGAAAATATTTTGACGAATGACTGCAACTTATATGCACAGAGAGAACTGCAGCCATATCTCCATTTGGGTGCTCAAATTATCAAGTGTAGCTATTCATCAAGTTATGCCATTATGAAATTAAATGGTTTTATTTTGCGCCTGAAATTGCGAGATAAGTAAAATTATGCAACGTCCAAGAAGCAATTAGGCCTTGTTCAAAATATAGTTTTTAAGAGGATTTGCATTCACGGACAAAAGCTCTTAAGTCTTTAAACCAAACTTTTAAGTGCAAATTAATAGGGTTCGAGCCAAATCAAACTAAGCCACAACATGCTACTTCTTGACACAACCAATTGCCTGGGCTGTAGCCAAATATCCCGCCGGCAGATCCCTTAAAGGACAATGGGATAGACAAAAGGGAAAGGGCCAGCCAGCAAGAGCTAGAAAACTGAGGCGAGGGGCCAAGGTTGATGGAGAAGGAGAATTCGCTGCTGATGCTTTTGGGCGAAAGCAACTAAGCACCTTTTCTGAAAGACTTGCCACACTGATGGCTCAGCAAGGAATTTGCAATTTGGGGTGCCGGCACCCTAAACTGCCACTAAATAAATACACGTTCGCATGCTCGAGACGACTATGAACCCAAAATAAGTGAATTATTTATGCGGGCCCTATTCCGGTCTTAGGTGCCACCTAATGGGGGTCACACTTGGAGATTTAAATTTTTAAATAGCTGTGGCAGATAATGAAAATAAGTACCCAACGGGGGAGTTCCAGCCCGGCAAAGTACGAGCGTTTTTCGGGTACTGCCGCGTGTCACAGTTTAGTATTTCCCCGCTCGCAGGCTCCAGTTTTTCCGGCCGACTGATGTGGACACGGCTTGAAGGCCATCGCCGCTTGCCTTTTAACTTGGCTAACGATAATTTGTTTGGCAACTGGCGGCGCTGGCGCTGGCGCTGCGTAATGAATTTTTATGCCCCTTTAATGTACTTTACGCAGATATGAAATTATGTGACCAAAGCAACTGAATCCAGAGCTCGGCCCGCCCTACAGTTGAGCCCACCAGTCGGCCGGCGACCGCCTGCCATGTTAATTATTAATATTTTTTAATTAAAATGTGCACTAGCCACGAAAACACAAACACGCCTGTTAGGCAAACACGAACTGGTGCTAAAGTGTTCACAGAAAGCAAGTCAAACACAAATAAAATCTCACACACTGCCATAAAGAGAAATAAAGAATAAGCACTAAATCAACACACAACTTTTGGTGGGCAAAAAATTTGGAATTTAAAATGGAGCGAGTGCCAGCTCGTCAGTCTGCGGTCTGCCAGATAAATCTCCCCTGGCTCTGGGTCTGGGTCTGTGTCTGAATCTGTATCTGCATCTGAATCTGAATCTGAAACGGTTGAGGAAAATGCCCGCATGAATTATCGCATTCAAATATAAAGTCCTCTGGCCGAAAACGAGCCGTTTTCTACGGCTTTGTGCGAGTGCGGCCGACTTAATGTAGCGCGAAATAACTGGAATAATTCAAATGTGAAACTGTAGCAAATCGTGGTGTTCATATATCCAGCCTGTCCCATTATGCATGACCAAATTATGACTGCCAATAATCAAGGGCGAAGGCGCGAACATTTACAGTCAGTTGTGCCGGCGAAAGAGTTACGCACCCTTCGCTCGGTTATATAATATATTTTTAGCTGAGTTAGTGGGGCCATTAAACTGAAATGGTGTCTATAAGTCACGTGCTGGGAACTGCTTTGAATACGCTCTGTGGAAAAGTGTATAGTGGGTATTGAGCTGTGCCAAGTGCTTGACAACTAAAAGCGCATTTTATTCATAATAAAACCACAATGAGTTTTAAGGAAACAACAATTACAAGAAATATGACCACTGCTAAGCTGTCAAAATGTCGGCAGCACGTTCATTGAATTTTAACCAGACTTAAACATGCTCCTATTTATCGTTGACAACATCTTGACTTGACACTTTACTCTTTAAAAATGCAGAATAACGCTTGTAAACACCACTAGTCAAGTAAATAAGCAACTGTGCTGGCTCGATATTTTTTGTGGCAGCTTCAATTGCAGCTTCTTGTGGCAATTTTCGGTCTCAACGGCTTTCGCAGTAATTGTCACCGGACTATTACCGCCACCCTGGGCCATCCGATGGCATTTGGGCCAACCGGAAGCGCGTCCCATCGATTTGTCTCTGTCGCTGTCTTTCACTGGGTCCTGTTCCGCTCTGAGCTGGCACAATTTAGTGTTTAAGTAATATTTCGTTACTTCGGCGCGATGCAGGAGAGAGTTACACTGTTACACTGGCTGGCTGCACATAACTGG
This sequence comes from Drosophila erecta, assembly GCF_003286155.1. Taxonomy (NCBI): domain Eukaryota; kingdom Metazoa; phylum Arthropoda; class Insecta; order Diptera; family Drosophilidae; genus Drosophila; species Drosophila erecta. The sequence goes on from NW_020825194.1 coordinate 4,213,758, forward strand.
GTAATTTATATTGGCCATTTCGCTTTGAGTCGCACACACTCACGGTCGCAAAGTGCTTCTGCGACAAAGTAAATTGTAAAATGTCACCCATAAAGCGTAAATTGTAACAAAAAGCACTCGAGGCCACGCAGTGATTTAAATTTTGTCGTCTGTAGGCTCCGGCTGTAAAGTTATGTGTATCTGCGGCGTTGTACCCCGAAAAGCACATCCTCTTTTCCCGATTTCCCCCTTCCCCATCCGCATCCCTTCGTCCTGCAGTTCCAGGACCCAGCTGGCAAGGCCTTTCGTCCTTTTGGTCGGGACACTGGCACTTGGCAGCACTGGCGACAAGTTTTTTGGCCCAATGCGAGCACACACAGTGTCCACAATTTACACAATTCATAATTCATGCGCAAATACTGCTCATACAATATATGGATCGTCGGGCAATTTTAGCATTTCGCAGTCGCAGCTGCAGCTGTAAACTTTAATTATATCTGTATCTATGCGTGTGCGTTTTAATTGAGTTTTGGTATGCAAAACACTGGGCCAAAGTGACAAATTGATTATCAATTCGCATGTTTTATGAACACGGATGGAGGGCTTTATAGATAATAATAAAAAAATAAGTATGAATGGGTATGTGATGCATTTAAAGTGCACATAATCGTGACCTTAAAGAAATAATTTCAATATTGGATTCCGTTTGCCTGTGCTGGTGAATTAAAACCGGAAACAATTCATTTCACGCACTATTGAGCCTGAGAAGGAACCATTTTTCTTCGCCGCAATTTGAGCAAATATTAATTTTTGCCCGCTCTTATTCATGAACCTGTCCGCCAAGTCTGGGAATTTTCCTTCTCCTTCGAAACTCCGTCTGTGACTGTGGCGGCAGAGTTTTCCCGCTGGTCGTTGCTCGCTTTTCGTTTGGCCAGGTCCAAAGGACGACGACAATCAATTTTTCTTCATCACAAAATTGCATTCTTCAAACAGAGAGAATGGAGGAATGGCGGGAAGAACACAAAAATTCGCACTTTATTCATTTCCGTCCGACATCAAATGCTTTCCATCTGCCGAGGCCAACGATCTCTTTCCACTCTTGATTCTCCGGACTCAGGGCTCTGGACTCTGGACTCTGGGCTCTGGATACCCGTCTCCGTATTTCCGTATTTCCGCATTTTGTATTCATTAATCAACTTTCAAATCTTTCCACAACAAACGAAAGGCTGGCGTCCTGGGCGTAATCCTCGCCGTATCCTCCCAGTCCTGGTGGCACTTTGCACTAATTTGCGGCCGCATCTCCCGACAGTCGCAACAAGCAGCGACAAGCTGTCCACTCGGCAGCATGCTTTTCGCTCCTCGCACCACCCAGCCACCCAACCACCCAGCCACCCAACCACCCAACCACCCGATAGCCCACCCACTGAACCACCCACCTGCACGGCTTGTTTGTATCATTTACGCGCCGTGAATCGAGTCGCGGCTCACACGGCGTATGCGTGCTGGCCCATCACTCAGTGGCAGCTGCAGATTCGCAGTTAGCGGGCGTCAGTTTTCATTTGCGTCAATTGTTTGCAACTGGTTAAGGATTCAGGATGTCAGCTGGCGCGAAACGGGGATGCACTGCGTCTTGCAGAGGCACAAATATACGTTCGCAAGTCTACAATTTTGTATCGAATAGGAATCATGGAATAATATTAATATTCACTTCATTGTTTTCTTTTGGGTTTTTATTGATCAACACTTATGCAACAGATATCTTGTATAATTTTCTCGCCGTGCTGGGCTCTGAACATCTTTGTGCCGCCTTGGATGCTTGAGCATATTACGCTGCTTGTCTTCCCGTGGCAGGCAGCAGTCATTAACAACCGGAGATGAGTTTGGTTTAATGCGGTTGCCGTTTACAAATGGAATTTTTTAGTGGCCCAACAGCCTGACAGCCGACGAGGAGTAGTCAAAACGCCGGGCGGCAAGGATGCGCAGCCAGGAGCAGTGGAAGCCGACTGAAGGATGCAGGATTTGGCAACGGAAGTCACTTTTGCGGGAGTGCGTGAGCAGTGAATTTGTGCATTTCTGGAAGTTTAATGCTCAGGGGCCAATGAAAATTCAGTCAGTCATCAGCAACGGCATCGTCATTATCACCAAACGGAAAAGCGCCCAGACTTGGCATATTTACTCTTAGAATATTCCATCTGCCGGTCTGCCAGCGGTCAAGGTGCAGCTGCAATTGCATAGAGTGGTGTGGAAAACGAGAGGAAGCTTGGAAATTCGCCCCTAATACTGCCCGGTCATTTTTCCATGCGCATTTGGGCGAGCATTTAATCCATCTCCATCAAAACGAATGCATCTCCGAATCATTTTATTTGCCTGGCTAGAACAAGTGCTATGCAGTTGATAAAGCTGCTTATAATTGTGAGTGTGTGTTTGAGGGGCTTCCACCAGAGTGCCTAATATATCCTGCTTTTATTTGGCTGTAAGTTACTTGCTGGGCTCCGGTCTACTTATCAGCAATGCAAATGCCTGAAAATCGATCTAAAATGAAAACTGAAAATCAAAAATCTGTGCATTAATGAGCTGCCAAAAAGGGAGCTTATGCTTTGACTGGCAGGTACCGATTCCAAAAATCCTGAATAGAAAAAGGATGCTATGTGTATTATTCCAAATCTGCGTTGATGCTAATGAAAAAGTAAAGTATTTTTTACATATTATTTTTAACCTCTTCAGCCCTCAGGATTTCAGGAAAACAGAACTGGAATATGTGACTTACAATCACAATATAAAAAAACATCCTTAAAATTACAACCATCTCATGCCTTTCATTGTTTTTAAGAAGTTTAAACAGCCTGTTTTCATGCCCTCCGATTGATGAAATCGTTGCCGGAAATCTTTGCAGCTCATAAAGTTTTGTATGTGTCAAGTCGCCAGGCCGAAAAACTAATTAAAAACCTTCAGGATTTTGGTTCTTTATGCATTTCTAAAGTGGATGGCAATCTGCACTTCTGGACTTGACTGGTCCGCTGGGTAAACTTTTCATTAGCCACATTTGGGTGGAAAAGTTTTGGTCCGAATCTTTTACACTTGCATGCCAAGCATCGTCGCCTACTTATGCGCAATTTTTCGACAACTATTTATGCAGTGAAAACTTTATGTTTGCCACCCCTCCAGCAACGCCCCCCATTGCCACGCCCCCTCATTCACTTGGCTTCGAGTCCGAGTCAGAGTGCTCAACTATTTATGTTAGAACTGCAAAGCGTAGAGCCGAAACCAATGAAATTTCCTGGAAATACTTGGGACAACGGGCAAAGTGCAGCCTATACACCGAGAAAAATGGTGGCACGTTTCAGATATTTTTTATCCTCTCACACATTTTTTTTGATCCTGGCTCGTTTTGCTCTTGATAATTGGCTTTAATTACTGCAAGACTTAAGTCTTACATGGCCTTGCTCATTTTTTTTCTCCCCGTGTATGCACTGCCAGTGGGCGTTGGGCGTGGCCGGGTTATACACTTTGACTTTACTTAGTTGGCTTTTACCTTGCCGGTGATTTTAGCCAGCTGCCTGGAAAGTGGCGAGCAGTCAGGCAGCATATTTTTCTTAGCCACTCGGCCCGTTCTTATGATTTGGCGTGGGCGTGTGGTGTGGGTGGTGCGGGTGGTGCCGAGTGGTGCAGGGTGGTGTAAGTGGATCAGGTGGAGCAGGTGAGTGGGTGGAGGCATGAAATCCTCGTGTATGCGCATACATTAGAAGCGTTAAGCCTCAGAAGCGGCGTGTTTGCACAAGTGCTGGTAACTAAACGCCCTGGAAAAGGGGCGCGGGGCCAAAGTTTTGCGACTTGCAGAGTTTATGGGCAGAGTCAATGGTCAATTTGTTTGAGATTTGAGAACTTGCGCGGCCCTGGGTCTTGGCCTAATTAAAATTGCATTAAAGCCCGGCCATGTGTCCTTTAAAGGGGACGCGCGAGTGGCCTTCGCCCATGTGATCTGCTCCTGAATGTTCGAGAGCCATCTAACCAAGCGAAACGCGGCCCGTGCCCCATACAAATTGCAGTCAACATGGCGCGTAAGTCAACCGGAACTGGCAAACGCCAGCAATGAAATACACATGGGCCGCTTCGAAATTCTCATGAGCTGTCGAGCTGGCTGAGCTGTATGGCATCAGTATACTCGTACTGCTATGTGGTGGGGGGGGTCGTGGAGGCATTAGGCCAGGCAGTGACAAATAAACAGTGACAGGAGGCAAACAAACAGACGAGCAATCGACATGGGAACGGGACGAGGAGCAGAACGAAGCAGCGGCAGACGAGGACAATTCGTCGTCATCAGGAGCCTCATTTTGGACTTAATATAATACGCAGCGACGCGTCAAGGGACTAAAGATGTGGATGAGGATGAGGATGTGGATGGAGCTGGTCGACGCTGTGGAGCTGGAAAGGCGTAGAAAATCATTGCAGACATATGAAATATTAAATATGTATGACCGCAAACTCACACACAAACTTGCGGAAAGTATGGCGTGCACTTAACAAATTGTGTAAAATAAATACATAGTTCAGAAACTTTTCATTTCAGCTACTTAATATAAAAGTAAGATGTAACATGGCGATTGTTAAAATATAATAGTTCTAATATGATTATGAAGACCTGAGTTTTCCTCTCTTGTCAAACAGAATTCATTTAAAACTAAATTTGGCCCGTAAGTACTCAAAAGTACGTTTCAAGTGACAATTTCGCTGAAGTGTACCGTGTACACATAAACAATCATTTGGCCCCAAATGTCTGGGGCCGTTGTCTAGTGGAGCAGAGCACCGAGGAAATGGCAGGCTGATGATCCCATTTCCGAGAGGTAAGTGATGCCAGTCAGCCTCGCCTCGGAAAATGTGGGTTGGTGGTGCTGGCGGTGGTGGGGTTGCGAAACTGAGCAGTCCGAGCTGGGGGAAAATGTGCGGAACGGAACGGAAAACTCACACAGCGACTGAAAACAACCTTCAATGAGACAAAATCGACTTGTGCATTCGCCGTTGCACGAAGGAAAAAGGCGAATGGCGAAAGGAGACAGGAGAAAGGCGAAGGAAATAAGGTTACACAGCCAATGCGCTGGTGTGTGTGTGTGTGTGTGTGTGTGAGTATGAGTGTGTGCGTGAGCAGCCTGCTTCTGGCCCGAGTCCTTTTCATTATAATTTAAGCATGGCAACATGACAACGTGGTTAACTTTTGCTTTTTTCCACATTTCGTTACTTTGTTGCCGTGATCAGTGACTGTGGGGATTTTGATGCTGCTGCTGCTGCTGCTGCTGCTGCCGCTTCGGGGGAAATGAAATTGCCTCAAAATGTTTGCCACTTTTATTCTCCGCTCGCTCCTCCACTTTTTGTGGCCTTTGACGGGTACGTGTGTGGGTGGTTTTGTGTGCAGCTAAGGTTGAAGTATTTAATGAGCTGAAATTCGGAACGTGTGTCCTTGGCATGGATGGCTGGCAAACGGCAGAACGGGAAAAACGGCAGAAATCTGTTACACAAAACTGTGACTTTGGTGAGCGTTCTCTAATGAGGAGTGCTCAGGAGATGCGATTACGTTGCGATTCAATGGCGCACTTTTTTAAGGCATTTTCCACTCACAATAATGGCAATTAAATGTCTCAATCTCACGACATGACTGTCCAACTGCAAACATGTTAATTAAATGCCTGCCGCGGACCAAATTTGCATACAATCAAATTTAAGAAGCGAACAAGAAAATCCATTTTTACCATTTACCCGAACATTTCTCAATGGGTGACATGTGCGCGCAATTTGTATGCGGAAAACAAACACAGATGCACTGAGAAAACTGCCTATTCATAAGCAGTTTAATTTGTCAATTAATATAATAATGTACTAGTAGTAATAATGTACAACTAGCGCCTTAGAACCCAAAACTGAGACTCTTTCTTTGAGAACATTTTAAAATTCGTCGCGGTATTTTCCTGAGTGCTTAAACAATCACTTTCTTATATGCGCGTGCGACATTATTATTTATTTTTATGCTTTACAATATTTATGCTCTTTGTCAGTGTCCGGCATACGAAACAACTCCGATGGACAACGCATTTAATTAATGAAGAAACCGCCGGGCAACCGCGATCATGGGTGGAGCAAGGGGGTTGGGGTTGGTGTTGGGGTTGGGGCTGGGAACGAACTGGATCTGCCTTTTAATAAAGCTGAGCAAATAGATGGTCAGAAAACGGACTGGAACGCTGGGAGGCCAGGCATTAAGCCTTTGACATGCGCCAATCGTAAATCTTGGCCAACATATCTGAGCAATGTTTGTCCAATGTCCAGTGTGTCCAGTGGGTCCAGTGTGTCCAGCGGGGTTAAGGCTGAATCCAGGACTCCTAGCACGCATGGCCAAAAAGACTAAAAAGGAATATACAAAAAAATGGCCGACGGCGTCGCTTTGTCCGCTCAAACGCTCGAGAGCCAAAAGAACGAACCAGCAGCATTGACAAGGCCGCCTATGCAAATATTTAGTAAATGAATCAGCGCTTTGCGACTGTTATCATTTATGTCCCCCAGAATTTCCAGCTTGGCCGGGATTCCTCATCCCTGAGGAAACACAAAGAAGTGTGTTCTTTCGACTACATGATACCCGGTACTTTTGTAATGAGTCTCGGTAGCGGAAGTTAATTGCTTGTGGAAAATGTTGCATTTACATGCTGATAATAAAGGGCATGCATTTTATTGTAAATATCAATACCTTTACAATTAATGTCGGTTACGGAAGTGAATTGCTTGTGGAAAATGCTGCATTTACATATTGATAATAAAAGAAATTAATTTTATTATACAGGTGACCAAAACTCTATATTACAAAACAGTATATGACGGATGTCCATGAATTCATTTCTTTATCGCATATTTCGAGACATTTTTTATATGATTTTACACATTTTTGTTAGTAACTTTTTGGTAACTTCAGACGAATGCCACATACTCAAACTTTTCGCGATTACAGAGTATCCAAAGCGGGTGACAGGCGACAGCGAATTTGTCAATTTGTAGCAATGACTGTAAACAGACTGGCCCAAAGAGAGCAGGATAGGAGCACGAGGATGTGGAAGGACATGGAAGGACATGGGGGGCAGAGAGTGACCCCTGCACATGCGGGCCTGAATTTATGGCCCAGCTCATGACGCACTTGTCCAGCCAAAAGTCCGGGAAAAGGGTAAAGGGTAAAGGGGACAAGGGGGGATTGGCCGAAAGTGGAGCTGGTAGATGGTAGCTGGTAGCTGGTAGCTGGTAACTGCCAACGGCTATGCATACAAAACGCTGCGGCAATTATCTGAAATGCAAATGCTTCGCTTGGCTCGAATCCGAGGGGAGATGGCCATGGCTAAGCATGTAATGAATTGTCTTTTTGGCCATTCGATAAATTTGCAACTCTATGAAGTTGCCCAGCTGCAGTGGAGCTCAGCTCAGCTCAGCTCAGCTTGGTTTCTGTTTCAGTTTCAGTTTCAGTTGCAGTTGCAGTGCCCAGATTCGGCATCGAAATCCCCAGCCCCTGCAGCGCCGTAAAGTATGCAACGTTTTATGGGCGAAAAAGGAAGGGCCTGCGAATCGGGGCTTGAATCGGGGGGCGTAATTAAAAATCATAAGAAATGGAATACAAACAGAAATAAACATGCCATAGCCGAGAGCATAAAAGCAGCTGCAGCTCTCCATCTCTGTAGCTATATCTGTAGCTGTATCTGTAGCTGTAGCTGTAGCTGTAGCTGTATCTGTATCTGCATCTGTAGGTTGTAGATGTAGATGCTCTGTGCTGTGCGAGTGCCATAAAAATATGCCAAAAGGAAAGCGAGCCAAAGCGAAAGAGGAAATAAAAATAAAAGCGCTGAAATAAAATAAATTGCACTCAAAAATCCTTTTTCCGTGCCTGCAACTCATTACAAATTTTATTACAGATACTTGCCCGGCACTCACCCAACGGCAAGGCTGCGGGCCTGCTATTCTGGTCTTCTGCCATTCGGGGGGCTAACACACACACACACACACTCACGCTCCCGCCCACTAGCAAGATAGAGATACTGCACATAAGCACAGAACTGACATTTAATACAACACTTGATGTCGCTCATTAAGAAGAATTCAGCGCACGAGCGCCGCAGCTTCTGGCTAGCTGAGGCATCCAAAAAAAAAAAAACAAAAAAAATGAGGCGAGTGGAACTTGTTGCCGAATAAGCAGCTGCCATTACCTATACATGTGTCTGCAGCTTTGGAGGAAAAAATACACCTAAACTGAAGTTGTCTTAATTACAAACGTGCAACAGCAATATCAAGATAAAGTATGCTGCGGTTTTAACTAAGGGCTGTGAGTCCCAAGCTTATCTTGTACCTTTCCCATTTTCCATCTAGCCCCAATTTTTTGCCAGTGCACCAGCACACACACTGCAGCAGACATAATGAACAGACACTGCCAAAGACAAGACAAGACAACGAACGCCATGCCTGCCGGGCGACAAGTGAAAGCATGTGTGATTGCGCCCCTTGCGCCGCTCGGCAGACAGACGGCAGTTGCACTTGCAGCCAGGACTTTGGGTACTGGGCACCCTGGGTACTGGAGAGCGGATGGTGGGCTCTGCGATTCTCTGGGATTCTTGGCGGCGCAGATTCTCATCCTTCAGATGGGGAATCTGAGCTACTGCCTATGGCAAGGCGTCGGTTGTCACCTGCCGCCGGCGTCGCCATTCTGCAAAGGATGCCAACATGACGACAACTTGTCTACATTTCGTCTTCTTGTCTGCAGTTGCATTTGCAGTTGCCGGGGATGTACCCAGACATGTGTAGCTGACATGTCCTCCTCTACTTACACACATGTGTGCAGGGACAACGGTGCGTATGCGCCTCATTTATACATTTCACACACTTTTTCCACTTAGCACATCACGTCGAGATTGAATAAGTTGAAGGCGTCAGGAAGTGCAAATAAAATGCTAGCTTATTTACGAAGTTAATATAAAATTAAAAATACAAGTTTCAATAAGGAGTTACAAGCTTTGTCCAATTTCCCTATTGAATCAATGGGAGTTGCTTTTATGTAAAGGAAATTATCAATGTGGTAAGTTTCAGCTTTATGACGTTTAACTAGCAGATCGTTTTATGACTTATAGTTTGCCAGAATGCGGCTTGTTTTATTTTACAATATGTACTGTCAGTGTTTTATCTCAGTGATCTCGGGCACTTCTTGCTCTGAATGCCAATCGGCGACCAGTAACTACAGCCGTTTTATTGGATCCTTTTTGGCGGAGCAGGAGCACCAGCGACCACAGTGATTATGCATTCTGATACCCCATTTGGCCGAGTATGGGAAATGCTTTTGGTGCTGTCATGCGTCTAACTTATCGCTCTCATTGTGCCGCAGCACTACAAAAGTTTTTATTCATATTTTATATGGGCCTTTTATGTGGCAATCAAAGCCTGTACAAACAGGCCGGAGTCAAGTGATACAGCGGCGGGCAGGGAGGCTCGCAGTGCGAGAAGCGAGAAGCGAGAAAGAAACCCAAGTATGTCAAATTAACAATGTCATCAAAGCGATTTAGCATGTTGGCGCGCCATGTCCTGCCCGTGTCCCTCTGCCGCATGCGATTACATGGCAAATCTTTTCAAAGCTTTTAACAAACACGCTCAACCGCACACAAAATGGCGAACGCAAACACACGCGCATGGGTTAAGGCGGGCTGCCGGGGGTTAAGGGTACCAAGGGGTCCGTGGATCCATGGTTCCATGCTTCCGACGGGCATGTCCCTCCCGCACAAAGGACAAGCCAAAAACTTTGAATTAAAATGCGTTTATTTGAGCTCTTCACACACCAGCAAATGGCAATTGGGCCCAGGCATGTATGTATGTATGGGTGTTTCGGCCAGCTTTTCGGTGGGTTGGGGGCGTGGCGAAAAAATCTTAACCCAAATAACTTGGCGGATAACTATTCAAAACATTTACTTAATATGCGCATCTCGGGCAAGCGGCGCCTGGCGAGGCAATGAAAGCGCTTTGTATGCCTTTGTTATCTCGATCTCGCTCCTCCTGCGCCCTGATGTTTAATATTAAATCATATTAAAATATTCAAAGGACTCTCTGCCACGCAGCATTTATAAACATTAGCACGCCGACATGGACGCGAAACCGAAAAACACGTTGCCAAACATGGGGGGGCCTGCACTGTAAAAAAAAGAAAGTTGGAAAGGTTCTTATTCAATTATAATGCAAACAATGCACTAGGAAATTAACACAAACAGCGCAGCTCTCGTAAATTTTATACAGATTTTATATTTTCTGCGTGTGCTTTTCCATAAGCATGCTATGCCTAAAAAGCGTCACCCACAAAGTCAGCAAGTTGCCAGGCGCACACACTCGGCGAAAAGGATATTCCAAGTGGTGGCAAGGATCTGGCCCAGTTCTACGAAGTTGTGCAAGAATTTTAGCATCATTTTTTGCCGCCTTCAAAGTGAGTTGGCAATTGTGTGTGCGGGTGTCTCTGAGCCACGAACTCGTTTGGGCATAAACTGCATGAGTTGTGCTTAGAAAGTGTTTAGAACGCGCTTAAAAATTTATCAGCGGCATGACGAGTGTGGCCGCAAGGCAACCCTTGAATTCCCCCCGCAAAAAATAAAAATGCCGCTGCCTGCCGCATCGTTTTTCGGGCTTTTTCACGTCTATTGATTCGAAACGGCCTGCTGGCAACTTTTGCCCAAAGTCATGCCAAGATAAATAGTTTAGTTTGTCAAAGCATATTTGCGGCAGCAGGTGGGTTTTTTCAGCAACTGAAAATCATACATTTTGGCCATGTTAAGCTACTTCAGTCAGTGTCTTGGAGAGATCAAAAGGGAATAGGGTGCCGATAACTGGGCTACAAATGTGCGAAAGACAGGCAACTGTGTTTTTACAAAAACTTGTATAAGAAGATAAGAGGTTGGTATATAAATATTTAAAATAATTTCTGAAATAGTTGGAGGCCTATATTACTAAAAATCCAAACGATGCCACAGCTAACTGGCAACAAGCAAGATAGATTGCTACGCTAGATGCTTTTACAAACTGTTTTTCTTTAGCATTCGATTGGAGCGCCTGCAATTAGCTGCACATTGCACGTTGCGCCTCCCAGTGGCAACTTTATCCCACGAAAGGAGGCAACGGAACGGCCATCTCCGAACATGGAAGCGGCAATGCCGAGTTCGCTCAACACGCTCCAACTGGAAACAGGCAGCATAAATTTACTGCCAGCCACTGCAGCAAAAGTTGCTTTCGCCATTGTTGCCTTGGGGACACACGCAGGCGGCATCAGGTGCATCAGGAGCAGCAGCAGGGGCAGCAGGGGCAGGAGCAACAACAAGGACATCGAACAGACAGAAAGAAAGCAGCGCAAGATGCATTTAATTAAACTTAAACATTTTCATTGTCAAGCGAAAAATAATTAGTTGTGTGGCAAAGAGAAGGAAACAGGCAGCGGAACATTTGGCGTATACGTAACGTGCACCGGAAGTAATATGGATGGCACACACTCACACACACAAGCACACCCACACTTGTGCAGAAAGGCAGAGCCTTTGCGCGTGTGAGTGTGCGCTGGTGTGTCTGTGAGGAATGCCGGGAAGTACAAGTTTCAAAATTAAAATGAATGCACGGAGCTGAAAGAAGGGATACAAGACTTTTGCACCAGCAGACATTTACAAGCGCCATCCTACACACACACTTAAGCGCGAGCCAGAGGATGCCAATACATGTGCACGGCGGATGGCAGTTATAAACGACAAAGTCACATGCATGAGCTTGTCAAAAAACCTAGTTAGTCCTTCTGGCAGCGACAGGAGCCCCGGAGAAGCAGCAGCAGCGGCAGCGGCAGCGGCAGCGGCAGCGGCAGCCAAAGAAAACTGCCAAGCGAAGCTGGCAGCACAAAAAAAAGTATCCCAGATTGTTGTTCTTGTCGAAATAATGTGCAGCATTAACTAACTGCGCCTGCGAGCGACACCACAACAACAACGCCAAGGATGCCAAGGACGCGAGGCAGGACGCCAGCAAGCTCAGCTCGCAAGTTTACCCAGGATCGCGGCCAGAGGCTGCAACATTATATATTTAGTTAAGGTATTAGCAGCCGCTACTTCAACGGCAGCCACACTATGCAACCAGGTCGAGGTGCTGGACTCGCCTTCTTGGGGCAAGGATTTTTTGTTAATGTAATCGTGCTCCTGCTGGATTTGCGGAAATAAAATGAAAACTAAACTATTTGCGCGTCATATCGGCTAACCCTTGTGATGCCTGTAAAATATTAACAATATTTAATGATCACAACCAGTTGCAATCAGTCCAGTGTAGCTGCGCGTCTGTGTAGGGATTAATTAAATTAGAAGGCTGTCGCGCCGGCTTTCTGCCGTCGAACCCTTTCCCGGCCATCGATATGTCGTTTGGATTTTCTTGACGCGCTTTTCCACCGGCTGACGGCAATCGACAGCCCTGACACCTTTCGCTGCGGACGACGCTGTGCGTGGCCAGCTAATAAATTAAGGCTAATTATGTTTTCAATTAGGCAACAATGGCCAATTTAATATTTTACCCAGCCGCCGCTCGTCGTCGCTCCCTGATTGATGTGCGTCGCAATTTTTCGCGCGATTTGCAATTGCAAAAACAGCGCTGCATCCTTCTAATGGCAAATGCCTGTAAAACTTCCCTATTTCCACGTCCCCCTCGTGCTTTTCCGTTTTAATTTTTTCCTTTTTTTTGCTGTTGTGTTGCTGTTGCGCCGGCAGGCTTATAGGCTATCGCCGATGGCGGTATATGCCCGCCGACCTTTAGGGAGGCGAATTTAATGGAAATTCTCGACATAGCCGGGGCATCAAATCAATATGTCATGAGAGGAGCTGCCCCGATGCTGCGGCAACGGAAACAGTATCATGCTGATGTGTTGACGGTGTTGCCTCCTCCATGAATGTGTGCTCGTGTGAGTGAATAACGCGTTATTGCGTATACGCAATGTTGTGCTTCCTGCAAATGAGCAATCGCTTAGGTCTGCAATGGCGCTGTAATGAGCTTCCCAAACTAGTGGTTATTACTCCATTGTTGTAAAATAATATCTAATAAATAAATAATATACCTTAAAATTAAAATAGTATGTTATTTTATTCTATGGCCTAATTGATATAGGTATTTTTAAGAGATATATGTGTGCTAAGTCCAAGTGGCAGCGTTATTAAAAATCGAAATAGATGCCAACCTATTGCAGGGCATTGCCAACTGCAATAGCCCAGTTGTAGAGAGGCCAAAAATGTCGAATGGCGAGCAGGGCGACGGTGGACAAAAAATGGTTAAAAAATTTCCCTCAGTCGCTGCATGTGCGCCTAAATCGTTGATTTACGATTCACGCCACACTGAGGAGCCGCTGGATGGCTGTGCGCGTGTGTGCGTTAGTGAGGATATATGTGCTGTGCGTGTGCGTGTGTGTGTGTGTGTGTGGTGAGGACACGCATGACAGACGCGCAGGCAGCCGTGCAAACCACTTTGGCGGCAATGCGTTGGCCTGTCCCCTGCCAACTTGCCCGCATTTTTGCTGCAGCGCATAATAAAAAATTTTAAAATTTATTACATGTCTCCAGCCAATATTTCACTTTGACATGCAGTGTCGCGAAATGAAGCTGTCCAGTGCGGCTTGTCCTGGGCCCGCTTCGTCCGGTTTCGTCCTGTTTCGTCCTGGCACTCACTGCGACTCATCCTGCAGCCCGCGAGTAAATTTGCTTGCAATGAAGTGCGGCACTGCTGCTTGGGTTGCCAATTAAAATTACCAGCCATAGCGCACCGCTTGCGATATTGCAGCATGTTCGACCAATCAATACTTCCGGTCGCTTCCTTTAATTAATTCCATGCGTTTGACACGGAAAATGTTGCACTCCTTGGCCTCAGCCCGTTTCTCGTATTAGCCCGTCTGGGCCGAAAGGCATCAGACTTCGAGTGTGCGACGTGTTGCGTTGATGATGGGTTCACTGGAATTTTATGCGTGCGCAAATGAAAAGGAAATGTTATCGTTTAATTTTATTTTCGCCATTGGCGCCACTGCATAATAACTGCGAGCGTGTGCGGAGCACAAGGAACTGCTGCACTCACACAAAACGCATCTGATTTTCTTTATCGGAATATGGAGCCAATCAGTTTTGTGCGGCACCAAATCTGCGAAATCCGTCGGGCTTCTGGGAAGCGCTGCACTGGCAATGCATTTTCCGGTAATCATCAGTTTAAATAGAAAAAGAAATTTCCTGATATTTGAAATTCACTTCATAAATACTTCTCTGATAAGAAGGCAATTTGAGGGATATATCTTTATACATATTTAGCTACGAGTATAACTTGTACCTTGAAGATACTGATTGTTACTGATTGTTACCTTGAAGTTCTTGCCGCGCATTTCGCCGAGTGTGGGAACGGCAGTGGATCCGACGGGACAACGCTTCACTCCGCTTGGCTGCTTGGCAGGCTCGGGATGCACATAAGTAGGTCCTGGGCAGTGCAAAAATGGCATCGCGTCCAAACATAATTAAAGACAAACAACTGCACGCAGCATCAGCATGCCGCTCCCCCTTCCACTTTCCCATCCGCAACCCCTTTCCCGTCCCATTCCGAACCCCCTGTCTTGTTGTTCTTGCTGCTGACGGAGCCACGATAAACGCATGAAGGCAAATAAAGGCAATGGACGGATCGGAACACATAACTCACGCACACACATTTAGCCCAGGATACGTACATGGGGCTTTTATGCCGCACACACATACCGCACTCTTGACACTGCAACGCCAACATCCTTGGAAGCCTGCCACATGCGGCACACCCAGCTGCCCTTCCTGCTGCACCTCGTGCTGCCCATTCCCCTACAGCCACCGAAAAATATGGCGAAATAAAAGCCAAAAACGAAAAATGCCGGCCCAAAGTGTTGCGGCATATTTTTATGTAATTAATTTGCAGAAGGACGGGGCAAGAAGCGAGTTGCAGTTACCAGATTTAATTGGGAGTGACCGTAGTTCGTTTCGCAATGATTTCGCCATTAGTCCTGCAGAGTCACTTACCTGTGCCTGAACTGCGAAGCTTTAAAACTGAGATCCCCCACTAACGCGTTTGAAATGTTATTTAAGCTTTAGCTAGAAACATTTAAACTGTACCTATGCACTGAACAAACACGTTATATGGCTTGAAGCGAAATTAAGCTTCAGTACTTCGGTACACTCGACTTCAGCTCGCTTAATCAAAAACAAAGTAAGTTGGCCAGCAGACACCTTGCGATACAGCGACCTCGCCACCCACTTTCTCCTCCTTTTGATGGCATTGCGAATGTGTGACGATGTGGCTCGCTGCTCCCCCCCTTCCGCTGCCAACGAAGCGCATTTTTTCCCATTGGACCAGCAGGGGCAACAATTTTGTACATCATTTTACTTTCATTATGGCTTAACCTTGCAGTTTGATAGCCGCCTGCAACCCCAGAGCCGCCCATGTATAGGGCTTGAGTGTGTGTGGCAAAAGGAAAACACTGCGTGAAAAACTGGGGCTGAGGCGCAGGCACTTCCACTGTGGACTTCCGCTCGCTCGGGCAGCAAAACGAGCAGAAGTTGTTGTTCAATTTTCCATTTTTAGTTGCCAGCCATTGCCGAGGGATGGGGATGAAGTCCTGGCGAAGGTACGACGGGCAAAAAGAAGTGCTGAGGACCCAGCGCTATGTAAGATAATGGCAAACATCAGGAGAATGAGCTGCGTACGTGTGTGTGTGTGTGTGTGTGTGCGTGTGTGCTGAAAGCCATGCAAAAACTGTAAACAAACAGAATGCGGCTAAACACAAACACCTTTGAGAGATGCACACACACTCACTCACGCAGACACCGACTTGGTGCAAGGGGTGCACTGGCGAGTGTGTGAGTGAGTGTATTTATAAAAGTCAGGCGCAGGCATGGTGCACTGAGAAAAATATAGTTCTAGTAAACAATACATTGC
Organism: Drosophila erecta; assembly: GCF_003286155.1. Classification (NCBI taxonomy): domain Eukaryota; kingdom Metazoa; phylum Arthropoda; class Insecta; order Diptera; family Drosophilidae; genus Drosophila; species Drosophila erecta. The sequence goes on from NW_020825194.1 coordinate 4,229,721, forward strand.
TCCTATCAATTTACACTTTGCTGTTTTTATCGGGTACGGGCAATAAAGTCCTCTAAAGCTGTATAAACATAAATAGGTGCTACTTTTCTCAGTGCACCGTGGCAAAACACTTTGCGCGCCCCCAATACATAACCGAAACTAGTTTGTGTTGTTCAACATCTGCCACGCCCCGAACGTTCAAAGTAAAAAATATCCTACCCTTTGCCTTCGTCCTGCGCGCCCCCTCCAAACACTTTCCCCTGCTCGCACCATCGACTTGTGGAACTGTGCCAGAAAAACATAATTAATATGCAATTTTTTGTGTTTTTTTCCTGCTTTTACATTTCTTTTGCAAACATTTTGCTCCTGTTCTGTTTTATAGTTGAAATTCCAAAGGATCGGCCGCCCCACTGACTTTTCTTTGATGCGTTTGTATGTTAGTGCTGTGTGTGGCTGTGTGTGTGGCTGTGTGTGGCTGTGTGTGGCTGTGTGTGGGTGGAGTGTATTTCTGTTTGTGTTTATATTTATGGTACAATGCATTCAGCATAACTCAAACATGCTATAAAGCTGGAGGGTTTCGGTTTGATTTTCAATCAATCCCTCCTGACACAAGCTTAACTTCACCAAAATGAAAAAATCAGTAAGCAGAAGCTGGCGGTGGAGGAGGAATTCCATTGAATTGTATTTTAATTACTTTTGAATGCATGCTTCTGGCTCTAGGGTGGCAAATTATATATTAGATACACAGATATCTGTTAGAGTGAATTATTACTGGTGCAGTCGATCAAGTTCCCATGCTTACTTGAGTTTTAAGTTGTGGTAGCACTTTCTTTGGGCCCCTCGGCGTTGTTCGCGGCAAACACAAAAATCGCTGCATACGCCAAGGCGGCGAACGCAAATTAAAGGCAAACATAAACCGCTTTGTATGGACATGAACGCAGCTCCTGCTGCTGCTGCTGCTGCTGCTGCTGATGCTGTTGTTCCTGCACTTGTTGTTGCTGTTGTGGGCAAGGCAGGCTGCATAAGCGCTGCAAACACACAGAAAACCGAGTCAACAAGCGGCTGATGCTGCCGCTGCATCTGCAGCAGGAAGTCCAATAGCAGCAACAGCAGCAGCAGCAGCAGCGCCATGAACAAACATTGGCGGTTGCACGTGTGGTCATGGTAGGATCCCAATACCAACAGGAAAATACCAACCATTGCCACTGGCAGGACATCACGGGGAAGAACGAGCAGCGCAAATAGAGCCGCAACAACAATTGCTGACTGACCTTTGCACGATGGGCGATTTTCAATACACATCAGCAGCAGCAGCAGCAGCAACAGCAGCCGCAGCAGCAACACGAATTGCACTTGCAGTTGAGCAACAACAATAACCATAATTTATATTTTTTATTGATGGAGCCATAAACAAAGGAGCAAAAATGCTAGTTCGAAATGCCATATGCACAAAACTCGACTGCTAGCTGCGTCTGTCGTACATAATCAAAAGATTAGAAACTGCTGTGGCTGCTGACTGTGAAGTGACCAACTTGCTGGCCATAAAATGCGAGCAGGGAAAGTGGAGCACTTGGACAGGCATCAAGAAAAATGCCAGAGGATGTGCCCAGATCCCTTTGAGCTGCTGCGTCTGCCACAAACTGATGCAGCAATAAAATTTGAAACAATAAAGGACGCAGCGCAGCCAAGGAGACGATGCCCGAAAGTTGCCAGTGCAGCAAGTGGAAATTGCCGAGCCAAGACGCAAAAAAGGCAGCGGAGCTGAAGATGAGCCAAGCAGCTGGAAGGAAGGAGCAGCAGGGTGCCTCAGAAAGGCAGATCCTGCTTGTCGCCTTGCCACACAAATTGCATACTCACTACAAGAAATAAGAGTCCTTTGGAAAAGCACCAGAGTCGATTCGGGACATAAAACATATATTTTAAAGTAAGCATTTGACAGCAAACGAAAATGGCCATGAAAACATATTGGTAATGCTCATATTTGAGAGCATATTTTAGTTTTTTTTTCTGTGCCTATGGATACGACACGAAAACACGTGCAACGCTGCCACATTTCCGTTTGCCATGAAATGCGTTGCCAAGTGTTGCATTATTTTTGCGAGTTTCCGCTTGCAGCTGGGCTCCTTCTGCCGCAAATCTAAGAATAAAGAAGACATCTAACTTGCCTGTAGCAGCCAAGTGGCATTGGTTAAAGTTGCTCATAGGGGAAAATCCAAGGAGGCAACTGCACTTGATAAGTAGAGCTCGGAAAATGTTGCTGAAATCAAACAAATGAATAGTTATGTACTGGAGAGAGGAAGGCGACTGCGTGCTGCCAAAAACCAAGCGAAATGCAATGAAAATTCCAGCGTTGACAATGCAACAGCAGAAACAACAAATTGAAGGCGAACAGCGGAAAATTTATAGCTCCTGTTGAGAGAGTGAAAAACTCAACGAGCTTCTGCAGTTTTCCACTTGTTCCAATCGCCACAGACAATTGCTGGCCACGTGTCCGACTAGATAAGTAAATGTCCAACCGAATTTCGTAGGAAGTTCGGCTGCGAAGTTACGCAGCATATTGTGCCAAAGTTATGGTTATGGAGTTACCAACCGCCACTCGCCCATCCTGCCAAGGACTCTTCCCACAAGTTCATCAAACGCTGCGCCTTGACCCTGATGTTACAACTGCGACACTTGGTAACTGCCGCGCCGTGGCTCACTCCACTTTACACAAAGAAAAATAATGTGGCAGATGTAACCTGCTATTAACATAACACAACCTATCATTTACAATAATATATACAGCTGCCTCGATTAATTTTCCATAAGTAAGACAATTATTTTGTTTCCAGTGTCCTTTCAGTAGGGTAATCGTTTTCTGCACTTAATTTGCGGCGCCTTAGTTTCCCGCCGGGGCAGAGACAATTACAGTAAGTGGCCAAAGTGCGTTTGGGTGGGTTGGTAGGTCCTGGAACACCACCCACTCGTCCTTAAGTAGCTCACTTTGCCGAAATTCCAGCCGCTCGCTTAACCCTTCGAAGTCCACTTGACCAACCTAAACCACATGTGCTCCGGCCAGCCAGCTTGGGAAATTGGGAAACTCCTTGCCCCGGAAAAGCGAGCGTTGTTTGTCGGTGGGCAGTGGGGAGAATCGAAGGGCGGTAGGGTCGGTGTCTGGAGCTCTCACTAACTTAACTGGCAGCATCTGGACGAAATGACTTTGTTAAGAGTTTTCGTTGCGCAATTTTCCTTATTCAGCCTGCCAAGCCGGCGATACCCCACCCACAGGACAATGGCAGCAGGATGACGAATAAAAGTGTCACTTTCTATGGCAATTTCATAATTGCATAAGTGTGGAAGTGGTCAAGTGTCTGGGCAATACTTCCGCTGCCCACCTTCCCCCATCTCTGTGCCCATAAATTTTTATTTAGTAGCGCACTTGCTAGACTTTGCCCAAAAGTTACTTACAAAGTGAAGTTTCAGCTGCAGCAACAGCAGTGTGGCACTCATATGTGGGAGCTCGACTCACTAACACATCCTGTGGTCAATGCCATAAATTTGCTGTCCTGCCTCTGTCAAGTGGACCCCGTCGCCCCAGTGCCTCCTGCACATCCTGCAGGATATATCCGCAAGTTTGGCCTCATCTCTCAAGTCGGCAAAGTGCTCGAAAGTTTGCATGCGAGGTGAGTCGTGTCTTTTCTTATTTGAAAAAGCGGTCCACCCATATTATGGTTCTTCCTGCCATGGCTTTCAATTAACCTCCGGTAGTTCTTTTTGTTTTCGCTCTGGTTTGGAAGGCCTGCAATTAGGCAAATGGGTAGCTGCAAGCCCGGTATATCCCTCAAATTTGATGGCAAACAGTTTGTCGGTTTGTCGGTTTGTCATTTGCGTGGCGGTTGACATTAATTGATCCTCTGGCCAGCGCTTATGAAATATTTCTGCTGCAGACGCAGGGCCAAAATCCATTTCGGAATGCAAACACTGTTCAAAGTGTCCGCCAAACACGAGTACCAAGGCAAATTGCAATTAACACTGCTTCTTCACCCCCCTCCCACCCAAATTTTTTTTGCGCACTGACCCAACTCCAAAAGTGTCCACTCATCGTCAAAGGACTTTGAGTCCTCGCGCTCGAGCGCCCGTCAACGCTGAAAGCGATAAGGCAATTAGAAAATACATCGCATCGTCCGCTGACGCAGCGCCGGTGCACCGAAAAAAAACAGAATTACCCCGACCCGATCTAACCCCCTCATGCCCCTCTCCGCCCGCTGATGCCATCAGATCAGACAGCCCTGTTGGTGTCAATTATTTCGAATTTCCTTTTTTCCCAATGCAGCGCTGACCCTTTGGGACGACGAGGCGGCCGCTTAATGGGCCACTTTCATTGACTGGAGTTAGCTGGCTGCCACGCCCCCTGGACAACCTGCTGCAGCGCTCACGCCCACCAAACACTCAAAAAAATGTGTTTGCCTTGTCTTAAAGACTACCAATTAAAATTATATTTGCTCACAATGTCCTTATAACTCCTTAAAGGTCATCCGCTGCACAAAACAGCCTATTTCCTAAGACTGCGACCCAATTTGATCAAGTTACAGGTAAATCCCGTCTTTAGTTTTTCTTATTGCCCATAGTCCCTATTTCCGTCAATAAAATAATTAGTGTTTTAGCGATAGAAACCGATAAAATTGGCCAATTTGGGAATGTCATACCTTTCTATGCTCGTCGCTTAATTTCCAATCGAATGGCAATTTATTCTGAAAAAATTAATTTTTTGACATTTTTTGCAAATTTTGATGATGGTACCCCTTACAAAAAACGCAAAAATTCGCAAAAAAATTAATTTTTCAAAATAGGTAAAAATTTTTAATTTATCATTAGCCTTGGTCATCCGCTGCATGAAACTTTACATCACTCGACTGTGCGACCTAATTTGACCAAGTTACAGGTGAATTCCGCCTTAAAAAGTGTAATTTTTGCTTATTGCCCATAGTCCTTATTTTCGTCTATAAAATAATTAGTGTTTTAGCGATAGAAACCGATAAAATTAGCCAAATGTAGAATGTCATACCTTTCTATGCTCGTAGCTTAATTTCCAATCGAATGGCATTTCATTCTGAAAAAATTAATGTTTTGACAATTTTTGCAAAATTTGATGATGGTACCCCTACAAAAAATGCAAAAATTCGCAAAAAAATTAATTTTCCAAAACCAGTAAAAATGTTTAATGGATCATTAGCCTTGGTCGTCCGCTGCATAAAACAGTACATCACTTGACTGTGCGACCTAATTTGACCAAGTTACTGGTGAATTCCGCCTTAAAAAGTGTAATTTTTGCTTAATGACCATTGCCCTAATTTGTGTCAATAAAATAATTAGTGTTTTAGCGATAGAAACCGATAAAATTGTCCAAATTTGGAATGTCATACCTTTCTATGCTCGTAGCTTAATTTCCAATCGAATGGCATTTCATTCTGAAAAAATTAATTTTTTGACATTTTTTGCAAATTTTGATTTTGAAATTTTACCCCTTACAAAAAGCGCAAAAATTCGCAAAAAAATTAATTTTTCAAAATAGATAAAAATGTTTAATTTATCATTAGCCTTGGTCATCCGCTGCATAAAACTTTACATCACTTGACTGTGCGACCTAATTTGACCAAGTTACAGGTGAATTCCGCCTTAAAAAGTGTAATTTTTGCTTATTGCCCATAGTCCTTATTTTCGTCTATAAAATAATTAGTGTTTTAGCGATAGAAACCGATAAAATTGTCCAAATTTGGAATGTCATACCTTTCTATGCTCGTAGCTTAATTTCCAATCGAATGGCATTTCATTCTGAAAAAATTAATTTTTTGACATTTTTTGCAAATTTTGATGATGGTACCCCTTACAAAAAACGCAAAAATTCGCAAAAAAATTAATCTTTCAAAATAGGTAAAAATGTTTAATTTATCATTAGCCTTGGTCATCCGCTGCATAAAACTTTACATCACTTGACTGTGCGACCTAATTTGACCAAGTTACAGGTGAATTCCGCCTTAAAAAGTGTAATTTTTGCTTATTGCCCATAGTCCTTATTTTCGTCTATAAAATAATTAGTGTTTTAGCGATAGAAACCGATAAAATTGTCCAAATTTGGAATGTCATACCTTTCTATGCTCGTAGCTTAATTTCCAATCGAATGGCATTTCATTCTGAAAAAATTAATGTTTTGACAATTTTTGCAAAATTTGATGATGGTACCCCTACAAAAAATGCAAAAATTCGCAAAAAAATTAATTTTCCAAAACCAGTAAAAATGTTTAATGGATCATTAGCCTTGGTCGTCCGCTGCATAAAACAGTACATCACTTGACTGTGCGACCTAATTTGACCAAGTTACTGGTGAATTCCGCCTTAAAAAGTGTAATTTTTGCTTAATGACCATTGCCCTAATTTGTGTCAATAAAATAATTAGTGTTTTAGCGATAGAAACCGATAAAATTGTCCAAATTTGGAATGTCATACCTTTCTATGCTCGTAGCTTAATTTCCAATCGAATGGCATTTCATTCTGAAAAAATTAATTTTTTGACATTTTTTGCAAATTTTGATTTTGAAATTTTACCCCTTACAAAAAGCGCAAAAATTCGCAAAAAAATTAATTTTTCAAAATAGGTAAAAATTTTTAATTTATCATTAGCCTTGGTCATCCGCTGCATGAAACTTTACATCACTCGACTGTGCGACCTAATTTGACCAAGTTACAGGTGAATTCCGCCTTAAAAAGTGTAATTTTTGCTATTGCCCATAGTCCTTATTTTCGTCTATAAAATAATTAGTGTTTTAGCGATAGAAACCGATAAAATTAGCCAAATGTAGAATGTCATACCTTTCTATGCTCGTAGCTTAATTTCCAATCGAATGGCATTTCATTCTGAAAAAATTAATGTTTTGACAATTTTTGCAAAATTTGATGATGGTACCCCTACAAAAAATGCAAAAATTCGCAAAAAAATTAATTTTCCAAAACCAGTAAAAATGTTTAATGGATCATTAGCCTTGGTCGTCCGCTGCATAAAACAGTACATCACTTGACTGTGCGACCTAATTTGACCAAGTTACTGGTGAATTCCGCCTTAAAAAGTGTAATTTTTGCTTAATGACCATTGCCCTAATTTGTGTCAATAAAATAATTAGTGTTTTAGCGATAGAAACCGATAAAATTGTCCAAATTTGGAATGTCATACCTTTCTATGCTCGTAGCTTAATTTCCAATCGAATGGCATTTCATTCTGAAAAAATTAATTTTTTGACATTTTTTGCAAATTTTGATTTTGAAATTTTACCCCTTACAAAAAGCGCAAAAATTCGCAAAAAAATTAATTTTTCAAAATAGATAAAAATGTTTAATTTATCATTAGCCTTGGTCATCCGCTGCATAAAACTTTACATCACTTGACTGTGCGACCTAATTTGACCAAGTTACAGGTGAATTCCGCCTTAAAAAGTGTAATTTTTGCTTATTGCCCATAGTCCTTATTTTCGTCTATAAAATAATTAGTGTTTTAGCGATAGAAACCGATAAAATTGTCCAAATTTGGAATGTCATACCTTTCTATGCTCGTAGCTTAATTTCCAATCGAATGGCATTTCATTCTGAAAAAATTTATTTTTTGACATTTTTTGCAAATTTTGATGATGGTACCCCTTACAAAAAACGCAAAAATTCGCAAAAAAATTAATTTTTCAAAATAGGTAAAAATGTTTAATTTATCATTAGCCTTGGTCATCCGCTGCATAAAACTTTACATCACTTGACTGTGCGACCTAATTTGACCAAGTTACAGGTGAATTCCGCCTTAAAAAGTGTAATTTTTGCTTATTGCCCATAGTCCTTATTTTCGTCTATAAAATAATTAGTGTTTTAGCGATAGAAACCAATAAAATTGTCCAAATCAGGAATGTCATACCTTTCTATGCTCGTAGCTTAATTTCCAATCGAATGGCATTTCATTCTGAAAAAATTAATTTTTTGACATTTTTTGCAAATTTTGATGATGGTACCCCTTACAAAAAACGCAAAAATTCGCAAAAAAATTAATCTTTCAAAATAGGTAAAAATGTTTAATTTATCATTAGCCTTGGTCATCCGCTGCATAAAACTTTACATCACTTGACTGTGCGACCTAATTTGACCAAGTTACAGGTGAATTCCGCCTTAAAAAGTGTAATTTTTGCTTATTGCCCATAGTCCTTATTTTCGTCTATAAAATAATTAGTGTTTTAGCGATAGAAACCGATAAAATTGTCCAAATTTGGAATGTCATACCTTTCTATGCTCGTAGCTTAATTTCCAATCGAATGGCATTTCATTCTGAAAAAATTAATGTTTTGACATTTTTTGCAAATTTTGATGATGGTACCCCTTACAAAAAACGCAAAAATTCGCAAAAAAATTAATTTTTCAAAATAGGTAAAAATTTTTAATTTATCATTAGCCTTGGTCATCCGCTGCATGAAACTTTACATCACTCGACTGTGCGACCTAATTTGACCAAGTTACAGGTGAATTCCGCCTTAAAAATTGTAATTTTTGCTTATTGCCCATAGTCCTTATTTTCGTCTATAAAATAATTAGTGTTTTAGCGATAGAAACCGATAAAATTAGCCAAATGTAGAATGTCATACCTTTCTATGCTCGTAGCTTAATTTCCAATCGAATGGCATTTCATTCTGAAAAAATTAATGTTTTGACAATTTTTGCAAAATTTGATGATGGTACCCCTACAAAAAATGCAAAAATTCGCAAAAAAATTAATTTTCCAAAACCAGTAAAAATGTTTAATGGATCATTAGCCTTGGTCGTCCGCTGCTTAAAACAGTACATCACTTGACTGTGCGACCTAATTTGACCAAGTTACTGGTGAATTCCGCCTTAAAAAGTGTAATTTTTGCTTAATGACCATTGCCCTAATTTGTGTCAATAAAATAATTAGTGTTTTAGCGATAGAAACCGATAAAATTGTCCAAATTTGGAATGTCATACCTTTCTATGCTCGTAGCTTAATTTCCAATCGAATGGCATTTCATTCTGAAAAAATTAATTTTTTGACATTTTTTGCAAATTTTGATTTTGAAATTTTACCCCTTACAAAAAGCGCAAAAATTCGCAAAAAAATTAATTTTTCAAAATAGATAAAAATGTTTAATTTATCATTAGCCTTGGTCATCCGCTGCATAAAACTTTACATCACTTGACTGTGCGACCTAATTTGACCAAGTTACAGGTGAATTCCGCCTTAAAAAGTGTAATTTTTGCTTATTGCCCATAGTCCTTATTTTCGTCTATAAAATAATTAGTGTTTTAGCGATAGAAACCGATAAAATTGTCCAAATTTGGAATGTCATACCTTTCTATGCTCGTAGCTTAATTTCCAATCGAATGGCATTTCATTCTGAAAAAATTAATGTTTTGACAATTTTTGCAAAATTTGATGATGGTACCCCTACAAAAAATGCAAAAATTCGCAAAAAAATTAATTTTCCAAAACCAGTAAAAATGTTTAATGGATCATTAGCCTTGGTCGTCCGCTGCATAAAACAGTACATCACTTGACTGTGCGACCTAATTTGACCAAGTTACTGGTGAATTCCGCCTTAAAAAGTGTAATTTTTGCTTAATGACCATTGCCCTAATTTGTGTCAATAAAATAATTAGTGTTTTAGCGATAGAAACCGATAAAATTGTCCAAATTTGGAATGTCATACCTTTCTATGCTCGTAGCTTAATTTCCAATCGAATGGCATTTCATTCTGAAAAAATTAATTTTTTGACATTTTTTGCAAATTTTGATTTTGAAATTTTACCCCTTACAAAAAGCGCAAAAATTCGCAAAAAAATTAATTTTTCAAAATAGATAAAAATGTTTAATTTATCATTAGCCTTGGTCATCCGCTGCATAAAACTTTACATCACTTGACTGTGCGACCTAATTTGACCAAGTTACAGGTGAATTCCGCCTTAAAAAGTGTAATTTTTGCTTATTGCCCATAGTCCTTATTTTCGTCTATAAAATAATTAGTGTTTTAGCGATAGAAACCGATAAAATTGTCCAAATTTGGAATGTCATACCTTTCTATGCTCGTAGCTTAATTTCCAATCGAATGGCATTTCATTCTGAAAAAATTTATTTTTTGACATTTTTTGCAAATTTTGATGATGGTACCCCTTACAAAAAACGCAAAAATTCGCAAAAAAATTAATTTTTCAAAATAGGTAAAAATGTTTAATTTATCATTAGCCTTGGTCATCCGCTGCATAAAACTTTACATCACTTGACTGTGCGACCTAATTTGACCAAGTTACAGGTGAATTCCGCCTTAAAAAGTGTAATTTTTGCTTATTGCCCATAGTCCTTATTTTCGTCTATAAAATAATTAGTGTTTTAGCGATAGAAACCGATAAAATTGTCCAAATTTGGAATGTCATACCTTTCTATGCTCGTAGCTAAATTTCCAATCGAATGGCATTTCATTCTGAAAAAATAAATTTTTTGACAATTTTTGCAAAATTTGATGATACAAAAAATGCAAAAATTAAACATTTTTTTTTTTTGCTTAACATTAAAAAAGTGATATGGGCTGTTAGCTTTGCTTATAAGCGGCACAAAACAGCATTTTTTACGACTCTGCGACTTCATTTGACCAAGTTGCAGAAATAAAACCACACTAAATATAGTGTGTTTTTATGGCCACTATTTTGACAAAAAGAAAAGTAGTATTTTGGCCATGCAAATTGATAGCACTATTCAGATGTGGAATGCTATGCCTTGTTGATATCTTTGATTAATTTCCATCGATTGGTGTCCTTAACATTTAAATCTGAAACTTTTAATTTTTCATCTTTTTTTCAAAATTTTATGATGGTACCCCTTACAAAAAATTCAAAAATTGAAAAAAAAAAAAATTATTACTTGCAAAAAGTGTTATGGATTGTTAGCTAAGGTTTTTAGCTGTATAAAATAGGCTCTTTCTTAATTGTGCGACCTAATTTGACGAAGTTACATGTAATACTCGTAAATAACCCAGATTTCAGCCAATAAAATAATCAGTATATTGGCTTAAATAACCAGAAATATAATATTGTAATGTGTCAGTTGTGGGATTTAATTGGACCACCGTAGCGCTAAAAACCTCAACAAACATCAATTCATTTGATTTTTCTGAATGGCCAGCTATACGATAGTCAAATGACTTTAAATGTTTTTTACCAGTGCAGCACTTTGGTCATGGCCATGTTGGCCATTAAACTTTGCTCCTTCCTGCTGCTGCGGCTGCCGCTTTCTTCTTTCAAATGTTTATTTTATTTTTTATGCCATTTGTAGTTTGCCGTTTGTCTTTTCCCGGCTGGAAGTTGGTGTTTTGTTTTTGAGATGAATATGCAAATATTTTTCGGTGAAAGAAAAACAAAGGGGGTGGCCATTTTGTGGCCAGGATGTGATGCCGCAGGATGCGCATCATTTCCGCTTAAAATGCAGCACAATTTGCCGTAAAAAGGTTTTTTCCACGACACTCGCCGAGCGGGCAAAAATAAGAAAATGGAAAACCCCTCTCACATAATGACAACGAAGTGGATGCAATGGAGTTGCAGTTGCAGTTGGAAAGCCAGGAAGCTCGGTAGCTGGGAAACTGGATAGCTGCTTTTCGCAATGCCCTGCACTTGCTGCATTGACCATTTAAAATGCAGTGCATCATTAAGCGAAAAATCAATAGGATTGCAAAATATTTCAATTTCAATTGACGTCTTCAAGCACTCGGCTCCACTCACGAGCTGCGACTGTAGCGCTTTTATGACCCCTACGGAATTGAAGTGCTGACCAAGCGGCACCTTCTGCCCAGCAGCCCAACTTTTTTTGGTAGCTCTGTTGTTCTTGTTGGCGGGCGAATTAAATGGACGCTTTGAATTTTTTACGATGCGCACTAAAAATCCAATTTAATGAACATTTAAGAGACACACTCGCCTCCGCGCAAGACATCGTCCTGCTTCTCCAGCAGCGGCGGCACGTAAGCGGGCATTGCGATTACGTATACGTAATGTGAGCAGCCAGCCAGCGAGCCAGCAGAAAAAAGGGCTGCCACAAGCATATCCTTTTTAATGTAATTGCTTTTTTAAGAAGTGCGGTGGCGGCTGCTGCTGCTGCTGCTGCTCCTGATGATGATGCTGCCATCTAAGACATTCGCAGATACCCACAATCCTGTCACACACAAGGGCGCGTAAATCACACCCACATGGCAGGGAAAGACGGAAAACAAATGAGGGGATTCCATCTGGAGAATCGACTGCAAAGTACCTGTCAGGAATCTTATTAGGGACTTTCGAGCGGTACTCTAACGTAGCCACAAGAATGTAGGGCAGCCATGTTTCCATCTTATTTAATTTATAAAAGTCAAACATTCATTCATTTATCTATTCAAAATTTGTAGTGCAAACTGTAGAACTTTAGCTTGCTCATTTCTTGAATGGAAGTTCGTAGTCAAACAAATGCTTATTTTCGAGCAAATAGCAAATACCCGAATCCGCACTAGCGAGGTACAAAATCCCATCACATGCAGCGGAGAAAAGCGGAAAAGTTTTGATAATGATAATGGAAATGAATTGCCCAACGAGGTCAGGGGGTGGAAATAGCGATGCAATTGCCAGCAGTTAGCAGCTGTTGCCAGTGGAATTTCTTGGGTGCACTTGGGAGCCCGAGAGGCCATCAAATGCCAACGCACGAGAATTTGGGGCACTGCTCTTGATGTGGCGCCCAATAATTATGAGCGGCAATCGGGTTCAATTATCGGCGCTCGCCACTCGCCACTCGCAATTAGTTGACAGTGGGGCAGCTTGAGTTGCAGTTGCATCAGCTGCACGTGTGCGGCATGTGGCATTTAAAAATAGTTGTGCACTTTAAGTGTGGTCTAATTATGTAGGCCTGGGCAAACTGCAAACCGCAAATGGTATTTACCCATTGGCAGGTGACAAGGGTCGAGTGGGTGGCAGCCTTCAACCTTCGAAAGTCAAAGGTCTCGACATAGGCCAGTCAATTAGCAGTTGCCTGGCTGATATTTGCTGTCACTGGCGTAACTAGAAGTCAGCTATCCAAATGAGATAAAATAAAACCCGAAATTGCAATTTTCTCCGAGAATTGCAGTGCCGAATGTGTGTGCATGTGCATCCGCAAATGTGAGGGCTTCACGTATTTACATGCAAATATGCAAAGCCTACACTCGGAACAATGCAAGCAATCAATCGCATTTCAGTTACCACAAGTTTAGGTATTTATCATTAAGATCATGTCTCTTCTGATTATAAATTCAACGCACACAATGGCACCAAGCATTGACATGCACATGCTGCATTAAGCATATTTTCCGGCTTCCACTAGAAATTGTCTCAGTGTAAGGGCATCTGGCAAGTGTGTGCCATTTACGGTTGTCAATGTGCTTGCTTAGCTGAAATTAAAGCTTAAGCCGGTGCCCAGTTCTGACCCAGTGAGGATTCGGCAGAGTGAAAAGGTCGATCCCTTTGTGGTGCCGTTTTTGGACCTCGAGCTGAAAACATGCAATAATGACAGAGCTACAACGAATATCGAAATGGAATTTCATTGGATACTTTTGCTAATATTGATTGACGACCAAGTTAATTCCGGAGGCGTCTCTTCAATGGAAATCCTCGCTTCCCAGATAGGCAACTTTTTGGAGTAGAAATTACAATTCCACTCCACTTAACCATTACGCTTTACAACAGACTCGCACACCACTTTATGATTTCCACAAAAGCTACACACACACACACACACACACGCGCGCGCGAACGCAAATCGATGGCAATGAATATCCTGCTCTCCCTGTTTTTTACGCTTGCCACCCCTCATCGCCCAGCAACAATAGCGAAATTAGCATGAGTTACTTTGTACATCCTTTGCGCAAATTTTGACACGTGCAGCCACCAATCCCGGAGTTGCCATTGATACCATACACCACAGGACTCACTTCTCCAACGCTTGCCATGCCACCCATTTCATTCCATTACCAAACCTGTTTGTATGTACACTGCTGCACTGAGAGAATCCGGTGCTGATAAGTTGATAACATTCTTATTTTTACGTCTTTCAATTGCGTGCACAGTTCATTTTCCTAAAAGCTTGTCATTTTAAATAGTTACTTTTTTGAAGAACCTTATATCAAGCGCACAGCCACGTTTGATTGAAGTGCACTGAGTGAAAAGGGGCAAAGCAGACTGAGTCTGAGGCGCAGGATCCACCGCATATCCTTGCGGTACCCCCGCCAATTCCACTTCCCAACCACCCGCTTTATCCTTTCTTCCTCTGCACTTTCTATGTTTGTGTGTAATTTAAAACTTCGTAATGTACACTTTTACCCAAGGCATTTTACTTACAATACACATGTAAACATCGCACGCACACACACACACAGACACACAATCCTATTTGGTGGCAGGTGGATAGGCTCTGCCACTTCCACCACCCACTCTCACCCACCCAACTGTATGCAAAGTGTCAGCTAACCGTTAAGCTTTGCTTACCGAAAAATGAGAGACAGCCTCGGCCGAAAGTAAACTGTGCAGATTTCACCTCTTTATCAGGCAGTACTTGTCCGCAGGAGCACTGAGAGAAATGAAAAAAAAAGAAAAGAAAAGGGAAAAATAAAAATGTAAGCGTAAATATTCATAGCTGTAGGAAATACTTCTAAAATAATTGTAGGAAATACTTCTAAACATACTTCTAGAATAATTGTGGCTAATTACTATGCGCAGCGAATACACTTGCAATATTTTTCTCTGTGCAATAGGCTGGCAGCTTCCTCGCCACTTGCATGCTGGAAAAGTGTCGGTTTCATCGACTGCGCCTCCGTGGCGCTTAGTCAAACACTGCCAGCGACATCGACACCAAGCAACACGACCCAAGGCACACTCACACCACGGCGCCGTGCCGCAGACACAGATACTCACGCGGATGCACACAGACGTGGCACACACCCACGTCGACGCGCCACGCACACAGCTGCAAGCACTGGCCCCAACTGAAAGCTAAGTGACGGCAAATATTCAAATATGTTTTTGATGTGATTTGTTGCCTTTCCCACTCAATTTGCAGCGACACTTTTAGGCTGCTTTGTCCTCTCGCCCTCCCGTTGTTGTTCCCCCTGTTGTCGTCAGCGGCAACACTCCATCTGCCCCACTGTCGCACCACCGCACCACTCAGCTCCAAGCCGCTCCGCATCACGCCGCACCACCATTAGTGGCTGCAGCCACCGCAGTGCGCGCAGCACTTTGAAATCGAAGACGTTTCGCTAGGCCTGCAGCCATGCACTGCAAACAAATGTGCTTTCGAAGTCTGTACAGAATGGGGTATGGCAATAAAATAAACATATGATTTTATTTCTGACGAATCATATATCTTATAATATAAAGGATAGATAGATAAGTTCTGTATATGGATGGCAAATTTTTTCTCAGTGCTGGCGCTGGCTTGGGCCACCGTAAATTGCCAACAGGATATTTCGCGGTTTGCCCGTTTTTTATTATTATATGTACGTACTCCCACTTTTATGCGCCTTCCATCGATGGGTCTGGATCTGGTTACAGCTGCCTGCTCCCCTTTTCCCTCTTCCCTTTTCCCTCTTCCCCTTTCCATTTCCGTTGGCCTTGTTTCTGTTGCTGTTTATTTGCCCCCTGATCAAACACTTTTCCCCTCTGCCAACCGCTCCCCCCTCCGCTTGGCTGTCATTGGCTTGGCAGCCTTTTTATTTTGTGGTTTTCACCCGATTTTTCCAGGGTTTTGTTTTTCCGTTCTGCTCTGTTCTGTTCTGTTTCGGTTTCAAAGTGTTTGTTTTCCTCAACTTTTTCGCAGAACAAGCTTTTGCCTGCTGGCTTTTAATTTGCACGCCACAATTGCCATGGCCGCCCAGAAATGCAGCGGCCGCAATTAATTACAGCGCTGATATCATGGCACTGCCTTGCCACTGCCGCAGCTGCGATAAAACTTTAGCAAATGTAATTTTAACAAAACCGCATCGCCGCCTGCTCAAGACAAGACAAGACGAGGAGCCAAAGGATCACAAGGAGCACGGGAAGGACAGCAAGCGGATCCGGCAAAACCGCCAACCTCAGTGGAACATCTTGGCTAAATCAACGCTAGTTAGTTTTAATTATAGCAATCGGGCTCATGCAATTTCCGGCCAAATGCAATTCGATGCGAGTCGATTCAAATGGGAATGGGATTGCGATTCGGATTGGGATTGCGATTGGCCATGCGGTTGCATTGGCGGCTCAAGCGATAAATGACTGGACGCGGGGACAGATGGACGGATGGATGAATGCATGGCAGAATGGCTGAATGCCTGAATGGCTCACTATGGATGTGTTATCCTCCGGCCTGCTGCTCACGGATATCCAATGAATAGCTATTCGGCGGGTTAAGCTGCTGCCCAAACTAAATCGGCTTAAAATGGCCCAACTTATCGGGGGCATGAAATCTTGGTGGCCTATTTTAGGCCTCACTTTCTCTTGCTTAAGTAGCAAACGCTTTGAATATTGATCTAATGGTCAGCTGGAAAGTTAGCACTATCCTTATCAGTTCTCCACATTTGACAAGCAATTTGAACAGCTTTGGCACCTGCGGAGCCGCAAGTGATTTGGCTTAAAGCAATGCCAGCCTGGCTAATACTCTTTACAATACTTTACGACCGACTTAGGTATCTCCCAGGATATCTGCCGGCTAATGGCAGCCGTTTGTTGTTCGGCACCTGCAGTTTATGTATTTATTACTGGCATTTCGTAGCTCGGCCAGCAAATCCTGGACAGGAAGGGGCCAGGATCATGTTTGCAGTCAGAAATAGAAGTGAAGAGGGGGGGGAATGAGCAGGGCAATCCGTAATAATCGTAATACAGAAAGCACTTTTAGCTTTTAACTTATTATTAGCTTTATTTTACAGTTGTCAGCCGGAGCAACGCCCCTGGCATTTGCAAGGACTTGTTGTGTGTCCTAGTTAGCCCCCATCTAATACCTGGCGCGGAAGGTGTGTTTTGTGCGGGGTCACGCCCACTTTTTACTGCATTTAATTCTCCAGTGAAGTATTTAATTTTATGACACGAGATCCTTTGAGCAGGTCGCAGACGGGGGCAGAGAGTGTACGGCCCTTGGAGGACAACAAATATGAAATGACTGTCATTTCTTGCATTTAGGGGCACTTTGGGGACTACTTGGCAGCATGTAACACCCAATACTTACACCCACACGCACACCTGGTCCACACACACACACACGCACACCAACCTTTGTTGCCTGTTTGTTGCTTTGCTCGTTTGCTGCTTTGCTGCTTCGCTGTTACCCTGTTTTGCTGTTTTGCTGGGGCATCATTAGCGTTAAAGCCGTGTAGCGTTATGTTATGTTTGCCATATTCCGAGGAGACGGAAGACTGGAGCAGATCCCCGCCACCCACTGGCAGCAGGGTTATCGCATAATTATGCAGCATATTAATGTGCCCTGCCCCGAAGTCACCCCTTTTTATTATCATTCATATGCAAAGTTTCCCAACAATGTGGTGGCAACCGCCTCGTCCTCCAGCTCCTTGCGCTTCCAGTCCCTCATTAGCCGTACTCTCACTCTGAGGTCGGGGATTGTTCCATTTCCTTGCCATAATTCGTTTCAGGCTCGTAAATTTATTTCAATAATTGCCGGCTGCTCGCAAGTTTCATTTCATGGAGGTGCAAATAATGTTGCTCACAACCAGACACTCGCTTTCCCTTTTACCATTTAGCAGCGAACAAAAATGTGTGAAAATATTAAAATAATAGTTGTAATTTATAACCAAATTGCCGGGAACATTACAATTTTCAGCTACTGCTACTGCTGGTGCCATTAAAAATGTTTGCTAATTAAGTTTTCGCGTTCTCAGCAGTGGGGGCACTAGCGTGAACACGCTCTTAAATAGTTTAACATCTATATATAAGCGGCTATATCCCAGATATTCAGAGTTGGCAATTTCTTGAGTCTGCAGAAAAAATGCTACACCCCTCTAATTTGCACTTAATTAAAACTTGAAAGAGCAGCAAAAGAAATATCCACTCTTCAAGGGGCACAAATAGAATTTCATTGCACTTGGCCGGCATCCAATCTCCTATCAAGGATGCGACGCCCCCTGGCTCGTCATAAAAATATATGTGCAGGTCCTGCCAACTGCAGTGAAGGCAGGACAATCCGATCGGATCGCATGGCGCAAAAAAGGCAGGAAACGTAAATGAAACTAGAATCAATTTGGTGGCTGATGATAGCCATCACTTGGATTGAGATTAAGGCCAAAACAATGAAATTTCAAAAGCCAAATACTTGGCAAGAATCGGAGGTGGAAAAGGCAAGAAATGAGCGCTCATTTTCAAATCCAACGAAATCTATCTGTATTTGGCGGCGTGAAAATGAAAGCCGGGAAAAAGCAAAACAACATAGCCTGCCATATTTACGCCGCCCCCCCAGCTGCCGAGATAATGCATAAAATTATGTAAATATTCCGAAATTATCATTTAATTTCTAAAATTGTTTATGTTTATGCACGGTAATAAGCAACCTACAAAACCGGCAGCCGCTTTGGTCCACCCCAAAAATACCGACCCATCCACGCACTTTTGGCGCACTTCAACTTAATTAAAAATTACTTTACAGACGCCAAATACTTTTAATTATTTTGGGTTCAGCGGTCGAATGGAAAGCGAGCCAAAACCAACCGGCTGCCCAGCCACCAGCCACCAGCACCGGGAAAATGTTTTTCCATCCATTTTCCCCGCCACCCATTTTACCATCCACCCACTCGCTTTTATGGCACCGCCATTGTTGATTTTGCATAAAGTACCCGGAGCTGATGCGATGATGCCCCATGCAGCCCAATTAAAAGCGTTCGGAAAACGTTTCGAAATAAAAATAATAATTCGAGGGCTGCATTTTCGGGCATCCTGTATCCCGTATGCCGTATCCTGTATCCTTTCGGTCCGCCGGCGGAACGGAGCGGAATTTATGCAAACCGCGGGTGACGCGGCCCAAAAAAACCACCCGGAACGCAATTGATGGCTGGCTTCATTGATTTTCCATTTGATTTTACTCATTCGTTTTTATGATTTGCCTGCGAATCGAAATGTTCTCGTGCCCAACTCGAATCGCGTTCGGTAATGGTTGATTGTGCGATAGGATTCCTGCTCTTTGCACTCATTGTACTCCAAAAAAAACACACTCCCCACTGTTTTTTGTGCTTTGGGTCACAGTGAGCCACGTGATTCGCATTATTTGCAATTTTGGGTTTTTACGCGGCCCTCATAAAGTGCGTTTACGCGGATAGGATGGGTTGGTGCCTGCCATTCGATGTTGTTTTTATTTAAACCACAGAGTGGAGGGTGGACCTCTAACATCCTTTGCCTCTTTGGGAACTCAAAAGTCCTGTCTTCTTGCAATTCCAGTGTGTGATCTTTGGCTTTGCAATTTATGTACTCTCAAAAAGAAGTATGAAATGCCACAGGACCTTCGATAAAGTCTGCAGAAAGCCATCCTGCCATTTAATTACACTCGAAGAAAGTCACTGCAGAATTTTTTACATTAATATTAATATTATTATGGCCCATATTCAATTTGAACTATTATTTAAAAAGGCTGCCGTTGCCAATCTTAATTCAAGTATGATCAGTTTTTTTATATTTCATTGACAAATAAAAAGTATTTTCACTTTACTTCGAGCTGTTGGGCGCTTCTGAGGCAGCAGAGGACGCAGTTTTGTTCAATTCATAAATGAGATAGGACACACACATGCGACATCCTCGACCTGGTTTATCCGCTAAACTCCTGATTTATCTGCCATCCACTCGCAGCGCGCTCCTCTTGTAATTGCGTTGGACCAGGATGAGGATAAGGACGAGTTGGAGGACTTTTGTTCTATTTCTGTGCCAGTTCTTGACCATTTTCCTTGATTGCAATTGAATTGCATGCAATTTCCGCTGCTGCTCTCAGATTTAATACAATTGATAAATACGTTGTCCCAGTGTTGAGTGTTGAGCTTCTTTGTGACTTGGCAGCTGTCTAACAATGAGTGCTGGCTCGGCTTAACCCCTTGATGCCGAATGTCCAATGCCCAATGCTCGATGTCCGGTGTCCGGTGTCCGGTGTCCAGTGTCCACTGGCCGTCGTCCCAAATGGAAAACACTTCACACCTAGCTGCCAAAATAAGAGTGAGAGAGGAAAAGCCTTTTCACCGAGCATCAGGAACTGAAAGCCTGGCACTCAACTGGCTGGCTGGCCAAAAATGTTTTGCGCTTTTAATTAAAAGTAATGTCATACAATTCCATTACACTCGGCCCGAAATGTGTGCGCCACACATTTACATATCCCGGCTAGCAAGGAGCCTTCGTCCGGCGTCCGGCGTCCTTCGTCCTTCGTCTCTCTTTCACACTTTGGGCCACCTTTTCCGAGTGTCCTGCGCCATCTTTCAGCCAGGACTCTGTCTCGGCTTTGTCATTTGTATTTGTTTTATTTCCATGCCGGCAGCGCACTTCGAATGTGGCCCACTGGCAAAGTGACAACAAAAGTAAATTAATGTGCGTACATCTCTGGCCCGAACCCCACCACATCCTGTATCCTTTACTCCCCTGTACAAGTGTGTGCGTGTGGTTTTCGCCTCTGCCTCTACAGGTAATTTATTGCATTCAAACATAATGGAAAATATTTTTGCTACCCTTCCATTAGACGGGGACTCGACGATGACGAGGACAAGACATTAGCATTAAGTTTATATCCACACATCAACTGTCCTGATGATAGAGCCTGATCACCTGCCCGCACCGGGCTGCCTTCCACCTGGCATATTGGGTATATTAGTGTTAACCCCCCAAATATAGACAAATTGCCCGGCCCATACGTTCTCATTTCGTTGGATGCGTTCCGTTGTTAGCCATCTGCAAGGGGAGGGGACTTCGGGACTTCGACCTGCTATCGATATCTTACTTAAAAACGAATTGACATTAATTGAAGGCATGCCAACGGCAAACAAAACTAAATAAATAACAACGACTGGCCAAGGAATGTGCGGCCAGGCATGTGGAATGCTGCATGTCCTGGCTGGAGTTCCTGCTTCGCTGCTCGTCCAGGCACTGCAAAAATATATATAAATATTTTATAGGTTTTAGAGGTATACAATATAAACTATTGCCTTATAAATGTGGTTATAAAACGTAACAGTTGCTTGGGTAGGACGCCTTTTTACCAGGGCAAACAAACCCTCCTTTCATTTAGTTCGGTTAGGAAAGCCCCCTTTTCTTGCAGTGCACCTGCACTGTGAGAGCGGGAACCTTGTTGGCTTCGAGTCGATATTGTGGCGTCGGCCGACCAAGTTTTCAACATGGCAAATTCAATTGTCGTTTGATGCGGCGACAGCCCAGCCGCAGCAAACCGAAGTCAGCCACATCAAGGGGCATCAGGGGCGTAGTGGCCGGTCCTTGAGGAGGGGAGCCAGCGGAGCAGCATATTTGCGCCATGCCTCGGCATTCACCTGATGAATTTATCACAGCTGGGAATGAGTACTCTGCCGGAGCAGCAGGAACAGGAGGAGGAGGAGGAGCAGGAGCAGGAGCAGCGGCAGCCAACACAACCACAACAGTTGTCGTTGTCTGCTAAATTGGTTTTCTTTTTGTCAATTGGGGATTTCGATTGTTGCAAGAGGCCAAAGCGACGACATGGCCAGAGAATCTAGAGTCGGGAATGGAAAAAAGCTGCCAGGATAAGTAGTAAGTAAAATAAAGTAGGAGGAGATACGACGGCGCTCGGAAAGATTCCGCCACGACAGAGGCCCGCTGAGACAAACTGCCGGCAAGAAGTTAAGCGCACAAACATCAATGGGGTCAGCTAATGCTCCATCCCCATCTCAATCGAGTATTGATAAAGTCGAGGAAGGCCAGAGCTCGTTGTCCCTCGGCTTTCCCCCTTGTGGCACCGTTGCGGGCCCCGCGGGCAATGAGTAAACAATGACATAATGACAAGTGGCGGAGAGTTTAAGTGATAAATAATTAATTGATTTTTGTTGCAACAAAAGCAAAGATGGCCATCCTGGCTGGACGCTCTCGAGTCCCGAGGAAAGAAAAGAAGTTCAAGACCAGGCAACGAGATAAGTTAAAAGGTAGATTAAGATAAATGGCGACTCGTTCTTCGGCTGTCGCAGCTGCCACGCCCCCTGTCCCTGTCCCTGCCCCATCCCCATGCCACCGCCCAGCTTCTGTGTAGTTGTTATTTTTTAAACACGAATTTGCCGGCATTCCTCTTGTTTGTTCCTTCGCTTGTTTCGCATAATAAAACAACAGTGGGTTGGCCAAGAAGCGGGAGTAATCGGGCCATCCAGCCTCCTGGGGGCGTTTGGCCAGTTGTGTCCTTTTTATTGGCCCATCAGCGGCACTCGGCCCGGAAGTTGGCTGTCTATTTCCGCCAGCGTTTGATTTCGGAATTGTTATTTTTATGAGCCAGCCCACTGTAGCGCTACCTTTTCATGGGGAAACTCGAACGGATTTAAGTGCTGTGCTGGTGGCAATAGCTTAGCCATCGCAAAGTCTAGTGTGCTGGCCAAAACGCCGTATGTATATCCCGAAATCGATTTTAACTGCCTTCCTTGAATTGCTTTCAATTTACAGTTATCCTAATGTTATTTATATGTGGAATGGTCCATTATCCTACTTGTGCACTTGTGCCATAACTATGCACGTATATGTGTGTATAAAATATTACGAGTAAGCCAAGCCACTTTTTGCCCAGGAAATGCCTCTTAGCTAATTGATATTTAGTGTTCCAATTAATTTAAAGATTGATTGGCCCTTTGCTTCCACTGAAAATATTTTGATAGTCCGCCCTTCTATATGTCAACTCTTTCGTTTCATGTCTGCTTGGCCCCGGGTATATTTATATTTTCATACCAGTCGATATATTGATTGTGGCGTAATCGCGGATCTGCCCGGGTATTGCCCAGTTACGCACTCAACGAGGTCCTTTCACATGCCACATTCTCAATGGCCACGCTGCGTTTGCATAATGCCGGCCCTAATGCCACTAAAAAGTCGCTGATTGTTATCACAATGTCACCGGGACCCAGAACAAAAAGCAAAATCGAATATACAAAAAGCAAACACAAATAGGCAACGTCAGCGGCGTCGCTGGTGGCTTTTCATTAATTTTCGGCACGCAGGGTCGCAGCGGGGCGGGGGGTTCTGACCGGAAGGGGCGGGAGGCGTGAGTACATACTGGCAGAGCGGCTCGAAAGTCCTCCCAAGCCAATGGTCTCATGTAATCCTGGCCAAAACCCACGCGTCTCCTGTGCCCGTAGGTGCGTTGCTTGTGTGTGTGGGCTCGAGTGTGAGTGTGTGTGTGTGTGTTTGCCAAAGTCGGCTGGAGTGTGCTCCCAAGTGAATAATTTGTTATCAGCGCATAATCAACGAGACAGCCGCAATACATACTCACACCCCCAACGGTGGGCGGGCGGAGGGCGTGGGGCAGTGGGTCACCGAAGGAAAGGTGAGGTCCTGACCATTTTACTTAACGCTGCCATACATTCAGGCCACTAAGCACAGTTGCGGTGCAAAAAACTAGCACTTTCGACTCAAGATCAATAGCTTAACTTGTGTGCATAAAATAACTAAAAGACAGATACAAAATAAAACATTATCCATTAAGATGTCATGTCTATCTCGAACATAAAATGCTTAAACCTTTTTTTGTATACTTGAGGTAGATATTTCGTTGTACCCTTAATTGTGCACGAATGTTTGTGGGTAAAAAAGGTTGCCGCCATCAAAATAATTACGATACAGGGCTCGACATGCATGTTGTTGCCGCGCTGAGTGCGTTTGTGTGTAGCAATGCGTGTGCACAACAACAAAAAGTCATTTAGTTAAAAACCTGACTTTTTATTTGCGCCGCGGGTTGTCCCCCTCGCAGCCCCTCGCACCCTTAACCCCCGTTAACCCACTGCCGCCCATTCTGTGTCCCGCGGAGTCAGCCAGGCGTTGAACACTTCATCAACTCATCAGAGCGCGCCCTTTTTGCATGTCCTTAACCGTTTAACGGCGCCCGCTCACCCACACCAACGCATCATTTATTGCTGCGGTTGCTCCTGGTACGTATTTTTGTTTGTTTGTCTTGGCCCGACTCGCAGGCTCACACTTACTCACACGCGGACTCACACACATCAAACATAAAATACACAAAATTACTCTTATGAAAATTAATAAGTTAACTTTTTCTACGCTCGACTCTTCGCCAGTACATTTTTTATTGCGCTCATGTGTAAAAGTACGAAAGTGTATGTGTACCTATAATATTCCGGGGAATATATTTTCACTTTTTCATATTTTGTTGCTTTCCCTGCCTGTTTTGCTTCATTTGAACGCATTTGCCTCGCGTAATGAAAGTAATTGAAATTAAAAGTAAAGAAACGTGTTGCACGTAATACATGTAAATATCTGCGAGAGTGTGAGTGCCCCTGTCTGTGTGTGTGTGTGTCGCTCTGCGCATGTATGTGTGTGCACTTTGCTGGCAGTTCCAAATTAATCCCTAAAGTAATTAGAAAAAAAATTCCAAATGAGTTCGAGTAGCACGAATGTCTGAGCGAGTTGGGATCGCAGAAAGGTTCGTGCCGAGTGCATATTTTGCAGGCAAATTCCGAACTTTGGCACCACGACAACCGCGAGATAATGTGGCAAATGGAGGAGTGGCCCACAAAAGTGTGATTCTTAAAATGTGTGCCAGCCCCAAACGACTGAAATATCAAAGCAAGAAGTTAATACTGCTTGAAGCTGTCAAGGAAAAAATGTCAATTAAATGTAATTAAATACATTTCTTTTGATTGAGGGCAAAGGTTGCAAAAGGGATGATTCGCTCAGATCCGAAAGGGTTAATAAGTCGTTAGCACGGTTTTCTGTTCCGAAATGAATAGGTGAGGTTTTAAGAGCACCCAAAACTTTCTTTTCTTCGGATTAAATTAAGTGGCAACGCAGCTAAGCAATTAAAATGAATGCGAATGAAACGAAATTGAGCTCGGAAGTCCAATAAATTCGTTATATTTTGCCATTATCACGTATTTATGTTTATAATATTCGATAGTAAAGCGCTTGCCAAGTGAAACAGCGGTGTGGTTGCATGTTTCCGGCTTGTTTGTCCGGGCTGCAGGATGTTGTTTGCTGGCTGAACTGCCAGCGAAAGTTGCATTACGCCAGTCGCGAAATTTCTGTTTTGGCCAGTCTCCGAAATGTCAACGCTTCTGGCCGAGCGCGAAAACTTTTCAGTCCTTCACACAAAAAATAGCACGGATATGTGTGTCCACACAAAGTTGCTGTTGAGACTGCCGGCGGAAGCGGAAACGTTTTGGCAGCGTGTGAAAAGCAGCCCAAAACCCAGCAACGACTGCTGGCTGGCTGGTTGGTTGGTTAGCTGCATGCCAGGCTCATTATGATTCAATTTCCCCGCTGCAGGCGCGTCTTTAATTTACCACCCACACAGACACACGCACACACACACACACGCACGCAGGCCACCCGCTGTGACAAATAACCGAAGATTTTCATGGCATTTGGCAGTGTTTATCTGCTGCATTAGCACACGCACAATGCCAGTGGCCGAGATGGCCAAATCCTGGCCCATAGATGCCGCAATTGCAACACTGGCGAAATTCCGCCGCCATTCGGCGATGGCTCGCATATTCGCGCATCGACATTGCCCTCTTGGCCATCGTGGGTTAAGGCGGATGGGGGCTTGGATGGGGGCTGCCTGTCTGTTGGCTTGTCGGTCGCCAGCTTCCGCACAACATTTATCAAATTCGTGGATGCCTGCTGCAACGTTACGCGCCAGTTCAAAGTCCAACATTAAGTTCCAGGTATTTGCAACTTTTCGACAAAGGATTTTTGGCTGCAATCGCGGCCATAAATTACGGCTATCCCCATTCCCGTGGCTTGCTGTGTTCTGTGTGTTACGCTGTGTCTACTTAGCGCATAATTAGCTGCATGAAGTTTGACAGAGGGGCTAGGACGAAGTCGAGGTGGCCAAATTAGTGTTCGAGAGAAAAATGTCTGCGATGATAAATGTGGAAATAATGTTCTGCTGCTCCTGCTGCTGCTGCTGGGGAATTAGCATTTCGGAGGACGCCTCATTTCTTAAAGCTCCAAGCACCCGAGTACCCATTAAGTTATCCCACACCAGGCAACTTTCCACACCAAAGCCAGGGAAACGAATAAATAAATCAGAAATCGTTAAGTAAATAAATAAAAAATCATTTAAGCAAATACAAATCAGAGGGGGGCGCCAACGGTGAAAGGAAAACGGAATAAAAAGGAAAATGTTGCGACCTTTGTTGTTGTCATCTGTAAACGTATACGTATACGTATCTGTGTGTGTGTGTGAGTGTGTGTGTTTGGGGATGTCTGTGTGCTTTCATCGCTCGGTTGTTTGCACTTGAAGGCATTAAAAAGTTTTTCTTGTGAATAAACGTGAATGAAGTCGTGTGAAATCAATTGTAAACAGGGTATCAATACCAAACCAAACACTCGTACTCGGGCCACATGTGTCTCGGTGGCACACAGGGACGGGATAAAGAGGCGATAATCATAATCAGCTTGCCGCACACATGCACACACACACAGGAATTTGTATGTGTTTGGGCAACCAAAAGGGGCACACCTGCCATTGGGTATTTGCAGAATTTTCACAGAGGTTCTGCTCGGCATGGAATGCAATTGCAGAAGGGAATCCGGCAACGAATAAATAAAATGCATGCAACCATAATTTAAAAGACAAAGGCCATGGCCAGAAAAGATTCACTGCGACATACTAATATTGTAATCATAAATTTTCATAAACAATTTTGCTTGCCTGCAGTCCGACTCTCACTTCCTCCGCTGACTCTACGGATTCCGGCTCGTGTTTCCCGGAGACCACGACATTTATAATAATTAATTGTGCGCAAATATATGCCCGCAAATGGTCAGCGGAGGCAGGCCAAAGTCAGTTTCAGTTCCACTTCCATTTCCGTCTAATGAAAGGTCCCTGCTCGGGCGCCACTAGCGGGGCCATTGCAAACTGTGAGTTATTTGTGGCGCCCCGAAACGCACACACACACACACACACACACACACACATCCACTCACACATAGAGAGCAATAGAATTTACAGCCCTCGTTTTGGGGTCGCAGCCCCGACGACCCGCGGTCAGCAAAGGTGCGACACATAAACTCGAACGGATGGGCAAGCCGAATAAAAAACGTAGCATACTGTTGTGCGTACGGGGAGGGGCAAAGCGGACTTTATGCTCGGCGAGCGATTGGGCTATCTGGTGTGGGCCATCTTCATTCGGGTCCGCCGCACCAAGCAGAAGCCAACAAATTGCAACATTTATTCTGCAAGATGAATGGTCGCTTGACAATTTATATGTGTGGCCATAATTTTGAACTGCCTGCCAGCCAGGGACTGGGACCCCCACCATTGGAGTACCGGATACATGGAGGGCATGGCTTCTCGATCTCCTTACGCCCGTCCGCTCATAATGGCCAAAAATTAAAAACAGTAACCACCACAAGACGAAGCGACCGCTAGGGAAATGGCAATGTGTGAAATAAATTGCTAAATAAAATAAACGAGCAAACACACGGCGACAAATGAGCAAACCGCAAAACGGGCGGAAGTAAAATGGAAAATAGACAATGCCCAAGGAGCGAAGGCCGAAAATAAATGCAATTAAAAGCGATACAAATAAAGGAAGGCGACTTTAATGGCGCTGGGCATTTAGTGGACTGCCGCTAAGATAAGTCATAAAAAATGCTTCACAGGGAATTTTAAAAATTACACAAAAAATATAACCAGTTATATACTTTTGCATACTCTCAAACTCTTTCGAGGTAATTTCAGAAACGTATTAAGTAAAATAGCAGACTTACTATTATGCATTATATTAACACAAGTATCGTTAGTGGTTTATTTGAGCGAAAATGCATATCTAACTGCACTCCTCCATATCAGAAAAGAGCTTTATCAATAATAATTATCAAACCTATTGCGGAATTTCCTAAGGGCCTCTGCGTGGCAAAGTCGCACTTCCGCAGGCTCGCTTTTTGGCCTTATTTATGCGTATCCAGCCCCGTTTTCATTATGCGCTGCTTTTCCAGCCACTTGGACAGTTAATTTTGAATTGTCACCGAGCACGTTAGCCTGGATTCGCAGCGGGTGGTTCAGTTGGTGGTTCAGTGGGTGGTTCAGTGGGTGGTTCAGTGGGGCTGGGGTGCAAAAGTAGCTCGAGGAGTTCATTGTTATCGCCGTGTTATGCACATTCCCCGACAATTAACACGCGAGCCACTTGAGCAAACAGCGGCAATGACGATGGCAATGGCGATGGCGACGACCAAGTGGCTGCATAAGCGATAAAACGTTCGATACACAATGTCCTGCCGCCGCCGGTCAAGCGAGTCCTGGCTACTTACTCAAACAAAACTCCTGCGGATTATGCGGGCGGTTTGGGGAGTGCGTGAGCGCCTGTCTGCCTTCGGTTTGATTTATTTGGTATTGTATTTTTCCTTCTCATTTTGGTGCTTTTTTTCACGTTTAGGTTTTTATTTTGTTATTCCTGGTTTTGTTGGCCAAGCCAACCCTGTAAACCTGAACACCTGTTGTTGTCCTTAGGAGCTACTTTGCGACATCGTCCTGCTTGCCGGAATTTAATTGCCCTTTGTTGTCGCTTTCGTCGTTGTCGTTTGTACGGCTCATTTATTTACATTTTGTTAACATAAACAATGCGTAAAAGTTCGATGGCTTTGGACGGCATAGTGGGCGTGGTCGTGGTGGTGCGAGGTGGGTGGTGGGCGGTGGGCGGTCGGGATAATTTTGATTGCCTGCGCTTTTTGGCCACTTCGAATGTGCGTGCGTGTTGGCCTGTTAATAAGCTGGCCAACTATATCGTATGGACTCCTGGCCTGGGTAGCGGGTCAGTCGGCAGCTCGCCTCGGAAATTGGCCATTGTGGTGGCTAATGCGTGTGCCTAAATGTGTAGATAATTTATGCGTGGCATGTAAATATTGACATGGCCCAAATCCCACCCGCTGGCGCCCACTCGCTCAGCGAAAGTCAATTAAAATTAATTTTCATTGAATGCCTAGCGAGGCGGAGGTGAGACGCACTGAGGCGTAAGTCCTGCAGCCCGTGGACTGCAAGACAAAGGAGCCGAAAAAAGAGAGATGCTAAAAGGAAAATTCGGAAAAATTTCTGGGTGAAAACAGCTAGAAAATTGCGCAATTTCCTGCGCCTGCAGATACGAGAAACACGAATCTATGCACAATACTCTCGCACTCACTCACTCACTCTCTCGCTGTCGCACATTCATTAAAAGTCGAGTCCTGGCCAGCAGGACTTTGGGGAATCGCAACCAAATTAGTTGCACAGCCAGTTATTATTACTGCAGTGCTGGGCCGCTTAGGCCAAACGGAAAGGAAACGAAACGGGACGAATCTGAATCTGATTCCGAGTTGAACATGGCCAGAGTTCGCTTTTTGGCCCTGGCCAATTTAAAGTTATTTGTAAATGCAACTAATTTGCCGTAGACAAAAGGGACTTCTTCAGGCCTTAATTATCAGCATGGTTCTGCTTCGGCTCTCTTGTTGTTGTGTCAACCCTTTGTTGTTGGCATTTTCCCCCCCACCCCCACCCACACCCCACTCGGCCCGCACCGGAAAAATGTACTTAATTAACATGCAACTGGATCATGGAGACTCAGTTTTGAGTTTCGTTTGAAAGGCGAGCGCCCAGCTGCCTCGCAGCCACTTTTGTTCCCGGTTCAGTTGAATCTGACAAGTATCGATGGAATTTTCATCTCGACTGGGGCTCCAGTTGCCTTTTGTGCAAATGATAGCATTATGCTAACTAATAAGCTTTTGCCGTTCGCCTCACCAATGCGCTTGTAATTAAAACTCCGCCCAGCCTGATGGGCGCGACATTTCTGAAAGCTACTAAAATGGCAGCAGATTTTCGACCGTCGCTTTAAACGTTAAGCAGTCGTTTAAGATGTTCGCAGGTGTAGCTGTCGGAGATTTCGCACACGTACGCCTGGTGTGAGTCGGCTCAATGATTTGACATGATTGGCAAGAATGTTGCCATAGTTGCTGGGGATAGGACATGGCGCAAGCGTCGCTGTGACGCCGGCAGCGGTAACCACAACAAGCGGAGCAGGCGGTGTCCTTGTTCCGTTTCGTCCTCGCTGTCGTCGTCAATAAGTCAAAAGTTGGAATTTCATTATGCCTGGCCCGAAAGTAGGCAACGCATTTTGGCACACAAACGCCGAACGGGGGGTAACTGAAACTAAAGCCCACTGCCGCGCCATTGGCTGATGTCCTGTTGTCCTGATGTCCTTACCCTCCACGGCCTACGCCCCGGATCCATTCTGCCCGCTTCTGCCCGCTGCCCCGCATTCCTCCTGCCATCGCCGCCCCTTGGAGAGACAACATGCGCTGCAAATTTGTCATTTTGCCAAACGTCTAGCGATGTGAGTTAGTAACCGACGACATCGACGAGGACGAGTTTTAGCAGCCGACTCAGGCCGGAAAAACCAAAAAAAAACACAAAAAAGAAAAGAGCTGAGAACCGAAACCAACTACCAGAACGGGAAGCAAATAAAAATTGAATAGCGAGCGGAACAGCCCGACATTGGCGGGGCATGGTGGGCTCAGGGGTTGGGTTTTGGGTTGCAAGTTCCGGGAGGCTTTCATGTTGCTGGCGCAAGTAGAAAATTAA
This sequence comes from Drosophila erecta, assembly GCF_003286155.1. Lineage (NCBI taxonomy): Eukaryota > Metazoa > Arthropoda > Insecta > Diptera > Drosophilidae > Drosophila > Drosophila erecta. The sequence continues at coordinate 4,260,493 of NW_020825194.1, forward strand.
ATTCTTGTTTCGCACGTCATTTAAATTCGACATTGTCAGTGTATTGCGGCACAGTGATCACTCGCAATATGACGCTGTCTTAATAATATAATAATTAATAAGCTAGAAAGATGTGTACAAGTATACGGAAAGAATCAGAATTTGGCCCATGATATATATTACTAAGATAATGCTGAATATGTTGAAGCACTAGATTTGCTTAAGAAAATCCAATGTTTTGGTGGGACTTATTTACTTTATTTTGCTGCTGGTTATATCCTTGGAGTCCACTGTACTTGTGTATCGCGGCCGCGGATAAGACATCGACAGCTGCGGTGGCGGCAATGCGTTTAATTTCATTTGCGGCTCTGGCTGCTTGGCAACCGCAGCTCCAGCTCCAGCTCCAGCTCCAGCTTCTAGCCAGCAGCCTCCATAAAAAGCAGTCGAGGCAGCCGCCAATCGTGTCCGCTTGATTTGACTCGACTGGGGCGAAGTTGGCCCGTTCCATTTGCAGTTGTTATTGAGACGGCGACAAGGCCGCGCTACTTGGTGGCATCAGCGTAAATGCAATCAGGCATAAGCTGGGCGCAAACAAGTTCTGAGTGCGAGTGTACCCCATGTGCTGTGCAGGGGGTATAATGATCACGATCTACACTTGCCACCTAATGCCGTGGGAAATGACGCTAAGGGCTTAAGTGGGCACGACACGCCAACCTTGAGGGCGCCGCCCGTGGCGCAGAAAAGTATGCGACACTTTTAGCGGCAATCGAATGATGCCACGATTTTCGCAGTTGGCCGTCGCCTTCGTCGTTCGGCCAAGACAACAATTATCCGGCGAAAAAATGGGGGCGGGTATTTCAGTGGGCGTGTGGAGCGCTTGGTCACTGGCAATGAAGTCGCAAAGTCGTAAAAATTATTTTGTGACAAATCGTCCGCGTACGTGAGCCTCATTTAAATGCGTGAGTCCCAAAATGTTATTAACAATTCAACGGGCCATCTCTTCCCCTGCATGGAAAAGAAATGACTTTGGGGCGGGGTTCAAAGGCCAAGCCCAATTCGAAACCGCTGAAAAGTGCGCATCAACTATTTCAACTATTTTGCCACGCACAAGTCCTCGCAGCAAACAGCTCTCCCAAGTTTTCCACAGCGCAAAAAGGACGTTCATAAATAAAATAAACCATTTAGATTGCTTTTATCTTGCTACAGGTGTGCAGGGGCGTATTTAAAACGACGACTTTCTTCCCTTGGTATTTTAGATTAAGTGCAGAAAACGCTACCAATAGACGGCAATGATTGATTTGGCATACTTTTTCCCGCAGTGCAAGAGCCCCAGTCCTCGCACATTGGGAATGCTAACAACAACGTGACATGGCTGAAGAAAAGGGCAAGTGGGATGAACTGGATTGGGTTCAGTCACTCGGCGAGTGATGTAATATGTAATATGTAATAGCGACTATGACGAGGACTTGCTTAGCGCTCGCTAAGCTGTCGCCTGCATGTGTCGCCGTGCATGTGTTATGAGGGGCCACTGTACTTTTCGCAGTATGAGGGGCAACGTTTTAAAATAGTAAAACGCCGCTCCACGCTGCCATAAGCGGCAAATTGCGTGCCATGGAAAATTGTGCGTGAAATGTAAAATACACCCAAAGGCTCGGACAGTTGCCCCCTCGCCTGCCATATCCTATCCATATACTTGTAGTTATCCTGGCATTGCATTGCGTGCGTGTCCTGGTCGGATCGAGAGTCGCCCTCTCTGTGCCCAAGTCATAACTGTTTGGGGTGCGTCGTCCTGAACGTTACCCTCCATTTCCTATGTGCCACCACCATCGAGGGCTGCCATGTATCAGTGCACTTTGGCTCCGAGTTGCAGGCCGTCCTTTTAAGTAAATTAAGCATAAAAACGCAAAGTGGACGCCATTATGTCGCAGTGCGTTGGCATCGTTGTTGTTTTTCTCGCCCCATATTCGTGGCAGTGTGAAAACGAGCTCGAGAATGAAAGCTCCGTCGACTCGGCTGACATTTCAGCGTTTTTCGCTTTTGCCACTTTCTAATTTATTTATGGAATACGCACACATACACACGCCCAGGAGCTCCCCTATATAACGCGTATGCATCGGAATTTCCTCGCTTTTCCTTCCTTTAATTGCAGTTGAAGTGCGTGTAACAGTGCTCTCGGCGCTTATGGTTATTGTTGCTATTAGATTCGCTAAGGGGACTCATATTTCTGTTGATTCACGCAAGGAATAAACAATCAGCAAGTCCGCTTAACGGACTACGATGGTTATTGCCCCTTAAGGGGGAATATACAAAATTAAAAGTGAAAAACCTACTCTGCACTCTTAATTTATATAGAATACAGGATTAGTACAATATTAATTTAACATTTAAAATATTGATACAGCTTTGAGGGGCTCTTGATCGGCCTTGAAAAACCATAAACTATTTCAACAAGTAATTTGCATACCAATAGGCCAGCAATAAAACCCACAAGTTTCCCCGAGTTTAATGGACTTTGAATAAAATTGAACTAATTTCGTTGGCATATTCTCGTGCGGTAATCATCCATGGCTGCCACGTAAATAGACATGATATCATAAACTATTTGAATTTAATGGTTTTGTCATTTCACAGTCTCCAGAAATTGATTACTGCCTTCACCCAATAAAAGTTGACTGATCCTTGGCCGAGGGCTGTGTCGCTCGTAAAATTGTCCATAAACTTTTTTCCACTTGTTTGGCAATTGTCTCGATGCTCGTTTAATTTTTCAACACGACTCGTTTTCCATATCGTGGCAAATGACTATTAGCCGATGTAACGAGTGCCAGTGCCTCATTGTCCTGGCAAACAGTGCGTAACGGAAGTTGGTCGTCCTTCCAAAAGGACGAGGCCCAAGGAGGAGCAGCAGCAAGTTGACGTCGCATTGATTAGCGCGTGCCATTTGCCTATCATAAATGTCATAAATTGATTGTCGTAAAGAAATGTCAACGAGGAAGTTTATTTGTTTTACGACGCAGGATACGAAACGTTTTACAGTCGGTAAAACTGATATAGAATTTCTCTGGGGCGCCGTTTGCGTAATGAGTAAGTGACGTCGGCCTATAAAAAGGGTTCCTTGTGCCGCGTTCAAGACTGGCACGCCTACGTCGCGTATACGCAATTTAATAGCCGCAAATATTGGTCACAAAAATGGGATTGATTGACGCTCGACAAAGGTGGCATTCGGCGTTTTCAAATTGTCACGCTAATTGTGGAACATGTGGGCGTGGCCGAGGTCCTTTGGTATGATTGTTTTTATACCCGTTACTTGTTGAGTAAAAGGGTATACTAGATTCGTAGAAAAGTATGTAACAGGCAGAAGGAAACGTTTCCGAAAATATAAAGTTTATATATTCTTGATCAGGATCAATAGCCGAATCGATCTGGCCATGTCCGTCTGTCCGTATGAACGCCTCGATCTCAGGAACTACAAAAGCTAGAATGTTAAGACTAAGCACGCAGCTTCCAGATACTTGAAGTGGCATACCTCTAAATGTTTCTAGAGCAATTCTCTAAAAACCTGCATTCAAATTTGGAAATTTATTTTTTCGAAATTTTTTGGTAATTTTTCTGATGCTGTGATGTTGTAGAATTTCAAAAATGTCCCAAGGCTGAAGTTCTAAAGTCCATAATTCAACTTATCTTAATCGGATTTTGAAGTGGAATACCTCTAAATGTTTCTAGAGCAATTCTCTAAAAATCTGCATTCAAATTTGGACATTTTTTTTTTTTTTAAATTTTTGTCATTTTTCTGATGTGATGTTGCAGAATTTCAAAAATGTCCCAAGGCTGAAGTTCTAAAGTCCGTAACTCAACTTATGTTAATCGGATTTTGAAGTGGCATACCTCTAAATGTTTCTGGAGAAATTCTCTAAAAATGTGCATTCAAATTTAGAAATTTATTTTTTTTTTGAAATTTTTGTCATTTTTCTGATGTGATGTTGTGGAATTTCAAAAATGTCCCAAGGCTGAAGTTCTAAAGTCCATAACTCAACTTATCTTAATCGGATTTTGAAGTGGCATACCTCTAAATGTTTCTGGAGCAATTCTCTAAAAATCTGCATTCAAACTTGGAAATTTTTTTTTTTTTTAAATTTTTGTCATTTTTCTGATGTGATGTTGCAGAATTTCAAAAATGTCCCAAGGCTGAAGTTCTAAAGTCCGTAACTCAACTTATCTTAATCGGATTTTGAAGTGGCATACCTCTAAATGTTTCTGGAGCAATTCTCTAAAAAACTGCATTCAAATTTGGAAATTTATTTTTTCGAAATTTTTTGGTAATTTTTCTGATGTCGTGATGTCGTGGAATTTCAAAAATGTCCCAAGACTGAAGTTCTAAAGTCCGTAACTCAACTTATCTTAATCGGATTTTGAAGTGGCATACCTCTAAATGTTTCTGGAGCAATTCTCTAAAAATCTGCATTCAAATTTGGAAATTTATTTTTTCGAAATTTTTTGGTAATTTTTCTGATGTTGTGATGTCGTGGAATTTCAAAAATGTCCCAAGACTGAAGTTCTAAAGTCCGTAACTCAACTTATCTTAATAGGATTTTGAAGTGGCATACCTCTAAATGTTTCTGGAGCAATTCTCTAAAAAACTGCATTCAAATTTGGAAATTTATTTTTTCGAAATTTTTTGGTAATTTTTCTGATGTTGTGATGTCGTGGAATTTCAAAAATGTCCTAAGACTGAAGTTCTAAAGTCCGTAACTCAACTTATCTTAATCAGATTTTGAAGTGGCATACCTCTAAATGTTTCTGGAGCAATTCTCTAAAAATCTGCATTCAAACTTGGAAATTTTTTTTTTTTTTAAATTTTTGTCATTTTTCTGATGTGATGTTGCAGAATTTCAAAAATGTCCCAAGGCTGAAGTTCTAAAGTCCGTAACTCAACTTATCTTAATCGGATTTTGAAGTGGCATACCTCTAAATGTTTCTGGAGCAATTCTCTAAAAAACTGCATTCAAATTTGGAAATTTATTTTTTCGAAATTTTTTGGTAATTTTTCTGATGTTGTGATGTCGTGGAATTTCAAAAATGTCCCAAGACTGAAGTTCTAAAGTCCGTAACTCAACTTATCTTAATCGGATTTTGAAGTGGCATACCTCTAAATGTTTCTGGAGCAATTCTCTAAAAATCTGCATTCAAATTTGGAAATTTATTTTTTCGAAATTTTTTGGTAATTTTTCTGATGTTGTGATGTCGTGGAATTTCAAAAATGTCCCAAGACTGAAGTTCTAAAGTCCGTAACTCAACTTATCTTAATAGGATTTTGAAGTGGCATACCTCTAAATGTTTCTGGAGCAATTCTCTAAAAAACTGCATTCAAATTTGGAAATTTATTTTTTCGAAATTTTTTGGTAATTTTTCTGATGTTGTGATGTCGTGGAATTTCAAAAATGTCCTAAGACTGAAGTTCTAAAGTCCGTAACTCAACTTATCTTAATCAGATTTTGAAGTGGCATACCTCTAAATGTTTCTGGAGCAATTCTCTAAAAATCTGCATTCAAACTTGGAAATTTTTTTTTTTTTTAAATTTTTGTCATTTTTCTGATGTGATGTTGCAGAATTTCAAAAATGTCCCAAGGCTGAAGTTCTAAAGTCCGTAACTCAACTTATCTTAATCGGATTTTGAAGTGGCATACCTCTAAATGTTTCTGGAGCAATTCTCTAAAAAACTGCATTCAAATTTGGAAATTTATTTTTTCGAAATTTTTTGGTAATTTTTCTGATGTTGTGATGTCGTGGAATTTCAAAAATGTCCCAAGACTGAAGTTCTAAAGTCCGTAACTCAACTTATCTTAATCGGATTTTGAAGTGGCATACCTCTAAATGTTTCTGGAGCAATTCTCTAAAAATCTGCATTCAAATTTGGAAATTTATTTTTTCGAAATTTTTTGGTAATTTTTCTGATGTTGTGATGTCGTGGAATTTCAAAAATGTCCCAAGACTGAAGTTCTAAAGTCCGTAACTCAACTTATCTTAATCGGATTTTGAAGTGGCATACCTCTAAATGTTTCTGGAGCAATTCTCTAAAAATCTGCATTCAAACTTGGAAATTTTTTTTTTTTTTTAATTTTTGTCATTTTTCTGATGTGATGTTGCAGAATTTCAAAAATGTCCCAAGGCTGAAGTTCTAAAGTCCGTAACTCAACTTATCTTAATCGGATTTTGAAGTGGCATACCTCTAAATGTTTCTGGAGCAATTCTCTAAAAATCTGCATTCAAATTTGGAAATTTATTTTTTTTTTGAAATTTTTGTCATTTTTCTGATGTTGTGATGTTGTGGAATTTCAAAAATGTCCCAAGACTGAAGTTCTAAAGTCCGTAACTCAACTTATCTTAATCGGATTTTGAAGTGGCATACCTCTAAATGTTTCTGGAGCAATTCTCTAAAAAACTGCATTCAAATTTGGAAATTTATTTTTTCGAAATTTTTTGGTCATTTTTCTGATGTTGTGATGTCGTGGAATTTCAAAAATGTCCCAAGACTGAAGTTCTAAAGTCCGTAACTCAACTTATCTTAATCGGATTTTGAAGTGGCATACCTCTAAATGTTTCTGGAGCAATTCTCTAAAAATCTGCATTCAAATTTGGAAATTTATTTTTTTTTTAAATTTTTGTCATTTTTCTGATGTTGTGATGTTGTGGAATTTCAAAAATGTCCCAGGACTGAAGTTCTAAAGTCCGTAACTCAACTTATCTTAATCGGATTTTGAAGTGGCATACCTCTAAATGTTTCTGGAGCAATTCTCTAAAAATCTGCATTCAAATTTGGAAATTTATTTTTTTTTGAAATTTTTGTCATTTTTCTGATGTTGTGATGTTGTGGAATTTCAAAAATGTCCCAAGACTGAAGTTCTAAGGTCCGTAACTCAACTTATCTTAATCGGATTTTGAAGTGGCATACCTCTAAATGTTTCTGGAGCAATTCTCTAAAAATCTGCATTCAAATTTGGAAATTTTTTTTTTTTTTAAATTTTTGTCATTTTTCTGATGTGATGTTGTGGAATTTCAAAAATGTCGCAAGACTGAAGTTCTAAAGTCCGTAACTCAACTTATCTTAATCGGATTTTGAAGTGGCATACCTCTAAATGTTTCTGGAGCAATTCTCTAAAAATCTGCATTCAAATATGGAAATTTATTTTTTTTTGAAATTTTTGTCATTTTTCTGATGTTGTGATGTTGTGGAATTTCAAAAATGTCCCAGGACTGAAGTTCTAAAGTCCGTAACTCAACTTATCTTAATCGGATTTTGAAGTGGCATACCTCTAAATGTTTCTGGAGCAATTCTCTAAAAAACTACATTCAAATTTGAAAATTTATTTTTTTAACATTTTTTTGTTATTTTTCTGATGTTGTGATGCTGTGGAATTTCAAAAATGTCCCAAGACTGAAGTTCTAAAGTCCGTAACTCAACTTATCTTAATCGGATTTTGAAGTGGCATACCTCTAAATGTTTCTGGAGCAATTCTCTAAAACTCTGCATTCAAATTTGGAAATTTATTTTTTTTTTTAATTTTTGTCATTTTTCTGATGTTGTGATGTTGTGGAATTTCAAAAATGTCCCAGGACTGAAGTTCTAAAGTCCGTAACTCAACTTATCTTAATCGGATTTTGAAGTGGCATACCTCTAAATGTTTCTGGAGCAATTCTCTAAAAATCTGCATTCAAATTTGGAAATTTATTTTTTTTTGAAATTTTTGTCATTTTTCTGATGTTGTGATGTTGTGGAATTTCAAAAATGTCCCAAGACTGAAGTTCTAAAGTCCGTAACTCAACTTATCTTAATCGGATTTTGAAGTGGCATACCTCTAAATGTTTCTGGAGCAATTCTCTAAAAATCGGCATTCAAATTTGGAAATTTTTTTTTTTTTGAAATTTTTGTCATTTTTCTGATGTTGTGATGTTGTGGAATTTCAAAAATGTCCCAAGACTGAAGTTCTAAAGTCCGTAACTCAACTTATCTTAATCGGATTTTGAAGTGGCATACCTCTAAATGTTTCTGGAGCAATTCTCTAAAAATATGCATTCAAATTTGGAAATTTATTTTTTTTTGAAATTTTTGTCATTTTTCTGATGTGATGTTGTGGAATTTCAAAAATGTCGCAAGACTGAAGTTCTAAAGTCCGTAACTCAACTTATCTTAATCGGATGTTGAAGTGGCATACCTCTAAATGTTTCTGGAGCAATTCTCTAAAAAACTACATTCAAATTTGAAAATTTATTTTTTTAACATTTTTTTGTTATTTTTCTGATGTTGTGATGTTGTGGAATTTCAAAAATGTCCCAAGACTGAAGTTCTAAAGTCCGTAACTCAACTTATCTTAATCGGATTTTGAAGTGGCATACCTCTAAATGTTTCTGGAGCAATTCTCTAAAAATCTGCATTCAAATTTGGAAATTTATTTTTTTTTGAAATTTTTGTCATTTTTCTGATGTTGTGATGTTGTGGAATTTCAAAAATGTCCCAAGACTGAAGTTCTAAAGTCCGTAACTCAACTTATCTTAATCGGATTTTGAAGTGGCATACCTCTAAATGTTTCTGGAGCAATTCTCTAAAAATCTGCATTCAAATTTGGAAATTTATTTTTTTTTGAAATTTTTGTCATTTTTCTGATGTTGTGATGTTGTGGAATTTCAAAAATGTCCCAAGACTGAAGTTCTAAAGTCCGTAACTCAACTTATCTTAATCGGATTTTGAAGTGGCATACCTCTAAATGTTTCTGGAGCAATTCTCTAAAATTCTGCATTCAAATTTGGAAATTTATTTTTTTTTAAATTTTTGTCATTTTTATGATGTTGTGATGTTGTAGAATGTCAAAAATAATCCAAGACTGAAGTTCTAAAGTCCATAACTCAACTTATGTTAATCGGATTTTGAAGTGGCATACCTCTAAATGTTTCTGGAGCAATTCTCTAAAAAACTGCATTCAAATTTGGAAATTTATTTTTTCAACATTTTTTTGTAATTTTTCTGATCTTGTGATGTTTTGCCACGCCCACACTTTAAAAAATTTTTTTTTTCATTCCACCGATATTTCAGAATACATATATTGAAAATTTTCGTTTGCACTTCCACTAGCTGATTAACGGGTATCTAATAGTCGGGGAACTCGACTATCTTGTTTTTTTTGGGGGGGCGGACGAGCGTGTTTCGTGCAGACAATTCGACATTGCTGTCATGTTAAATTCATGACACTTTGTGACTGGGCTCGTAATTGATTAACTTTGATTTGAAATTGTTTTCGACTGGCCAAAGTTCACTTGCACGCCAAATCCGAATCCGCATAGTTATCCGCATGTAAATCCATGGTAAACAAGTCAACAATCTGTTTACCAGAAAAAAAAGAAAATAACCCAAATTAAATCCTTGGCCACAACAACACACAGCTCCTGGGGTCAAAATGAAAATTTGCGCATGCATTTCAAAATACGTAATTTCGCACATGGCCAGACAATTTTAGTTTGTGTTTTTGGGTTTTTTTTTGTTGCCCAGGCTCAGGCTGCTCTACCGGCTAAATAAAACATTAATCCATAAATATTTCATGTTGCCTCCTTTCGCATGACGAAATGTCTTGGGGCTGAGCAATGCGAATGCTTTTTGGCAGAGCGCAAAACTTCTTAGCCAAATGCGTTTTATTAATCAGTGCGCATGTGGATGTGCCAGTGCCACTCGAGTGCACTCACACGCACATACACACACACGCAGAAAAACACACACACACAGTTTTCCCTCGATTGTGCTTACATATTCATAAATGCATAAAGGTAGATTCGCAAGGAAAACATTTCGCATCACTCTATATCAAAACTCTGCCCCGCCTTTCTTCTTTTTTCTTTCTCCAAGTGTATGTGTGTATTTTTCTTACGGCCATCTGCGAAAGCTCTGCTTTCTCTTTCTCTTTTGTTTGCTTTTAATTTTCGAATTTTGAAATAATGCCCGTAGTTATTTGCTTAAGTGTGCGTATAAAAATCAAGTATACGCATACCATTCTAGCACATTTCTCTTCACTGTGTTCCACTGCGTTACGAGCTGAACAAAGTTCGAGAGTGGAAATATCTCGGTTGCTGCAGTTGCAAATGCAAAAATTCCTGCCTCCATGGCAATTGCATAGGTGTGGATTGACGTGTGGGTTGATTTCAGCTGGCAGATATCAGTTAGCTCCCTTATGCAGCAGCCCCTAGATTCGACTGGCTTACAATGATATCACAGACTGTCTGCATCGTTTAACCAGCACAAACAACAGGGTCTGTTGTTGCCATTTAATTAATTAACAAAGCATTCAGAATTTATCGAAAGAAGTTTTCGGCAAAATGCAGCTTGCAAAATGCAGCAATTAAACGAAGAAAGTTTGGCAAATAAAGCCCACAAAAACCGGCCAATTAGGGCCTGCCATTCGGGCCAAAGTCAATCTCCACACGCCCAAAACCTGAATCATCCTTCTATGACAAGTCGAATCCGAATCTTTGCCCCGAAAGAATGCGCAACTAACTAATCTAATTAGGCGAACCACAAACATCGCAGGATATACACATATGAAATGCCTGGCTCTCGTAAAATGAATTTTATGACAGTGCATAAAAATGTTGAATGGAATTAATGAGCAAAAATTAGACATTAGATGGGAGAGGAGCAGATACAGATACAACCACTCAAGTATTCAATGACCGCAATTGACATTTATATGGCGAAGCGGCCTGCGACTGGGGGATAATCGAAATAAAATGCAATTAATTGAATTTATCGCTGCAGTTAGGGATCCTAAGCTCATCCCACTGCCAAAAAGACACAAACGTAATCTGGGCATGGAGGGGATTGTAATCTCAATTATAAATAATATACTTGAAGGGAAAAATAGGTAAATAGAGGACTTTACTGTGAGATGCAGATTTTTTTAGGAAAGTGCACATGGTTTTGATTAAAAGTTGGCAGGGCAGCAACTTGGACAACGGTTGACAGTTATTTTCACAGCTCAACGATAAATTTATGAGCTTTAAATTACACATGTCCCTTCGTCATAAATCATATCGCAGGGACAGATATGAATTTGGGCGGATAAAGTGGCTGGGGAATATTCACATCCACTTTTGGTATTGGATGCACTCTGCAAGTGTTTCGGCTGCAACGGCAAACATGGCCAGTCCGAATCCAAGTGCCTGGCCCATTCTTGTTCCGAATCCCGGCCATATCCCAATCCCAGCCCAATCCCAATCCCTATCCCTGTCCGCACTCGTATTCCTATTCCTGTTGCAATCCCAAATCGAGTCGCCGGCCTTTGTGCATTGCCACTGACCATTCATCCGGCTCGTTCACTTGCACGTCGTCGTATTCATTCCTTTTGCCACGGTTGCACATTGTCACCGGAAGTGGCACACAACCGCACAACACTCGCACACACACAGCGCCACACTCGGCTCCAATACTGAGATCATTCCTATTCCTATTCCTATTTCCATTCCCATTCCCATTCCCAGTGCCAGTGTCATTTAGCCGTTGACATGGCAGCCAACCAACTTCCTTCGACTTTGGCCAGCTGCCGCTTGGCTTTCGTACACTGTGAAATACGTTAGCCCAAAATAATATGTATAAGCTTGAAATATTTCATCAAGCGAGTCATTTGCTCGATTTGGTTTAAGGATCCGGTACTGCGTAGACATCAATAAAAGTAATTAAAAATTGCACGTTTAATTGCAGGTTTGTTGTTTTCTCCCAGTGCAGCCGCTTCCCCACCGTCCTGCTCCACTTTTCCCTTTGCCACTGCAAATTCTATGCAGTTTCTTATTCTGTTTATATGGCAGGCAGCATTGGCATGCAACGCATGCGTGTGGCACATGCCACACATGTCGTGTCCAGCTCCAGGAGCTGCTCCTGCGACGCCTGCTGCTGCTCCGCTCCTCCTGCTGCTGCAGGGTTGCCGCGCCCGTTCCTTTCCAGCTGCATGTTGTTGAGTTTCATGAAGTGTTTGCGGCTTTGTCGGACAACAGCGACATCAACGTAAACTGATGGCGGACGGTCACCGGGAGCCGGCTGCCGGCTGCCGTTGAGAGCGATTAAACTTTTTCGAGAAACCGAAAAGGTCCGATGATTATCACCATTACAGATATACGGAGTGGCCAGGGTCGGGCTGGCTTTTATGCCACGCATTACGACCATAATCCCAACGGGGAGGCGGTGAACACGGCCGCCGAGGACCATCAAATGGCTGCAAGGTCCCTCATAAAATGCATAACTAAAGCGCAGTCTTACACTTCGCATTCATAGGTGCACAATGGTGTCTCCAGTCTTCCGACCCCCAGGTACCCCTTTCTCATCTCGTGGCCTTTATTAGATGTCACGTGTTTGTTGTTGTATATGTAGTTTTGTGGCTTTGCGGTCGGGTGATAAATTTCATTGTCTTCGCTAGTGCTGCTGCCGCAGCTTCTGCTGCTTCTGATGCTTCTGCTATATGATCCCCGTTTTTTTGCCATTCATCTGCGTCCTTCAAGCCATATCAGCAGGAGCTATCCGAGTGAGCGACTTGAGGCCCTCGCCACGGCATCATCGCCAGGTCAGGACTTGGCCTTGTGCACCGCGAAAAATTCTTCGAAACTGCGTACCAATCTGCATAACATAGAAAAACATACACAACAACAAATAATAGTTAACTGAAAAAGAAGTAAATGCAGTAAATATTGAATGGCGAATCATTTCACGTTGCTATTGCAATAAAAGGCAAAGCAAGGTTTTCAGCACTATAATATATCTTTATTTTCTAAGGTTGAAGGATTAAATACCTAAACCTATCACTGGTGTCTCCCACTGCACAGTTTCAGTCATGTGTGCCATCGGTTGATCTAACAAATGACACAAAACTGCCAAACCAAATCACTATGAATGTCGCTTGAGTTTCGTCATTCGGACCAAAGTTGTTCCCCTCAAACTCCATGCCCCAATGTTGCCACAACCCCCCGTTCCCAGCGAGCACCCCTGCCTCCACTGTGCCGCTTGGGGCTAACGAATTTTGACAGGTGCCATTATTAGTTCAGCACTCTGGCTTTTTTTGCGGTTGCTCCGCTCTGGTTTTGCTGGTTTTTGTGTTTTTTTCGTTACCCGTTTTCGGTCGGGCTTGGCTTTGTTTTTGCCCCGTGCGTTCTAGAGTTTTATGGCCATAAGAGTTTTACTCCTCAGATGGATGACAGCAATAAAAGTACCCACAGACACGGGGACCTTGATGCGGCCGGGCCGTTTTATCACACGAACACACATTGCTCATACGCAACGGTGGCCACAGGCTTCCGCTTTCCGTTGGCCTCACTGGGTGCACTAATTAAACTTGCGCTCGCCTCTTATTATGGCAGCATTGCATGGCATCGGTTAATGTGAGTTACACGACACGGCACTTGCCGCACACCTTCAATCCGACCACCACCCACCATTCACCTTTCACCCCTCGGGGATGGGCACCTGTTTTTATGTGGCGGCCGCATTGTCTCCCAGGTGAAACTGCTCTGCGGCGAGGGCGTTAAGCATTTATGTGCGCGCGTCTAATTAAAATAAGTTCGCATGGCAATGGCACTTCAAAGTCTAAATAGTCCTTATGGCTTACTTCGCTCCAGCTGCGCAGGACCCAAGGCGCTGCGGACCATTCACCGTGGCGGTGGTCACCGCCGTCAGATATATGTAATTATAATATTTTTTATTAGCTCATCTGATATGGCGGCAAATGGGGAAATAACATAAATTGCACTGCCGTTCCCTCTGCGTGTGTCCTTCGGGTTGAGGGGCTTTGATTTGCCCAGGGTCGATAAAAGAGCAGCTCTAAAAAGTGGACGAGGGTAAGCTGTTTTTCCGATGCTCTATTACAATTTATCTGATATTAAAAATAACCAGCTTAATATATTTTTAATATGCTTTTTTTTTTAAAGTTATCAATTATTTTGTTTGACTCCAATAGTTTTTAAAACAAGCAATCTAGGTCAAGTTCCAGTTAATCATTTCATTATTAGGGTGTGCAAAAGTTTCTGGCCAAAGTTCAGCTGGAAGTTGTGTTTGTTTATTTTCGGCAGGTCGCATTGTTTGTTATAAATTTTAATATACTAAGTACATGTATATGTATATATGGTATACATGTTGCAGGTATCACGACAGCAGTGGCAGCCACAATGAGACCACGCCCCTTTCCCGCTTCGGCCAGACAGAGAGGGGCGGCAACAACAAGGCCCTGCCGCTTTTTATCCTTGTGGCTGTCCGAAAAGTCCTCGTTTCGGCGTTCCCCTTGAGTTGATAATGTAAATGGAAAAACGAAAGGTCGACATTTATTATGAGGCTTTATCAGCAGAGGACATTTGTTCTGTTTTGTGTTATGAGCCGAGGATATTCGGCTACTTGTACCGATGCAGGACATCGGTGGGCAGGACCTGCCTGTTTGCTTCATTATGTCCCGAATTGTGGTTGCCCGTTGGACGCAAAGGAGGGCACGTGTTTTCCTTGGGGTGGCATCTGTATCAGTTAGCAGTCATAGCCGTCCGGTAATATGCCAACAAAAATAAAAAGTTCTTGGCCATAAATAACAGGGTTCTGTATATGTTAATGATCTCGTGCATTGGAAACTTTGGCACACTCTTTGGCGCACAACCGCTTTGCGAGTGACCCAATTAAAGGCTGCCATACATTGGGGGGCACAGGATGTGTCACGACATCTGAGCGGAGACAAAACACAAATGCATATCTGCTGTCAAGTGGCATTGTCGCCTGCCAGCTGCATTGTTGCTCCGCTGCCGTTCGTCCTGTTGAGTGTCTAATCTGCTGGCACGAGGATATAGGGATATATGCTGTGTAGATGGAGATGTAGATGGAGCCACTCAGCTGGCACCGAGCTCTGCATGCGGCCACAGCCCCGTTGCCGTGCGGAATCGTGCTGAGCGTAAAAATCCTCAGTGCCCTGCTATTTGCGCATTTCCGGTTTCCGTCGCACAGCTGCACGTCCTGTTGAGACCTTCCCCCCCTCGTCCTGGCAACCGGCTGCAGCTGCTGCTGATACATTCTTTATATTCTGCAAATATCCTGTTATGCAGAAAATGCTTCTTGCTGCCGTGTCGTCTTAGTGGAGGCGACAGGCTTTTAGCCATGGGAATTATTAACTAAACATGCCTTGGAGAGGCGTGGAAGGCTAAGCTGTGGCATTTGAAAACGAGCTAACCTTATATAATCATAATATGAGGCTGCTTTATACTTGCATAGATTTTTGTGCTTGAAAATCTAGATATGTTACCCATATCCTACTTATATATCGTTCTTGTTTCTGTTTATTGATGCCTACGCTCTCATCTGCCCACGGTTAGCCACAATTTGCCAGCCTTTAAACAGTATTATTTCCGAATTGAAGTCGGCAAATAGGCGAAGCCCTTCTAAGATACAGCTGCTATTTTTCGTACGAGTCTAAATATATCCATGGAAAAACTTCGCCGGCGAAATGTACTTATCCGTATGTACACAGCATTTCCTAGTCAAACAATCTATTTTTCCCTTCGCCCCCATCTGTATTCTGAGCCAAGTTAAAATAAGCAATGGCTTGGATTTCACTTTTTATGCTGCTGTATTTTTTTAAGGCCAAGGAAACTTGGGCCAACATTTGCACGCCTGCGAAAGGAATCCGACGAGGGTTGCGGATGACACAGTGAAATCAAAGTCAAATGTAAGTAAATAAAACATATTGTTTCTCTTATAGGAAGACATTTTGCAAAATTACGCCGATTTGCAATGCAAATCAAACATAGCGCCATTACTTTGTGAGAGCTAACACAGACACACACACGCACACGCACACACACACACGCAAGTCGGGCGAAAGTGAAAGTAACGCATATGTTGCTTAAAAATGCAGCCATCTCAGCGTCCTTGCGCGTGTGTGTGCTCGAAATCTTTGTGATAATAGACACACTCACACGCACGCAATAAATATAAATGGGTACTCGTATGTGTGAGTGTGAGTCTGCTGGTTTTAACCTGCGGCAAAAATGTGAAACAAGAGCCAGCAGTCGCGACGCCAAAAAAGGGAGAGCAAACAACAAAAAGAATTGGCGCAAAAATATGTTTTAAACATTTTTCTCCGCTTTGCATTTTCCGCCATCCCTTTCCGCTGCCCTCCACTTTCCCTTCAGCATTTTGTCGTCGTTCTGTTTTTGTAAATTTTTGATTTGTTATTGTTGCACGTGTTGTCCTTTGCCTTTGTTATGCCAATCCATCCTTGGCGGCCCAACTGCGAAGCAGCTGCCACGGTGTATGTGTGCCCTGTGTGTGTGTGCCCCATCCGGGGCATAAATGTTTTTAACGAACTCACCTGTGAGGCATACGCATAAGTAGCAGAACGTCTTCTTCGTGTCACCTGTGTAAATGGAAAAGCAGCGCTCCTCAACGGCGAAAAAAAGCAGGGAAGATGAAAAACAACAGCAGATAGCGATGGCCAAAAGCCTCGGGGGAAATGAGCAACCAGCCGGGAAAACAGCCATATGCAGAGATCATAAGGCAGAACAACAACATAATGCAAAATCATCTCGACTGAATTTTATGGCAGTACAAAGTGCTCGGGGAACCGATACTTCAACTGTTCAGCGGCGTTCAAAATGCGGACTTTAAATAGGAGAAAAAAACTTATTTTAAAAAGCTAATAAATGTTATAAAATAATATGAAAACTATAAGTTCAAATTTAACTACGAGTAACTTGAAAATCCTTGCTGAAATATTGTGAAATAAGAACACAGGGCAGAAGTTTTATTTTTACAAAATTTTTTTGTTCGTTTTTATTTGTTTTCTTTCAATATATTTATGTATACATAATATAATTTTTGTTGTTTATTCGGTATATTTACTTATTTTCATCATTTCTATGTTGCAGTTGTTCTTTGTTTTCCGTCTCGCCTGTTATTACACTCTTGTTTCTGTGTTATTTGTGTTTTTATCTCTTTTTTTGCTGTCACCTAAGTATAATTTCTCTATGCATTTCGCCTCTTATGGCCATCCAGCGTCTAGCTCTAAAACCTTCCTCCACTGGTCGGGGTCACCTCTGCTGCGAGAGCTTCTCGATGAGGTGGTGACCTCCACGCTTCGCTGACATTGTTGTAAAATATTTTGCTTGCATTTCGCTGCCGGGTTATTCGGGTTTCTTTGGCGCGTTGGTATACAAATACGCAACCAAATTGCCCGGGTTTTTATTTGTTTGTTTTGTTTTCAACTATAAATATTTTTCTTTTGAATTTCTTGTTATGCTTAATTTGATTAACTCTTTTAATATTCGTTACGTTGTTTCACTTGTGTGTTTTCTTATGCAAATGCCGTTTTTATGTGTGTATGTCTGTGTGACTGGTGATGCCGTATTTAAATTGTATATATATTTCTGTTTTAGTGTATATTTAATACTTAGCTTATGCATTAGGTTTTCAATTTTCGGCTTTGTTCTTGTTTTGTTTGGTTGTTTTGGTTGTTTGCTTATGTTTTCGGCCCTTATATTCCGCTACAATGTTTTCGATTTTTTCATCCTGTTTGCCCTACGCCTTTGTGTTTTCCTTGTCCTAAAACACACTCAAACATGCTTAAATTTCTACAAAATATTTGCAATACTGCAGTCGATATCTATACTTTGTTTACTTTAGTTATTTGCTATTTACTTATCATATTTTACGTCTGTATATATATATGTATATATATATATTGTGTTCGTATAATATCGATATCTATGTTTGAGTTTGTATCTGTAGCTGTAGCTGTAGCTGTATCTGTATTTGTATCTGTATCTGTATCTGTATCTGTAGCTGTATCTGCATCTGTGAGTGTGAATGTGTTCTGTCCTTGTGTCGAATGGCTTTCAAAACTTTTTCGGTTTTAGCTTTTGTTTTCCTTTTGATGTTTGTTTTGTTAGCAGCTTTTGGTTGTTTGCTCATCGTTTGATTTTTTCTACATTTGCATTTGATTTGTTTACAATCTTAGTGTAATTTTAATTGCATAACATGCCCTTCATTCCGCCTGGTTTATTGCACAAAAATATCCTGTTTGCCTGCTCAGTAGATGCTGAATTTGATTTGGTTCCAACGGCTATCGTGGCTAGTACGTTTACTATACTATTTCTGATTTTTATTTGCATCTGCAAATCATACTCTCCTGTGCCCTATCCTTGCTGGTGTGTAATTAAAGTTACGAGAACACACACACTCAGAACTGGGATACTAGTATGCACTGCCATTCACGTTGAAGGGTCTGCCTGCATGTAAATATATATAATTGTTTGTAGCTTAGATAATACTTTTATTTGATTGATTTTCGGTTTCGCCTTGCTGCAATTGGATCTCGTTAAAATTTGTTCTCCCCCCGTTTAGTTTAATTTATGCTATGTGCTTCCATTTGCATCGCATGCTGTTGCTTTTCGCGTTGCGTGTGGTAAATTTCGCTAACTGCTCCTGTTTCAGCACTCCAGTTAATTACACTTCGAATTGACTAATTGGTAATTGTAGTTTATGGTTAATAACTGCAATCGTTTCAGTGTGTAGTTGGCTTTGAACCCAAACCGAATTAGTAACTCAAAGCGAAGGACTCGGAATTGAATTATGCTTGACTAATGGTGGAAACGGGCTATGATCGGAACAGAACCTGAGTCGATGAATAATAATAATAATAATCATCTTCTGGCAATATAGTGCAGCTACACATTATCCTTGTAGTGCTTTGGTTTTTGTTTCTGTTTTCTGTTTTCTGTTTCTGCTTTTGAATGGGCAAATCCTTCTGCCAGTATTAGCACTTCTCTGCTGTATATGTGACGTGGGCTGTCATGTGTATAAATACTTTGTATATGTTCATATATATATATATATAGACGTATATAAATGACTTAGCACAGTTTATAGTTACACAACATAAATACATACAGTTACAGCTGTTATTAATATATTTTAATGCTTTCTTTTATACTTGTATATTATTTAGTTCGTCGTCTTTGTCAGCTTGTTTTATGCTTCTTACCATCCACAGTTAATTCTTATTTAGTTTCCAACTCTTCACTATTTCTACGTGCCAACTACCCATTTTAACTCTTTACTGATATGTAGCGCAAACATTAACAAACAAACCGATAATATTTTTTTTTGTATTTTTTTTCGTCTTAACTATAAACTTGTTCACTTATAAATGTTTTTTAATTTCTTTGTTTTCCTAGCCAAATTTTTGTTTTCTGCAAAACTGTGTTTAAGATTATTTTATTTTTCGTTTGGTCAACAACATTTCAAATTTTTGTTCTCGCATTTTCGTTATACTTAACAAAATTCTAGAAAATAAAATAACAACAAAAAATGCATTTGTCAGCTTCACTTTGCTTGCATTATTAATCCGGCCCAATCCCGCCCACTTTAAAATCACATCTACATCTAAGTCGCATGCCATGCGGCTCGTAGTTTCTCTAGATTCTAGTGCTAAAAACATTTAAATATACAGTACGATTGCCCCATAGGACTGCGTGTCCTGCTGATCCTCAGATCCTTGGCTAAAATCCCCGACCCCTCTTTTCGTACTGAGTGAGCGCATCCAACGAATACTACACATCCGTATTTGTATTTGTATCCGTGTGTGGGTATTATCGATAGACATTTACTGGTGCTAGGGCCACACCCGTGTGTGTAACTAAATGCTCTGCTGCGTTTGATGCAAAAATTCTACTAAAAAATGACATAACAAATTCCACGCTGCAATTCACTGGGGATTGGGGCGTGTCAAATGCAAATCAAGCCTCGTCCTTGCGTCCTTGCGTCCTTACGTCCTGTCGTCCTTTGCAGCTTAATTGTCCGATACGTATGACGATACGATGCGATTGCGATTACGTTACGTATGCTTATTGCTATTTCTAGTACTTGGGATTTCTGCCTGTTGTTCTTGTTGTTGTCATCGTTTTAATTGGTTTTCATTTTGAACATCTATTTGTGATTTATCATCCAACGCACACAACACAATAAACAATAAATATCATTTACCATACGTTGCTCGCATCTAGTTTTTCTTCTCTATGTTGTATGTAAACACCGTGTGAGTGTATGCATGTTTCTGTGTGAGTGGGCGCTGTCGTGGTGTGAGTGTTCTCTATACGGCTTGTATATATATATATAAGTATATATATGTTATATAAGCATGTTTGTTTAATGCATATGCTGTATACTCTATGTACTTATCAACCAACTCTAAGTCTAGACTTTACCACTTTACATTAATATACTCTACACTTTTAGTTGTATTTACCATATGACTATTTTTATGTTTCACATTCATGTTATGCTATGTATTCTCGATCCCTATAGCTTCGTGTGAGTGTGTCGTGTTGTCTATAAGTTGATTAATGCTTGCCTTTCGGATATCTTGTCCTATGTCTTGCTCAACTGTCTCGGTTTTTGGGCTGCAAGTGTGTTTATTGGCTTATATGATTAGGCGATAATATCTACTTTATTACGGCTATGCTCGATTAGCTAATATCAATTAATATCATTCGATGGCATACTTTGATTGTTTTCAATATATTTTACTTGTTTATGGGAGTTCTGCTCTCTCTCTCGCTCTCTATATATATATATTTAACTCGTACTCATACCACATACATATTTTTAACTACTTGGATATTCTGCTTGGTTATCGGTTCGGTTTTGGTTTCGGTTTCGGTTTGGTTTGGTTTTGTTCGGTTTGATTTGATTTGACTTGGTTTGCTTTGGGTTTCCTTATCGCTTTCGTTTGGCCTAAACAACAGAGAACTAACACAACAAATTTGCAGCTAGCCACTCCTCATCTGGCAACTGAAATAAAACCATAAACGTAACATGTACAAACATGGATTAGTACTGGCGTGTTTTCAAGAGTAAGTTGTTTGGAGGGAGTTTGAAACATTTTTGCGGCTGCTTTGTACATGGCTCTCCTGAAGCGCTTGTTGAAAGTGAAGCGAGAAGTCATAATGAATTAGGTTGTGAACTTTAAGCAATTTATGGACTGGTCAGGGCTGGCTGGGCTGGACGTTCCTGTACTTTATATGATTATTTTATATTCAGATACTTCGAACTGCGAGTGCTGGTGAGACCGTGTGAGTGTGCGTGTGTAGGAACCTGTCTTTCGATTGCTGATCGATCACAAATCGGTGTGAGTGCGTGAACTTTCAGTTGCATTCTATATAGGAAATGATAGCAGGACATGACGAGCTAGTTGGCCAATTAACTGCACTTGGCCCGATAACTGGCAGTTATTTCTAAGCAGTATCATCTATTATAGTTTTTAGGCACTAGTGCTAAGTGTGTGCGGGTGAGTGAAAGTCGCGCTCCCTCTAATTTCCTGTCTTTTATACCACTTTAATTTCACACACTAATCACTTTATAGTGTGCAAGGGCTGGCTGAATGAGAAACGGCTTTCACTCGCCCAGTGAAGGTAGTGTACAAGTGTGTGTCTGTGCTAAGCTAAAACCAAACTGCGCACAAAAGTAGGCAATGCAAAATGATGCGGATCCTGCTGTGAGAGGGATGATGTGGGGTTAAGGACTGTTTGCATACACGCACACACATACATATTTGCTGGAATACATGTGTCAGCCTGCCTGTGTGCGCGTAATTAATTTTAACGCATTTTTAATTATGTTTATTTTAATTTAATGCCCCGACTATGTTTGATTTAGGCTGCAACATCCCACTCGATTTATGTTTTCCTTCGACCAAATTGTATTCCTGGCCCGCAATTTCTCCCGCTGCCTTATTAAATTAATAATTGTTGGTTTTTTAACGCGCTGTGCTCCAACACAATTACACAAAGCATTAAAATATGTGGTTCGAGGTGTGTTTGTGTGTGTGGTGGTGTAAGCAACTAGGGTTAAAAATATGCTCGCTTTCTTTTCATTTTCTTTTTTCTTTTTTGTTGGCATATACATAATAATTGTTTGCTTCCCCGTTTGCTTTTTCAACGGGCGTTGACAGATAATTATGCTCTAGTTTTATATATATATAAAGATATATATTCATGTGGGTGTGGGATTTCGGATTTTGCATTCGCGCTTGCTTTTTGTTTCTGGGGTGCAGCTCTCTAAAATCGCCAAACTTCAAGATGCCATCAATTGTTTTGTAATTTGTGTGTTCTGCGCTTCGCATTTTATTTACAGCTCAGTTTGGTTTTGTTTCTGTTCAGAAAATTGCGGCTGTACTTAAAAATTTTGCTTGGATTTTCAGTTTTTGGCTTTTGGCGTTTACTGTGCCTGCAAGAGTAGAGGATAAACCTTAAAAAATAATATGGGTGTTAGTAAGAATTGGAAAAAAGTAGTAGACGGAATAAAAGTAATTGTTATGCAAAAACGTGGCTTATTTCTCAATACAACACACAAATTTTAGATGCATAAATAATTGTTGGAAATTGTTCGAAATATTTGAGCTCACGAGATAAACAAATAAAGGGTACAAGCTAATTGGCAAATATATTACACGTAAAATAGATAGCACTAGTGCCACAAATGGTTTATGGCAAGATTACTAAGCCATACATGCAAAAGAGTACTATACATATTTCACTAGAAACGGCTTCAGTATTTATTATCCAAATGTTTATTTTAATATTCAATATACTTTGTGTTCAATTGTTTTACACCCTCTCCTATTCGCTATAATGTTGTTTCATCAAAAGCATGCATGCATATTGACAGATTACAATTGTCTCTGTCCACATTCGATATTCAAATGCAAAAGAATAACATTAGCAGGCAAAGGCATTCGAATGGCGATGGAATATTTTGATAGCAGCCAGAAATATGTACGCATTTCGAGTGCACACACAGCTGCCGAGCAAACAACCCATCGCACACCCTAACGAACCGAACGAATCCCATCGAATCGCATCGAATTCAATCGAATCGAGTCGAATCGAATCGAATCGAATCGCATCGCATCGAACCGAGCGAACTACAATGGCATCCAAAACACATTCAGAACTTTCAACAAACGGAGTGGAGATGCACGAAAAATGTTTCAATGTGTCGGGCAACGAGTGTATCTATGTGGCCGTGTATCTGTATCTGCATCTGCATCTGTATCTGTATCTGAGTGGGAGGCACCTACCTGGGGGCTCACTTGGAACTGCTGTATCGGATAGGCCACCACGCCGGCGGCCTGCGGAATGGCGGTGCCGGCCACGCCCGTTGCCAGCTGCTGGGCAGGTGAGATCTGCGCCTGGGTGACGCCTTGCCAGGTGGCCGGAATCTGCACGCCCATGCTGCAACGAGAGTCGATAGTTTGCGCACATAAGTACACGCGGAGAAAAGCTAGGCAGATCATTTTCACTAAGGGTTTCCCTTCCTAGAAAGCATTTCTAGTGCTTGTAGAGAGTTTTTACAGGTAGCTTAAGGTTAATTAAATAATGCTCAATCAATGAGGTTCTGGAACTTTCTCCCAGTGCAGAGCTGCTGCACAACAGCTGCATTTGCTGATCCGCTGGTTAAAATCCCCGGAGCGTGGTGTGCGCCACAATTATCACGGGTAGCATAGTCGCCGGATGGCAAAGGGATTCGCAACCAAAAGGGCGGCGAGTTGGAGGGGCGGCGGAAAACAAAATTTACGCGACTGCGATGCAAATAGCACGTTATGTTGACAGCACGACGGACGCGGAAATGTATTTCATACGGCCGCAGACCGAGGAGGGTGCAAATGAAAAACTTTCGCAATTAGCAAATGAATTCACCCATCCGTCATGTTGTCGTTGTTGGTGTCGCCTCCGTTGCTGTTCCTGTTGCCGTTGTTGTTGTTGTTGTTGTTGTACCCAATCCCTGGTGGCGGTTCAATCATTGCACAAAGTACACAGATGGAACGGGCAGCTTTCGGATTTGCATGCACGCACGTAGAGAAAATACGGCTACTTTCATAAATAAATCTCATGTTGAGCAATACATACGCAACAAAAGATGGCGTGTTAAGCGCAAGATACATTTTAATGGCCTCTATAAACGTTAATTTATTCGATTTTTAAAATGGATTTGGAATATATCTTATTTCTCTCTCTCCGTGAAACGTTGCGTGTCTGTTGCAAGCAGACACATCAGCCAATAAAATTATTGCGCGCAAATCCAATGACAATGGATGCCACCCCTCATAGAGCCCCTAATCCCAATCTCCCAATCTCCCACCTCCACACCCGCACTCACCCCATGTATCCCTGCTGATAGCCGCCGTACTGGCCGAAGTGATAGCCCTGGATGCCCTGCAGGAACTGGTTCTGCACGGCGGCTGCACTGGCCGCCGCCGGGGTCACCGCTGCGGCCGTGGCCGAGGAGGCCGGGTAGGTGGGCGTGGGCGAGTACCAGCAGCCCGTGGCGGCCAGCTGCTGTCCGTAGGCGGCGGCGGCGGCGGCCGCGCCCACTCCGTAGGGGAAACCGGCGGCAGCGGCGGCGGCACTGTTCAGCGCCTGGGTGGCGATGGTCTGCGCATTGTTGGGGTCACCACTCTCCTTGCCCCACGAGCACTTCACCGGCTGGGCGTTGATCTCTGTGTTGTGTACGCCCACGATGGCGTGGGTGGCCGCCTCCTTGGTGGAGAAGCTGTCGGGGAAACGCGAGAAATTAATAAGACATTGCAAAGCGTTAGAATGGAGCATATCAGTGGGATGGCGATAAGGATATGGCACTATGAATATGATTTTGAAAATACAAATATACAAGGATGAAACACTTAAAAGCGCAAAGATGCTCCAAATTAAATACATGCTGGAGACTTGGCTTACCGCACGAAAGCGTATCCCTTGTCCTTGAAGACGCGGATCTCCTGTATCGCGCCGTAGGGAGCGAAGGTCTTCTGGAGGACCTCCTCGCTGAGGGCGGTGAGGGCGCTGTTGACGCCGCCCACGTAAACGGTGCAATTGGAGGGACTGCTCTGATTGTAGACCTCGTCGAAGGTCAACGGCTTGATGTTCTCTGCGGGTGATGAAATGGGAATGCAGGCAAGTGTTACTCGGCGTGTGTGTTGGTATGATGGATCTGGATTTAATGTTGCCACCTCGAACGACAATTTATGGAAGGCTGTTTTTCTGTTCGAGTCGGTTTTTTATTCGCCAGCTGCATGATTAATATGCAAATTAATTAACGGATTTACCCGCAACAACGGCAGCAACGCAACGAAAGAGCAGCCTCGGCAACGTTTTGGTAATTAAAATAACCGCATGCACTTAGTCAATATGCTTGTGTGTGTGCGGTTCCTATATGCGTGTGCTCCACTCGGTGAAGGAGTGTGTGTGAGTGCGTTAGTGTGCGTGAGTGTGAGTGTGGACTGAGGGGGGCGGTGGTGCAACACCATTTATCGTTGCTTTCTTGTTGTTGCCGGTGCATATTTAAAATTGTTGCGGTTGTTATTGCATTTTTTATTATACGTATTTTGTGGATATACATTTTTCGTATGCCGTTTTATTGTCGCCATGCTTTTTGCACTCACTGTACGCCCTGCACAATATGCACCACATATATATGTATGTATAGTAATGGTCTGAAACAACCCCACATTGTCGTTGTCGTTGTCGTTCTCGTTGCCCTGATTGTTGTTCCGTATGCGCCATGAATGCACGTATTTGTATGCAAAGCTACACTAATTACTTCCTTTGAGGTTAAAACTAAATTTGCACTTTTAAAAATAATGCCTGCCTTGCGTGTTTATGTCTTTGTTTAGTTTTTCGTTGGGATTTCCACGCACTCGATTGTGGGCAACTATGGCCCTAATGACACTTGCACAGATCGAAGGGGTGGCATATGGATATGCTGCAAGGACCTTCTGGGTCCAGGCCTACT
The DNA here is from genome assembly GCF_003286155.1 of Drosophila erecta. Lineage (NCBI taxonomy): Eukaryota > Metazoa > Arthropoda > Insecta > Diptera > Drosophilidae > Drosophila > Drosophila erecta. Next base: position 4,286,303 of record NW_020825194.1, read on the forward strand.
TAACATGGTCTGTTAATGGCAGGCAACTTCTGGCCAAATCCCTCCATTTGGACCACTCAAAATGCCATTGCAGGATGTCTGGATTTGTGTGTGTGTGTGTGTGTGCGACTGCTTTCTGTTTTGCCTTCGACGGCGCAGCGAACATGCAGAAGAAAACACAAAAATATGGCTCAATGACATGCAACAGGATTGCTGCACACACACGCCACCAAACAACAACAATCACGGCTCCAAGGCGAGGGTGCAGCCGAAAAACACGGAAAACTAACAAGCTCGCAAATACTTTTGAAAACGTATGCGCTTTGGCCACGCACACACACGCAAATCAGAGCACGAGCACTGGGAGAAATTACCTCTTGTCTGTGTAGGTAGTTTAACATTTTTTTTTAATATTTAATGAGATAGTTTAGCGCAGCGTGTTGCTTTGGCTTTCAATAAGCCATATTTCACTAAGCGCTTGACAAGTGAATTACAATTGTTCTCAGTGGTCTCGTGTAAGAAACATTGCATACTTTAGAGCGTCATGTTTCACTAATTTGCACTTGGCTTTGTGTTTGTGTGCGCCTGCCTTTCGCCCCGTATTATTTCCACTTTTTGTTTTCTCTAATTTCTTTTTTACGCTTTTAAATAGGTGTAATTAAATTTTGAAAACTTCAACCAACGAGCCGCACATATTCGCACACGCCCTACGTGACTGAGTTACTTGGCCAAGTTTCATGTCAGCAGCAAATTAAAGCACTTTCAGCCGAGCATGGGCATAATTATCGCACATTTTTGTCTACGACAGACCATGTGCATTCCCATTTCCCATTTCCCCGTTTCCCAATTTTCCATTTTCAATCCGTGGGCGTCGTGGGGCAGACACAAATAATTGGAGTCTGGTCAGTCCAATGGCCATTATGGGACCAAATAGCCAGAATGCGAATGCCAACGGCGCGCCGGCAGGTGCTCCCATTTCTGCCGGCTATTTGAAATTTTAATGAGCAATTATAGGCATGTAAAACTAAATCATGAAATAATCACCGAATCATTAACATAAATAATTCACATTTTTACACGTGGCAAAAACAACACGAGCTTGGAGGACGTGGCAAGCACTTGAGCAAATTCAAAAGTAATTAATATGCATGGAAATTCTCGTTTTTTTCTGGGTGATGCCAATGGGCGTCTGGCAGGGGCGTGGCAGTATGCTAATTGGCACGCACTTTAGATTCCAGCAAAAAAATACCTAATGATATTTGCAACAATTCATATGAAGTATTACCACTTAAAGACAAAATTCACTTTTTTTTACATTAACCAAAAACAAACTTAAATCCACCCATGGGTGTCTATATTTAGGTCCCTTTTCCGAACGCATTGAGGCATTTAAACTTTTACTTAATTGTGCGCAACTCTGCATAAAATGTTGATTTATTGCGTCAACTAGCGACTGCCGGTAACGAGTTCACCTAACTCGAACTCTTGCAAATATTTTGCTGCGAGTTGGCCAAGAAACTACCGCCCACACAGCCGGGTCAAAAGTCAAATAGTTTCGGCAAAGAAATTTGTCATACGGAGCGCAGTCGTCTTTTGTCGTCGGCATATTGTTTCTGGTTAATTAAGTTATTACCATAATGAGCTTGCAGGTATTTCGGTCCTTATTTATGGGCTTGCAGCGGAATAGAGTCTAAGGTCTTGTTTGACAAAGGTAAAAACTTTGCGGCAACTTTCCCTTTTTTTCCCAGGGCAAAGCCATAAAAAAGGTTCGCGGCAAATGCGTTTGTTGTAAACCCGGTGTAGAAAAGTAGAAGGGGGGGGGCTGAGAAACTCTTAGCCAGGACGAAATTGCAAAGCGTCGCCAAAATTGTCACAACTGTAAAATGCGCAATTGCGCCGGATCGTAAATCTTTAGCAACAATGGGGCAGACACATGAGTGGCCCACTAAACGCGGACGGACGTGAAATGTGCAGCCTGCTTAAAACATAAAAATGCCGGGCCAACTGGATGGGATTGCCAAAAGAATCGGGCAAAGTGGCTGCGTAAAACATGAAGTAATGCGAATGCCAAATGCGAAATGAGTTGAGTGCTACAAATCGTAAAGTTTCGCCAGCAGTCGCTAGGCGTATCATAAAACCTATACCCATGCAGCCATATACCATTTTTTCAACCCTTGCATATGTGAGCGGCACATAAAAAGCCCTTAGCTGCTGCGTATCGTATGCTACTCATTTCTTCCGCCGACTCAGCCCATCAAGGCGATCAAAAAATCAAAATTATTTCGCTGTCAAATTGCTAATAATAACTTGTATTACAGAATGCCAGCCAACTACCGCCCGGTAATTTAGCTTTATTCCACTTCACCCCACAGAGCGGCAGATAGCGAGGAGCAGACAAAACCGTGACAGAGTCAAATAAACAATGAGACCAATAAAAATACGCTTAAGCTTTCATAGGCGTTTTTTATGACAACAATATAAATGCAAAGGGGAAAATATTATACTCGGGAAAGCCCCATCCGCTCTTCCTTCACGTTTTCCGAACCCTTCAACAGTTTGCGGGCCTTTGCACGATAAATTCCACCTTGACTCCAACTATTTTGCCCAAATATTCGTTGTGTAACCATGTTCGCCTTGTGGCGAGGGGGCTCTTTTATGATAATAGTTTCGTGTTGGCAAAATTTATTTATCTGATTCCCTGCGACTCTCCTCCACTCACGGCGTATGTATGTCTAACAAATAAAAATTATGTTAAAACATGCAAATATGCGTTAAGTTTTGATTTATGAACGTCGAACGGGGGAAGCCCCCCCCGCGCATGTTTGTCCGCTGTTAATAATGATTACGCCCCATCCTAAGGATATAGGATATAGTTACGTTTAGGGTCCTGGGAAGTTTGTGCGGTTGACAACGATCCGTGGCCATAAATTGGGGGGCGTGTCGCAGGGCCCAAATGAAAATTGATTTGCCGGGCCTAATTGAATGGGGTTTTCTTGGCATTCTTTTTGTTGCTTAGTAGCTTCTATACTTATTTCTGGGTCGACTAATTGAAAAAGTTAAAACCAAATTGGGTACAGGCCATTACGGAAATTAAACGCGTGCGCTTCAGAAGGGACAAAAATATTAAGAAAACATAATCTGGCAGAAAATTTGTGCGCCGTTTATAAATAGCGAGCGGTTTTCCTGAATGCCGCCGCTCTCCCTCGATTTTCCCAGCCATTTCCCAGCATCACATTTGGCCCTGGCATTGTGCCTGTGTCGCTCTACCTTTGGCATTCATTGCCATAATTTCCTGTAATAAGAACGACGCGTCGTCTGGCTCTCAGTTCGAGCCGCAGTTTCGGTTCGAGTTTGAGTTTGAGTTTGAGTTCGAGTCCGGGGTCCCAAGTCCGTAGTCGAAAGTCCGGAGTGTACGCACACCGGAAACTTTGTTGGCCTGCCGACTGGAGTGACACTCATGATTTCCTTACCTTTACTCGCCGGCGGTTTCCGTGTGGCCCAATTCGTGCGAATCGAGCGGGAGCCAAGCCACTGGCCATTCATGGCCGTAATGGCGCTTTCGGCTTCCTGCGGGGCGATAATGAAGACAGAGACACGGTCAGGAGCAGAATCGGAGTAGGAAGGACACGGTGAGAAATCTCACTTGAATAATGTCAACTCAAATAAATACGATTTTTTCAGAGTAATATAAGTTCAGTGGTACATCAAAATAACTATTTTAAATAGTAAGAAAACCGTCAAAACAGAAAATATTTAGAAATATATTTTAGAAATAATAATAAATCGAAGGAAATCCATTTTAAATAGTAGGTAAATCGACAAAACAGAAAATAACTTGTCCAAAGTCTTAGTCCTGATTTTAGAAATAATAAAAAAACTAAGGAAATCTATTTTGAATCAAGTTTTACCATCAAAACAGAAAATAACATGTCACAACTCTTAGTCCTGATTTTAGAAATAATACCAAATCTATATGAGATTTCCTGAGCATTGTTATATTTGCAATATAAGACTATTTAATATTTTTGGCAGCGTGCATTGTCGAATTCAAATAAAGAGCCTGCGCACGACTGCATAAATATGCACTTAAATATGCTAATGCCACTGGCGGCTCTTACCGATTTCTTGATGAAGGACACAAAGCCATAGCCCTTCGACTTCAAGGTTTGTGGATCGCGCACCACGCGACAGTCGCTGCAAAAAAAGAGGAAAATAACACGAAATGTAAACATTAAAGTCTCGAACAGAGTTCACTAAGTCTTAAATATATATTTCTGTGCAGGGGAGCCTCCTGCCGTTCTGGCAAACTTTAAAATTTATGCAAATTCCTAATAAAGACATCTCCCGAGAACTCCGCCTGCGTCTCCGTCTGGCCGACGTGTTCAAATATTTCCGTTCGAGTACAAAATACAAATATATTCAGTCTGTGTTTGCCGGCGTGGGCGGGGGCGTCGGAGTGGGCGTGGCTCCTTGTAATTCGGAAATTAGAAATCTGACCTCATGCTGGAAACTTTTTATTTATCTTGCAGTTTGCGAAGGGGCAGCTTCCGGATTTGAGCTGCCAAGAAACCAGTAACGGTCATCTCATCGCTGGGCTTTAAGATAACGATAAAGTTTCTTGATGAATTTCTGCCTTCCGAACCGTGATTTGCCCCTCAGCCATCTTGTTGCTTCCCTTCAGCGAAATCGAACTGCGCTCATTACAGTTGCGGGATAAAAGGACCTGCTCGTTTTGGTCACTTACACTAGTGACCCGGCACTTGTGCCAATTGGCCAACTTCCGACTCGGGGGCCCAAATTGATTTCCCCCAGCGGCTGTACGACTTCTCATTTGGACAATTGGGGCCTCGACACCGCACTAAAGCGGGCTGCCAGGAAACTTTGGCAATTACCCCCGGTCCGGCAGTTTACTTTTCATTTATGAAGCATAAACCACAGCGGCGGCGAAGTTGGCGACGCTGGCCGGCAACTTTTCTTTTTTTTTTTTATGATTATTATAAGTAAAACGCCGAGCTAGCGAACCCGTCGGGCGTTTTGGCCAGGCTTTGACTTTGTTTTGGGCTTTGGGCTTTGGCTTCTGGGGCTTGTTGCCAGGTCTTATTAAATATTCACACGCGCCGCGCATTTAACAAAACGAAACAAAATGCGCTGGGACCTCCGACAAAAATCCAAAAAAAAAACAGAATGTAATGCCAAAACCAGGCAACACCAAGCCGGGCAACAATGGCCCGAAAAAAAAACCAGAAAAACAAAGCCAAAAAAAAGGGCAAACAACGCCAGGCACGCATAAAAGTTTTGACAGCCGGAGCGGGGACATCTTGATCCTTGGGAGCCGCACGACCGAATCCCGGCGACTTTGTGCGTTAAGCGTTTTGACATGTTGGCTAGCAGATCGACTCCGAGTCCCGAGGAAAAGCCATAAGAAATAAAGTTCTTTAAGCCGCTCCCATACCAACCAGGCTCCTCCCTCCCTCGTCCAACATCCTTCGAAGATAATCAGCTGGCGAAGTGGGCTGAGTTTTTGGGGAGTATCGGCGATAATGATGTCAGCGATAGCTATCACAAAGGTGCCAAACGATTGTTCAATGGCACTGAAATGCGTAGCCATCGATACGGTTGTCAACAGGCGGTGATTGGAGTGGTATCGCTTTTCTATTCCTGACTGAGGTTGGCTTGTAAATGCGTTGTGTTTGTTCTATTTAAAGGTGCCTAAAAGCATAAGCAGGCTTACTTGGAACTCTGAATTCGAATTATTTCCTACTTTTAGACACTTGCCCAAGTATCATATTGATCTGATGCAGAGTTTTGCGTAAGTCTGCAGCTGTCAACGGCATTTGATGAAAGACATGACCAGTTCATTAGCGAATCAGAAAACCCTTTAGCCCAATCAAAGCCATGGTCATTAGAATGATTTTCAAATTATTAAAATTTAAATTGGCCATCGGCTGGAAGATGAGCGGAGCAGATTGCTGATAGACCGGCTGACTGAATCCTCCGCTTCGCGGTTCAAACAAGCGGCAAATCCGAAAATCAAATACTTTGGCGTAATTTTTGATAAGCCGCCGCAGGACCTCTTTTTGTGGGTGGAAGGGGAGGTGGAGGAGGCGGAGGAGCAGTTCCTCCCAGGAGACGGACTAACATTTTGACTCGAAACTTTGCGATTAAACAGAAGTTAATTAAGCCAAGTTTTTGATGCTGTCGTTGCCACGGGAGAGGAGGTGGGTCCTCGTGGGTGGTAAGTGGTTGTGGATGGCTAGTGACTTTGCCTTTTCATGCCGAAAAATAGCAACTTAAATATTTGAATGTCCCGACTTTTTGCCGCACTCTCCATCTGGCTGTTCGAGGCGACACTTACAGACAGCGAAAAGAGTTCGGCCAAAGTGGCATTTGCATAAATTCACTCTTTTTTTTGCCATTCAGTTATGAATTTTTTATGGAGTAGCGAGTTGCGAGCCTCCTCCACACGCGCCTGCCAATAATCAGAGAATGTGTGACAGGAAAATTGTCGCAAAAAAAGGGGGAAAATGCGAAATAAAAGCTGCAGAATGGGGAAATGGGAAAAAGGCAATTCCAAGTTAACTGGCAAATGGAAAATTTGCATTTTAATACTTACGAGATTTCGCCGAATGGTGTGAATGCTTCGCGCAATTGCTGAGTTTCAATTTCTGAGCTCAAGTCGCCGACAAAGATGTGGAATTGTTCTGCAAAAAAAGAGTGGGAAAGTGTCAAGTTGAGTATCGGGTTTTTTTGCAGATTTTCACAGATTTTCGCAGATTTTCACTGGGACTTTTGGGAAAGGGTTGATGCCGCTGGCGCATCGTGAATCGCACAAAATATGCACCAGATAAAAACGCAAATCAAATGAGAAACTCAAGTCATGCGCTTTTATTTCGCAATTTATTGCCAACGCTGACGCAGTACTTTAATGCATATTCATAAAAAAAAAGTCCAAGAAGCAGAACTTTCTCATGTATAATTTTATGCTGCATAAGCAGAGATAAGTTAATTGAAATCGCAAAGGAGCCGCGCAGATTGATGGGTTCAAATGGCTGGGCGAAGGCGATGACAAAAGCTGCCAAGCTCCCCGCCACCCACACTGTATTAGTTTTTCAGATACGTCACGCAAACCTCGCCCACTGTGTATCTCTTACGCTGCCACGCCCACTCGCCCACTGAAGAACGTCCCCATTAATACTAATTAACCCATTCATCTAAGTAAACTTTCCACGCTCGAATCTTCTGGCCCCATCATCAGGCCAAACATGGTGTACACATGCACAAACTCAAAGCCATTCGCTGTCATGCAGGCTGCACAAACACAAGTGCAGTGGGTGGCGCCACCAGCCACCCAACAAGCACCTATCTGCAATGCAACCACCTATCTCTGCACCGCAAAACACTACGAGAGCTTGAGGATCAAACAGAGAGGCAACTTTGGAATTGAACAACTTTTTACAGTCTTGGTGCTCGCAAAAGATTATACTTATTGCAAAGCAGACTGTATTAATTTAAGGAATAGATATCCCAAAGGATTTTAAATAACTCATATCTGTTTGTAGATATTACACAAATTTATGGGCTATTTCTTTTGCCATCAAATGCAAGACCAGAAAGTTTAGAGTGTACGCTTATACAATAAGAAGCTCACATGCAAAGCAAACACAACCACACTTGCGCGAATCGCAATCATTTATTATTATTTTTGTGTGCTTTGTCTCTGTGGCACAGAAAAAGTCGCGAGTGCGAAGGAAAGGGTGGCTTAGTTCGTCCTGGTGGTGCTGGTGGTGCTGGTGGTGCTCGTTCTCGTTGTCCTTCGTGCGCTCTTGTGTCAGCTCAGTTCGGTGGAGCTCAGCTCAGTAGCCAAGACTTGGCGAAAGGCGAAAGCAGCGGAGCGACGCACGTGGGGTGGTAATGGGTTAAGGGCCAATGCAATGGGGCATTTTTTCGGGGGTCAGCCCAGCGACGCCCCTTCCCATTTGCGCAAACACAAACACACAGTGAATTCTTACCCTAAATAATTAGCACTATTCAGCTGGGGCCACTGACGACTGCGACGACATTCGAGGCTGACAACGCCGCTGGGCGTGGCCCAGACCCACCCATTATACCACCCACCACCCAACGGCCTTGTCTGCTGCACGTGCAGAAATTAACATTTCCGGTAATTTTGCGAAAATGAAAAGCAAAGCGAAAAATTAACGGCAACGTCGTCGGCGCGGCCGCAGCGAAGGCAAAATGCGAAATGCGGAAAGCTTTTGTGTTAAATAAATATTAAAAGGAATTTCCCAGAGCCAGCGGAACTGATGGCGAAACGTTAAGGCGCGGGATCCTGGCCGGGCTGAATAAGTAGATTCGTTCTGACTGCGGCCTGTTGGCCTTTTAAAAACACAAACCAAACGAGTAAATCTCTGCGTGTTCACGTGTACAAATATACCAAGGGGGTGCACTGCGAGAAATTACACAGATTGGAACAGAAGCACTAAAATAGTAAGCGCCCATTGCGAAGGTATTAATGCTGAAAGCTGAAAGAGTGTTGTTTATAGAATGCATCAAATTGCACAGCTTTTTCGCGCAGTGCTCGCGTTTGTGTGTACGTGGCCACTTTTTATTTAATTGCGAATTGCGTATACGCCACCGTTAATGAGCCCATTGTAATCGCAGTGGCGGAGCCGAGCGCGGCTTAGTACATTGAGGCGGCTTGACTCGGCTCGAGTAGTTGGGGTTATTGTAAATCAATTGTGGGGGCTCACCCCCTTTCGCACACTTGGCTCAAAGGTGAAATGCTTTCGCCTGGCTGGCCAAAAAGGCGAACAGCACTGGCACGCAACCCGCCAAGTGTATGTAACGTTACTCTCGCACGTATCCGTGAGATTCGCGCTGACTGTGTGTGAGACAGACAAACGAGGCAGCCACTAATTGCAGTCAAAGGCCGCTTTAAATTTGCACTGAGCCGCGGGCTCGATTGGCAGTTCTTGCCCCACTGCCACGCCCCCCCCCCAGCTGCCACGCCGCCTTCGGTGTCAGCATGTCAAGCGCGATGGCAGCTTTTCATTTCTTTCGCCCGCTTCCGCTGCCGCTGCCGCAGCTCGGCTCGTTTGCTGATTAAAACGGTGCGTATGTAATGAGTTAATTAAGTTTTTGCCATCGTTACAGTCGCCCACTGTCGTTGCCGTTGTCGTTGTCGTTGTCGTTGTCTTTCACACACGTGCCCATAAATTAATCATAAATCCTTGCTAGCTGCACGGCAGTTACAAGTGTTTTGTATATTTGCCATGGAGGCACCCGGCCCTTTCCGTTCACCTGGTCTCCTGGCCTCCTGACTTACTTCACCCACCAACCTCCCGGACTTTCTGGGCGAGAGCGTTAACATCGTCGTCAGCCAGGTGATTCAGCCGGCGGGGACTGTGAGTCGCCTTTGGACAAAGTGTGTCAGCAGTGCCTCTTGCCACACCTCCTTTTGCCATTTGATTAAAGACGGCAGCTACTCAGGGCGTACACCAGCGTCCATGTGTGTGGGGCATTGGAGCACTGATAAAAATCATTCCTGCGGTATCAGCAATTTTGTTTCGCTTGATATACTTTCCCAGAAAGCCAATTAAACCGATTTAAATGTATAGCTTGGACGAAAGACTTGATTTTGGAAGATTTCTTGTGTTTATTTCTCCCAGTGCATAACTATACACTTCTACTTGTCTTGCCTGCTTCGGCGGCTCCTGTTTGTTGGCTTTAGTTGTTGTAAATTTTATGTTATCCGCTTTCATTGTTTGTATGCCTTTATTTATGTTACCCACTGCCTGCTGCCTTGCTTTACTGATTTGCCGTTGTTATTTATGCGTTTGTGCTAAACCTTATTTCCTGTTTGTCTTACATAAGCTGCAGCGCTTAATTACACGCAACCCCATCGAGGACACGATTCCGGGCAGGATGTGGCTGGCTGCCTTGCTGGCTGCCTTGCTGGCTGGTTGATCAGCCCCCAGGGAGTGAGTTGCTGCCCACGGCCTTGCCAAGATGTATGTGTCCCAGTCGCATCGATCCGTGGGCCCTAATGTTTTATTGACCGACCCCGGCAATCTCATTTCGCAATTCACTTTGTAAGCGACCACGCGGCGTATGCGTAATGGCAATTATGAACTGCCCAAACTAAGTGGGCAGTGCATTAAGGCTAAAAGCGTTTAGCCGGCGGTCAAAAAACCACCAGCTGACCGACTGCGCACTGATATCGTCCCGCTGTGACACTGAAAGCCCCAAACAAGCAAAACAATTTGACGCCAGCAACCGCAAAACGTGCTGGCCGCCCCAGCATCCATTCGCATTCAGATACATTTGAACCCAGCCCGGATACCCGTATACCCGGATACCCGGATGCCTGAGACCGCCCACAACTTAACCCAAAAATTGATGAATATGTAAGCAAATACGGGCCCAACACGCAGCGGGCTCCCTCTGTCATGTATACACATATAAAAAAGGATCAAAGTCCTGAGGCGCGTTAATTTTCCCAGACGTCAGCAGGAAAAGTTAGGGCTGCCCTTCCCCATTCCCATCCCCATTCCCATCCTCGTTCAGTGAATATGAAGGCAGGCCCACAAATTATATTGAAATGTTAATAATCCAGTTGCCTAGACGTGCTGTGCCATCCCGGGATGTCCGAAAAGGACAACTCAACTGTGAAAGGATATTTACATGGAGATTTGTATGCCGCTGACTTATGACTTTGATCAAGGCCGTCCCCTAAAACCCAATCAATGGGCTCCCTGCCGCATTTATGTGCTCTCGAGAGTCACTTATGCCCACAATTTGGCACTGCGGTTATCTAGGGGCTGCCTAAGTGCTGATAAGTCTAAAGATACATACATTTGTATGGGTGGCTTGGCAAATCTTTAAATTAAATTTGCTTGGTTGGCAAATCACAAATCAGGGCGCATTATAAAGTATAATGTGCTTTTAATTTCATTCATTTGCATGAAATGCGAGCAAAGAAAGCGAGCAGTGGGTCCTGGCCAACTGCTAAGTCGAACTAAAAAATCTAATTAGCGTCGGCCACTGCACGAGTCGACTTAAAGCAAACTTTGCGCTTTAATTTCATCTTGATTACGTCCTCGAACTGCAGCTGCAACGCCTGTTTGTGCAGCAAACTCGAAACAGAAAGCTCCCAACTCGAAAGCCAATCAACTTGACTCGCTAATGAAACGCCAGTCACTTTAAGGATACCCAACTCCCAGCCCGCTGCCTCTTTGGAGTTGACGCCATTAGACGCCGTTGCCGCCTTTGCAATGATAATGCTGATTTTTAATGCTGATTACCACAAGCTGCCAGGCCGCAATCCTTTGCCACCATTTTGTGCCCATTCTCGCACCGAATCTGTGATAACCGAGCTCTGGGAGTCAGCATCATTTCCGCAAGTGTGCGTGGCATTTAAGTTGCCACTTAAATGAGTCCCAGTCGTTTGTATTGTGTAAGTGCACAGAGAAAATAGGGGAATTACACTTTCATAACAATCCTGAAAACCATTTCGCAATGAGTGATATTTACAGATTCTTAGTACGCAAATTGTATAACTCAATATCTTTTATAAAGTTGTTTAAACAATATATGTTATATTTGGCTTTTGGTATTTCTTTCTCTGCATAATTCAGGTGGCAAGCTCCTTGGTTTGGAAAAAAACTGAGTGGGTGGAGCTGCCTCATCAAGTTGTCGCGTCGCGCAGATCAAATGAAAATTTCATTGTGTTGTGACTCGCTTTTCCTGTCTTTGTGTCGCTGTTTTCGCGGGTCCCGAGAAAATTTGCGCGGAAATTCGCCACCTTTTCATGTTTTCGTGACTGGCTTTGGAAACTTTTGGGAGCAGTGCACTGCCGCCGTATTGTTGTTTGTGTTGCCACCGGCGTCGGCGGCGACGTCTTCTGCGCTCGTCTAACGTGTAAAACAATGACTCATTAAGACTCATCTAAATTCTAATGAGATTCAGTAACTATTAAAAACAAAACATGACAGAAGCAAAGGCAAACGCAAATGCGGCAAAAGGGTTGCTGCCCCCGGGGCCACAAAAACCCAGCCCCAGCCCCACCCAAACCCCTTTGCACCACCGGAATCATCAGCAACCCCAGCAATTCCCGACTCTTATCAGGACCTCAACTCAAGTCCTTTTTAGTGCTGACTCTGCGAGTGCTCGACTTTAAGTGCCCGACCGAAACTTCAATCATTTGTATGCGACTCAAGCGCCCGGCTTTTAAGCAAATGTCAATAATTTGATTTAAATGTGGCAGGGTCCCACATTCCGCTTGCAGATCGCGTGCAAAATTCGCATTTAAATGCCAGTAGCCTACTGCCTACACTGGGTATTTGTCGATTTTCCAACTCCATGGGGTTGACAATCGTGTGAGGCGACAATGCAGCAGCAGCAGTCGGAAAACCCGGAGACGACAACGAATTTGCGTAGCCAGGAATCGAAAAAAGGCAGGACAGGCCAAGAAATGCAGCAAGGTTCAGTCCGGAGTCCTGAGTGCCGAGTGCCAGGAACATGTTGCCCTATAACTGGGAAATCCCACACACAGAGCCACTGCGAAATGGAAATTGCGTGTGTTCCGGCCTAGAAACAACAAAAGCAGCGCTGGTCGAAACCAAACAAACTTGGCTTAAAGAAACCAGGCGGTACACTGGCAGCAAATGTGGCAACTGGCTGAACAGCTGATCAGTTCATAGCCTAGGAAATATTCCAACAAATCAGTGAAGTATATAATATTTTAATTAATATAGGTAGGGATTGATGCGTCTTTCCTCTACCAATTCTAAATCCTCTGTCTGATTTCAAAATTTCCTCCACTCCTTTGATAAATACTCGCAACAATTTTCTATCCGTGCTGCTGGGGAGCCCATGTGTTTGCATTTGTGTCCGGGTTAGTTATATCCCACGCACACAAACGCACAGCAAGGCTATAGACAACACGCCCGCCCGCAACCCCCGGTGAACATTTAACGCTGCTGTAAGCGTTTGTCAAAAGGGGGTGGAACGGGTGGGGAGAAGATACCAAGCCAGCACCCGGAAAATGTATCTGTCGTCGTTGGTAGCACATGTTAGAGGTAAACGCGTCGCAGGTGGGGCAAGGGATGCAGCCCCCGTGTGCCAATCTGCATATTTGTCGGGCGCCACGAAATGTAAAGCAAGTAAAAACCTGGGTCAAATTGCGGTTACCGTTTTTATTTTCCGCCGTTACCGGTCTCTCGTCTCTTTTCCGCTTTCATTACACTTGGCCAGTTCCCATTTTTGTTTGCGCTGTGGGCGGTTGTATACAGTAGGTGTTGATACATCCACACTTACGGGGCATTTCCCTTTATTTCGTAGTGTCACTCGTTAGTCCGTTAGCCCGAATCGCTGTCGTGGCTATATGTTAGTATCGTAATAGTGGCAGTGATACTCCTTTTTTCCCAGCTCCAACATGACTTGTACATATGGGTTAGGCCGGGTTAGGATGGGATGGCATGGGATGTTATAGGGTACGATTCGGGTTAGCCGGGCGTTGGAGTGTTAATTGTAAGGTGTATGTGCCTGCTTTTTATGGAAATGCCGGGCAAGTGACTTCATTTAGTCTCGCACGTTTGCAGTTAATTAATTTGGCCCACTAGACACAGCAAGGCGTTGAAGTGGGTGCCAAATGAGATCATTTCAAGGGGTGGCCGTGTAAGTAAATTAATGTATAACAGCCATGAACTTGGGTTTCATTACATTAAAGTCATAAAAATGGTGAAACAGATGTACCTACTTGTCATCTTCTTTTTATTTAATAATTCTGGCTAAAATCCCAGCTCTGCTGCGGCAGTTACCATGCCAAAAAACAATATATGCATCGCAGACGGGAAAACGCAAAAGACGACGAACTGGAAATTCAAAAATCGTCGCTGAATGAAATGTTGAAATTGCACAACCCGCGTCTGGCATTTGGCTAACACATACATGGAAAAGCGGCCGGCAAGCTGACCGACCCCCTTCCCCTTTTCCCTTCTCCTCAACCTCCAGACTCTTACAAACCTTGTTACCTTTTTTTAGAACGCTGCGCAGCTGCTGCACTTTATTTCAGTCACTTGCTTTCCATTTTTTCCGAAACTCTCGCTCTTTTTTTGTTGGCCACGAGTGGCTTGTTTTTGCCATGTTCCCCCACTTTTTTCACTGTGCACATGTACGTGTGTGTGCGTTCGGTCGCTTTCTGTGAAGCCCGCTTTTGTGTGCAAGTGCGGTCATTTAATTTCGATTTGTGTTTTAGATTGTTTTGCGTTGCATTTGTTGATTTTTGCCATTTAAATAGAAATTTTTATTTTCTACACGTTCCCATGGCCGTGGCCCCCAGTTTTGGATTTGGGTTTGGATGGCCGGCTGCAGCCGTCGCCAGTTGGCCAGTTTTTTGTGCCTGTGTTGTTTTGGCCCGACGTTTTCCATCATTTTTTTTTTTGTTTATTTTTGAGCTCCCTTTTTTCTCTTTTTTTTTTCTTTTTTATTAACGCATGTCCATGGGGCATTGCCAGCGCGAACCAGCGCCGGGCAAATTGGATTTCTTTTTTCGGACATTTGAAACTGACGAACGCCGACCGGGGACCACGGATGTGCGGCATCAGCAGGGACCTAACTCAAAATATATGCAGCTACCATGCTGTCGCAGCCTCCTAGCCGCCCAATCAGCCAACCACCCAACCACCCAATCACCGAACCACCGAACTAGCCAGCACCACCCATCCTGCACCACCGTTTCTATTAGCTACGCGCATTCATAAGAGCGGAAATTTAATCTATGCCACAGTCGCGTTCATTTGCCCACTTCTTTTTTCGATCGCGCTCTGTTTCGCTTTTGTCAATTTAAAGCTGCCGGCAAATGCTATCAACTCGCAATGTTCGTTAAATATTTAAATTGGCGCAGAACTAATGAAATAAAACCAATGCGAGAGCGATGTCAGAGCGATTCCCAAGTGGCTTCAGTTGGTTAAATTTGTGCCGGCTGCTTGGTTCGTTGGTTGACTGGGTTCGGTTTCGTTTGGTTTGGTTTAGAGGTCTTTAATGTCCCTGGGGAGTCGCTGGATTAAGGGGTGGAATTTAAATATATATCCCGGCTGGGAGTGGGTCATGTTAGGTGGCTAATAAGGGGGATTACTGTGCCGCAGCGGTGAGGTTTTTAAATGAACAAGCTAGACAGATTATGAAGCGCACAAATTATGAATAAATAATCTGTATTAAATGTAAGATTTTTGGGTAATTTAAGTACTAATTACTAGTACTATTATTCGCTTTTCTTTCTATCATTCCTGATCTCTTAAAGAGCTTAATGCCCAAATTAGAGCAGACTTTTCGCAGTGTAGGCTGGGGTGTGCAAGGCACGGCATTCAGCTCACGTAGCATCTTGCTTTAAATGCTTAAATAGAAGCAAAGCCAGCCGAAAATCAACAATAACAAACGAGCCACAATCCGGCAGGCACATCGCACTCTCGCACACGCAGGCCAAAAATTGGCATAAATAAGTAAAAGCGGCAACAGCGCCAAAGTCAACTTAGACGTCGCCATATTGCGCATACGACGCGTGTGCCCGTGTGTGTACGGGTGAGGGCAGTCCTCCCCCTGCCCACGTGTGTGTGTGAGTCCTGTTGGTGTATTTACTCAACTGCTGTACCCAAAGCGCACTTGAGTGTGTATCATCATCAACATCAGCTGCTCTTCAGCCACCCAAACCAAACCAAGCCAAACCAAGCCAAACCGACGACCAGAAGCAGCAGCAAAAACCCGGACCAAGTTGAAGTTGCCGACTCCGGCGGCAGCACTAAAGATACAATGCTGCAGATACAGCCAGAAGAGTCGTGCCCCACAGGACATTCCCCCCCTGCATTCTGTGGCCACTACACTGACAGTATCTTTGGATGCTTAACAACATTACAAGCTGACTTATGAAAAAGGGGATGCGTTCGGGCGAGTCCCCTGCAATTTGACTTGACTTTTACGTATCGTCAAGTACTTTTCTGGTTTTGCCCACTCGGGGGACATTTGTCAGTCGAGAGACGAATTTAATTTCTGCCATTTTGCGAGCGATGTCTGCGCACAGATATGAATTGCAATGAAAGTCATACTCGACATGTACGAGTATGTATGACGAGACGAGATATCCATATTCCGGATTCCAGTGGGTCGTGGTCGGTCTAGTCCGGTTGTCTGGCCAAACGGCAAAACTCGTTTTTAATATGCAGCCTGCAGTGGGCGCACACAGCGTATGCGTAATATTATTACAACTGCAGCAGAAGCATCAAATGAAACTATTTTCTGGCCCTCTTCTGTGGGCGTGTGGCCCACACTGAATTCATTTCGCATTTAAATTGCTGTTCAGAGAGCAATTAGCCGAAATTATTGCTGCTACGTGTGCATCGTCACTTGGCATGCCCAAATTAGTGGAGCTCGGGCCACCATGGCGAATGCTTAATGCGAGGCGAAAGGGAAAAATGGGCAGAAAATGGGGGAAAAAAACAGAAAACTGCTGATTTGCGGTTTGCCAATACCCAAACAATGCGAGTTCCGCAACCACAACGAGATTCCCAATAATTTACCAATCGCCCAGCCAAAGGAAAAAAGTCGGAAAGACGGCAGAATTATGCCAAAACAAATCAAGCAAATGAAAATATCACAGCCACAAAATCAGGGCAAGACACACGCAGCGCTGCACAGTGGGTGGGATGAGGATGATGGGTGGTGGATGGTGGGTGCTGGTGGTGCCACAAATGCTGTGCTTAATAGGCATCAGCTGGGTATTAAGTTGTTGTTTTTTGTCATCGTCTTCGCCGCTTCTTGGCAGCATGACAACCTTTTTTTTATGCCATTCCTACAGGACGAGCGGCTGGCGGAAAGGAGGAAGTAAGTCCCGAAGTCCTGAATCTCAGTCGTTTTGACAGGCGTTTGCCCTTGCCTGTGAATTCAACAAACAATTTGCGGAATGCCATTAGGTGACGCCTATTGCTGAAATTATCTCTGGCTTTCTTGCTTTCTCCTTTGTGGAGCGAAATTTCAATCACCTCATCTTTTGTTAAACTCCAGACCTGGGCAAATAGGCAATAACAAAGGAAGCCCATGGAAAGTATTGCCTACTTTTGTGGGCGCTCAATGTTAATGGGTTTTATTGTGAGCAAAAAAGGTAATACAAAGAAATAAAATCCACAAACTCTCTTCCCCTTTAAAATCATCATATAGCCATAAGCCTTTGATTGTTTTCAAATCATTTAGGCTGTTCCTTATTCAACACCCTCGCCGAAATTGCATTAAAACTTTGACCTCACACGGGGGAAAAAATAGAAGCACAAGCCAAAAGAAAAAATTAAAAATTAATAGCAACTGTCGAGTGCCAATGGAAACCACAATGCAGCGCACAACTAGAAATACAAAAAAAAAATAAAGAAATAAAAAGAACAACACAAACTGCGCAACAAAAACTAACCGACTAACAAAGTGTAAAAAACTATTGAGTGCTGGCGTCCCAACACTTCACTTTTGCCCTTCCCCATCCTCGATTTCTGCAACTAACAAAAATTTCTAATTTAAAAGTTTTACGCCCAACCGCCGACGACGAGCAACGAGCAACGAGCGGGCCAAAAACAAAAAGTGGGCGGAAAATGAAGGCAGCCGAAGCTGGAAAATAGAAAACAGCAACAAATACATAGACATAGACACAGACATAAACGGCAAATAAAAATGCAACAAACACAGAAAGGCAGGCACACACACACACACAGACGCGCGCAGATAATGCAATTCCCGCCCAGGAAGAAAGTGGCTAGCTGCAATTTTGTTGCTGCCGACTTCGTCCTGCTTTCGTCCTGGCTTTGTCCTCGTCATCGTCAGCGCTTCGTCCTCGTAGGCGTTGTGTTGTTCTTGCCCACATCGTTAGCAATGCTCATCGGCAACATTTCGTCAGCTTCCGCTAGTGGGTGGGCTGGGTGGTGTGGGTGGTTCTCGGCGGTTCCTGGTGGCTGCTGGCGGCTCCTGGTGGGGCGGTGGGTCAGCGGAACAGCCAGTGAGTTTGCGGCGGTTGGAGGAGCGCGTCATGCGCGTTGGCCATCCTGCGTGGGCTGCAGTCGCAGTCGCAGGGGCAAAGCAAAGGCAAAGGCACTCGCTCCTCCTCCATCTTGCCAGCCACTATTTTTATATGCTGGCCCAGTCTTTGTGGCACTCGCCCCCGGGGATTTCTAGCCGGATTCGGTGGTGCCACGGTGCCAGTGGTGGTGGTTTGGGACGAGCGTTTGTCATTGTGCATTACTTTTAGCATGCATCGCGGCGCGTTCTCTGATGCAACAATGTTGCCCGCCCATTGTTGTAACTTGCTTGTTGTTGCCCGGTTCGTTGGCTTACACTTGGAGAAAGTTCAGCAAGCGTCTGCACTTGGCCATAAAAGTCCCCCAATTATCATAAGCATATTAAAACCAAAGAAACTTCTTTCAACTTTTTGGAAACATTGTAAGTAGAATAATACATTACATAAATGCTTAACTCAACTTCGCAAGTAATTGCTGCACATTGCTTTCAGTGATCGCTCAAGGTTCTGCTCTTCAAGAAATTTTACGATGATTTTCATTTTCATATTCGAATCGTGTGCTCGTGCGGGTTGGGAATAGCTTGCAAATCGAATTATATCTGCTGCCACAATGTAGACAACGAACAAGGTCGCATTACAATGCCTGCAGTCTCGTCCTGCATCTCGTCCTTTTCGCCCTTTGGCCTTTGCTATCCCTTTGACCGCCACTTTGTTGTGTGGCCTGCGGTCCTCTTTTTTAGCTGGGGCTCCGAAATTACCTTACTCTCGAAATTGGCTGCCGAAAAGGCCATACTTTTATGACCCTGTGTCTGAGGCTTCATATTTCATTTTTATATGTGCTCTTTAATATGTATTTTGTCGTGCATAAGGTTGACATTTTGACACACTAATAAACATAATTTGCCCATAAAATACACTTTATTGCGCGTGCCCTGTATCAGCCATCAGTTTGGCTTCAAGGATTCATGGGGCTTGTGCAGCTCCAGTGGGCTAATGCCGATGAGCGACAGTTAATGACAGGATATAGCGTTAGACGAGACAGGCATAAAGCCCAAATTAGGCGCACCTGGGTTCACTGACCAACCTTTCGACCAACTCCATTTGCTCGCGCCTCGACTTGCATAATTAATTGCCAGTTTAATGGGGAAGTTCTTGCTGCACTGCTCCGCTGCTGGAAATCACATTTTCCCATTTCGCACACAAACATTTTGAAAAATTTATTAGCAAGAGCTTACAAGCGCCATCCCATTTTGCAGCGTTAAGTAATTTCGTTATTTGCCAAACATGCGACCGGTTCGGCCCACAAATCCCGACGAGCCACGCCTTTTGATGCCATTATCTCATTCGGCAGCCTTGTCATCTCGTAAAGGATGCCTATTATAAATTAATTTTTGCCAGCCGTGGCTTTTCCTTGCCATCCTTATCGCCTCTATCACTCGCAGAGGGCCCGCACCTAAATGCCGAGCATGTTGCTCCTGTTCCGGGCCATGTGTTGGTTATGGCGCCGATGTGTGTGCGCCCGACTATATGACTATATAATTTTTTGATTTAACGCCGAGGCTGCTACTCTTCCTGCTGCTTTGGCAATTTTTCAAAAAAAAAAAGGAAGAGAAAAAAGAAAACACACCCTCATGCTTTCATTTTTGTTGGCCTGCTGTAAAAGTTGAAAGTTGTGCTGGTGCTTTTCCGCATTTCCCGCTCCTCATATGTGACATTGATGCCTCCGCGCGCTGTGTGTGAGCTGTTTTATTGTTATCATTAAAGCGTGCCACATCCCATCTTGTTTGACATGTTGTCTTTGTCTTGGCCCTGGGCCTCCGATTCCACCAATGATGCGGGCTGGCTCCTGGAGGCTGCCTCAACAAGTTTGACATGGCACTGGGGATGGGTGCCGGTGCCGGTTCCGAGATCCCATTATGATTAAAAATTGCTCTGCCAGGGCTTATCTTTTGCGGCTGGCTGCGATCATTAATGAAGCAGAAAGTGATTGCCTAGGGCCATGATTAATTGGTGGCTAAAATACAGAACGGCCCCGAAGGGACGAAGGAGTATAATCAAAAGAAAGCTTCCTGCTTTTCGGGTGCTAACTGCATTTCATTCATCAACGCTTGCCAACCGCAACGAGCAGCTGCTGTTTGGGGCTGTGGGGGAAAGCAGATGCATTGGAAATTCAAATAAAATTTACCACAGTTTCTCGTAACTTTGTCAACGATGCGCAACATGACGCTGATGTCTGCCAGACATCTTGAGGGTGTGGCGGGGGAAAAGTCTGGGGGGGGGAAAGTGGAAAAAGACCAAGACCTGCCAGCGAATTGCAATTTGCAATTTTATGGCAGCGCTGCTGGAAACAGTGGCAGTACGAAACACTGGGAAAAGTGTCCTTTATGTCAATTATGCAAATGCCATTAAGCAGACTACAATTATTCCCTTAACATCAAATATGTACAATTTATAATTAAAGCCATGGTCTGAATACATCATGTTTCCAAGTAACGAAGCTCCATAACTATAAATATTCGGACAGCAATAAATATCAAATTAAACATATTTATAATTATATTACTGTGAAAGTGACAGCCCTTTTCTGCCAGTGCACCAGAAGCCGCCGCAGTACAAAACAAACCAATTTAAATTTTCAGCGAAGTCGGTGGATCGGCGGTCGGTGTTAGTTTGGATGCAAAAACACAGTTAACGGGAATGAAGATGGGGAAAGGCGTGGAAAATCAGGAAAAGCGGGAAAAGCGGGACAGACGGAGCTGGCGAAAAGCGCAACAAAGCGTAGCTGACAAAATCAAACCGACAGGGCCAGCAAAACAAAACGCTGCAAAAAGAACGAGCTGAAATATTCGCAATGACAATTGAAAGTCGGAATTGAAAGTGGGTGGTTGTGCAAGGTGGTGCAGGGTCATGGGTGGCGGAGTGGCGGGGTGGCTGGGTGGTGTGTGGTTTGCTGGTTGTGGGGGCACAAGGTGGTTGCTGCGGACTGGCCAAACACTCAATCAATAAATTATGCTGCCACGAAATATACAAATCAGCGAACGGGGAAGTGTCGCGGCTGCCACAAAGTCAGGGGAGCATGGAGGAGCTGTGGGTGGTGCTGTGGGTGGTGCTGTTGCTGGCACTGGGGTGGTGCTGCTTGTTTGGCTGGTCACGCGGCAGCTGCAGAACAAAAGGCCATGCCACGACCCAGGAGCAGAGCAGCGAGTGACCCAAGCGGCGCACAGACGGATGTGGCTTTGTGGCTTTTTGTGCGGTCGCTGCTGCTGCTGCTTCTCTCTGCCTCTGTTGACGTCGGGCACCGCAGCTGCTGTTACTCATTCGAGGAGGATCCTGTTGTCGATGGTCATGACCAAGATAGCACCATCACATGGCCAACACAAGCAGCAGCCGAGGGCAAACAGGGGCGTAGTGATTGGGGTTGTTTTCAAAAGGGGTCACAAGCTTAAGCAAAATGAATTCAAATTAACTTAATTGTGGCAACCAGAAATATTACCGAAATGCCCATTGAACTTTCAGCTCCATCTGCAGCAGCCCTAATCTCACCACGGATCCCCAAGGGAAGCCCCTCCAAGCCAAAAGTGAATGGTAACCATGTCCACCCGGCTGACATTGTCAAGCGCGTTGACTGCCGGCTGCATTGTGCCCCGTGCCACGGACATGGCCTGTTTCTGTTGCTGCGTCCAGCTTCTGTGGCTGCGACAGCCTCCAAACAGGCGCCAAAGACAAAGGCAAAGGCGCCCAGCCACCCGGATGGCAAAATGGCCGCCCGGCTGACGCACGGCTGACCTCAGCCCCTCAGCCGCAACCCAGAGCGGACTTTAAAGCCGCTGCCAGACGGAACGGCTCAACGGCATCGATTTTTCCACACAGGACAGGAAGAGGAGCAGACATTTTGCATGTGCGTCTGGCTGACATTTAAAATGCTGTGTATAAAACATTGATCATGATTGACGATTGCGAAATTACGAGCACTGGGATCCGCATGTGGATGCTGTGCCCGCAGGATAACAAGCACAATGCTGCCACCAGATGTGCTTGTATTTGTGCATGTGCGTGTTATGATGGCCCGCCAAACATTTTTATCTGCGGCCACTGCGCACAAAAGTATGCAACACCGCTCCTGGGGAAAGTATGCACGTTTTATGTGCTTTTTGGCAGACTCATCTGAGAGCGAACGGTCACTGGGATATGCAGCTTGGGGTCTTTAAAAGTTTTGGATATCGGAATAAAATAAAATAAATTGGATATCCATCTCAGTTGCACTGTTCCAGTCAGAAACCTAAGCTATATACCCAACTGAATTTAGATAAGATTATTTTTAATAATTTGTTTATGTTATCCCTCTATAGCTTAAACTAAAGAACATTCAGTTTGACCGCCTACAAGAGAAGACAGAGATGTTACAGACTTTCGACTTACTGCCTTGGCTCGCCTTCACAGGCTACTTGATCGATATTTGTAATCGTCCTTTAATTTGCACCCATCACGCACACGACGCACCTGACCAGACCACAGGACCTCCACTGCCACACCCCTTTGCCGCCTCCACCGCCTCCACCTGGCCATGTCCAGTCAAGCGGTCCATTGTCCCCGCTGTGACTGTCATGAAGTCCAACAAAGCGGAAGCTGTAGGAATTTACCAACGTTTAAACTTTAATGCCTGCTACAACAGTTTTTATTCCTTCCTCCTTTTCTCTTTTAGTCCTTGTTGCATGTGAGTGTTAGTGTGTGTGTGGGCTTGAGATTTTTTTCCAGCCGGGATGTCTCTTTTTTACGCCCCTTCTGCCCTTTATCCCGCCGCCCGCTCCAATTGAACCTAATCCGGCTGCTAAAGTATTAGCTACGTAGTTGTATGCTCATCCCGGCTGTCCAAACTGCCTTATGCTGCTTTTGTTGTTTGCTGGCATTTAGCAAAAAACAAAACAAAAGGAGCCAAGAAAGGACGAGGAAAACGGGCGGAAAATCAGGCGGAATGCCAGGCAGCTCTGCACAGGAGTGACGTTTGTAAAAAGTTTTCCCTCTGGAAGTGGAACTGCACCGTCCACTTAATAACAGGGCATCAGCCGCTGGACGTCACTTGGCATACTAATCCATTGCCCACTTGCACCGCCCACTGAGCTAAGAGGGCATCCTGTAAAGAAATGCCCCATTCCACCATGCCATATGCCATATGTTGTATTCCATATCCTGTCGCACGGGGAAAAGCGCAATACCATCTACCAATGCTCAACTATTTGGATCATCATATCATGAAAATCCTGAACTCATTAAATTACGGTGTAAACTTTTCCGTCTTTCCCACAAGCTGTCTTAGCAAAATTTATGGAAAAACTTTTTCATTCATTGAAGTGCAATTGCAATTTTTGCGAGTGCATCCTTTGGGTATTGGGTATTCTTTGCTGCATTCCAGCACCTTCCTGGCAGCCAGACAAAGTCGCTGCCAAAGTGGACAGCGAATGGACAGCAGGGCAAAGACATTAATGACAGCCAACATCAATGAGTGTCGGGTGGCGTTGAAAAATTAATACAAAACGACGTTGACAACCGGGGAAAAACAAAGGGGTCTCCCTGGGGACTCCATTTCCTTCAGCGAGCTGGCAGGTGATGGTCGGCTGACTTGGCTTGGCGTCAAACATGGCGTATGATTGATTTTCCAGTCGTAAACTATGGCTGAGCTGTGAGCCAAAGTCGGGGGCGCCAGATAAAGCGGCAAATAAGCTTCAATAATAATAAAAGTTATAAATCTTTCGGCATGGTCTGCGGAGGACAAGGCGAAGTCCTTCCAAAAGGACGACGACGACATGCTGCAACTCGGCGATAATAACAATTTATTGCACACACACACACACACACACACCGACACACACGTGCAAGAAAATGCCGCGAGACACGATTGCAACAACAAATGGCGAGGACAAAGCGCAAAAAGCGAGCATAAAAACCACACAATAATAAAAATGAACAATGACAGGTTAATAGCAAATAAATGAAAGCCCATAAGGAGAAAGCAGAGCAGCGCACAGGAGCTGGGTGGAAAAAAACGCAGCCAGACAAAGGACGAGATGGCGATGCCGATGCCAATGCCTCCGGTCCAGACGACAAACTATCCCCTTGGCCTAGGCACAATTGATATATAGTTTTCAATTTTAAAAACCATCGAGCAGCTGCAACGGCGAGGCGTTGTGGCAGAAAAAATGCCCAAGATATACGTAGCACGCAGCTGGCATATTTAAAGCATAATAACTGCAAGGGGGCAAGGACACGCCAGGACATGGAGGAATGATAATGGCGGCAAACGTACTTAACGGCCACAATAATGACGATAATGGGCGATGAGTTAGCGAGCAGTGAGCACTGAGCAGGTTGACAAAATGCACTCGGCATGCAATTCACTGGCTGCCAATAATAATCGTAATCATCATCATCATTATCATTAGGGAGCAGCAGTGGCAGCAGGTGCAGCCAAGGGACATTCGACTTTCGCACACGAATCGGTCTTTGTGTCTGCCTATGGAAGCGGAAAATGCATTAACTCAGCAGCAGACGCCGAACTGAATTTACACTGCACTTTGAGGGGGCTTTTCCCACTCGCCAATTGTTATTCCGAACTACGAGTATGTCTCTGAATTCATCGGTCTAATTATAGGGCTTTTAATGGCTTCTCCCACGGAATTTATAGTGTTTTCCAATGTATTCAGGGGATCTGCCCTGCAAAAAGGACCCCAGTTTAAGCTGTAATTATAAAAAATGTATGTTGGCTGTCGGTAAACATTTAATATGCTTATTTATTCAATTACATTGAAGCGCAGTGCAAAAACTATCGCTGCAGCCAGAAACATGAATATGCAAATCGTTGGAGAGCTAGGAAAAAATTGCTAGATAAAATAATATAAATAATTTGCATTATGTGCAGCAGCTACAGCTAAATGGGCTTCAAATTCAGCCATAATCTGCACAGCTCTGCGCGCTCAATTTTATTTCACTTTATTTTATAATTTAAATATGCCATATTTAATATACGATAGGTGTCGCAAGCCGCCTGCAAGCGGATTAAATTCCGACCCGCCACAATTTATTAAATTTTCGCTCGGCCAGCGCGAGCAGCTCCATAGCGACAAAGTGAAAAATCGATCACCTGTTTAAAGTTGGCCCACCCAAGCCAGAGGAAAATAAAAAAATTTTTAAAAAAATAGAAGAAAAAAGGAAAAACTGAGAGCACAACAATGGCCAGGCTACTTGGCAGCTGTGCCAACGCATCAGTCAACGTCCTTACCGTCCTTAACAAAGGACGACATTTGCCGGTTGCGACACTCAGACAAAAAGAGTAGCCACTTTATAAGCCAAATTCAACGCCGCCTTTGTCTGTTTGCTTACAACTTTCGAGTTGCACATTCTTGTGTCGTTCGCTTTTGGCAATTTGTTTCTGCATCCTACAACGGATTCAATTGAAAATTTTCCTCAGACACTCGGCAAATTTAAAAACAAATTTGCCGCAAAGCAACGCCAGCAAACTTGCCAAAGAAACTTTTCTTTCCACAGTCCGACTACAACTCCACAGCTCCACAGTTCTCCAGTTCGATTTTCAATTCCCCGTCTCGGAAAAGCTGGTCAAGTGTGGACGTGCGTTTAAATGCTACGTATACGCCGCGTTGGCCGCCTTGTCTTGCACTTTTTGCTCTGACCCACAGGGGGCACCAAAAAAAGCGAAGAACAAGAGCGGCGGCAGCAGACAGACAAGTGCCACGCCCCATTCTGGTATTTACATTGCCACCCACGCCGTCTGTTTGCTTTTGCCACGAGTGTGTTTGCCTTTCGTTTAGTCAGCATGCCAACTATGACAAAATCGAGGAATCAGGGAGTCCAAATCAAAATCAAAATCGAATCGAATCGAGTCGATTCGAGTCGATTGACTGAGCCAATGTCACTGTGGAAATTGTCAATAATTTCAAATTGATTTCTATTTGACTTAGCAGGGCAACAAAGGCAAACACCTTTGCTTCTATAATTGTGATACTGATAGCTGTTGTGTGTGGGCTGTTGTATTCCTTATGTTTAGCGGCAAAGTGAAAACGTAAACTTGGACAAACACGCTGGCCTCGTTCTGGGCCCAAATATCATTAGACAGCTATTAGAGGCTTGGCCAACTTTTACGACGAGACCATAAAAAGCATTACTTGAACTGCTCAAGCTGCTCGTAAAACTCGTGAAATTTGTATGGACCTGCGACTCAGACTGGGAATGGAACTGGAGTATGGCCATAGGCGTAGGCAGGCAATAAAAGCCAATCGATAAGTGCCCAAAGTGTTGGAGGTCCTCGTAAACAAATGGGGCGAGCCCACACCTCAATGGGTAACGCTCATCCATCAGCGAATCGTCAAGGGAGCTGCCCAGTTTGGGGTACGAATTTATTAGCTGGCCCATCAACATATCGATTATGACAATTACGCGCGGGGCACACTAATATTAATGTTGCCATTAGCCTTGCAACAAAATGATGGAGCTGCCATTTGCGGTAATTTAAAGTCCATATATGGTTAGAGTATGCTGATTCTTTAGCTTACCCTGCTTGGGCGAGATGCAGAGCACCTGCTGCTGCTGCGGCGACTGCTGCTGCGAGTGGATCTGGTACTGCTGCTGCTGCTGCACCACCACTGCCTGCTGCTGGGCGGCACAGACTGCTGCGGCCACGGCCTGCTGCTGCTGATGGTGGGCTGCTGCGGCTGCAGCGGCGGCGGCTGCTGCGGCGGCCTGCTGCTGCGACTGCTGCTGCTGGTGCGGCGACTGCGACTGGGGATGCTGCTGCTGCTGCTGCTGTTGCTGCTGCTGCTGGGTGGTGACAATGGTCATCTGCTGCGACTGCTGCTTGCCGTTGGGCGCCTGCTGCTGCGACTGCTGCACCTGCTGCTGCTGCTGCGGGGGGGCGGTGGCCTGTTGCTGCTGCTGCTGCTGCTGGAGGTGCGTCTGGTGGATGGCCAGCAGCTTTGTCTCGTAGGGCTTTCCGTGGGCGGCGCTGAGCGTCATCTGGGCGGTGGCTGGCATCATCAGCGTGGGCATGGCCAACATTTTCCGGCTGGCTCAGTGGTGCTGGTACTTTTGCGGTGCGAAATTTGCACGTTCTGCGGTTAAACGCAGCTCGCTTTAATGCTTAATGAAGTGCCTGGCGCCTTGCAGTTGATGATATAAACAAATTGTGTTATAATTTGGCTAGGTTCGGGTTTTTATTTTAATGGCCGCCTTTTTGTGTGAAACCGCACCGTTGTTGTTGCTACTGCTGCTGTTGTTGCTGCTGCTGCTTTTTGTTTGATCAAACGATTTGATGCATTAAATAATTTCTACAATTTTGCTAATTTGGAAAATGCTGCCTTTTTGTGGTTTTCCTTGACGTTTGTTCCGCTTCGTGTTGTTTGTGGTTGGTTTTAGTTTTTATAAAAAATTTCCTCTTTGCTTGACCGTCACTTATCACAGACCAATGAATTTTGTTTTCGAAAAGTTCATTTGGTTTTTGAATTATGTTTCCAGGCAGAATCCCCAGCACTCAAGGCAAGCGGATTCCCTTGGTTATAACTTTCTATGGAAATATTAAAGCACATAATTCTTTAGCTTGACGAAATATTTGCCAAACAAAAAATGAAATTATACCGCAGGCTGTAAAACATGAGTACAAGCGAACAAACAAGGATAATTAACTTCGCCTGGCTGCTAGTGTGATCAATGTCCTTCGAACCATAAGAAAAGTAAATAAAACTGACGACTTTCCTGGTTTTTATTGGCACCACGCACAACCATTACCATATATCAAGACTAAGCCATTCACACATCATTTGAAAAATTAAATTTAATATTTTACGATTTGTGTGCTGCGGCATACGCATACAAAAGCGAAACATGAGCTAACAAAAAATAAAAAGTTATGCGCGTAACGCAATGTCTAAGTGCCAAAAGCAGAAACAGACAGCTCAGCCAGCTCAGTCAGCTACCAGGCAAAAAAAAAAAAAAAAAAAAAATTATAACAATAATAATAAAAGCAGCGGAATACAAGTGCCAAAAAACACGCACAAGGAACCGTGCCGGGCTTTTACGACAGGACCCCGAAAGATGGCATTCCCAGCAGCCCAAACAAAGCGAGTCCTGACACCCTGTACGCCCCAAGTGTTGGCAAGTGTCAGGATCAGACGCTTCCGGTTTTTATATCTCGCGCACGAGGAGGGCAGACAAATGCTATGTATAAATATAAATATAAACTTATATTTTTATGTTTATTTGGGGGCCCAGGACACACGGAAGCACTCGCGGCCGCAAGGATAAAGCGAAGAAAAAACCAGGACGAGTGCAAGGGCCGCACCAAAAATACAAAATACATACGGCACCCAGCATTCCCTCTTTTTTTCTCAGGCGAGTGTATTTCTGGGCGTGTGTGTGTGTGTGTGTGTGCGAGTGTGTTTGCCGGAGAATGAGAGTATGAATCACACACAGCTGCAGTGTCCTTTTTATATAGAAACCCAGTCGGCAGGCAGCATTTATTGGCTGCTCGTTGTCGGTTTATGTGGCCCACAAGCCGAAGTGCCAGACGCCTGTAGTTGTACATAATGTGGATATGGCCAAAAACACAACAGGCACAACAAAATACATGCACGCAAAAAGCGTTCTGGCTGGCTATGTAAATATGGCCAAAATCGATGCTCGCCTGGGTGACAACGAAGCCAAGGAACTCAAAACGGGTTAGGCGATTTCAAAAATTCACAACTCGAATCGATTTTCTATGAAAATCTTTACCAATGTTTAAATAACTTTAAAAATCTGTACTAAAAAAAACGCTATCTCTAAATCACACTTTATAAATTCCGATTCACACATCTTGCAGTTCGAAACACTTGGAAAGTTTATGCAACAAAAGTCTTTTGAAAAACCAGTAACACCAAATCATATCATATCATTTTCAAACACTGAAACAGCAGGCACTCAGCTTAAATAAAAGTGAAAAACTAGTTACTAAATAAACATATAAACGATTTATAAATATTTTCTTTAATTTTCCAAGCTTTAATATTTATTTTCTGCAGATTTATATTTAGTTTGATTCTTAGTTAGTTTTTCATTTGTTCGGCTTTCGTTTGTATCACTTCGTCGATTGCTGGATTTTCCTTTTTCTCGCTTTTTCTTACTTTTCGGTTTTTATTTTGAATTCTCTTTAGCGAGCAGTTGGCTTTCGGTTTGCTTTTGGTTGGTTGGTTGGTTGGTTTGTTTGTGAAATTATAATAACAACTTAACAACAATGTAACGAATATCCTTTCTTAACGAGGACACAATTCAAACTGAAAGCGAAGCGCCTTCGTCCGCCTCACAAATAGTCAACACATCGTACCGCTCCGGTCGTTTACCGTTATTCTGCCGGCGTCGCTGCCGCTCCGAAAATCTTTCATCCTTGCCGAACGTTTACCATTCGTGCTGGCCAAAAGGAAAAGTCCCGAGTGGCGCCGAAGTGCTGTTGGGAAAATCTTTCTCCCAGGCATGCGCGTGTGGAATCTCGAAAAGGTTGCTGCCTTGACTAAAGGTTTTCCGCGATTTCCTTTGTGCTCACTCCTAGGAAAATTTCCCTACTTTTCCTGATGATTATGGCATACTTGTGTGTTATACACAGCCACTCTGTTAATCTGCCTTATCATATTTCTTAATAAGTTCTAGTTCTAACAGCGGTTTCGACTGCCGATTACATTAGCGCCTTTTTACTCATTATGCAAAAGCCACACAGTCGTGAGTGGAGTGTTCTTAAACGCTTTACACTGGGCAAACAAACAAAGGCCCAGAAACACACAGGCCCACATGCCATTGTTTATGCGCTCGAGAGCCAATAATCCACTTTTGTTTTGTTATCACTCTCCAGCCATCGAACCACCCAGTAAACCACCCACAAAACCACCCACAAAACCACCCACTAAACCACCCACCACCAGCAGCACTCAGCTCGCTGCGGCTGCTTTTGCCTTTGCTTTTGCCCTTGCCCGCCACCACTTAATTTCTACTTGATTTGTCGTTTAAGAAAACTAATTGTCTGCCTTTTGTTGAGCGTGAAAACAATGGAAAACATTTTAGCAACTGTTACTCTTCGCCGAGAGCGTATTAGACGCAGACCTCCAAAGACGTTGGGCCCAAAAGTCTGGGCGGCGTTTTGCGGCCGTGTGGAGGGAAAAGTGGCCAAGATGCGTCTAAGTCGCAAATGGCTTTGGTTTTTGGTCAGGAATATTCCCTTCCACCTCCTTCAAGGTCACTTGAATGCGGGAGAGCTGCTTAAGTTCATAAGGCAAACGGAATGTCCTGCATTTCTACGTTTAACAGGCACTAGTAGTTTGCTTGCTTTCCTAGCTTATAAGTAAGGTTTGATCAGACTACTGATTTAAGTATGCTTCCTGTAGTTCCGAGATGAGCCTCCAAAGCGACAATCTTCTTTTTGGTATCTCAAAGCGGACCCCGATCGATTTCCCGCAAAGCGGAAACGGATACGGATACCCATACCAATCTTGCAGGGCGGAATAACGAGCAAACTCAGCGTTGCATATTCATGGGCCCTGCACAAACACAAACACAAACGAGGACAAAATGACGTCGATGGTGTAACAGATATCGGTTGTGTTGCATGCAACACCAGCGAAAAAACCTTCGTGAAAGAAGGGGTTAAGCTTGGGAAAAGCGACCGAAAAGTAAGGAACTTGTCGCACGCATAACTTAAATTGTATAAATAAACTTTATAAGCAAGGTATATTGTAGTAAATAAATTGCTTACATTTTACACACCAAATATATAAAATAAATTTGTTTTTATTTTATTTATTATATTATATTAAATATGATTGAATGCTTGATTAGACCTACTTCTGGAATACTAGCACATGTCTGACTGGAACCCTAGCTGCTGCAATATGCAAATGACCAAGTTGGCCGTGACGACAATGATGGAAAGTTGGCGGCAACAGCAACACGAGCAGGAAAATCAGAAAGTAATACAGCAACAGCGATAGCGATAGCAGCTTGGCGACATATTATCCTGCGACTAAATATGTAAGAACACAAACAGCAACTGCGCGCTCACACTCACACTCACACGCACACTGGCAGGACTCACGTGAGCGATTAAAATCTGAAGGAAAGCATTTCAGTTTTACTTTTTTAGGTTTTTTTTTATTTTTAGGGCTGCAGCCGAGGGTTGCTGAGGTGCAAATGAGTTCAGTTGGAAGGGTTGCTGGCTGTGCCAGTGGCAGCGGCGTGTAATTGGAGGCGAGTGTCGTGTAAAATGTAAAACTTGCGCCGTAAATAAATCAAAACTTTCTGACTGAACAAACATTCAGGTGAGCGAAAAAATGCAGCAGCAACGGCAGCAACGGCAGCGCCACCGGCAACATCAGCGGCCCAGCAGCAACATTTTCATATTGACAAGTGTGCCGAAGAGGGAAAGCGTGGAAAGTGGAAAGTGGAAAATGGATGGGCGGATGGCGATGGGTTGGCTGGGAAAACTCAAGGCGGGGACAAAAACAGGGCTGCTGTCGGGGTTATTTACACTAAAAATTGGAACAGCTGCAAAGCGAAGCACTTACAGCTGCTGCCGCGGGCTTTTTAAAGGAGGAAAAAGCAGGAGAAGACGAAAGCCAGCTGATGTTAATTCCCCCTTGAGTTTGAGCCCTCTTAATTTGAACACGATGTAAATATAATGCATTTGTTTAACTATATTTATGCAGTTCTAATAGTTTAAGTAGGTTAAACTTTAGTTTTGTAGTGAACAAAGCCAGTAGTGATCAGAAAGTATACATGGTTTGCCTACTTTCTTACTTAAAGTATTAGCTTACTTAATAAGTGTTTTTAAATTCCAAGCGAACTTAAATATTTTATTCTTATACCCAAAACATGCAATAATCCTTTTTCATCCCGCCCTGAAAAGAGTTAATGTGCACACAAAAATGCCACTATTGATTTATTACACAAAATGCTAAACACCAACCACACAAGGCGTAACGAAGAAAGTTTCGTTTGATTTATATATTCATTATTCTATCATATTTACGGGCGTGCCGCACAAATGAAATGTAAATGGTGCTCTGCTCAGCGGATTAATACGGTTGCTCAACACAACGAGCAAATAAAGTGAATTTAAGTTGCAGAAAAGTTTCGGCCACAATCCCGGCTCAAGGTGGTCACAACCAGGACGGCGTCTTCCACATTTGTAGAGTCGTCATAAAATGATAAAAATATTAATATAAATAAACAGGCGAGTTTGGAGGAGATTTCGAGACCATTTGCCAGTGCTACAAGGCTTTTGTTTGCCGAGCAAAGTTTTTGATATTATCTGTAGCGGAACAACCGGCAAGTGGGGAGAAAAGGGCAGGGACTTTCTCATAAGTTGACATTTTTTTGCCGCTGTGACTTGGCCTTCCCCTGGCTGGTTTGTTTTTTGTTTTTTTTTTGTTTTTTTCTGTCCTGCTTGTCTATTTACCACCCTGGGATAAATATACAAAGATATATATTTGGGCTGCAAACTTTTGCCCATTGCGGAACACACCGGCACCCAGCTGCCTTAGAGCTCGTCCCATAATTGATGGTCAGCGTTTAACTTAATTGTATGTGGGAATCTGCGCTGCCGGTGGCATGGGCATGCTGATTGTGTCAAGATTTCATTTCAATTTGCGCCGCGATAAGGCTGCGAGACATAAAAGTAAATTGAAACGCCTGACAGTGCCTCTGACAACGGAGCACTGAACCACTGAACCACTGAGCCAGTGGACCACTGGACCAAAGGACCCATGGATGGCTGGATAGCCGGGATAGCCAGGATGGCCAGGATGGTCAGGTGCTGCCGGACG
This sequence comes from Drosophila erecta, assembly GCF_003286155.1. Taxonomy (NCBI): domain Eukaryota; kingdom Metazoa; phylum Arthropoda; class Insecta; order Diptera; family Drosophilidae; genus Drosophila; species Drosophila erecta. The sequence goes on from NW_020825194.1 coordinate 4,319,174, forward strand.
TCAGAAGCTCGTCACGCACGTGCAGGTGGAGCAGTTTCAAAAATTTTTAATTGAATTTGCCGCTGGACGGGGAAAGGCGCTCTTACACCGCCAAAAAATACTGAGACATGGTGTAATCTTATATGTCGAACACATTTTAAAGTTTTTCTTTGCGAATTATAAGGCCTATCTTATTTCTTATGAGATAGCTTGATATTTAATTTCATTGATTGGAAAGTACAATATAATAATCGTACTTATTGTAGCATTTCCTTAATAATATATTTAGTTTTTATATTAAGTTCGCGGCAGTGCAACTGTACTCACTGTGCAGCGGCGGCATGTACTCCATTTCCTCGTCAGAGTCCTCCATGTCCTGTCCGCCTCCTTCGGTCCTTGCTGCGCGAGGGGGGAGTGGGGCATGGGGCGGTGGAGGGGGCGTGGCAAAGGAGTTGGTACGCAACGCCATTTCCATGGCACGCAGTGCGGGCAGGCTCCTGGGCAATTTGCCATTCTGCAACGGACAGAGCGAAGCGATGGACCATTAAAATTAGACAATAAATAGATAAAGATGAAAATAAAAACACGTGCCAGGTCATTCCAATTTCGAGGTAGAGACAGCCACCTAATTGAGGCATTCAACTTGATTACGACTGGGAAAGTCGAGCTGAGTTGAGCTGCGCTGAGCTGAGCTGAGGACAAACGACTAACCTGAGACTAATGCCAAGGCCGACAAATGTCCTCTGAAGTGGCGTGCAAATCATGAAAAAGGATTACACGTACTAAAACCAGGAATGGAAACAAACTTCAAGCCCCAGCCCTTGTCGTGTGGGTTGAGTTTTGTATTTCTCCTTGGGTTTTCCTCTCATTTCGGTGACTAAAAAGCAACGATGTGACGACAACAATAACAACCAAGGGGAGCAGCGGCCAGAAATCCAATTTCAGCAAGTAGCACGACATAAATTTGTTTTCTCCACACCAACACAACATGCGGACGCACACACACAGACACAAGCTCACATGGATGGGGTTGTCCTGGCTGCTGGCCATGTCCTGCAAATGAATTCTGTTAATGCAGACATTACTCGAGCATATTAAAAGTCCGAATGTCCATTCCGCACAGAATTTTATAGCAGACGACCGCACCAAAGGACCCCACACCAGCTACAAATAGGCACATTTGTTCCACCCCAAAACCATCCCAATCCACCCCACTCGGTACCCGAGGAACCCCAGGAACCCCAGGAACACCAGGAACCCCAGGATCAGGACTGCAGCCAATGGGCAATGTAGTTAGCCAGCCAGCCATACACGCATATTTGTTTACCTTGCCACGACAATTGCGGTAGACAGTTTTCCCCCGAAATCGTGCGCCATTTTCCGGCCGTGCCCCTGCCGGACATTTAGTTTATTTGATGTTGCCAAATGAAAATTGTGACATAAAAGGGACTAAGAACATAATTAACTAGTGTCCAAATGTGCAAATCCAAACGCATAAAAAGTGAGCAAACAACTCGGGCAAAAAAAGGGAAAAAACCCGAGGAAAAACTAGAGCAAACGTTGCAACCGAATTCAAGGGCCACCGAATGACACTTAAAGGATTTGCCTGGACGAACCTTGAATATGCTCGGCGTTATGGGAATGCCGAATTCAGAAGCTGTTGCGAAGGATCCTGTAGTCCTATAGCCGGGCATCCTGGGCCCATTCAGACCATCAGAGCGCACATTATTTGCTGTCCCCGGGTCCGCTTTTATCAGCCACGTGTCGGCCACAAAGGGTCATGATTAGTTTGCTTAATAAAGAACTGGGAAAGGCAACGATAAATATGAAAAAAGGACCAGGCACTCTAAGAAAAAGTACAAGGACACTAAGCATACTACTTTTAATGATTGCCGTTTAGCTATTAATTCATTTCTGTAAAAGAATTTATACAATTTGCTTAAAAACGAGGTAAAATATTATTCCACAGGTAGCCAGGATTTGAGCAGGTTTTTTTCCCTGTGTAGCAACACTGAAAAGTGGGCGTGGCTGTTGCAAATTATTTGCCGCTAAATGGCACCGAAGTTATTTCATATTTATGAATATGCCGCTCGTATTACAATTTACCATTCACTGTGGGGTTTTGTCAGTCGGGGATAATATTTGAAATTAATGATTTCGAGTGGCGTTCGAAACTCGAATGGGTGGACAATTGGCAAAGATGAATGAAGACAAATGATGGCCGAGCATTTACAGCATTAGCATCAACATTTTGTCATGGAACTGGGGATTACGTAGATTTCGTGGCCCAATTTCTGGGGGAGAGCAAATTAAATAACCGTCAAGCCGTCAAAGGAAATCTACAAAACAAAGCGTTTTGCAGACTTACCCCAAGAAATTACAAAATTGCCAAGCCCCATCGGATACATATTTTGTACATTTTTGTTCCTGTTTTTTCCGTTGCGTTGCGTTGTCGCCGCCTTCCTTTCGCCTTATTTGCTCATTTTTGAGTATTTGATTTCATTTCTTTCATTTGCCAGCGTATAGTGCACAGTTTTTAATAAAACAAATTCAGCGGGCGACGGCCTGCGGCGAACATGGCAGGCGAAATTAAATTATTTCGCTTTCCACACCCTCTCTCCGCATGGAGATGAAAGTAAGAGAAAGTCGCTGGCTGGACGCAAACATTTTATCATTTGTTGTTGCCGCTGACAGGACGACGATATGTGCGTGTGTGTGTGTGTGCTTTTCACTCGGAGAATTGGTGCAGACTCAGTTGACAGGCTGCCTTCCTGCGCAGCCCAAGGAAACGGAGGCAGATTGTTTGTTAGTTGATGACCAGCAGACATGTTAAATATGCTACGTTTGAGTTCAGTGAAAATGGCTACATGGCAAATGATCTCAAGAGGCCTTCAAACGGATTTTTAATCGAAAAAACTGGGACTTTTCCTTCTATGAAAGGATATACTGATTATCTTTAAAAAAATAGATGGTATAGGCCTGAACAAATAAAGAAATACATTTTTTTGATCGTTCTGTGTTCGGTAAGGGGATGTTTTCCCCTTTCCCTGTTTTGATTTCCTTTCTGCGTGACTCGTCCTTCAAGTGGCACCTGCGTACGCGTGTATGTGTGCCACACTTCCGTTTCCTGGCGCACTTCTTCGGCTTAATGGACGTTGATTGATGCCGCGTCCAGCGACAGGTGAAAGTATATGCTGTAATGCATATTTATGAGGCCAGCAGCTGAACGGAACGGAACGGACCGGATCCGATTGGATTGAATTGGATTGGATCGAGCGGCTCGGCTTGGGTAGGCTTGGGTTGGGTTGCATAATTAGCAGCGCGCCGAGGTATGCAATGCAATTTATAGGAGCCCAGTTGCGGGGGCAATCGGCGATCTAATGCCATGCAATTTTCTGCAGTCGCCGCTGCAGTTTCTGTTGCTCTCCTGCTTTGACAGTGGCCGTTTGCCATTTCGGTATGCAGAACGGGCCAGCAGGCAAACCGGGCCATAAATTAGGCCCCACATCACTCAGGCTGCGGCATTGCGAGCAGATGGAGATGCGGATGCGGATTGGGATGGGGATGCGGATGCGGATGAGAATGAGGATGGAACTGAGGATGTAGATGAAACTGCAGCTGGAGCCAAACACAAAAGCATGCCAAAGGCATCAATCGGCAAAAGTGCAGTGCCGTAGACACTCGCAGCATGCAGTTCCATACAACCAATGCAGAGAAAAAATTTTAGCAAAGTGGGTAACCAACTATGTACCTTCTACTATTGAATGGATCGGTATCAACATTGGCTATTAGATTGCATTTAAAATAACTTGAATGTTTAGCACAGCTCAGATTTTATATAATTCATATTAGGTATATAATTTGTACAGTCCAGCTGTAAAGTAGTTGCATATTCCAGTGTACTGACAGCTGTTTCCGGAAGGACACGCAACAATGCATATTGCGACCACACGTCATATGAGCAATGCCAAATGTGGCATCGCACGGTAGTAGAGCCAGATCCAAAGCCGTATCGGGGTATATAGCCCAAGACTCCGTTCAGACGCACAGCGATGCCATCGCTCATAATTTGCAGTTCGCATGTGCCGGCCTACGGCAGTCTGAGCCAACAAACAAACAAAGATAGAGGAGTGGCAGCTTTTTGGGAGGACACCGTCTCGGCACCACTTTGCATATCCTGGCAGGGCTGTGCTGCTTAAATGGGAGACAGCTCGCCGCTGTTTTATACGATCATAAAACTTTCAAATGCCATTTCCTAGCCATCTCAATGAATTTACTAGCTGTACACTTTAAACAAAACTTTAGTTTATATTCTGTTATTCTCTACGGTATGTTAAAATCAAGTTTAGATACAAAACCAGTTTAATGTTACGGAAAATAATCAGATTTTTCATCAGAATTTGGGAAATAATGGTTCAAATGTGGAATGTTATACCTCATTAAGCTCGTAATTACTTTCCCAATCAAACTGCGTTCAAATTTTCAAATTTTAAATTTTGCAATTTTTTTCAAAATTTTATGATGGTACCACTTGTAAAAATGTGAAAATTTATTGAAAAATACATTTTCCTAGATCGGCCAAAAAGTGATGTAGGTCGTTAGCGGTGGTTATTAGCTATACAAAACAGTCTTTATTTTCGCTGCATGACTATTTTTAGCCAAGTTATGCTGAAAATCTTCATCGTATATGTCTTATTTTTTGCAATACCACATTCCTCATTTTCCGTCAAAAAAAATAAACGCATTTTTTCCGCAACAACAGAAATATTTTCCCTAAATAGGAATGCTATACCTCGTTAAACTCGTTATTAAATTCCCAATCAATATGCAAATCGTTAGCATAGTTCATTAGCTGTGAAATAAAGTGCGTTTTACGGTTTTGTAGGTACATGTTATGCAGAAGTTCAGTACTGTAGTTGCAAAGAAAATGCAATTATAATTTTCCCAAGGAAAGTAATGAAACAACTCATTAATGCCAGCAAAGTCCTTGGCACATCCTTCACATTTAGCAGTGGCTTCAAAAAGTTCATTGCTTGCGCAATTCGATAAGTCATGGCATATCCTTTTCTGAGTGCAGGACTTAACTCCTGGCGACCTAGCGCGCTCATTTATCTTCTTATCAGTTGCCAGACCCAAAAGTGCATTGTGCAACTGCTGGGTCCTTGGCTAGCACAGTTGTAAATGTTGTGTATTTGCCGTTTGAGTGGCCACCGGGGATGCATCCGATCCGTGCACCTGGCTATCGGAGTGCCAGAGTCTCAGCCCAGGGAGCGGGAATAAATCAAACTGCTGGCCGGCCACTTAAGCGGGCCCAGTGCAGTGGGCCAATTATCAGAGAAAGTTGTCCATGCCGCCGCTGGCTTGTCGGACATTAATTTTCAGCCACAAATATTTGCACACTGCTTCCCAGCTGGGAGTTACCAAGTTGGGGGACTTGGTAGTGCGGACGACGTGCTGCCATTGTAAACGGGGCCAAAACGGCTTAAGCGACGACAGCAACTACAACGGCGACTGCCATTTAATCGAAGCCAACTAATTGCCCCGTAATTGACAGTTTGACTGTTTGGTAATTTGTTTTTGCATGTTGCGCTGTCAAAAAGTTTGCCTTTTTTCCGCTTCCCGCCACGATCGCGTTTTCCAGCTCATTGAATGCCAAAAAGCGACGGACTTTGGTCTGCTCCAAAACGGCAGCTACATAAAGCTAACTGGCATAATGCCAAAAGTTTGATACTACAATTGTGTTGGCCACATTCTGCTTTACAATGTGTTTCCTTATTAGGTGGGCTTTCAATGGTGTTTTAATATTAATATATTAATACTCAATTAATACTCGATATATGCCCTTCCAAAAAAACATACTAATTAAACTCTAAATTTCATTGAACTCAGCATTTTAATTTGATATTATACCGTATAAATATGTAACTAGATATTTCTTTATATATAACTAGATTTAATAAATAATTGCTGTACTATGAAAAATACTTTAATGCTTAAATCAAGTGAAATGAGATCCCATAGAGCAGCACTCACTCCACCTGCAGTTCGGCTGCGAATCCAGATATTCAGCGCCTAATTTATGTAAAAGGCAAATAAATCAATTAATGTCAAACAACCTGTGAGAGCAGACCGAAAAAGATATGCAGACCTGGCATCGCTTTTGGGGGCTGGAGGCCAATGGCCATTCTCCCCTATTGGCATAATAATAATTAGAGACCGACTGACATTTTGAGGCTGAAGCAAATATAATTAATTACGCACCGCAGAGTACAAGCCGGCACAATACAAATTTATAGAGGCAGTCGGAACGGAAAGCCCAGTCAGCAAAATGGGGCAAGGGGCTGTGAAGTCTATCAAAGGCTCGTGCCACGAGCCAATTCAATAGTTGGCCAAAGAAAACTTTGCCACTTGGGCTGGTATTTTGAAATGTTTTGCTGCAAATACACACTCACACACACAGTCCACACACAAATAATGAGTTAGATGAGGGGATCGAATGCCGGGAAGTGGCCACAACAACAAACAGCAGCAGCAACAACTCCAATCAATTATACGGCCAATTAAATGCCGAAAAGCAAAGGAAATGCGAGGGAACACATAATGGACTGGAATCCAGGACAGTCTGCAAAACTGAGGCACAAACAGCAGACAGCCAGAAGGCTCGTGGCTGCAATTTATTTTACGTTTTACTTGGCCATTTTTATTTGTTATTGAAAATAAAGATGCCCGAACACGTTGCAAAAGACAAACAAAACAAGGCCATCGTCCACATTCCTGGACTACCAACATAACGAACCATCTGCAAGGATACCCGGAGAGGAAAAGGAAGGGTATGAGTTAGCAGACAGACAGACAGCCATTTTGTCAAAGTCACCACATACACTAATTTAATGAAGAAATACCACCTGGGAGTGGCCGACGTGTTCACTTGAACATTTTCAGAGCCCTGTTATCCTTAGTTACGGCCACCAACGACATGCAAATTAATTGACCAACAAAATGCATCGAAATGAAACAAACAACTCGCATGCATCAGTCATTAGACGAAACTTAAAGTCCCAGCCCGTGTCTGCATTCTAATTTACCTACGCTCGCATTCATTTCAACTCAGGTAATTTCCCGGCAAATATTTGCCATTAAATAAATTTTATTCTAAGCCTGGCCAGAAATTCGGAAAGCATTTTACAAACACTAAGCTGAGACAGATATCGATAGTTGTTTCACTTTCCATGCACTGCAAACAAAAATATATTGTGCTGAAAATATTTAATACATTTGAAAATGATAGTAATATTCAAACAATTTATCCCTTCATGTACCTCAAAGCAAATATTAGTTTTACTGTTTGGCAGTAAAATACTCAATCATAATTTGTTTAATTTAAGTGACCTAAAATGGTTGTTTTCCCCAAGGAAAAATAAAGCACAATTGAGATTGGTCAATTCTGATTAAGGACGTCGTTTCTATCGGTGTAAGGACATGCCAGCCTATTCATTACTGCAGGCAAATTTGCGACAACAGCTTCGACGGTCATTACTGTTTCTGTCGAGCAATGAAACTAAATTACGATTCGCTCCAAGTGCTGGCCAAAACTTTAATTCGAACAATGCCGGGTTATTTCAATTATGATTACATGTGAGCTGGCCAGTGGAATCACAGTGGTCATGGACTATGCAGCATATGAATCAACGCCTTTGGCGCAAATTGCTTACTAACCAAAATGATTGATTCAATAAGCTGTGAATACATTTCAGTGATTTTCTCACTTGCAATGCGAGCTATGTCTCATGTTGAAATTTCACCGGGTATCACCTCATTTGTCCAAGGGAAATGGAAACACATAGGTGGGATTGGATACAAAAGCTACGACTAGTTGATGAGAAATTCCGACAAAGTTTCCGAGGTGCCTGCCTGAATGCCTCTAATTTGACAGCCGCGGCGGTTTGGTTTGGCCTGGCATTGGTTTTTCCGCTTACGTGATGTCTATTCGTTATTTTTTGTTGTATTTTTTGTTCCAGCCACGCCCCCTTGGACCTGAGCCCGCCCTCGTTCCTGCACGAGCGACTTCTTGGCTCACATTCGGTAAAACATTTTCTTTGTGTCAGTTGAGGTTGCATTTTATTGTGTTACTGCGAGTTTGGACTTAGCGCAGCTCCACTCCCTTGTTTCGAATGCAGTTTCTCTGGGATTTGGCCTGACAGCCAGCTGGAAATTGCAACTGTCAATTGCATTTAATTCGCCCTGTTCCTGGCGGTTTGACCTTTTCGAGCCACACAACAAAACAAAAAGCGGAAGAAGCAAAAACTGAATTTACACTAAATTAAATTAGGACTGGCCAGGGTTTAAGAGACGCTGCTCGAGCGCGCCTCAACTGTAGCAGCCAGTATCAAGTATACGCCGCATGGGCTGCCATTGAAAGTGAAGCTGCTGACGGCGTTTACACTTTCAAAGGATGCGTGCCATTTCGAGTGTCGTGCAAAATAAACCGTTTGGCAGCGAAAAAAGCTTTTGCACGGCTGCTTTTGAAATTTGGCGCCCTCGCACACACAGCGAGAAACAAAGAAGCACTTGATGGGCACACTCACAGACACACACACACACACACACACTCGCCCAGGGATACACGGACACACGCACCGATACACAGGCATTGTGGTAAAAGCTTTCAAGTGGCAGCAGCAACAACAAGAAGGCAGATGCTGCTCCTGACGCCCGCGTCCTTTTTATCTGCTACGCGATGATTAACCCATTTCTATTTTTTGGCCAGCGCCATTCAGCTTTGGCCGATTTTTCAGCATTCCATTGTACTTTTTCCATTCGTTGAATTGCAAAGAACATTTTTTTCTGTCAAAATTCTTTTATATTTGATTCATTTTGCATCTTTTCGGATGAAGTGATTTTATACCTCCATGTTGTTTCCAAAAAAAAACAAAAACTTTACTATCCGCCTTATAATATCCAATAAAAACTACAGTTGTAGTTTTATTCATTGTTTTCAGGTACAGCTTCGTAGCACTAATGGGTTAATCGCCTTCTGGCAAGCCAGTGCGCGACGTACTCGCACACACAGGCGCGCACAAGAGAAAGGACGAAGGACCAAGGACGAAGGACGCTGCGGCTTACACCCACACAATCAAATGCGGTGAGATTCGGGCCACTCAACAGCAGTGGCTGGCACTTTGGGGCGCCATCTCGCGGCCAGTCAGCCAGCAGATTGAATTAACAGAGTACCCAAGATTCTCATGGTGAGATCGGCATAGAGTTCCCATTCCGGGGGCGGATGCCACATCCTCCGGAGAGCAATGGAGCACATTTACAGGCACTGTGAAAGGCGAGAAAGTCACCACATTCTGTTAATGCCGCAACTTGGCTGTTTGGCAGCCAGTGGAAACTACAACTGGCCTTAAGGCCAAGTTCTGATTCGGATTTGCGCTTTGGGTGCGTTTTTTGTGGGTTCCTGCAGGGTCCTTTCTTTTCGTCCTGTCTAGCGCTTGTCCAATTTGCCACTTTGGCTGTTTGGCTGTTTGGCTGTCAACTGTTTCCCTCGACTTTCCTTCGCCGTTTGTCACTCGTTGGCCACAAGGCAATCCTTTGATATCGCATCCTTTGGCGCAGCTATCAAATTTCTTATACTTAAGCAACGAGAAGGACACTGCCGACTCTCCACCGCTGGCCTTATTCCTCTGCCTTTATTTCGTTTTGTTTCAGTTTCATTTTGCCACTGTTGAGAGCGAAATAATGACAGCCTCGTTGGTCGGTATCTTCAACTTTTTCCTTGGATTTCTTCCAATAAAGTGAACGCATTCTGGCAGTCCTCGAAATATGTTCCTCACTTTGTGTGGCTGCTTTTTGCTGGCCCGTTAACGCGGCATATGAAATATGGATTCACTTACGCATCACTCGCGACCCTTCGAGGCCATTAAGTCACCATTGCTCCAGCTCCGGCTCCTGCTCCAACTGGCGGCTGAAGGATGCCCTTTTGGAAGTGCCCCTCTACATCATATCCTTTTCTTTTTTGCCAACTGCACTCTTTCACGGGAATATCCAAATATGTATGAAGCTGTGACTCTTTCTCAATTAACACTTTTTTGCCACTGGCTTCTTAAAGTGCCCTCCTCGATCTGGTGTACATAGCACACTATATAATGGCTTAAAGCGTTATATACATATACTCTTTTCCTGCCCCACTTACTAGAGTTGTGAAAGGAAAACAGCCGCAGCCTAATATCCGGAGCATAATTGTGGGCTTACCCAAATCCTCTTAATAAATTGTGCACAAGCCCGCCACAATAAGAACTCTCTGCTTCATTACCATTCATTTAGGATTAATTTCCTTTTGGGCAGTACTTCTATTTATGATATAAGTACTTAGTAACACTTGCCCGAAACATTGTTTCCAGGGAGCTGCATTAAGTAAGATATTTCGACAGCCCAAATAAACAACATGGAATAGCTCACAGCATACGGAATCAGCAAAAAAAAAGGGATAAAAACAAGTAAAACCCAACAAGCAAATCCGCTTTGAAATACTCCGCAAGTGCATATGGAATATGAGTAGAACAATTATTAGATGGAAACCAACTGTTTTTCCAACACAATGAAGGGGGCGGGGTCAAGTGGGCGGCTAAAGACAACCAGGCGATTCCCAGGCTTCAACTGATTCCGAATGCACCACAGATCCGGGAAAACTTTCTAATGCAGGGGCCCAAGAACCGAAATCATTGCGGGTGAAGTGCACAAAAAACATAATTACATGATACAATCTTGATAAACCTTTTTAAAGGTTTCGGGTAATACAATTTAGCGTTCAATATTTACTTATCTAATATAATATATTTTCAAAAAATTTATAACACAAGTTAAGTTTCTATGGGATAAAAATGAGTATTTTTTGGGAATGGATAGACATTTCTTCAAGTGCCCATTTATGGTCTCCCATGCAGTCGCACACGTACTATAGGCACCCATACGAGTCTGGGTGAGAGTACATTATAACAGTGGGCTAGTGCAAACATTAAAGGCAGCACATAAAATGCTTTCTTTGTGCATGATAGCGCGCCCAGTTTTCCAGAAGCAGGGGAAGGAAATGCAAAAACAAACGAAAGCGAGTGCCGGCGGATGGAAAGCGGGAGAAAAGCTGGAAAATGTGAGGAAAAGGTATTGTTAAGTTGCAGAAAGACCACAACAAACCGACGGACACACACACACACACACACATAGCACACATATAGGAAAGCACTCTCACATGAGCGTTTTCTGCATGTATTAGATATGGACAAACGGACAGACAGACGGACTGTCGAAAAAATGGCATTTCATAAAAGATTTAACATTCAAATGTGCAGATACAGTCCGGAGTACTCAGTGTGCGGGTGTGCTCCTTCTAAATAAAACTACTTAAGCACATGTGAATGAACAGCATTAAGGATGCAGGACTATGACGTGCATTTTTCCCATGTTTAATTCGCGTGTTACATCAATTTCAGTCGAAGAAGCAGGCCGCCACATGACATGCCACATAGTTGTCATCAAAAATGTGAACTTATGCATTTTTCTAAGGCATAAGAAAATGGCCAGTTGACCAACAGCGAAGCTCTGACGCCGCGATTTTCCTTTTTTTGTGCTGCAGATTCTTAATCAGGACCAACTTATACGCTATGCAGGAGCATCAACAGCAAGGCTATCAAATAAACGAATCGTCGGACACGGCCAAGAATTGGAAAGGAAGGAGCCGTGGAGCTGTGGAGCTCAGGAGCCGAACGGACAGCAAACACTCCTTGTCCTTGCAGGCGGCCCCACCTGAAATCCGAAATCAGAAATCTGCCGGCAGGAACGTAATTTAAACAGCACGTTTTGCATGTCGCTGGCCAGGACTCAACCCGCCGTAAAGGGCCGAAGCCCAATCCTTAAGTCCAGCTCAGCTTTGGCCCACCGATGCACAGAGAAAAGTGAACTTTAGAACAACAGCTGAACTTATATGCCAGACAGGCTTAAAAAGCCTATTGATAAAATACTTTTTGGCAGATAGGCTTACAAATTTATCGACATCTTTGTGTATCTTTTAGAGTACAACTCAAAGCTCCTATGAATTTTTCCAGTGGATTTATCTGCTGTATCTCTTGTCGTCCTGCGCTTCTTTACTCATATTAAATGCAAAAGTCATTGAGCGCAGGACAACACTGCGGCAGGAGGAACTTAAAGAAGGGGCAAGCTGGCGAGGAACTTGCAGAGGTAGCGGACCTGGTAACAAAAACAACTAGTTTATTTCCGCATCCTTGGACATGAGTTTGCTGTAAAATTTCGTGTTGATGATCTTACTAGGTTATGCATTAGTTTTTCGTGCTCGCCGTAAGCCCGCCTCAACCCCTACGCCCCCCACCATATTCCTTTCCATATCTGCGCTTTCACTTCCGCTCGTTGCGATTTGCATTTGGACCCCCCTTGAAGCTTTGATTTTTTGTGTCCTGTCGCTGCGCTAAATCTCACCAGCAACATGCATGCAGATTGTACGGAAAAGGGGAAAATGTAGCTCCTCCGATGTTGCTTGTCTTTTATGTTTATGTAAATTGAAGTTCGGCAGCAGCAGCCCAACCATAAATATTAAGTATACGTGGCATTGTCCCTGCCTGTGTTGCGCTTCGCAAATTGCAACATTTTAGTAGCCCAGGAGGATTTGCATCCATTGACTAAGTGCCGCTGATGTACTATAAATATTCTACGTTCACAGCCAGCCACTTTGTATAAATGTCAGACACCTCACGGGAATTTTGACCAAGCTTTGTTAAGATTTTTTGAGTTGTCGATTGGAAACCCTCCTTATTAATGTGTACAATTCAAAGTATTGAAATAATAATTAACCGCTGAGAGTAAAGTACAATTTTTAGATATTTTCAACTTGGACTTACCCGCTGGTAAGCACTGACAGCCGCTGCAGCCGCGGATTTGAGGCTCTGAACTCTGTAGGTTGCCGGCAGGGGGGGCGTGGCAGGTTGCCTGCTGGGCGGGGGGCAGCCAAAGCGTTGTGGAGGCATCATCGGTGAAGGTGGTTTTGGTGGTGGTTGCATCATCGCCTGGAAGTGGGTGAGCATGGGCGGCGGCTGTGGCGGCGGTGGCACGCTCTTGGCCTGCAACAAAGGCTTGCAATCCTCCGGCGGCGGCAGAGGAGGTTGCATATGCAAATGGGGCTGCTGCTGCTGCTGCTGCGGATGTTGCATGGGCAACATGAAGGGCACAAAGATCATCGACTGGGCAGGTATGTTATTGTAAATTGCTGATGCCTTGTTGCTGCCGCCGGTGTTATTGCTATGCTGCATGTTGCAATGAGAATGACAATGTTGCATAGTCAGCAGCGGCTGCTCTGTGCCAATGTTGCTCACATAGCTGCTTGTATTTGCAGTCGCTGGCATCAGACAATTGCCGTATAAACAATTGGATGTAGTTGCTGTTGTCTGCTGCAAGGTGGTGATGCAGCTGCCCTGCTGATGCTCCTGCTTCTGCTGCGGATTTTGGTTGAGCGGCGGCGGCGGCTGTTGATGCAGCAATCGCGGAACGGGCAAGTGCTCGTAGTCCTGTTGGTAGCCACGGCACTCCGGGCAGCAGCCGCTGGTGCTGCAGCAACTGTTCCCGGAGGCGGACATCGCATAGGGCTGACTGGTGGCACGCGCACCGGTGGAGTAACTCAGCAGCTTGGGCGCCTTGCCCGGCGGCTGCCAATGGAGTGAGCAGGGCAGGATGCCCACGATACCCAGTCCCGCGGCGGGACTGGTCGATACGCCGGTCGACAGGTTCGCTATTTTGGCAGCGTCAGATAGGTCAGCTATATTTAACTGAAATTAAAAGGGAAATTAAAGACTGCATTTAAAGGCCGTTAGATATTTTAACAAAAAGCAAAGTCGAAATTTTAAAGAATTAAATTATCAATCAGCCATTTAGTGGCCAAAAGCCAGCGAAGTTCAGAAAGGGCTTTAAATACCAAGTCATATATTTTTAATGAGTCGAGCAATTTTCGGCCTTCTTGTTATCATTCCTTCGGCCTCCCCATCTGCTTACTTTGGCTTTCCATAATTTATGAGTTATTTTCGGCACGCTTGATTAAAATGTACGCCTTATTAAAACATCTTTGAGAAAACAAGGTGAGGAGGCGCGCTGGCTTCCAAAAAGTATCTTGTTGTGGATGGGGTTTTGGCGCCTCGTCTACCGATTCGCCCTCCATGGGCTGGCAACCGTCAGAGGCTTTCAGAAATCACTCAAAGTTTGTCAAGAACGAGAAAACCAATTTTTCAGCTGAGTGCATTTTAATTTCGTATACGCCCCGTGTTCGCCTGTTGAGTCCAGCAGCCCAACAGCCCAACAGCCCAGAGACCGAAAACAGGCGACCGAATGCCTAACCCCAAATGCGTGTGCGATGGAAAGTTTGCTTTTCATTGCAACACGCTTGAAATGGCAACTTGGACAAACAGGACGGGAGGGGTAACAATAACACGGGAAAAACCGAAAAACTCGAACTCGAAGGCAAATGCAAGAAAAATTGGCAGGGCCTGTTCCCTTTTTCCTTCTGGCCAGCTCTCATGCCATTCCCTTTTCCTGGCCAATTTGCATGCCTCTGTCCATAGAGCATTGTTGACTCCGTTGGCTTTGCTTCTTGGAATGTTCCAAAACGCATTTCGGCCAGGAACGAGTCCTTGCCACAGACCAAACAATGGAATATTAGATGTGACAAAACAGGTGCACGTGTCCAGCCATTGTGGCAACTGCCTGTAGCCAAATTTCTGAGCTGGGAGCTTGGCATTCGCCTCAGTCAGTCAGCCAGTAGGCACTGGCCATGGTTAATTGTCAGACTGGCTGCAGGCCATAAATCCCCATTTTAAAACATACGTGCAGTATCAATCAGGAGTCAATAGGGGTACTTGACAGAGGACTCCTAAAATTGCAGATCTGAAATGAATACGGGGATCATTCCACAGGCTTGGCACTCAATCAATCAAAGCTGTGAGCTGTATCGAAGCAGTTTATAATGATCTAAAACAGAGGTTCAAACTCGGAAATCGCAGCGGAGGGCAGAATCGAAGGTAAACTTGTACAACCTAAATATTAATAAAAAGGCAGAGCCTCAAGTGTTTTTAAAACAACAAACAGCCATCGAAACGACCAAGATTATTTCCTAAAATCCGCTCTTGAATCTGACAGGTTTTAACTTGCCGTCTTGCGGAGAACGAAAGCAAATATCTTGAAAACAAATTTCCATAATTCCATAAATACTTGGCCCGCATAATGAAAAATATTTGCACAACTCAAGATCAAAAGTTTGGTGGCAGAGCTGGAATAGTTTAGTTTCAGGGTTTAGACAAGCAAAACAGCAACTTTCTGACTTTTCTTGCCGGCGATTAAGTTGCCAGCATATGGAAAGTTTGCATTTTGGCCAACAATTTTCAGCTGTAATCGTGTTCAATTTGTGTGCACAATATCTCGGGTAGAGATACGCGTGCATATGCAACTATTGTGGCTCTCGGAGCTTAATTACAAAAGCCGAAAAGGGGTTAAGTCCGTGCACATAATCACTGGCAAGGACACAGACCGACCGCCGGAGTCCTTTGAAAGTATGTTTTGTGGCCCCGTGTTGTCCGTGAGATATACAAAGCTGGAAGTACAAAGAAACTTACAAAAAGAATTTGGTAGCATCAAAGCAAAAATTTTTAATGAATTTCTTGCCGGGCAGCAGAGCCGTAAGCCTGCAAAACGCACCATACGCAAATGCAAAAGGCGCAAAAAGGACCTGACCCCCAGTCCAGAGCCCCCCGCCCCGCGCATAACCACCCGTTTCCTGGGAACGGGAATGCAGGGTCAAAGGTCCGGCAAGGACCGGCACCACTTCATCTTCCCTTTTGGCCGCTGGCCCCGGCAATCGTGTTGCTCGTCGGTGGCCTTAATTAAATTTAAATATTTTATCACCGAAAAATTGCCAGGCGGCAGCAACTGCGCAACAACAACAGCAACGGCGGCAGGAGCAGCAGGACATGAAAAGGGTGCAAGTGTGTGAGTGGGTGGGTGTGTGGGTGGGTGTGTGCCGGAGTGCAGACAGCCGAAAAATACTGATGTGGGTGTATTTTTCATTATTTGCCCAGCGCTGCAACTTTTTTTGCACCCCACATGCCCGCCCCTGCCATCGCCACACTTCATATTCAATTGTGTTGAATAATTGCCATACGCTTTTTTGACCAACGGTTTTTGACACTTTCCTAAAAGGACACACGCGCCCTCAAGTGCCCCGCCCACAAACACACATTCATACACACAGCAACTCAAGAGCCACCCACATGCCACATTTGGAGTTCGGTTTTCCCTTTTTTCCCAGCGACCGAAAAGTGAGCAAAACACTCGACCAACCGGGGGGGAAACTCCGAGGACCTCTGGACACACACACACACCAGCAGGGGAAACAGCAACAACAATTATAAAGGGAACTGGGTACAAAAACAAAACATGCCAAAAGCGTTTTTTGAAATATCTTTGTAAATATTTAAAATGTTCTGTACATGCGGGCGCTTCAATCAAACCGAATCGCCAATGGCGGGGAAAGCGAAGAAATGGCCAGGATGGGGGTCCTGAAAAAGGTCCTGGGACAGGGACCAAGGCTATTGTGCGCCGGGCACAGACCGGGACAAGTTTTAAATAGTTTTTGTTGGCAAATGTCAAAATGCAATTTGATATTCATAAATTAATGAAGCGCCATTGCAACAAAAAACCTCTCCTGGATTATAAAGTTTTTACATAAATTACGAGGGATGGCTTTTGAGGGAAGGGTTGTGATTTAAATCTGGTATTTAAATGTGTAATCCTCGGCTGATTATAAATGCATTAGACCTGCACAGAAAAGTTGAAATTCCTTCCAAATTCCATTGAACTACCATTTGAATTTGGAAATAGTTAGGTTAACGTAAGTAATTAACATAAATTTGAGTAAAGAGGGATTGTTAGAATAAATACATTCTTTAGATACATTTAAATACATTTTGAAATTCCTAGGACTAACAAAATATTTCCTTTGAAAAATTTTAAAAAAAATCCAAAACTAATAGCACTAAGAAACAGAAGCAAAAATTTCCATATATATTTTATAGCTTCCATATTTTAGTTGAAATTTACACTACTGATCTGCTTTGAATGACTTAAAAACTAAATCCTTATTTATTTTTATATTTTCGTGAAACATTTCTCAAAACAGAATGTTTGAAAGGACCAGCATCTCAGAATGACTCAAGATATTTATTTGACTTAAGGATCTGTTGTCTTGTACACATGCGCACGCATTTGAGCCGCGGTTATCCTTTGCGGCTACTCAAAAAAAATTTGTAAACAAGGTCAGAACACGTAGGCCAAAACACGTAGCACAACAAAGAGAGCGGCCTGCAGAGGTCCTTCTACTCACACTCTCTCTCTCTCCCGCCGAAGTGCAGTGCTCACTCACACTAGTGCAGGTCCTGCCAGGACACCGCCCGAATGGCCCACTTTTCGATGGGTTGTATCGAATTTTTATACTTCCGCACAACAAAACTCGCGTTTCGGAGAGGCAGGAAAACAAATCAGCACGAGTATGGGAAAAACGGAGAGGAGGACGAGCACGTGGCAGCCGTGAAAACCGGGAAGTCAGGAAGGATATCCTTTCCAAGACATTAACGATTTGTTCTGAGCGAAAAGCAGCGCCTCGTGTCGACGAATTGACACTGAAGAGCCCAGTCGCCAAGTAGCCAAAGTCGGCGTCCAGCAGTTTCAGTTGCTTTTGAAGTGGCAGCGCTGCACCACCACCAAAAAAAAGAAGAAGAAGGCGACCCATCACACACACACACACACACACGTGTGCCACCAATACAGTGCACGCAAGGCGAGCCAACCCAAGCAGCGGAATAAAGGCGAACGGCTCTTCTCTGTGGTTGACATTATCGCATGCAACTAAATCACACGCACACACACACAGCTGCAGGTGCACCCACCCCTCGTCCTTTTTGCACCGCCCTTCGTGCGCTCATTCGCTCGTGCAACGTGGCGTATGGGTAACAATGGAGAGTGGCTCACACACACAGCCACTAACACTCGGCTATCTGCCTTAGCGCCATTTATGGCATTTGATATGCTAATTTGCACATATTCATAGAGAGAGCTAGATATAAGGAGAGAGAGAGAGAGAGAGCAAGGACATCCACCACCAGGACGCAAAGGTGCGAGTATGGCCATCCGCTGAACCAGGCCGGCTCATCGCCAGCTCCTTCGTCCTGCTGCCTGCTCCTGGCCAAGTGGCTCACGAGTATCTCTGTTTTGATGGCTCTTCAGCGCGCCCGAGTTCTGAGTCCTGAGTGGCAGCAGGTTAAGTTGCCTGATGAGCTGCACTTTGTCATACGGACATACTCTGGGATTTCATTAATTATTTAGAGCTTAGGACGAGAACTTTAAGCATGATTTTCTGCAAGCATACGGAGTCGGGATACTATTAAAATATGATCTAATTTACAAATGCTTGTCCACAAAATATTAAAAATAATTGAAGTGGTATTCACATGCCCCTTTTGAGTTAAAACAAGTACTTATTTGGAATCATCAGCAATCAAAGTATTTTATGTTTTACCTTCCACTATTTTGTAAGCTTAAAACCTATTATCAAGTTTCATATTGTACCAACTGTAGCGCACTTCTCGAATTCGTCGAAGTCCTTCGGCTGCATCCACCACCGAGGAGCAGCACCACGTTTTCGTGGGCTCTCTCAACTCTCCGCATGCTGCAAGGATTCTCACCAATACCAATGCACTCGCAGCCCAGTGGAAATGCATGTACGACACAGAGGCGGAGTCTGAACGCTGGTCATGTAAAAGTCACAAAGGCTTATGTACCCAAAGGGGAGGCGCCATGGAACAAGAGTATATAGTCGCTCTCCAGCTTTAGTTTTCCGCAGAAATCACAAAATGGCGGAAAATTTGCGCGTAAAAATGTTCGAATACGATCATTTCCGGTGGGAAGCCCCCAGGTAAAACGACGCCTCTGCGCTTTGTTTACCAGTTGTTTTGCGGGCGGGATGCAATACAACAACAGGCTGGTGGCGAAAATGCGATACAAGTCACGAAGAGTCGCTCACCGAGAGCGAAAGTTGGTGCTCCTTGTATCGCAATTTTCCTCGGCTCGCTCTCGGCTGCAAAACTGCGATACAAGCCAGCAACAACTGGCAACCACTGGCAACGGCAACAACTATGAGCACGTGGCATCCTGTTGAGCCTGGACCGAGGAATCAGCTGACAGGACTCGGCAGCGCTCCTGACACCTGCTGGCCGGCAAAGACGACATCCTGGCAGCCCGATGGTCAAACCGGCGTCCAGTTTGACACATGCCGGACATAATCTCCCACTGGCCAGGGACACATGTGACGCTATCGAACGATGGCATTGTTGGCCCAAAACTTTGCCATCCATCCCGGCGAGCAAGCCATGAATACTACTGCGACTTTATCGGTGGCAGACAGTCTCTGTCTCCTTGCTTCTTTGGCAAATTATGCAAATTTCAGATTTCCCAAGTAAACATTTACTTTACTTTTCAGCGCAGACAGCGTGGCCCGGCGGCGCTTAGACCTCCACCTTGCAATCTCCATCGCTCCTTTTGGCCATTTGACATTTGTTAAGTTTTCTTATCGCGCGCTTTCATTAGCGACCGTCGTCTGGTTCGGCCAGAGACCTTCTAATTGTCTTGCAAATTAGTCCGCCAGTGACGAAAAAATGCGACCCCCAGAGATGCGGGAAATCCCAGAGTCCGCCATTTATTTACACATCGAACGACCGGAATGGGGAGCATGTGGCATCTGCTTGAAGGAAATGAAAAGTAAACAATGCTGCTGCCGTGCCACATTTGGCGGCATGTGAGCGGGCCAACCCCCGTAATTTTTGAATGGCGATTTCCGTTGAGCACGAGGACGTGCTTCTGTCGAGGATTAGCCTCCCAGACGAGCCAGCTGCCGAGCACCGTCACCGTGTCCGGCGGAAACGCACAACAGACACGGCCCACTCCGGCGTATTTTTATAGACTTTTTCACTTAATCCCCCCACAGAACCATAACACAGACCTAACGCCAATCGATTAACTGCCAAGTAAAAGGCTTTAAAGTGGCTTTAACTAAAGTCAGACGGCATGAAGTACGACCAAAAGTTGGTCGTGAATATTTCATGAGCTCTATTCTTAAAGCGATGATTTTTCAGACCAGAATAGTCTACAATATACTATAAAACGTTTATAAAAATGTAATTTAATTCCTTATAAATGTCAAATTATTACTAACTCCCGAAATTATTGATCATATTGTTCTTAGATTTATAAATATTAAAAATAATGACTTTTAAGAGTGCAGATAAATATATTTTATAATTTATGAAGTGGGGATCGCGAGGACAGCACTTTGTTACCCTATAAAAAGCAATGGGTGTGGTGGTCATAATTTGCAGATTCTTAAAAGCATCAACTCAAAAATGTCTGTTAATTTGGTCCCCAATACTTCATTTATTGCTTCGAGGCGAAGACAAAATGTTTTTGCTCTAATTGAAAAATTATTGTGCCATAAAATATGTAAGCTGCGTGGAGACGATGTTCGCAAATTTAATTGGCTGCAAAAGTTTCAAGTACTTTTAGCTCTCGCCGAGTTTAATACATTTTTAAATTGTTGTGCAAGGACGAGCTGGGCCCACCGTTTGATGGCAGTACTTAAGCAAAGTTGGAGAGTCATTTGCAAATCGCAAAGAATAAACAAAACTTCTTTATATATTTGCGCATAATGAAATCCCACAGCGATGGTGCCGCCAGCAAAACATTCTGCAAAATTACCCTTAAAACAAAAATGCATTATTGTCATCTAAAATGCAAGCATGCATTATCCTGTCACAGGTCCTTTGAGAGTTGGCTTTTTGCGTTGCTCGCCTGGCTGCTCGAGCTGTAGAGCTACAGCTTCTTTTACTTCGGCAACGTTTATTATCCGCACAGCCCCACTCCGCATTCGCATCCGCATCCGCATCTGCATCCTCCCAAGGAAAGCCAGACAATAGTACTGCCCGTGTCCTTCATAAGCCAGTGAGCTGGGATCAATTTGCCAGCAGCCAGAAACCTTTTTAGTTGCGCATGCAGATATGACAAACACACAGTACGAGAGCGGGTATATTGCCCGGAATAACCCTTCCCAATCCCAATCCCAATCCACATCCCCATCCCCATCCGGATCTCCTCCCTGAGCACTCCGATCTAATCCACTCCTTGGCTGGCCCTTTGGCCATCTGTGTCTCGTGTTAATGCTGCATTCTTGTGGGAAATTATCGCTGTCGGAGGGCCAGAGACTTCGGTTGCAGTTGCTGGCCAAAAATTTGAATTTGGCCAAATTACATATTGAAATATTATTGCAGTGCGCCCGAAAATTCGCTTTGCCGGCAAAGTGCGAATTTGACAATTTTTTTTTTCCACATTTGGATATTTTCTTCCCTTTTTTTTGTTCCTCCGGGGCTCAAAATTGCTTTCAAATTATTTTGTCAGCTGCGGAAACGTGGTGGCGATGGGTCTCCAGTTCGAATTCCACTTCGTTTCCGGTCCGCAGTCGTCACTTGCGTGCAATTTGCGGCCAAGGCGACTGGAAATTGAACACAGATTATTATTGCTTATTTCTGCATGCGTTGCAGGTTCGCCGTTCGCCGGATTACTGTAATAAAAGTCGAGCGAGGGAAATCATACGGTTACGGCGAGGACTACGGCCGGAGTCTCCGTCCGGGCGGAACCTGCTCTAATGAAAGCCCGTGCTCATGGGTAAACCAAATCAAAACCGAGCAAGTGTTAGGTATGCCACGGCGGCAGCCTGAACTATTAAAAGGGTAAGCCCTTTATTACCCTGTAAAGTATCGAAGGATATGAAACATCAAGCTCCATAACAATTAATATAGAAATATTGCCCCAAATGTTTAAAATTGGTTAAGCACAGCTTATAAATATTTAATACCACTTTGCTGGACAATTTATTATTCATTTTGTAATTACAAGTAGATCAAATATCCTTTATTTCCCGCACAATAACGAGGTATTCGAACGGCAACGCTTAGAGCGCAACTGAAACCACAGCCGCAAATTGAAAGACAATAAATGTGCGCAGTCATATGGAAAATTGTGATATTCACACAATTTAATTAACATGAATAAATATTGTTACAGGCGGGCGGTTGGTCGGGACCTGTGCAACAACAATGCCAAATGGCAGTAGGCAATCGCTGGAACCAGCTAACGAGCGGACAGCATGGCGTATGAGTAACGGCGGCCGTTTGATTGTCTGCATGCAAAAGAAACAACTAACTGTGGGCAAATAAATCGCAAGACAGGACAAACTCCGGGGAAATGCGGCCAAAACAAAAGGCTCGACAGACGGAAAACATCATAAATCCCCCAAAATCTCACTGTGTTATTGTTCGAAAGCCGAGCTCATCAGCGGTTGGCAGTTGGCTGTTGGCAGTTGGCAGTTGGCTGTTTGGGCCAGAATGTCGCACGCCTGCACACATTGTCAGCCACTTGAATTGCCAACCCAAATGGTGGCTAATCAGAGCATTTTCCAGGAGTTTAGCCCCAAATGCTGCGACGCACTTTGAGGGCTCTTCATTAGCCAGTTTGCAGTGAGATTGGGCACACACAGAAAAATTGTGTTCTCTAAGCAGGATTTTACTCATCTATCAAGTCAGGTAAACTATATATAACAAAAGTTAGTATATTAAATAATAACTAAAACTTGTAAAGTAACATATAATATCCAACATATTAAATACTCCATTTTGGATTTATGTAGGATATTTCAGAGGAATGAAACTTTTTTTTTTATGCATGATTTGATAAGTTTGGGTTGGATTACCCGGATTTGGACTGAAATCACAGCTTGACTGGCAGCGACACGACTTTATTAGGGTCTCGCCTTTGTTTTTGCGCTGTCACCTCTGACCGCATGACCGACATGATTCCGGCTCCAAGATTAAGTGGAAATGTCAGAATTTGGTTCGTCCATTTACGACTTTCCTTACATTATGCTAAACAAAGAGGCGCTTGAAATGAATAAACCGAGAATTAATACGCATTTTGCCAAACAATTTCATTAGCAAAAATTTCAATTAGTTGCACGATTGAATCGACAGGATTTCAACAACTTTTTAGAGCGCTGTGTGCGTGTGTATTAAAATCAATTGAGAAATCAGTAAAAAGTAAACTCGAATTGGCGGCCCAAAGTTTCGCGATTCACGATTGAAATCTTTTACGGCCAGAAATTATGAGAACATTTTCAATTTGAGTTCTCATTCTTGGGGCGCGGGAAGCAACAGAGCGTGACACAAAAGTAAAGCAAACTTTTCGCTTACAGTTTCATGAGCACGGGGCAACAATCGCTTCACTTCAGTAGCGAAGACGACGAGCTGCCGGCAGCACCACCATGCCCTAACCCATTCCCAAAAAAACCAGCAGCGGTGGCAGCAATTCGCATAACAATAACAATAACTTGGCTGCAAACATTTCAATACCAAGATTCAGCCACGTTCCAATTGTCGGGGCAGCAAAAGAGTAGATAGATGGATGAGATCTGTGCACTGCAAAAAATCATACCACTTTCGAAGTGGAATGTCAGGCAGCAAAGTACCTGAGTGTAAAGTGCATTTTTATTTAACTTGTAAAGAAACTGTTTCGTTGTTATTAAATCGTTTGCATTTGAGCAAAGTGTATGCGGTTTTTTTTTAGCGTGTGGAAAGTGGAAAGGAGTTTTCCGGGGATGTTGGAGCAACCGGTTGTCTTTGGCCGCAAGTCAAGTGTTTCGGGCGTGGGTCCAGGAACAACACTCCTCAGCCACGAAGGTCCTGGCGAAAAAAGTCAATTGTTCAAGTTAAAGTGAAACTTTCTCAAGAAGTTTTCCCAGACGCCGCAGCCGCCTTTCTTTTCGTGCCTTTATCTGTGCTGAAGTGGGGATCTGGGAGCTGGAACTGTATGGATGTACTGGGCGGAGCGGGGAGAAACGCTTCAATGGTTGCCATTGACACGTTAACTTTGCAATTGCAAAAGCCCCCGCCCACCACCCATTCCCGACTGTCGACCCATAATCTCGTGTCTGCCGCTAAACGCAGTTTTTCCGCTTATTTTGCCAGCTGTGCGTCCTGTGTAGACAGTTCCTTTCGCTGCGTGCCTTATCTCCGCCAGTCGCCGTGTCGTCCTGCTGACTTAAACACGGCTGGACAAATTGTCCTTTAAAATTCAAGCGATTCTCGACCTCTCAGCCAGCCATCGCACTCGCAAAATGCACGACACTCTCATATTTCAAATGTAAAGTTCATGTTTATATTTTGGCTAATGTTTTTTCTAGTCGAGTAGTCGAGTGTGCTGGACAAAATAATAGAAAAAGTGGCCGAGAAAAAAGGAGAACAAACCACTTTTGAGTTTGACACCAGCTGGTGCCTGCCTGCGGTCGTCCTCGAGGGGGATGGGGGGTTTGGGGCGCCCCTGATCACCGCCTCCAGGCCACCCCCTTCACCCCCTCGGGCGATCCATGACTGCCACTGGCTGCCTGAAGTGGCCGTAAAAGCTTTCAGCATTAATAGCTTGAGTGAGTTTCAATACATATTGTCAATATGGCCATTGGCCAACACACTGCGGAAATCAGCCAAACAATTATTGAATTCTTAGGGGCAGTTCACATCACTACAATATATATATATTATAATATGTTTATAATCATTCTTCAAAGCGAAAAACAGCAATAATATTTCTCCCAACTAAAATGCAACATGTTATCCCCGAAGCATTTACTTCCGAGCTATTTGAGCTTTGAATTTGTAAGAAATACTTTCAGGCATATTTCAGCTACACTTGCCACTTATGCATATTTAAATATTTCTCTCTCTGCACACACGCACACAGTTGCAGCGACGGCGAGTCGCCAAATTGATGACAGTTTACCAGAGTCAGTTGCAAAAGCCGCAGCAGCTTCCATGGGTCCCTGGGTTCATGGGTCCATGGGTCGATGTCGATGGCGATGGGTATGGGTATGCATATGTGGACCGACCCTGGCTAAATACATTGAAATGGCTTTGGCTATTTGTTTTTGGGTTTTTGGAGGAGGCTAGGGTTTGGGTTTGGGTTTGCGGGGCGAGCTTAGACTGTTATGGCTTGTGCCATTTTGGCACTTTGTAATTGCCTTGTTTGGCCTGTTGTCATTTTTTTGTTTTTTTTTTTTTTTTTTGTGGCCCACTGTTCATGTTGTTATTGCCATGTTGGCAACGCATTTGGCTTCGTTTTTTGCGGCCTGGCCGGGGTTTTAGCTAAATCTATGCCATGAGCCATGTTTTTATATATCAATATTTGCACAGTGCCATGCAATAAGGGAATTACAAATACATGGAAATACAGGCGGAAATGCGCCTCGACTTTCGGTCTCGCAGGGCGATAAGCCTTGCTTATGGCCGGCATAAAAATCTATTGCCAGTCGCAATCGGGCAATTAAGGAAATATGAATATAAATTGGATAAAGATGTGTAATTTGCCGGCTCGAAGTCAGCCCTAGGCGTAATTTGCCAGTCGTTACTGTACAATTGGAATTCCGCAGAGCAAGGACTCGAACTTCCCGGAAATTCCTTGGGCCCGGGCGGATGCATTTAGAATTTATGTGGCACTTGTCGGCCCAAAAGTCGCGCGAATTTATGTCCCGCATTCGCTGACCACTAACCGTTTGGTCGAACGAACGGCGGGCTTAAGAATACTTTGTCCGTCGGCCATCGTTTGTTTTATTGTTATTGTGCAGTCATGACTTAAAAATTTGTCGCGCAGGCTTTCCAGGACCCCGAAAACAGGAGCAGGACTTCGAAACTCGGCCCGTGTAACACCGACAGCCATGACAATGCAAAGCAATTTCCGCCGCTGGGGCTTCGCTTTTATTTGGCCATTTGTTTGTGAAACCTCCAACCAACCTCACATGCCAAGCTCACACTCGTAAAAACTTAACCCTAAATACTACAGGAAAAATGTAAATTGGCGTGTATTAAAAATATAGTCTATAAAGAAGGTTTCCTTAGGCCTGGAATTTCTGCCATTATGTTTAACCATTGATGGTAATTGTTTGTAATCCAGAACACAAAATACCACTCTTTGAATATATTTTCCTGCAGAGATGTATCTGAAAGATGTAGCATCTGAAAGGACCACAGTTTGTTCCGAGTGCAGGACCTCGGGATCCGTATGCCGGATCTTGATGCGCGTGGATTTGTCTATGGCAGCCGGAAGTCGCAGCTCGGGGAGATGCACTCGTATGCGCAGTGCAAATTTATCGTTTTTAATTTGCCGCAAGCGCAAAGGGACGAAAAAAATCATAGAGGAGGCTAGTAAATAAAAACAACAGCGAAATATTGAGAGGAGTCGGCTGTTGGCGGGCTGAGAAAAAATGGCAGCCGCGTAATGCCTTTAATGGTTTTTGCATTTCGAGCAAACCCCATTCTTTGCCGACATGCCTGCGGCGACTTATTGAAAGCGATAAATAAGGATTTCCGGTGACGGGCAGATGGGGCGTATGAGCAATGCCACACGTGCCACAGAAAGACGCAATGATTATGCGGTTAACGCAAATTTGTTTGCGGATTTGCTCAGCTTTTTGTCGATGGTGGCGGCGGTGGTCAAGTGCTTATAAGAGCCAACGCCTCATAAATATCCACCGCAAGTGCCATAACTCCTTGGCCCCGAAAACTTTTGCGCCCAGCAAATGAGAACGAGGGCCCATCAAGTATCCTGTAAATGACTGCAGTTGCACTACAGTTTGAGTACGGAAATTGCAATTTTATAAACAGAGGGCATAAATTCACCAGATGGCAGGGCACGGAATGAAGTCGTCGGTGTTCATACCCTGCACAGATGTGGAAGACCCTTTGCGATTGCAAAGTCACGCATACCCGAGCGAAATCAGTGCTTTGACTATGTTGTACAATTTAAATTTATGTTATAGCCAAAAGTTTGCAAAACTCAATTAATTAACTTTTGTTGCACAACGACGGCAACTATAATACAAACATGAAACTCGCGAGCATACCAGCAGCAACAAAAAAATAAATAAATGGCAAACAAGGGCCGGCGAAACAATAACAATAACTAATAAAAATATTTGCTGTGGCAAATAAAAAATAGAAGAATATTAACAAAATGGCAAAAACAAGGCAAACATGAGTAGAATGAGTAGAACCATGCAGAGAAGCAAATGCAACGCGGTCAGCTACTGAAAACAATTTGAAAAACTAAAACATTTCCGTCAGCAAAGACCGCAGGAAATCAGTGCGAAATTTGTGGCACTCTGCGGTTGTTTTTCTTCTGTTCATTTTCTGTCCGGCCGAAGGACGCGTATACGCCCCATGGACGCGCTTTAATGCCCGGCCATTGCTCATACGCCCCGTGAACCGGCCGCCGTTCATCATCGCCGCCCTTTGGCGCTTTTGTTCCAGCGCGCATTGCATGTTGTTAAAACTTATTGCAGTTTCTGTTACAATTTGTTCACTGCCACGGCTCGGACTCCCTAATTGCAGTGTATTAAAACATCAAAAGTTAACAGCCAACAACGCACAGCAACTGCAATTGCCAGCAGTGGAGTGAAAAAATATAAATAAAAAAAAAACAATCGAGAATGTACGAAAAAATTGAAGAAAACTTTGACATATTTGTGCGGCGAAAATAATTCAAAAGTTTTGATTGCCAGCATGTGTAACTGTTGGAATTTGCAATTAATTTCGAGGTAATGACATTTGTTTTCGCAGCCATCGTCCATGGTAATTGAATTCGATTCACTGCGGAGCCTTCACATGCCATGGGTTAATAGTTTTGATTTCCAATCACTTGACTCGCCCAATGAACCATGAGCTGCAGTGCACAAAACTCAATTTATACTTTTGTTTTTCTTAGGCAAAAACTGGCCAAAATAACAAAACTAGCTTCCAACTTTACTTGTAGTACACATATATCGACACTTTCCAAAAAAGAGGCAAATAAGATGCTGCATTTTAAATGGTTCTTCCAAAAAATAACTAAATGACTTTATGTTATAATTAACATTTCCGCTCTGATTCACATTATAATTGTAAAATATTGTTAATAACCATACAAGTCTAATTACAATTTTTTATAAATAATGACCGTGGAATCGTAATCAATCAAGGAGTCTTATTTATTTTCAACTACTTTTTCTACCAACCATAATCACAATAACCATCAATCCTGGAGACTTAACATGAATTAGCTAACATATGCTGTTTAATGCGTATATAATGTGTCAAAAATATTCTTGATTGATTTATGGAAAAAGGAGCACAATTAAGGCCAATGACTTGATTTTTTTATGTGTAAAGTGCGTGTGTATAAATGACTTTTAGCATTTGTGGGCGCTTGGGCGTGTCAAGGCAAGTAACACACACACACACACACACACACTGGCACATGCACATGTTTGTGTTTGCTGGCAAGGGTATGTGTGAACGTTAATTTCCACAATATGTTGTATCCTGCAGCCAAAAGTTAATTAAAAACCAACAAAACTCGGCGCTGCATACACCACCGACCCTCGAGTCCTGCCAGGACTCCAGCTTGTGGGCTCCTGGAAATAGTTGCCAGCATCCTGGGCGTCGTCAGTCATTTTTCTGCTTGCCAGATCCGAAAGCCCGGAGCTGGCGAGCGCGTGCTTCTTGGAGGCAACCCCTTTTTCGCAGGATTTGTTTATGGACGCGAAAATGCCATGCAGTTACCCTATTTTGATTAGACCGCGCCCGCCGAAGAGCTTCGGGATATTCAATGGCGATTGGCGCAAACATTCGCACCCATATGGCGTGCGAAAATGGAATTTTTAATCCAATTTAATTGGCAGCAAGGAGCAGGGATCAGGATTCCGGAATCCGGCTCCCCATTAACCCCCTCCCTCACCCTTTCCGCTTTCCGGCAAATGTAAATCGAGATGCGAGTATGCTCGAATGCCGCGGCGCCACGGCAACCAGAAGTGTCGGTGCGGAATCGGGCGGGACTTTAATAAATAAATTGGCTGCCAGCTGTCGGGATATGCACAATATGCTTAAACAAAAACCGTATTAGAACAAAGCACGTCGGCGACACATATATTTAAGGTCGCAACAACGCCACACAAAAAGGCAACATCAGCGGCAAACACAATTTCGCAGCGCACGGCACTAAAAACAAAAGCTAAAACAAAAAAGGAGAGTAAAAAATAATAAAAACTTGCTGCACTTTGTTGATTAAATTTCATGCTTGGCTCCACCTTTTGGCGCATCGAGTGCAGCTCCAAACACCGCTCCAAAATGCGAACACAACCCGGCGGGTCCTGGCATCCCCCCCCCCCTGCAGCCCCTCGTTGCAGGCTATTAAATCTAAATTTAATTTTTGCGCTAACGCTGACAGGAACAACAAAAACGGCAACATCAACTGCGAGGACAATGCCAAGGAAACCGGGAGACTTCTGGCTTAGTCGCTTCTCGCAGCTTTTCACTGCTCCAGCTGGAATGGCCAAAAGTCAAGCGAGAAATGAAAGGATAATGGTGGATCTCTAACATTGTCGGTGCATTAGGACTGCCCATCTAAGCCGGAAAGTTGTGGTAAATATGGTGTAACAATTGGACAATGAGATGGCTTCATACGAACATTTCTTTGTGCGCTTCCTTTTAGATACAATGTGTAGTACTTGTTTCCACTTACTTTCACGGAATGAAAAGGAGTAGCAATAGCCGGCAAATTTGCATCATATTCTTGCAGTTCTGTTTTTCTAGAAAGAAAGCGAGTATGATTTCCTCTTCACAGAACGTCAAAAAGGATACACTTCGGCCCTGGGAGAATGCCACGCAAAAGTGACTCCACTTTCACCACATTTGAAGGTTCATTGAACGACTTCATACCCCTCCATACCAAAGCGGTGGAACGCCATTGTGGCTGCTCTTGGTTACCCGTGTGATTACCATATGCAAAAGCGAATCTCGTAAATCAGAGCAAATATATCCTGGCTCAGGCTTATTGCGGCAGCTTATCTGCTTATGACAGCTTTCCGCAGCACAAGCCACAGCCCGAAGGACTCTTAAAATGAGGCGGCAGCATATAGACAGACAGCATAAAACAAACGTCCAGGGACGCGACAAAAAGCCAAAGGACATAACCGAAAACCAAAAAACCGAAAAACTGAATACTGAAAACTGAAAGCCAAAAGAACCGCAGCACACAAAGAGGTGAGGAGCCATGAAAAAAAAATGAAAAAATATAGAAAAATTCTGGGGCCTGTTTGGCCGGGTTAAAAACTTTTGGCGAGCAGCTGCCTTCATCACTTTTTCGGCAGGACAGCCAGAAGACAGCGGCAAGGACGACCAGGATAACGCGTAAAATTTTCATTGTCAGCTCGGCCTGGCTGCGAACCAGGGTTAACTGTCAACGACATCTTATTATGAATTAGTGTTAAATGCCGCGCTGATAGCGCTGATGGCACTTTACAGCAATTTCGCATTAAATTCGAACGGCGGCAAGCGGTTCGGGTTCATAAATATTTTGCTAGTGGATTTATTTTTATGACTCCTTCTTAAAACGAACGGACGGGCGGCAGAAATCAGAGCCGAGACACAAAACTTGTTAATAATGTGTGCAGCTGGCCAGGGGAAAGTCCCGCGTGCCGCATTTTCGACACTTTCCAAAACAGTCACGTAACCACGTCAGTAATAATCACTAAAGTTCCGGAGCCACTCAGTCCTGCCACCGTTGTTGTTTTTCCTACTGGTGTTGGTGCTGCTGTTGTGTCTGTTGCCGGGCTCATAAATATTTCAGAGGCGGCGGTCTCCCAAAACAGGCCCAAGCACCCAAGCACCCAAACACCCTGCAAGGTGGGCCGCTGGTGGTTTTGCAGTTCCTCTAAATTATTGAGCACGGCCCATCACCAACATCAGAGGCGTCAGCTTACACTGTGAGAAAGGTGATATGTTGATTTAAAAGCAAGATCAGAAATACAGCATACGAATTAACACGAATTTCTTTTAAAAAATATCAGCAGGCATTACATATTATCTTAAATTTTAGTACAATTTTTTTTATTTTCAGTGCACTTTGGCAAAAATCTACTACGATTCTCCTGCCATAGCTTATTTACATTTCGTGCGCATCGCGCTCCGTGATTTACTTTTGCGGCTTAATTTCATCTCCAGACATTATTTGTGCCCCGTGCGCAGTTTATCTTTAGCGTTAAGCACTCGACGCCCTCTGCACCAGCGACTTGCCGACTGTTTTTGGCCGCATTTGATAAACTTATGCAACTGCACGTGCCAGCTGAACGGGCGTGAGGTGGCTCTTTATGGCCCAATCCGTGGTTACAAATCTGCCCGAGCTAAATTAACGTGGATTTATAGTTAATGTGTCTGCGCCGGTGACTCGCTCTTCAAAGACAAAAGGCCAGAGTGCGAGTCATACTCATCCTCGTCATATCATCATCCTGACCGCAGGGAACCAGCTACCAGCAACCAGCAACCAGGACATTCAGTGGACTCCCAAACCCGTGGCACTTGCTAATTGATTATGGACTCGCTTGCTGCTCCATTGAAGCGTCATCAGCTGGCGCATAAATCAAGCAAATGTCTACGGGGCACCACTTGCTCTGGCTGGGTTATGTATAAATTTGCATTTTTAAACAACAAAAGCAAATGTAATAATAGCAAAAATACAAAAAAAAAAGTGAGTTACCCGGGGCTGAATGAGTCTTTTTTTCCTGGCAATAAAATTGATTAAATGGCGCAGTTGAATGAACTGGTGTGTTTCTCGAAGTTCTTTGAGATATCCCTTTAAGTCTTCCATAAGAATTCAAGTGGCTTTAAGATAGAACTTTGTCCAAAAATGTATACATTTTGCCTAATTATTTTCAATTAATTACACCTGTCGCTCCAGGGCATCTGCAATCACTTACTGACAAATTTAAATATTTAAAATTTACAAAATATTTCGAAAAATATGGCTCTGTGGTAGCATTTGAATGCAGCCTTTATTTGAAATGTAGTTTTTTTCGAAAACGAAGTTTTGACAATTTCCAATTCCCAGCGAGGGACAAAAGTTTACTCGGCAAACCAAATGCCTGTCAACAAAAGGAGGAGGCCACTTGGCCACCCAACCACACCCATTCCCCATGACATCGGTCAACTGTAAAGCTATGGAGCTGGCAAAGCAAAAGCAAGTGCTGCCACTTGGGGAGCGGAAAAGCGGGAAAATCGGAAAACAAAGGCCAATGAGCTGCGGGCGCTGGGAAAAGCGTGCAAAGGCTCTTAGTTGCAAGTGCAACCACGTCTCGCTGGCTGTCCATTATGTGTGCTCCTCCGAACAATGCGATGGTGCAAGAAAAACTGCGACGCCAGCGTGGATAAGTTTTGGGAAATTGTGAAAGGCCGTCAGCGGCACGAAGGCCAGCAACAACCACAGAAAAAGCCAGGGGCGAAAGCAAAAATCGCGGCAAGTGCATAGATACACGGATACAGATACAGATACAAAAAGGAGTGCGGACCAGAAACTAAAACGGATGTGCGCGCAGTTGTTGCAGAAAACAAAGATTCGCGGCGCTGAGCAGTCGTGCGTGAATGCGTGTGAATGGGCATGAGTGTGTGTGAGTGCGTGTGCGAGTGCGAGTGCGGCTGTGTGCGTGCACCGGAAACCATTAGACAAAAACGTACAGTTGCAGCGGGAAAAGAACAGCACAGGATTTTCGCATTGTTGAAGCTGCCCGAAAGTGGACACTCAGTGTGGGCCGTGATTCCCATGCACTGCGATTCATCAAATACTCTCTTCTAAAAGTTTACCAATTTGTAAAAGGTATTGCTCGGTGCAATACCAAAGTCATTATTTACTTTATAATCATTACCAAAAATTTATAAAAACGCAGTAAACCAAAGTAAGAGTAATTCGTAGTCTCCTTTTGACCATTCCACACCGGAACTGGTGGCGCCCCAAAGTAGGCAACGCTTTCGACTCCTACTTTTAGAGATGCCTGTTCTGAATGGATTTGCTTCCGCCGCGGGCTGTTAATGCAGCTGGCACTCTTGGCCCACGGTTTGTCTGTTTAATTAAGCGAATCTTATGTAACTGCTGGCAGGTGCCGGTCACCTGTGCGCCGGAATTTGCTGCATCCACACACACACACACACAGATGCTGACATGGCAATGCAACAGCTCGCAGGTTCTTCGAATGTGTATTTTTCTGGCTGCTAATGAGTGGGCCGACTTTTGATAATGACCATCTGACGCCCTTACTGTGTTTTCGCGATTAATGGCACTGCCGAGAGTTTCTTTTGTGGTTTTAATGGCCTTCTTTTTCGTGATGAAAACGAGACATTTAATTAAAACGTGTGAGTGCTGGCCACATTTTATGGCGCTTTTCAATTTTTAATATCACTTATCGCTGGGTAATTAAAATCATTTCGGTTGTTTTATTGGCTGCGATTTTAATCAGCACCTAATGAGCTAATCAATGCACCAAAATGTAATTTCCGGGCTGGAAAAAAAGTGAAGCATTTTAATTAAAATTTTCGCGTGCCTGCTGATAATTGTCGAACAAATGTTTCCATTAATAATCTAATTGCGCATAATGCGTGCAAAATTAGCACTAAATTAGTCACGGCCAATGCACTATTGTTGCTCGCCGGCTGGCCAGAAATGAAATTTCCCAACCACCAACAGCCATGAGCCAAGTACAATGCTCACCAAGGATGCATAATTCACGAAAGTTAAATTAACCAACATTTGCAGCCAAAACAACTGTGGAAGCCAAGCAAAATGCAATTACATCGCAGTGCGCACACTTTTGGGTAACTCGAGTGGGTCTGCTGCCAAAAGCTCAAAGGTTTATTAGATTTGCCCTTTTATTAAGCGTTAAATTATTTCGTAAATTGTTTGCACTCCGCAATGCAAAGTAAATAAATACGCCTCTTTCTGATCCACCCCTTTTTGCTATCTGTGTCTGCTGCAGTCACTTCATTTCGGCTGCCATTTGCATGGATTGGAGGACGGAAAAGAAGGCGCCCTGCGGTGCTTTAATTAATCATTTGTGAGGTTGCTCTCGCCAGCAAAACTACTTACACCGGAAAGAAAATATCACAAAAATAGCAAATTTTTCAATTTTAAAGATATTTCCCAGGATAATACACTATGTAATACTTAAAAACTAGAATAAATTACTCTTTTGATGATTTCGGATATAATGGCTACCTTTTCGCATATCAAAATTGTGTATTATTTTTCCCGGTGCACCTAGCACTTTGAAATGGCTGCAGCGGAGGTGCATCCTACAAAAAGACGATTAGCTAGCAGGTCCTGCGGCCACGCCCAGCTAGCTGGGCGCCCCTTTGTTTACCGAGTGCGGCACAACTTTGTCCCAGGCTCCGCAGATAAATAACTAACTGAATAAAATGCATAAATGTGTAAACAAACTCTCACGCACACATGCTAGCACCGCAGGACAATGGCTGCCTTTGACGCGCGTACCTCAGCTGTTTTTGTTGTAGACACAGTTTGCAGGACTAACAAAGCCACAAAGTTGGCAAAGGGAACGCACAGAGTGCAGCCTGCGAGGCTTCCAGCTGTCCTCGCAACTTTAAAACAGTCATAAATTTAAATTCCCGGCGACAAGGACCAGGCATTAGTGGCCAATACAAAGGGTTGGGGCCGAAAAGAGGAAAGCTAAAATTATTTCCTGTTCAGAGGAAAAAAGTTAGCACAACAACAGCAACTACAACCGGAAGCTCATCCATCGCCGTGTGCACTGCGTCTATTTTATAAGCTTTGCCAAATCTTTTCGAGTTGATTAAAAACAATAAAAACAGCGTGTTTCTTATGGCCAAAAGCTGAGCCATAAATAAGCAATTTATTGTGCGCTTCCGCCGTGTTTTCCCATTGTTCTGGCCCAAAGTCAGTGGCTCAGCGTGCGGCCACTCCTGTTTTGGTCCTTGCTGCTCCCTGACCCTCCTGGGTCCTTCGGCGATGCCAGGCCAACTGGACAGAACTGGGAGCCAAGAGCTGGGAGCCAAGAGCTGACAGCCACCATATAACCATGGCTGCTGGCTCGACTCCGTTTGGCATTCGGACGGCTTTCGATGTTTATTGCAGCATTTGGAGTGAAAGGCACAAAGCAATTTCCGCTGCCGTGAGAGCTTAGCAATATTAACAAACTGGCATTGCCCCCTCAGCGAAGGGGTTCATCTGCAGTGGGATGCCCATCTGACATGACTTATTTTTGCTGCGTTTTACTGCTCCGCCCTGGGTTTATGCCTTTTCAACTATAAATATGGGGCTAAGCCTTGATTTAGATTAATGCCAAAGCGGTGAGCAGTCAAGGGAAGGTTATAGGAGATTTCTTAGGACTTTTACCTTTTAACAGCAAGTATAGGAAACTGAAACCTAATTCAGTACAATTGCGTGTTTTCGGCGAGAAACAAAACGCATTTATACATATCTCAAAAACATGCACCCACGCTAAACGGGAAGCTGAAATTAAGATCGTGCTGGCAATTATTTTTCCAACCATGTAGCCCACCGAAGCATATCCGACTCCTTTTAGCCAACTTGCCTGGGGGAATTGTAAATTCAGGAACGTATTTCTCACAGCGCTGCTTATGATTACTTTTCGCTAATCGCTCTGCATTATTTCCTTTCAATTTGTGGCTTTTTCATTTCGTGCAATTGAGCGCGATGCTGACCACTCATTGCAACAAACACACACAGCCGCACAGCACGTCCTTCACACACACACTCGCACACACAGAAGCAAAGATAGAACCATTCTTCGGCATGGTCACGTAGGAAAATTGTTTGGGTTGAAAATCTTTTCGAGCTCCCCACGTGTACGTGACAACACAAATAGTTGGCTAGTGGGCTTTTTTCTTTTTATTGTGCCGTATGCTCGATATATGCCCGATATTCGAAATAGTTTCATTGCATTTTTAACATTTTTCTTTGGCCACTAAATCCATTAAAATTATATATTTTTTGGCATATGCCTTTGATGCGTTGCTCTAATTTCATTTTACTGCAATATTTTTGTTTTATTTGTCCTCGTCCTTGTTGTCAAAATAAATTGAAGATATTTTATTTTCCGTTTTTCGATTCGATCAAAGGGGGTCTACGATTTGGGTGTGAGAGGAGGGGTGTGTATAAATTGGAAATGTGTATGTACGGCCAATACCGCAACACATCCTGTGATACGTGCATATCCTGCTCGCCTTCAACTGCAGTCCTCGCCAAGCTTGGCCACAACAATTTTCTAATTAAATTCGATTTTCGCCATGCATGTGGCATAAATTGTTTTGTCATTTTACGGCAACTGTCCATGGATGTGTTCGACTGCCGGAATATTGAAATTATTGGAATGCCGGAACGTACGGACGTAGTGGGGTGTACATGTGTGTCCACAAATCTTGTACGATTCGGGCCAACAATCGCTTGGATTGCCACTCGCCGCCGCCGGCCACGGTCTTGTATATTCATTTGAGATTAGCAAAAATTGAAAATCTTTAGCCCCGGGGCCGAAAAATGTTTCACCCTCGTCCTGGTACTGGGTACAGGCAAAATAATAACCCGTATAATTGGTGAACATGGCCAACATGTGCCCGGCTCAGACCAGAAAACCCAAGTATACAAGTATCCCTGTATCCCAGTTTCCCTGTATCCCAGTATCCCGGCATGGCCACATGTCCTCTGGCGCAATTCTTTTTTGTTTTTTTATTCCTTGTTGTTTTTGACTTTGGTGGGGGTGAGACATCCTGTTCCTGCTCACATATCCGCATCCATGTTTTATTTATCATCGGGG
The DNA here is from genome assembly GCF_003286155.1 of Drosophila erecta. Taxonomy (NCBI): domain Eukaryota; kingdom Metazoa; phylum Arthropoda; class Insecta; order Diptera; family Drosophilidae; genus Drosophila; species Drosophila erecta. The sequence goes on from NW_020825194.1 coordinate 4,356,009, forward strand.
AACTGGAGATACCTGGTACGAGGCTCATACATGACCTTCTTCAATTACCCATCTGATTGGTCCGATCCGGCTTGTTTATGCGCTTGTTTATTGTTCCATATTTATTATTGCTCTGCCTTGCACTCTATTGCTAACATTATGTAGCACAAGATGTGGTTATTATTTCAGCCGTCGTTTTTGTTTTGTCTGCACCTAAAACAAGTGCTCCACAAAGAGTAAGACATCTCTGCGAAAAGTTATGTATCAAATGGATAATTAGGGGTATGGACAATTTCAATGGCATTTTTCAATGTAGCTTCTTTATCAAAGCTGAAGCTGATTTCCGGAAGTGGAATGAATGGCGAAGAAGGAAAGCCAGAAAGATTTTCACCATCTCCTTACCGGAATCCATCCAATCACTGACCCCACCATCCGGCTATTCCTATCCTCCAGGCAATCCGAACCGAGATGCATTCAAATCCCTATCGCTGATCCGCATACAAAGTAAACAAAATCCCATCTGGGAAAAAGGAGCTCCCAGTCTATTTCACCTGCTGCGCTGTTGCCTCCGCTGCTCGATTTCACATTGACAAAATTAAATTGAATATTGTAAAAATATGCTGGCCATAATGTTGCATCCAGCCAGGGGCAACCTTTACGAGCGGCTATTAAATATTTGTCCTTGCCGGCGACGACGGAGCGATGTCCTCGCTGTGTCTCCACCATTCGCCCCCTTTGCCATCCTGTCTTCTCCAATCTTGTCCTGTCCTATCGCCTTCTAAATATCCTTCTCATCGACGGCAACAAAAACAAAGAAGTGCAACAACAGGAGCGACAACATTTCACTCAATTCAATTACCTTAAGAGTGCCGCCATCAAGTGTCTGCTTCAAAGCAGGACGAACAGGACGAGGTACTCGTGCAACACAGCTGATACACCAAGGGAAATTGTTGGAAAATTTTATTTGAAGATTTATTTATTTTATTTTTATTTAATTCGCTATTTTGCAGTAATATAAAATTCTAAGGGCTGGCTTCAGTATCTTTATTCCCCCTTATTTCAAGGGGATTATTTATAAAACTTTTTGATAGAACTTTTCTCCAAGTGAAGGATCAGGAGTGTGAGAGCAGAACCCCTGGTTGCAGTTGTTGTTTCTGCTGTGTTTGGCATGTTAAATCCCACATTTGATGTGCTTAGAGCGTCTCCTTGCTGTCGCATTTCGTTGACTGTCTGCTGGAAAGATGTGGATGTAGTTGTGAATGTGGTGGAAAAGGGGTTTGAAGCCACCGGCGAAAACCACCACCCACCACCCTCCCCTGTCAGCTGACAATTTTCTTTGGCTTTACCTGTAAACTCGGCTTGATTTATTGCCCTAGCATGTCAGGCCAACCGTTTGCAACATGGCGTGTAATAAAATTTTAATCGATGTCGTACATTTGCATGCCAATTGCAGCCGGTTGGAGGCACTTTGAGGCGGATCCAGGGCTCCTGTGATCCTGGGCCTGGTCTAGCTCTCTTTGGTCCTTGGCAACAAGTCAAGGCGAGCAACTGCGTCACGTGCCATAAAAACGCATAAAGGGCGACACTGGTCGCCTTAGGAGCTTTCCAAACTTGCCTCCCATGTAATTTGATGCGCATTTGCATAAAGAATGCGCAAAATGCGAGTAAATGCAACTGTAGCGCAGCGGAAAAACGTAACAGAACACAATTATCAGAGCAAGCGCTCTGAGACACAAGGAAAATCGGGAAAAGCAGTGACTTCGAGGTAGCGAAAACTTTGTTGCATACTTTGCTGCATCGTTTGCGGCTGCCGGAGAAAATGTATAAAATGCGAATATAAATTTGTATTATTCTTAAATTAAGAACGGAAATGAAAACAAGAATTGAAACGGTCCTGTCATCCGCCCCCGCTCCCCCCTTTTCAGCCGTTGGAATCCCGGCCAGTAAATTGAAAGCAATGCAAATCCTTAGGCGGCAGACTCCTTTCGCGGCTTGTAATGAAAAAACTTAAATGGAATTTGAATATGCGGCGTACGCAAGGTGAGTCCTTGGTCGCAGAAATAATAAAATAAATTCCAAGAAGTATAAATGCAAGATAATAAATCACCAAATAGATTGGGAACTTTGCAGTTGCTGTTTTGAGAATCACTTTTGTTTTTCCAATTTGTATTGAAAAGGAAGAGTTCGTATGAAATCTACCTTAGGGCAGTTCATAATTTTTTTGAATTTCTACAACATCATAAAATCAGAATTGCAAAAAAATTAAAAAAAAAAAATTTCTAAATTTGAATGCATATTTTTAGAGAATTGCGCCAGAAACATTTAGAGGTATGCCACTTCAAAATCCGATTAAGATATGTTGAGTTATGGAGTTAAGAACTTCAGCCTTGTGACATTTCTTAGTTTTCTTGAATTTCTACAACATCATAACATCAGAAAAATGACAAAAAAAAATACATTTTAAATTTGAATGCAGATTTTTAGAGAATTGCTCCAGAAACATTTAGAGGTATGCCACTTCAAAATCCGATTAGGATAAGTTGAGTTATGAAGTTTAGAACTTCAGCCTTGGAACATTTTAAACGTTCTACAACATCATAACATCAGAAAAATACAAAAAAATTTTGAAAAAATAAATTTTCAAATTTGAATGCAGTTTTATAGAGAATTGCTCCAGAAACATTTAGAAGTATGCCACTTCAAAATCCGATTAAGATAAGTTGAGATATGGACTATAGAACTTCAGTCTTGGGACATTTTTAAATTTCTTCTACATAAGAACATAAGAAAAATTACAAAAAAATTTTGAAAAAATAAATTTCTAAATTTGAATGCAGTTTTATAGAGAAGTGCTCCAGAAACATTTAGAGGTATGCTACTTCAAAATCCGATTAGGATAAGTTGAGTTATGGTTTTTAGAACTTCACCCTTGGGACATTTGAATTTCTACAACATCATAACATCAGAAAAATTACAAAAAAATTTTGAAAAAATAAATTTCTAAATTTGAATGCAGATTTTTAGAGAATTCCACCAGAAACATTTAGAGGTATGCCACTTCAAAATCCGATCAAGATAAGTTGAGTTATGAACTTTAGAACTTCAGTCTTTGGACATTTCTGAATTTCTACAACATCAAAACATCAGAAAAATGACAAAAATTTAAAAAAAAAATAAATTTCCAAATTTGAATGTAGTTTTTTAGAGAATTGCTCCAGAAACATTTAGAGGTATGCCACTTCAAAATCCGATTAAGATAAGTTGAGTTACGAACTTTAGAACTTCAGTCTTGGGACATTTTTGAAATTCCACAACATCACATCAGAAAAATGACAAAAATTTCAAAAAAAAATAAATTTCCAAATTTGAATGCAGTTTTTTAGAGAATTGCTCCAGAAACATTTAGAGGTATGCCACTTCAAAATCCGATTAAGATAAGTTGAGTTACGGACTTTAGAACTTCAGTCTTGGGACATTTTTTAAATTCCACAACATCACAACATCAGAAAAATGACAAAAATTTAAAAAAAAAATAAATTTCCAAATTTGAATGCAGATTTTTAGAGAATTGCTCCAGAAACATTTAGAGGTATGCCACTTCAAAATCCGATTAAGATAAGTTGAGTTACGGACTTTAGAACTTCAGTCTTGGGACATTTTTGAAATTCCACAACATCACAACATCAGAAAAATGACAAAAATTTCAAAAAAAAATAAATTTCCAAATTTGAATGCAGATTTTTAGAGAATTGCTCCAGAAACATTTAGAGGTATGCCACTTCAAAATCCGATTAAGATAAGTTGAGTTACGGACTTTAGAACTTCAGTCTTGGGACATTTTTGAAATTCCACAACATCACAACATCAGAAAAATGACAAAAATTTCAAAAAAAATAAATTTCCAAATTTGAATGCAGATTTTTAGAGAATTGCTCCAGAAACATTTAGAGGTATGCCACTTCAAAATCCGATTAAGATAAGTTGAGTTACGGACTTTAGAACTTCAGTCTTGGGACATTTTTGAAATTCCACAACATCACAACATCAGAAAAATGACAAAAATTTAAAAAAAAAATAAATTTCCAAATTTGAATGTAGATTTTTAGAGAATTGCTCCAGAAACATTTAGAGGTATGCCACTTCAAAATCCGATTAAGATAAGTTGAGTTACGGACTTTAGAACTTCAGTCTTGGGACATTTTTGAAATTCCACAACATCACATCAGAAAAATGACAAAAATTTCAAAAAAAAAAAATTTCCAAATTTGAATGCAGATTTTTAGAGAATTGCTCCAGAAACATTTAGAGGTATGCCACTTCAAAATCCGATTAAGATAAGTTGAGTTACGGACTTTAGAACTTCAGTCTAAGGACATTTTTGAAATTCCACAACATCACAACATCAGAAAAATTACCAAAAAATTTCGAAAAAATAAATTTCCAAATTTGAATGCAGATTTTTAGAGAATTGCTCCAGAAACATTTAGAGGTATGCCACTTCAAAATCCGATTAACATAAGTTGAGTTATGGACTTTAGAACTTCAGTCTTGGGATATTTTTGACATTCTACAACATCATAACATCAGAAAAATTACAAAAAAATTTTGAAAAAATAAATTTCTAAATTTGAATGCAGATTTTTAGAGAATTCCACCAGAAACATTAAGAGGTATGCCACTTCAAAATCCGATCAAGATAAGTTGAGTTATGAACTTTAGAACTTCAGTCTTTGGACATTTCTGAATTTCTACAACATCATAACATCAGAAAAATTACAAAAAAAAATAAAAAAAAATAAAATTCTAAATTTGAATGCAGATTTTTAGAGAATTGCTCCAGAAACATTTAGAGGTATGCCACTTCAAAATCCGATTAAGATAAGTTGAGTTATGAAGTTAAGAACTTCAGTCTTAGGACATTTCTTAATTTTTTGAAATTGCTAAATGAACACTTTACAATAGAAAATTTTATTTTTACCTTTTTGAACACTTTACAATAGACAATTTTACATTTCCCTTTTTGAACACTTAAAAAAAAAAACAAATATAAGCACTTTACAATATACATTTTTCCATTACACTTTTTGAACACTTTAAAATAAAAAACAAAAATAAGCACTTTACAATGGGAAGTATTCCTCTAATTATGAGGAATTACTTTTATTTTAACACACCAAGATTTTAAAATTTCAATAAATTCATGCACATAAAATACCACTCAAAAAAAATGGAACATAAAAAAAAGAACGCGTTGAATTAAATTAAATCATTAAACACTATTTGCGGCGAGTTTCGCATCATTGCCAACACACTTGCATTTATGCACGGCGAAGTAGAAGCACGGCGAAGTAGAAGCACGGCGGATTTAAAACACAGCGAACTGTCGCATCGCGACACACACACACACATAAAAAGGCGCGTCACCCGCTTGAATGCCTAAATTAAAACCGTAAATTCGAATATTATATTGCATCTTGCGTTCGCACGTTATTGCTAACATACTAACTAGCCGACAATGCATTCATTTTAAGTAGAATAACAGCTTTTCGATGTCTATTTATCATAAAATTGGCAGCTGCCACTTTTTGAAGCTCACACACACACTCGTGTGCACCGAAGCACGTGGTTTTTCACTTCTTGCAGGTGCTTTAATTACTCAAAATCGAAACAGAAAGATTGATTGAACACAGAGATAATAATTACTTAGTATTAACATAAGTTTTAACTAATTCCGAACGCTTTTAGTTTAATTAAACTTATAAAAACACGTGATGCGCAAAAGCGACCGTCTGAGAAGAGCGCAGCTAAGAACTGGCAAGTAACGACGTACTTAGAGGAGAGGAAGAAAATGGAATAAGCGAGGATCCAACGGAACTTTGCTCTCTTTCGCTCTGAGCATGTAAACTACTGGAAAATAGAGAACTATGCAATTTTACATAGGCAATTTGTATGTACACTGGAAATGCATATAAAATAATATCATTCTTATGTGATAATGTAAATTGGAGTGCTTTTATTATAAAATAAATGAAATACATTCCTGATTTTAAAGATGGCAATTTGGCGATCATCACACCAAAGAAATTACATAAAAATTTATAAAAAATAAATTTCCAAATTTAATGCAGATTTTTAGACTATTGCGCCATAAATATTTGGAGGTATTTCACTTCAAAATCCGATTAAGATAAGGTGAGTTATGCAGTTTAGAACTTCAGACCTAGGACATTTCCCAATTTTTTTTAATATCTACATGACTAAATGACTAAAAAATTAAAAATAAATAATTTCTAAATTAGAATGCACATTTTTAGGGAATTTTGTGCGGCTTGTGGGCTTTATAAACTTGCGCTGTGTCTGGAAGCTGCTTAATCTCATTCTAGCTTTTGAAGTTCTTGAGACTGAGGCGTCCATACGGACAGACTGACGGACAGACATACTTTTGTTCAACGAATCTAGTATACCCTTTTATTCTGCGAGTAACGGGTATAAAAATTAAATATAATTTGATTTGTTTAAGGCTGCACATTTGGCATGAAGGCCTGTAATCCCACTGGCTTTTAGCCTTAATTACGCCGTTGCCAGTAAGCCGTTAACATCATATTTGCCGACCATTAAATACATTTATGCCACACATGGCTGCCCCTTGACCCCGACCTCCTGTCACAGCAATTGGGCCTAAGCTCCGTCAAGTGTCAAACGTAATGCAAAGAACAAACAACAAACAGCTAACATCATACAACAAACAACGGCAGACAGTTGTCACAATTGCGGCCATTAAGACGCTGCCAAATTGCTGACCATGTCCGAAAAGTCAAAGGGACAAATCTTTTTAATAACCGTGCGTGTGCGCCATGTGTGCAGAATAGTGGCCACGGATCGGGATAGAAATCGGGATCGGGATTGGAGGCATCTGGATGTGCCAGTTAATAAAGACATAATGGCATAGATTTATTTTTTATGGGCCCCAATTTGAGGTTGATATTATTATCGCTGTATTTTGTTGCCTTGTTTTCGTGGCCATTTAGGCCATGTGATGGGTGGGCTGTTGATGGTTATTTGGCAAATCACCTGCGCTTCCTTACAAGCTTCCTGCTCAGCAAACTTAATACTTCCTTAGGCAAAAATGTAAAACAAGAAGGCATCAAAGTCCACATCCACCCACGTACACATTTAGAGCGAAAGACGGACAAATAGCAGGCTAAATTTCAGCTCCTTCGAGTCCTTCCAAAATGAACTACGCACACACACAGAGAGAGGGGAGAGGGAGGGACCGGGGCGTATTACATATAATTTTGAAGGAGGCCTCATCCTGCCAGGTCTGCACACCTGAATGGTTAGCTACCTGGCTAACAAGCCGTCTTGTCCTGTGCTGTCCTGTTCTGTGTGGCTCCGTGTTCTGTTCCGTGCTCTGTGCTCCATATTGTACTTAATTTTTTCACCGACGCCGGCTCTGAAGTGCCTTTTTCAATTTCCCCAGAGGCGCTTCCGATCAAACAGGAAGTGCTTAAGTTCAAACTGAAGTAAAAGTGCGCTCGGAACCACCCCTTCGCCCAACCGCCACTTCGTATATCAGCGAGCAACAGTCAGTCAGGACTCTTCAAAGGAGGCATCATCGCAGGACCTGCCAAGCGGAATCTGGAGTGCGCTACACAGAACAACGAGTTTAATGAAACCTAGATCTTACTCAATCCACTCGAAATAGTTACTTTTTTATGTGTATTTAAATATTCAAAGATATTAAGACAAACTCTCTTATACTGCAGATAAAGAGATGATGGTAGATCGCTTTTCTCAGCAACAGATATGCCCGCACTGCACTTTTCAGTACCTTGAATACCCTACGCACCCCGTCCCTCTTCGTACCTGTAACTTCATTATGGGGGCGTGTGCGCTACGCCATAAGGTATGCCATATGAACACAAAGGACAGACAAAGCTGGGGGTTGAAGAACATCATATTTCATGTGGCTAATAAACATAGCGCCGGAGTCCGCAATGCGGGAGTCGCCGAGTGAACTGCATAAATTTATTAATGAGTGGGAAATGAGGTATTCTGTCTGCGGGGGAGCAGCTCCAAGGCGGAACGGGTGGTGGCTTAGCCCCAAGGCCACAGGACTGACAACTAAGCCTCCGTAGCCGCCACCGTCACCGCCACCGCTGCCGATGGCGAGGACCTGGAGTTTGCGGAAAACAATAAGCCGGGAATTTCGGGGCGGCACCGCCACCAGGATACACGGATAGGCTGATTTACGTACCAGCAAAAAGTCGTGCGGGATCAGGAGTCAGATGCCGGGATGGCAAATTGAAAGCACACGAAGGCAGCAATTTTTCCTGCCTTTGCTGCTGGGGTGAATGCTAACCAACTCCTGTGATTGATAAATATTTAAAGCGCAGCAACAAAGCGAAATAATTGAAATAAGTGAGGGAGGGTTGTGACTTTTACACCGAGGGTGGCTGCGTGTGGGCCGAGATGTCCTGGCGCGTCCTGGCTCGTCCTGCGATGCCCAAACCTGCCCTGCCCTGCCAATTGTGGCAACAACAAGCCAGGATGCTTGTTAACCTCACGCCAAGTCCTTTCTCCCCGAGACGTTGCTGCACCTTCATTCAATCTAATTTCGCTGCTTATCACTGGAGCTTAGCTGCTCTAAAATGCGAATGACATGCCAAAGTACTCGAGATTCAGCAGATTGTCGCGTCGCCCCGCACACACAGGATGCTCGGCAGGGATGCCAGGAGCAGCAGCGGCAGCAGCAGCAGCTTCGTGGAGATGGGAGACTGGCAAAAGGAGACCGAAGGGACCCAAAGACCCAGGACGAAGGACGAAGGACCCAGGACGAGCACTCAATGAGCATGCTTCACTGCAGGCTTTGTTTGCCGGATGAACAGCTGCTGGCTCGATTGTTGGCGTCACCTTCATTGCGCTTAAATGGCTCTCAGCTCTTCTATAAATATAAATATCTTCAGACCTGTTCCGCTTGTTAATGAGGCTAATGGACTGCTAGTAACATCAATGATTAATGCCAAAAAATCCAGGACTAGATTTTAAGAAAATATATGATATATGAGGTTAGGTAATTGGCATTTCTATTACACCGTTTTGAAAGAGTATTTCCAAGGCATCCTTTGGCTTCCTTTCGAAATCCTTCCTCCTGCTTTTTTCTTTGACTTGGCTGGCTGCGTGGCTCCGCGTTCTGTTTGAATAAAGTCGTCTGTCTGTGCCCACATAATGTCGCAATTCTGGCAGACATTGTTTGATTTGAATTCATTGTCGTGTAATTTGTGCCGCACGCCCCTTTATTTCTCTGCCGACCAACCCACTCGCTCTTTTTCACGCTCCTTACTTTAAGCATTTCGTGTCGCTAATTACACTGTAATTAAAATTGCTGTATTTACAGGCAAACACACACACACGCACACACACACGCGCTCATTCTGGGTGTGAGTGCGTGCAAATATTTTTTAAAAATACATATCACATGTATGTACACGGCTGCATTGCGCATACGCCGCGTGCACCGCTTGCACTTGCATGAGCTTTGTAAATTAAGCGTGAAGCGGGCCGCAGTGCGCTTTACAGCCGCCCATCTGGCTGTTTTTTGGGGGGGCGTGGCCGGCATTTAACACATTTCGCCCACGTCGATAACAAGCTGTAACTGTTTGGGTGGCCATTAGGCGAGCTGGGCAGCTCGATTCTTATTTTTTGCCCATTCGGAATGCGAGTGCGCCATGTTAATTGCTTTTCGCCGGCCGTCATGCATGCTGGGGCCCAAAATAGTCGCCTAAGAGTGCTTTTGCGTGTAGCTATTTTCAACTTAATTAATAGCAAACACACGGCCGGCCAATGCAACGCAAAACAGGGCCAGAAACAAATGCAGGTGGCAATAGGACTTTGGGTTTTGCACTTTGCGTTTGTACTACTTGTACAGTACAACTTTTAGTTTTCAGCCCGCACTTGATTTATGCGGCCAGCCGTATGTAGTTTATGCATAATGCAGGTCGTAATTAGTGAGGCAAATGTACAAAAACATATCGTGCCAGGGCTCAAGCTTTCGGGGCTTAGACCTCGGAATCGGAATCGGAATCTGAATCTGAATCGGAGGCCAGGACATCTAATATTTATTATCAGTAAATTACAATTGTCTTTTACATGCATGCGATTAATTCCATTGCTGCTGGTCATAAATATTTATTTACAACTCTTCCAAAAAGCTGTCATGGCCACAGAGCGTTTCGCTTTTGTCCTTCGATCTTTGTCTTCGGCTTATGGCCTCCAGCAATGTCCTGGATTTTTCAATGACATTTGCAGTTTTAATTAAACAACAAATAATAATTTTTGGTACCAACTGCCCCCAGCCAATCGAACTCCGCTTTATGCTGGCAAATGAAATATGATTGTACCGATATTGGAATTCCTTTCTTTTCCTTTCCCAGCAAAAGTGCATCAAACATGCTGCTTTAATTACTTTCGAGTCCAACAAACAGAGATTGCCAGAGGTTCCACAGTCCGGAAGAAATTAACTTTACCGCTTCTGGTTTAGTTGCGAGTGCATATATAAGGCAGTGCCGTATCCTATCCGCTAATGAAGCAAAATTATCAGCTCGCTACGTCGCCGTAGTCACTTTATGCCACCTTGCCACCTTGCCACCTTCAGCAGGTGTGCACGGGGCGATAATGATTGTAATTAATTTAATTTCGTTATATTTTCATCTAGACACAGCGAGTGGCGATCCTCCGCAATGCGCTAAATGCTTTCTGTTTTCTGTGACTTTTGCCAACGTCCCCTGCTGTTTACTGTTTTCAGTTCTTTTTCGCTACACAGCGGGAAATTAAAGAGAAGTTAATATAATTCAAAATTTATAGGCGAACTATTTATAACTATCTATAAAATTGTAATTAATGTTTAAATAATCAGTTTAAAAAATACCTCTGACATATTTTAATGAACCTTTTGTTGGGTAAATCATTGCCATTTTATTTCTCTCTGCACTTTATTCCTTTCGCCTCATTACGTTTCGTGTCTTGGTTGTTTTTGTGTTTTTTAAGGCATGCTTCATTTGCAGTTACTGTGCCACTGGCCTTCTGCAAAATCAGTTAACTCCCTTTGCTAATTACTAAAGTTTTATTTCGCTGGCTCCCCATTCCGCATCTGAAGACCCAATAATCTTGATGTTCGTGCTGGGAACGTATGCTCCATGTGCGGAGGGTTAATTAAAAGCCGTAAAACTTTCAGTCTTTCAGCCGGTGATTACATGGCACACAGGATATGCAGGACTTTTGGGCTTGGGAGACAGGCTCGTTTTGCAGGTGCATACGAGTATGGCCGCCACTTTGACAGTTGCAGTTCAAATGTCAAGTGCACTCCGCTGCAGATACAAAGGACCAAGGACCTGAGCAGTGAATGGGCCTTGTGATTGACAACAGGGGCATGTAAACGAGACTCCATCTTAAGTGCGCCGCAAGGACAACACTTTCCAGTTTCGATGGGCATTGGCGGCGGCCATGTCGATGAAGTGCACCATACTCTCTGCTCCATTCAACATTCACTATTCTCCGTGCCCCGTGCCCCGTGCTACATGCTCCATGATCCGGTTGCCAAAAGGTAAATATTTTTGCCTCGGTTATTACATTTTCGAGCACTACCAAGCCAACTAGCTCGTCGTCGGCCAGATTCAGAATCAATCAAGTGTTCAAATTTTAATCAGTTGCCCGTTCAAGTACTTCCATCCACTCTTAAAGTTTGATGCCACAGCCACAAGGAGACGCCACCGGAGCACCCTTTGTCCGCCAGTTACACCCGGATGCCCTCGAGCCACTATCACTGGCCGTCGGAAAACCGCAAATTGCACGTTGCCCTGGCCAAGGATATGCCGCAGCAAGTTCTGGCGAATTTTGATGTTTTTGCCAGATTGATGAACATACCCAAAAACAAGGTTTCGAGTGGAAGGAGCCGGAGCCGGAGCAGCAGCACCACCATGAGAAGGGAGCTGATGGCCAGGACAAGGACAAGCCACAAGGCGTCGCTGGAGGAAAACAGGAACCCAACTCCCGTTCGTTGTTGCTTCATTTTGTGTGCCCCTGTTGAAAAACAAATAACAATAATTATCTTGACAACAATTTCCGGTATTTGTGCTCAAGTCGAGCGCAACAAAAGGCAAAATGAAACTCAACTCAACTTCAGAGACGTGCCAAAGGATCCAAAGGAGCCAGGACGAGCGCTGGAGGGGCACAGGTTTGAATATTCTGCCGCACCCCTTGATTGCGGTAGAGTGGCAATACTGGAAGTGGGAGTGGAACTCGAAATGAGATTCGCAATGGGCCTGGCCATGGAAGTGGGTGGCATTGTGTGGTTGGGCGACTTGTAATCATTTGATGAGCTGGTACACTTGGCAGCTTCTTAACGATTCAAATTATAAGCATATTCATTTTATTTCCTTCGAAATTTTGCATTTTAGCCAAATAGAAATGTATGTTTAAGATAGTTTTTAATAGCTTGAATAAGCAAACTTACTTTTTTTGGGCAATCACAAACGATTTTTCGAGTGCACCCTACTTGGCCCTTTTCTCATTACGCAACGGTTTGCTCCTCCGGCCACTTTCCTTTGGTCTCGTCTCACATTGGTAACTTCTCGCAGATATTGTGTCAGAAGTTGGGGCCCATTGTATGATTTCTGGTGTTCGATAAGGCAGAGGTTGCAACTGGCTGTCACTCATTTTCACCCAGCCAATCTGGCCCCAATAGGTAAACAAAGCCAGCCCAGGAACCTGTCCCAAATCAAAATATTAAATGCTAAGCTGAGCGTGAAATTAAAACATTAATTTCTATATGTATTTAACAGTTGTACTTTGGCATATTTGATGTAGATCCAACAGCTCAGCTGGGCCTTATCGCATTAATGATTTACGAGCATTTACCTTTAAAACATAAGCCTAGATATTTTAAAGTAAAGTATGGTATTATTCATTAATGTATGTATTCACCTGAATGCCTCCTGAATTCCCCAACAAAATCCGGCCACGTTTTAATCCTGTACGTCAACTACTTCAGCAGCCACAAAGAAACATTTCCGAGCCATTTCATTCGAACAATTTCTGGTCTACGAGTTGGAGAGCAGCAGAACACACTCATGTACACACACATATCGAGGGAAATATTTTAATTTGTATTTATTTTAATGCTCCAACGCCCTTGTGTTACAACCCACTTCAAAAGCGGCAGGATGTTTGCCACCCCATCCACTCGAATCCCATGGCAGATGGTCCTGCCTCTGATGCTGCTGGGAATTCCTTTGAGCTCATGGTCAAATGATTCTCAGATATTCTTTTAATGCTGCACAAGCGACGCCTTGAGCTATGCACTAACTTTCGGCGGTTAACCTGGGACAAAACACCACCAGCCCAAGCAAATAGCCAAAGGACTCGCACATACACACACACAAACACACCCACACATACTCACCATAATAAACTTTAATGGGCCTGTTCATAATAATAAAATTTCATTAAACTGCCAGAGAGCAAAAGGGAAAAAAAATCCAGTGAGCAGAAGGGCATGGGCATAGGCAAATTTTCGCTGGCAGGCAAATGAAGACGAGTGGTTAAAAAATGTGGTATTTTGGGTGGGCGTGGCATGTGTGAAATTCACCAGAGAAACGCCGAGCCACCTTACCTCCGTTTTTCGGTTCATCTTTGACCCATGCATATGTTGCCCGGAAGGAAGCCAGAAACAATTCAATTACGTTGCAAAATGGCTGCGCCAATGTATTGTGTGTGTATGTGTATGTGTATTGTGTGTGTAGGGGGGGTCCTGAGTGTGATGTGTAATAAAGTTTCATTTTATAGACCTGCCAGCACGTCTGGGCAGCTTTTGGTGACGCCAGAGCCGCAGTCGCAGCCGCAGCCTCAAAAGCATAACTCGTGCCCATCAGACTCCTTTCCCCTCCCCTCACCCGCCTTTCCAGATGCAGCTGCAACAGCAGCAGGAGCAGCAGCAGCAGCAGCAGAAAATGTGGCCCGAATTTTACAGAAGAAGAAAATTGAAAGCATTACTGTGGCCCGTTGCTATTGTACATTTTTTGGCCAAAACTGGAATTCTTGTGCCGAAGTTTTGCAATTGTTGTTGCCTTGCAGCTGTCAGAGGAGGCGCACTAAACACTAAATAAAATTTCAGTTCTCAACTGCGTGAGCAAACACACACACGCACACATACGCACGCATGTCCTTGGGCGCTCTCGCACACACACTAGCTCACACATATGGAAAGGCCCCCTACCCGTTGCGCTACTCTGGCATATTGAACGAAGATTTATTGCAGTGCCAGTGTGTCCAAGTGGAAATAAATCAAATAATTTTCCATGTGGAAAAATTTCAAGCACAAAAAATCGAGCTGAAAATTAAAATAGGACAAAAAAAGTGCCATAGCTGAAGACCAAAACAGAGCGAGAGAGCCGAAAAATAAAAGAAAGTCAAGTGAGGCGCCACCAAAAATTGGACAGGGCGATTGTGTAATTTACTCATTATACGAGTACGCCAACCCTATGTGCATTACGTAAGTGTGTGCGAGAGTGCTGCTCATTTAACATACTGCATATGCATGAAAGGACCTTCTGCCGCTGCTCCGCCGTATTTCTATATTAGCACACAGACACCTAAAGGACCTCCAGCCCCCCTGACCACTTCACCGCCTAACTGTCATTGTCCAGAAATTAACGAAAATATATACACAAACACACAGGGAATGGCGAGAGGAAAAATGCAAAAAAATGGGAAAAAAAGGAAAGCAAAAGGAAAGCGGCGAATAGCGAAAAAGGAATGGCAAGAAAAGTTTTGCATTTCCTCGTGCTAATGTATGTTAATTACAGGGGGATTTTCCATGCGGAGGATTTGCATTTTAATTTATGCACCGAAAAATTTGCGTTTTGCCAGCCACCCCGGCCAAAGTCGTTAAAAGAGGAAAAGCCGGCCAGAAAAAAACAAAAAAAGCGGCAATGGCGATGGGCGAATGGCGAACACTGAACGGCCCGCAAAATAATGGCCAAAATGAGAAGTTACAGTGACGCAATTTGTACACGTCATAGGTGAGAGTGAGTGCATGCGAGTGTAGGGGCATTGGGGCACTTCATTACCCCGGTGCCAAGTGGACACGCCCCAGCACTGCAGCGGAAATTGCTGGAAATATATTTATTTATAGGCCAAGTACGGATACTTCAAGACTGAAGGCCCCGAGCCCTGAGCAATTAAGACGACCACCTGCCGGCTCGCTAATTAGGCCAAGTGCTCGAAAAAATGCAACCTAACTTGAGGGAAACCAATGTAAATTTAAGCTTAAGTGTTATCGTATCTTTGGGATACGGTATAAACAGATCATCCTTCCTACAGACGTCTTAGGGGCTTTTATTGATGCTTCAAGTCGCCCTGAATACCCGAGTAGTTCCAAGGCAAGAGTTCTTAATAAGTCTTTGGAATAACATTGTCCTTGCCCATAAATCCACGCGCTATCGACCTTCAATCAAACAGGCTTCAGCATTTCAAATCTCGCCCGCAAATTGCCTTCGGATCTTGAAATTTAATTATTATGTGCGCCACTCGAGTGGCCCCAATCGACTCACTCCCCCAATAGCTTGGGTGGCCGGAAAATTAGGCCTGCTGCACCCCAACCACATGGAAGCCCCACCATGGGCTACCGCTGCCCCACGATCCGTGTCTGTTCAGTTAAATTAATACAAAGCCCAAGTACATGCACTAATGCTAAGTAGATACGTATACGCAAACAAGGAGTTTTGGGGGCGGGACAAAGCCTACGCTAAGCTAGGCACTTGGAATGTGTGAGTGTGTGTGTGAGGGAGGGGCTGAGGAATGAGTGTGTGCTGGTTAAGCGTCTTACTTAAGTATTTATGTATTTACATTGCGAATATTTAATGGAGATATGCGCTGGATTACAACTACTACTTGTTGATGAGCGCAGGGGCTTTAGTGGGTCGTAGGGATGTGTGAAAAAATGGCACGCTCAGAGGTAACCAAAAGAGAATACTTAAGCAATCAACAACAGCCAGTGGAGCGGAGCTCAGTGTTTTATTTCACTTTAATAAATATTGCATAACGACTAGATTGGGCCAAGCGGGATGTGGAATGTGGAACGTGGGACGTGGCGCCCGAGCAGGCGGCACAGAACATCTAATAAGCTAAAAGCGAGCGTCAAAGCTAATGGCAAGCATAATATTCCAATGGCTGCTCCCCATTGGCCTAAGGCTGAAATTATTCAAGCGTTTCTTTAATGGAGACTCGCCCCAGCGGAAGCGCCCCCCATCGTCCTGCGTCCTGCGTCCTGCGCTCATCGTCCTTCGGCCCTTCGGCCCTTGTGTCTGCGTTTCTGGCTGACTTTCAGCTGGAAACTATTTAAAAAAGCAATTTTTTAGTTAATTAAACGACAAAGACAAGCAAAAGGCAAACAATTTCCCCTCGCACATTGCACCATTTGGCTTTGCCACTGCCCCAAGCGCTGCTCTCCCACTCAGACAATTGGACGCAGGGACAGGACCTCGAGCTGCATCAGCAGTTAGCCACTAAAGTTTGCCAGCCAGTCATTTCTTTTGGCCCAAACCCAGATCGTATATAGCGCATATGTATGTGGACTGAACAATTGGTTTGCCTTGTAGGCTCCTGCTGCGATCCTTATGACTGCCACAAAGTTGCAGCGGCATAAAGAAACCCATCCGCTGCAATCAATTTTAATGGTTTTTAATGAGCAATTGCCTGCAATTGCAATCAAGGCCTAAAGGTTCTTGCAGAATGCAGAGTGAAAAAAGGCTGCTTCATTATAAAATACATTGAATTACTTTTTAGGTTATTTAATGAATTAAATAACTAGCTTTCCTACTTCCAATTAAGAACCTCTACTTACATGTAGCCCATTTTTACTTGGACGCACACCTGAGGCGCTGCGGGACTCAAAATTATTTTTCACAGTACTCTTTATCTGCCGGAACCATACACTACTCGTGCGCTAATGATGCCCAGCAACAATTGCCGGGAAATGCAAATAAGTCGGGGTCCTGTCGCACACAAATTACTGGTCAGTGGAGAGCCCGTGGAGAATGGTAAATGAAGAGTGGCCAGTGGCCAGTGGCCACTAAAATGCGCAACTTTGTAAGCCAGTTTTGCCATTTCCCAGCTATTTGTCGCATTTCGCTTAGCCATTTATTTATTTGCACTCATTTAAAGTGTAAACTGCATTGTTTTTTCCACAGCCCCTGTTGTTTCCATCATTGTTATTAAGAACGGCGTAATCATAGCCGTTGGCTCCGCTCTGCTCCTCTTACCGCCCTTCTATTTATATTTCTATTTTTTTGGCTGAATCCCCCGATGGCTGGTATGCTCTAATTAAGTGCATTTACTCTAATGAGCAAAAATGGCACCAGCAGTAGCAGCAGCAGCAGCAGCAGCAAAAGTAGCTCCAGCTCCAGATGCAGTGGCAAAAAACTGTCACAGCTCCGTGAACGAGGGAAGCCGTGCGTGAAAACTGCCCTCCAGCTGGCGAATGGGGTAGCTTTTGTGGTCTCGGTGCTGTTTTCTCGGAGGTCGACCTCATTTAAGGGCCAAGAACTCAAAACCTTTTAGCCAAGCAGCAATGGCCAAGTGCTTGGCCCGTTCCCGTCCGGTTTTCTCTGCACTCACCCAGCATTTGTCTATGCAAAATTTTGTGACGCTCATTAGTGCAATTTGCATGCATAACGGCAAATATGGCCAACAGCCAGATGAAGCCTCCGGCCTGTCCAGATTTCCAGCTGTCCGTCTATATATCTGGCAAGCCCATCTATTATATCCACAACAAATACACAAATGCAGATACACTGCGGCAAGAGGTACCAATTTAGTGGGATTTGTCTGCGATTTCAGTACTACAACAATTGGTTCTAAGCATTAAAATACATTTCCTTAATATACTCGCACAAAAAGACAAATTTAATTTGCAGTAAATTGAGCTGCTACTTTGTAGTATTGTTTTCCATATCACAGTGTAAATATCCGCAGGCAGTTGAGGATGAGAGTGCCTCGATGCGATGGCCGTTTCCACATTCATCAAATTCAGAGACAGAACAGAGGCATTTGCTCCGTTCATTTTCGAATTCAAATATGTAGACTACAATTTTTGTATTTGCCCAGCTCGTCTGCGCGTGTGTGTGTGTGTGTGTGTGTTTGAGTGTGAGTGTTGTTGGTGCCATTTCGGTTAAAAGAGGAGAGGATACCTCCAGCCCGATTCGGATTCGGATTCTGATACAGATTCAGCGACACTAAGTAAACAGCAGCGCAGCTGTGCCAAAGGATAACAGCACTCGTCGGCTGGCAGGCTTGAAAAATATGCAAATGTCAGCCAACAGACCCCAAAAACTGCACAATCCACATCGATATGCCCCATTGTATCCCACATCGAACAGCAGACCCTCGATCTGTTCGAACGCCCATCACATGCAGATAACACACAAAACAATCCGAATTAGTAGAAAGCAAAACAAGGCATTGCAAAAAAGATTTGGCCATAAGTGAGGCACGGGGCACGCAGCACTTGGCCGAAAACCAAATTCATTTTCAATTAAGAATTTTTCGGCATATCGACAGAAAATGTCCTATGCCTAATGCCTGGCAATGGAAAAACATTTGAAATGCTAACTAAATTACGCCAACTTCGCACACACATTTGCGCATGTCTCTGCATATTTAGTTTTTCGCAATTTACAGTGGCTGCTGCCACTGCCACTCGCCGTCCATATGTATTAGTGCTTGTATCTGTGTGTGCGTGCGTGTGTGTGTGGGGTGTCAGAATGTGGTCAAAATGCCAATTGCAAAACAATTGCATTTTGGTTACTTTGCTGTTGAGCCCGGAATTTCGATGGCAGCCACCTAACAAACACAGCGACGGCTTCCGTTGACACCATCCAAAGATAAAGGGAGTGTGAGGAGCACTGCAAAAAGATAAAATAACCAAATTAGGTACTTGGATAAACAATATTATATTCAAAAATCAAAAATAAACCCCAAAAACTTGAACAAATGGGAGCCATGAAATTGTTATGAGATAAATTCTAATAAATAAACTATAAAACATCGCTAGGTATGGAGCATTAAAAATAATCGTAGTGCTGAAAATTCGATTGTTTTTCTGTGTGCACACACATCTAGACACATCCAATGACAATTAAACTTTAGATTTTAAGTTAAAAGCAAAATATTGTAGCCGACACGCTGGCCATCCTTTTCACTTCTCCAGCTGCATTGCAGTGCGGCGTGAAAATTCAACTGGATTTTCTTTGTCTCCCACTCCGCCTTTTGATGCAATTCTAAAAATGGTTAGACGACAACCAGTTCCGTCATATTCACATACAAATACACACAAACTCGCACAGAGCCTGGAAAAACCGAAAAAGCAATTAAATTGTACACTCGGCACTGGCAGCAGGCAAAAGCCAAGCAAATCAACAACAACTATTACCAAATCCGTCGACAAAAGACACCAAAGGCATCATACAACAATATTATAACATTCGCCATTCGGCCAAAAATACATCAACTAGACACACTCACACACACTCACACACTGGCTCACACAAAAGTTTTTTATTTGTGTGACGCTTGTGTGTGTGACAGTTTGATATGCAAATACGTTTAATTTCGAAAACTAAACTAATAAAAGCTGCGCTGCAATGGCCATTCTGCAACCGAATATGTCTTCTTTTTTACGATGCCTACAAAAAACGCTGTAAAAACATAAACAAATGCGTTTTTTCAAAACTAATGCGTCTAATGTTTATGGCAGGCAAATTGGGAAAAAAATCACTTTTTGTTTTTCATTGCTTAAATCGACTTTTAGCTTAATGGCATAAAAATTCTTCGTGAAATGATATACAAAATTTATATCATATAGTTTTATGGCCATTATTTTTGCTAATTCAATTGCTATATTTTTTAACAGAATTTTTTTCTGCTAATTACATAAATTTTCATACAAAGACATACAAATTCAAAAAAAAAATTTATTTTACGCTTTACTTGATTTATTTGCGTTGAAAATTTTAATTAGCTTGAAAATAAATTTTAATTAAGAACAAGGACTCATGTTTAATATATTTTTTTGGAGCTAATTATGAAACCATTCTGCATCAATTAACTGAATTTGGATAAGTATAACCATTGGATTCCTGCTGAATCCCTTTGAAGCAGCCAATTCATTAGAAAATCTGCCTTCATTTCAATAGCAGCACGACACAAAATGGACTACTGAAATCAAAAATCAATTTATAGAGCCACGACAACGATGAGTTCGCAGGACGAAAATGTTAGGAAATTGCCACCCAGTGATGCGCCGAATATTTCAATACCCACTGATGAATATCTAGATTCGTAAACTACATGCCAAACGGACGTGATCCGTAGAATCACGCGGGTCCTATGAACACAGAGTCGAATGTACGGAATCTCTCTATCCGGCCGTTAAAATCGGCAACAAAAGAAATAGCACATTTCAACGTTTTGAATATGTAAAGGGATATTTTTCACATTATAATAAGAAATGAGGCTGAAGACGCGCCACGCATTTTGTGCTCCAGCAACTCGGAAAAATCCCCTCTATCTCACTCCATTTTCCTACGGCTTCCTTTAAAATGCAGAACAGCTGAAAAATCATATAAACACAAATAATAAAATCGACAATTTGGCAAGAGCCGCACGCACACACGCACAGTAATACATACACATTTACGTGTGTGCGTGTGAGCCTGCAATGAGCACATAACCGCAAATGTACTGCCAACAAAACGTGCCGCGATTCCACAAAAAGACCAATGGGAATTCTCAAAGCAAAATGGGTTAAAGTTACCACTCACACAGAGAACTTTTCGCGTAATCGACTCGACGTCGCCGCTGTCACGGCCGAAATCCCATTGGCCAGTTCAACTTCTTTATGGTAAGAAGGCATTCCAGCTTAGCTCCATCCGAAATTATTTTTCCTTGAATTTTGCTGATTTTTTTCAGTTCGGGACTATGTACATGATTTTATTAAAGATTACTTGAAATGTGTGCAGCAAAAGTTAATCTAACATCTATACTCCTTCCTGTTAAAAGTTCAAAAGTTAAAGTCTTAACAAGAATTTCTTTGAGATTGCTTACATTTTTTTTAAATATTCATAATGTACGAAATATCACTGCTAGCGAGAAAACACAAGTTAATCATTGCATATTTAATTTCTTACTATTTAGATATTAAATTAAAAGATTGTAGTTTATCTTAAAGAAGAGAGAATATTTTTTAGTCACTGTAGACTTTTTCCAAGGAACGAATCAATTTAAAGCCATTCGCAGAAGCTGTTTTGAGGGTGTAGGCCCATCATTTTCTCTTGAATAGTTATGGAATCAGGTTGGGCGCTCGTTCGGCTGCTGTTTCTTCTAATCTCCGCCAGAACAGAAGCTCGAAACAGAGGACACCAGCCTGTCAGGATGCAACCCAGGATCTATAATGGCATAAAAACGACTGTTGGATCGCTTGGTGGAGTCGGAATTCAGCTCTTCTATAAGAGAAATCTCGTCTGCACCGCAACACTTCTCACACCGCAACACATCCTTACGGCAGCCCATTGTTTCGGAAACCTGAAGATGTCTGAGTTCCACGTGATCGGGGGAAAGTCGTGGGAATTTACTGGGCACGACAGCAACCTTAAGAAGAATAAACTTATAAAGGTGCGAATTCATCCGAAATATGCGAAAGAGAAATTCATCGCGGATGTCGCGGTGGCCAAGATCAAGTATCCGTTGAATAACAAGAACGTTGGCTATGCCCAGATCTGTCGATCGGACCTAAGTCCAAATGATACACTCATTGCAGCCGGTTGGGGATTCGAAGGCGGCATCTGGGATGAGCTCAAAAGGAAAACATTTCGCATGATGAAAGTTAGTTTTGTGGGCATGCGGGATTGCCAGAAGAAGCTGGGTGGCAAGTTGCCACCCAATATCATCTGCGCCGGTGGCTACAATAACCAGACTCTCTGCTTCGGCGACTCCGGTGGACCACTGCTGTTGGGGCTGGAAGTTTGTGGCATCAACACGTGGACTTTCGAATGCGGCAACAACGCAAAGCCAGACGTGTACATGGACGTGCGCTACTATGCCAGCTTTATTGAAGAAACTATTAGTGACATGGGCTTTTGAAAAAATCGATTAAAATAAACTTCCATCACACCAACAAAATATGTTAGCTGCAGTGCACCTTTTTGTTAATATTAAATTTATTTGTGTTGGGAAACACAAGACTAGAACATTGAAACCATCTACGCTTACAACTTTGCCTTATCTATTCTATTAGAATTCAAACTGGAATTATGTGAGTGTGCCTCATATCTACTGTCAATCTTATGCAGCTGATAACCTAGATTTTTCTGTTTATAAATCGCGTCCAATTAATCAAGTGGATTCGTTTGATTGACATTCTACAATCTCGGATTGAAGAAGGCAGATGTAGAATGTAGAATGTGGCGCTCTTTGCACCTTAGACTCACGTGCTGTCACCTCATTCTTCGACTCTCTTCTTTCTCTCTGTCTCTTTTCTCTGAGATTTCTGAGAGAGAAAAAATGCAGTGCTGGCGCCTCGCCGGTAAAAATCATAAGAAAAAGGGGGAAAAGCGGGAACACAAAACACGCTGCTGGTGAAAATATCTTGCTCTGTCCCACAATTTACTTAAACCAATGTATTTACGACCTCTGCTCTTCGCGCTCTCTGCACTGGGAGAAATCAGCGAAGATGTGCTCTCATTTTGGGATCGTAATTCAAATAAATATTATCACTAATGAAGAGGATCTCAGCATGAATAAATGGTTCTGTTACTCACTACTTTACCAACAGACTTTTTTTATTTTTCTATTTTTAGGAACCGTTGTCTTAAACTGTACCATCAAGCATTTTCTTACTCAATACTCTTTACATTTTGTAAGAATTTTTGGCAATTGTTGTAAAACAAATGCTTGATCTGTAAATGAAAACAATAACCTGTTTAATAATATAAACCTGTTTAAATGGGACTCTAAAAATGTATACACAGCTGTGCCCAAGATAATAGCAGCACTATTATAACAATTGAATAATTTTTAGGAATACCAGTTACTTTAAAACAAACTTCAAAGAATTGGAATTCATTTCTATTGTATATAAAGATTCAAAATAATACCAAAAATTTAGTTCGCATGACTCAATATAAGCTTATACCGAAAATTACAAAAGACTTTTAAGGTAACTATTTATATGGCTTGTAGATGCAAGCCACTGTTTTATCATTTGTAATCATGCCATTTGTGAAAATAGTTTTTTATTAAATATACAAATTCAAAATATCACCAAAAATATAATTCGCATGACTCTATATAAGCTTATACCCAAAATTACCTTTAGGTAACTATATTTATGGTTTTAGGATTGGAAACCATTGTTTTATCATTTGTTATCACGCCTTTTGTGAAGATATTTGTTCATATGTATTTCTCCGAGTGGACAACTAGTGCGGCCCCCTTTAACCGTTGAGTACTAATTCCCCACGGGTCGCGGTCTCTCGCCATTCATTCAGTTCACGTTGGATTCTCAAAGCGAACGCGCGTCGATCGTTCTGCTCCCGAAAAGCTCTCCTCCGACTCTCCACGGATTCAACCGAATGCGTGACCGATTGTGATTCAGATTCGCCATTCAGATTGACATAGTGGCTGATAATTGCTGATAGTGCGTGTGTGCGTCAGTGTGTTCAATTCAGTTTGGTTTGGCTGACAAAGTTACTAGTTCAATTGCGAAATGAGGGAAATTGTGCATCTGCAGGCGGGCCAGTGCGGCAATCAGATCGGTTCGAAGGTGCGTATAATTGATATTCCATCGGTGTTCGCATCGCAGACCTTTGCTCTATTTTCTGGCCACTTTTCGCTATCCTAACCTCACATGTTTAATTATAAAACAGGGGGAAAAGTAGAAAGAGCGCTTTTCGCCTCTCTCTGCGACTTTCTTCTCTCAATCTCTCTCCTGCTCCCTCTCTCTCTCTCTCTTTTTCGTGGCTTTTCACGTTTTGTTTTGAGTGGGCAACAATTCAAATGGGAGGGGTGAGGGGACTGGGGGCTTGGGGGTGGCATAGATTATTTTGCCACTTCGGTAAACTATAAAACTGCAAAAAATTGGAGAAACCTAACGAACTTGGCACTTATCTTATCGCTCGCAAGATACGAGTATCAGCCACCTCGAAGTATCGCATTCAAATTGCCTTGGACTCGCCGCATAGCGCAGTCAATTAAACCCAGAAATCCGCTCGCAAACTAAGCAAAATCTCCTCAGTCAGGTGTAAACAATTAGCTCGCCGCTCACTGAAGAGCTTGTGATCAGCCGGCTATGCAAATCTACACAGAAAGAAATGTGGAAAAGTAGTTTGCGGAACATGAATGAACTTTATATGATTATTTAATCATAATAGAGTATTTACCTTAGTAATAGAGTATTTACTATAAAAAGAGCAGTTAGTGTTTATAAATTAAGTTGGAGATCTTATTCATTTATTTGGTGCTATAGATTATTTTTTCTGTGTACCTGGAGGTTTCACATTCCAGAAATCTGATCTGTGAACCAAGTATTTCTGGCGGGAACTTAGGGTAAACTACGGCAGCTTAGTGCCCTGTTAGTGGCATTTAGAAACTGGCTCGAAGGTTTCTCCGAAACTTCCGTCTTTTGGGCAATGAATATAGCTAACTGGTTCTGTAAACTAGTACTTTTCATGGGCCTTTTATGAGGTTTGCCCTCGCACAGTTGGCTGATCTTACAGTCATAAAGAACCCGTCCCTCAATAGCAGAAGGTTTCGTGTGTACGTCTAATTGCGGCAGCGGAGCTTGTAAATAATATCTGTATCTTGAACCGATGTATCTGACTCATGGCTGACTATGACAGAGTGGCGGCCTTATGAGTGCGCTATTTTCACTATCGGCGGCCTGTAATCAGTGGGCTTGTGTACACAACTTTAAACATAAGTACTCGAAACTAAAAACTGATATGGGTTGCGCCGAAAATAGCAATTACATAGTGTGTTCTGGTATTTTTGAGTTGAAAAGCGGGAGCATGTTTGTGGGCAATTAGATGAGTGGAAATGAAAACATCGCCCATTCTAAGCTAATTCAGCGCATTAACATTAACTCGCACAATTTGCCGCGTCATGAAAATCCAGCTACAAAAAGTCGTTGACGTTTGACACAATTTTTTGTATTTACAAGTAAAATGCTTATTTCTTTTTTGTTTTGTCTTTTTCCCGGCGTTTCCCAGAGCAGTTTTCTCTGACCGTTTCTCTTTTCTCTCGCGTTGCTCGCTTTTCCTCTTCAGTTTTATGCAAACACATTTCCACATATTTTCAAGCACTTTTTTTCGTGTTTTCACCACTGCCTTTGCAGTTAATTAGAACGCACTTTTCCGGGATAAGCCCCCATCCGATTTTGTACGCCCCCGAATCAGAGCATTATTACATCCATATTTTGCGGGCATTGTTATGGGTATTGTGCAGCTAAAAAATAAATACGATTATTTATGCAATTTGCGCTTATCGAATCTTTATAGATGGCATAAAACTTGTTTGTTGGTGCATTAAATTTGAATATAATAATGGCGAACATATTTTGTTGCTTGTCCTATTCATGCGCTTTTTTATTCACTGCCCGATTTTGTGCCTTAATTGAATGTCCTTTTCTGATTAATTGGCTGTCAGTATGAAATATTGTTGCAGCCTAGAATAAACAAATAATAAATGTGCAAAACTGCCTACATGGCAAAACAGTGTGCACAATGGTGTATGGCGTAAATGGTGAATGTGATTTTTAAATAAATTTTCAAAACTAATTGCTCCGCTGATAAAGGCCAATAAGCAAATAAAAAAACATAACAGATTGATTACACATTAAGAGCAGAGCTTATTCACACATGAATGGTTTGCAAACAGAAAGGATTGTAATTATAAAAACAGAGCTTAACAATTGAAATCCTGGCAGCGTATGCATGTTTTGTACACATAATGTTTTCATTGAATTGAATTGAATTCGATTTTAAGGCAGACTGCTATTTAAGCCATTTTCTTGGCTTCGGTTTAATATTGCAAAATGCCGTCGAAAGCGTCTTCCGGCTTTCCCTTTGCCAACACCCGAAATTGATCACATATGTATCAGGCGAGGCAAAGGCATCTATCCAAGGATATTTTGGCCTGCAGCGAGAGTTCGTTTTTCTTTTTCTTCATTATTTACATAAACCTAATTTTCCCTAAATCATTTTGTGAACAATAACAAGGAAAATCTATTTACGGCATGGCATAAAGCCGAAGGAAAAGCGTTGTGCCACCATGGCGGGGAAAGTGCGGATGAAATTTATAGACGAGGAGCACATAGAAAGCGGAGAAAACGGGGAAATCGGGGAAAACGGAGAAAGCCAGGCAAGAACAGACAATAAAATTAAAGAGTGGAATAAGACAGGCTGCAACGGCTCCTTTGAGCCAATGTGGCATGCTGGCACACCCGTCTACTCCGCCCCAGGATACGTTTGTTTGGCCCATAATGGTAGGGCATCATCGAGCAGCGCCAAAATAATGCACAAAATTGAATTATCGATGACGCTCGCTGGCAGCAGTAATTTCTTTATGGTTACCCGATATCGAGCCGGGTAACTGGGGAATCGGTCGGATTACATTATGGCCCGGCATTACGGCTTTGGCACGTCATAGGTAATGCCCTCGCTCGTATGCAAATGCAATTTTCATGCGGCATTGCATATACATACTCCGATGCTGATGGGTGGACCTGGATAAACAAGCCATCGCTAACTTAGTTGGCATCTTCCATTCAGTTCAGCGCGTTGCCTTCGACAAAATGGTGATGTATACTGCACTTGCAAATTGTATTTCTACGTTCAGTCTTACTGGGTTTTCGCAATCAATGAATGTTGATTAGCAATCGAAGATTGCACTTATGTGGACCGATTTCATTATGGCTCTTAGACGAGGGCCATGGCCAACAATAACTTCAGCAAAATAATCGAAGGGGAAAAAACTGGGAAGAGTGTCGATGGAGAAGTACCACCAAGGGTTAAAACATCCCACTTTTTTCGCCGGCGAAATATTTTTCAATTTACATAAAAATGCGTTTATGCATACCAAATGAGCCGCACTCACACACCAACACCCCTTTTTGCAGCTGCTAGCGCACAGCGTCCTTGCGCCTAGCAGTATGCAATAGAAAATGGAAATGGAAAAGAAGGCCGGAGGCGTGGCAGGTGTAAGGGCACAGTCGACGCTCTGCTCCGCTGCACAAACTGATTATAAATAAACAAAAGGGAATTTTTATAAATATTTTCCACACACCACACACACACTCGCACACACTGGCACCCACTTCCCCGCCATTTGCGTAGCTGCTGGCTTGATGGAATATAAAAATTACTTATTTATGTATATATTTTTGCTCAGTTACGCTTTGCTTTGAACATGTGCATGCAAATTGATGAACAAAGGCGAAATCACAAAAAAGAAACTGCGCATAAATATTAGGAAAATGTGAGGGGGAAAAAAACATAATAGCATTCGTTTCGTATTGTCAGCTCATCTTCACCCTTTTGCTAAGCAAACATGCAATTTCACAATAAAAGCGGTCTTAATCGGATTAGGATTATAATACAAATTAAAAACAATTCAAATATCATTGTCTTCAGCTATAATAAGTATTCCCAAAAATATTTTATAAATCTCTTGCAACTAAACAACATACTATATACATATCTGGAAATGGACAAATTTTGTTAGCTTACCCTTTTCTGCAGCAATGGTCCACAAATTCATTAGTTGAGCTGCCCAACTTAAAGTGGAAGCTGACCAATCATTTGGTTTATACACTTTCCCTGTGCAATATATGTTTGCACTCCTCCGAGGACACCAAACCAAGCCGAACATGGCCGAAATGGAAGCCCAAGTGCTGCTCCTGCCTTTGTGGGCACCTGTAAGCCGCTTGCTCCCTCTGAGCCGACAGGTTGACCAGGCCAACAATGGGGCGTATGCCCACATGGCCAGTCAGGCAGTCCGGCAAATGGCCATTTGTTATTTATTTAACACTTTTAAAAAGCATTCCGCTCTTTTGCTCATTAATATCTCATGCTGCTCTTAACGCCATTCAGACAGCCAGTTCTCGGGCAAAAGTGCAAATTGCATATGGTAAGTGGAGTTGGATTGCCAGGGAGTTGGGGCATATGTTTCATTACCATTGTTATTCGAGCAATTGTTTTGCTCGCTCGCTCTCAGGCTCAAATTTTTTTTTTTTTTTTTTGTTTTTTTGCAGCCTTTCAGTTTTTCAATTACTTTGGTAATTTTATATTATTGAAATTGCAAGCCGCAAATTGTAATTATTGCGCATTACACTGCCAACGAGCCCTGCACGACGGCAGATAACGCCCAGCCATGAAATATGTTGGTCCGTTGTAATCTGGTATTTAAGAAAAAATTAATAATACAATAAAGCAGCTGGCAATGCGTTTTACACACGCCGAGTTCTCGCCAGTTCGGCCACGGGAATTATTTATGCAATTGGATTTGCCGGCTATGCGAACTACAAATTGCTGTCTTTTCGATAAGAAGGCAGAAATATTTTACACACGCCCTCGGCTTTCAGAGAAAGCCGGCAGATAAAGCATTTGGCCGGCAGATATTAACCGCAAAACGCCAGCAAATTTATGACAAAGCGGGGCGTAATTAAGCCAAAATACAAAATACAGCTACCAGAAATAACAATAATCAAGATTGGGTTGGCTCTGCTTTTGCACGTGTGTCTGCTTTTCGATTCATTTTGGATCGTTTTATTTTATTTGCGCAAATTGCGTTGACTAATTGTGCGACCAAAAACACGAAATGAATTGCCTAAATAAACAAAGAGAAAAATCTTATTTAGAATGCAGGATGCTCTACCAGGATATGGCCTTAAAATTTGCTGCTTTAATAGAAAATTAAATATATATTTAGATGAAAACCCAGCTTTAACATGGTAGGAGAACTGCATTTTCGAAAAACTATCTGATCGATTTTTGTGGCAGTGATATTTTAGCCAACAAAATGCAGTAAAACTTATGCCCCAACAAGTGAAAGCATGCACTAAACGCAAAAATAACGAAAGCAAATGCGCGAAACCTCATTAAAAACCTATGTGGTCAAAATATTTATCATTCATGTGCTCCTGCTAAATCCACGCTCGACTAGCGTTTGTTTGCATTTGTTTGGACAAACATATGTCCGGCTGCATGTCCTTGAAAGATTAACATCGGTTTTATTATTTATGGCAGGCGGAGGAGGGAGGAGTAGGGAGGAGTAGGAGCATTTCTGCAAAAAGAAATTCGACATTTTAGGCGAACAAAAACCGCAATCGCACGAATAACTTGGCCTAAATGCGGGTGGCTGGGGGAGAGAAACTATTGCGAATCTGAATCAACAATCTGGTTTCGGGTTTTCGGCCATAATGATGGCTAGATCAACACATTTGGCAAATTGTGCAGATAGGCGCACACATATCAAAGCATAATTTAAATTTGTGGTCTGTCAAGTTAGCGCAACGAAATTAATCAAAATGTTTTGAGAGCTACGAGTGTTGCAATTATTTTTGTTTTCCACTGGCCAACGACCAATACGAGTGAATATTCAGCAATTTCGTGGCAATCCAATTAAGTGCGATTTTCTGCACTGTATTAGTTTTAGAGAAACCAGCAGGACTTCAAATCGCCGGCCAGCCATAATATTCCCGCATTTTACACACAAGTTTTTCAATTTGCCGTATTTGCATTTGCCTTATATTGTATTTTATTTCGGGCTTATTTGACAAACAGTATTAATTGGATTTTTTATGCTCGCACATATATTACCAGTCATTCCGCATCCGAAATGGCAAAATGGCAATTAAAATGAAAAATAAAACACTGCGCGGTAGTTGTGTAAAAAGTTTTGCATTGCCCGATCAAATGGTCAAAGGGAAATTCACGCTTGGTGGTAATAAAAATTAATTTCATTGTGGAATCATAAAAATCGTTATAGGATATTCCTGCAAAATGACCAAGTTTTATCTGCAAATGCACTCGTCCTGCGGGACAGAGATAGAAGTAGATCGAAATTGATTAATAGGGCGAAAGTTTGCTCAGTTCTTTATGTCCTTTTCATTGATTCCACTGCATTTCCCAATCATTATAAAAAACATGAAATATTTTTATAGTGAAGCGGCACAAAAAAACAAGGTAATGGTATTATATTCATTAATATCCAACAGCGCTTTATTTGTCCCGCACTTAATAAAGCCAGACCTCAAATAGAGCAGATCGTAAAAAATAATGTTCGCTGGCAAAAAAAAGGCAGTACATCAAATTCCCGGCAGATATTTGTGGCAGCTACGTTGCCACAGATAAATTGGATAAATTTTTGGACCGTTTCTGCTATGTTCTTTAAGGATTATCGTGTCGTATTTGTTTTGAGAGTTTCAGCGATTTCCTCTGCCCATTTCGCTGCCTTGCCATCTAACCTGTCTTAATTTCTTTGATGGCTCAGATGCTCCACCGCCAATTCAGGTGGTGGTGGCATCCACTTGCCATTTAGCACCACATGCGCTCACGCTTAACAGCACACAAATACTTTCGCCCGACACTGTTTATTTATTTAGCTTTTGCCAAAGTGTTCTTCAAGCCATGAACTTCATATCGCTTACCATATAAATATTATTATTATTATTACCCTCTTTGCCGCTGGCAACCGGCCTAAATTCACGGTTCTGTGTGTGAGTGTATGTGGCATGATGGAGTGCAAGTGGCAGTTGTTTATGTGCATGCTGTGGCAGGAACGTACAACATACGGCTGAGTCTGCTCCCCAAATGTGGCCATTAGCAAATATTATTGCAACCCTTCGGCCGACAGGCTCTTTGTCGTTTTGAGATTGTCTCTGAGGCCAGAACCTCATCTTTTAAGATGATTCGAAGTCAACTTTATAGTTTCCCATTTAATCCATTGCAAGGCTCAGATTACTTTCAACATAAATACATATTGAAAAGGATTTATCTATGAAATATGAGTTTTTGCAACTTGAAAGCGACTTGAGAAATGGAAAATCGAAACACATCTCATTAATGACCATTATTTTGGCATAAACATTAAAAGCAATGGCATAAGAGCGACACCTGAGCACAAATCATATCTGATTTGGGCCATGTTTGCCTCGTTTTGACCACGGAGCAGCAAACAATCGAGACCATGGTGGCCATGCACACCACGTCACTCCCGCAGACAGACGCACCAGCACACACACCAACACACATGGACAAACACAGACGCACCGTGCACATTAGTTAAGTCAATAGCAGTTCGACCAACGAAATATACCATAAATATTTACATATCTAAATCGACAATTATTGAAATCTCAATTGAAATTGTTTGTTAGCCGCATCGCTCTGTGTCTGCATGGGAGGTTAAATTAAGCCATACGCACCGTTGACACACACATCTATACCTTTCGCATATCTACAAGATACATTGATATCTACAGGAGGGATAAGCTCAAGAACCATAGCCGTTGGAATCTTACAAGACGAC
The DNA here is from genome assembly GCF_003286155.1 of Drosophila erecta. NCBI lineage: Eukaryota > Metazoa > Arthropoda > Insecta > Diptera > Drosophilidae > Drosophila > Drosophila erecta. The sequence continues at coordinate 4,387,626 of NW_020825194.1, forward strand.
AGATGCCATCAGAGGATTAACCCTCGAAAGCAGTGGTTTGATTATTTACCAAAGGCGAGGGAGGCCTAAAAAGTTGGAAGCACACGAAATAATTCTTAAATAAATATATACTTTTGCTAATAGTATTTAGCTGTATTAGGTTTATTGAAAAGCCATATGAAAAATGTAGCCGCCATTCTTCGATGATCATTAGTTATGTCATGTATAGAATTTTATAAAATATCATTCATGTACTTTATAATTTATTAGTAATGGTATCCGCCAACTTTTAGCTGTTGTTTCCTAAATTAGATCTTGGCAACCTTACTGCAACTCAATTACTTGAGCTCAATGAAGCCGTTGCATTTATTCAATTTCCACCCATGCTCTCGCCGCCAACAGTGCGTATGAGTTATGGAAATTTTAATTATAAGCTATTTGATGTTGCACTTAGACTGCGTCACCGATGTCCTTGTGTGAGCGCGTCGCATGCGGGTGTATGAGTGTGTGTGTTTATGCACACAGACGGCACCACACAATAAGCCGAAAGCCGAATGACCAATACTAATGAACCAATATTTGCATATCCTTGCTGGACAAGAGTCTTTGGCCGTTGATTTAATAGGAACCATAGTGTGGCAGGGCATCTTGAATTTAAAGCAGCACTCAAAAGCGCTTTAATGCCAAGGGCAATTAAAAAAATATAAAAATTAAAACAACATAAACAACGCAGTTTGCAGCAGCCGAAAAAAAAATTGGATTGCATTGGGAAAATACTGCTCGGCGTATGCAACGCAACGCACTGATAATGACAATTAGTGGCCACATTTAAATTGATGCACTTGACGATAAATGCAATTGCAAATTCAGCCACCATGCGTGTGTACAAAGGGTAATTTACAGGGGAAAAATTGCATTTTTCTGGCGAACCCAACTCGCCTCGAAACTCACACGTGCCGTCCAAATTGAGGCTGCTTTATATGAGTGTATGGGCATGCCGGGCAATAAATTGCAGCTGCATCGCCAATTGCTTCATTCGCAATGGCTACGTGAGTCTAATTATGCTGCTCCATTTCGCAGGACTCTGCCCCAAAAAGTAGGCTATATTCACACTCTGAATAAAATATGTCTAAGATTTTAGCATATATCCTGCTAGGAACATTTGAATTTAATATTATTATAAAATTTTTGACTAAAAAGTAAGTCATGGGAACTCTGAAAATATCATGGAGCATTTTTCAAAAATCCACAGGCAAGCGTTGCCCTTTTTTCTGAGTGCCAGCATTTTATGGCCCTAAACGACGTCGGCCAATAAAGACAACATGCGAGTGTGGCATATCTGTCAACTGTCGATAAGATCCTTTTAGTGTTATTACAAAATATCCTTATATTTGCAGCTCCATTCGGCGGAGCATTAAACGTAGTTTGGGGTACAATTCGTTATTTGCCTTGTGCACACATAAATTGCATTTTTGAGCAGTTGGAGACGGATGGAGCTCAGCTGCCAATTGCCAGTATCCAGTATCCACTTTTCAGTTACCAGCTACCAGCTACCAGCTACCAGCTACCAGCTACCAGTTAGCAGTTACCAGTTACCAGCTGCCCAGCGCTGAGGATGTATGCCATATAGAAATGGTGGATTTATACGTTTTGTTCTTTTTTCCCGCTGCGAATCGAATCGAATTGAATGGTTTATGGCCGCAGGCTGCAAAGTGTCATTCGTCGATGGGCGGCCGTTAAGTTTCCAGAGTGTTTTGGCATTTTCGGTTTTATGGCAAGGGTTATATTCAGCCGGCCAAAGCTCATTACTCTAATGGATGGCGAATGCAATCCCCCATCCGGCGCATATTCAAATAGATTTTTCGAAATTAAAATAAATTAACTTGGGCAAACGCTTTGCATTTTAAGCGTACGGCCGCAAATCGCGCGGATTTGTCGCACATTTGTAAATTTGCAAATGATCGAAATGCGCTGAAATCCTGTTTATTATTTTATAATTAGCTTAATGCCGTTGGCCGAAAATTGAATTGCATTTCCAGTTTGTTTTGCGCCTGTCAGCGGGCATAAATGGGTTAAGAAAACGTCATAAGAGTTGGGCATGCGGGTTAATACGTTTGCGGCTGGATTTTTAATGATTTTCACACAGGAACGTTAATTAGAAATGCATAATATTTTTTGTATATTTCTGGCATTGAATGTGGGCCCATTGAAATATATAGATATTTAATTATTTATTTTAATTGCATTTTAATAAAAATGGCATAATGTCAGGCAACCTAACAATTATTATTTTAGAGCAATGGATAATTTTTTTAATTTTTTCCAACCCTGCTGACAACTTAATTAAAATGTTCGCAAAAAATGCGTGCATTCACGTATGTGCCAAACGCAAGAATCTAAATTAAATCACATAATTCAGTTGGGCAGCGGACATTTTCATGAAATTGAATAAATAGCGAAGCGAAGTGCGGCGCCATCATTTCGCATGTCAAGCTCAGCGCCTTGAGACAAACTTGGGCATCATTTAATATTTATTACTGCAATTGTTTATTATTTATGTGAGCCGCGAGCTACGGCAGCAAATTTAGTATGCAAACGCAGCTGCCGCGCAAGCTGCGACCCCTGCCACGCCCCCTAAATCCAGCGCCCCCACCGCTCGTTCACTTCCGGTGCGACATGCACTTCCGTCGCTTTGCGCCACTCGCATCCTTGTCCAAAGCAAGCTGAAATGTCTTTTTAGAGCCGGCGGCTAAGAAGAACAGAACCGAACAGAGATACAGAGGCCAAAAATTATTTATTAAAAATGAAATGAAATTAAAGTATTATATGGTAATATTTTACAAATTAAATAGCTTCAAAATATGCGGAAAACAAGTAGCATTAACTTGAATAATAAATTATGTTGTAATTATACTCACTTGTCTTACTTCAATCAATGTAATTTTTATAAAGGGTATATAGGGTGTCCTAACCTGAAAATGAAACATTAAATACAAGCTGCATAGGTTTATTTTCCGTGTAAAGCTGGTCAGAATTAATTTATTCGCATTTTTTCCTTTCTTCCTGCGGATCGCGACTTTGCCACTTGACTTTTGTCTCGGTTTTTGTGCAAACGCTTTGGGAATTTTAATTTTGGATTTCTTTCAAGTTGGACCAAGGAGTTTGGTAGCCACAAAAAGCGGGCGCCGCAAAATGGCGCCGCTTTGGTCAACGCACGCAGCTCTTTTGTTTACTTTTAATTTGATCATTGGTGCTTTTTTTGTTTTTTTCATCCTGTGGCCAAGTGGCTTTCGCCAGGTTCCCTCGGTTGCTCTTGGCCACATGGAAGTAATTTTGTAATTAAGCAATTTGACCGCAGCCAGTGAAAAGTTTTAAGCAAATGAAGGCAGCGTAATTGTTTTTTTTTTCCTGCACCGCCACTTGGCATGGGGCATTCCACGAAATGGGAATCTGATGGCCTGTCGCGGACCACTTTACCCACTTCAAAAACTGCCAAACATGGCCGTTGGTCGTGTTCATATTTTGGTGTATTCTTTTTGGTTGTCAGGAGCAAGCGGATGATGGGCAGATCGACTGGCAAAAGTTTTTGTAAATAAATTATGCTGCTCACTCAATGCCAACGGGCGGCTAACGGAGCGTGAGTAGTCGGAAAAGAAAAGCGCTTATCTGCAATTGGCTTCCTAGAAAGCATTTGAATTTCCCCACAGGCAACAAGTGCCCAGGCCCAGGGTCCAAGGAGCAGGGACCAAGGACGAAGGACTCCCATGCGGGCGCATGGAAGGGGACTGTGCATGCAAATCAAAGTTATTGTCAAGCCAAAAGTGCCCACCGATGCGTACAATTGAGTGTCATATTTCCAGTTTGTTATGTATGCAAAAGCCAGCATGTGAGGGCCAAAACTTCTACTACTGCCAGGCGAAAGTTTTCTTGGCCAGCGATTTTTCTTGTCTCTATTTTGGCCTTGCCATGCAACTTGTTATCATTGTTGCGTGTCTAAGAGCCAATGGAGGAGCAAAACTTTTGCCAAACAATCGCACTGGCAGCGCAAACATTTATGCGGCTCTTGGATTAGCATGGCATGGTGTCTTCGGTACAGCTGAATGCCAAAAAGATACAGATACGCGCACACATACATTGCACATGCTCGGGGGCTGGTACAAAAAAGGACGACTGTGCTCTTTGTGTGTGTGCAATCAACCGTTATCAAATTTTTCGAACTTTTACAACTTTCACCTAGCCCTTTTTACTTTGTCCGCCTGCTGGGAAAACTTCAACGCTTTACGCAAGCCACTTAACTATTTATGGCCCAAATGCAGGCGTGTATGCTCCGGGAATCCCCGGCAAGACTGTGCCTCAAAGTGCTCGATGGAATGTCTGACAACCGGGCTTGACATAAACACCGGGTGCCATGCATTATTCAGGACATTTACTTCATGCACAGGAGAAAATATTTGGCTTTCATGCTGTCATTTCAATTACAACGTGTTCACTTCATGACATCGAAAGAATATGGCAAATAATATTTACTTTTAATGGGTTGGATTCGATTCTTGATGACATCAATTACGGGCCATTTTATTTGAGTTTGAATAGCTAATAATATTTAATCCATGAGTTTGTTTTGATTTTGGAGATCCTAAAGATTTTAATTCAAGCAAAAGCCTTTTTGCATGCCAACAGCCTTAACAATATATGTCATTTGCATATGTCGCATCGATATGTCACAGATAAGATACGATCTGATATATGATCTGATATCGACTCTACCGAATTGATTGCCAATTTGGGTGATGGGTTTCTCTCGGTGCTGTCATTTTCTCGACAGCCACTTGAGTTTATAGCGCTCTTGGGAAAACGGGCAAGTCGCATCTTCAGCGCCATGTGCGACTAATTAAAATTCATATTCAGTAATCAATCTGCCAGTGACCTTCGGTATTACCAGCCATGGAATAAATGCGTGAAAAATACTCGCATATAAAAGTGAATTCATGGCCCTTGGCTGCCACCGCTGCCACTGCTGCCTTTTAGTCCATTAAAAATCATTTCGATCAATGGGAGCTGTGGCAGGCCGAGCGCACACATTGCGATTTTCTCACAATTAGCATTTTTCACCATTTTCTCCCGTTTTCCTTCCATTTTCCCGCTGCTTTCATACCCCCACACGCACTCACCTGTGGGGCGGAGCGGAGAAAGGGGGGGGGCGATTGAAACATTTTTAAAAATTTGAAATTCATATGCGCAGCAAACGTGAAATGTTTTGCCAAGCGTATTGTGCAATAAAAAATAAAGAGCGAAACCAAAAACAAAACAAACACGAAGGGAGCTGGAGAATTTCTTGTGTAAATAAAATCGAGAAACGCTATCGAGAGGGTACACATGCATACAAATACACATATATTCCTGTGCGCAGGTATGTGTGTATGAAAATACCTAAAAGGATTCAATTATTCCCGCTCGTTACACAACAACAAAAAAATAACACGGCATGAAAAAATTGCGCGCCCATGGAAGTATGCAACAGAAATTGCTCACGGCATGTAAAGTGCTCGCTGTGCGGGTGTGTGTGTGTGAGTGTGGGGGGGTATGGGGGTATGAGGTCATGCAGCATATGCACGCGCATAAATCGACGACAGATACGAGCACTCCAATGGCGGCGGCAATAAAAGCAAGAGGCATGTAAAAAGGACACTCATATTTATATGCATTGATTGCCAAAGCAATGCAACACACACAAACACACGCACACGCACACACGCACACTCACACCCACACCCACAGCACATTGATTGTAAAATAATATTTCTGAAAAGGAAAACGGAGGCAAGAGGCCCGCGAAATTTCATTGCACACCAGCGGGCGCTGTCACGAAATATCACGCATACGTCATGTGAAACGAACGGTGGGTCTCATATGCAAATGCGCTCATTGCGGCCACCGCATATTTGCATAAAGCAGGCGGCCTCCATTATGCACTTAAATCATTATTGAAACGGCATTAAAGTAGCGCTCATCGCATTGTTCTCTGTGCCACTTGCAGTTCTGGGAAATCATCTCCGACGAGCACGGCATCGATCCCAATGGCTACTACCACGGCGAGTCCGCCCTGCAGCACGAGCGTATCGATGTCTACTACAACGAGGCCAGCAGCGGCAAGTACGTGCCGCGAGCGGTGCTCATCGACTTGGAGCCGGGCACCATGGACTCCGTTCGCCAGTCGCCGATGGGCCAGCTCTTCCGGCCGGATAACTTCGTTTACGGCCAGTCGGGAGCCGGTGAGTACAAATCCAGCTGCAGATAATCCCTGGTGGGTCAGGCCATAAGTGACAAGCTCTTCCACGTCACATTTGTGGTCTCTTTTTGAGCATTTGATTGTTAGTTGATACTAGCAACATTCATTTGCTTATCAACGTATAAACCAGCCATTTTTAGAAAACATACATAGGAACGTATAACACGTAACTATATTTCATAATAAGCTAGAATTTCCTAATGGGGCTCAGCCCAAAAAGTGTCCCAACTCCGCTGAAAACAGTGGCATCCCATGTTCTACCGTTGCTGTTTCGTATCCTGCCTCCTTGGGCATTCTCCTAATGCATTTCCGTTGCACTCGTTAATGGGCGAATGTGGTGCTCATGTGTTCAGGGACGTGGCTTTTGTTTTCCTGCCGCTTTTCGGGATGCTTTTGTTCCGACCAAAGTCCACTGCCGCACCATCATCCTTTTGCCACGGCAGTTATTGCAGCTGGACCAGCCATGTTGCAACATCGAAAACAGGAGCAGCAGCAGCAGCAGCAGCAGGGGCATCAGCAGGGGCAGGGGCATGGGAAGCAGCAACATCCGTGACAACGGCAGCCACAGAGGGCGGCCTTATCCTTGCTTTGATAAGTTCCAACCGATTGACAAGATGAGCACGGCATTGTTATCACAGGGGAGCTTATCAGCTAACAGCCGCCTGTGGGATACTTCTGCCGCGGTCAGGACCGCCCGGTCGGCCCACTTCATCCTCAGTGACCATGATGGCTATGATGATTGCAATTATAAAATGGCCTGCGGATGACGACGAAAATTAATTTTGTACATGTCAGGCGCTGTGGCTGCGGCTGTGGCTTCCGTAATGACCCACAAACGCCGCGAACTTTGATGAGTTTTGGCTTAGTAGCATAGCTGTTAAGCGATCCAATTTAAAGACCGGCAGTTTGAGAGTTTAAGATGCATTTGAATAGTATTCTATATATTATATATTCGCAGGCAACAACTGGGCCAAGGGCCACTACACAGAGGGCGCCGAGCTGATCGACTCCGTGCTGGAGGTGCTGCGCAAGGAATCCGAGGGCTGCGACTGCCTGCAGGGCTTCCAGCTGGCGCACTCGCTGGGCGGAGGCACTGGCTCCGGACTGGGCACACTGCTCATCTCGAAGATTCGCGAGGAGTACCCCGATCGCATCATGAACTCGTTCTCCGTGGTGCCCTCGCCGAAGGTAAGTGCTCCCTGCCCACTTGCTACACTGGCATTGCAGCATATCATTATCATTGTGGTCATGACGAATGCAATCCGCTTAGCCAAATCAGCTTACTGCCGCGCACAATGCCGCCAGCAAATCAGGGTGTGTCCTCGCCGAACGGCAGTTGACATCGAGCATGTACCACCATTTTGGACCAGCCATGGTGACGGTCCTAAGCCGACCCAAAAGCGCTTTACACCTGCACGCGTTTTGGCCAAATTAGCAGGCGAAAGCCGCAGAGAGCCGCTCCCGTTTATATTCGTGTGTCGAAAGTATGCCGCAAATGTTATTTTATTTATGCAATTCATACGCTAAATTCAATTGGCGGCTTTGCGCGCAGCCTGGGCAGCTTTGTTCGAATTATTCTAATTAATTTGCAGGCGAAATTAGCTGCACCGCCAACGAGCAGCGGCCAAAGCCTAATTGGCAATGCAATTTTAATGCAATTTGGTGGCTCGAAATCGCAAGATCGATCTGCTCCCCTTCGCCTGCACTTTTTCCACAGCCTTTCAGCCTTTTCTTTTTTTTGACACGCCTCAATTGGCGCTTAATTAACCCAGTTGCATATATTACACGTGCGTTCCGAATATGCATTATAGTTGTAGAAATATTAATAGATGTAGGGGCTGCACGTGATACGCCTTCAATTGCATTATTCGCATTTAATTACATTTTGACGTTTAATTAAATTTATTCAGTGCACAATTAATGGCCAATGGCAGGAGGTCATGTTGGTAGGCAAACAATTACAGCATTTTGCATTGCTTTAACAAATAATAGTACAAAAATGGCATAGCTAAACAGTTGGCATTAAAATCAAATGCGACGGAAACTTTAGTCGTTTAATTAGCCAAATAGAAAGGGGCATATATACATATACTTTAGTGCACATTTAATCAAGAAAAGGATTAAGTACCCAAAGACCATTCCGAATGTCTCTAGGTATATTTTAGCCAATAAACTATAATCTGGTTTTAAGTTTTAGGAGGACGCCTACTATTGGGCCGAGTGAAATGGAATCGATTGAGATTTTCGCATACATCTTGGGCAAATGTGAGTTCCAAGACTCCGGAGAGAAGGTAGATTTCGTGAGGCGTGAAATTAACATTTGACAATGTTCTTATTGGCATATCGGAGTGCACAATAAATTTTATGGAATTTTTAGTGCAGCCCAGAGGGCACACACACTCGAACTGCGTTAAATTTATTACCGTCACGGCTGAACGCCAATGGTCAACTATTGAACCACTGCCTGAACTCCGCACTCCGCACTCCGACCTCCGACCCCCCAGCAAATGTGGGCCTGTTTGGGGGGGAGGGGCTTAACTTTAAATGCCGGAATATGCGAATATGCGGAGAGTGGAGAGTGGAGTACAGCCCCCATCCGGATATACATAGCACCCCGCCCCCTTCGGACGGTTATTTATGCGCCGCGCTGGTTTTGGCCGGCTTACCGCAATGTTTTGGCCTCGGCGGTCATTTTATTGCGGCCTGGCCTGACACATGCCTGTCACGTTATGGCGGTTTTAAAACGCGCGTATGTGCGTATATAATTTAATAGTTTTTCATAGGCCATGTAAGGCCTTTGTCGCTTTGATTGGCGTCATTTATGCAAATGCAGCCCATTCACACAGAATAATCAGCGCGAAAAAGGCGGCATCTCTGTTGGTTTAAATGCTCAATATTTTTGCCTTTGATTAACGTATTTAATTGCGTTCATTAATTAACGAAAGTCGCTTGCGAACTGAAGCATCCGCATGGTTGCCATGGCTGCGCACACTGGGATTTGCACCTGCCGTTTGGACAATGCAAGGATATCAAAATGCATGCTCGTAAATCCTACAGATTTCTAATCACACACACCCACAGATAAATATTGTGTCCTGGCGGTGTACAAATAGTGAGGCTGGCAACAAATACCAAATACAAAATGCAAAATGCAAAATGCATATGTACGAGCATAACTCATTAGTATTAACTGCATGTACCACCTAAGCAGACAAGGTGTGTGTTGTGTGCTTCGAGTGTGGGTGTGTACACAGCAAAAAACTGCTATTTAATCAACTTATGCAAATCAAATCGGTTCAGAAGTATAGAATATACGAGAGAAAGTAGACAAAAATATGTTCTAGGTAGACAGAATTTCCTCTTTTGCACAACATGCGAGCGTAGAATTTTATATTTATTTTTAAGCTGAGTAACTAAGTAATTAAGAAATCAGATTTGTAAATGTATTAAGTTGGGCATGTCCTGAGGGGCAAGGCCTGCTCTTCAAAAGTTCTCCATGTGCAAGGCAGCTCGAGAGGATGGGTGGCAATGCACGTTATCGCTCTAGGGCTGCGGCCATTAAATAATTGCCACAATTTATGTGCACACACTACGCATACGGCGAACTGAGGCTGGAGTGAAGTTTGTCGCATGCTTCGCAGTGGCCGGTCCGCATGAAATCCCTTACCATGCCCCTGCCACATTCAACATCCGACGAGCAATGCATCTTGGCTGCCCAAATATAGAGGGCAAGCCAAAGATTATACATAATTTTCAATTTGCAGCATTCGAAACACACACCAGGCATGTATGAATGCGAATGCGAATGTGAATTTGAATGTGAATGTGAATGGGGCTATACGAGTACCTGGCACCCAGATGTTTGTGCAACATGCAACTGCATTTATGCAACAACTCTCGGCCTGAGTGCCGCTCCAGGCTCAAAATGGCATTAGCAACTGCAGGTTGCAGCCACAAACAACTGGCTGTATTAATAGGGTCTGCTATTCAGTTAGCACTGCATTCGAATTGCATCCTGTTGGCAGAATGCATTTTTCATGTCCTGCCTCAACAAGCAGCAATGCGATTGGCCAAAAGAAGTGGGATTAGATAGACAATCGTTGATTACTGCCCAGAACAAATGCCAAGAGGGAACTAGATTTCAGCTTGGTTTGAAGTGGCCTTTGAAAAATAGTCGTCTTTAAAGCCACTTTAATAAAAACCTTAAAAAGTTGCATTAACAATAAGAAGCTAAGAAAACAATATGCATACTTCCCAAGAGTTCCTATGGATTTTGAAGACTGTAAGTGTAAGCTGGATAAGCTTTAGCAATGGCCCAGCTATGCCACTACTCATCCATTTAATTAATTGATTTACACATATGTTGGTACTTAAAACTGGCTCCTCTGTGAGTCCGCTGATTGCTGATAGCATTGCTAATTAACAAAGTTGTATCTGCTCCTCCTTCTGCATGTCGCACTGCTGCCTCCATCGACACCACAAATGCGTCCAGGTATCCGACACTGTCGTGGAGCCGTACAATGCCACGCTGTCCATCCACCAGCTGGTGGAGAACACCGACGAGACCTTCTGCATTGACAACGAGGCTCTCTACGACATCTGCTTCCGCACGCTGAAGCTATCGTCGCCCACCTACGGCGATCTGAACCATCTCGTCTCCGTGAGTACCCCTGGTCAATCTATCTAATGCATCCTCTGTTTGTCTGTCCCACCCCCGTTTCCTCCTCCTGCTCCTGCTCCTGCTCCTGCTCCGGGGTCTACTCCTTCTCCAATCGGAATCCATGGCGGAAAGGTGTCTGAGGTGGTGGTGGAGCCATATAACGCCACGTTGTCGCTGCACCAGCTAATTGTGGACACCGATGAGACGTTCTGCATCGACAACGAGGCCTTGTATGACATCTGCTATCGGAGCTTGCATATCTGCTCGCCCACCTACCAGGATCTCAACCACCTAGTGTCCGTGAGTAGCTAAGATGAAGTTGCGAATGACGACGACCAGATCAGCAACAAGCCCTGGAGCAATATATCCACCTCTTCTTCCCCACATTATATACCACTTCACTTTTCTTGACAATAATACAGCCTACCCTCGCCCAACCAGGTCACAATGTCCGGAGTGACCACCTGCCTGCGCTTCCCCGGCCAGCTGAACGCTGATCTTCGCAAGCTGGCGGTGAACATGGTGCCCTTCCCGCGTCTGCACTTCTTCATGCCCGGATTCGCTCCCCTGACCGCCAAGGGATCCCAGCAATATCGCGCCCTCACGGTGGCCGAGCTGACCCAGCAAATGTTCGATGCCAAAAACATGATGACCGCCTGCGATCCCCGGCACGGACGCTACCTCACCGTGGCCTGCATCTTCCGGGGTGAGTCCAGCCGCTAGATGAAATCCCCGGGGTGGGAAAAGAAAAATAGTTATTTAACAAGAAGCCCTAAACACTTCCACGCCGGAATGCCAGAATGCCAGAAAACACAGGGATCCATTCATCTATCCGCTCATTTATTCAGGAGCCCCGCACCGGCTTATCCCAGCCAACTTTGTCACTTTGTCATGGGCAGCCGGTGGCGCACCTGTCCGCCGATTTTCCGGACCCGCAGGCACGTAGTCGTGCCGCCAGTGGTGGCTCAAAGGGGGTGGTTTTTAGAACATGGCAAAAACTCTACAGCTAAAAACCTCTAAAAGGCATTACCAAACTAGTAGTACTAGTAGTACCAGAACAATCTTTACCTGGAAATGGACTAGGACAAAATTGTCCTTTGCAATCAAAGCACTTGAGATCTGAGCAGCACTTAGAAACCCCCAAGATAGCCCACCCATACGCCCCTGGCAAACACCTTGGACTCCTTGGGGGCTTGGCTTTGGCGACGATTTTATTAGCCAAAGCCGAGCACTGGGCCTACTACTTATGGGCGCCACTAAAAATGATTAATGCCCCTGGCTGGCGGCTAAAAAGGCTGCAATCCGTCAACGCGCACGTAGCGCAAATTTGTTAGCCACGGCATACCGCCCTCGTCTGGCCCAGCGAAAAGGTCGCTGGCATTTTTTCGCGCTAATTCTTAAATTAATAAACTGCGATGCGGCACCCAAAAGTCTGCCGCATAATATTTCATTTGCTATTCCTTGTGTGCGCCGCGCTTTCGCCCTCGCTTTTGACTGATGACTCGCAAAACGCGCGTAATTAGAAATTTACTTTCAAGATCCATTGGGGAATTGCGACCGCCGCCTGACACGGCCCCCAGGCCTAACTAATCATGCCGAACGTGACTTGGGCTGCACTGCACCCACACCCCAGCGCAGCTCAGCTCAGCTCAGCTCAGCTCTGCTCGGCCCAGCTTAGCCCAGCGCTCGCCCAGATCCGGCGGCACCATCTCAGCCATCTCAGGATTCGTTTTCGTCTCCGACCGACTGCCAGAAATACTTGCAAAATAATTAATCACAAGAATGTGCGGAAAAAATGCCAGCGAGCAGGAATTTAAACAACTTTTTTAGTTACCTCCTGGGACTGCTTCACTGTTTCAGTGTTTCCATTCCCAACACCGAGATGAGATCCCAGTGCAGGTGGCCAGGTGCGCAGGCAGGACTTGGAAGCCATTTAGTATTTCATATTCAGGGATTTGGGGATTCCGCCGGCGCATCAAAGCGAACTTGCCTTTTGATGTAAATGCGCACAGGAAGGAACTGTCGCTCGCCCGAAGGCATCTTTTTTAACGCTTGCTCAATAATTAACAGGACCCATGTCCATGAAGGAGGTGGACACCCAGATGTACAACGTGCAGAGCAAGAACAGCAGCTACTTTGTCGAATGGATTCCCAACAACGTCAAGGTGGCCGTCTGTGACATCCCGCCCCGTGGCCTCAAGATGTCCGCCACCTTCATCGGCAACTCGACCGCCATCCAGGAGATCTTTAAACGCATCTCCGAGCAGTTCACCGCCATGTTCCGGCGCAAGGCCTTCCTGCACTGGTACACCGGCGAGGGCATGGACGAGATGGAGTTCACCGAGGCCGAGAGCAACATGAACGACCTGATATCCGAGTACCAGCAGTACCAGGTGAGCAGTGTTCCATATCCTTGCGCAGACCGTCGCTGCAAATGTAAAGCATCTTTAAAACGATTCCATTTCGTTTCCTTCTCCAGGAGGCTACCGCCGACGACGAAGTGGAGTTCGATGACGAGCAGGGCGAGCAGGAAGGCTACGAGTCTGAGGTCCTGCAGAACGGTAATGGCGAGTAAAGGCCTAGAAACAATCACAACTGTAGCTGTTTTCTGTATACTATTTTGTAAAATATTTGGCCCGAAAGGGCTTCAAATAAATTTTTAGTAAATGTAGTACAAAATCACGACTCCCTTGAAAGTTCGCAATTGAAATCCCGAAAGTATGTCTAAATATTTTATTTGCCTTTCCTGATTGCTGGAGTCTAAAGGGGGTAGTTGACCAGCACGTCCTGGCGCGCCAGCTCCAGCAACATGGGATCGTCGAAGAATTTGTTGATGGACACATCCTCGGAAAGTCCTTTCCTGCGGCGCGTCTTGATCATAAACTCTCGGGCCAAATGGGATGCTTGCTGCGGCTCCAGTGGCCGGATTATGATGCTCTTGTCCAGGGGATCGCCGGGCACTATCTGCCAGTGATGGAACACCGAAAGACAGAAGGCCTGGCCCTGGGTGTGCGTGCGGAGATCCGTCTCGAATCCAAATGAATCAATGGCGGGTATGAAGGCTTTGATCGTATAGATGGGAGAACCCGAAACGGGAGCATCCTGCGTTACATGGCCTCTGTAAAAAAGATTATATAATTCAGAGGCGCAATTTTAAGGAAACTCAAGCAATAGAACTCACCTGCGCCTAGCCAACACAGTATAAACAGCGGATACACAATCTGCCGGCGCCTGAACTTCCACAAACAGATACGGTTCCATCAGACGAGGGGTGGCCATCAAAAACGCCGAGTACGCAACTCGACGGGCTGTTGGAATGATTTGTCCACCACCTCGATGCAACGCCTCGTTGGCGATAACACCATCGAGAATCTTAAACTTGACATTACGGATTGGCTCCTCGCAAAGCGGCCCTTCTCGCGTGCCCCATTGGAAGCCCTGCACAATCGAATCCTTAACCGCGGTCAGCAGGTTCTTGTCCACTTCCGAGGGCAGAGTGTCGTCGACGAGGATATTTGGACCCGTGGAGTCAGGACCAAAGGCCCAAATCGAACGCGCCGCAAGCAGATCCCAATCGTAATTGACCTGGAAGAACTCTCCAATGCGTTTTTTGTTCCAGTTTATGCAAACAGTTCCGTTCTCAATGTCCTCGGCCAGTCCCTTCTCCAGTGGCTCCGAGATCATGGTTATTTTGTTCTTCTTATTCGGGGTTTCGGCAAAACATTTCAGCGAACTAGTTTCAACAACTGTTTCGCAGAAAGCCACCACGGGATCCGCCACCTTAATGTCGATCTCAGAGTACATCTTCCGCAGGTCGTGCATGACACAATCGAGGTACAGCTCGCCAGTGCCCAGAATAACATGCTCGCCAGATTCTTCTACTCGAGTCGAGAGGAGTGGATAGGATTTGTTCACCTTGCGGAGGCCATCCAACATCTTGGGAAGCTCGGATGGATTAACTGGCTCCACAGCAATCTTGATAATGCTCTGAGTGTTAAACTTCAGTGGCCGGAATATGTAGAGGTCTTCTGGAACATTAATATCCACAATGGTGGACGTTTTGACGATACACTGATCGATGCCTTCGATGAGCACCCAGTTTCCGGCGGGTACTCGATTTAACTCCACTTTGTAACGAGACTCAAATACCCACAGACGACCCACTTGCAGTATGCGGGAGTCCTCCTCATCCTGCAGTGTGTAGTTCTCTCCCAGGACACGCACCTCCTGGCCAGCGTGAAGAGTACCAGAGACAATCCTCGCCAGCACTTGGAAGAACGTACAGTCGTCGTTGGGATACATCTTGGAACTGTGCACCATCAGAGTGCCGTATTGGTTGCATGAAATCATATCCCGGTAAATGTCACCCTCCTTGGGTCCAGTGTAAATGTGGTCGACCTTACGCTTGGCATTTTCCAAGGGGGACTTAATGTGCTCCACACACATGTCCACAAAGCCGCTGCAGTCGCCCATGAAACGGTTACAGACGAGTCGCAGTAGTGGTCTTATATTCGACTTCATCTCCTCCTTGGAGACGCGCACATTCAGCTCGGCCAGAGTGTCCGACAAAGTGGTGTCCACATCGCCAACCACCTGAGCTATCAACTTATACATGGGCTCCAGAATGAACTCCACAAAGCTGCGCTGTGCCGAATTGTGCGGCTGCTTCTTCGAAAACTTACGCCTATTAAAATTATAAAAACGCCTGTGATTAGTAAATGCTTTGCGTAATTAAGCCCCACTTACGTTTTGCTGTTGAAGTACATGTCGCCCCAGAGACGCTTGGCGAAGTCCAGGTAAGCCACTCCCTCATAAGTGTCTGCATACAGCTTGGCAAAGGATTTCAGAGTGAAACAAAAGCCGTACAACGAACTAGCGAAACAAACGTTGCCCAGGATCGGCGAAACTAAGAGATTGTCGTCTGCGGCGCCATATGTGCTTTAGGAATATTATAAATTAGTAAGGTAAAAAAGCGTTGAGTATAAAGCACTTTATCACCTCAGCAGCCCATTGACTTCCTCCACAATATGTTTCAGCTTGAAGTAGGCGTCCTGGGGCGGTAATTTTAGCTCCAGGATGAGGCGATCAATCTGCGAGTCAGAGAAAACAATTAGAAAGTTTAATGGCACCTTAGGGCTGAACCCCTTACCTTGTTTATGCAAACGGTGATAGCCTGGCGCTCTTGCACCGCGTGTTTGAGCAGCCGCTCGGTGTTGAGCATGACGCCCTCGGCGGCATCGATGAACAGTACCACACCATCGCTCATTCGCATGGCGGCGGTGGCCTCGTCCGAGAAGTTCACATGCCCCGGGGTGTCGAAGATGTTCAGCAAGTAGCTCTTCTGCTTGACATCCTGCAGGACAAGTGTCACCGGCGTGGCCTTGATGCTGCAGCCGCGCTCCTGTTCCGTAAACAGGGTGTCCGTGTAGCGCAGCTGGCGCTCCTCCATGGTCTCAAACTGTGGATGCGTCTGCCGGATGAGGCAGTCAACGAAGGTGGTCTTGCCGTGGTGCAGGTGGCCAACTAAAGCCACGTTGCGGATTAGCGGTGGAGTGTCCATGAGATCGGCCATGAACTCCATGTCGTAGGTGGTCTCCTGCATGTCCTGCTCCTTGATCTGGAACTTGAGCTTTTTTACCGGCTCTATGAGCGGCTTGTCCAGCGGCTGGGCATCCTCCTCCTGGACAATGGTTTCCACATCCGGACCATAGACCTCAACTGCTGAAGGATAGTAGCGTTTATCCTCGTGTAGCACCACGGCGGTCACCTCCTTGTCCTCGTCCTCCTGCGGCTCCACCTCGTCCTCGTCCATGGCGTCCTTTACATGAATAATACTGGATTAATGATCAGTTTTGTAGGTTTTTTGCCAGCGTATACCTCTGGATCATCCTGCACATCGGGTTGCCCGTAAATACTCTGGTCATCATCCTCGTCGCTGTCTAGATCGGGGCCAATATAGTTGCCAAACTCATCGTACAAATCGGAATCCATGGTTTTTCTACAAAATATATATTTTTTAATACTTTCATTCAAGATTTGCCGGCGGCGTCTCAAAAAAATTGAAAACATTCGCGATGTCGCCAAACTTATACTAACGCTGTTTTTATTATATTCAGGTACTTACCTAAGATTACAGCACCTGCTGAGTGCTAATTTCTTCTTTAAAATTAAAGAAAACTGCCAATAAATAATTAATTCACAATTTTCACAAAAAAACGCGGATTGCAAGCACGCTGTTCTTCTTCTTTGCCGAAAAACAATCAGCTGTTAAAAGACCGGCATTACCTACGGCATTGCCAACGCAAATATGGTAGCCGCTTGCAGCCCTGGCGGCAAAATTTGAATTTTCCAGTTCATTAAGGCTAATTAAGGTTTTTGCCAGCAAGTAGGTAGCTGAAAAAGGAGTAAAAACGTAGGTAGACCTTTCCGTTTATATTGCACTGCAGTCGCCAGAGGTAATTAGTCGAAAGTGTCACCCGCAGGCATCAGCATCATTATGATGAAGTTCGGTTTGCTTCTTTTGATGGCGCATTTTGTGGCCTCAAGCCGAAATCTAAACGATATTCTCGGTCGCGAGCAGTGGATTAGCATAGCCAAGGAGTACATCAAGAACCACAAGCCCTATAAAGCTAAAATCTACGAGCCCTACAGGCCGCGCATCGTAAATTATACCAACCCATTCGACGGCGATTTTTGGGAGACAACCACGCCGGCAACAAATGCGGAATCTACCACCAATCCGCAAGAGACTACTGCTTACTTCACTGGGGAAGCATCTACTACAACCGAGGAAAATTCCACTGAGGAAACTACCACAACTTCGCCAGTGGACCATTCAACCACCGAATCCAGCTATTCAACTTCAGAGGCGCCCGACGCAACCACAGATACTTGGTATTCCACGACAACAGCTTCGCCGGGAGAAGCTATAGATTCACCTGAATCAGAAGCCTTATATTCCACAACAACATCGAGTCCAGAAGTTCCAGATACAACTACAGACACCAGTCCAAGCAGCACAGTTTATGCGGAATCAACGACAAGCAATGCAGATTATTCCACAGGATGGCTAGAAACTACTACAGAAACCATTGCAAGTTCTTCAGCATTGCCGGAATCAAGGACTACTTCAAGTCCGGAATTTTCGGGGACAGAACTATTGACCACTACCACAGACATAGGAATCAATCCAAGCACTACAGAGCTGCCGGAATCAACTACTGCAGAAGCGATTACCACTTCTACCGGATGGCCGGAATCAACGACAGAATCTGCTGGCACTACCACAGAATCCAACGAATCCACGTTCGCATTGTCCTTAGATCAGACTACAACTGAAATTGCAGAAGCTTCAACAGAAGGATTATTTTCAACTACAGAAACCCCGGATTCAACTACATTCTTGCTGGAAATCATTGCCACGACTCCGGGCGTGGAAACTACTACATCGTATCTGAAAACAGTGATTGACAGCACTGCGGAGCAAAGTTCTACATCATCAACACAATTTGGATTCAATTTAACGACATCGGAAATGGTGCAAACTCAAATGGAAACCACAACACCGAGGCAATTGAGTTTCGTCGGAGATTCTGTTCGCCAAAGACGGAGAAAATATAAGTATACTTCAGACACAGACCCCGAACTTTACTGGCACTGAAAATGATTGCAACAAATAAAACTATAGAATTTGAATTTAAATAAAGGCGGTTGTCTTATTTTGTTATCGTACAATAATTGGCAGCGCGACTTAGGTTATTTTAAATTGGGGAACGGGGTCACACTGGCTAAAGGCAAAACACATTTTTGTTTAATTTTTGAAGAAGTGTGCCAATTTTTAAAAATTTATAGCGTTAATATGAGTTTGGCCAGCATTAAACAGAAAGAAGTTAAGGGCAAAAAGAAAGTGCTGCCCAAACTGCGCAATATCCTGGCCAATCCTTACAAACAGCACAGGTAAGGCGGACAGAAATCAAGAAAACCCCAATCAACAGGTTTTTTATTTTACATTTTAGTCCTCTTTTGTCGGAGGAGGAAGTGCAGCAGTTTCGGCAGATACTGCAAAATGCAGTTAAAAACAGCGGCGGAGAGACCAAGTCATTTGCCACTCGATTTGGCATACATCTCGGCCTGGAGAGCTCCCTGCGCGCCATAAACTCCCGGCGTTTCTCCTGCCTATTGGTTTCCCTGAGCCTGCGACCAGCTCACCTCGTCCGTTTAATGGCCACTAGTGCATCCGTCAAGATGCCCACGGCTCCCATTTACGCACAGCCCAAGCTGGAGGAGCTTACCCATGAAATCTTTGGAGTAAGAGCGCTTTCCTTGGCCTTGCCTCTAGATTTAAAATCAATAAGCGCGGACTTGGAACAGTGGATTACTGCCCGAAAGAGGACACCTAAGCCTGCCAAGCAGATAGCCCCAAAAACGCACAAGAAATCCAAGAGGAAACCCGAAATAATCCAACCAAGTGAAGATGAAAAAAAGCCGCCGCTACCAGTGGCTGAAAAGAAGGATTGGGGTGACGATTTCATATCCTGCTTTTCGGACAAACCCTCTGTAAAGCTGGACCGCGTGGATGTCCAGGTGGAGACCCAAAAACTGGGCCATGCCCTCAGTAACCTGGCTATGAAAGCCCAAAGCAAAAAGCCGAAAGTAGAAGTCAAATGTAACCCAGTCAAAGAGGAGAAAACGCCCAGCGTAGAGCCCCTGGAGTTAGAGCCAGATGAAGACGACTTTCTGCCCGGAGATTTGCAGAACTATCGCCATCTTACTATCCACCAAGTACGTCCAAATCCCGACAAGAAACCCAAAAAGAAGCGCAACAAAAAGGCCACCAAGTCCTAGAGATGGTTGGCAACGCAACCGCATCAGCTGTAGTTTTTAGGTTATGTTATTCAGTTATTTATCGTAATTGGTAAGGCGGCGCACACAAAATGCTCCGGAGTTTTCGTCAAATAGCACGACTAGGAAGATCCCTAAAGACGCCAATTGCAACCAGAAGTCTGCCCAAACTCGCCACCACCTTAGGACAGCAGGCTCCCTTGCACACCAGTGTTTCCGCGTGGAAGTACGACAAGAAATCCTCGCGAGCATCGGATGACTTGGACAGCGACGACGAGGATGATGAGGATTTCAAAGATGAACGGGACTCCAAGGTGGTCAAGACCAAGGTGAACTCACTGCGCGCGGATCTTCTCCTGAAAGCTGGTCTGGGCATGGCGAGAAAGTAAGAAACAGCGGCAGAGATCCTTAAAGTGCCTCCCATAACCAAGATGTTTCACATCCCACAGCAAAGTAGAACTGAATTTCTACGAGAGCAAGATACGCGTCAATGGGAAAAAACTGCCCAAAAAGAGCGCCCAGGTAAGGAGTATAATGCATTTAGTCAAATTCAAACTTATAACTTACCATTGGCAGCTGGAAGTCGGCGACGATATTGACGTAATCCGGGGCTTCAGTCAATCGAATCCTTCTCACCTGGTCGTGGCCCGCGTCTCCATCCTCTCCGCCAGCGAACGCGAGGAAGGACTCAGCGTCCACCTGAGGCGCTACAAATCCCTGCTGGTCGAGAACTACCGGGCACCCAACGCCTTCAAATCCTCGGAACACGTTGCTCATTAAAACCAATTAGAAATAAAGAGTGCTGCAAAGCTTTACTATTAAGCGTAAATGGATGTATTCGAGTGAGTTTAAGTAAGGAGCAAACCTGCAAAACATTGCAATACATCTTCAAGATAACACAACTTTTAAAACTATACCGTCAAACCGGATTATTTTCAATGATTTATTTTTTAATGTAGTGCAACACCTAGAGTATTTTACACCGTTTTGTTGATGTGTCCTCTGGTTACCAGATCTGACAACTCTCAGCCTTTGGATGCATGGGACTGCCCACGGGACACTTGTAGACCTCAGCAAAGTCGTCGTTGTTGGAAACCGCTCCTAGCACCCGGTACTTATCGATGGTGTGTGCGTCAGTGAGCTCCTCCCAGTAGTGCTCCGGCTGGTACTCGGCGCACCACAGCTGCGCGAATCCCACGAAGAAGAGCTGCTCTGGCGAGAGATCAAGGCCGGGAATCTGGTCGTTCTTGGGGGCATACGTTTCGTTGTCCTCCCCACTCCTTTGGAGGTGCTTCATGTGGCTACGATAGGCAGCGAGTGCACTCCTCAACCCACCGGCGTCCGCTATGTTCTCGTCCATCGTTTCGTTGCCGCGAATCGTCTGGTTAATTTCCGGTATCATGTATTGATTGAAGTGATCCACATAGCACTGCGCACGTTCCTGGAACACCGCCTTCGACTTTCTGGACCACCAGTCGCGTATCTCACCTGTGCTGTCGAAATTGGAGCCTCCCGTATCGAAGCCATGGGTCAGCTCGTGACCTAACAGGTAACCAATAGTGCCAAACTTCAAGGAGTCGGGCCAAGAGCGGTGGTACGCAGGCGGATGCAAGATACCCGCCATCGCGTAGACCGTGTTATCCAGGTTGTAGTAGAAGGCGTTCACCTGCATCCCGATCAGCAGTCTCAACGGCTTCGTGTCCTTGGGCAGGCTCTCCGCGTGGAGGCCACTGTAGTGTTGAAGATACGTGCCCAATACTCGCAGATTGATCAAACTCTGGGCATAGTTCCCTTCCACAATGGTCAAATTATTGATCTGGCGGATCAGAATGTCAGATAGCTCTTCGTTTTTGTAGTTGCCAATCACTGGCGTTATGACGGACTCCTTGGTCAGAGCCTCTGCCCGCGTTTCCGTGTCCAGCCACTTCACATTCTCGAGGATGTGTCGCTGGGTCTTTCGCATCTCCATCACTATGTCCGAGATCTCGGAGTGTTTCTCGTCGGTGAAGTGCTCCTGCGAAGCAAGCGGAACCGCATTAGTCACGTAAGTTAGTTGATATCAATTGAAAAGCCCCTTTTTCACGCATATTCAACTCACCGCCATGTAGAGCCTGTTGAAGAGATGTGCCAGCGTAAACTGGAGGATCATCACACAGTTATCCTTGTGGTCCTTGGGATGCTTGGGCTCCTTCAGCTTGTCGTCCATTCGGTAGAGGAGCAGCATGGCGAGATAGTTGGCCACCGCCTCCGTATGCTTGGCGCACACCTTATCAAGCTCCACATAGTAAAAGTCGCAGAATTCTTCAACAGACGTGCCATTGTAGAAGTCTATACCATTCCAGGCTATCTCATAGTAGCTTCTCCATTGGTCAAATTGTGGCACCTCATTAATCTTACTGAGCTCATCGCACTTATCCGTATCGCCTTTAAACTTATCCTCAATACTAAGCGCCTCTCTCCAAAATGCAAAGACGCCATCGATGACGGCGGAGATTTCATCTTCTGTGAGATTGTAGGCCTTCAGATACCCGCGCATTCGATTCTCGTTCAGCTTGTAGGCCCGCGAGCTCGTATTGGCAACGTGGGCGGTGCGGACGATGTGGTCGAAGCCCAGCTCCGGAAGTTTGAAGTACGGATTGAAGGGATGCTGCGGAAGAATATCTTGCGAGATCAGACCACGGGCGCCGTAGTTGGTGAGATGGGCGCTCATGTTGAACCAACTGAAGCTGGAGGCGTTCCAAGCGTCTCTGTCGACGGCGGGGAACCCACCAAACGACCTGATAAGCGATAGATAAGCGGGATCGGCAGCTGCTTGCGGAAATAACTCGGCCGCCAAGCAGGCATTGTAGAAGCGTTGTGCAACGAGCAGCTCGGAGGACACGTTCAGTGCCTCCGCCAATTGTGTCCTGGCCAGCAGCTGCTCCGTCACTTCCGTCAGCCTGTAGTTGATGTCCATGAGATTGTTCCGCCTATGGGTGGATTGCCGCGGAGGTTTCACGTTCTTCCAGTTGCCGCACGCATACTCATAGAAGTCATCGCACGGATCGACGCTTAAGTTCATGTAGGACTTCATCATCGCGCCATGGGTTCGAAGGTAATCGGCCGTCTCATCTGTAATCGCGTTTTCATTCGACTCATCCCCAATACTCCTGGCCTCGCCGTAGTCCGTCAGAGCCACGCAGATCACGATGCAAGCCAGCTGCGTAAGAAAGGACAGTCGAAAGTATCTTGAGATTGAGAACATATTGGCCCGGTTCGCAGGGCACACACGCAGTTTGTATAACACAATCAAGTAGTGCGGCTAACGCTCGATCGACCCGAATTATTTGAAAAAACCCAACGAGCTCGACTGGCTAATCCGGAACGCGATTGAGAACTAAACAAGCAGCGGTATCTCTCCGATTCCAACAGCGTGTGCTTTTTCGCAACCATTTCGATCCAAAGCACTGGACAACAGAGATTATAACGAAGGCATCACTATGACGTCGTTAAACACACTTTCACCATCTATAGCGCGCATTCTAAGCCACTGTTTTGAATAATATTAAGAACTCATAAACAGCTGAACTGTTAATCCAGGCATATTAGCATTTAAATAAGCGCCTTCGAGGAATAGTGATGATTTTGCTGCACTGTGTAGCCAGTGCTCTTGCCAAGACTTGACCTATGCCACACGCTGGTGGTGATAAGGAAATGTAAGTTCTGGGAGATTCATTGATCGCCGCCTCATTCATTCAGATTAAAAGCATTTCTCAGATTTTGTTTCAAAATCGTCACTTTTGTCACTTACACACTTTCTTTCCAGGTCTTGGTACAAGGAAGCTTTCATGTACAACTGCTTTTTGTATACAATTTTGTATAAAATTTAAGTATAAACCAATTCTTAATATTTACTTTTAAATACTTCTATTGTGTATTTATAATTCCATTAATAATTACTATTGATAAATTCTTCCAAAATGTTTGGGTAAAATGTACAAATAAAGCTCGCAGCGTTCCTTATAACATTTCGGAGTTTGCTCCACACAATGAATATTAATGCAACTTAAACAGGTTAGCATTGAATTCAGTTTAAATGGCAGCATTTTGCCGCCCAAACGTCGATAAGAAATACAATCGATAGACAATCCCAGCGCTCGCAGTGTGGCCAGGCATACGCCAAGCATATTGTTGTTGTGCCTGTTAGCGGCGACGGTCACATCAGGACGCAGTGTCATTTTATAAAAATGTCGTTTTCCGCCATCGGCGATTGCCAATTAGTTTCACAAATATACCAAGTAAGAAGCACTGAACGGCGCGATCCGGCATGTCCTAAAGCCCTTCCCATTGCAGTACAAGAGGCACCGCGTCGTGTGCAGCGTCAAAGTTCTGCCGACACCTGTGACCCATTTTGAGCGGGAACGGAAGAATGTTTTCCATTGGATGACGGCGGATCGCTGGTGCAGGATTGAAAGTGGACTGTGGCGCCTGTTTGAGAACCTCAAGCAGTGGCAGGATGCCTTCAAGCTGAACACCGAGCTCATAATCGATCACATCAACGTGCGCGTCCAGGCCACCGATGAGCCGAATCCTGCAACGCTTGCACTCCTGGCCGGTGCGGAGTCCACCAGCAGGGATCTCTTCCTCGACATTCAGCTGCAGTACATCACACACGAGGACACCACCATTGTGGGCGTCATACCCGCCAAGCGCAAACTTGCCACGGAGGCAGAAACCAATGGCACCAGCCGGCCAGCAAAATCGGGATTGAAGCCTAAAGCTGGGTAGGGAACATTTTAGTTATTCCCCTAAGTAGCACAAGAAACCATTTATTTGCTTATAGACGCAGATTGTGTGCTTATTATTAATGCCAATAGCTTCAAGCCACCTTTGCACTTTAACTTTTTATGCACAAACGTTGAATGCGCATTTAAATGTATTCTCCCTTAGAACACAATCAAAGCCCAGGCACATAGACGCCGACAACGAGGACGACAAGAGTTCCACGTCGGGCAGCCAACCAGCCAAGATCAAACGCGAGCGAAGGTCCATTTCCGAGGTTGGCGGAAAGGATAAGATTTCCAGCAGCTCCAGTTCCTCCCAGCAGAGCAGCCGCATGAAGCGATCGCACAGCCCAGTGCAGCGGTGAGTAAAGATGCACGGATGTGAGAGGAGTAAGAGCGTATTGGTGTATTCGCAGGAATTCCAGAGCGAACTCGGTTGAGCCCAAGCCTGCACGCCGCTCCGGCCGATCACCCATACGCCCGAGTCGCTTTAAAAACTTTGTAGTAGGGTACGCCTCAGAAACTGTGCTGTAATGACCAGCTCTAATCATTTCCCTGGATGCACTTTCAGCGAGACAAGGGGCAGCAAGAGCAAAGGACCCAAGCTGAAGGCGGAAAAGGGTTTCCCACTGCCTGCCAAGGGTTTCAAGGTGGAGCAGATGGACGGGGCGCGGTTCGATGCACTGCAGCGGCTGGACAGCATGCTGGACATGCCCAAGCCGCGCGAAGTTAAGATTTTGTAAGTGCTTCCGACTAGATGAAAATAAAGCGTATACGAAAGTGCCTTCCAACCTACGATCTTTTGATTGTCTCAGACTCTTGGAGAAAATGGTCGAAGACGAGGTCCTGAATACGTTCGAGAACTATCGCAATGACTTCGATAAGCTGTTCAAGGAGCGCGAGTTCAAGCCGCGCACCAGTCACTACATGAACATTGCCCACATGGACATTATTGACATACTAAGTAAGGGCATTCAGCAGCAGATGCTCAAGAAACTGGGCGAGGTCTACAGCAGTCGCAGCGTAAGTTTGGGTTGTTCTGGAATCGCATATGTCCTAACCCTTCCCGATTATCAGAACCACACGGCGCTCCTGCTGAACGGACTGCTCCCGCTGTGGATAGTGCGCCTCTTTATGGACACATACAAGCTATCGCACTCGGAGGCCGTGCAGCAGATCCGCGACCAAATGAAGTACAACACATACTTGAAGGCCCTGAACGATGAGCCGCTGAGTTCCGATCTTGACTGATCTTAGCCCTTCGTTACTATTTATATTTGATAGAAATATTGTTTAGCATCCGATTGCGGAGTATTTACATTATGCGCCATATAAAAGGGGCACCTGTTTAAATTCATTTGTCTTTATTTAGTTCGATTGGAATCCGTTCTGTACTAAGCATATTACATTGTATAAATACATAATTCATTTGCTTTCGAAAAAAGAAAACGCTTGAGCAACCGAAAGTTGAGAGTGTGCAGGCTGTAATGGAGTGCTCTCTGGGCGACTGGCGGTGATGACAACGTGAGCGAAGGACTACGAAATTACTTTACTTAGAATCTAGGGTGTAATGTTGATGGAGCGCCCAGCCACCCGGTGGCTATTTAAAACTCAGTCTGACCTCCACACTCTTATGTACAATCTATGTGGACAGTTGGTGAAGTAGATTACAGCTCGTCGTGCTGCTGCTCCTCCTCCTCCTCATCGCCGTTGGCGCCCTCCTGGCTGCCGGTGGCGGCCTCCTCGGCATCATCCTCGTCATCATCATCGAACTCCACCTGTTCATCCTGGGAGACGCCCAAGGTTTGGCGCATCATCTGCTCAATACTGTCGGCGAACTGCGAAGTCTCCTGGAGCATGTATCCCGATCGCAGGGTGGCGGTGCGGAACATCATCACAGCCATGTCCTTGGCGGTGTCATCAGCCTCGTCGGCCTCCACGCGGCGCAACAGCTCGCGCATCAGCGGATGCCTGGGGTTGATCTCGAGCGTCTTCTTCTGGTTGAGGTAGTAGGTGCGCTGAGGATCGTCGGACTTCTGGTGGGCGTTGGACATGGCCAGACGCTCCATGTTGCCGGTCCAGCCGAAGACGCCGGCCACCAAGGCGCATGGCGAGTTGCTGAGACGCTCGGAAACCTGGGCCTTGGAGATCTGATCCTTGAGTGCCACATCGTTCAGCCACTTGACCAGCGGCTCGAAGGTGCTCTTCAGCGACTCGAAGTTCTTCTTGCTCTTCTCGGACTCGTTGAGCTGGAATCCCTCCTTGGCCACGTTCTGGAACTTCTTGCCATCGAACTCGGGCAGGGCGGAGATGCAGTACTCGTCGACGGCCTCCACCAGATACAGCACCTCGTATCCCTTGCTCAGCAGACGCTCCACGAAGGGCGACTTCTCGACCTCAGCGCGATTGGCACCAGCGATGTAGTAGATGTGCTCCTGCTTGGCCTTCATGCGCTCCTTGTACTCGGCCAACGAGGTGACGCCCTTGCCGTTGGAGGTCTGGAAGCGGAGCAGCTTGGCGAGACGCGATCGGTTGCTGGGATCCTCCATCACGCCCAGTTTGATGCTGCAATGAGTAATTTAGGTGATGATTAGCAATAAAAATCAAATAATTAAATGTAATAGAAAACTAATTTAACTAAAGTATATACACGTCACCATTGGCAATATTATATTACGTGGGTTTCCTTATCTTATCTGCATAAAATTCTTTAAAGCAACAAACCGAATATAATAAAAGGCTGGCAAAAAAGAATACACGTCACCGTGGTCAATATTAAAATGGATTCTGCGGAAATTCTTATCAGCAGGATCCATAAATAACTCCCAGTTTAAGTATGAAAAATCGTTCAGCGAGCAATACTTACTTGGTGGAGAACTCCTTCCAGAACTTCTCGTACGCCTCCTTGTCGATCTTCTTCAGCATGTCCAGAACCTTGCGGACCAGCTTCTTCTTGATCACCTTGATGAGCTTGTGTTGCTGCAGAGTTTCGCGGGAAACGTTGAGGGGCAGGTCATCGGAGTCGACGACACCGCGGATGAAGCTCAGGTAGTTGGGCATCATGTCGTTGAACTCATCGGTGATGAAAACACGGCGCACATACAGCTTGATGTTGTCGGACTTGGTTCCGTAGCGGTTGAAGGACTCGGATGGCTGTACCTTGGGCACGTAGAGCAAACTCTTGAAGGTCACCTCACCCTCGGCGATGAAGTGCGTCTGGGTAAGGGGCTCGCTGGAGTCCTTGGTCAGACTCTTGTAGAAGCTAGTGTACTCATCCTCGTTAACTTCGGCGGGCTTGCGGGTCCAGATGGGCTTGCTGTCGTTGATCAGGGTCCAGTCCCAGGTGGTCTTCGAGACCTTCTTGGTCTTTGGCTTCTCGTCGTCGGCCTCCTCGACCTTGGCGTCCTCATCCTCCACGTCATCCTCGCTCTTCTCGGGCTTGGCTTCCTCCTCTACGGGCACCTCCTCCTCGACAGTCTTGCTGGACCACATGCGGATGGGGAAGTTGATGAACTGCGAGTACTTGCGGATGAGCTCGCGAACGGTTTCCTCCTCGAGGAAGTCCTGGGCTTCTTCCTTCAGGTACAGCGAGATCACGGATCCTCGCTTCAGAGTATCGCCACGGGGATCCTCGATGATGCTGAAGCTGTTGGCGTCAGACTCCCAAATGTACTGCTTGTCATCGTTGTGCTTGGTGGTCACCACCACACGATCAGCGACCAGGAATGCGGAGTAGAAGCCCACACCGAACTGTCCAATCATGTCGTTCATATCAAGTCCCTCCGACTTGCTGGGATCCTGCATCTTGGCCAGGAAATCGGCAGTGCCGGACTTGGCGATTGTGCCCAGGTTATTGATCAGATCCTGGTGGGTCATGCCGATGCCAGAGTCCATGATGTGCAGCGCCTTGTTCTCCTTGTCAGCCTTGATGCGGATATGCAGCTCCGGATTGGTATCCAGCTCCTTGCTGTTGGACAGAGCCAGGAGGCGGATCTTGTCGATGGCATCGGAGGCGTTGGAAATCAATTCACGCAGGAAAATCTCCTTGTTGCGGTACAGCGAGTTGATGATCAGCTTCATCATGCGGTTCACCTCCGTTTGGAAAGTGAACTTCTCGGCCTGCATACCACAATAGACAAAGAAAAAAGGGAAAGGAACTCCCGTTCATACGTGTACCTTCTGAATGACCTGGCATGAACTAACCTTCTCGCGAATCTCCTTCAATTGCGCCACGTTCAGGCCGTCCAGTTGAATGGCCTCCTCTTCACGCTTCAGGGTCTCGGCATCTGGGGGATTGGGAATGGAAAAAGGGGCGGTTATCGCAACGCTGACGTGTACCAAACAAAACTCGTCCAACTCGCCGGCGGGGGGCGTGTCTACGTACCGGTGCGGGAGCCCTCCTTGAAGGAGCCCAGATCCAGGTCGATGGTCTCCGTTGCGGCCTCCTCCTCAGCGGCGGCGATTTGATTGACGCCTAGCGAAGGCGAATCAGACACAAATTAATTAGGTTAAAACACCGGTTCATGGCGGCGTGGCAAATGGGGAAACTTACCTGCTAAAAGCAGCAGGCCCAACAGCAAAAAGTACTTCATAATCGGTGGTAGCTTGATTTACGGAGGACGAGCTATCAGTTGGTCCGGCAAAAGGCCACGTCACGAATAACAGATGCAATAAATAAATCCGCACTTGCGTCGCCTGCTTTGATTTTTTTTTACTGACGCCGACGCACGGCTGGAAGGCCTTTAAATGCCTTGCAGAGTGACCGTATTGCGGTGCTGGAAAATTCTTAGCGCCTTGGAAGGAAATACCAACAGCTGCACTGGAAATGGGTATATTTACAGTATAGACCACGACAATAGTGCCTATATGAAATCATTTAAATACGTGACAAAATTTAATATTTTCAGTATATACATTCTTACAATATATTTGGGATTTCGTTTACAGGGACTTCGGATGCAGTTTCAATACTTTACTGTTCATTATAGTTCATATAATAAATTTCTATCTTAAATATGTAGCGCACAAAGAGACTCTTCAGCCGGAGAATATGTGATATGTATGTGTATATTTGAAAGGAATAGATATCTTTTAATCTGTTTAAGCTACAAGCCAGATATTATTCAATGCTCTGTTCAGTTGTGTGTGATCTTCGCACATTTAACATTTTAAGTTTACCAAATATGTACATATTTGTGCATTTCTAGTTGTAGGTAGCAGTGGTGTGACGATAAGAAGGTATGTATTGTTAAAAAATGTATGTATTGTATAAAGTTTATAAAGTTTAGTAAAACATTTTAATGTTGGTATTTTTCTAGTATTTAAGTATTTTTCTTCACGATATTTAAGTTCTGCACCCACCCACATGTGGGTGGCATTTCTGGACTTGGCTTGGTATTTTCACGCGAGCCCTTTGGTATTTCGCGACGCACCCGCTGCGGTCACTCTGGGCACGAGGCTTGTTTATTGGGCGAAATTTAATGATTCCCTGTAATCATTCAACATTTGCGTGAGTTGCCAAACACCGACCCAACCAAAATTCCGTTTCGGCCACAATCCGCCTACAACCGACTCGTATATATCCAGAAAACAACCGATCCGCAGCCGCCACTCCAGCAGTAGCAGTTCATCCGCGTGTAACCAAGCCACAAATCGCTTCTTCGCTCCGAAATCGCGTGAATCGTTGAATCGGGGAATCGGAGAATCGTCTCTATGTCGTCTGTATGCTAGTCGTGCCGTGCAGCAGCAGTACTAGCAGGGCAGCAGCCGCAGTGTCAATTAGCAGTTTCGCATAACACCACCTCACGCGTACACTCTGCACCAGCACCACCCCCCCGAAAACCACCCGCCCGTGCGTCCGTATATCGTCGTGATATCCGTGTTATACAACAAAATTGCACCGTGCCCAACATACGCCGGCCAAAAGCTGCCCGCAAATCCACGCCGATCATCGCCAGGCTGCGCCACCCGGTCCTAGCGGAGAAAGCGGCTCTGCAACTGGAACTGCATCTGCAATTGCAACTCGGCTGAACTGGTCCGGATTTGCTGGTTGCCGTAAGAGGAGCAGCGACTGCAAGGGCACAACCACAGCATTAGCACACAGTCTATAGTGTAGCTGCAGCACCAGCCTCCAAAGCCCAAACCAGCGGCAACGGATCGGATCCACCATGAACATCGACGACTACGAATCGCTGCCCACCACCAGTGTGGGTGTCAATATGACGGCGGGCGCAATTGCGGGCGTGCTGGAGCATGTGGTCATGTATCCGCTGGACTCAGTCAAGGTGAGACTGCATTGCCGCCTGGTAATCGGAGGAGCAGCATGAACATAACCCACCCGACCTAACCTCACTATCAATCGGAATTTTGTGTGTGCCGCCGCTGCTTGGGCATAATCGTGATGTAATTCCCCACGTCTCGAATGCAACCAAGAGTTGCGCTCCTCATTAATAGCTCTGGGTGGTAAAGCCACAAAGTCACATAGCCGCTGAGTACGCTTATCGAAGCACGTTCCATTGGTTTATGCTTCCGCGATAAGATTAGTCCCAGTGCCCATTACTGCACTAAATGGACTAGCTACTATCGGCGTAGCGTTCTCATCGTTCTTCTGAGAATTCGGTAGGGCCAAGTACACCACAGGTTCGCCACTTGAACATATGCAAATGTACATGCCTACCTTTCTACCTCGTAATGACGTTCGCCGCAAATATATACATATATAGTATAGTGTTATATATATGTACTCCACGCATTCAATACCTATTATTGACCGATTCTTCGTTGTATTTCACTCAGCTGGCTCTGGTGGCTCGAGCATTTATTGATTTTCTTGGCCACATGTGTCAATCGCGCAAGTGACAGCCGGCAGGCAGTTGGTTGCCAGTTTAAAGCCTGGCCGGGATTACCGGCGTCATCATTATAATCTAGAGACTGGACACAGTCCGTTTGACGAGCTAATTTCATGAAGTTCTGAAAGCCAGAGCGGAAACCCCAATTGGACACCAATTGAAGCTGCTTATAGGCAATAATTACCCTTCACTTGCTTACCTTATCACGACACCCACCATCGGGATGAATGAATCATGTTGGCTCCGCCATCTCTTCAAGCGCCGTTCCACGGGCATTTATGTAATGGAAACTGCTATCAGTTCGTCGTAGCTCCCTTTAATTAGGTTTGCCCCTACTCGAGAGGCTACTTTTCACCTTGGATTGCCTCGCTGACTTGTTATTGATAGCAGCAGCCAGCCGCAGAAAGATAAATGCAGTCGGGCTGTGCTCCAGGGAATCTTATCTGCATCGCAAAGCTAGCGCCTCCGTAATTTACAATATGGATGCTGCTCTCTGCTCCCAGATACAATTCCGACTTGAGTGGTCGACAGGCACGCCTTTAAATAAGTACAATTAAGTATATACATGTACAATATACAATGTACATGTGTAATCGTTAAATACGTAGGCAATTGCAAATCTGTAGGCCCTGAGTGACTGACTGGCTTGTAAATCAGCGAAAGTTTTGCCGGCAAGCGCACGATTATATATTTGTTTATTCCATTGATATCAGTTATTAGTGCCTGTTGTTGTGCACGGATTATAGCCCCTACATAATGCAAATTAACAAGCACGGTGAAGTTTAATAGCCGAAAACAAAATTCCAAATAGTTTCTATGAAGCAATTATTCCCCCTTTTGTTTGCAACTGATACAGATTGTAATAGTTTCGCAAACCAGCCCATCGATTCTGAATCACAAACCATGATGAGAGCACGTTCTAAAGTCTTGACAAAGTCAGCAAGTGAAATGAATATTGTATATCCCCCACAATTGAGTTGGGTTCGGTATTGCATTTCATGAGTAACCATGACTTGCAGAAGAATAGTAACAAACGAGTCTATTCGCCCAACTTGCCTTGACTTAATCTGCGTTTTTGATGTATTATCAGAGAACAAATTACTCGCCCTGACGCACCACTTTAACCAGTTTAATCTAGGACAAACAATGAGTTAATTAAGCATCAAGTACTGCAACAGCCCATTGTCAAATGCACAATGTAAATATATATACGATTATTTTAAACGTTCCATTATTGCCCACTTATAGACGCGAATGCAGAGCCTTTCACCGCCCACACAAAACATGAACATAGTGTCCACCCTTCGGAACATGATCACGCGAGAGGGCTTGCTGAGGTGAGTGGTGCCAAAGGTATATCATATCGAGTGATCACTGTAACCTCCGACCTGCAGACCCATTCGGGGAGCCAGTGCTGTGGTACTGGGCGCTGGGCCAGCGCACTCGCTGTACTTTGCCGCCTACGAGATGACCAAGGAGCTGACGGCCAAGTTCACATCAGTGAGAAACCTCAACTACGGTAAGGTTCCAAAGTTTTCCTGCGCCCATGGCTTCTGCTAATCAACCTCAAACATTGCAGTGATTTCGGGAGTAGTGGCTACCCTCATACACGACGCCATCTCTAGTCCCACGGACGTGATCAAGCAGCGGATGCAGATGTACAACTCACCGTACACATCGGTGGTATCCTGCGTACGGGATATCTACACGAGGGAGGGCTTCAAGGCCTTCTACAGGTCATACGGCACGCAGCTGGTCATGAATCTACCATATCAGACAATACATTTTACCACATACGAGTTTTTCCAGAACAAAGTAAGTATACCCCCACGTACTTACTCTCTTTATATCTGATGATCTTCGTGTGCATGACAGTTGAACCTGGATCGCAAATACAATCCACCAGTGCACATGGCAGCGGGTGCAGCGGCCGGTGCCTGTGCGGCGGCTGTGACCACGCCACTGGACGTGATCAAGACGCTGCTCAATACTCAGGAGACTGGACTGACGCGCGGCATGATCGAGGCCAGCCGAAAGGTGAGTATGGTGCTATTAGAACTTGGGGAACTGCTTGTCACCTGCCAAATGTTTCTACAACTGCCCTAAATCGCATTTCACGATATTTAATTGGCTGAGCAAGTCGTGGGTCACATTAGCTCCATGTCGCGTTAGTTGAAACGTTGTATCCAATGCCCTTTGCCCTCTTGCAGATCTACCACATGGCCGGTCCATTGGGCTTCTTCAGGGGCATGACCGCCCGCGTTCTGTACTCCATGCCCGCCACGGCCATCTGCTGGTCGACGTACGAGTTCTTCAAGTTCTACCTGTGCGGCTTGGACGCTGATCAGTACAAATCGTCAATTACGGGCAGTTCGGAGCCCCGCAAAGCGGACTACGTGCTGCCCAGGACTACGGATGAGGAGCAGATCGATCAGGATCGCGAGGCGGCGAAGGAGAAGGAGAAGGACACCGCAGCGACCCTGCACTCCGCCCCGACCTCGGTCAATGCCTCCGGTGCCATCAAGACGGTGTGCGAGCTGTCGACGCGACCCGCCGGGCCCACAATCAACCTGCACACGCGGCACACGGACGTCAAGAGTCCCTACGAAAGGGGCTTCAGCACGTAGGCGCCGCCAGTGGGCGTGGCCGCGAGCGGGGCCCGCGTTCGAAACGTTTGCAGCAGCAGCGACAGCTAAACCTAAGCGTAGCTATTAGTTGGCGGTAGGGAATGGGGTAGCTGGGCTGGAAATTGGGGCCTCTAGGGCAGGTGGGCGACACGGCGTTCGAAACGCCTGCCGTTCCGCCGACCACCGCCTGGCCACTGCCCCACTTCCAGTCCACCCGAACCCAGCTGCTTGTATGAATACTCTGCGAGGAGTCGGTGAGAGAGTTTTATCACTCCATAGTCGGAGGTTAAATCGTAGTTGTTGTTCTGCACAAAACTCTCGCTCTCACACGCAACACGCAAAACTCCACACATACACACACACAAGAAACACACACACCTTTACACCTCCCACACACACAAACAATGACAGTTTTAGGCAAAGTGCGAAATTCTTGTTAAAAGTATATGCTATTGATAATATTGTATCTATGTTATTTCGAAATGAGAGAACCTTCTTGTAAAATACTATTACCTATGTATTACAACCTTTGATTTACTACATTTATATATATTTTTTTAACCAATTTTCAAATGATATATGCATATATTTATGTTGATCGTTGTAAACTAATCAAGAGCAAAAATGTAAAGCACACACGCGCGAGCAGCAAATTCAATAATTTGTAATCAAATTACACCCAACTCTTCAAACTGAGATGTTACAAAATATAACGAACAGCAGATACAGCTCCCAGAGAACTACGTCTCCCCCAGATTGCCCAATCTATACACCCGGTACTAACTAGCCAGCCCCATGTAGAGCAGTAGCCTAGCTATGTCTGTTGTCCTTGCTCCAGGCACTCGACTGCAATTGCTTACAGCTGCACGATCTTTCCCATCCGCTGCAGTGTTTTAATCCATCACCCAACACCCACCACACATCATCCTCGTCTCAGTGCTACAGTTCTCCATCCTTGAGCAGCGAACGCAGTCTAGTGCCGGGGATCAGGACGAGCCGGAATATACAATAATACATCATATTATTACGTTCACTGTTATTTTTGTTTATATATATGCATAATATATATATATCTATATCTACATATATGGATATGCTACACCGGCGATTATTAAACTGTAAGGTGTAGCGCTAAATTACAATTTTATTGTTAAAGAATTCAAACGAAAACAAGCGGAAACAAAAGCAAAAACCATTGGCAAGCGAAAGGCCCATTAAACGGATGAAAGAAAAGATCACTTGTTTTATGTCAAATGCATTAACAACAATTGCCTTTTATTGTGTCCGATAACAGGTTGTTCGTTAGCTAGAGAATTGAGTCCAGGCCCCGGCGACGAGAGCGCTGCGACAGGATTGGACGGGGCTTGTAGAGATCATCGTTGGTGTACCGCTGCTGCTGGCAGAGCTTCTTGCTGAGTCGCCTGGCGGACAGGGCGTCTGCTGAATAAAGAAGCACTGAATAAAGGAGTCACACGCATTCAAGGGAATCGCTCGAAGCATCAACAGAAAGCGGGCAAAGGAGGCGGAAAAACGCGCGGGAACCGCTTACCCAGCTCGATTGCGATTTGGTTAGGACTAGTGTTTGCTTCATACAGCTAGATTAGTTTACATTATAATGTGGATGCATGTGGAGGAGAAAATAGAGGCGGTAGAGAATAACAATGAGGATGAGCATGAGATATGTAGATCAGAGTCGCAGGGTGGATCGATTTGTGCTGATTATACATTTTATTCGCCACTTATACTTGCTGATCGAAACGTTAAGATGTGGGACAAGCTGATAACATCGATCCACCCCTTGGTGTGGGTTAGCAAAAGAGAGATTCCAGGAACACATGTTCGTATAGACACTAGATTGCTACACCAAATGAAACTTAGCAATGATACAGTACGCACCATGCTCCTGCTTCTCCAATGCCTCGTTCTCCTTGGAGTTTATGCTGGCGTCAGATGGCGTTGGCGATGACTTCGGTTCGTCCCGTCGCAGTCTCTTTGCCGGACTACCGGAGGTGCTGCTAGTCGGACTTCTAAGCTGCGGCGGTGTCGACTCCCGCACCACTCGATGCTGCTCCTGCAAGCTGCTCCGTCTTCGCTTGGATATGCTCCGTCGCAGGGCTCGTACATCTACTGCCTCTTCCTGCGTTCCATCCGCGCTTAACCTGTTTAGCAAATTCTTTCGATCCTCTATGAGTTGATTGATGAGCTGCAGGCGGGTCTTAAACTCGTCTGTGTTTTCTTCGAAGTGGGTCACAATGTCGGCACCTAGTTCGTCGCTTTGCTCATTCAAGATTGGGACTGGTGTGGCAGGTTTGTCAGTTTCCTTCGGCAGATCCTCCACTTGGTCGATTTCGGCAGGTTCCTCGGCGGACTCTTCAGGAGGATTTTCCGGTATGCTTTTCTGGGCTGGCATATTCTCTTCCACATTGTTTTCCGCTTTTTCGTCTGCTCTGCTTTCCACGGCTGGCAAGTCAGGTACGGAGTCAGCTGAGGTCTGAGGCTCTACACTTGGCACTTCATCTTGCGAAGCGCACACGTCTTGCCCCGCCTCCAGTTCTGGTTCTTCCGGCTGACTCTCCGCCTCCAGTATGTCAATATCTTCGGGTTCAGGCTTACTGCTCTCCGCTGCTTTATGTGACTGGCCTCCAGCAGTCAGTTCAACAAAACTGCTCGACGATTGCTGCAGGATGTCGCTAACGATGACAACACCACTGGCACTATTTGCCGCATTGTCGCAAGCACCGTTGCTGCTGCCGTTGGAGTTTCCATTCGTGCCGTTACCATTCTCCACAGCCGCATCTGATTTCACTGGAGCTGCTGACACCTCTGGCTGGGAGTTCTTGGTCGGACCGCCGGAACTGGGAGGCTTACCCTCATCGTTTGAGTCGGAGCTACGACGCTGCTTATATTTTGCTTTGCTTTCGCTGTGATCATCGTGGATCGCTTTGTTCTCCGCACTTCCCGAAGAGTTCGATTTGTTACGGTCACGGTCGCGGCCCCGATCGTGATCTTTTCTCCTCGAAGACGAGGAGGAACTGCTACTTCTGTGGTGACTGCGACTTTGACTGTCCTTTTCCCTTTCCTTGTCCTTTTCCTTATCCTTGCCTTTATCTCGATCCGATCGTGATGAGGATGAACTGGACTTGTGTTTTTTGTGTGAGGAGGATTCGTGGCGAGATGATGAAGAGGTTCCCGAGCGCTTGGATGAGGACGACTCTCGATTACTCCGGCTTGACGACCTTGAGGAGCTGTTATCATTCTTGGAGCTACTACTCTTATGTTTCGAGCTGGAGGAGTTCGATGAGGAGTGCTTCGAGCTGGAACTCGAGGAATGTTTGCTGTGAGATTTGTCGCGACTACGATCACGGTCCCGATCTCTGCTCCTGCGTCGCTGTTTATCGTCTGAGTGGCTGTGGTGTCGCCGATCCTTTTCCTTGTCCTTGGACTTAGAATGGCTCTTTGATTGCGATGACGCGGACGCTGGCGACGCGATGGCCTCACACGATTTGGAAACAGCCTCTTTCGGTGCTTCCAATCCCAGCTCTGGGGGTTTTTCCTCCTTGACTTCAGTTGTTGCTGATTGCTCATCTTCTTGTTTGACATCCGCGTTTTCATTGTGTTGTTTATCCCGAGTTTCAGTCTCTTTGGGTGTCGCAGCCAGCTCTAGGAAGGATCCGTTACTACCTTCTGCCCTTTGGGGCGTTAAAGGTGGATCATTTTTTGGTGGGGCTGGCGGAGGAGGAAGTTCGACTTGTGGTGGTGCTGGAGGAGGAGGCGGGTCAACTTCAGCTGGTGCTGGTGGAGGGGGTGGTTCCACTGCAGGTGGTGCTGGTGGTGGAGGTGGCTCAACTGTAGGTGGTGCTGGTGGGGGAGGTGGATCGATATTAGGTGACGCTGGTGGTTGGGGCACTGGAGGCGGCTCAACTGTTGGTGGTGCCGGCGGAGGAGGCTCTACAATTGGCGGCGCTGGCGGCGGAGGAGGCGGCTCAGTTTTTGGCGGGGCTGGAACTTGTACAGACTCCGGTACTATAGACTCGATACTGGCATTGTTGGCGTCGTCTATGTTCGCCTTCACCTCAGACATAATCTCATCCTCAATGGAAAGAATTTGAGGGCCTGTGCTAGTGGTCTCCGACACAGAGTTCTTTCGCTCAGTACCTGCAGGAGAAACAAAATGTAGAAGCTAACTACCGCTTTGTGGCGCATGGCAAACCCACCTTCGAAGGTAATGGCATCCTGTTTGATGTCGAAGTGAAGCTGGCGACCTTCGCTTTGCCCCGTTCCAGCACTAGCATCGCAAGAGTTTTCGTAGAACTTTGGCATTTGCGCCTCCTCGCAAATGTTTTCCGGCTCTCCGCTGTTGTGTGCTGCCGTATGCTGCTGGCCATCGGCTATAGATTCAGTGGAGGACGCGATGGTCAGGCGACTGTCACTGGATACCTGCGAGAGTTGTGACGCCTGCGAGACGCCGTTCACCGAATCCGAGTTGTTCAAGGAGACGTTGCTTATCTCCTCCTTGATGGCCAGTGTTTTCCGCTCGCTAACTAGCTCGTAAGAGGGCGAGGTGTCCTCGTCGTCTACTCCGGGCGGCAGCTCGTCGTCCCTTAACTCCGACTTGACGGTGGCCCGATCGGAGTCCGGACTTATCTGCTCCAGGTCCGTGGGCAGCAGGCCGGCCGTGGTCTCCACATTGAGCAGGCTGCTGCCGTTCAAGTGGCCAGCAAATGGCGGCAATGGCGGAGCAGGCAGCATGGCGGGTCGCGCTGGCGGAGGCGGCGGTGGTGTGATGCCCAGGTACTTGTAGACAATGCTCTCGATCTTTGGCTCGAATATGGTGGCCACCTTGGGATTGACCACCTGGTCCACGATTTGGTCCACTCCCTTGTCCAGGACATCGGAGCTGAAGCAGTCAATGTGATTACGTTACCAAGGCCCCGCCAAAAGCATACTCACTCCAGTAGGTGCTTGCGCAGCCTCTCACGCAGCTGGACCTTGTTGGTCTCGGGCGTCCAGTGCTGCCTGGCCAGGAAATCGTTGACCGCCGTCTCCACCCGGGTGCGCACATTCTGGTAGGCGGGCTTCGTGTCCACGTCCGCCAGGCAGCAGTTGAAGCGGAATTCGTCGAAGACGCCCTGCGACTTCACCTCGGCAATCAGCGTCTTGATAAAGTCGTCCATGGTCCTTTGCCCTTGCGATTCGTGTGCTGTTGCTTGCCGCGACACCCGTGAGTGTCGTGGAAATCCAGGATAAACGTCGAGTTTGTCTTTACATGCGTTTACATGTATGTACATATGTTTACGCTAGGGATGGCCGCTCCCTGACTGGATTCGTGAGTCGTGCGTGAGCGGTAGGGATGCCAACATTTCAGATTTTCTAGCCAGCTTAGCCGACTTTCAGATAAAGATACTTTAATCATTTTTACTTGCTGAAAAATGGTGAATAAAGGGTAAAAAATTAAATACAAGTGCAACTGAGTTTGAAATCGCATTACATTTTAAGGCTCTATTGCTTTTAATTACTTATACCGCATTACAAATTTATGTCACATAATACTACATTCCAAATTAAGAACTGAAATGTACATATTGTTATAGAATAATTTAGGCGTTCAAGTTGTTTTTGTTAAGCTGTAGACATTTAGTATGAGTTCAAAACAAAAATATTAGGGTTTAGAATACCACAATGCATTACAGTATTTAAACTGCTATTGCTCACAGTTCTTTACTAATAGTTTTGCATCACCATTGTATAACTATTATATAGATAAAACAATGTAATGTGCCAATTTATACTTATTAGTGTTTGAAAAAGTACATCTACAGTAAGCACTTGTTGAATTTAATTGAAAATATATACATAGCGCTTTAGTAATACCTTTTTTTGCTTTGTCCCACTGTGCACAACGGAAGGTGTCTTTGCTAAATGTTATCGATAGAATGTGAACGCCCCATTTTGTATCGAACGCATCGATTCATCGGCAGAGTCATCGATATCTCCCGCGATGCCCACGGTTGCAATCGAGGTTTTGGCGCACGCGAAGCCTCTGTGCTCTTGGAAATTCTCAAGTTAATGGTTGTGTTTGATTGGCGAACGCGCGATTAAACTGGACCGCAGAATGAAGCTGAGCACGGACGCGCACTCCGAGATCGAGGGCGACGGTGCCCACGGCAATGTGCTGTGCAATTCCGCGTCCGATTCCCTGGCCGGCACCGACGAAGTGGCTGCGGGCAACGACGAGTCGGCGGTGGCCACAGAAGGCGACGATGCTGAAATACCGCAGGATGCCACCAACAGCACTCCCGTGCGTCGGCTGTCCAAGCCGCATCCCGGCCAGAGCGTCGCGGAGCCAGCGGGGGATGAGTCCGAGTTGGAGAGTCAGCGGCGGACGCCAGTCCAAAAACAGCGTCTGTCCATGGTGAATAGTGAGTGTAACAATGGCGCAATTTACCCCGCCCTATGCCGTCCATATGCTAATATATCTGTTTCTGCGTGCGCGCCTGTTTGTGCTGTAGGGAAACGAGATCTTATCAACTTGCAGTCGGCCCTGAGCCCCAAATATATTGGTTATGCCAATGCCAACTCACCCACGCCGCTATCGGATTCTGATGACACGATACGCACGACGAGGCGACGTGTTAACCAAGCGGCGGTTCTGAATACCAGCAACAGTACCAGCGAGACCCTGTCCCGTGACAGTGCGTCACCAAGGACCACCGGGGGAGGAGGAGGAGGAGGTGGTGAAAGCGGTGGAGGCGGTAGCGCTAGTCAGCTGCTCAGCAAGACCTATATGAGCCCCATTGAGAAGCTGCTAATCAAGAACGGCGCCAGTTCACCAAACAGCACCGGTTTCGAGGCGGACTCTGAGGACCTGGTCATACGGCCACCCGTTCGCAAGCAGCTCAAGCGCAAAATGAAGAGAATGCCCAAGTCGAAAGTGTCCCTTGACCTGGAGCCGGAAAAGGTAGATGTCGAAAAGCCAGTGAAAACAGAGCCAATAGACGGGGAAGTTGACCTGGCAGAAGAGGCCCCACATTACGAGGCTGAAACTTCCACGATCTTTATTAAACCAGAGACTGAGGCTGAGAACGAAGCAGCCGTAGATGTTCTTATAAAGCAAGAGGATACTACCAGTTTAGATATTGTTAACAATCCAGTAGAGACCACGCCCATTCTTGTCATTGAAGAGCCGAAAGAACTGGAAAAAAGTACAGAAGAACTGAAATTTGCATTGCCATTGGCCGCCTCCACAGAGGTGGACCTGAAATCTCCGCCTGACTTGAGCTCCACGGCGCTCGGCACCTCCATCAAATCCCCCTCCTCCGTGAGCATCGATAGCGCCAAAGGCCTGTCCATAGTCACTGATCCCGGTTGGCCCACCTACCAAGTTGGTGATCTGTTTTGGGGCAAGGTCTTCTCGTACTGCTTCTGGCCCTGCATGGTGTGTCCGGATCCGCTTGGCCAGATTGTGGGCAACATGCCGAGCCATCCTCAGCGCTTATCCGTAGACAACGCCATCGTTCCCATTCAAGTGCATGTGCGCTTTTTCGCTGACAACGGACGTCGCAACTGGATTAAGCCGGAGAACCTGCTGACCTTTGCCGGACTGAAGGCTTTCGAGGATCTACGCGAGGAAGTGCGAATCAAGAATGGACCGAAGAGCGCCAAGTACCGTCAGATGGTGCCCAAGCGGACAAAGATTGTTATCTGGCGCCAGGCCATAGAGGAGGGGCATGTTATGACCCAGATCCCGTACTCCGATCGTCTCGAAAAATTCTACCAGACCTACGAGAACGCGGTGTAAGTAGAGCAACTCTCACTTTCCCTATTACCACAGTGAGTACAATGAAATTGTTTGCCTTTTCAGCACTCTAAATAGACAAAAACGCAATCGAACCAAGTCTATGATGCAGGACACTTCCGACGTGGGCAGCAGCCTGTACGACTCCACGGACAACCTGCACAACAAGCAAGTCACGCAGTTGTTGGCCGTGAAGCGAGAACGCTCAGAGTCGCCCTTTAGTCCCGCTTTTTCTCCCGTGAAGAGCAAAAACGAAAAGCGGGTCAAGCGGCGAAAGCTGAGCAATGGCAACGAAGCGGATACTGGCAGCACCAGCATGGCAGTAACTCCTTCCCAGACCGAAACCGCTTTGGAAAAGAACCACACGCCTGAGGGCTCCATTTACGAGAATCCCGAGTTCAGACAGCTCTTCGATGCTGTCAAGGAATACGTTATGGTGCACCGGTCCGAGGAAAAAGTGGAGAAGGTTCTGCTCGCCGTGGTCAGCAATATCTGGTCCCTGAAGCAAATCCAACTGCGTGAGCTGGAACGCGACTTAGCCAGCGGAGAAATGGAGGAGCCATTGGGTTCTTCGGTGGTAGGTCGTGGCAGTGGAGTTGGCACAATCAAACGGCTCTCGAATCGCCTTAAAACCATGATGGTGCGCCGTAGCATGACCCCAGTGGTAACTCCGAGTACAACGCCGGCACCATCGGAGCCAGATCGTCGTCTGTCGGAGGCGCCGAAGCCCAAGAAGCCCGTCAACCGGCCCATAGAAGAAGTGGTTGAAGACATCTTGCAGCTGGACAGCAAGTACCTCTTCCGTGGACTTGGCCGCGAGCCCATTTGCAAATATTGTTACCAGGCGGGATCCGATCTTGTGCGCTGTTCGCGCAGCTGCTCGAGCTGGCTGCATGCCGACTGCCTGGAACGAAAGGAGACAGGAGCTCCGATGCCCAAAGTAGGCAGTCGAAAGGCCTTGGTCATTTCACCCACATCGAAATCTCCCAGTCCCGATGAGGAGCATGTAACGGCCGACGCCAAAGTGGTTGCCGGCGGTACATCATTGGTTTGCCATGAGTGCAATGTGGGCGAAACGGAA
Source organism: Drosophila erecta (assembly GCF_003286155.1). NCBI lineage: Eukaryota > Metazoa > Arthropoda > Insecta > Diptera > Drosophilidae > Drosophila > Drosophila erecta. Next base: position 4,430,509 of record NW_020825194.1, read on the forward strand.
GGCTGTGTTATTTGCCACCAAGTTGAATCACCAGCTGTACCAAGCACACCCATGAAGGAGGAGGCACCATCGCACAGCCCAATCGAAGATAAACTCCTGACATGCAGCCAACCTCTGTGTGGCAAGCGGTTTCACACGAGTTGCTGCAAATATTGGCCGCAGGCGAACAGCAGTAAACTCTCGGCGCGTTGCCCACGGCACGTGTGCCACACGTGCGTCTCTGACGATCCCAGCGGCAAGTTCCAGCAGCTGGGCAGCTCTAAACTGGCCAAGTGTGTTCGCTGCCCGGCCACCTATCACCAGGACTCACATTGCATTCCGGCCGGCACCCAAATGCTCAACGCCACCCACATAATCTGTCCGCGGCACAACATTGCCAAGGCGGATGCCCATGTCAATGTTCTGTGGTGCTACATCTGCGTCAAAGGTGGCGAACTGGTATGCTGCGAAACGTGCCCCATTGCTGTGCACGCCCACTGCCGGAATATTCCCATCAAGACCAACGAGAACTACATATGCGAGGAGTGCGAGAGCGGTCGACTGCCGCTTTACGGCGAAATCGTGTGGGCGAAGTTCAACAACTTCCGCTGGTGGCCGGCCATCATCCTGCCGCCCACCGAGGTGCCCAGCAACATACTAAAGAAGGCTCACGGCGAGAATGACTTTGTGGTGCGGTTCTTTGGCACCCACGATCATGGCTGGATTTCGCGGCGTCGCGTATACCTCTACATCGAGGGGGATACGGGCGATGGTCATAAGACAAAGTCTCAGCTGTTTCGGAACTACACCACCGGCGTGGAAGAGGCGTCGCGCTTCCTTAAGATCATCAAAGCCCGCCGGCAGGAACAGGCCATTGGACGTCAGAGTGGTGTTAAGCTCCATCCGCCTCCGTATGTGAAAATCAAGACCAACAAGGCGGTGCCGCCGGTGCGATTCACCCAGAATCTCGAGGATTTGAGTGCTTGTTACTGCCAGCCGGGCGACGAGCATCCCTGTGGCCCGGACTCCGGCTGCCTTAACCGCATGCTGTTCAATGAATGCAATCCGGAGTTCTGCAAGGCGGGCAGTCGTTGTGAGAATCAAATGTTTGAGCAGCGCAAGTCGCCACGTCTGGAGGTGGTCTACATGAACGAGCGGGGATTCGGACTCGTCAACCGGGAGCCCATTGCCGAGGGAGACTTTGTCATCGAGTACGTGGGCGAGGTGATCAACCATGCCGAGTTCCAGCGGCGCATGGAGCAGAAGCAACGGGGTCGGGACGAGAACTACTACTTCTTGGGCGTGGAAAAGGACTTCATTATCGATGCGGGTCCCAAGGGCAACTTGGCCAGGTTCATGAACCATTCTTGCGAGCCTAACTGCGAGACCCAAAAGTGGACCGTCAACTGCATCCATCGTGTGGGCTTATTTGCCATCAAAGACATTCCAGCGGTATGTTCGAATGGCGCTGATCCCATAGTGATAGCATATCTAATGAAACTGCCTCTTCCAGAACACGGAGCTCACCTTCAACTACCTGTGGGACGACCTAATGAACAACAGCAAGAAGGCCTGTTTCTGCGGAGCAACGCGGTGTTCCGGCGAGATCGGTGGCAAACTCAAGGATGGCGCAGTTAAGGTAAGCTGTGCAAAAGAAATACACAATTTGCAGAGCGGCTAACCTAGCTTTAAATCTATTCTGCTTCTAGGAAACCAATGCGCAGACAGCCAAGGGAAAGGCCAGTGCCAAGCTGAAGCAGATACGGCGGGGAAAAGCATCCGTCGTTCGCATCCACGTGAAGGCTAAGAAGGCTCCCAAGGTTAAACACATAAGTGCGGATGATGAGCCGATAGATGTGAGGAATGAGTAATAGATGGCTATTAGACAAGAATCGCTCAAACTAAAGCAACTTTTTTTAACATTACATTATTGTTGTACTATGAATCATTAGTTTTAGCTTGCACCGCATGTATTTATTTCCTAAAAGTTATGACCATGTTTTTTAGACAATCTCTAGTGCAGATTTTGCTGCTGATCGATGTTGTGAAAATAAAGGGAGAAGATTATGGTATAAGCTGTTCTATTATAATGTTATAAAGTTTAATCAATCAGTTCAGTATAGTTGATATTGTTTTCGCATATAGAAAAGGTTTTTAAAATATACATTAGAAATTTGTTCATATTTCACTGTTTGTCGCTTAGTTACAGTAAAGCTAGCACTTTGGCATATATAAACTCGTATGACTATAAAACTAGACATATCTAAGTCTAAGATCTAGGAGTACGCACTTTAAACTTAAGTGGATATGCACTATACAAGGATAAAAAATGAGTGCCAAAAATAAAGCGAGCCCCCTTTGTTAAGGCGTTGCAGTAAAGTAACCCGAGTTGAATTTTGGCACAATTGCGTCGATCTTCTTCACGATCGAGTTGAGCGACTCACGAGACATCTCGTAGAGCGTGTTGAGTGAGATCAGGCGCATGCCCTGCTGGTTGCACACCTCGATCACAGACCATTTCTCCAACAGTTTCAGGCAGTTGCGCACGGAGTCCGTTGATATGCTTTCGGCTGCAAGTGGGAAACATGCTCGATGGCATTAGGTGTAACTATAGATTCATTCAGCTCGTCTTACCATAGATGCAGCTGCCGCGCTTGACTTTACTGCTCAAGTCATTGATCACAAAGTTAATAAATTCGGACTCCAGCATGGAGTTTTTGTGCAGTATTTGCAGGGACTGCGCCACCGTCACATACGTCCAGGCGAAGGGCGCCAGCACCTCGCAAATGTAGCGCTGCTGCGCCAGGCTTTCGCTGGCGAACAACAGCTTGGGTTCATCCGCGTCCCCATTGCGCGCATCGTCGTCGTCATCCTCGTCAAGGCAGTCGGCCAGGCTGTTGGCCAAACGCCTGCACTCATCCGCATTCGGCAAATCCCCGTGCAGCTGTAGGGCATTGAAATCAGATTATAATCAAATGAGAAATGAGGCTAAGTGGCTTGTAGAATATACACTACCTTTTCGGACAGAACGCAACCACTGATCAAGAGGTCGTCCAACTGTTTGTACAGCAAATTCTCCAGCACCTGAGTCGGTTTGTTCAGAATAAATTCGTAGCGATAGATCTGGCAGTTTTCCAGAGCGGTATCTATCAGCTTTTTGCGAGACACCGCGGCGTCTTTCTTGTTCTCCGTTTCCGGAAGCAGGGAGTGGAAGGTGGTCAACAGTATCGAACTGAGGGCAAAGTGCGGGGTCAGCATGTTCGAGTAGTAGGCCAGCTCAATAAAGCTTTCCACTGAATTCACAGCCTTAATCACTAAACGCCCATTCTCATCCCGAGTGCGAGTCACAAGACCTAGGCAATTCAAATTCAATTAGCCAGGATACCAGACAAAATATCAACGGTCAGACTACCTAAGCCAAGCAGGTCACAGGCATATGCCACTATCTGCGAGGATTCCCCGGAAAAACCAATGTCCTTGCAGCCCGATAACGAGTTTCGCAAGTCGTCCAGTGCCTCGGCCAGCATTTGTTCCTCGGCGCCGTTCCTAAAGCGGGTGAGCAGCAAAAAGGCTAACGCATTGGTGGACATCACGGAGGTGGCTGCGGCGCAGTCAAAGACCACCTGGCGCGAGATGCTTTCGATCAGATTACGGTGTTCCTCACACACAACATCGGTGCCGTACAACGAGGAGGTGGATTGGTTGTGCTGCAGGACCCTGAGATAAAAGAGCAGTTGGTATATGTATGACAATATTAAATGAATCACAAAAGAAGCATAACGTCGAAGCAGACAGTCAAAAACACAGGAAATCATATCAAATCATCTTCAGCAGCGTACCTGGCAGATGGTTTGTAGACCTTGGCAATGTTGCCATCCTCCCGTGCTATCTTGTTGTACGAGTTGACCAGCTCACGTATCGAGTAGGGCTCGTTAAAGTCGATGCGCATGAGGCCGTAGTTCGATTTCAAGGCCTTCCAAATGCCCGAAATGGCCTTACCGAATGACTCGGGTATCTTCTTTTCGCCTTTCTGCTCGCGCACAAAGTTCCCGTCGACGAGACGCTCATAGTTCACGGAAACTGGTACCAGCAGTGCGTCAGGTATGCTGCCGTCCATGAAGGCGTTCACAATCACAGAAAGAATGCCGCCCTTGGGCATGCACGGCTTGCCAGTGCGCGTTCGTCCTCCCTCGATGAAGAACTCGACATTGTGGCCCTGCTTCAAGGCGTGGGTGAGATACAGGTGTAGAGCAGCCCGATAAAGCACGTCCTTCTTGCCCTCCACAGGATCAATCTTGCGTTTGATGAAGAAGGCACCCAAGCCACGTAAAAGTCCACCAAAGACGGGTATTTGCAGGTTGTTGCCAGCGGCCACCAGCGGACTGCGTATATCGTTATTCGTGAGTATCCACGTGACCATGATGTAGTCCAAATGGCTGCGATGTAGCGGCACAAAGATCAGCGGAGTGCCCGGCGATCGCTCAGTGGCTGTTTTGAGCATCTCGATCTGCTTCGTGTTCGTGACGACGCCGGAGAGGAAGCAGGGAAGCAACTTGTACAGGATCCAGGAGGTGAAGGCCAACAGGCCATTGTTCAGGGTGGAGCCCATGTCCTTCAGTATGCTAATGGCGCGCTGCTCCTGCTTACGCAGAATGGACTGGTAGGATATGCCCCTCTTCTCGTCCTCCTCCTCCTGCGCATCCTGATCTCCACTAGCACTGCGAGTGAGCAGACGATGACCATTTTTAGCGTACCTCTGCTCCCTCAACGTCTGTTCGGCGGCCTGTTTAATTGCGTGCTTCAGAACAGCATCGTTGTGCACGATCTCGGTGACCTGATGGATGCAGGGCAAGATAAGTACGGGTCTTTAGAGCTTTAAGGGGTCACCCACCTGTCGGTACTCGAACTTCTCGCTGCGCACTACCTGTGCAACATATGGGAAGAGAACGCCCCAGTCGAACAGCTTCTTGAAAGGCTTTTGACCCGACTGCGGAGTCAGCTCCAACATATTCTGCGTCCCGATGCCATGAGCCACCGAATTCTGCGTCTTGGGCTCCTGCAAAGAAACGATCGGAACGATTCAGTGATTGTGATGCAACTGGCGTGCATATAGACGTCATGTAGACAGGTGAATTGGTACCTCGAACCAGCCGCGAGCGTGAAACTCCTTCAGAGTCATTATAGCTACGAGATTCTACTGTTCTACAGCACTTTCTTATTGTAAATTCAGAATTTACGCATTTCCATGCGCCCGGCTTTTTTTTGCAGGAAATCGACGGCCGATAGGTCCTGCTCAGCTTTCAGGACTGTTATCGATTGGCAGGACGAGGTGGCAACGCCGCGAGCATGCAAACTTTTGGAAAAACTATTTTTGAACATTTGAAACTTAGTTTAAACTTTTATTTGTAAAGAGCGATAGAGTTAAAAACCAATGTTATTAATTTTAATGAATGTCATTAAGCTGCATTTTTGGCAAACTGGTTAATCACTTTGCGGACTTTGACTGAATTGCAATACGGTTACGGTATTTACAATTCATTGAGTGGAAATGTTTTCTTATCTGTGATACTAGACACTCCTGCAATTGCGTCACGGCGTGTAGTATGCGGTGGGGTTACCGTTAATGGTGGATGGGTGCCTGATAGGCGGGGAAACTTACATTGGATGATCGCAAAGTGACCAGGAGATCGCTGCGTATGGTGTTGATCTTGCTGAGGTAGCTCGTCCGGTAGCTTAGATTCAGATTCAGATTGGGAAACAAGCCAGCGATGATTACCGGTGCCCTGCAATCATAATCGGACCGGGATGGCGTTACAATCAATCAGTATAAGTAATTAAAATAGCACCAACGTTGGTGGTGCTGCAATCAAATCAAGAGCACGCAATTAACAATACAACACCTCTTCGATTATTTTTCGTGTACTTGAGCGGTCGGCAGTCCAACTTCGCCAGAGTTCATTAGCCCATCGCAGTCATCAGCGTGTATATATTTTTATATGAAAAGTGGGGTATGTTTTTAAGTAGTGCCGCTATTGATAAGTTTAGTTGTTCATAAAAAATGGCGCAGAATTGAACTTTGAGCGCGCTTTGTATGGCTTTCATGCATACAATTGTATCATCATATTCACTTGAAAATCAGCTGACATGTTCATGCGTTAAAATTATTTTGCTACTGTGTAAAAACATACATATAAACGATTCTCAAATGCTATATATGAAACATTATTTCTGACAGCTTGTTTATAATTTCCAATATAATTCTAAGTTATTTGAATACTAAAAGGGAACGGTTAATTGTCTCTTAATCTTTAGGTGAACTTGAAAGCATACTTCAACTATCAAAACTAAGTATATATAAAATGAATTACATAACCATTCGCTTTTACGGTAGTATTACGTTGAAAAGCACGTTTTCTCTCATCAAGTTTTTAAATAGCCCAATCTGTTTACGCTGAATTATTTTGTCACGGAACCTTTTCTTGATTAGACGACTACTCAATTGCAAAGAGAACTTGTAAAGAAATTCCAGCATTTATACGCCTTAAAATATAAATTTGTGGAATTTTGGAGCCGAATGCCAAATTCGATTTGCTATAAAGCATAAGCTAAACAATAACACAATGAAGATAGTGTTTCCTGCTCTTTTCAAAGCAATAAGTTCAAAAATGTTCACTGAATTTTAATTAGAGGACAGTGCTGCCAGACACGCAGCCGCCGATGTGGCCAGACTGGAAAGGATAAAAACCGTTAGATTACAGACGCTCAAAAGCAGCTGATTAAAGTTCAACAAACTCTAAGTTTACAGAGCAAAACAATTGCATTTAGTAATGTTTCGAATTCACTGCAATAAGTGCTTTCGACGCCGCAACGTTGAGCCAACGGTGATCTTCCACATGACTCAGTGCCAGCACGTCATTTGTGCCTCCTGTCTGAGCGAATCCTCGCCAGAAAAAAAGTGCCCAGTGTGCAAGCGAGATCTGCGAGCTCTTCCGATAGACAGGAATTTGCCTCCCAACGTGGCCAACTACTTCGAGGATCCGCTTCGATTCCGGCAGCTCTACCGCAAGGTCAGCAAGTTCCAGGCAGACCAACGGGCATCGGACAACCTGGGATTCTATCGCCAGATGCAGGCGCACGAGAAGAACGAGCGCCGCCTGAAGGGCTTCTGCAAGATGGAGGCGCAGTTCAACCAGCAGATCCAAAAGGAGAAGGAACGGATCGCCGAGCTACGCGCCTACATAAAGTACCACGAGGAGGAAGGCCTCAAGAAGCAGCCAGATGTCTCCGGAGTTGAGAAGCCCTGGAGCTACATGGCACGTCACCTCCGCCCACGGACACCCTCTATAAGCACATCGGATAATACCCAGTCGGATGAGCACATGAAGACCTTCTGTCTGGACTCGGACATGGATTGCCTTGCGGAAGTCGAATCCAACCGATCCGACAAAAAAACCTTTGACGGGCTTATCAAAGATTTTAAAATTTAATCGCATCTTCCACAAAACTAGATTTGTATGTAAGATCAGTACAGTGTAAGACATTTTTATGTTTTAAGTGCTTACGAACTTTAAGCAAAGATCTTAGCATTAATTTTAATCCAGTATACGCAATCTATACGCTAATCTTAAAGTGGACTTCGCAATCATCTCGAGCTGTGGAAAATTTCGCGGGATAAGAGATCAAGATCGAATGTGTTGCTTGGAGGTCTAGGACAAGTGGATTCCCGCTTTGGATTATTTACCTTTATGGCCCACCGATACGAGATGAATGTCACGCTTTCTTTGTGGCCCCCAAGCTGCTCGAAATCCAGCGAGATTACGAGAATGGCAATTGTGAAATCTTAATCAGATAATTGGGTACAAATTTAACAGCGGCAATCGTTCTGATAATTGTTGCCAAGAATGATTTGCGGTCGAAATGTGGGTGGGTGGGGGTTTCGGTGGCTATCACTGCGAGTGCACCATCGCCAATTGCGCCTTGCAAAGAGAGCGCTCGATGGGAAGTGGGTGGTTGGGCGCTAGAAAGGGGAGCTGCTGGGGGCGGGCGAAAGGGTTTGTGCCGGAGTAAACAACACTATTGACGCCCGGTGACGTCAATCGACGACCGATGACCCAGGGCAGCCTCCCAGTGTGAGTTAGCACGTGGATGATAGGCGGAAGTCTAGCAATTTGCATTCCACAGAAGGCCAACTGGACAAGGGGCATTGTGAGTCATGGCCAATGGAGCAACCACCTGTTGTGCGATCGAAGCCAAAACAAAACATAACTACAGTGGAACATCTACAAAGGAATCCATGTATGCATAGCTAACTGCATTAAATCGCATTCGAAATAAAAGTTAGTTTTATCGCTTTGTGGCACTGATAGGATGTTGATGTTGATGTTGATTCAAGCAATGGCAATACAAATTATTTCTTATCAAGAAAGATAAGAATTATAGGAGTATAAGTAAAAATAGAGAAAGCAGAAAATAGCAGTTCATCAAAATTTTTTAAAAAAATATTTTATCAGCTAATCAGAATCATAAGTGTGCACTCAAATTTAATCCTAATCTTTAAAAAATATAAAAATAATTGATTTGTTGTTCATAAATTTGGTCTTTGAACTTTGAGGAGAGCAATCCATTTTTTCACGCCATTAGTATGCAATTAAGTTTAAGGTTTAGTATGCAATTAAAGTTTAAGCCAAAACAACAGCCCATATAGGATAAGAATGAATCCCCAATTGACGACCCACCGAAACTGGGGGAAACTTTTGAGTTAGGCAGGTTCCACTGTGCTTCATTTAGCATGCATTGGATAACTTGCGAGTGCGCCTCTAAAAATAACGGCGCTTCTTCCTCGCCAGCGTTACTTGAACTTGGAGGTTGGGGGCGATACCCACACAGCACACTCCATACACACTATTCACAGCACTTGCGATATGTACAGATAGGCTCGGCTCGGCTTATGGGATTTATTTGGCTTCCATCTGCGCCCATTTGCACTCACCTCGTCTTGGCGAATATGTAGTAGACAATAAGGGCAACTGATGCAATCTCGATGCCGCCGAGCAAAGAAATCTCGGCGACGCGCTGGGCAAAGTTCAGGACGGTCGTCAACATGTTGATGGTGGTGGCTCGGCGATGATTATGCTGCGACCTGGACCCCGGCACTGGATCGGATCGAATGGGCTGGGCAGCAGTGGCACGGTACTACTAGTCAGTGGGATGGGTACACTGATGCTCCGGCATCAGCCGGCGGGCTAGTGATCGGAAGTGGTCTCGGAAACGTACCGACCCCGACGATTAAACGCGACTAATCAGACGCGAGAGCGACCCTTTTGGTGGCAGCGGCCACTACAACTGCACTGCCATCCACTGTGGTGGCAAAAAAATATATGAAAAATGGTGGAGAAGATGGAGATGATGGCCGCGCATCGAAACGCTCCGCTCCAGCGTTCTCTCTTCGTGCTGGCGATGCCGCTCTCGCTCTTCTGGCCGATCGGTGGTGGCTATATGGTATTGCGTTCTACCCAATATAACCAGACATCGGTAGCGATCCGCACATAGAAAATATCGTATGATCCGAGGTTTGAGATTTTGCGCGAGATAGCATCTACACTTTTTTGGCCAGCCCAGCTATAATCGCACAGCTACAAAGTGGGTTTGAAACCGGTTTACTGCTATAAAGCCGTCGCGCAATTACATCGGTTAATTGAATCAAATATATATCCTTTATTCTGGCGCAGCCGTCCGCCTTTGTTTCCCTTTCCTTTTATTCGCCGCACCACAGAGGGATTCTGCTCACTCGGTTGTATTCGCGCGATACGAAGAACCGCGCCAGTCGACCGTTCGCAGTGGAATAAGAGCGGCGACTACGCTCGACGTTTAATTAAATGCCAATTAACGTGTGACAATAAGTGTATGTGCGACCCATGGATGTGCGAACGTGTACGAAGACCAAGATCGGCGGCAGCACGACGATAACGAAAGCTACAGCCGCCACATCTGCTGTTATCAGCACGAGCGGGCGTAGTAGTGTGAGGTATGGTCTGGTGAATGATAAGGGAGGATCGGATCGCTGCCTCGGCAAGTGACCAAAAAGAGAGCCAACTAAATGTGCCTAAGACTAAGAGTTTAATGAGCATTACTGTCGCACTCTATGTATTATGAATAAAATTCATACAACGTTTGTGGTTTATTATAATATAAAAGTGTGTCAGCTCTACTCTGGGGAAAGTAAGTTTACTTCTTGGCCGCTGGCTTCTTGGCGGCGACCTTCTTCTTGCGGGCGGCCAGCAGCTTGGCGCGATTGGCCGCAGCCTTGGTGGCCACATTGGCGAAGTGGGACTTGGCCAGCTCGACGTTCTGCTTCTTGGCCTTGGCCAGCACCTTGGCCACGGTGCGCTTCTCGGCGGCGAGGGCGGCACGACGCTTGAGGACCTCGGCGTATGGGTTCAGCTTGATCAACTGGCGCACGTTGGACAGGGGGTTCAGGCGGCGCACGCTGCGGAACACACGCTTGCGTGGATCGCGCAACACCTTGCGGATCTCCTCGGACTTGAGCAGACGCGACAGATCGGTGTTGGCCATCTTGGGCTGGGGCAGGTTGTAGCCCTTCTTCAAGGTGGATGGCTTCTTCCAGGTGCCGAACAGATCATTCAGGCGGGCGAAGGCCGACTCGGTCCAGATGACGAAGCGACCGACATGACCGCCGGGGGCCAGCTTCAGCAGATTGAGCTTGTCCACGTTGATGGTCTCAATGCCGGGGATGTTGCGGAAGGCCTTGCGCAGACCCTCATCCTTGTCGTAGACCACCAGGGGACCACGGCGAGCGATGCGGCGACGGTCGCGCATGGTACCACGTCCAGCACGGAAACGCTGCGACTTGTACACCTGCGGAATGAATACGAAATAAGTTAATGGTGAGCAATTTTCAGGAATTAGGGAACAGAATTCTTAGCATATCTACGCAATCTATCTAAAAGAACAATTTGATACTCATAAATGTTTTTAATGGGTAAAAGATGTAGCTTTTCTGTTACCACGATGGAAGCCGTAAAACAAGTTTCAATCGTAACGCCTAGAAGAGCATTTTATCTGGCAACGCAGGAGATCCTTGCAAGCTTCTGACCACCAGTAGAGTAGTCAGTTGCTTACACACTGCCGAGTTAGATCTAACCATCCAAAATGTAGGAAAGCTAATAAAAAGATAGTATGTAACATTCAACCATCACAACTCCAGACAAAAACGTTGAAACACGCTGGTTTGACAAATTGCCAAGGCAATATACACAAGGTTAATGGGTATAAACTTTCACTAAGTGGCCTAACATTCTTCAGATCTCTAAAACGTGTCTAAGGTTACCCACCTTCTGGATGTCAGCCCAGATCTTCAGGCGACGCAGGAAGATGACAGCCTGCTTGGTCTTCTGGACCTTCTGCACCTCATCGGACACGACCAGGGGGAACTCGGAGACGCCGTCGATGACATGGCCCTTGGACTGGACCAGAGCGGGCACTCCGGAGGCGGCGATGGCCGACACCAGGGCGTAGCGACGCTGGTTGACATTCACCTTGCGGTGCCAGCGACGGAAGGTCTTGGTGGGGGCGAACATGCGTCCACCACGGCACATGTTGCCGAAGGCACCCTGGCCGGAACGGTGAGTACCGCCACCTCGCACACGGGGAATACGGGCCACAGCGCGTCCGGTACCCCAGGATTCGGCGGAGGTCTGGTGACCTGCAAATAGGAATTCAAACGGGTTAGACTAACACAAAAGAGGAGTTATTCACAGATTACTCACCAGCCAGCTCGCTGACGGCGTAGGCCTGTCGGTTGTTGCGGCGGAGCAGCTGGTGAACCTCGTTGACCACATCCGGACGGATGGGCGCCTTGAACACTGCCGGCAGGCAGATGTTCTTGTCCTTGGCTGGCTCGTTCTTTTCCGTGTACACGGAGACCAATGGCCTGGCGTTGCCTAAGCTCTGAAATTAGATATGGCATTCGGGTTTAGTTCACTGCTCACTGATCTCAAAACACAACAACCGCATTTCGCCACCGCCGCACATTCCAAACACGTGGAGGTTAGGACGACACTTTTACACTATTTTCGCATCCTTTCGTGTGTTAAATTCAATGCTTTGACGTCAGCGGCGGTTGCGGAGTGCTTTGGGCGTCGTTTCTCACCATTTTCGTTGATTTTCAAACCCAATGAAAGGTGTTAAATATTCTGCAAACGCAGATACCGTCCTCTTTTTATTAAGAAGAACGAAGAAAGAAAGAGAGCTGCCGGAAATGGCCGCCAATCGCGTTCCACGGCGCAGGGTTGCATTCGCTAACAGCGGCAAATGTCAAGTTAACAGGGTGCCTTTGACGTTGTCTAACACATTTAGCGATATTTATCTCTGTAAGAAAAGTTTTTGTTTAAATACTCGTAATTGTTTGAACTCTATTAGCAACATAAATATTGATGCTATTATTAAGTTGTACTTAATTTAGTTTACTGATTTAGTAGCATTTAATTTTAAAAGAACAAAAATATAATCTTTGTAATTCAACCGCATCATATCTAAATCAAACAAGACTAGATACTATATTAAAAAATTATTTAAAAAAAGAACTTAACCAATATTTGTTGCTAAATTAATATTACTTATTTTGTTGCTTAAACTTGTATGTAAGAGTAATATAAAAACTTTTTGTTGCTTATGAGTAACAGAATTCTGTTACCAAACATTTCACTTTATTAAAGCTATAAAATAGCTAAACCTGTACCACTATAGCGAAACGGAGATTGTTTTTGTTTGCCCCTTGTAAAATTAATAATAAATAATTGAAGTTATCTCCAATAATGCTAAGGCTGGGTAATTTAGCGGCATAATTAAATATGTAGATCCCTGGACAATGTTTGAAGTGGTCTAGTAAAATATTTGGTGGAATATATAGGCTGAATATTTTATGTTATGTTATGTTATATGTTATTTATATGTATTTAATCATTTGGTCGGAAGGAGATACGGGAAGATCGCAAAATAGATGGTATCAGTAGGTGGCTCACTCATCCAAATTTAATTAGATTGCACCTTGAGGAACTTAAACCTACAGATATCAAAATAATAATCAAACTAATAAGCATCCCACATCTTATTCAGCTGTTCCAGTACAACACTGCTAGCCAACACTTTCCAGCCCTGGAAAACTACCAAACATCTAGCATTTCTCTAAACACGAAAACATAAACGCTCAATCACACAATATACATTTTCTACATCAAATTAAAATAAACCTATACATCTTTCCAACTTTAAGTCCTTGTCGATATTTGGGCAACAATTTCCACGACCCTTACCGGTGTTGTGGTAGCCTAAACAAGAAACAAAAATAAATAAATAAAAAATAAATAATGGCTGGCGAGGTTATTGTGGATGCTTTGCCCTACATAGACCACGGATACGATGATGTGGGCGTCCGGGAATCGGTAAATATACGGAAATCCACGTTACGCGCTGAAACACATATTTAATGGCATGTTATTCTTTCCAAGGCGCTCGCCATGGTGGAGGAGGAATGCCGGCGCTATCGGCCCACCAAAAACTATCTGGACCATCTGCCACTGCCCGCCAGCTCGCCCTTCGAGACTCCACTGATGGTAAACGAGTTCGAGCGCATTCAGAACCGCCTGCCCATGGAGACGCTCTCCATGAAGCGCTACGAACTGCCCCCGCCGCCATCTGGCAAACTATCCGAGGTCTCCGCCTGGCAGGAGTCCATCGAGAACTCCATGGCCCAGCTGGAGCACCAGTGGGTGCGCTCCCTCAACCTGGAACTGATGCTCGACTACGGCACGGAGGCATGGAAGTCCTACCTGGAGGTCTTCACCGCCATGCAGGCGAAGGCCCAGCTGCAGCTGCAGCAGCTGAAGAAGGATATCCAGGACGTCAACTGGCAGCGAAAGCAGGCTCAAACGCAGGCCGGCGAGAGATTGCGCTCCCTGGAGGCCCACTGGGTGCTGCTCGTCTCCAAGAACTACGAGATTGAAACGGAGTGCGTCGAGCTGGAGAAGCTCGTCCAAGCCGCCCGCCAGCATCTGCAGAGCATTGTCCCGCCAGCCAGCGCTAATGACACGGCTCCCACGCCGGAGCACACGAATGGATTCGACCAGGACGACTTCGCCGAGAGCAACGGCAGTAGTTCCAGCAATTCGGAGCAACCAGGCGAAGATGGTGCAGATGCCGATGGTGACAGCAAGGAGGAGGACAAACGCGAGGACCAGGAGGAATCGTCCAATGAGTCAACGTAAAATTAGCAGGCTAAGCGAGTCCATGAAACAAGTTAAAGGAAAATTTACGACTGTAACTAAATACAAAAGATAAAAAAAGAATACAACTGATATAAAAAATCATTTTTCAAAAACGGTGCAAAGAAATAGTAATTTCTTTTCTTATTGTTCGTATTTTAAGGATATAGACTCCTACTATCTTTAAAATAATTATAAAATTAAATATTTTAACATAAATATTTCGATTTGGTGTGGCAGTGATTTCTGATGGTTTTTTTTTACACGCAGAATGGGATTTTTCAATGTTGCTGCCACGGTCACACCAATTGGATGTTTACAATTTTTGGTCGTGAATTAAATAAAAGGAAATATATAGACAATATAGAAAACAGGAAGGATGGCCCACTACAAAGGTGCCGCCAGCGAGGCGGGCCGTGCCGCCCAGCTGATGAAGAAGCGGGAGATCCAGCAGCAGGAGATCGAATTCCGCAAGAAGAAGATCGGGGAGGAGCTGAAGCTGGAAAAGATCGAGAACAAGTTTGCCACCCACTACGATGCCGTGGAGCAGCAGCTTAAGTCCTCGACCATTGGCCTGGTCACCCTGGACGAGATGAAGGCCAAGCAGCAGGATATAGTGCGGGAACGGGAGAAGAAGCTCGCCCAAAAGAAGGACGAAAAGGATCGGGAAAAGCAGCGCGCCCTGGAGGCCATTCAGGCGGAGAAGAACAAGCAGAAGCGACAGATTCAGGCGCTCTCCTTTAACCTGGACGAAGACGAGGAGGAGGAGGACGACGAGGATCGGGACGACGAGCAGCTGAAGATTAAGCAGGAGGAGAAGACCAAGCCCAAGTGGACGGAGATCAAGGAAGAAATACTGCCCATAAAGAAAAAGAAAATATGCAAGAATCCCGACGTGGACACCTCCTTCCTGCCAGATCGCGAACGCGAGGAGCACGAGAACAGACTGCGCGAGCAGCTGCGTCAGGAATGGGTCATGCAGCAGGCGGAACTGAAGGACGAGGACATCTCCATCACGTTCAGCTACTGGGATGGCTCCGGCCACCGGCGCAGTGCCCTGATGAAGAAGGGCAACTCCATCTACCAGTTTTTGCAAAAGTGCCTGGAGCTGCTGCGCAAGGAGTTCATCGAACTCAAGACCGTAATGGCCGACCAACTGATGTACGTCAAGGAGGATCTGATCCTGCCGCACCACTACTCCTTCTACGACTTCATCGTGACCAAGGCTCGCGGCAAATCCGGCCCCCTCTTCCAGTTCGACGTGCACGACGATGTGCGCATGATCAGCGACGCCTCCGTGGAGAAGGAGGAGTCCCATGCGGGAAAGGTGCTCCTCCGCTCCTGGTACGAGCGCAACAAGCACATCTTCCCGGCCAGCCGATGGGAGCCCTACGATCCCACCAAGTCCTACGACAAGTACACCATCAAGGACAAGGATAAGAGCAAAAATTAGTCCTTTAATATTGTACAATATATCGATTGATTTAATACATCTCAACAAAAAATAACAATATTTGGTTTATTCCACCAGATTTACAGTCAGTTTAATAAACAAATTTTTATAAGATAAATAAAATGACATGAGTTGACACTCCAATGAAACATCAAAAATAATTGCAATTGATTTAAAAATGCAGGAATAGTTTATGTTTCTTCTTTTGGAATACCCCTAATTTTTTAAAAAATTTCAAATAGCTAAGAGTGAATGACACTGTTAGCATTTTATGTTACGGCTAACAAAACCTGTTGCTGAACAAGCTTCAGCACAAATTTTTGCTTAGCTTATATAAACCTTCAGAATTATTAATTATTTGTTTCGTTTGCCATGAAAAAAAAACGTTTACATTTTGTGTACTGAATATACCGAAAAGAAATAAATAAAAAAGAGTCAGATATGGCGGGACAAAAGTCAACTCGCCAGCACTAATAGCAACACAGAATTTTTTGCGCCCGCAAACTCCGCGTTTTTTTTTATAAACACTAAGCGTTAAATAGTGCGTTGGCTAAATAAAGATACAATTAAAATGTGAATTCCTACGTGGAATAGCTATCGATCCGCGGAACATTTAATGCCATTTGTTAATCCGAGCAGCGAAATGGATCCGGCGCACCCGGCAAAGGTGGCGCATGTCGGTAAAGCGGTGCCCGTCGGAAAACATATACACCCCGGCCCCGTCCGCCTGAAGCCCATCTCAGTGCCCGTCTTCGAGCTGCCGGAGTACCTGTGCGTGGAGACCAAGTGGGTGACACGCAAGTATGCGATGGAGAATGGCTTTTCACTGGACGGACTGCATGGCCCCATCACCAATGGTATCACCACGGAAGTCCCCAAGAAATCCACACAGCAGGAGAAACTCAGCGAGGTCACTGGGATATTAACAAGCGAGGAGCCAGCTCCGAGCAGAGAACGCGCCATTCAAACGGAAGATAAGGGCACTAAGGACGTGGGCATTCAGTGCCGTCGCGATTCAGAGGAGTGGCATCTTCCAGATGATCGGCCCAAGGATACCACTTCTGAAGCTTCCGACTCCGACGATTTCCTCACCTACGTCAGCGAGAACACGAGCATGTTTCCCAACGGCATGTTGGAGTGCATAATGTGCGGCGATATAGCCAACACCTTGCTGGAACATCAGGCCCATATGACGGTGCACTTTGGATCTGGTGCTCTGTGCTTTAACTGCGGCCACCGTCTGGAGCACAAGAACCTATTGAAGCGTCACAGACTGAGCTGTCCCGCTCTGGCGCCCAGAAAGTCATCCATGCGCTTTAAATGCCCACACCCACTTTGCAATGCCATGAGCCACTCGGAGATGCAGTTGCTCCAGCACCTGAAGAAACACAGCGCCAGGAAGTGCTACAGATGTCTCCAGTGCAAACGTTACTTTAACACCACGACCTCCTTTTTGTTACATCAGAAAATAGAACAGAATTGTACTAAGGCGAAAGCTGTTGCCCTCTTAAAAAGACACAATCGGCTGCCCAAGGGTAGAGGTGATCCCAGACGTTGCTCAGTTTGTTTGAAGCGTTTTAGCAGCGAGAGGGTATGCCTGCGGCACCGGAGACAGTGCATCCTCGACCATTGCAGACGACTGTCTAAGGTCCTATTAAAGGATTTATGAACAGCGTATACAAATCTTGACCTAGTTGGTATTTATTAGTTGATAGAAATCGATAACAATAAAGCGAAAAGATCCTACGAGGCCTGAATGCAGTGAGCCTTCTTCAATCCCTGGAACAGCAACAGTTTCTCCCGGTTAACTTCTTTAAGCGTCTGCACCGCCAGCTCCAGTTGCACCTTCTTTAGCGAATGTTCGCTGGCAATGTACTGCTCAATGAACTTCAGACTGATCTCATCGGCGGCGAAATCGGGCTCCGTCTTGCCAATGGCCGTGTGGATCTCCTCCTCAATGTTCTGCTTATCAGCCTGTCGCCGGAAGACGCTCCTTAGCTCCGCCAGAGCACTTTCCGCTGGAGTGGGATGCAGTTTGTCCAGTTCAGTCAGTGTTGCCTGATATTCCACTGGGATGTTGTGCAGCTTATAGCTCAGGGCAATCAATTCCACGGCATTGTGCAGATAATCTCGACGGATCATGTCGTACAGCAGATCGTCTATGCAACGGTGCCAGGCATAGAAGAAGGCCATGGGTCCAAAGTGGCGGGTGGAGCGCAGAAGATCAAACTGCTTGGACTCGTTGAGGTGCTCGAATACGCGCGCTGAAATGTTGTGGAACTCTGGCTCATGTGGTTCGTACTGCACCAAGAGGCGATCCAGGATGAACTCGTACTTGTGCTCCGTCAGGCACTTGGCCAGCAGCTCCTCCAGCGCGAACATGCGGGGAGTATATGACTGGCGACCCTCTAGCGGGAAATACAACTGGTTCATGCGCTTGGTGGTGTCCAGAGTCGCGTAGGCCAAAGTTCCGTCCGTCTCCCGGACAAATACTTTGCGCTCCGACTGCCGTCGTCCGAAGGTGATATCAGTGAATACGAACTTGGAGTTGGCGAAGTCCTTCAGCGCCGGATCCTTGGCTATCACTCGCTCCACATCCTTTTTGATCTGCACAATGGGTGGCATTTGGAGCATGTGCTGAGCCCGCACCACCAAGTCTTGGAACTCGTTGTCCAGCTGCTCGTTGCTCATGAACTTCGTCTCGCTGCTGTTGTCCGGTACCGTGCGCTTCCGATACACCTTGTCCAAGTTCAGTTGCGTCATGGACTGGAGCAGCCGCTGGGTTTCGGCATCCGTGAAGAGCGGCTGCGGATCCCGCTCGTACTGCAGGGCGGAGGGCTTGGTGGGCGCCGTGGACACCTGGCGGATGGCTTTACGCACTCCTTGAAGGCCATTCAGCTGGCGAAGGCTTCGCAGCAAGTGCATTTTCAGTTAGAAAATCCGGCACAAAAATACACGAGACGGGTTCAGAAATTAGTGATGGCAGCACACTGTTTTCCAGCACTGCTTGCTAGTGATGACAGCTATTAACTATTAATAATTATTAATAGTTAATTAAATGTAATGTATTTATTTTCTTTGATTAGTATATATAGTATATTGGAATAGATATATAATATGCTTTTTTAACTACTTTCATTAGCAAAATATGAAACTTTATTGTCTATATAGAAAAATCAATCATCAAAATCAACCAACTACTGATATTATTTCCATTTCACCGGCTGACTAGTAAATAATATCCATTATTTATTACTTTCATTAGCAAAATAGAATACATTACTATATACATAGGTATATATTCATTATTAGCTGCTTCCCATTTCACAATTGTATAACTATGAGCAATAGCAGCTCGCTACCGCTTGCTTTCAGTGATAGGAGCAATTGCCTTTTGTGCCAAATTAAAATAAATAATAAATAAAAACTTCTACATCTATAAATTGAATCGGACAATAGGAAATCCCGAGAAATTTGAAAAACAACAGTTAGGGAAGCCAGTGGTCTTACCTTCGCCAAACGAATACCTCTACCATCGGCTTATCTCCTGATCTGGCTGCGGTCACACTGGCTACTTGCATTTTAGCTGGAAAAAAAGCTGCAGGCGAAAATTGGCAATAAAGTGCAGGAGCAGCCCAAGCATGGAACAGGCTGAAGTGGGCAGTGTGTGCCTTGCAGCGCATAAGCGCCGCTTCCCGGCCAGCGAGTGTTGTGGACGGGAGCAGGCCGCCACGCCCCCACAGCCACCGCTACCGCAAATCCCGGCCGAAGAGGAGCCGCAGATGAAACAGCGCAAAAAGGAGCAAGAGCAGGAGGAGAATCTCGTCCAGGACACGGAGCGTAGCCTCCTGGACTTCTGCGATGAGCTGCTCATCGAGATCTTCCAGTACCTGGACACGTCCTCCATTATGGCGGTTATGCAGTAAGTAGCCCGCTATCAGCTGCGTTGCAGAAATCTTTAGGTCGATGACATGTCTACATATGTTCTCTGCCTATAAAGATTCCGTAATATAATATTCCGTAATATCGTAGTTGCTCGCCGCGCTTGGAAAATCTACTTCTGGACCATCGCTTCTACCACCACATAGACCTTAGCAACGGGCCATTACCCATGGGTATCCTAGAAGAGATTCTTGGACGAGCCACCGAAAAGACACACACCATCAAAATCTGCGGTCCGCCATCCTCGCAGCATGTAGCCGGCGAGTTCCGCCAGTTCACCCAAACCCTAAGCTCCGTTTTTCCCAAGGTTGTCCAGCTAAAAGTGTTGGAGCTGCAGGGCGTTAGCTTGGACTTCGAATACGTCAGTGCTTGCATTTCTCGAGTCACCTGAGAGTATCTCAATGTTTATGTTCTTTCAGATACACATATCCGAATTCCCGTCCACGCTGACGCGTCTGAAGCTGAAGGACTGCAGCGTTAAGGTTGGCAACTCGCCCAAGAGCATATTCCACTCTATAGAGCTCCATCTGGTGCATTTAGAGGTGAGTTTGTGTTAAACGGAATGATGAGAGATGCAGTCCAATTAATAAAATACCGCTGTTTTATTTAGGATCTCAGTATTGAGGACAACAGCTGGTTCGAGCCGTATTATATTATGGTCCTGTCGAAGCTGCCTTCACTGCGTCGTCTTAGTCTCAAGGGCTGTCAGACGCTGTGCAAGTTTGTGCCCTATGGCAGCATGGCGGCTCGTTTCGGTTTCCAAAAACTAGAGGTTGGCATTTATTTCATAAACGAATATTATTCAAAAAGACTTATTTATTTCAGTCACTAGATCTTCGCCTGACGCCCATCAACAATTCAGATTTGCAGTGTTTCAGCGCTATTGAGAATCTAAAGGAACTGTTGCTTGAGTCGCCGCAGATCCTGCCCTCCAAACAAGCCGTAGCTGAAAAAACCACTAACGGCAACGCCACTGACGAAGCTGCTTCCCCGCAGCCTGATTCCATGAAAGTGCTTAACGATGACGAGCCGTCCACATCGCGTGCCGCTATGGAGCACCTGCGTGCATGCAAGATTGCGTTCAATTTGGACAACTGCAACGAGAGAAAGGAGGAGCAGTCGCCGGTGCCAGTAGAGCCTCTTTCCAATAGCCAGGATCTCCAGGTCAAACGAATCCGAGCACCATCAGAATCCGAGGATGATGACACATCATCCACATCGGCCACCTCAGCTTCCTCGTCAGACAAGTCCGAGGTTTCATCGCCGCCCAGCAATGGCCATAACGGCGCTGCACCCTTGAGCTCACCAGTTTTGGTAATTGCATTGCGAGGCATGGGCGCCGATATGCCGCCACGTCCGCCTGCAGCTGATGGAGACAATCCCGAGGATCCCGGGCAGGATCCCGGATTGGATCCCAGGCCGACGCCGCGCGCTTACATATATATGCCCGACGCTATTGAGACCTCGCAACAACAGCGAAATATTGTGGCTGTAATTGAACAGAGAGCGCAGCAACTTGGTCGCATGCGCGGAAACAATCCCGCTTGCAGCCATTTTCTACCGCGACGCGACCATGTTATCTATCAGCAACGCTCACCCGCGATGAATGTTCTTATGCCGACGCGACGCTATCGTACGCATCCGCGTCCGAACTACGATCAGGTGGTACAGCATCCGATGTTTTGGAACATGCTTGACCCGCTGGATCGTGACTATGCTCGTCGATTGCGCCACCGTCCGACGGCCTGTCAGACATCACCTCAATACTATGTCACTGACCGGGCGATGTACAGCTTTGGCCGAGCATCGCGACCGGTGCAACCGGACGTGGTCTGGATCCGGAACATCAACCGCTCGCCAGACAACAGACTGGAGCGACTGTCGTTGCGAAACTACCATCTAATCACGAATCATACCCTGGAGCATCTGGTGCAGTGTTCCCCGAATCTGGTGTACATTGATGTGAGTGGCACAAGCATCACGCTGCCGGCGATTCGGCGCTTCAAAAACTCCAAACCGGAGTGCGAAGTGGTTGCCGACCACTTGGAGGAGTATGAAAAGCTTGCAGATCAGGAGCCACAGGAAGAGGATGCGACAGTGGTGCTGCCTAGCCAGGAGGATCCGCAGCACGATCAGCAACCACCGAAATCGCCACCGCCCTCGCAAGAGTTGGTGGCTCCTTAGAATACTGTTTGTAAAGATTTCGTCGAAGTGGGCCGTGCTGGATTAATTTTTATAGAAAGAAGACGACATGGCCAAGCCGATGAATCCACAACGCTGGCTACAAGCGAGTGCTGTAGCTCAGCCACCTAGCATTACGTTCCAAACTAATCGAGCCCTTGTAATATACGCCAGCAAAACGCACTGTATAAATCCAAGAAACCCAGAATCACAATTCAATTCCTGTAGCTAGACATTAAAGAACGCGCGATCATTTTGGTAAATATGTATAATGAAATGCTTATTTGGTAGGTTTGTAGCATGTAAGGACAGGCCAATAATTGGTTGTTCGGTGTGTCGTGTTAAAAATGTATATATATTATAAAAACGGTGTAAAACTGAGAACAGGCTTCATGATTACTTGTCGTTGCCATTGGACGATTCCTCCTCGGCATCCGACTCGTCCTCGGTGTCGTCCGACTCTGTCTCGGATCCGCTGGAGCTCTGGCAGTCGGCTATCTCGCCGGTGAAGAAGATGACCGCCTTGGGAATCACGCGCTCCTTTAGGTAGAAGCCAAGCTCAAAATCGTTTTGCAGTATGGCCTGTGGGAGATGCATGTAGGTTGCTTCTGGAAAACATATACCCAAACTCCAATCTTACATTGACATCACAGTAGTTGGCATCCTCGATGTCGTCCGGCAGAAGGGGCGGCGAGAAAAAGTCAAAGAACGTCGGCTCTTCGAGATGATTTTCTGGTCAATGAGTTGATTCATCTAACTATGGATATCACTTTTCAGTTAGCTTACCATTCTTCGCCTGATCCTTGCTCTGCTTCCAGTTGATGACGCAGCCCTCGCACTTGAAAATCTCGGCGCCATCGTATGCAAGCGGATCTTCCGGATCCGGTAGACAGTTTAGGAAATAGGTCTTGGTTAGCACCGTGTTGGTGAAGTGATCATTGGGATCGAAGTGGAACTCGATGTCAAACTTCACCACCGGATCGTTGTACAGCCGAGAACGGATGTCGCACAAGCACTGCGGTAAAAATCAAAATCCGTAGGTGAGCACTACATTATATTGACGACTTACCTCTAATATTTTCTCATCCTTCTTGCTGATGAACTCTGTGTACGATGCCTTGAGAACCTTCAACCAAAAGTTGGGAACGCTCTGACTGGACTCGGTGTCACCGTGGTTCTGCTTTCTAAACTCACTGTGGGTTGGGGATTTGGGAATTAGACCCGTTCTACCAGTATCTTTTGTGACTTACTCTAGAATCTTCTTGCGCTTGTCGAAAACGATGTTGTGCTTATCCTCGTACTTCTTTTCCATGTTGTAAATGTCGCGTTGCAGAGCCACATCGAGGTTTATGGTCTCCAAGTAGAGCTGCTTCAGGTCGGTTATGGTTTTCTTCTCATTCTCGGTGAACTTGAGATCCGTCTATGTAAATACAGATCTGAATGTCGACCAAAATCATGCAAAACTAATGGCTTACAGTCGATTCCGGCTTTGGTGGAGCGGTGTATTTCACCCGGGGAGGGTTCCTGTTTCGCACAGTTTCCATTTATGGATCGACAAGAGTTCAGATGAAAAGTAAAAAAAAAAATTCTTTGGAGCGATTTTTTTCAAGTTTAAAATTTGGTTGGGTGCGTTTTCGATGTGACTGCCGCCTTGGGAATGAAAAGTAGTTCTCTGAGTTTCCCAAAACTGC
The DNA here is from genome assembly GCF_003286155.1 of Drosophila erecta. Lineage (NCBI taxonomy): Eukaryota > Metazoa > Arthropoda > Insecta > Diptera > Drosophilidae > Drosophila > Drosophila erecta. Next base: position 4,454,034 of record NW_020825194.1, read on the forward strand.
CAGCACAAAAAGCAAGGCCCACTTTTCACAAAAGTTCCGGATCTCACTAGATGTAGCAGTTACCTTAGGGAAAATTCGAAGTACCTCGATATTTAACCTCTATGTGAAATAACCCAATTGGTATCCCCGCTTTTTGCCAAGTGCACAAGTCTTATGGCATATTGTTATTGCTTTAAGAACCCTTTCGCTTTATTTAGGCCATTGAGATGCAGGCCATGTTTATTGGCAATTTAACGCACATTTAATTCCTGCTGTTTTCCTGTTTATATATTTTTGGTTTCCCCAATTTTTTGTTTGCTTCCGCCAACTTTTCATTTGGCATGTAATTAAGTGTGGGCCAGATGTTTGGCCTGGGTGGTGCTGGCCTAAGTGTATGCAAATCACGTGCTGAGTGCTGTGCCGCCAAGGGTTCAGGTTCAGCCATCGTCATCGCCATCGCCATCGCCATCGCCTCTTGGAGTCTGTTAAATGGACCGTGGACCCAGTTTCTGGGCTTTCGGAGAGTTCTCCGCCCGCGTTCGGTTGTCTTTTGTCGCTGGTTTTAATAATGTGGGCCAGGCTTAGTGCCATATGTCCGGCTGTGAAAAACAACAGAAACGTACAGCCGAAAAAAAAAGAGTGAAATTGTCGCTTAAGCAAACATTTCAAAATGAAATTATGAGTGGGGCAGTGGCGGCGGGCGAAAAAAAGTGTAAACAAATTTAGCCAAGCGGAAGTCCAGACACACACTCTCTCCACACACACACACACACAAACATCCACCAAGGGAAAGCCGCAGAGGAAAAGCGGGAAAATGGGGGATCGCATTGTTGTGCGCTGTTGAATGTTTGCTCACAAATACACATGGCACATGCCACATGTACGCATGCACTTGTCCAGTCTCCACAGGACATCCAGCCACCACGACCACCACTCGCTGCACTCATATTTGATATTATTAAATTTTTTCCCTAAATACCGCTGGGAAATTAAAAAGAAATCATAACGCAAATAGTGTAAGGCAGCCATCTGATGATGACGGCTCTGGCTGGCCAATTTCCAGATTTATACGAGTGTATGCTTACACGGCGCGAAATAATTACTCGTTGAAAAGTATGTAACAGGCAGAAGCAAACGTTTCCGACCATATAAAGTATATATATTCTTGATCAGGATCAATAGCCGATTCGATCTGGCCATGTCCGTCTGTCTGTCCGTATGAACGCCTCGATCTCAGGAACTACAAAAGCTGAATGTTGAGATTAGGCATGTAGCTTCCAGAGACGCAAGTTTATTTCCACACTTTAAAAAAATTGTGTGATATTTTTTCACTTTTAATATATTTTGTTATTTTCTATAGACTTGCCAAACAACTTTTTGCCACGCCCCTCTAACGACCACAAACCGCCTAAGAAAATCTTAGTAGAAATTCTTAGCAAATTAAGAAATGTTCCAAGGCTGAAGTTCTAAGCTCCATAACTCAACTTATCTTTATCGGATTTTGAAGTGGCATACCTCTAAATGTTTCTGGAGCAATTCTCTAAAAATCTGCATTCAAATTTAGAATTTTATTTTTTTTACATTTTTTTGTAATTTTTCTGATGTTATGATGTTATAGAAACTCAAAAATGTCCCAAGACTGAAGTTCAAAAGTTCATAACTCAACTTATCTTAATCGGATTTTGAAGTGGCATACCTCTAAATGTTTCTGGAGCAATTCTCTATAAAACTGCATTCAAATTTAGAAATTTATTTTTTTTACATTTTTTTGTAATTTTTCTGATGTTATGATGTTGTAGAAACTCAAAAATGTCCCAGGACTGAAGTTCAAAAGTCCATAACTCAACTTATCTTAATCGGATTTTGAAGTGGCATACCTCTAAATGTTTCTAGAGCAATTCTCTATAAAACTGCTTTCAAATTTAGAATTTTATTTTTTTTTAAATTTTTTTGTAATTTCTCTGATGTTATGATGTAGAAATTCAAAAGTGTGCCAAGACTGAAGTTCAAAAGTCCATAACTCAACTTATCTTAATCGGATTGTGAAGTGGCATACCTCTAAATGTTTTTGGAGCAATTCTCTATAAAACTGCATTCAAATTTAGAAATTTATTTTTTTTACATTTTTTTGTAATTTTTCTGATGTTATGATGTTGTAGAAACTCAAAAATGTCCCAAGACTGAAGTTCAAAAGTACATAACTCAACTTATCTTAATCGGATTTTGAAGTGGCATACCTCTAAATGTTTCTGGAGCAATTCTCTATAAAACTGCATTCAAATTTAGAAATTTATTTTTTTTACATTTTTTTGTAATTTTTCTGATGTTATGATGTTGTAGAAACTCAAAAATGTCCCAAGACTGAAATTCTAAAGTCCATAACTCAGCTTATCTTATTCGGATTTTGAAGTGGCATACCTCTAAATGTTTCTGGCGCAATTCTCTAAAAATCTGCATTCAAATTTGGAAATTCATTTTTTCAACATTTTTTTGTAATTTTTCTGATGTTATGATGTAAAGAAATTCAAAGCTGTCCCAAGACTGAAGTTCTAAGCTCCATAACTCAACTTATCTTAATCGGATTTTGAAGTGGCATACCTCTAAATGTTTCTGGCGCAATTCTCTAAATATCTGCATTCAAATTTAGAAATTTATTTGTTTTCAATTTTTTTGTCATTTTCATGAAATATGCAAGATAGTTTAAGGAGGCGATTGGTAATAAGGGCGCATTTATGTAGTAACCCTAATAAGATGGAAATGGATGTATGTATAAGAACTAATTCAGATTTTCAATCTCAAAGTGCTCTGACTCTTTAAGGTCATTTTCAATTTACATTTCGGTCATTCAATTAGGAGGTGCATAAAATTCAGCTACATAAGTAATGGAGCAGCCTCATCATCATCATCAGCAGCAGCAGCGTTTCGAGGAGTATGGTACCCCATGGCCATCACCCACGTGATTGCCGCTCGTCGGAGGTCGTCGCTGCCGGGAGCGTCAACATAGTTTGAATTTAATTAAAACCAAAATTAGTAGGGCCCAGAACAGAACGGTTTTGGGGCAGGGCAGCCCAACCAACCGGAGCAACAGTTACTTGGCGCAGGGATTAAAGCTCCTGGTGATGCCGCTGCAGCTCCTTCCTGGCGAAAGTGCATGTCTGCAGAAAATCGAATCAGGTGCTCAACATCCTCATCCGAGCTCCACGAGCCAGCCCCGCATCCTAGCATCCTAGCATCCCAGCATCCCAGCATCCCAGCATCCCAGCATCCCAGCATCCTAGCATCCTGAAACTCCTCCGTTTCCATCCATCCACCTGGTCCTGAAGCAGCGGCGCCATGCCGAAATATCTGCAACAAAAGCATAAGATGTAGTGCGGCATTTGATGATGAAACGACGTGTTAATTAAGGTCATAATAATTCAACTTAAATTGAAAACTTGCCCCGTCCCAGCCAAAACGCAGCCATGGCAAGGCAGTGCCCATTTTTGGGTGGTTGGGCATCGGGCATCGGGCGAAGGGCATCGCATCCTCGGAATCCTGGCCAGGCTAAGCTGATTGCAACAAATTATTTTGCACCTTGGTTGAACTTTCCTTGAGCTGCAGACAGCATGGCGTTGATAAACGAATTTTGTTAGTTTGCTTTGCTTATTTTAAATGGAACTAGGTGGTGGCCAGGAGTGGCAGGATGCGCGAGTGGGCTGGCGAGTGCTGGATGCTGGTGTTCCGAGGGACAGGGGCCACTGTTGCCTTTGGTTTTGCATAAACCAGACAACGCATCTAATAAGTTGCAGCTGTCGGTTGCCACCGTCTCCCTGCTTTTCACTTGGCCAAAGAAGTTTAAAGTTTTTACTGGGCCCCGCCTAATGCCTCAAAGTGCAGAGCTGTGTTTGCCATTAAATGATATTAGTTAAATGATAATTAACAGTTGGAAAACTTGCGAAATATCTCCGACTAATTTGCATAGCCAACTAATTGGCTTAGAGGGTCATTGCTTTTCCTATTTTTCGGCGAAATATCCTTGCTGCTGCACAGCGAATATGAACTTAAAATTTGATTGACAGCTTATTAATACAAATTTCTGAAGGGTATTCCTTTGAGGTGCTGAAAATTTGAAAGTGCAAAAGCACATAAAGTGTTTTGCATTTAATTAGGTTTAGAATCGTTAGAGTCCTTATAGTAACTAGACATCACTTTAGAGATCATATTTATAAAAGTGTTTTAAATACAACTCAAGATACGAACAGCAAATTTGGATTGTATTTTTAAAGTTTATAAGAGTAAAGATTCAATTTCAAAGCAACATTTCAAAATCCATAGGAAATACATATGTGTATTCAAATATTTAACGATTTAGATAGAAATTTACTATAAATAAGCAGATTGCACATTTTTTCCGAGTGCCCCGATAAAATGGTAGCTTAGTTGCTCATAATTAACAACCACACACCTGCATTTCGTCTTGCCCGACATCCTAATTCGAATGCTATTCATAAAGCACTTTCACACACCCACACACACACACGTGCACACGCACGCACGCACACACGTGTGGGTACAAGGAGCAGATCCTTGCCAGCCGCAGGATAGTTTGGCAAACGCTTCCTCGGCGCCGCCACCTCCACCACCTCCGCCGCCCGAAAACTTTTTACTAATTTACATTCATTACACACATTTGCAATAAAACTAGAAACCCAACTCGTACACAAATTCAGACGCCCATATATGTGTGTACATAAAGGCTTCAAGGAGTGTGCCTGTGTGTGTAGGTATATGTACGACTACATTGACATTTTACATGCTTCATTAGCGTGTAAGCGCGGTAATAATGAAATTTCCTTATGGCTGCATTTCTCAGGAATACGGGAAAACTCCTGCATATTGATGCAAAGTTTTCGGTGGCGCAAAACTTGCGGCTATGTTGCCACAAAATTTATGCTCCGTTTTTGGCACCTCTTAAAGCACATTAAAGCTGCACATTTGCCGCTGATTGGCAAACGCAAAATGCTAACTGAAAGCAGCAAAACAGACAATGACAATCGAAATTGCTCAGCATTTCGACAATCAAATCAGCCAAACAAGACAAACACAAAAAACATAAAGCGAAGACATACAAATTTGTCAGCAGTCAGTCAAAAATGAGCAGCGGAAATGATGGCAGCCCTGCCGGAAACAGAACGCGACAAGGTGGATGGGTGGTTGGGGCATTTATTCTTTCTGGTGGGGGTGGTGGTGCTGGAAAATCTGCTGCACAGCTGATGCCACATGACCTCCCCGTGACTTTTGCCTGCCTGCTGCGCTGCTGCCTGAAATTAAAATTGCATTACGGCCCAGAGCTGGCAACGTATTGGGTTCAGATTTGGTTGGCTTTCGCCTTGGATCGCTTCGGTTTGCTGATGGGCATGATGCTGCTGCCGCCGCTGCTGCTGCTGCTGCTGCTGCTGCTGCTGCTGCTGCTGCTGCTGCTGCTGCTGCTGCTGCTGCACAGGGGAAAAACCCACCAAGAACCAATTCTTTTCAGCATTTGATTATATTTTCTTTGTAGTTCCATTTAAGCCATGTAGCATTCTCATTGGTTAGCCGCTTAGAGCAAAACTGTTTCATGGAATTGCATTCGAACAGAGCTACTGTTGCTTTTTTCTTCGACTGTAAGCTCATGTGTTTGTGCTGGTTCCATAAATATTTCAATATTTGTGCACATTTGAAGCTGCTTAGCCACGCCCAGTGCCAACAGCTAACAGCCAACAGCACCGGCGAGCAAGTCAGGCAGGAAATAGTTTAATTAAAATTCCTTTGGCAATGTCATTAAGGACATTACATTTTGTAGATTCTGCTTTTGCTGCTGCTGCTGATGCTGCTGCTGCTGCTGATGCTCAAGGTATTTGGAGAGGCCTGCCAGGACGAAGGACATTTCAATAAGACACGAAGCTGCCCGGGCAGCCAAGCCAAGGACCAATGAATTTCATTGTTTTCGCATGCAAATTTGCAATGTGCCAAGCTGAACAAAGCGTGGCCCAAGTCACAAAACACAAAGCAGCAAACAAAAGTTAAACGATGCGATCCTTTAAAGGGCCATAACGGCATGTAAATTCCTTCAGCACGCCCCATCGATATTGTTTCCCATCGACGCCCACTCCATCTCCAACTTGGACTCCAGCTCCAACTCCCGCCAATGATGATGAGGAGTGCCGCTGAAAAGCGGGAAAAACAAGGGCATAAAACCTAAATGCAAATAGCCAAAGGTTCGATGTAAAAAAAATCGTATACACAATGCATATAAAAAAGAGCAAATAAAAATGCAAAAAGAAGCGCTCAAAAGCCAAAAAAAAAGAAAAACAATTGAAAGAACAAAGAAGCGGCTAGGAAAACAACAAGATTAAAATGAAAACAATCATGACAATCAGGGACCGCAAATGTCAAATTAAATTATCAATAAATTCCCACCAAGGAGCCATGCCGGACGCAAATTCGTCCTTGCTCCTGCCGCCGATGGCACTGGCAATATCAAGTATACGCCACCGTCCGTCCACCCTGACCATCATCATCACCAGAAACAGAAACGCCAGCGCGATGGTCATCACCACCCACGCCATCGATGGGGGCGTTTGTAGCACATAATGAAATCATTTACAAAATGAAAACAACAGCAGCAGAAGGAGCAGCAGCAACCGATGAGCACTGCCCAAAAAAGGGGGCAAGATATTTTAAAATGTTGCACTGATAACCTACCAAAAGCAGGGAAAATAATATTTCTCCTACGCAAATGAAACACAGCTTTTGATTTTTATGACCTGGAAAAATCTATTGATGGAAATCATTAGAAAAATCATCATATGGAAATCATCAAAAGGACCTCTATGCAATTGCCAAGGAATTTGACGTGGGATCACATTATCTACACAAAAGACGTACAAATTAGGCGGGTTAAAATGTATTTTTGTAGTTTATGTTTTTCCCCATTGAAACATTAAAGGTATTTCAAGCTTAAAAGTATTTAATATTATTTATAAAAATCAAATTATAGTGCTTAATTGACCATTTCGCTCTCTGCAGCGATTGAGACAACAAACGACAAAGCAGCGATGGCACGATGCGTATTTAGAATGATTTTGCCCGTGGGTTGCATGGGATGTGGTTGCTTTTTCCGCTGCTCCATGTCCCATGTCCCATGTCCTGTGTCCCATGTCCAATGTACATCTCGATGGCATTCCGGCGCACTCGTCACTGGGGCGAAAAACAGAGGACTTTGCACGCCATTGGGCTGATGGCCATGCGGCTGAAGGAGGAAAAAGGGACGAAAGGCACACTTGCAAATCATAAAACAACAGACGCGAAGAAAATGTTTTTTAAATCTTCATAAATATTCATTATGGGAGTGGGGCATGGCAAATAGTTTGGGGCTGTCGGCCGGCAATGGCTAACTGCGCCTGGACACTGGCCAGCTCTGGCGACTCCTGCAGGATAAACAAGGAGCCGGGCAAGGAGCTCCCAAACATAGCACTCCAGTGGCGGCCAGTGGCGGCCAGTGGTGGCCAGTGGGCGGTAAGCTTCATTTCGCAGATGCCAGTACAAGAAGTTTGCCAGAAAACAAAAACAGAAACGGCCAAAATAACAATAAACTGGCTTGAGGAGCACAAGTAAGAAAAGAAAATGAATTGAGGGCGCATTTCAAGTGTGTGTCGGCCTTGAAGCGTGAAGATGAGGCCTGAAACCGAGTCTAAGTTCATGTCCATGGCCACAATGGCCTAAATGTGCAAAATGGCCAATGGAACGAGACCGGAGGCGGAAAAAAAAGCAAACAACTATAAATAACACAGAACTCCGATGGACAGAAGGGCGCACCACAAAGCTGTCAATTAGCAGAGTTCCTTACTTAATTTTGGAATTTTCAAATATTTGGGGGGAGCAATAAAAAGTGCAAAATGGCAATAAAATTCATGACGTGGTCCAGTTTTAAGGGCTTTACTAGAGGTCCAGATGGAACACTAAATGTTGGTACAATAGGGTTGGTTCTCTAAATTATGATATGAAGGACCTTGTTTGATTTTGCATAAATGTTTTTTATTTTATAAAAATATTACCTACTACTTAACTTTATCAAAAACTTGTATTTGAAGTAATATATTTACCAATGAAGCAGTTCGAATAAAGAGGAAATCTCTCTTTGTGCCAAGCATATTAAGGTAAATTTCCCATTTAAAACAAAGCTGTGGAAAGCTTTAAGCTTTCGTATCCTTAGGGGGAATTGGACAGCGGTATCTCATTTGAAATTAGGTTAACTAAAATGAACACAGTTGTTAATGTTATCAAGGGACATTCTAAATATGAAAAGTTCTTATGCATACAGGACAAATTAAAAAATAAATACACATGAAAGTATATTCGTTTTTATAAGTTTATTACTTCAAACATAAACATTTCTGGTTGAACATTTTTTTTACTAAAATGTAAATATCATACAAATGTTTAAAACTATAACATTAGTGTTCCCTGCTAACTCGCCTTGAATGGGTTCCATAATCCGCCCACTATTTTCTCTTAAGTTCCGAGAAATTTTCTCTTCGCTTGTGGCACACATTTATTGCGGCTGTCGAACGCCAGCAAACAAAAAGAGCAACAGCAACAACCACACGGGCCAGAAGAGGCTCTAATACCAATTACATTGTGCGGGTCGTTCGTAAACTACCCCCTTCCCATACTGTCGTGCTCGCTCGGCTAACTGTTGAATCAACGAGTGGTTGCCGAAGCGCTGTTCGTCCGCCTTCGTGCGACCTACGACGAACGAATCGTACGGTCTTCAGTCCTATTCGAAACGCGATAGCAAACGGTTGTGCGCTCTCGTCCCATTGCCACCGAACCAGAGGTGTTAAAATTGAATTTGCAGAAGTTCAAGTCGAAAGTCGAACTCGTGGTACTTTGTAATAGCAGTGCTGAATTGAAATCACTCGAGCTATCTCTGAGAAATCAACTCTAAAATACTTTGCATTTGAAGTGTTAGTAAAGTGGATAGAAAGTAAACAACTATCATACTGAAACTGCCAAACCTTCTACTGAAGTTTTCGGGCTTTTCAAACCGGCAAGCAAAATCGCGTTTCGGGATTTCGGTTATCAAAACTACTCCTCTCGCGCCGTCTTTTACCGTTTTTTGGCACCTACGCGCGCTCTCTCGCTACGCCAAAAAATTTTTCCGCTCTCTCGCGAATCGCCGTTGGGCCTACACCGCTGGGCAAGAACCTAGCAGCAGCAGCGCCGCATACACATTGCCATAAATTGTGATTAACCGCAGCGCAACCAAAAGCGACAGCAAGACGAAGATTTTTAATTAAATTAAGAGTGAAAAATACCAGCAGCCGCAACAACAGCAGCAAACGCAAACAATCAGCACTCGCAAATTAAATATTTAAATATTTGCACTCGGAAAATTGTGCGGCATTTTAAATTAGGACTCCACGTCGCATCGCTGGGCATATTAAAGTGACATATCCCACGTCCCCAATCCCGTGCTCTGCTCCAGTGATCCCCAAACATAAGCAAACGCCATAGATGGTGTGTGTGCCAAGCCAAAACAGCCATAAATAAAGCGAGCCAAAGCAAATAAACAAACGAACGAAACGAACAATCGGGCCAAAGTGCTTAGTCAGGCTAAAAGACCCAAAAATCCGACAGCAGCCATAATCCAGAAATTTTCATCTGAGGTAAGTCCCGTCACCTGTTGAGAGTGGAGTCCTTAACACAATTATTCATATGCACATTCACATCGACGAGTGGCATTAAGAAAAATAAAGCAATTGCACAATTTAATTGGAGTCATTGTTTTTGTTTCGCCGCTCTTGCTGCATTTTAAATGGCTGTGCTGCAATCATTCAGCTGCATAATTAATATAAAATAAAGCTATACGATTGCCTTTTTTTTGTTGCACGTATTTCTTGTCGTTGCTTTATTGTTTGTGTTTTTTAACAATTAATTAAAAATATGTATGATGTGTTTTCGCACTTCAATTGGCTGCTAGAATTCTACTTTATTTCGTTTTGTTGCCAGTTTATCATTTTTTTCCACACATAAATTGCCGTTTGCCATAGGCTTTGGCCATGGCCAATTGCAAATTGCAAATAGTTTGGAACATTGTAAAAATGCAGTTTATATAGAAAACAATTATGCGCCAGTTGCAAAAACACAGAGCGGATCTGATTGAAATGGCATAAATCCAAAAGGAAAACCAAATCTCTCGATGTGACAATCACAGTTCGTTTACTCGCATAATATGCCAGTCGAGCTTAACCGATTGATATCTGTATAAATTATGAATGGTAGCTGATAATTTTGCGGTAGGGCATTTTGTTTTTTAAATCTGTTGTGAAATTGAATTTGAAGAAAAAATGCATTAAATCAATCGTATTTAAATGGGATTAACTTTGCCTAATACAATTGTCAAAAAGGACAAATTCATAAATGACTGCAAATGGTTGAAAAATATATAAAATGATTCTTTACTTTGTATAAAGCCTAGTCAGACTTTACTAGAATAAAATGTTTTAAATTTGAAGTGCATATAGACTTTGTCTTAAATTTAAAAGGCCCTTGCCGATGCTTTCATTCGAAATGTGCTCAATAATTTACGGTGTAACGCAATATTTTCCAGCAAGGAAGGGTTAAGGGCAAAGAAACAGTTTCGATATGTACTTGTACGTACATATATAAACGTGGTGTAAATGGGGTTTTAAAATAAACGCATGCATATCGTATATGTATCTTTCACACGAGGCAATATACATACGAGTATAAATGTGGATATCGGCAACTTTAATTTCCGTTTAATACTGCGGGCAGCCGCCGAAGCTTAAAAATGAAAGACATATCAATAAATAAGTGCGTCCCGCCTGCGGAGGAAAATCGAGGAGCCAATATCCCAGCACATTTTCCACAAACGCACACAAGCACGGGCGAGTTCACACGCACTCTCACACACACACACACACACACGCACACACTGGCATAAATAAGTCAGCGCACATAATGGTTAAATAATTAAAGACACACGAAAGCCACAGCAATCACATGGCATAATAGTTAAAGACATTCATATTTATATTTATTGAGCTGCATTCATCGATTGGTCGGGTTCCACAGCCATTATTCAGAGCTATCCAGTATTCGGAATTCGGTATCCTTGCCTGACCATTTGCCATTAATTCTATGATGGCACACAAAATGCAATTTAATTTAAGAGCCAGCTACTCTATTAAGTTCCAATTGTTATTCAAAATTCCGAGCGCCAACTAGTGCATGCCTCATGTTTTTGGGGGCGTGGCAGCTCCCCTTTGTGGTAATTGTTTTAAAGCATTCGTACATAAATTTGGCTAATTAAACAGGACCGCACGGGCGCGCACACACACGGGAAAATGTTTCATAATATTGGAATAATGTAAATAGTAGCTTCGACCGACCACAGAGAACTGAACTAGCCACCATTTCGGGCCATCTCCAATGTCCTGCCAGGTTCCGTGTGCACATGCATATGGTCGGTTGTATTGGCCACGTCGATGGTAATAATAACAAAGCATAATTCATAACAATAAAACGAGTCGTGCACGCACTGGCTGCAATTGGCCTTAATTCAATTGTCCGTGCATCGATTGGTTCTTGGTTATTACCTGATTTGGAGTCCACAGCTCTACTCCATTGCGATCTTGTCCATTTGCAGTTCCGTTTCCAATTGCTGGCATCGAAATTGATAAATGCAGAGCTCGGAACGCTTTAGTTTAGTGCGCCACACTGGAATTCATAATTAATTACCGACATTTAATTACAAATTGTATTTGCCGGATGAGAGATTAATAGAGCTGTTGGCAAGGGCATTATTTGGTTACTTAGTGACTAAGTCAAAAGCTCAAGTGGACAGAATTGTGTGGAAGTAAGAGCCTTACAAATAATCGCTCCCAGATCGTGTGGTTTGCTCACATATGTAGCTAAATATTGGTCACTTTGGGGCAGCAAATTTTAAGCTGCTTAATTTTTTTGGTTTTATGCTTGCGTCTTCAAGCAAACATAGGAAAGTAATACTCACTTTGTTCTGTTATCCTTTCGGTGTCCTTTGCTTTGCTCCTTACTAATGTATATGAATTAGCTTTCTTTTCATTTTACAATTCATTTTCCTTGCGACAGTTTATAATTTTTCGCTCAACCATTTTTCCAACTATTGACTAATTACAAAAATAAACGAAAGCGAACGAAATCTAGATGCCATAATAAGCAACTATTTTATTTTCGTTTTGCCCTTTCTCATCGCTTTTATTTTGCTCGATGTTAAAATTTCTGGCTAAATGGCAAAAGGAAAATAAGGAATGTCCATACGGAGTTGCCGCCGCAGTAGATTTCTCGTATTTTTCCAAATGACCCAATAAATTTGAGCTCATTATGACGCCAAGCCACGCTTTCCCACTGCCTCCTCCCTTTGTTTGTGGCCAGTTGAAATAGCAAAAAAAAAAAACAAAAAAACGAAAAAATGGTGAAAAAATCAAGCAGGGGAAAAAATGAAACAGAACTGGCAGAAGCAGCGAGCGAGTAAGTAAAATAAATGTGGCAGCAATCGTAGCGCGGGAAGGAAAATAAAAATGAGCCAGGATCCCAGGTAATTGCTGTGAGAGGGCCAAGACCAAAGGGCCAAAACCGAAGGGCCAAGAATCGGGGCAATGAGCATTGCCTGGCGCATAATGAGCGTGAAAATAGTGAGAATATGAAAACGTCTACGGGCGTAGAATTACTGGGGGGGCAAACACAATCTTTGATTTGCTAATGGCTAATTCTGCTGCCGTTGCAGAACAGTATGCTACGTTTTCTTCTTTTTCATTGCCAATATTTTTGCAAGGCGACGTGCTAGCTAAATAAACGCGTCATGAAATGATCCTTTTGATTATAGTTCATATTTGAGTTGGGTTAGGAACCATTCAACGGGAAAAACAATTATTTGAGGAAGAACCATCTGATTCCGGGTGCTTGCCTTAGGTTCCTATAAATTTATTCCGCTTGATGCTTGATTTCAATGTATTCGGTCGGACTTCGAATTATCCTGCTGTTTTGATTAGCCAGCCTGCGCTCGAGTGAAATCCATGCTTAGGCGCTTTATTACGGCTAATTAGGATGCCGTTGCTGTTGCAGCTGCAAATGCAGTTGCAGATTGGCCCAGTTGCTGCATTTGGGCCTGGCTAATGCTACGGCCCACACACACATGCACACACGCACACGCAGACGCGCACGCACACACATGTGTCGTTTGTTTAGCCATTCAAGTGTGCACATTTGAATAATTAATTTGTGCAGTGGTAATTTACACGTTGGTTGACTAGCTTTTTGGTCGGCATTCGGCTGTGTGGGCTGTGAATCGCTCTTGGCACCGTGGCAGCATGTTATTTGATTATTTTGCTTGGGCAATTGCATTCGTTTGCGGCTACTGATGTGAGTGCGAGTGTGATTGTGAGTGTGGGCTGGAGTGGTGCGGTATGACATGGCATATTTATGACACTGGTAATTAAATTTAATTGTTGCACTTCTCTGCCAACGCCCCCTTAATTCGCGTTTCGTTGCGGTCGTGGGCCCATAACTTAGCCCACTAACGTCCGTTGTGCACGCATCCTCGTTTTGGTTATCCTTACGCCTCAAAAAAAAAAAAAAAAATAAAAAAAACAGTATATAATTGTATATGTATGTGGGTATAAAAATATAGTTCCTATTTTTACCCCAGCCCGTTGGCCTTGGCGTCTTGTCAACGGGCATTGGCTTTTGCTTTATTTGCAGGCATTTGTTTTCTTCGCGGTCTAGATTGTCGCCCTTGTCCATTATGGCCTGACACACATTCTACTTAAGGCCGCTTTGCGTGCTGCTCCTGATATGATAAGGCTAGCTCAACGGAGCCACCAGTCCACCAGTCCACCAGGATATCCCTCGTTTTGGCCCGACGACCAGTTGTCGGCTTAATTGCAATGCTAAACGCTAAATCATAGCCTCACGTGCACCACGTAATTAGCTTAAATTGTAAGCTGTTGTTATAGGATTGAGCTTGCCTGTGTGTGTGTTCGTGTGAGTGTGTCTGTGTGTGTGCGCGACTGCATGTGTGTGCGTGTCGCTAATTAGCCAAGAGGTCAGTTGCAGCACACGATACACAGATTTTCTTCTTACCTGATTTTCCATAATACTTAATTTCACTTTCCAATTTTACAGATAGGACATTTCGTGATGTAAGCCATCTAAGGACCTTTTATTAAGCCCATATGAACGAATTACATTTCTTTGTACTCAATATTTGCTTTATTTAGTTGTTCAATATTGAAAGTTCAAGTATATGTTCGTGCTAAAGTGGAATAATTACACATCACAAGCTGAAACCCAAGCCTAATAAATCCAAAATTTATTAAATAGCTTCTGTGACAAGTAATAACAAATATTTGATTCGAGGCATTTGAGTTGACATTTGTGGCTGGCCATGTACTTGCAACACAGGCGATTCGACTTGGCAAGTTATGTACATTTATTTAGTCAGTTACGTGTGGAATGTTTGTGCTCTTGAAGTCTTCAAAATTAATGACAGACAGAGGAGTTATTAAAAATATATTTCCCAAATAAAGCAGTCACAACTATTTGCAAGGGAGAACCATCATGTTTGACTTGCCCACAGGCGTTTTGATGTGAATATTATTTCACAAAGAAGAAATAACATTATCTGCCGAGAAGATAAGATATCATTTCAATTGCCTTTACTGATGTGTCTATCTCTGGCCTTTAATTATCTGGCTTTTAATTTGCTTGTGTAAATGGAACACAATTTGAAGCCCGTTGCCTTGCCTTCTAATTATTTTCGTTTGTTACTTAAATTTAAAGTGGCTTTTGTGGTAGAAAATCCCAAACAGTCTTTAGTATAATTGCCTAAGATACACATAAGCAAATAAACAAACAATTCGGCTCGTTATTAAATTCGGTTTAATTAAGTGAACAAATCGAATAATAAATGAGTGAGTCCATGGCAGCTAAAGGCACATATATATTTATATAAATATAAAGAGAGAGTCGAGGCCTAAATTGTATTCGTATGTTTGTTCATTTGACAGACCAAAGCTAAAAGGTAGTACAAATAAAAACGAAAACACTTCCATTATTATTTTATTTTCGGTTTCGGCGCCGGCTTTGAGAAGGGGTATTGCCCGCAGGAACCCAAATAATTAAATCCAAAAAAAGTTCAGAAAAAATAAGCACAACAACATGAGAAAGAAACAGTCGACAGACGACGGAGCGATTGCAAGGACAAGTGAAATCGAAAGTGAGGAAATGCCCGCCAGCAGTTTTTGACAGTATCCTTGACTTTTGTTGGGCTTTTACCCGCCGCTTTTAAGAGCCACCCCCACCCACCACCCATCGATGGTAATGAAAAACGCGCCCTTTGTGGGCTCCCTTAATGGGCGCGGGCGCCTTGCCAGAAATGCTTGTCGTGCCCCGGTGTCCCAGTTTGCGGGGATACCTTGTTATGCCTTTTATTTTGCTCCATGCGCCGGCACAAAACTTTTTGAGTAAATGTCTTTGTCAGCAGGTGTAGGTGTAGGTGTAGGTGTAGCAGGTGTAGGTGTAGCTGTATGGCTGGTTTTCCTTCCTGGTGCTTTCCACCTACTTTGGCGTTTTTCCCCGTTTTCTTGCTGCTGCCGGCGGCGGCTTCTTGCAGTTTCATTACCCCCAAACAGGAGATTTTTGTTTAAACTTCGTTTGGGGCAGGGCAAAATGGGGCCAAAAAAAAAAGAATACTTTGCATCATTTATGCGGTCTTTTGCCGTTTGAGCCTTTTTTGTTAATGCCAAAAGTTCTGGCTGTGTGCCCTTTGGCTGACTTCTTGGCTCGGCGTCGACCTGTTAAATGTGTTTATTCGAAACACTTGAATTATTTAGACACATCTGACTGGCAATGCCTTTGATTAGGCCATACATATTCCATGCATTCATAAAACCTGCTGCTCGGACAGATTTCTCGACAGCGTTTTATGGCCTAGGTGGATGGATGTTGCTTTGCCTTTGTGTTTTTGGCCAGAGTCAGCATAAAATTTAGCACGCAATTACCAGCTGGCAGATAAGTCGATAAGCCGCTGATGAAATGGAATGGCATGGCGTAGTGCCTGGTGCCGCGCGGAATGAAGCTCATTAAAATGCAACGAAATGTCACCTATCTGAAATTGAAGCGCAATCTTAACGGACCTAACAGCCAATTATAGCAGGCGGGACACAGCGCAAATTCCACGATAAACATCCTGCGCCACCGGGGGTCCTGCAGGAAAAGGAATGGCCACAATGGGAGTCGCCTAAATTAGAGTGCAAGCTTGTTAACGAGAAAAGATGGCTCATACAAGGAAAATACGAGTGTAGACAAGTGCACTGAAGGAAAAACTGCACAGGCAATAAGTCAATATTTTTATATGTTAAATTGCACTTCTAAATGGAATGGTACTACCTAATAGACTTATAGGTCTATTGAAAAACCTACCATTAATTAGTTTCTGTAGCTGGTTTTCGCAGTGTACTAATACCAGAAAGGTACCAATATATTCGCAACTATTTATGTATATGTGCCGGCTTTGGGTCATTGGAGGTCACTGCTCTGGCTAAGACGTTTGCATAATATGGGAAAGATTTCCCCGCTTTGGCCTTGTATTTTTCGGTGGCTGCTGCGTAAGTAGAGCCATATTAAATGTCAGTAAATGGGAAACGAAATGCTACCCCCAGTGGGCTTAGTTGGGGCTTGGACTTGGTCCTCGCTGGTTAACTGCAGAACATAAGCCCTGGCCATAGAAAGCGATAAAAATGGCTTGGCCATTGTGTTGCCGCTTTCTGCACCATATTGCCAAGTGTTCCTTTCATTCGGCCTCACATTGTCTGGCCCCATGCGTAAAGTGAACAAAAATTGTGGGAAAATTACATTTCGAGGAGCCCGAGAGTGGTGCGTCCAGAGAAATCCCGACTTAGCCTATTAGCATTCATATTAAAACGAAAGTGGAGCCATATTGCGTATACGCAGTGTGTACATTGCCAGAATGTGCGTACTTCTCATGCTTCAGCTTCCTGGTTGTGAATTTGTGTGCGTGCTGCTTTCGTCTAGAATCTGTTATTTTTGCCTTTTGTTGTTGTTTTTGGCAGACAGCTCAGCACTTGGGCAGATTTTAGGATTAACGTGAGCTCATCTGCCCCAGAAACCACTTCCCCCGTTCCCCACAAATGGAATACTTTGTGGCGGGTGGAACGCTGGCGGAATGGATAGGAAAAGTTAATTCCTTTTTGAGTAATACGCGTTGTCCTTTGAATAGGCACGAAAATTGCATTCTTTCCGGCCCCAATTTTATGTCATTTGGGGGGCTTGCCAACTAAGCTCGGTTGTTTACTTTTATTAAAACCAAGAAATTGTTTAGCAAAGTCAACTTGTCGTATGAATCGTGCATAAATTGAGAGGGACACGCCAAATTACCAGAGATTTAAAAGCAATAGTCAAGACTTCCCAGTCTTGTTAAGTAAAGTTGGCGAAGCGCATAATATTGTAGTACGAGTATATAAAAACTGTTTATTTTTGGCTGAAGTCCTAACAGATTTACGCTATTAAATTGCTTAGCTTCAAAAGCAAAGTAATATAATTTATGAAAATTATCTTTGCCCTGCCTATGTAGACAATAATCCCAATTGTTTAAAGTCGATACAAATACCATGTTATACCAAATTAATGATTAATTTCGTTGGTTTTCGTTGTCCCTTAACTTCGAGATCATCCGCAGGGCAAGTACTTAATCGAGCTGACTTTGTTGGAACCGAGAACTAACCGCAGACATGGGGCGGATCCGAGCCGAGTTTTGGCATATCAATGGAGGCGCCTCTGACGCCAAATGGCCAGGACAACAGGCACTTGGCCTGACTTCGTTGTTTGCGTGTTTTGCTTAGGTGTCGTCGCTTATGTGGCCTGCCCTGGACACTTAAGGGCACTTTAGATGTGTGTGTGTGTGTGTGTATCCTCGATACGGGGATAGTGGGGAAAAGGGACGAGCATATGGTAACACAAGGATACAAAGTGGTCAGCGGAGCCATTACAGCGCCAAAAGTGCTTATCTACACAGTTGTTCAGTTGCGGCTGTTGCTGTTGTGCGGGTGTTGCCATTGTGTCCAAAGCTAAATAATGCGCTTAATAGCGCTTACCCACCTCTAAAGCCAGGACCAACAAACACAGAACGGCGCCCATGTCCAGGACATCACGCTTTGCGTTTTTGCCATTTGTGCGCCGAGCTTTTGTCTTTATGCCATTAGGCGTGCAAACACTCACACACACTAACAAACACACACCCACACACACACACACAGAAACGGTCTAGCGTAGTCGGTTTTTGCCCAGCGATTTGCTGTCTTTGCTATTGGTGTTGTTGTTGGCAGCTCGATTAGCATATCAATATGCAATGTGTGCACCGAACTTCAAACTCCGCCAGCTCCCAGCACAGATGGGCCATCCTCAGGTTCCTGGGCCATCCTGGCTCTCTATTCAGTGCCACGCACAAGTGACACATCGTTATGCGGCCTGATAAACATGGGGCTCCACCTACTTACAACCTCGCACACACATATTGCGCATACGGCACGTTGTCAACGTCAAGTGCTTGAGTGCGACAAGAAACTTAATGAAATGAGCGAATTGAATAGTTCACATGCAGACATCCACACACGCACACTCCTTTCTCGCCAGGATATTGGGTTTTATTTTATTATATTCCTCCTGCCCAGCCATACTTGGCTTATTCTCTCTATCAGCCGAGCATTCGAGTATTTCGATTCAGTTTCTGCCATTGTGTGCACCATCCAGGCGGCACATGCCGCCATTTGGCAGAGTAATATCAAATTACAATAGCTACCCATGTGGATCATGTGCCAGTGTGCGTGTGTTCGTGTGGCTGTATGTGTGTATGGGTTGATGGTGGGCGATGGAACACACACCTTGTTTGTGTGTTGGTAAACTACTTAATGGTGTGTAAATTTGCCGACGCGCTTCGACGCTGTTCGGTTTCAATTTTGCGGCTGAGAAAAATTAATTTTCCTACTCCCTTTGTGGGCCAGACCACTCTATCCATGTCCTGATGGCAAACGCTGCGTATGCGTAATGGATTTGTGCAATTAAACTGAAAACAAGAGCAATGCACATCGCACGCATACGAATTTGATCACAACCAATGGTATTGCAAGCAGAAAACAAACAGTCAGACAGTTAGACAATCACTCAGTGAGTCAATGTCTAACCTGTTGGCTTAGTTGGAAAAGTTGCCAGTAGTGGCACCTCCCATGCCTCCATGCCTCCATGCCTCCATGCCGCCCATCCTCACCATTCCTACCACCACTGCATGCATTATTAGCAAGTTCGGCTTACCCACACTCCACTGTGGTTGCGAATGGAATTCAATTTCAGCCTGACATAGGAATTACAAGCAATCCAAGTTGACTCCACCAGCAGTAGCAGACAATACAGAAGCCAAAGGCAGAACAGCAGAGAACAGAACAGCTATCCAGCAGATATTTCCCAACGCCCCCTGTATCTCCGATATATTCCTGTGTGTCCTTGCCAAAAAACTGTTTACGTACCAAATAAATTTGCCATTAGATGAAGGGGAGAATTTACACGACTTCAGCCAGGCCAGAGCACATAAACAATGCAGCTGCAAGTCGGCCAAGAAGAGTGACACTCAGGACCAACTCCTGCGGCACAAAATTGAACTGAAGGAAACCCGACTGACTTGTGTAGGTTGCAGTTGAAATACCCTTGAGTTTATTGAGTCAAGTCAAGGGATCCTTAATGAAACATGCCTCTGAATGGGCAGTTATAACTAAAAATGCTTTAAGGCTTCGAGTTTTTCGAATTTTTCCTAAATGATTGAAACGAGTGTCAGTAGTTCTATGGCCCTTGAACAAAAGAGGTTAATACCTCTAAGAAAGGGTATAAGGATTTACAATAAGGACCACCAAGGATGCCTGTGTCGATAACGCTTGGCGGAAATTTACGATGAGCACACAGTGAAATTGTCACATCGAATCGGAAAACAGAAACAGCAGCAGACTACAGCATACACCTGCTTGAAATCCTGTGCAGAATTTCCCACTATAGATGCAGCTAATGAAATCTCATAGCCTGGATCGTGAAAAATCCCCTACAGTGGCGGATGTCGAAAATTGAATATGCTTCCCAGCGCTCATTGGCCATAAATTCTCACTTTCGGGCTGTAAGTGTCCCACTACTGAGATACTTTATATTATATGCACTATTTCTCAGTCTGCAGCGTCGAGTAACAACAAATCAAAGAGCCTTCTGCGCTTTAAGTGTACACATTTATTTCGCCGAAATAGTTCGAGACACTGCAGAGGATCGTTTATAATCAGAAAACCAGAAAATTCCTTATTGCCTCAATGGCCACGACATGTGCACACACAGATTTCATTGTGTCTGGGCAAAAATCTTTGAACTATGAAAAATTGATATTAGCTAAAAATACTTTGAGTCCTTGTGGCCGCCTGGCCATGTCCTTACCACTCCTTTTGTGTGCTGTTTGCCCCTTTCTCGATTGGCCCAATACCACTGCCACTGCCACTGCCAAAGCCTTTCTCACAGCCAGTTGGAGTGTGTGCACAATGATTAGACGACGGGTCCGAACACTGGCCACATTGTACAATTTACTCTGATTCCTCCTGCCGCCCAGGGACTCATCCCCCCGCTCTTCGGTCCCCCCGGGACGTGTGGGTATACTTTCTATCTTTTTTTCGGTTTGCTTATTTTGGCTGAACTTTATTTAATAAAGCAATTTGCGCTTGGCTGACATTAGTTATTGTTTGAGCCCCTGGCCGCAGTGTCTGGCCCGTCGCAGATAATTTGTGGAGGGTTCTGTTACTTTCGTGGTAAATGTTTGTGTGCATGGGGAGGGGTAGGGGGGGGCGGTTCTGTGTTTGCCGACCAATTGCCACAACTTGTTAAGCAATTAAATTTAATTTGCATGATAAAAAATATATGAAGACTGGCTGGGCGTGCAGGGTGTATTTAAATGTATATATAGCTACTGACATCTGCTGAAATGCCACAGCCCTTGATTAATGGTGATTAATGGTCGGCAAAAGTTGACAATGTCGGCCAACTAGGTACCGTGTACTACAAAGGCAGATCAATCAAGCGAACGAAGCGATTTTTCGCTGCTAGGAACTGAAGGTATTCTGGTATTTTGGCAAGTCATGCCAAATCCTGGGGAATCACGCACCGCCAATCAAGTCAATTAGTTGCCGGTGGGAGATGTGCCAAAAATTTAAAGAATTTCTCACGGCATCGCGTTCGAATTGAATGCTAATCTAGCGCCCCCCTTTGGGATCCCCTCCCCCTAACAATTTTTTTTTTGCCACATTCAACGCCTCTGGTGAGGCCTGCACCTTTCTGCATAACAAATCAATGGAGGAAGCATTTTTTCACGTTGCTGCAACGGTTTTAAGCGCACATCCGCAGCGGTAACGCCTGCGGCTCTACACTTTTCGGCTTTTTGCTTTTATTGTTGCCCCATGTGTGTGTGTGTGTGTGTGTGTGTGCGCGTTTTACCAAACTGTCAATCAATAGAATTGTTCGCCACTTTTTTCTAGTTTTTTGTTTTTTGTTGTTTTTGATTTTGGGTTGGGTAGGCCCACCGCAAGGACGAGCCG
This sequence comes from Drosophila erecta, assembly GCF_003286155.1. NCBI lineage: Eukaryota > Metazoa > Arthropoda > Insecta > Diptera > Drosophilidae > Drosophila > Drosophila erecta. Next base: position 4,475,723 of record NW_020825194.1, read on the forward strand.
CCGAAACGAAATCCACATCCAGCCGAATGCAACCGAATCGAGTTGAGAACATTGTTGCCTTGCATGTGGCGTCCATGGGCCGTCAAAGGCAACGTGCATCACGATGGGGCAATGTTATTTTTCGCTTTGTGGCTGCGCTTGGCCCGTTACGACATTTGCAAGCTGCACGCTGCACACCATCACCGTCCACGCACACACACACACACACCCAAACTACACTTCCAACTACAAAAAAGCCGAGCGAAAATGCCGAGCTGGCGGAAAAAACTGGCCAACAAGTGCCGTTGATCTATGAGGGGTCAGCGCGAGCAGTGTGCTCAAGTTTAGGCTTTAAGCCGACTTTTGGCCAGGCCGTTTAAGGCAGCAACGTGGAGGTCTAACAAAAACCAAACGTGTTCAGGGTTTAAAATGAAAGTGAGCCTACGAAGATCGTATTTTCTTCATACAACACATAAATTGTAATAAGGAAAGTACAAGATATGGAATTTCCACAGCAGATGCATTTAGGAAGTGCGCCCCATGTTGGATACATTTTCTCCCGGTGCAGTGCAGTATCTTGCTGCTCTTCGAGCCATCAAACTGCTCGTTAACGCTCCGGTAAAGGAGCCAGCCACTGATAGAGAGACGGAAAGTGAGATGAAGGAAGCAGGGAGAAGGAGCCGAGGAGGCAGGAAGGATACTTCCTTGAGGCCGCAGGCTGCGTTCTGCATGCGGCTTTGATTTTGTCTTTGTTCACGTTTTTGGCCATGTACGTTGTGTGTTGGCCCGAAAGGCAAAATCAATATATCCCTGTGGCTTGACGTTATTTCCCTCTTTTTTTCCCCCTCTTTTTCGGGTTTTTCGGTTTTTTCGGTTTTTGGTGTGTGTTTTCGGCCGTGATTTGCCTGCGCCTTGGCTGGAAGTTGGCCGTCTGTTGGTCGGTTTTCTCGGCATGCAGGCACTCCAATAACCAATCCCCTGCCTCTTGCAATTGAACCCCCTGCAACCATCATACAACAGCTGACTGGGCTTTGTGTGAATCGGCCGTGATTATGTCTAATAGCTGTCCAAGTCGATCGATGTTCCGTGTGCCTGACAGTTGAGCCGAGCAAAAGCACTGGATGTGTGCACATGGCCTTCAGCTACCCTTGACTCACAATCGTAATCGCAGTGTAACTCCATTCGATCTCTGGCATTCGCAGTGGGCTCTGATGCATAATAAATGAGCCAGCCGCACTTTCGCCTAATCATATAATAATAACTTAAGTAATGGCCAGCATAAATAAATGAATCACTAATGAGCTGAAACTGTTTCCTTTTTGGCAACCGCAGAAACGAGCTGCGACGCACTAAAAATGCGCCATTTACGGCAATCAAAATGATTAAGTGCGTTCCGGGTGTGGCATTGCGAAAGTTGCGTATACGACGCGTTGCCATCGCTCCGACCCGGCCATAAACGCCTGCCCAAAGAAATGGGCGGCGTGCGAAGAATTATGTTTCGCCATTGGGTCGACGCTTAAAGCAATTTAAAGCTCTCCACGACGGACGCAATTTTGTTAATATTTCCGAACAAAAAAACAAGGAAAGAAGTTAAAAATACGCTTTAACTGCTACAACAAGTCCCCGGGGAGTGATTAAAATATAATAAATTTCACTTGAAAAACGAACCAAGACAGAAGCGGCATAAACCGAAAGGAGATTAAGTGGTTGGCCAGCATAAAAACCGCACATGCAAACCCACTGCTTGCCGCATCACCCAACTCCACCCATATGGACATGGACTCCGCCGTAGTCGGAGTCCGTATTCTGTAGTCCGTGTCCGGATTCGGGGTTTTTTGGGTCCGGCCAGTGGAGCCCACAAAAGTGTGAACATAATTTAACATGCAGCGGCGCGCCAGTTTTTGGGTTTTTCGGTTTAGACAATGTTCAAGGATTGCCTCGTTTCTTTTCAGTGGGAGCGCCTACCGCCCCTACCCCTCGTTTTAGGCCCCCTTCACCGCCCATCCGAACGACGCCTCTGTCCGTCAGTTTTGCCGGCGCTTTGAGCCGGGCGTTTGAGTGTTTTGAAGCCTTATGTGAATTTGATTTGCGGCATTTTAATTTATGAACATGTGAAAGAGCCGCCGTCGAGTTACCAAACATTTTGCCAAACATTTCCTGAAACAAGTTGCGGTTACAGGGGGGTGTACGGGGGGGCGGAGCCTTTTCCGCCGGGTCCAAAGCCCCCCAGCCAGTCAGACAGACAGTGAGGCCTTTTCCATGGAGGAGCCCCAGCTGACGGAGTCGCTTTTTGTGCTGAATGCCAAATCAAGCAGCTGCCTTATGTGCTTTAATTTTCCCTTTTTTCCATCTTTTCATTTGACTACCCGGCTTGAGCAATTTTTGGTATTCTGTTTTTTTTTTTTGACTTTTATTTGTTTCTCTTTATTTTTATTTTCAATTTTTTTTTTTTTCTGGTTTACTTATCCAGAATCCAGGCAGTGTGTCTATGGATGTGGGCGTTTCGTCGGGTTATCAGTGCTCGCATAAATCTTTTATCAACCAGTCGCAGCTGTGTGGCAACGAAGGGGATTTTGGGGGGCCGGGAGGGGCTCGGTGCCCCCTGTTGCTGCTTCCTAATGAATACGCACAAAGTTGCTAATGAAGCTGCGGAGTGGGAAGACGTAGAAGTTGGGCTTGCGAGTATGAATGCATATACATATAGGCATACATACATAAAGCCAGATGGAGACATAGGGGGCGTGTTCCAGGGTTCCAGGCCTTATAGCTGATCTCATGCATATGCGACAGATAGAATAATTATACACTAGGGGCTGAAATGGGATTAGAGTGGGCTGGGCACCTACAGAGCTCTGGAGCTGTGGATCTTTGGGCTGTGGGGTGCAAACTTTGTCTTCAATGTCTTAAGTGTGGCCTGCTAAAAAATGCTAATGCGATAAATCCACACACGACATTAAATAAGGCAAGTGTATCTTTTGGTATGCAACAAATATTAAAGTCTAACGATTTGTGCGAGCTAAAGTTTTATAAAAGTGCTTAGGACTTTAAAATGAAACATTTGATATTCCACAACTATATTAAAACATTATTTATTGAGGCTTACCAAATGCAGTTATATAGTAAATCAAAATTAATTGTGGAAGACAATGCCTTGTCCTGGTTTTTGTATACATTTTATGCTGAGCGTAAAAGCGCTTATCTTAAAACAATGCAAATCAGAGAAATATTACATAAATAGTTTTTCGTTATATGTAAGTATTTACTTTTATAGCCAATATTTTGTACCAAATTCTTCAGTTAGGACATTTGTTTCGCAAACTTTTTTCTCCATTAAGCTGCAATGCTCTGCTGCAGCCAAAACTTAATTTAATTAAGAACCATTTGAATAAGTTTTTTTACTTCTTCAACTTGCTGGTGCATAATTGCTTGGCTAGGTGAATTGATTTCGTTTTTGTTCTGCCATTTTTTTATTAAACTTTGTGCCTGCTTATGGGCAGCGATTACCCTCAAGGCTGCAAAGGGGAAGCCGCAGGAAATAAAGGCGAGCGCAAGTAACTGGGCCAGAATGCTTATTGTGTGGCCGTTACTGAGTCCGAGGAAAGTCAGGTCCTTGCTGCAGGCTGAAGGGCGGAAGGGGGGAGGGGGGAGTGTGAGGTGAAAGTCGGCTAATGGTAAATAACGATAAATAGCAAAAAAGGAGTGGAAAAGTGCCTTCGGCCAGAGGCAAAGTCAATGACGCACTCCGGGCACTTCAAGGCAGCAGCCTCATTGGTAGCTACAACAAAAGCAGATTCTAGTGTGCTTAAAGCGTAAAATTGTTTGTTATAAAATTCAATTGCAGCTGCATTTTCCTTGAGCTGTTGTTCTTGTTGCCATTCTTGCTGCAGTTGCTCTTGGCCAAATGCAATCAGCTGCATAAGAAATGCCAAAAGCTGCAACAGAAACAGCACGAAAAAAAGAGGAGGAAAGTTTCCAAGTTGAGTTGGCTACTTTTGTCTCGAACTGAGATTTGCCAAAGTATAAACTATAAGTATATCGGAGCTTTGGAATAAACTTATACACTTTTTGCTGCATATCAAATGCTAAAATGCAATGAACAGCAGCAAAATATGAAATAAGCATATCGCACTTGCACAGAAATTTCCAGCTTAAAATGTGAGTTCTCATCTCGCCAAGCATTGAGTCAGCTTTAAATGCGTTATTATAATTAAATTGCATTAAATAACCAATTTAGAACATTCAATTTCACACCAGGTGTCGAAAAGTATGCAATGAAAAAGGTCTTCTTCACTTTGAAGGAATATACTAGTAGCAGAGCATACTAGTTATTTCTACGACCGCTTTATTAGGGTTATGAATTAGAATATAGAGGGGTCTATGGCCAAATTCTTGGGCCTGCAGAATATCTCCCCTCTGAATATGTTATGGCAATCCGCAGGGAGAATGTGAGTGAGTTCCATCAGCGACTCATGTGGCATATTACCTTTAATGGGGACTACTTTGAGGTTGTTTTTACCGGGTTGGGCTGAGACACACACGCAATCCACTCCAAGCCCACCCGCTGGCGTCATAAAAGTGCGTAACAAGCGGCAACAGGTTGCCAGGCTGCCTCGTCCTTCGTCCTGCGTCCTGCGTCCTTAGTCCTTCGTTCTCGCAACAAATTGCGCATATCAAATTTACGGAATTGTCGCAGCACTTCCACCTCTTCCTCTGCTGGAATTCCCGCCAAGCCTTGGCAAACTAATAGATTTCGTTGCCTTGGCACTGCGGCACACACTCGACTTTATGGCCAAAGTGTTGGGTAATGGGCTCAAATGGTAGGCGTTGTCAATGGATCTCGTCTATAGGCAGCTAATGCCGCATTTCAGGGCTCGTTGTCTATGTTTTTTTTTATAAGCGTTTCGCGTGACAGCGCCTGCATTTACATATCTTCGGCATTAGAGCCGCCATATTAATGATTTTATAGTGTAATAACGCGTTATCACGCCGTCACTCACACTCACGAACTGATGGCCAGGCGCATAGATATGGCTAATTCATTTGTTACTAGCTGTTTGCTTTTATTATTTCACTATTTTTTGTTTTTTTTGTTTTCATATTTTCCAACAGCTCCATTTTGACAGTTTGCATTTTGATTGAGTTGTTTTCACATAATTCATGAGGACAGGCCAACGGAGCGTGTTTGCAAAATGCAAAACGATATGGATATGGTTATGGATTTGGTATGTGGCCTCGTTGTGGATTTCTGTGTCCATGTCTGGGCATTAATAAACATTTGATTTGTGATTTGTTGCGCTGCATTATGCAAATTGTTGTCGTGCATAAATTGCGCAAATTATTTTCAGTCTGCCGACTTAATTAAATGACAAATTCATTTTTTCGGAAAGAAAACAAAGGACGACAGCGCAGCCATGGAGCTCTAATAAAGGCCACACATGAATAGACCTTAATGAGCCCGGTCAGCTTGCATTTGAACACTGGACGTACTTTAATAAATCAATACAAAGTGAATATCTGGAATATTTATAAATACTCAGTAAACAGTTGTGAGAACACTTTCAGCCGTTGGTAATTGCATATCGAATGGTCATGGAATATATATTCACAACATTTAAATATTAGGAACAATCAGCTAATTACGCGTGTGCTCCAAATATATGGAGTTGATTTCAGATTAAATGCCAAAATAATTTTTTGTATAATAAATGAACTTAATTACTGCTACGCCTGGAATGGATTGTTAATTACTGCTGCGCACTAGCTATACAAGCTATTAATAAACATATTTATCTTAATTTTTTCATAAGAAAAGTAAAGGACATGTGCCATGTTATCTAATGGGAATTTATCTAGTGAAGTAGCTATTGTTGTCGAATTTTCACGTTGTCATGACATTTGTTTTAATCATCATTAAATTAGCCTTTTAAATGGTGTTTTCAATTGAAGGTTACACATTCATTCTGCGTCCAGTCTTCGCAGCAAATTTCTTGCGAAGCAAGAAGAACTAGTTTGTGGAAAAGATAAACATCCTTTCATGGCATCCGTATCTCCATTCAATGGCTTCCAAAGGTCCACTTTCTCCGCATTTGCGGCGTTGCCTGGATACGATTGTCTGGATTGTTGCCTAATTCTTTTGGCTCCATTCAGTTGAGTCCGCTAATTGCTATAACTTCCACTTTCTGTCCGCTGCCCTGCCTGTCTCTGTGTGTGTGTGTGTGTGAGAGAGTATCTGTGTGTTGATTGCGCTAAAATAAATGAGTTTTCATGCTAACCGAGCAAAAGTTGTGCCAATTATAGTGGCTCAAGGCCCGAGGCTGAGTTTCCCGGTATCGGGTTGAGCTTTGCGGAAGGAGCAGCAGGATGAGGATACAACTCTCGCCGCTTGAAAAGTTTCCGCTTTTGTCTAATTTATATAATGCCATTGCCATTTAGCATAAGAAGCGAGTGAATTGCTTTACAAATTGAATGCAAATTTCCTCCTCTTCATTATACGTAATCATTCAGCCAAACAAAAATTCCCCGCGATCCCAAATAAGACGCGGCGTGTGGCACAGATTTTCGGGTTGCACAGATTTTCGAGTACTTGCAATTTTGATGCATGCATTTTGTGATTCGCGATTTTAGCATTAGTAAGACAGAGCTTGGTTCGTTTTGGCTGCGGGATTATTACGAAACATTTCTCGCTTTTAATCAGAATCTCGGCTGGCAGGATGATAAATGTTCGCTGGCACCCGGGGAAATCCAGGTCGGGGTCGAGGTAAAGAAATATTCATAATTCAATGTTTAAACCGCAATTCATGCTCTGTTTTTTTGGCATCCCCCTACAGTTTGCCACCGGTTTAGTATGACTCTCGGTTTGGGTTTCGGCATTTTTTTTGCTTGGCAGCCATTCACATTAATATCGCTCTGCAGCTGGTGGCGATGGTGCTGCTGTGCAGCTTACCTGGGGTAAACCTTAAAAACGCTTTTGCATTTTCATAAATGTTTGGCTTTTGCTGGAAATACTCGCCTCCGCACTTCACTTCGCGTTCGCCCCTTGACAGGCGAGTTGATCTGCATATTTCAGTTCAGTTCAGTTCAGTGCAGTGCAGTTTTGTTTTCCGCGCTGCGGCCGACCGTTGACTCTGCTCCTTCTGCTCCTTCTACTCCTGCAGGACATCCATCCTTTATCCTTCGCTGCAATAAAATTGAAATTAATTTTTAGTGACTGCGGACGGTGGTCGCTGCTCCAGCATAGCGTGGCTTTTTCACACAGCCCCTGCAATTGAATTGCAATTCTTCTTGAAATCAAATGTAAAATAAAGGGCTGTGCCTCCATTCATAACATGCCATCACTTGCACACTCGCACTCAATTATTTATTTAATAATTGTACATGATATTTAACCTCTTTTTCGTTTTTAGGCCACACGCCCTTGTCGTCGCATCGATTGGAATTAAAACAGACGTCGGCCAAAACAAATAGCCATCAGGTAATTGAATTTTCGTTAATTTATTTACTTTTTATTATCAATTATTACACGCGACTATTTTCGACACTCGGATTGGGCGGACATAATGAAGCGTTCTGCACTTAATATTTGCCGAATTAAAAGTGCACAGGTTTGGTGTTAATAATACACCACAAATACTCGTATATATATGTGTTCATACCTAGATACGTATTTGTACGCACATTTGTGTTTCTGACGTTTGTGACTGACAAATAGGAGGTCGGGAATATTAACATGCTGCCATATTAAGTGTCTGCAAATCCATCGGTGTGTGTTTGTACAAAAGTGAATATTCATGTCAATGTCTGGTTTGTCATTGAGCCGATACCAAATGGATGCTGAGAGGGCTGTCAGCTTACAAGGAAATACCATTTAATAAACTCATAAAATTCGATATGAAAACTGTGAAACTCCCTTTGCCCGGAAACTAATTGAATAATGGACTAGCGACCAAATCAAAATCAATATCGATGGCATTGATTCTATCTATCGAATGGCCCTTGGCAATGGCTTACCTTCATATGTACATACATACAGGTATAATATATGGAAAGCCATTTTTTCGCAATTAGCTCAATTAGCCGACCACAAAACTTGGCCACAAGCCCTTCGACTTGGGCTTTGAAGTACTTAGTCCTCTGACTTATAAATGGCATTTTGCTCGGCCAACAGCTCTTGGACATTTGCCATTATTCATGGGGTCAGGAAATTGAAATGTTATGTGGCCTCTAAAGTATGCCCGAAAATACCCCAAAAACGTGCTGGCCAAAAAGCGTTGAGGACTGGCCCAAATAAATTGCCAAAAGTGTCGTTTATCTTGGAAAACTGGCTTAGCGACGTGGCCCGCACTTGCCCCTCGTCCTCACAGCTTTTTAGTGTAGAATGCTGAAATTTTCGGCTTTAATTAGGAGCAGCTGGTGGGAGTCCAGCTAACGCTAAAGTTTGGCCAAGTTTTCATCTCGTGCTAGCACTTTTGACCAAAAAGGTCGTAAGCTGGGTTGATTGGCCAGTTGTTATTTTGCTGCTAATTGAAAATGTTTCTTCGAAAACCATAATATGATTGCCGTTTAGCTTTTGATCTACTGTCAATTTGGCCATTGACTCTTAATTTTCAATGCGCTTATCGCATTAAAACGAGTTGGCCAAAAAAGAAAAATCAATTGCACTCGATTTGAGTCGAATTGGAGCAGGCAGCGGCTTTCGTTTGTCCGGCAATTAATAAAATCTATGCAAATATTTCTCTTCTTTGTCCGAGCCACTTGAACAACAATCGGGCAAACAATCAATCAATCAATCAATGAATCCATCGATCAAGTGGGAGCGGCGGCAGCAGAAATGAAATTTGGTCAAACACAAACAAGCCAGAAAACGTTGCTAAAGTGCAATTAAGGTTGAAAACTCAAGAGACGCTTAGAGAACACAGCAATTGAAAGTGGAGTCCAATTACTCGACGATGAAAAAAAAAGACTCCCGACAATGTAAACTCCAATTCGCAATAGTATGAAATGCGATCCGATGCTTTAGAATGGCAAAAAAAGGAAAAAAGGGCAAAAACTGTATGCACATATCGGGTACATTGACTTCCATTGTGGAGGGGAAAAAGTGTGGATAAAGAGCACAATGCTAATGAATTCAAAAGAATGGCACTGCATATATGTATTTATGGAATCGCTCTGCTTAAGTGCCGCAATTATAATTCATGACAATCTCTTTAATTAGGAGCGCTGGAAAAGTATAAATGTTCATGGCGCAAGAAAACTAATGTCAAATGTCAGTTGCCATTTGTTCTGCTGCCCCGCGGGAAAACTATTTACCATCTTCCTCATTTATTTTCACCTTCCGTTAGTTGGTTTTCTCTTTACCTCAGGTACTGCAAAAAACGTCGGGTATATGCTTTTAGTAAAATACATACAGCACCTTAATCAGAATACTCAGTAATTCTAGTTATCCAATTGTATCTATCTGTTCGCTGCGTATATTTACTATAAAATATTTAGAGTGGGTATCCTGTAGTCTTATACAGCACTTCCTTCCGCTTTGCCACGCTTTTCCCACTCACCTTTGTTTCAATGTGTTTTACAGTTTTCCAGTTGATTTAGTACGCCGCAATGTTTTTATTAGTTGCGAAATATTTTCAACTTGTGTTTGTGTGCACTTTCCCATTTCCATTTCTCTTCCGCTTTTCCCTTTCATTGGTCATTTTGCCATTGTCGTTTGCGGTGCAATTAGTTGTTGCTCTGTGGTTATTTATTTAATTTCTTATTTTGCCAGTATTTGTGGCAACCATTAATGCCGATTCCAGTTGGTTTCGAGCGTTTTTTGTTTGCTGTTTTGCACTAATTAAGCTTAGCATTTGACCATTAATCAAATTAGATTTGTGCGTTTTTCCCGCTCGCCTCCTGTTGCCTCCTGTTGCTCTCATAATTTTGGGTTTCTGGGACTGCCGAATGCCAGGATGTCTGAGGAGATGTCTGAGTGGGATGGCAGACACTTAATTAAAAGATTACTTGTTAAAACTTTTGGCAGCAAACTTAATGTGAACACTGCCGCCAGGGGGGTGGAGGGGGCAGCATGGTACAGAGAGCGCAATGTTTGCTAAGGAACTTTAAATAAATAAAAGGAAATTGCAAAGCAAACACATTTGGGCACAAACACGCAAGCACAGACTTTCACTCACTCACACACACACACTCACACTCGCTTTTGAACACTTTTGCACATTGTAGACAAAATGGCAAACGTTGAACTTTGATGATTTATAGCCAGAGCATGGGGTACATACAAATATGGTAGTATGCCATATATACATATAGCATTCAAGAGCATTCTTTGTAGCCACTCAAACTCCGACTTCGCACACAAACACTAAACTCTCAGTTAGCTACACTCTGCTACAGAGTTTCGCATTTAATTTACTACGTGTCACGCATACGCTGGCAAACTTGACAAATACATGTAGTGGGTGGTGGCGGGTGGAAAAAGTGGAAAATCTGTGGCGCAAAAATCTAGAAAAATCCCTCTACATCCGCACAGTAGTCGTCGAGTTGTTGACTAGGTAAGATGCTCGATTACGACCAACTCTGCGGCTTTATTTGAAGTCTTTGATTATGTTTTGAGAGTGAGCCGCAAATTACGGTAAACACAAACAAGCCTTTGGTCTTCACTTCCGGTTCCTGCCCCCCTAGCCTCCTCCCCCGCTTTTAATGCACTTCACAGGCACTCTGAAAGTTACTCCTGTAGGTTCTTTTGAATCGTTTTTTGGAGCCGCCTGGTTGGGGGGCAAACAAAATTCCAAAGTTTAATTTAACGTTAATAATGTTATTTGTGAATTTTTATTTATACTCTGGCTATGCATATATATTTTTTAATACCGTCGTGTCGCATGTGTCATCATACCAAAGAGCACACACACACACACACATACGGTGAAAATAAAGAAAAAATTATGTTCACAGAGTTTTAGCTGGCTGCCAACTTTGAACTCAAAGCCACTCACACAGATTCATTTAATTATCAACTTTACTTTGTGCCCCCCGTGTGTGTGTCTGTGTGTGTGTGTGTGTGTGCGTGTTTGAGTGTGTGGATTTAATTGGTTTTTGATAAAAGTCACCTAAGCATGTTAATTAATGTGGCTTTGACTTTGAATGCATTTAGCTCCGGAATGCAGGTGGCATGGGTATTAACTTCTGTTCAGCTCAAATTTGTCCATGTTCATGCTGCTTACCCCCTCGCCGCTCATCCTCTTGAGAAACCAGGACATCTAATCGGATACGAGCAGGGGCAAACAACGCGAAGTGTACAAATATTTTTATTTTCCAGTTCTCAAACGCAAACATACGGCAAAAAGTTTTCCCGCTTTCTCGCACCCCAACTCGTGCTTGCTACTCAGCTCAACTTAAATAAATAAATTGTTTGGCTGCATCAAGGATACGTATACGCAGTGTGGCAGCATGTCAACACAATAAATGCGAATGAAAATTGCAGCAAAGTTTTGCTATTTTTGGCACATGATTCCCGACAGGATGTGGGGCTTGCGGGGATTGGTGACGAGGGGGCTGGGGTGTGGCGTGTGGGCCGTGTAATGCACAAAAAATAAGACCCCCGTGACCAAGTTGCACCACTGAAACAGCAACTGCAAAATAATTAAATTCCAACAAGCAAGTTATAGACCCAAGACTTTTTGCCTGGTTCTTGTTGTGTCTTACGACTCTAATTTCATGCAAAATGCTCTGAGCCTCTCGCCCCTTCAGCCAGGGGCTTACTGCGGTTTTTTCAATGGGGGTTACAATATAACCTCTATTTAATTGCTGTTATTATATAGAATGCAAATGGATAATTCCAAGAATTTCATTAATGAGTGCGCAAGAAACTTGCGTATGCAAAGTTCAGTGGATAAAGTCACTATGAAAAGTCAAGAACTGTTGTATCTTCATGTGGGCTTAAGTAACCCCCTTTCCGCACGCCACTGAAGGACGTGTTCTTGAAGGCACTGAAAGTTATGCCCTCAACTTATTGCCGCTTTCCGCATTGCTTTTGTTTTGCCAGCGAGCCTTGTGCTTGTAGTTCGGTTGGGTTTCTTACGGCTTACGGCTTGTCAGTGGCTCGGTGGCTCGGTGGCTCGGTGGCTCGGTGGCTCAGTGGCTCAGTGGAGCACTGCTGGGAATCATTTCGTTTGGCCCTGCTCCTGCTGCTGCAGTTTTCTTGCGCATGCCGGAAGGAAATGAGCAAAAATGACAAAGTTAACGGATGTGCACAAAACACAACGCACTCCGACTCACACACATAAACACATACACAGACTCATTGCCACTCCGCCCACCAATACACCGTCCTTCCTATTTTGTCCTTTTTCTTCGTCCTTTCCTCCGGCGCTTGTCCTGCTGTGGGCCTGCCCAATGCACTTGCACAGGATCAGGATATGTGTGCGGAAAGTACGACAATTTTACATGCATTTGATTTATGTTTCGCCAGCTCTCTGACTCTTGCAACTTTTGCCATGCCACACCGCCCTTGTCATTGGTCCAATTCCCTGGCGAAAATCCCCTTCCCCCCTTTCCAACGCCCCACAAGTAAGCAAATCATAGCCTACATTTCCGCTGTTGTTTATTCGAGAACATTTCTCTTTCTCCAACTGCTGCTGCTGCCGGCTGCTTTTTGGCCGCTTTGGGGAGTTCACTTCACTTCGCATCTCTATCTCAAGTCGAAAGTTTTTTGTCTTTGCAACATTTTTCCATAAATTTCAAGGAAAAGGCGAAACGTTGTCAAGTTTGGCTAATATGCAATTGTCGCAACAAAGCTGGCAAAATTTATGCCACTCGGGAGAGTTGTCCACCCATCCAGCAATTGACTCGGCAAGGTATCGATCACATTTTCCTTTTAAGAAATTAAGAGCTTTTTGCTCAACCAATGCTTAACCAAACCTAGTTTGGTTTTTATAGAAGAGGGTCAAAAATGTGGGCTGAACGAACAAATTAAATTATATTATATTTGCCGCCCCCTTTTTTCCGCTTGTTTTGTGTTCGGCTTGCTTTCGTTTGTTTTTTGTCCCCTTTTGTTGGTTCACGTTTTGAAAATTTCATTTATCAACGGTATTTCCATTGCTCGATCCCAGTCGGCGTTCCCAAACGAAACGAAACCCCAATGCTGCCCGTACCTTCTAACTGGCTGCCCCTCGGCCATCCCGTGTCAACAGGCAATTATTATAAAAGCCTGGAGTGGGTGGGTGGCTAGCCGGTTATGGGACTACTCTTGGGTATTTGGACAGGCACTTGGACCTGAGTTCCATGGGTCCGGCTCGGGTCCGGTCAGGTACTACGCTAAATGCTTCGCCACTGAAAAATGTGGCTTTAAATTGCATGAAATCATCGCCACATTCCACAAGTAATGAAATTAGCGCAAACAAAGCAACAAATGCGTGGCGGGGCAACGACTCTGGCACTCAACAAGCGCTATCGAGGCCAATTAGATTAGCTGGGCCAAAACGAAATGAAAAACGCAACAAATAAAAGGAGCAACAGAAAATAATATAATTTTGCTGCCAAGCGGATAAACAGATACTGTGCTTATGCGGTGTACCATTTTGAAAAGTCACGGGAAAAGCCATTCCACAAATGGGTATCATGAATAAAGCATTCACGGAGCAACAGTGTGCCCAAAGCGGCATGACATTGTAATTAAGCGAAGTTGGCCACACTAACTGAATTGGGTTCTCTTAATAACTTGTACTTTGAGGCTAGGTCCCTTTCAATTTCACCCAATTCAAAGCACAATCGAAGAGAAAACATTCCCCTTTTTTCCATCCAATCCAGCCCGTAGATGGCAAATTTGATTTTACTGTCAATGAGTTGAACAAAATTTCTGGTTACTATTATGAGCTTCCCCTTTCGTGTGGTGAACTATGTGCTGCAATTGCTAACGGCGGTGACTACAACTGAAAACTTGCATTGCAATGGGCGTGGTAACATCTCTGCCTTTGTCCATCAGGTGCTGGAGGTAGTGGCCCTAGGTCTGCTCATCCGTATCCTATCCACGCACTGTGTCCTGGGCGAGGAGTACGGTATATCGGTGTGGATGTACACCTTCATCCTGCCCGCCGCCGCCTGTCAGAGCGTGGTGCTCGTCATATTCCGGCTGTGCTGCACCACCGTGGGCCTCGATCCAATTGTGCGTACACATACATTTTCTGGGCTGGTCTGGGCTGTTCTGGTTTCGGGAGCTTTTTGGCGATGATGAATGCTCAACGAGTGTGTTTTACAGGCGATGACGTTCAATTTCGCCAGCGGGTTCCTCTGCCTAGGAAGCGCACTTACCCTCCTGGTGTCCATGGTCGATCATTGCGGCAACGAGTTCGCATTCATATTCTATATGTCGAGCGCCTTTGGCGTAATTGCTGGCGTCCTGCATTTGCTGAATGCCTGCGTGTGCAACGTTTACATACCCCTCGGCGAATGGTATTTATTGATTAATAGCATGCCGGACTTGGCCGATTGGCTCAATACTTGTCCTGAACCCGCAGGTCATACCTGAAACCCTCAAAGAGGGCAAGGCGAAAGGAGTTAAGGAACCCCAGACGCAGAAGCATATGATGTTCACTGGATGCTTGTGCATATCCTTAGGATTTTATATGGGTTATATTGGTACATTTTTTATTTAGCTTCTGTTGCTTACCAAAATGTTCCAGTAAAATGGACTGAACTTGAATGCTACCATTACTTAAAGAAAATTGTAACAACATGCGATTGTATTAATTGACAACTGGCTGTCAGTTGGCTTTAACTCAAATTGACTTTTATTCCTCCTCAAGCGACTGCGACTGCCAGACAGTGAAAAGGAAAAACAGTTTAGCCGTACAAGAGCCGAATTTGCCCCAGACAAACCCAAAACCCCACGAAGTTCAACAGGACTCTTTGTGTCGATTGTTTGTTTGTTATTGTTATTTGTTATCGTTTCGCAGGGCGGTCGGTCTTGGCCCTTTCGTCTGGCCAGCGGTCATAATCAATAGCATTTGGCGACCTTTGCGTGTTAATGGCTTAAATGCTTAGGCCGGTGTCGACAGCATTCACAATGCCATGAGAAACTGTTTGATTGGTACTCGGAATCGTAATGAGGGTCGTTGCTTTGGGCGACTTTCATTTGCTCAGCCAGCAATCAATAAATTGCCCTCAAAGCGCGCAAAGTCCTTTTGAGGAGTATCCATAATAGTTGCATTCGCATAATGAAGAGGATGTATATACGTGTATACATACACTTATACGTGGCAGGACTCACACTTCAATCAATGCGGTGTGACAAACATGGAATTTTATTCGCAATGCGCATATTCATAAGCATAAGAGATTTACGTGATGCAATGGCAATCAAATGTAGAGGCAGCCACGCCCCCTCATCCGCCCCCTTTTGGCCAACTGACAATCACTAATACAAGCAATCAAAAGGACTGCCAGCAAATGAATAGCGAACGAACTGCAACTGCTGTCATGTAAATCTTTGAGATGCGAATGCTGCTACTGATGATGATGATGATACTGGAATATGGGTACCGTGTCACTCAATTGCCGGCATTGCTGCTGATGAATGCAAACTAGCTGACAACTTTACACCCAGAGCGCACAGATTCAGATTCACAATCAGATTCAGAACTGTATGTATATGTATGTATATGTATGGAGTGTATCCTTAGAGTGACGTGGGATTGCCAGGGCTGCTCGTTTCATTTGATGACTTTGATGGGCCGGGAAAAGCGCATAAATGTTATAGCGATACTTATAGCGATACAAGCCAACCCTACCACCCAACCTGCTTATCCATCCAAACCACATGCATCCCCCGGAGAATCACGGAAAATGCCGGGAAAAGATTTTACGGCGCAAGCACCATAATGAAGCCCATCGCATGCATATCCATTTGCCGCACTTAATTAAATACTTGCTCGCTTGATTAACTGCTGCGCTTCTCACCTGGCGGATTGTAGCACTTGGTGGCTTAATTAGAGTGCCGTCGGATGTCATAAATGCCGAAGCAGGTCGATTTCCAGCGCGTATACCCATCAAGACATGAGCATTTGTCTGCTAGATAAAATGTTTGCTGAAACAAATGGGAATGGCAAGGGAAGCGGTATACGTACAAATGTAAAAATATTTGGCACTCCAAAGTGCTGCCAGACAAATAGGACAAACGTTGAAGAGTCATTTACTAGGAGTGCCGGAGCAGCAACAAAACCAGTAGTTTTACAAACAATAAAAAAACACAAAACACTCTGTTGAAAAATGGCGGCAAATGCAGGCATCTAACGAAAGCAAACGAAGGCAAACGCAGCCAGCATTACGTATACGCCGTGTGTGCCATCGTCGTACAAACAAAGAACTGCTGGATGATGAGCAGGCAATCGGAATGAAACCAAGCACTAGATGTGACTAACAGTGGGAGTGATTCGGGGCAAGAGCCGGGAGATGGACTGACTGCCTCTCTGCCTGACTGTCAGCTCAACTGGAGATGGAGATGGCGAGATGGTGAGATGGTGACGGCGATGCTGATGGTGATGGTGACCCGGAATGAAAAAGGGAACCCAAAGCGGCACAGAATGGGGTTGACTTCTCGCTGGCGTTGACGACAATTGCACAATTCATAATAGCCAACATGACACCACACCAGTGCACACACACGCACACACTCGGGCGCATGTGTGTGTTAACCATGCGGAGTAAGAGGGGGCTTCTCGTAGATCGCCATTAAATAGTGGAAACTGTTGCTTGTCGGCACTGCGAAAATGGCCACTCTTTGTGTGGTAATTATTTACATTTATACATAAAAAGAAAGTCAATTGAATGAGGCATTGGACTTGAACTATTTGCTTTTTATTCATTTGGTAGCAAATCATTGGATCAATGTAAACTTACAAACTTGAGAAAATTTCAAACTAACAGGGAAATCTGTTGAATGAAATGACCTTGATAGCTGCTAGTTTCTCCAAGTGTAAGCCCGTGGAATGGCACAGTGCTCACTTGTTTATTCTCTCACTGCACCGAACACTTTCACTAATGTGCGGGAGTAGAGTGCGTGTGCCTGGAGATTGCATATTGCATTCCTGGGGAAACATCACTTCCACGGGAGGGGGACCGCATCTTCACTGGACCAGGCCTAGGATAAAGGGAACATGGCCAAGTGCTGTAAATGATTGCGGTAATAAGCATTATGCACAGACTGGCATGTCAGTCATTCAGTTGGTTAGTCGGTTGGACAAACGGACAGACAGACAGACAGACAGACAGTCGGAAAAACAGACAATCGGACATGCAGTTCCTCGTTTCTCGTTTCTCGTCAGCGTCAAATTAGGTTGGACACTGGGCATTAGCCGGCTGCCTTTGGACCTTTGCTCTTTGCCCTTTGCCCTTTCCCTTTTGCATAGTGACAGCAGCTCAACTATTTGCTTTGATGGCAGCTCCTGCTCCTGCTCCTGCTGCCGCTCCAACTGGGTTTTGATTAAAATCGTAAATTGGTTTGGTCAGCGAAAGGTAAATAAATTGTGGCCGAGATTATCTTTGTTTGCCATCCTTTGAAGTGACCAACCAGTTAACCAAGTCGTGAACAAGAAAGTCAATGAACAACCCCTTTGTCCCCGCCCAAAACAAAACGGGATCACATAAAACCAGCCAGCCAAGTGTCTCTAATGTGTCCTTAAAGGGTTACGTCCAAAGTAGGACTTTTACGATGATTGATATGGGGGTGTTATTTCTCATAAATGGAGCAATTGGCAGTCGCCAAATTATAATTAATAAAAGAGGCTGCCTGGCTCATTCCTTTTCCCTATTGTAATTGCTGGAAATTAGTTGAGCAAGTTGAGCCACTCCACAGAAATTGCTTGTGGAGAATGCTGACCAGTGGCACTGGGTCAGGTCCAAGGGCCAGCAAATAAAAAGGCAATAAAAAGATCGTAAAAACGGCATTAAAACCTCCGAGCAACAACTCGAATATTAGCTTAAATGCAATACACATAAAATTACTCGTAGCAACAATAAAAGCCAACGAATGAAACAGATTTTCTGCTAGTAAAACAATAAAAAGAAGAAAGGAAGTCATGTTCGCCAAACCGAAGCATATATACCCTTGCAGTTATTAAATATATGAAAAAACGATACCCAATTATCAAACTTCAAATTGCTGCGGGCTCTGGGCAGAGAACTGCGGATCTGCGGCTCTGAAAAAGGTGGAAAACAACGCCCACATACCCGATGAGAGGCTGGCAAGGATGAATGGTGTTTTAGTGGGGTCTGGATGGCAAGGATAGATGGTGTTTTAGTCAGAACACGAGCCCAAATCATCTGCGACTGACTGCGGAAAATGTGGGACACAAGGAGCAGGCACAAATTGAGCAAAGATGAGTTTTTAATTCGATTTCCGGTACTGAATTTGGAGTAGGGATGGACTTGGGACATGTTCTCAGTTCTTTTCAATATAGCCGATGTCGCCCAAAAATGTCAAAGCAAATTTAAAAGCGACGAAATTTTCAACGGGCAACGCTGTGAAATATGAGCGCCAATACTCGTATACAAAAATACGAAAATTGTATTTGGTAGACAGACAAGTGGCCTCATAAACATATCGCCTCGGCCTCATTTTGAATTCTTGGGCACCGTCCATGTTCGAGGGTGAAATTCAATTTAATAAAAGGGAAAACAGGACGGAAAAAGGACACTGGCATACATATAAACTCGTGTACAGTGGACTCTCGTCGTTTTTGGCACTGTCTTCGTGTCTTCTTGCTGTCCCGCGAATAAAGTGAATTTCAAGTTTTCCCTTACTTTCGTCCTGGCCTGGTCTACGGTTATGGTTACGTCGCCGTTTACGGCTACGGTTTTTGTATCGTATTCGTGTTTGTGTTCTGCTGTGTTATATTGCGTAAAAGTTTAGTTAACAACATTTTTTGGGCTCTGGCAGTGAACCTGGTGGAGTGGCCGGCCACACAATAACGTTAATATTGTTCGTGATGAAGCTTGAAATGGAGACACAACGCACCAACCATCTTGATGATGATGGCCAACTTGATGGAGATGAGACGTGCTCCATGGACAGACTGAAACAAAATATGGCAAACTCTTAATTAAATTTCAGTTCATTATAATAAGCGTTTTAGCTGGCAGCAGGCTGACAGGCAGGCCTTTGACAGAAACTCCCAAAAATCTGGGCAATGTAAAAATGTCCCAAGACTGAAATTCCAAAGTCCATAACTCAGCTTATCTTATTCGGATTTTGAAGTGGCATACCTCTAAATGTTTCTGAAGCAATTCTCTATAAAACTGCATTCAAATTTAGAAATTTATTTTTTTTACATTTTTTTTGTAATTTTTCTGATGTTATGATGTTGTAGAAACTCAAAAATGTCCCAAGACTGAAATTCCAAAGTCCATAACTCAGCTTATCTTAATCGGATTTTGAAGTGGCATACCTCTAAATGTTTCTGGAGCAATTCTCTATAAAACTGCATTCAAATTTAGAAATTTATTTTTTTTACATTTTTTTGTAATTTTTCTGATGTTATGATGTTGTAGAAACTCAAAAATGTCCCAGGACTGAAATTCCAAAGTCCATAACTCAGCTTATCTTATTCGGATTTTGAAGTGGCATACCTCTAAATGTTTCTGGAGCAATTCTCTATAAAACTGCATTCAAATTTAGAAATTTATTTTTTTTACATTTTTTTGTAATTTTTCTGATGTTATGATGTTGTAGAAACTCAAAAATGTCCCAAGACTGAAGTTCAAAAGTCCATAACTCAGCTTATCTTATTCGGATTTTGAAGTGGCATACCTCTAAATGTTTCTGGAGCAATTCTCTATAAAACTGCATTCAAATTTAGAAATTTATTTTTTTTACATTTTTTTGTAATTTTTCTGATGTTGTGATGTTGTAGAAACTCAAAAATGTCCCAGGACTGAAGTTCCAAAGTCCATAACTCAGCTTATCTTATTCGGATTTTGAAGTGGCATACCTCTAAATGTTTCTGGAGCAATTCTCTATAAAACTGCATTCAAATTTAGAAATTTATTTTTTTTACGTTTTTTTGTAATTTTTCTGATGTTGTAGAAACTCAAAAATGTCCCAGGACTGAAATTCCAAAGTCCATAACTCAGCTTATCTTATTCGGATTTTGAAGTGGCATACCTCTAAATGTTTCTGTAGCAATTCTCTATAAAACTGCATTCGAATTTAGAAATTTATTTTTTTTACATTTTTTTGTAATTTTTCTGATGTTGTGATGTTGTAGAAACTCAAAAATGTCCCAGGACTGAAGTTCCAAAGTCCATAACTCAGCTTATCTTATTCGGATTTTGAAGTGGCATACCTCTAAATGTTTCTGGAGCAATTCTCTATAAAACTGCATTCAAATTTAGAAATTTATTTTTTTTACGTTTTTTTGTAATTTTTCTGATGTTGTAGAAACTCAAAAATGTCCCAGGACTGAAATTCCAAAGTCCATAACTCAGCTTATCTTATTCGGATTTTGAAGTGGCATACCTCTAAATGTTTCTGGAGCAATTCTCTATAAAACTGCATTCAAATTTAGAAATTTATTTTTTTTACATTTTTTTGTAATTTTTCTGATGTTGTAGAAACTCAAAAATGTCCCAGGACTGAAATTCCAAAGTCCATAACTCAGCTTATCTTATTCGGATTTTGAAGTGGCATACCTCTAAATGTTTCTGGAGCAATTCTCTATAAAACTGCATTCAAATTTAGAAATTTATTTTTTTTACATTTTTTTGTAATTTTTCTGATGTTATGATGTTGTAGAAACTCAAAAATGTCCCAGGACTGAAATTCCAAAGTCCATAACTCAGCTTATCTTATTCGGATTTTGAAGTGGCATACCTCTAAATGTTTCTGGAGCAATTCTCTATAAAACTGCATTCAAATTTAGAAATTTATTTTTTTTACATTTTTTTGTAATTTTTCTGATGTTATGATGTTGTAGAAACTCAAAAATGTCCCAAGACTGAAGTTCAAAAGTCCATAACTCAACTTATCTTAATCGGATTTTGAAGTGGCATACCTCTAAATGTTTCTGGAGCAATTCTCTATAAAACTGCATTCAAATTTAGAAATTTATTTTTTTTACATTTTTTTGTAATTTTTCTGATGTTATGATGTTGTAGAAACTCAAAAATGTCCCAGGACTGAAATTCCAAAGTCCATAACTCAGCTTATCTTATTCGGATTTTGAAGTGGCATACCTCTAAATGTTTCTGGAGCAATTCTCTATAAAACTGCATTCAAATTTAGAAATTTATTTTTTTTACATTTTTTTGTAATTTTTCTGATGTTATGATGTTGTAGAAACTCAAAAATGTCCCAAGACTGAAGTTCAAAAGTCCATAACTCAACTTATCTTAATCGGATTTTGAAGTGGCATACCTCTAAATGTTTCTGGAGCAATTCTCTATAAAACTGCATTCAAATTTAGAAATTTATTTTTTTTACATTTTTTTGTAATTTTTCTGATGTTATGATGTTGTAGAAACTCAAAAATGTCCCAGGACTGAAATTCCAAAGTCCATAACTCAGCTTATCTTATTCGGATTTTGAAGTGGCATACCTCTAAATGTTTCTGTAGCAATTCCCTAAAAATCTGCATTCAAATTTAGAAATTTATTTTTTTTACATTTTGTTTGTAATTTTTCTGATGTTTTACTACGCGCACTCTATTGCCCACAATACGCTTGATACGTTTGATAATTTTGTTTTTTTTTTTACACGATGTTTCAGAAAATGCTGAGTAACGGATAGTCGGGGAACTCGGCTATAGCATTCTATCTTGTTTGTATTGTACCTTTTTTGGTTTTACCAATGCTTGATTTTAGTTTATAATACTACTATTGGCTGGTTAATGTAAATATTATTGTTATAAAACTTGATGAAAGTATACTCCATTTTTATTTCGAGTGTGCTCCATAAGAAAGGTCTGTCAATACATTACCTTCAATATAACCACACGTGGTAGGATTCTTGAGGGGGTGACGAGGTTGATTGCAGCCGATAAACTTTGTAATTGTTTCATTTCCTGGATTTAAATTGCAAATATGAGTTTTGTGTCTTTGGCGGCCGGTGGCATACTAAATTATGCCAAATGGCGAACACGCGTTCCGGGTGTCGCCCCCCCGAAGGACCGACTTCATTACGGGTCCCCGCAAAAGGGTGCGTATGCAAGGGCCCAACCCAAGAACACGGCGTCGCACAGTAGATTTAACCTAATTAAGAATGTTCAACAGGACACAATGCTTCGAATACAAATGAAACGGCAGCAGAAGGGTGGTAGGGTGTTGGGCGTTTTTTGGGGGGGGAGGCGATTTTCCGGGAGGCCCTCCGCCCATCTTTGTTGGGCTGGTGGGCGTGGCGTGGGATCTAAGCACCAGACAGGCTGCGCAAAATGAATGAGCTGCCGAGCAAATCTGCTGTCGTGTTTTCGCTTTCAGTGAAAGGTTGGCTGCAGGGTTACAGGGCTTTCTTGCTTGTGCTTTGCTTTCGCTATGCTTTTGCTATGCTTTTGCTATGCTTTTTTCGTAGCTGCTGGCAAGACGAATGTTAATTCTATTTAAGCATATACACACACACCCATTTTTGTTGAAGACAAGCTGCTGCTACCGCCTTTGGCATTCAAAGTCACTGAGATTGTCAGCGTTTTCATTTTAATTCAAACAAATGTTACTAATGTTGTCCTTGTTGTTGCCGCTTTCCCAGCTCGCTTGTTGAATATTTTATCGTTTGACTTGACGCCTTGGCAACATTTGGCTCCATCATTTCAAACCCGCCGACGAAAATCCTTTCCCGTCACTCGCTAATGGGCTTACGGTCCTGACGGCAGCGGATGGCGGACTCTAGATTCCGAGTCCTGAATTCTGAATCCTGAATCCTGGCACCCAGTACTCTCTCGCTTGCTATTTGCATATTTGGCCATATTTTGATGGCTTGATTAAAATCCAGTTTGTGCGAAATATGGTCGCTCTATCTGCGGCACTGTCAATCCATCGATGGTTTAAAAATATTTATGCATCTGCAAAATGGTCGGAATTAAAAGTGTGAAAACAATAACATCGATGGGCCCACAACAACGCGCAACAACTGGCTGCGAAAATATTATCTTCGCTGCTATTTGTATTATTTTTATTTCCTCCGCTACTGCGTTGCGTGATGATTTTTTATGTTTTGATATACTTTAACCCACCTCTGTTTTATTTATTTTCCGCCCTTTTTTGGCGTATTTCATACACCCGGGTCGTTGGAAACTTTTACACAGGTACGGCGACAATTCTGAATTTTTTTGGGGTTTACTTTGCGTTTTGCGTTCTGTTATCCTCGCCTGCTTTTTCCAGCATTTGCTTAAACAGCGCCAGCAATTTGCACACTATTGCCATTGTCCTGGCTGCCCAGCGAAGGATATCTTTCATCTTTGGCATGAATTTAAATTGCTTTATGAGTGCAAATTGTGCTCGGCTAGTGGGCGAGTGGAAACAATGCAAATTATGTAGATCAGGGAAAAGTGAAAGGCGACAACCTTAGAAGAAAATCGACTTTGGTCAAGCATCGAGGTGTCAGTTAATGAATAAGTGGTGTACATTAAAGAGATTTCCTTCTTTATTTATATTTTTTATTACATTTTAAGGCTTTAAGAACTGCCCAAAATACAAAAGCCCATCGGCAGGCATCCATCGCCACTTTTCGAGAGGGGCAAACTTCGATTGAATGAAATCCAATTAGCTTTTTCTGTGCTTATCAAGGCGTTTACAGTAGCTCCGGGCAACAATGACCGTGGCAGTAGTAGCCCTCGAAATACTATCCGCCACTTGATCTTTCCGCCGTTTTTCTCGGGCACGTGATGAACTGGGCTGAGCTGGAAAAACAAGCATACGCACTGTGAACAAGTCGGTTGGCGCACAAAAAGAGAAACAATCAAAAAAAGCGAATAAACGTTTCGCCATCATTCTCGGCTTTCAGACAACTGAACACGCAGCACTCCATAGCCCATCTATACATATGTGTGTGAGTGTTGTCTGCGACTGTCAGTGTCATCGCAACTTCCCAGTAACTGTTACTGCAACCAACTGTGGCCAACGGACACACACAGACAAGCACACTCATACCAGAAGAGTGCCGCTTCCGGCTGGATATCTCTTCACGCTTCGTTTATTTAGTTTTGGGCGCCATTTTTCTGCTTCATTTTTTCGCACTGTGTGTACCTATTATTGTGAAATTTTCAGCATTTCAACTTTTCCTAGTTTTTTTTTTCCACCAACAACATTAGCAAGTCAAACAAATTTTGTTTGCCGAGCAGAGGCAGCTGGCTGGTTAACAAAAATAACTGCAAAAAAAAAAAAGCTGGGAAATAATTTGAAGCAAATTTTAATTAATGCCGGCAGCATTGCCGGCGGATACAGACATACCAACCGAGTTAACCGCATAGCGAATTTTGGCCAGAGGACGAGGATGGGAACAGGAACATCGTCAGCAGCCAGCCGCCAGCCGCCAGACCGCAGCACCGTGTAAATCCCTTTATCAAATTAATGAGCTCATTAAAATTCGTTTAGCAATTACAGTTTTAACAATTTCCGGTCCCAGCCTCCCCCAAAAATCCGTGGCCAGCTTCAATATGCTTGGTGGTGACCGAAATGGGAGCTGGGAATATGCTGAATCGCACAGGTGGCGACTTCAGGACGACGCCAGGATTCAGTATTCCACTCCAGGCAGGACCTGCACGTGCGCAGTCTTTTATTTTGTATATTTTTTTGTTTTTTGGTGGGAGAACCTGTTCGGCCTATATTATATCCATAAAAATCATAATAAACTCTGAAGTGAAATTTTTCGCCGCCAAGATTGTTATATACTTCAACGAGGAGCTTGTGCGTTAATAGGAAAATCGTGTGGCTGGGAAATAAAAGGGCATAAAAATGCTTTAAAAGTAATAATAATTGCGTTTAGCCTTGTTTTGGCCACCATCTCAGACCAGCTTCTCTGCTGCTAGGTGAAATTTCCAGCTGCTCAATCGCGGGTGAAACAATAAAAACGAAATAGCAATGTAATAATTTATGATGCCATCATTAAAAGCAACAAACGGTGAGCTGCCGAGCTGCAAAACTTTTGCCATTCGAAAGTATTAGAAGCTGTTGCCAATGCCTGAGTTTTCACTGGGTTTTCTTTTGGGCGTTTTGCTCGTTTTGGACATTTTGGTCGTTTTGGGAGCCTTGGGTGGACTTTTGGTTGGGAGGAGCTCGACTTCGACAGCTTTTTGGGCAACGCTCCACTGCCTTTTACTTCGACTGCAATGTAATAAAAATGTTATTATTTCCTCTTATTTATTATGCTTTTTACGGAATTTATGACGTGCGCATGTTTTGATTCATTTTGCAAAAACTGCTTGTAATTTTCATAAAATGTTTGGTCGTGTATTGGACCAATGCTAATCTGGCGGCAGGAAGAAAAAATAATACTTCAAACCCATCCATACGGGGAATGATTAATTGGATTTTATGGCAAATGCACATAAACCATAACTGACAAATTTCATTTTTATTTGGCATCCGGCTTGGATACAAAAGTGCTACACGCAGTCGATGTCCTTGTCTTTGTGCGTCTTTCCTGTGTGTGTGTGTGTGTGTGCATGAAGGGTCCTTTTCATTTTCATTGTTCCTTTGTTACTCGGGGCTATTGATTTTTCATCCCTTTTGCCGCGGTTGGTCCTGCTGCTCACTGCCTTTTGTATTATTTTGCCATTTATTGTACATTATGCAGGCGACTAATATTGACATTATCTGTTCAACGGAGTCCTGTTCCTTTTGTCGCTCTGTCACTTAAATCAAAGGCGTAAATCCGTTTTTTATCGTCCTCTGGCTCCTGTGATTTCCATGCCCTTGAAAGGGAGACTACGAGCTGAGGCAAAGGATTTCAGAGCAGTGTACATTTGTGCTATCTTGAATTTTATATTACATATCCTGACCATTTAAATGAGCCAACTGCAAGGGTATTTAATCTTAAACTTTGCCAAGTTTCCATGCTGGCAGTTTTCTTTAATCGGCCTTCGCTTTGCAATCAATAAATTCTGCAAATAGTTAGAGCCCCTTTGGTACAAAAAATATATGAAAAGCAGCGTTGAGCCCTTCTCCTTAACGGCAGTCAAGCAGCCATTGGGCAGAGAGAATGTTGATTGTTTCCTGCCCCAGGACATAAGATCCTTGCTCGCTTACTCACTTACTCAACACCCAGCATTCCGTTTCCCTTTCCTTTCCCTTACATGCACCCCAAACCTGTGGGCCAGCAATTTATGATATTTATTTGATGCCCTGACATATGGCCAGCGTTTTGTATGCTCATCTATTCAGCAATTCCCTGGCTGTTGACCCCGCCCATTTGCCCATGTGCCCATGTTCCCGTTTGTCCCTCTGTGGGTCATACATCAACTGTCTGCTGGGTGCGTAGATTGCAGTCGGACCTGTTGTGTGTGTGTGTGTGTGTGTGTGTGTGTGTGGGTTGATGTCACCAACACCACGAGATAGAGCAGGAGCGGCAAAAAATTGCATTATTTGTTTTTCCACGTTGTTAGGTATACATGGGGATACTCTGTGCTGCTTTTGTCTGGGGCGCTGACATCGCATGACTATGCATTTCATTTCATATGACGATGCTGCTCCTGTACAGCCCTGCCACGCCTCTATTTCGCACAGCCACAATGATGAATTATTGTGCCAAAGGTGACTTTCATTATTCCCTTTGCATTTTTCATATCGCACACAGCAGCGCTGCTGCTGTTGCGTATCTATGCAGAAAATTAAATTCCAGATATCCTGATATCCTGATGTCCTGTAGCCCCTTGGCAGTAATACGCCCTGTCATCCCGCACAATTTAGGTCTGCAAATTGATTGTATGGATTTAATATTAAGGATTAGACATCAACGCACAGCTGAGCAGCAATCCATGGCAATCCATGGCACTCCATTGGGGTCATGCATCACTCGTTTAGAGTGGGTGGTGGGCGGCGGCAGGTGGTGGGCGTGGCCTGGCGTGTTTTGGCAAATAAATGAAATTGTGCTTTTCGTCTATATATCACATCAATGGAGTGTGCAGCTCAACAAAAATGTATGTTTCTCTCTCAATTTCAAGTTGATGAGCATAAATTGCATTTTGTGCCATATTCCATTTCCATTTTTGCTGAAAAATTGAAAAGCAGGGCTCGAAAAGCCACCTAGGCCATGTTTTTTTATTGCCATTGCATAGGTTTATTTTTATAGTTTATTCCTGGTTTACTTTTGTTGATACGAGTATTTTTGTTTTTTTTTTTGTTTTCACATTTGCTCCTTGCCGAGAATAGCCGCAGAAAGGCAATTTTCTCTGGCTCTGCAGCAGGAGGTTGCAACATTTATGGCAAAGATACTCACATAGACGCAGTCAAACCGCTTAGATGCTGGGGGAAAATTGAATTTTTAAAAATTGTCCTGGCAGCTGACTAAGGCAAGGCGGAAATATGAAAGCTTCCAGACAAACCGGATCCCACGGACTAGCTGAAACGCTTTGCTGAACTGAATCCAAGGAAGAAACACACACATGTTGCTGGCTGCTCCATCATCCGCTAAAAATCGATCCAGTTGCCAGGACCTTCCCCTCTCCCCTCTCCACCCTCCCAATTCGACCATTTCATTTTTAGTTTGTTGTCTGCACTGTTTCGCAGTTTATTTGGTTTGCTCATCCCAATCTTACCAGCCATATCCACACACATTCGTTACTAGTTTTCAGTTGGATTTTTTTTTAATTCGTTGTCAGAAATATGGGTCCATTGTCTGTTGCCGCTGCATTAGACTTCGCCTCTAATATTCGCAGCAATTTGTTAACCAAGTTCCCTCTCATTTCCAATTTTCCATTTTCCCTTTGCCATCTAAATATTGTGTATTTTGTTTATTTTTTTTTTTTGTTGGATTTTCTCCGTTGTGTTTTGCACTTTTTCAATTTATTCTCATGCTGCACGCTCGCTTTTGTTGCATATTTCATTTGCCGCCTTTTAGTTATAGCCATTGTTGTGCTCTATGTAAAATATTCAACATATTTCGCAAGTTGATTTTGTTTTTATATCCTTTCGAGCAGCGACGTCGGCAGAAACAATAAAATGAGTGATAATAAAAAATGAATTGCACATGCGGGTTAGGAAAAGCGATGGGCAATGGGCGGTGGTAGTTTAGTTGTGGGCGTGTTTTTGGGCGGGATAAACAACTCGAACTGTTGAAATAATACTTTTTTTACGCTGTCAAAGCAGCCTGCCCTTAAAGTAAATATTATTGATTATGAAACTTTTATGCCTTGATCAGTGGTAATTATTAAAAAGTAAAAGGTGATATTTTCATCTGCTTAATTAGAAATTAATCTCTGAGTTTATGGTTTATTGATATTTAAAGATAAAATTTCCCAAATTTAAGTTCGGGGTTCTTGTAAAGTATTTGCCATTCTCAGAATATCCATTTACAAAGCCAAATAAATCCCCTAGCCTACATTTTCATCACATCATAGTCTGCAAACATTATTTGCATATTCCCATGTTAATACTTCACCCCATTGCAGCACAATGCCTCTGGCACAGAGGGCAATATTGAGTGTAACTCATCTGGGCAGGGCAATCCTGCTTTGTCAAATCTGCTATGGCAGCCCTTACTCAATTATGCTTCAAGTTCCGTTTCATTAAATACGCTTTTGTGCACTCCAGCCCCAAAACAAAGTGCTAACACACATGCAAAGGCTTTGTAAAAGTTGGCCAACACAACAAGTCAGCAGCTGCTGCCGGCTAACTACCAAACATTCGAGCCTATGGTCCACACAAACACACACTCAGCGCCAAGTCCTTAAACCGTCTTTAACCCCATCCACACAAACACACTCACACTAACACTCACACACGCAGGCTCACAAACACACGAGCGTATGCACTTAAAATGCAAACGGGCGTAAAATTTTAATTGAGCCTTATACACTTTGCCCTCATAAGTATGCAATGGTTTATTTTTTGTTTGTTTCTGCTGCTGCCTATGTGTGCGCCTCCCTATTTGTGTGGGCGAGTGTATGTGAGTGTGTATGTGTGGACACTTAATGCGACTGCAACCTTGAAGCGGGCTACACCCACTGCACATATGTATGCATTCTGACCCAATAGAAACCAATTTGTGAGAACAACAAGAACAATGGTAGCAACAGCCAAAAGGACATCAATCAGCGGACAAGGGAAGGCCACAAGGACCTGCTCCTGCAGCGTACCAACATACAGTTGTGGTCAGCACAAGAGCTCAGTTGTAAATTAAAAGTTTTACATTATTTATTGAGTATTTTAAGCGGGTTTCAACTGAGAAAGAAGTGAGTAAATATCATGTTATTGAGATGAACAAGTAATATATGCAAGCATGCATGCTTTCGATTTGAAATATCAGCTCGATAATAAATTGTTATTTGTCATTAAAACTCAATAACAATATAAATCTATTGGCAGCAGATAATCTAATCTGCTGTTCGCAACTGTTCATATATGCATTTAGAGGAGTATGCAAAACTGTTTTGCCGTGCGGCAGCTGGCATTGCAACGCCATTGTTTTTATCGCCACTGTCGTCAGAGTTGCACCCACAGCCGGAAAAAAGTGCGCATCAATTATTTATATTGCATATTGCGCTTCGATTAGACTACATTCAATTGACATATTCAGGGCCGACCGACCCTACGATGCACGACAAGTGGGCCAAGAACACGGGCAAGGACCCGTGCAATTGGGGCCTAATGAAAGACCCTGTGGAAGCCATCAGTTACCACACTTTCCCTTTTGTTGCCGGATCGCACTCGAAGTGAGCTTGTTATTGCTTTCAGCAAATATTTGTGGCAGGTGGTGTTGGTAATGGTTCAAGTGGTTTGGTTGGGGCTTTCGCTGGGCGATAAAGAAGAGTTGTCAAGCCCTCTGCATCATATGTCTTTCAGCATAAATGTCATTTCGATACTTTGCACAAAGGATTCTCGTTCGGATGCTTTTGTCGCATTTTTTATTTGCCGTTGCCCCCCACTATTTGCCTGGCTATGTGTGCTATGTGTGGCATGTGGGCAGTGGGTGTGGGTGCGTCCTTGTCAGCTTCACGCATGAACTGCTACTTGCTGGCCAGGATTTCGCTGCATTGCAGGATGCGTAAATTGAATTTTGTGGTAAAGTGCAAATTGGCTAGTGCTTTGCCCCTCGCACAAAGTCAACGATCGTGCTTTAGTGGCGGAAGTTGTTGTAGAATTTTCCGCAATTACGGCCAGTGTGAAATTTAAGACGCTCCATGTTTACTACTGCAGTGTTGCATTCAATTTGGCGGCGTATTAAGTTTTCAAGCTGCAGCTTGAAACTTGATAAATAAATTACTTGGCAGTCCGGCAGTCCGACAGTCCGGCCTTACACTTTGCACATTTTCCAGAATTATTGCAGTCAATTGACGCGCTCCGCTTGCAGAGACTTCAGACTCCAGACTCCAGACACTTGCATTCGCTGCGATTTGCAGTTTTCCCTCTGTTCATTGGGTCTGCTTTTTTATGCTTCCCCATCGTGTCTGCCTGCATTTCCCGCTCCCTTCTATCCTTTTGCAATTGCAAGAAAATATTTTCATTTCTTAGCAGCTCGGGCTGCTGAGCTCTGTCCGTAGACTACAGGTCGATGCGTCACAGAGTGTGCCGTGACTGGCCCGGACTGGTTCGTCCTGGACTGGCGGGTCCTGGATGGCGGAGCCATCACTTGGCCGTACTTTATTGGCCTGGCAAAAGTTTTGTGCCGTCACTCGAGCCGTAGAGTCTGGGACGATTTAAGTTGCTGCCGTGCTCAACTGCAGCTGCAGTTGTGCATCTACTGCTACTGAGGTACTGGAGCTTCGGTCCTGGATGAGCTCAACCAGCTGGCTGACTTTGAGTGACGGGAGCGGCTAATGCTAATGCCCCGCCTGAAGTCAAATGACGGGGCCAATGGTCTGGCGCAATAGTTGCGCCATTGATTTAACTAAAAGAAAATTGATTTAATGCCATAATTCAGTGTCCGACCCGGCTAGAGTGTGCCAACTGACTTTCAATCAAATTGACGCATAATTCCTGATGGATTTAATCGTAATTGATGATGGATTGGTGCTCTCAAGCGAGACAACGTTGCGTATGCGTAACGTAGCACTTTTGGCAGTCGTTCCAGCGTCCTAATACCATGTAATTTATATTCGCTAAGCTTAATCAAACGATCAGTGCGTTTCCACCTGGACCAGGTGATACAACTGGCAATGGCCTTTTCATTAAGTTGGCTCACATAAATCAGTGTCAGGGGACGGGGCACCCGGGATTGGAAAAGCGATGCAGGGAACCCAAAGGAGCGCAGAATATCCCGCTGATATCGCAATGTGGTCTACATCAAAGCCTTGGCTTGGTCCGAGTATTTTTAATTTTAATCAAATGCATGACACACCCCCTAAGTCACCCATCATTCCATCGCCCACTGAAATGTCTGGCTGCCTTTTATTTGACTTGGCCATTTCAATTGCCGAGCAATTCCTTAATGGCTTACTTTCGCCCCCTTCCTTTTGGCCACGCTGTGCTGTCCTTAGATGTAAATAAAAATGCATTGCGCTGCCATTTCCTGTGAAAGCCAAAAGCATTTGATGTAACTCATTTCAGCTTATGCAGCGGCCACGTGACGACAACATTTTCCACCACCGCCCCATTTCGCCCACTCTCATTTGTAGCGCTATTTGTATTTGCATTTGTGTGGAGCGTTTTTTATAACAGGTATTTGCGGGGCACAGGGTATATTTGTGCAAATTTGTGTGATATCACGATGAAATAAATGCAGGCCACATATATGGAAATATCAGAAATTTAAGTCTATAATATAACCATCGCAATGTGCGGCTCGAATTATAATATGAACTATTTGGAATTTTTTATGCTTTTATTTTGGTCAGCCAAAAAGAGCTTTGCACAAAATATTAAGTTTTGATAACTCTTTCAAAAAAAGAAGAACACAAAGATGTATTACAATATAGCACAATTTTCGCAGCACAAAGTAATATAATATTCGCCACATAACAGTTTTTCTGTTAATTTCTATACCTTGTTCTCCATTTCTAGTTGAAATTAATATTGCATTTTTTGCAGACACAGGTTTTTTCCCGAGTTTTGAGTTTTGCGCGTGAAGTAACTGCCTGTCGGTACACTGGACCATATTGTAATTTCTTTTTTAAATTGTTAGGCTTCCCTGTTTCTTTTTGTGTGGCACTGGCACTGCATCGGCTTTTACGTGTTTTTCTTCACCAAAGCTGTGTGAAATCAATGGAAGCTGTTTCACTCAGCCGTCGCCAGGCATTCTGGCCCTGCTCTCGGGTGGAAAACTGGCCCCTCCCCCAAATGGCCCCCAACTGGCCTCCATCGTCTGTGATTGCGCAAAGTGCGGCGTTGTCCTGCGAAAGCGTTTTATTTAAATATGTCCGTGTGCACGCAAATATATATACTCGTATATATATGTATATGTGCATATATGTGTTTACAGGAGCGCAGTGGTGTGGTGGCAGGTAAACCGTAACGGTTTAAATCTGCTTGTCCAACACTCGGCTTCCGCCCTTCAGTCCTCTTGGTCCTTTTGGTCCTTCGGCACTTCAGCGGCCCCGTATTTGTGTCAGTTTCGTGCGGATCGCTTACAGTTGGCATAAAAAGGGATGCCAACAAAAACAGGAGCAGCAGGAGCGGCAGAAGCGGCAGGAGCGGCAGGACATGTTAAAAACAGTTTTATGCACTGCCAGAATGAGCTGGAATAAAATAAATATGCTGGCTGACTGCCTCAGTGGGTGTGGCCCTTTGGTTTCGTCCTGGAAAACGCAAAAGTGCCCACGCTTCAATGCGTGTATCTGTCGCTTTACCCGGCCGAAATGCTTTAAAAAGTGATTTTTACAAGCCGCACACAGACACATGTACCAAAGTCATGAGCCAAAAAGAAGGAAACATCGTCGTAAACTACAGTGAAAAAGTCAAAACGTTTTTTTATTATTTTTTTTTTTTGTCCTTCTTCCCTCCACTGAATAGTCAAGTAAGCTAAGCCGACCTGAATTGAACTGAACTGAACTGCCGATTTGCAATTTTCAGCTTTTGGGCCAAAAGGGCTTTGCACCGGGTTAATGAATGAGCCGCAATCGGTGTGCTATATTTTTCTATCACGTCGGATTTTGTTTGTTTATGCTGCTTGCCCCGCCTGCAATTGATGGTGATTGAATTTTTTGATTGATCGTCGGATTGATTGAACGCGTTGATGTTGGTCGATCCGCCAGCGATGATGGCGTTTGCACAGCACACCGCTCCAGTAGCCCACGGTTAAAAACTAATAAAAAACTAACAGCAAAGCGGTTAATTGAAACGCGGAGTGGTGCGGCACGGCCTAAAAACGAAGGAGGCACTGGGGATGCGTTTTGGACCCACCTTCGGGGAATACTCGCAATTACGCTAAAAGCAATTCCCGGCGAAAAACTTCAACGAGTTAGCCGGCAAGTCAACCCTTAGCCTTTGGCTTACAAACGCTGCGCTGAGTAGGAGAACCAACAAACAAATACATTTGCCACCTCTAAGACAGGCCCACAAATTTTTATTTAAAGCACTTTACCAGGATCGAGTTCTTTTCCCTCTCACTTGCTTTTCCTATCTCTGTGTGCTTGTGTGTGTGTGTGTGTGTGTGTGTGTGTGTCTGTCGTACAATCAACTTAAACTAAGATTACAAGCACCGCCCGCTAAGCTGTGGAAAAATGTGTGCCACCGACCAGCGAACAGGAGCTGCAGGAGCTCCAGGAGTGGCAGGATGCGGAGAAGTCCTTGCTGGTGGTGCGGGAAATCCGCAAAACCACTCACAGGCAGACACCACACAAACAGACAGACTCCTGCATTCGCTTGGCCCCCGAGGAGTACGCATGCTATTTGTATTTAAAATGGGATTTACCTGGGGTTTTGTCACTTCTTTTAGCGGCGCTTTTAATTTGATTTAATGCGTCTACGCGTGCCGCATTTGTGCCACAAAAAAGGAAGAGAAAGAAGGAAAAACATCGCATCCTTTCTGGCGGCTGGAGACAAGGACTCTAAAAAGTGGGAAAAGTGTGCTACGCCTACCGTTGCTGCTCTCGTTTTTGGCCATTTGTGAGAATTAAGTTTGGTGGATACCAACTCAAATGCCCCAGTGAATTGGGCAAGTGAAAACTTGTGTTGCCAAGTGAAACTTGCCGTGCGCCGTGAAACTATGTACAAAACTCAATTGCGAATGTATGCCAGCACGTTGTTTGGGGAAAAATGCAAATTAATTTTCCGCAGGCTTTTTGCTGCGTTGCCCATTAAATATGAGCGCTCTGCATTTCGTAGCCGGCACTTTTGCCTTGGCCTCCATTTTTGGTTTATGTAAATCTCATTGAATCCGCCGTGGCTCCATCTCCAGACATTTTCCAAGCCGACGACCGTCTTCTCGGCGCTGCACATCAAAGACAGCCAAGAACATTTTCGCTAGCGGCTAGACTTTGAACTCGCTGCTGAAGGAATGGTTTCGGGTAGAGCGGGGTGGGGGTTTAGAATTTAAAGTCTGGAGTCCTTGCCCTCGGCGCAACCGCAATTAAAACAGATTTCTTGTTTACGATGTCCTTGGCGAATTTGTAAATCAATTCTATGCGTATTTTAAGCAATTAATTTTCCTGAATTTTAATTGACTTTGCCATCTGCCCCGGCGCCTTTTGGCCTCTCTGTTTGCTTGTTTATTTACTTGTTTTCCCCCAACTTCCAACAGGCAGCCCACAAAATTTGAAAGCCGTTGTTGTTATCTGTATGTTTCCATTGCGGTTAGGCCAAATTGATTTTAGAGCTAAGCAGAGTGCATGTGTACTTAGGTCACTTATGTTGGTAGTTGCTTCTAATCCCCCTTCAACTTGTCAGCTTCAGGAATTTGACCTGCAAAAGTGACCACAGAAGTAGCTGGGAAAGGAATTTTTTATTTGGCCCAAGGAAAAAATTAATTGAAAATAATTAAGCTAATAGCGCAGTAAAGTTGACAAAGCTATCTTCTGTTGTTCGACAAACTATTGGATTATTTTCTTTGTGCAATAATTGTTTCTATGTCAATCTGTCAGCTAGATTTAGTTGATTGACAAAGGTAACCACCGAAAATGCCAGCTTAGCCACCTGATAAATACAAATATGTATATTTAAAATGCTTTTAATTTGTAAAGTTGTGAGGAATTTACCTTAATATTCGAGCGGGTGGAGATGGGAAAAATAGAGCCGGCTGTAAAAGCAATTGACTTTTGGCAGTTCTTCAAGAAATAAATCAGGGTCGATTTGTAACTGCGGCTCGAATTAATCCAGTTGGAATGGAATATAGCCGACACCAGAAGTTCACAATCCGTGTTGAGCAGATCACACACATAGCAAAATGGAAATGTCTGCACCATCAGACCATTGATATAGGCCACTGTGGCCAATCCTGTCCAGATGTCGGAAAAGAAGAGCAGATTGATCATTGAAAGGCCAAGGCAAATTCCGATCAATAGGAACTGGATGAAGATTGTGTGGGAGATCGCTGGTCGTATTGCTGCAGCATACCTGAAAATAAATATTCTTAAAATAAATGTTTTTTCAGCAATAATGGTCGTCTTTAGTTACTCGATAATGAGCTTATGATCCTTGATGCACTTGATCAAATCTTGCTCGTTGTCAGCCTCGCTTTTCCCGGAGTCGGTGCAAAGTTTCTCCACCCTCAGTCGCAAAAGTTTGATGTGAACTCTTAGGATCAAACCATATAGCAGCGGATATATGTCGCTTATTAGGGTTTGGGTCACAGCAAACAGCATAAGTGCTGTCTCGTTGAGAGCAGCCTTCCAAAAACTGGATCGACTTTCTCGCCAATCCACAAAAGGATTGTAGATGCGCCACGGCAGCTTTCCACTCAGAGCCGCCGATAGAAAAGTTGAAATAGTGTACGCGGTATAAATGAACTGGTAAATGAGGTACGCCTTGTTGCAACAGACCACACTTTGGTGCACCTCCACTCGCTCCTCCAAGGTGGTGCAACGTTTGTCCATTTCGCTCAGCAGCTGTTTGGCCTTGTAAAATCCAGAAATGTATACATTGAAGAACAGGACCTTGAATGGCATGCCCACTGAATTGAAAAACAATTGCATAACTGTCAACAGTTCATTAGGCGTAAAGGTGTTTATATCCTTTTTGAAACTAATGATGATTCCGATCGGCAAGTATAATGCACACCAAGCGAAAATCAAACTGGATGTTATGTAGTAAACAATCTTATACGTGGCTGGAGTATGCCATCCCATGCAAAACATTCCGTATTCAAAGTATCTAAATGAGTCTGGAGAGCTCAAAAGGTTCTTTGGATTCGGCTTTCGCAGATAGTTGAACAACATTGTTGCACTTTTCGGTCTCGAAATCGGTTCTAAACTGTAGTGGGTTATTTGAAATCTACTGTATTAATACTACCAATTTTCAAATTTTGCGGACTGTTACACACACCGAAAGTCGAAACTGCTTCATCTGAAATGCAAATTTAATTTGCAGTGGCTACGCAAAATTATCTTTTGTTTTTCAAACCTGTAATCTGAGGTAATTACAGAAAATTTTGAATTTCTAAAGCCGTAATTATTTGCAATAGTCCTGATATGATCCCTATGAACCTAAAAGGTGGCCCCAAAAAGTTGGCAAAAAGCCATAGAACACTAACTAAAGATTACTGGGATTAAAGATTTGATATCCATAGTGAAGCTGGCTATGACGATGATCCTCTTATAATGAAATATTGTGAATAACTGGTAATTTTCACGAGGTTTCCTGCCAGCAAAAACATTCCATAAATTAAAGAAATCCCTGACTTTTAATCTTCAAGTTCGATTGTTTTGGATTAAAGATTTTTATTTAAGCAGGCGAATATTTTCTAATTTAAGCAATTAAATGTAATGTATCATTATAATTACTATTAATTTTATAGTTTTTTTTAATATCATTGCTGCTAACTTATGTGTTATGTTCTAATTTTTTGACAATCGCTCAGTAATGTTTAGTTGATTGACAAATGTAACCACCGAAAATGCCAACTTAGCTACCTGAAAATATTAAATGTTTTGAGAGCTGGGAAATATATTCTATTTAATGTACCTACCTGAATATTTGACCTGGTGGATATAGGGAAAACTGAGCCAGCCGTAAATGCAATCGAGTTTTGGGAGTTCTGCAAGAAGAAAATCAGTAATAATTTGTATCTTCGACTGGTGTCAAACCAATTAGAGTGAAATATTGCCATCTCGAGATGAGCACAGTCCGACTTTATGAGATCACACACGAAACAGAACGGAAACGTTTGGATCATCAGTCCATTGATATAAACAACTGTAGCCAGCCCAGCCCAAAAGTCCGCAAAGAAAAGCAGATTTATTATGGACAAGCCCAAACAAACGCCGATTAGGAGGAACTGAGTGAAGATAGTGCGGGAGATGATTGGATGTATCATGGATGCAAATCTGCAATAATGGAAAGCATTTAAAAATATGTTTGTCCCATCATTAATCGTTATATTTACTCTTGGATCAATTGGTGATCTTTGATACAAGCAATCAAATCTTCCTGATTTTCATCATCTTTCTTTTCGGGATTCGAGCACAATTTTTCCACCCTTTTTTTCAGTAGATGGATATGGGCTCTCAACATAAATCCATAAATTAGCGCATATATATCGGTCAAAACGGCTTGTGAGACGGAAACCAGCATGAGCAGCTTCTCATTGAGGATTGCCTTCCAGAAGTTTTGTCTACTTTCGCGCCAATCTACAAATGGATTATAAATGCGCCATGGCGGAACTTCCGAAATGGTGGCCGATAGGAAAGTGAACAAAATGTAGCATATATAAATGCACTGATAGATGAGGTAGGCCCTGTTGCAGTGCACCACCCATCGATGGACCACAAAACGTTCCCCGATATCAGTGCATCGTTTGTCCATTTCGCTAAGCAGACTACGGGCCTTTAGAAATCGCCAAAAGTGCAACTTGAAGAATAAAACCTTGATGGGGGTACCAAACGAGTTGAAAAAGAGCTGTAGAACAGTCAGGAGATCGCTGGGATTGAAGGTATTGATGTCCTTGACACAAGTGATGATGATTCCGATGGGCAGATAGACAATGCTCCATGTTATAAGCATTGCAGCTATAAAGTGGTACAGCAACTGGTTCTTGGCAGGAGCCATCCATCCCAACCAAAACATGCCGTACTCAAAGTAGCGCAATGCCTCTGGTGAAGTCAGAAGATCCTGCGGGATTGGTTTTCGCAAGTATCTAAACAACATTGCCTTACTCCTCTGTCTGCCAATCTGACATAAACTGCTGAAGAATGCTCGACAAACGCTTTTATATTCAAGGCGATTTCAATTTATTTTATTTTTCCCACAAGACTCTTATGCAAATCGTTCCCACGCTGGCTACGCACAATAATCAATTATTGCCTAACTATTGGTTGCTGAACTTGTATTTCTTTGTGACCGCAACAAAGGATGTTATTTGTTGAATTCCTGATACTGTAATCACCTGCAATGCGCCGCTCAGCTTGAATTTCTAATTTGTTTTGCTTTCCACACTTTTTCCCCAGGGCCGTATCATTAAGTTGGCAACAGTTTTAGCCGCAATCGGCCATTCAGCTCTGGCCATACAGATGTAAATGTCTTTGCCGCATGATTAATATATGTCTATGTGCTTTCATCGCACAAGTATACACATATGTGTGGGTACACATTGCACTACCACCGCGGCCGAAAGTCCTGCGAGTCCTGCGAGTCCTGCGATTTCCCAGCCCATTGTCTGTCTGACTTGCGTTGTCGGCAGACGCGTGTGTTCGAGTTAATTTATAGACTTATCAACACTTAATCACCGGAAAAATGGCATGGCGCATGTGTAAAACGCACACAGTGCCACGCATGTTGATTATGCCCGATGTCTTTTGCCCCGTATTTCACCCGGAGACGAAGTCAGATTCAGAGTCGGAGTCAGCGTCAGAGCCAGAAAGACAGTGGAACACACAGGCTTAATAGTTGTTAGTTAGTTGTGCGTGCGTACTGTTGCCTTGCTGTGCGTTACACATTCGCTGTAATTTATACTTTATAGCCCGGCCAGATATGAAAAGTCTCTCCGCACACACACAGACGCACGCATATAGCATAATATCTGGGGCTATATTTTTCCAGGCTCTGTTCAACATGTTGACTTTTATGCCATTTTGTGCGGTTTCCAAGTCAACTGTGGTCAGACGCTGGCCCTGATATTTATGCGTGCATATAAATAACAAGGTCTCTGACTTTTCCACATATTGCGAATAAAGTTTGGGGCGCTGGAAAAGCGGGGCTTATGTTATTAGATTTACTGCCGCCAGAGGGCGCTACTGATGCTGATGCTGACGCTGATGCGACGGCCATAAAGCGGCTGACATTCAAATAAACCGCAAAGAGTTGACTGCATAATTAAAGCCGCACACCAATCATGTTTTGCCAGCATCTTTGCCAGTTGATTAAACCGACTCCTCGAGCCATTCAATAGGCCCATGTCAATTGGCCAGGACAATTGTTAACCATTTGAGCGGCATATACAGCGCATATGAGCCACGTTTGCTGATTCCAAACACACTCGGCCCCTATTCCTAGTGATTGCAACAACGTGACGCATCAACATTTTCCATCTGTTTGCTGTATTTTTATTTTTTCTACGCTCTTCTTGATCTGAGCTTTATTGTGGGCCATTTGGGCCATATGTGCGTGTGTACATGCGAGTTGGCTAAGTGAAAGGCGCCGCCTGATGAAGTATTGTTTCTGGATCATAAACTGATTTGCTTAAAAGCGAGTGTGTTTTGGCCTACGTGTTCAGCATTCCATGC
Organism: Drosophila erecta; assembly: GCF_003286155.1. Taxonomy (NCBI): domain Eukaryota; kingdom Metazoa; phylum Arthropoda; class Insecta; order Diptera; family Drosophilidae; genus Drosophila; species Drosophila erecta. The sequence continues at coordinate 4,515,643 of NW_020825194.1, forward strand.
CTACATATATGTAGTGTATAAGTTAACTAAAGCTAACGTCGCTCCCACGGGCGCATGAAATACGACGACATCGGCATACTGCAACGTAAGCATTATGCCGGAAGTCGATACGTAGCCGGCAGACACTGCAGATTTGCGTGGCCGCTACGAATATGGGATCGCAACAATGTGTTTCGTTTTCATGCTAGCTCATAAGTTTGAATTCTTGTATTTTTATATTCAGTTCTGATTTTGCCTCCGACGCTACAGCTCCGCTTGGCTCGGGATAATAAAGCATTAAAAGTAAACTCCTAATCTTTTTATTGTCACGGCTCCGCCTGACGTCCGATTAGTAAAAGCCGCGCGCGTTAACCGCCGGCAAACCTTTCCCTAATTGGCGCCCAACCAGTGGTATTTGACAGTGCGTCAGTCATTACCCACAAACTTAAAAATCTCTAAAAATCTAAAATTTTACCAAAAGTAAATAAAACTCAGCCACATCAACAGGGCTTAGTGACAAGCAAGCTTAAAAATTTCTAAAAATCTAAAATCTAACTAAAAGTGAATAAAACTCAGCCACGTCAACAGGGCTGTAGTGACAAACGTCAAGTGCCAACAACAAAAACAAGTGCTTGTGACCACTGTTGCTTACAACAGAACAATCTGACAAGTGGCTACTGCTGACCTACGTCAACACAGGCAGCACAGCGGAAACGTCATTGAACTCGCCTCTTGAATGCAGTTGGCCGAGGTGCGCTATAGCGCAAATTTAATTTCACGTAACACCGAAGCCGCTGGAGCTCTTCGGGCAGCGACTTATCAGATTAGCGCGCAAGCTATCTGGACAACGGGGAGGCAGAGACAAGCGGTGTACAACAACAGACACCGACTTCAGTTTGGGACGCAACACAACACCAAAAAATGTAAGTGGGAACCTTTCTTTAAACTGCCCTAAAACCTGCGAAATAAAAATAAGCACATAAGCACAGTTTTTGCAAGTGTCTCGTCTTAAATGTAATTAAATAATAAAAAGTCTTAAAATACGTGAAACTAGTAGTGGAGTAAGTTGACAGAAAATAGTAAACTATTGGCAGCAAAAATACATAAATATTTGTTGAATAATTACAAAAAGCGGCGCACCAAACGCATGCGCGCACAAATATTTTTTTTCCGTCTGCCTTTGTTTCGTTTGTTTTGTTTGGTCGTTCAACGTAATACGATCCGTGGAATTTGGCAACTTTGTTGCCTCCATCCTCAAGCGTTGTGTTCAAGTTTTCGTTGTTTATATTAGAGGCATATGACTTCACCCTTCCTCCTCTATAGAACCACTCGCCGACAGTGTAGTGATTCTGACTCTGATTGCGACGACCATCGCATTCGCCGTTCAGTGCCAAGACGCACACACTCACCCCCACCCTCACCTCGTCCTACAGACAGCGTCATGGACCCAGACCAGTTGAGACTCATAATACAGGCAGCCGTCACCGCTGCCTTAGCTGAGCAAGCCGCTACAAATAAGGTCTTGATTGACAAAGTCGAGTCAATGGCCCAGCAGCTGGCCGCAGCGCATATTACGCCACCAGAGGTGCAAGCTTATGCACCCATAGAGATAAGAAACGATATCCGCTGCGACGAGCCATTAGATGCCGTCAAATGCTTGCCCGAGTTTGCAGGCGCACATGAATCGTATGTTTCATGGAGACAGGCGGCTCTCGCAGCCTATCATATTTTTAGGCCGTACGACGGCAGTTCACGCCATTATCAGGCGGTCATAATTATAAGAAACAAAATCAGGGGGGCCGCGGACGTTGTTCTAGCCTCTTTCGGCACAGCTCTTAACTTCGACGCGATTATAAGTCGCCTCGACTTCACGTACAGCGACAAACGTCCAGTTCACGTAATCGAGCAAGAGCTGGCCACGCTGAGACAAGGCAGCATGTCTCTGCTGCAATACTATGATGAAGTCGGCAAAAAGCTTACATTGTTGACTAATAAAGTCAACATGTCATACGAGCCGGTCCTAGCAAAGGGCCTCTGCGAAAAGTTCCGCGAAGATGCACTACGTGTGTTCGTTTCGGGACTCAAGCGTAGTCTCACAGATGTGCTGTTCTCAGCAAAGCCAAGAGACTTGCCGTCAGCTCTGGCGCTCGCGCAAGAGGTGGAATCGAACCATGAAAGATATGCGTTCGCTGCCAACTTCGCGAGAAGCATTGAGGAAAAAGAACACAAGGCAAGTACCCAACAGCGGGTCAAGCCACCCCAACAAGAAGCACAGGCAAGCGGGTCAAAGAACCCACATTTCAGTAGACAGAACAAGCAGCAAGGCCAATTCGGCCTGCGAAATGCCGAGCAGCAAACTCGCGCCAGTGCTCCAGAACCAATGGAGGTAGACCCTTCGCTGTCAAGATATAGACAGCCCACCCAGGCCTCCGCTGGCGTCAGCAAGCGGTCGGCCATGTCCGATCGCTCTAACGGAAAGGGCAAGCAACAAAGGGTGAATCATGTAACCCAAGATGCCGGGCAGGGGCAGACCTCGTACGCCGAAGCCGCCAACGGCGCTGTGGCGCAGATCGAGGACGATGCCGAAAGTGATTCTGACGCCCTCAATTTTTTAGGGGAAAATCCCTGCTACCCGTCATCAGACGAAGAGTAGCAGGGCAGGATATGAGCTTCCTTATTGATACCGGCACGTCCAAAAATTACATCAAACCACACAAGGGGTTGCGTGGCGTCCGTCCGGTTAACTCACAATTCACCTTGCATTCTATCCATGGCTCAACCACCGTCACACAAAAATGCCTTGTTGCGCTGTTCAACGTGAAAGCAACATTTTTTATTTTACCAGACTTGTCAACCTTCGATGGGATAATCGGTCTCGATTTGTTAGCTCAGGCTGGGGCGTCACTCTGTTTGGCCTCCGGTCAGCTCAAATGGGGTACGGAAGTTGAGAAAATCTCCTTCCACAAATGCACTGATGTCAATTTCACCGATGTGGATTGCTCAGATGCACCCGCTTCAGTGCGGGAGACTTTTCGGAAATTATTAAAGGCCAGAAAAAAGGCCTTTGCAGACCCAAACGAGGCTCTGCCATACAATACTTCGGTGGTCGCCACCATCAGAACGGTGAGCGAAGAGCCCATCTATGCCAAGCTGTACCCATATCCCATGGGCGTAGCTGACTTCGTTAATAAGGAGATCCAAGATCTTCTAAGAAACGATATAATTCAGAAATCGGCATCCCCCTACAACAACCCCATATGGGTAGTAGATAAAAAGGGCACCGATGATGCGGGAAACCGCAAGAAGCGCTTGGTGATAGACTTTCGCAAGCTTAATGAGCACACCATTCCCGATAAATACCCCATGCCAAATATATCAATGATATTAGGCAATTTGGGCAAAGCACACTATTTTTCGACACTGGATCTTAAATCAGGATACCATCAAGTCGTACTAGCGGAGCGCGATCGCGAAAAAACTTCCTTCTCGGTAAACGGAGGAAAGTATGAGTTTAAGAGATTGCCATTTGGCCTCAGGAATGCCGCCGGCATCTTCCAAAGAACGATCGATGACATCCTACGGGAACAAATAGGCAAATTTTGCTATGTTTATGTTGACGATGTGATCATCTTCTCGCAAGACGAGGAGGCTCACATCAAACATGTAGAGTGGGTGCTAAAGAGCTTACAAGAAGCTAACATGAGAGTATCGATCGAGAAATCGCGTTTTTTTAAGAAAAGCGTGAGCTTTCTCGGGTTCATTGTCACCAGTAACGGTGCAACAACGGACCCAGAAAAGGTAAAGGCCATAAAAGAATTCCCAGAGCCTAAGACGGTATTTGAAGTCAGGTCGTTCCTGGGCCTCGCGAGCTACTATAGGTGTTTCATCAGAGACTTCGCTGCTATAGCAAGGCCCATTTCAAACATATTAAAGGGCGAAAATGGAACAGTCAGTAGGCATAGATCGAGGAACATTCAGGTGCATTTCTCTGGGTCCCAGCGAGAAGCGTTCCAAAAGCTGCGCAATATATTGGCATCAGAAGATGTCATGCTCAGCTACCCGGACTATAAGAAGCCATTTGATCTAACGACAGATGCTTCAGCCCATGGTATAGGTGCGGTGTTGTCTCAAGAGGGCCGCCCTATAACAATGATTTCAAGAACTCTTAAAGACAGTGAAGCCAACTACGCGACTAACGAGCGTGAGTTATTGGCTATCGTTTGGGCCCTGGCTAAACTGCGGCATTACTTGTATGGAGTGAAAGATATAAATATCTTCACTGACCATCAGCCGTTAACATTTTCTGTGTCAGAATCAAACCCGAACGCAAAAATTAAGAGGTGGAAGGCCCGCATAGACGAGTTCAATGCTCGTCTATTTTACAAGCCCGGTAAAGAGAACCTGGTAGCGGACGCCTTGTCCAGACAACAGCTTAATGTGCTGGAGCAAGAAGAGCCCGAATCTTGCGCAGCAACGATTCACAGTGAGGTGTCTCTCACCCACACAATCGAGTCAACGGACAAGCCATTGAACTGCTTCCAGAACCAGATAATACTGGAAGAAGCACGTTTCCCGTCTAAAAATACCTTTATTTTATTTGGGAATAAAAGGCGCCACACGGTTAACTTCGTCTGCAGGGGGTCCTTATTAGACGAACTGGCAGACACAGTCGTCCCAAGGGCCGTAAACGCCTTCCATTGCGATTTGCACACGCTCGCAATGATACAAGATGAGATAGTCCGGAGGTTCCCAGCCACAAAGTTCTGGCATTGCAGGAACCGTGTCGTGGACGTTCTCAGAATCGAAGAAAGAAGGGAAATCTTAACTGCTGAACATAATAGGGCGCATAGAGCAGCGCAAGAAAATGTAAAGCAGGTATTGTCGGAATACTACTTCCCCAAAATGGCCAAGCTGGCCAACGAGATCGTGCAGAATTGCAGGACTTGTGCGAGGGCAAAGTATGACAGGCACCCGAGAAAACAAGAACTCGGTGAAACACCAATACCGTCACACACAGGGGAAATGTTGCACATCGACATTTTCTCTACCGACAAAAAGTTTTTCCTCACTTGCGTCGACAAGTTCTCTAAATTTGCCGTCGTACAACCAATCACCTCGAGAACTATTGAAGACCTGAAGCCAGCGCTGCTTCAGCTCATGAACTTTTTCCCGAGGGCAAAGACCATTTATTGCGACAACGAACCGTCGTTGAAGTCGCACACGATCGTGTCCATGCTGTATAACAACTTTGGTGTAAGCATTACAAACGCACCACCACTGCACAGCACCTCCAACGGGCAGGTGGAGCGTTTCCATAGCACGTTGCTGGAGCTAGCCAGATGCATAAAGATAGACAAGGGCTTGAGTGATACGGTCGAAATAGTAATGTTGGCCACTACCCAGTATAATAAGTCGATTCACTCGGTCATCGACAGGAGACCGGCTGACATCGTCCTAACACACCCCGATGAGCCACAGCCAGAGATCCGCAAAAGGATCCAGAAGGCTCAGACCGCGCTGAGGGCCAGAGAAAACGCCTCGCGGCAGAATAGGACATTCGATGTTGGCGAAAAAGTGTTGGTAAAATCCAACCGAAGACTCGGCAACAAGCTCACGCCGTTGTGCGAGGAAAGAGCTGTAGAAGCGGACATGGGGACCACGGTCCTCATTGAGGGGAGGGTGGTCCACAAGGACAATTTAAAATGACGCGCTCAGCAGCGAGGTCAGTGTTTCGCTTAATTTTAAATTTTTTCTAGCCACTTGGCGTAATTTTTAATAGATCTAAGCGTAGCGCCATCCGCGCACATTATATTCTTAAGCATTTTTATTATTATTGGTGTTGGGTTCCCCTTGTCTACAAAATAGAAAAATCAACCATTTAAACTTTCACCCACAGGACCAATCTTATCCTTCTCGTGTCTCTATCATTGGCATCGGCTCACATCACCGATTATTCGCGCGCCAAATACATTCCCATAGTCGATGGCCAGATCTTGGTGTGGGAGAATTTCGCCTACGTGAGACACTCCGCGAATCTTTCGGAGTACGCACGTGTAGTAGAGGAGACGGTCGGTCTGCTTAGCCACTTCCCGCAGTCACACATGAGAAATTTGCTGAAAGTAGATTCAGCACACCTCCGGGACTTGCTGGATGCGCTGGGCGCGCACCATCGAGTGGCCAGAAGCTTGGACTTCCTGGGCTCTATACTTAAGGTTGTAGCCGGTACACCTGATGCCAGCGATTTGCAAAACAGTAGGGTCGTAGAGGCGCGATTGATAGACGCGAACAATAGGCAGATAGAAATCAACACAAAAATCCAAAGTCAAATCAATAAATTAACTGCCACTGTCAACTTAATCCTCAAAACAGCAAAAGCGTCGCAAATTGACTCCGGTCATTTGTATGAAACGTTGCTCGCGAGAAATAGAATGCTCATGATGGAGCTTCAAAATTTAATGTTGGCCGTGACACTTGCAAAAATGAACATTGTTAGCCCAAATATTCTTGATCACGCAGATTTGAGTTCAGTTTGGCTAGAGGAGCCCACCAACACCCCCATAGGGGACCTCATGTCCGTATCGTCCGTAAAGGTTCTGCAGTCCAATAACGCATTACACTTTATCATTAAATTTCCGGTAATTAAGTTCGCCTGTAAGAAAATTACTATCTTCCCCGTCAGTCACGAAGGAGCCATGCTACGTTTAGATGATGGCGTTATCGCAGAATGCGACAACGAGGTCTACACCGTCAAAGCTTGCACCGCATCAACCAGCGCCACCTTCTGCCAGCTATCATCAGGCAGCTCTTGTGCGAAAGAACTCCATGCAGGCGGCGAGGCGCACTGCGAAATACAACCCAGCAGCCTGGACCCCATCACCTATGTAGATGAGGGGATCGTCATCATCAACGACAGGGCCGCCAAGGTACGAGTGGACAACGGCTCTGAAATCTGGGTGCATGGTACGCATCTTGTTACCTTCACCCGACGTGCCGTCATTAACGGAACCCTGTACGTCAACCAGAACGGGATCCAGAACAGAGTACCGGGGGTAGCGAAATTCCCTCTGCTGAACATCACCTCCCACCAAAGCGTGCTCAGTCTCCCGTACCTTCATCGCCTAAATGAAGGTAACCTAGAGACAATCCAGAGGTTCAGAGAAGAATTCAACGCCGAACTACCCCAGCGAGTGGCACTGACCGTAGCAGCATCATGTTGCCTCCTGTTATGTGTTGCCATTGTGGGCTGGCGCGCCTGGAAGGCCAAGAGGTCCGCAAGACGACTGAACGTGGCAATTGCTGAGTTAAGGTCGGCCGAGGGCGGCCTCCGTCTTGAGGGGGGGGTAGTTAACTAAAGCTAACGTCGCTCCCACGGGCGCATGAAATACGACGACATCGGCATACTGCAACGTAAGCATTATGCCGGAAGTCGATACGTAGCCGGCAGACACTGCAGATTTGCGTGGCCGCTACGAATATGGGATCGCAACAATGTGTTTCGTTTTCATGCTAGCTCATAAGTTTGAATTCTTGTATTTTTATATTCAGTTCTGATTTTGCCTCCGACGCTACAGCTCCGCTTGGCTCGGGATAATAAAGCATTAAAAGTAAACTCCTAATCTTTTTATTGTCACGGCTCCGCCTGACGTCCGATTAGTAAAAGCCGCGCGCGTTAACCGCCGGCAAACCTTTCCCTAATTTATATATTGATTTGACTGGCGGGCACCTTATTACATTTTTTATCCTAAGCGTGTGCTAATTGGTTTTTGTGCAGCACAACCTCATAACCAGAGTCCACTCAACCGAAAGAGCCGAGTTATGGGCCTCGGTTTAGTCCGCCAGCCAGAGCCATTAAAAATTGATTTATTTTTAATTATCAGTGACGTGCGGCGCAATAATAAATAAACGTGGAAATTTATTGCAACGTCAAAAGCGACGGCCGGCAAACGGCGACCTCAACAATGGCGTGTGTGTATATATGTGTGTATCCGCATGCCCATGTATCCGCATATATGTTTTAGGCTATTCGCAAAATATTTTGAATGCTGGAATGGAAATGTGGGTGGTGGACGGGCGTTGAGCTTACAACAACCAGGAAAATCGAGTTGTTGGCATATTTTACAAACACTTTGCTAATGTTGGCGCTTGTCTAACATATTTTTAGTTGCCCCTGATGCTGATGTTGCATGGAGTGGCTGGTGCTGCCTTTGCTGTTTCTGCAGCTCCTATTATTATTATCGCAGCTGTCGCTCATGATAGCCAAAATGCGTGGAAAATGTTGTAAAAATTCTATTATCAGAGGCCATCGGCGCGCCGGCCGTTTGACAACCGCTCGACCAACAACAATGTCACCAGGAACATTTTACTAATTTATTAACTAAACCATCGCCGCTGAACGAATTCAGAAAATGAGCCAAATATTTGCTAGACTGCTGGCAACCGCATTTTGCTAATTTGAGCCTTTGGCTGGCACTCCTTGTGTTCACTGTTTGAAATCGAATTTTCGTGAAATTTGAGATTTCTAATGCCGTTTACCTTCACCGCCGCCGCCGCAGTGCATCCATCAATGGCTCGTTTTGGCCATTTGCAATTGCAATCTAGTACAGAGGACCGCACCCATTGTGGTTGCCCCTTTTTGTGGCCTGACGCGTTTAATGAATTTTTCATGTCATCAACGTGCTACCAGTGACCATTGACCATTGCCCACTTTCAATTATTCACCATTCACCTCGCCATTCATTCCCCCATTCAACTGTACTTACCGCATGCCCATTCAAATCAATTTTTGATTTGGCAGATTTACATTCTTTATTCATACGGCCAAGGAAAATGCTGTTTTTATTTGCGAAAAATTGTAAATTTATTTGGTAGATGGGCAGGAAATATTTTGTTTTAATTTTCCATGCCATGCTGTGCAGTAGGGTATGCAAGTTGGGTTATTATGACGCGGAAGTATTATATGTTGGATAGCAATTATGGCAAACGTCCTCAAAAAAAAAAAAAAAATCCCATAAATGCATCAGCTGTCCAGATCTCGAGCTTAACAGGCGAATAACGTATACCCATTGAAAAGGAGTACTAAAAATGTATATTAAAAAACCGAAATGGCGGAATAAAATCGAGACACTCGATTGGAGTGCATTTATTCACTATGTGTTCGGTCCATATCTGTAATAAATATCATTCGCTGATGAGCGACGCAGAGCGAGGCAATATATTTTATTCACATGCCAGTTTTTGCTGCTATGCGGTAATTGATACGCTAAACTGCATAACGTAGATTATGACGTTAACATGGAAACACTAAAATGAATCGCTGGCGCTGAATGGTCAGCCGAATGAATGGAAAATGGTTGGGAAATGTTTGGGAAATGGACGGCAGGAGCGGAAAACAAAGTGCGCAGAGCAACAAAGGAAGCATTTAAATATGCAATGAAAGAAAAAAGGAACTGTGATGATTATTATTATTGTAATTCGTATTAAATTTGCATGCTATCATGTAGTTATGCATTTGTTGAAATTTAATTATTCACATTATCTACTAATTTTTTAAACAATTCTGTTTATTTTATGCGCTTTTTGCTGGCGCAGTGAAATTTAATATTTTAACTGCCGCATATAGGTGATAGTAAAATGTGTGTGCGTCGTGTAAAAAGTTTGAAAAGCAATTTCAAAATGAAATTTATGAATCGAGCGTAGAAATGGCAATTGCTTTCTATGGCCAGAAGGTAATTAGAATTCATGACACGCCTATGAAATATCACACATACGCAGTGTGGCAAGCACTTCCTCCATCCTCCTTCTACATCTTCTCCTGCTTCTTGTTCTCTCACCCCCTTTTGATTTACGATTTTGAAATACACACACACACACACACGCACACTCAAGCTGAACAAACGGCAATGCAAAGTAATTTATGACAATTCCTTGGCCACAAAAACTGCGAATTGCAATCAAAGCCAAAAACGGCTAAGACCCGGCCAGAAGCTCATATAAATGTCATCCGGGCTAACGATGGATGCGATCCAGCCGGGAGCAGCTCTGCAGATGCATTAGTTGGCCACTTGGATTGCCCTTCATATCTACGGCTTCATCTCGGGCTCCAGCTTCAGGTCCTTTTCCCCCCACAGTCTTGGAGTTTCCCCGAGTCCTTTCAGGCCAGCACAAAGCTCGAATCCAATGAACTTTTGCATATAAAATGGTTTCGCTATGTAGGTTGCGACGTGTTTTTTAATGGCGTGAAGTCAGCGGCGCGTAAATAATAAAAAAAAAATGAAAAAACATAAAACACAGAACGTAGAACGTAGAAACATCATGAGGCATCTTAATAAATTACTTTGGGGATTTTGGTGCACAATTTTTAATATTGCCAGGCCGTCGCCCAGACAGCCACATAGTTGATATAGCGCCGGGGCAGAACACACCCCCGCCGGCAGCGAGGGGTTAAAGGGCTGGGCTGCGACTGCGACTGCGGGGAGGTGTGTTTCACACCCGACAGTTGCTTGACATTTCGAGTTTAATGAAATTTATGCAATTTTTCTTATTTGCCAAATGCACTGCGGCACTCGCTGCTCGCCCGCGGCGTCAGCAACACGCCAAAGTGCAATGCATCAAGCGGGTGCACTTTATAAGGGGCACACTACCACAACTGCAGCTGGGTGGTGTTGAGCTGCTTAGATATAGACGGGCCTGACAGCTCCCGTTATGTGTGCACTGCGGGAAAAGGGGCGTGCGAAGTGCCAGAAGTTGCTGATAATCAGAAGTCGAGCAAACATCTGATTTACTGCCCAACGAACAAGAGTGTTCCTTGTTTCCTTATTTATCAGCTCCCAATTCCAGTTAGCTTAGATTAGATATCAAAGTTCCATTACCAATATTTACCATTACTTTGCAGTGCAATAGCCTATGTGTGACTCATCACTCGCAGAAGTGGGAATAAACTATTTGCACAACACTCATATCGCCGGTAAAGTTTTCCTTTGTTTAGCTCGGGAGAAATAATTCAATTTAGGCATGAAACTCAATACGTTGGGCTCCGTTTCCCTTTCTGCCCGAGAGACGATTGTCCAAGTTGGTTAGTTGTTGGTAGCAACTTTCGAGGTGGATTGGGTTTAAAGCATAAGTACGTACTTGTTGCCAAAGTTCATAAAGGTGGCCTCCGTGCCTAATGATGATTATTTCTAGTTCATTTTCATTTAGCGCCATTCTTTTTGCCCCGACAATAAGGGTCGGGAAACGGGGTTGGTGCGGTGTGTGGGTGGTATTGGGACGCTAGATGGCAGGACGACATTATATTTTCATTGTTGGTCAGCCAAGCGCGAAGACTTTGGGGCTAAAGGAGAGTGGAGCGAGCCGTTTCCTCAGCTCAATCCCGCTGCCTCTATTTTCTGGCTTATGCTTTCAACGGATTTTGGCTTGGCTGCCGCACAAAATGAAACAAAATGTCGTCAGAGTGTCATTTGGCTTCGAAAGGACGACCAGCGGTGGGACCAAGGACCAAGGACCAAGGACCATGGACCTGGAACAGGAAAGGAAAGGAAAGGGAAATGGTGCAGCTTTGCTTTCAGCTAACAGTGGGGGATATCGGCGGACATAGAAGCGCCTAATGTGCTCCGAGCTGCTAAAGACTCGGCAGTCGAGTTAATGAAACCAATAAATTAATTTTAATGATTGCATACAAGCACACTCACGTAAATACACACACACACAGGACACAGGATAGTGAAGCGTGCAGTTTGCTGCGTCAGGTCCTTACTTTCTTCTCCCTCCTTCTTTCACTGGGCGTGGCACTCGCCATAAGTAATTGACAAAATCTTAATTAGTCCTTGGCATGTCCATTGAATGGCTTCTGTTGCTTGTCGAGTTTAATTAGCGTTAAATATTTGCAGCGTCTTGAGTTTAATCAAATTAAAAATACCATCCTCTCGCCATGTAAAAATCAATGCCCTAGCACGCTAGACCGCTAATCAATTAGATGTTTAATCAAATTTTCATTAACCTTCCGGGGGATTTCCGATTACCGGGGGCCAATTAAAAAGGCCTGCTTCGATTGTTTGCCAGTGTGTCAACTTAATCATTTTAGCGCATTATCTCCTCACGTACACATCGACGCTCCCACACACACATGCTTGTATGTACATACACTTATATCCTGGCCGTTATCCTTGCCAGGGGCAGTCCTCGATGCGATCCAGAGTGTTGCTTGCATGGAAAACAAACCGTAATCAGTTGAAGAGCCGAGTGCGCTCAAGAATTTCCACTTGCACTTGCCAACGGCCACTTGGAGCTATAAACTGTGAAGAGCTCTTCCGGCTACCAGCAGCCGGCATCCGGACACCGATGAGGATGGGGATGAGCACGAGGATGGGGCAGCTGCCCCATCGAGTGTCCTTGAAATCGAATACAGCTGCAGCTGCTCCTCGTTCTTCTGCACAGAGGGAAAATCAAATGGTCTAATTCTTTGGTTGGATATTTTCAACAAAATTATAGCCCCAAATTTAGTTTGAAATGCAGTAAATCATTTTTATATCGTCAGTTCTCATGCTAAGCACATTTGAAACTTGAAACGACAGCTGCCACCTAATTTCCTCAGTGTAAGTCCTCGTTGGTGTACAAGTACCTAGTCCATAGTCCATAGTCCATATGCGACTGTCGAAAAACTGTGCATAATTCGCAGAGCAAGTGCATCGACATTTATGCGTGAGGACGAGGTGGGTTTAATTAAAGTTTGACTTCAGCTGGTTGAAGATAAATGCGACCCTGATTGTCCTGGCAACCTGCAACCTTTGGCCCGCTTATCGAGCAGCCAAACACTTTGGGCCGCTTGCGCTACTGTTGTACAGTTGCTATAGATATCTGCTACTGAATTCATCAGTGGGTCAAAAGCTTTGCGTTGTCAAAGTGTCAAAGTGTAATCATGCTTTGTGCGAAAGGCTTAAATTAAATTAATTGTCGGCCACTTGAAGTAAATGAAAGTGGGCCCGAAACGCGTATATTTCAGCTGATGTAACTGCTGTTGCCTTTACATTTTCCCTTCAGTATTGTGGCCACCGTCAATGCCCTGCCATTAAAGAGATTACAAAGGGTCAAAGGGATCGCTGCGATTGCTCATAATTGCGCGACGCCTGTGGCCATCGAATGTCCTTTATTCCATTTTTTCAGTTCCTTGTCCTTGTTGCAAAAGTGTCATTTGCGCTGACTACCGAACGAGAGAGATGCCAGATACTGTGTCAGAGCATTTGGATGGCAAACTAATTAAATTTTGCTGGCCTGAGTCGGCGCTGGCGGATATGGGTAGCCAAATTGGCGCCGCAAATTGGTAATTACCCCGGCTGAAGTGCATGTCAAACACGTAAAAAGGCAACGGAGTGCGGCAAAGAAAGCTAACGCTTCCTAGCTGCCGGCAACCATCTCTGAACAATGTGCAATTAGCCAACGACAACTGAAACTGCAGTGGCATCTACAAATATAATTACACTGCTCGCAAAATCAGTGCTCTAAATCAATGTTCACGGAGGTTAAATCTATTATTTAAAAAGACTTCAACCGCCAAAAAAGTGGACCTAAAGATATTTTTCTAATACAGTTGAATGGAGTTCTTGAAGGAGTTTTTCTCACTGTATTTACACATATACAGTTGCATCCGCATTCCACTGTGGCGATGACAATCAAGCAGCCACGCAAAGCAGCTGACGACGCGTGTCCTGAGTGTCCTTCTTGCTATGTGTGTGTGTGCTTTAGTGTGTGTGTGACTCTGTGTGCGGATAGCCTTTGGCCGCCTTGTGGGCGAGTGGGCGTGGTCAGCTGCAGTTGAGCTGCCTAATTACTTGTAAGTTGGCGAATTTGCGGCATGGCCTTTTCGGGGGCCCGGCAACTAAATTGAATTTGACGTGCCAGCAAGCGGTCAATTGCTAACGAGTCGCACCGCCATCCTGCACCACCAAATGTGGACCAGCACCGCCAGAAGGTTACACAAACGGACGGACGGACGGGCGGACGGACGGACGGACAGGCTAACGGACGGATGACGTCGCGTGTCCGTCGTTTCCGGTTTCCTGGGCCAGCGCAACTTGCTGATTGCCGGCGTGTAATTATTTTTTAAGCACTTTGTCTGCCCGAGAAATTAGACCTAACTAAGCCAATCTCTTTTATTTCATTTCGGTTATGTTTTTTTTGGTTCGTTTCCTCTTTTCTTGTGCATTTGAATAGCGCTTGGGGGAGTGGGCCCCAAAAGGATCTGGCTGTGGGGATTTGGCTTTTGGGTCACACACGACGGTCGGGAATCCTTGGCGCGTATATCCTCTTGTTGCTCGGATTTCATTTTTCGGTTGCTTTGTCCAATTAGCAACTGTTTCGGGGGCTACGATTTCATTTCTTTTATTGTGCTCGTTATCCTTTTTATTTTGTTTCGCTGTCGCGGTCTGCGCTTCGGTTTCAACTTGTGCAAATTTGATATCCTTGTTACGGCAAATTGTTGTGCAATTATTCTGGATTCGCTTCCCCGTCTGTCTGCTACTTTTCAACCTCCTTAATTCAAGTCGAATCGAATCGAATCGAATCGAAACGTATCGAGGGTTATTTATATGCTTTATATGCTCCACAAAACGTCACAGTGCCCCCTCATTGTCATTGTCCTGCGCCAATATTGTCGCCCTTTCGATTATTTATGATCTTTACTTTCCAGCGAGTGCTCCCCACGGGCCTGTGGCCAAGTTTTAGTAGTCATCGTCCTCGGCTCGGTAATAAATTTATGCTTTTTTATTTCCTTCTGTCATAATTTTACCCTCAACCACACACACGCACACATACACGTATATATAGAAGAGTATGCATGCTCCAAGGACGAGATGAAGGGTGGCGATAGCAAAATACTTGGCCATTTTTCCCTTATATCCTCGAGTTCCGCCCTCTGGGTCTCCTTGCCCCGTTCAGGATTGTTGTCTCCCCCACACTCAGTCTGCCTAGAAATTTTCCAATTGATAAATTATTTTATGGCAAATACACAAATTTTCTCATACGCACCCGACTCTTAACTCTTTTGCGTGTGGTTCCGGTTGTTGCTTTTGTGGCCTGGTTTTTCGATTTTCATTTCGTGGCTTTTCTGGGCCAGGATACTTGAACTCGTATCCTTGTGTCCTGCCCATAAAAGCCGTATATTCGTATTGCTTTGGGTACGTAATATCCTTGTGTATTTTTGCGTATTTCCTGTCCAAGCTTCTTGGCCGAGTGGTCACTCATTGCTCGTCTGCTCGTCATCATCATTTTCCCCGGCTGCTTCTTTACTTTTTGTCTTTTTTTTTTGGTTTTCGTCCGGGTCCAAACACATAAAATCAATCATCTTTCTTCTGGGCCTTCTTTATCAATATTTTTTGCGATGGCTTTCATCAAAATTTGTTGCTTCGCTTGTTTTTTGCTGCCTATCTGGCTAGCTGGCGAGCTGGCCAAAGTCTTCGGCCGAAAGGAAAACAAATTCGAGTCGATTTATAAAGCATTTAAGTTGGTTTTGCTTTCACTTTTGTGCGACGACGACTCCGGTTCCTTATAAATATGCTACATTTATTTTAATAGAATTGTTTATGAGCCCCATATTGGCATCGCCGGCATTCATTCGGCCTCATTGTACTTCATTTTGCGGGTTCCAGCCTGCGCAACTGCCAAAACATGTTAAGTAGAGAGATTGTAATGGAAATGCAAAAAGCACAAAAAACAAAAACGCCATAGAAAACGCTGGCGAAATCCACACACACGGATATGGTGGAAAAACCGCGCCAAATCAAAGACAACAAATCCAAAATGCGCACACAATATTTTTCGGGATTATTTCAGTTGGCTTGCTGTCACTGCCAGTGGAGAAATGAGCAGGAGTTAGGGGTAGGTGGGGCCAAAGTCCTGTTCCTGTGCACTATCCTGCGGAGACTAAAAGTTCGGGCTTGGATCCAAATTTCTGTTAATTTGGCAGCTTGTCCTGCGTTGGCATTTTGTTTTTTGCCTGCCGGCCTGCCTGCCGTCGTTTATATTTTTTTACGCTCTGCTTGAGTTTTATTCGCCTGTGGAAAAACGTCACTGAAGTCTCGAATATATACGAATGTTCGTAGGTGCACTGAAAAAAAATGTATTTTATTATTGCACATCAAAGATTAAATTACACTTTGCAATGTACTCAAGCAGAATTAGTTGTGGCGTTTTATGCATCTGAAATCTTTTGGGATCGTTAAACACTGCTTATTTTTTGGGCTTAAAATGCATATGTCGATAAAAGTCTGGTTTGTTTCGAGTGTACGAGGGTATCTCACTCTTGGCCGCCTCTATTCTGTGTGCAGATATGCAAAACGCTGTGCGCACATAAATTTTAGTGTTGGGCCACGCTTATTTGCATAGGAATTATGTATTTGGGCACGGCGGCTTAGATGCATTACACAGGACACCAGGCATATAGATCCCCATGAACATACATACACCACGACACACTCGCACACACACACGAAGGACTCTCTGTGGTCATGCAGAAAACTAACGCATATCGTTTTCCTTGTATTTTGCAGCTATAAATTTACAAACGCCCCAGGAAAATGCATTGCAGCAAAACAAGCAATTAAAGCAGTGCAGCCCCGCAACCACGAACCGAACCTGTAGCAGTATCCCAGTATCCTGGTAGCGTCGTATCCTGCCGCCGCCTGCTGTGCTAAAAACCTATTTTGAATAATTAAAATTCCGTAAGTGCTGCAGTCGAAGACGTCGACAACGGCGAGTGCTTGTGTTTAGTCCTGGCGGAGTGGTGTGGCAGCAGAAGAAATCGCAGGACAACAGCAAGGAGCTCCCATTGCTTGCAACACAATCTGCGGCCTGCGAATTCGTGTGCGGCAATGAAATAATTAATTCAATGCACCTGACTAAGTCGCCGAACAGAAGTAGCAGCAGCAGCAGCAGCAGCAACAGAATTTCTTACAAATTCGAGTGCCACAGCAACAGCAAGCAGAACAGCAACACCGGCAAAATGGCCGCAGAAGCGAGGACAATTAGCCAGCCAGGACATATCCGCGATCGCCGGCTGAGGAGCCTGCCTCACATCCTGCTCCTGGCCATCGCAGTGGTGGCCCTGCACCTCGAGAGCGGTAAGTAGAGAACAAGATTGATATCACTTCATCCTAAGCTGCTAGTTCAGCCTACTTGGCTATTTTTAGGCTATAGGTGCCGGCTCAAATTTGGATAATTTTTGGTAGTTTAGTTTTTATAGATAATCCCATACGAGTATATACAGATAGATAGTCGGGCCCGACAGTCTGTACCTATACGAGCTAGTTGTATATTAGCTAACCTTGTCCAACCTTAATTCTTGGCTTTGAAACTTCGAGTCGTCCATAATCGGCACCACTGATCCCAGGTTGGCGGGCCGAGCCCTTGGCAATTGCAAATTCAATCGCGTGCAAGAGGGCCAAGTCAATCAGCGAGCCCGGCCGCAAAGCCATTCAATTGACAAAGCCACAAATTGCGGAGGAACGAGGGCATTTGGGGGCAAGTTGGGGGTAGGGCAATGCTCGATGACGGAGCTTTGTCGGCCGGCGAATTAATCTCACGGATGAATATTTCAAAGCGAAACTTGAGCAATTAATTTCGCTAATTGCTTTTCTTCGCCACGTTTTTGTCTCGGGCCAAGTCGCGAGTCGAGTCTGACTTTTTGCATTTAAATTTGCCCGGCAGTTGGGTGCATTTCAAGGACTCAACTTTTGCCTGTGCATAAACTCAATCTGGCATTTATGCGAATGTCCACGGAATCAAATAAGAGTAATGACATTGCCAGCCAAAGGAGCCTGTGATCCTGGGAGCAGGAAGCAGGCAGCAGAGAAACCTTCAGCGTCTTGGGATCTGGCCGAGTTCCTTGACAGAGAATCTGGGGATGCGGCGGTGCAATGTCCTTTGGCTACTCAAACATTCCAGTGGCTATTAGTATTCATATCTTGACTGAACTAAACTGAAAGCTTAAATTCCTCTGGCCATTCGCTGCTACTGCAGCTCCCCTTCGTCCTTTTCGTCCTGCTGCGGAGGGACTGGTTTCGGGATTCCGTTTTTATCTGCCAACGTTTGCATGAATTTTCATTTCGTGCTAGAATTGTTGAAAAAGATGCAATTAAATTTTAGGAACAGGGGTGTCGGTGGGAGAAGAGCAACAAACGGAAGGGAGATCTAGATGGACGTGGTCCTGCACTTCGAGACGAATGCGGGAATCGAAAGACGAGTCAAATATAAAGAGCACATGCACATATAAACGTGCTATATATCTATATAGTTATATAGAGTGCGAGAGCAAAAAAAGCTCAGCACGAATTTCCCAAGTCCCTGACAGTGTCTCAGCGAACGGACACTCGCCCGAATTTTCCTTCTGGTGCGGTTGCAGCTGCCGTCAGTGGCAAGAACGCATTATTAATTTATTTTTCAACTTGTTAGATGAATAAGCAAAGAGCAAAAATGCCCTCGATTGCTGCTGTGCTGCTCTGAATGCAGCCAAGCGAAATTTACCAATTTAAGCGTCGCCGTCGCTGTCTCGTCGTCCTGGTTCGAATCCTGAATCCTGAATCCCGAATCCTCGCTGCAGTTGGCTGGGCAGCAGCGGTTCATTGTCAGGTCATTTTGCATGCAGCTTTAGAAAGGGTTTGGGCAACGTGTCTCGACCGGACTTCAATCTGCTGTCCATCACTGTCTTCGATCGTGCTCCACCCGGCACCACAAGGAAATAAAACCCAAAAGTGAATAATGAACCGCAAATAACTTTACTTTGTCTGTGAGCGGGAGCTGCGCACAGGATTTCAGGACTCCCCGATTTCCGGTTGCTTTTCAATTGCTGCAGGACGTTTGTCTGGCGGTTGGGTAAACTGCGAGTGTCAGTAACAATTAGTTTTGGCTTTTAGTCAGTGGTCTGCAGTTAACAGACATCGCAGCTCCGCTCTCAAATATTTGCATTTGTGGTTGTCAGCAAGTCGAAGAGCATGAAAGTCGCCCTGTTTTTCGGTTTGCAGTTTTCGGTTTTTATTTCGCATTTTTCCACAATTAATGAAGTGCAAAACGCTCGGCAGATTGAGTTTGCATTTGCCAACCGCAAGTCTCCTTCATCTTCATTAATGTTGAATATATATTGTGACATAAATCACACAATCAAATTATCTGCATACCCCAATCGCCTCGGGGGAAAACCGGAACGAATCGGAACAGATTTGGATTCAGCTGTCGGACTCAACTAATCAATTTGACATAGGTAAGTTGCCGCAGCGGCAAACTTTTGGCCCCAAAACTTCTGATACTCGCTTTTCGCAAAACTTGTTTTCCACCCAGTCTACCCCAGTTAGATAACACTTTGCACATATGTGTGTGTGTGTGTGTGTGCCAGTGGGTAAGTGAAATTTATTAACTGCATGGACCACAAGCCAAATGCAAATAAATCAGACATCAGGCATCAGGCAGTGCAAAACTTGGCCCAAACAAACGATAATAGGTGGAATGCCGGCGGCAGATGAGGCGGAAAAGTTGCCAATGCCTTTTTGCTTTTCCGGCCTGGGGGCGGGGGAAAAGCAAAACAAGGAAAAACCACAAAAAGGATATTGACGTGTGACGGGGACCAGGACGACGAGGACGAGGACGCATCGAGAGGCTCTTGAGGCCCACGCGTTGATGGCATTGCAAGACCAAGTGGGATTGGGATTGGGAGCGGGTTGGTTGTTCGTTCATCAGTCCCAGGCCACCTCTTTTCCACCCGTTTCCCATTTCCCACCGCCCAACGCCCCACTTTTCCTCCAGTTTAGGTGCGGCGGTGTCAAGTATTTGCACTTGAATTGCGCGCTAAGCAAAATTTACGCGCATTTGTTTGTGCGACTCCAGAGAATTTCCTCGTCGCGTTTAAGGCTCAAGTGAAAATCGATGAGGCGATGCCTGCATGTACACGGAAAAATAATCAATCATGTTAAGGAGCCAATATTTCAGTGCCTAAAAGCTTTTCACATCATTTTTACGAAACCTATGATTTGTGGTGGCACATCCTTTGAATATCAAAAAATGGATTCACCATATATTCAGGCTGATGAGTTCTTTAAAACTGATGCACAAAAAAAGTAGCAAAAAAGCAAAGTTTGTTTTCAGCATTAATGATTGCAGATTAATAACATCCTGCTCATTTTTCCGTGTATGCTGTGGGACGTTGGCATTGCCGTTTGGCCACAATGTTTTCTTTTCCGCCTCCGCTTCGCTTGGCTTTTTATTGGTTTCCTTCGCCTTCTTTTTGGCTTGTTTGATTTGGCTGTTGTCCTGCTTCTCGTGTCATGAGCAAAGGAGCAGCGTTCGAGCAAACAGACTAGACCTGCCAACACACACACACACACACATATATATATATGGCGAGCCAGGACGAGGCACTCAAAGCCTTTAGCCCGGGCACATATTGCTTCATCTCTCTACGTGAGTCTGCCGGCAGAGGCATCAAAACTGTCGACAATATCAACGTCAACGCCATCATCTCAGCTCCAGCTCCAGCTCCAGCTTTCGAGCTTCCCAGCTCCATATCCAACTGATTCCCAGCTACCCATCTCCATATTCCTCCACTTGCTCCGTCATTATGGGCTTCGGCTGCCACTTCACAAAAATGCACACAAAATCCTCAACTTTATCTCGTCAATAACTTAAGTGCCAGCCAGGGCTCTCAGTTCCTGTGGCACCCTACAGTTTTATCCTGTTATTTGGTCTGTGTGCTACACACAGAGAAATGCCTACAGGAGCTGCTTTTGTTCGCATGTTGATGAATAAATAAAAATGCATGTTCGAGTAATGCCATTTTTCAGGGATGTTCTGGCATAAGATTGAAAGTTATTGTTGAGCACTTTTTAGAGTGAAATCACATATTTTTGGAGAGATTTGTTAAGTCAAATGGATTTTTTACTTGATTTAAGTGTATCATTTTGATGTCTGTGGGTTCGATATGCCCATTTCCCTGTTGCCACACTCATTTATTGGTAAAAATTTGCCTCAACTCTGTTTGGCACGTACTGCGGTTGCAGTGGCAAAATGCTTGCAAATGATTATTTTATTGACAATTAAATCATAAACATAAACCCAAGCCGCACAAATCTACCCAGAGGATCGCCGAGTGACGGTCTGAGGGGTTGACATGTTGTAAGGAGTGAAATTTTATTGCCATGAATGCCAGGAGCCGACATTAGTCACAGCCGAGTTTCCCGACCCAGTGAAAGCGATTCCGGTTTATTGCTGTATTTAAGGCCAGAGATGGAATCGCACTTAAACGCAGAGCATGGGGCAATGTGCCGCTTATTGCCCATCGAGTGCATGTGTGGCAGCACACCCGAGTGTCCTGGCCACCGAGGGGAAATGAACTTGTTGAGCGAACAGGACTTTCGGCTATGAGCGGTTATCAACCGCATTGCCAGGATCATAATCTTCGTCGAGGTGCTATTAAAAATGTCCCCTGCAAATGAAGAAACTGTGTGTTGGCCCCGATTAACGTGTCTGTTAAGGTGGCTTTGAGCTGCTAACTGGTCTGATTGAATTGGATGCAGCGGAGACCACTTTGCTGCGCTTTTGCGCACCGTATTTAATTTGTGTGCAAATGCTTGGCAAACAGGTTTCTAATAAAATAAAGTGACTCCTCTCCGTCCGGCTGCAGTGCTACGAACTTCATTAAAATCTCTGGCTGGCTGGCACTGGGCCCTTTCATTTTGTGCCGGCTTTAACCAGAAAGCCATTTCATTATGGCAAAACGGCTGGGCAATTTTAATTTGCAACGCGTTTGGCATTGGCTTTCTCAGCTCTCGAGCGGAGCACTTCAAGCAAATTGACATGGATTGCAGCTGGACATGGACTTGCAGCTGGCTGATGGCATTGTATGCCTCGGTTTTTTGTCTCCTTGGGCCGCAAATAAAATATGAAAACAGCCGCAACAGACAAAAGCATGGCTTAGTGCAGGTGAAACTGTGCTGCCTCAGCATCAGCATCATCATCATGATGATCATCATCTTGGTAGTTATCACCAGGATTGGCCACAATGAGTAGGAGGCACTGCGGGCTACTTGTGGCTGGTGCTGGGATCGGATTGCCCGGCTTGGGTGTTACCCAGTGTCCTCCGACGACATCCGACATGCTGCCAAAGGAGGTTAAAATATTTTTGCAGCTTTATCTTCAGACATTTGTCGGGCAACCGGGGGTCGGGAAAAAAGTGGTAAGGTTGTCGTAATGCAGCGCCGGGATTTAACTGACAGTGAGTGCAGCAGGGCAGCACTCAGCCCAGCCCGTTGGGCAAACAGATGGCCTCCTTTGCTTCTCCTTCCTCCATGCAGCATGGAGCATGGAGCAGGGATTCCTGGTGTGGCCCATGGGATGTGGCCATTTTACGGCTGCCCTGCAGTTGGCTGGGAATCATTCAGCTGCACTTTGCCGGTGGGTGGTGGTTGGCAGCAAATGCTTCCAGCAGCAAATGCTTCAAATTAATTTCACCGCATGGGGAAATTGCCCGGCATTGTTTGGCACTGGCATCAGGAAGCCGTAAATCAGGGTCCCGGCACAAAGAGGCCCGGATCCGGCAGCTTGGGAGGGGGTATCTTAAAATGCATGGGGTCTGGTTGTATGGTATAAGGGTCTTTCTCATTTGCCTGCTGTTTGCTCTCAACTGCGCTTATCGGCGTCTAATCTCTTTATGATAAAATGTTTATATTGGCGACAATATCAAAAGCTTCTTGGCCACACTGGCCGTGTTGGGCGGTGGTTGTTGCAATAATAAATTCAGAGTGCCACCGCAAACAGTGCGGGAAATGGAGGCCAAAGTTTCCACATTGCCATATGAAAGATAAATTCACGGATAAGAACTTTGCCCCGGCCGCTGTGAAAAGCGGATTGTATGTACAAGCTAATTTAAGTTCGACGCCAGCTGTGCGTTTTGCTTGGGCTTCCACATTCACATCCTTATCCAACGGACCAAGAGACCAAGAGGATGGCCGTGTCCTGGCCCAAAGCAAAAGTGCTGGCAAAAGCCAGAGGAGCGCAGCTGTTGTCCAACCGCACCAGGCGAAGCGACTTTATTATTATTATCCCCGGCACAAAGTGGCAATGGGCCGGCTCAAGTTGGCCAGGACCAGGACCACGAGCAGCAGCAGGAGCAGCAGCAGGAGGAACAGGACCAGGACGTAGAAGGGCCGAGTTTTCGCCGGCGACATTTGTCCAGCTGCTTCATTTCATATTCAGGAGATACTTTTTCCATCATTACGATTCGCGAGGCGAGAAATCACAAAAGTGTGTGCCATCCGCCGCGCTGGGCGGTCCTTGGACTTTTCCATAAATTTCGCTCTCTTCAAAGGGAAATTCTCACTTTAGGACCGAGAAAAGGGCATTCGGCCTTCGGCAAAGTGTTGTCTCTTGTTTTAAAACATTCCTTTTTGTTGTCTTTTTTTTCTTTTTTTTTTTTTGATCCACAGTTCCTCAGTTATTTTTCATTTTTCTTTATGCTCGCAAAGTTGCGACTGCTGGAAAATAAAGATGAAAAAATGGAAAACAAAAACATTAAAAAATACAAAAAAAAAAAAAAACGGAAAACACAAAAGGCGCGCGCAAAGTTTTTCGGCCTCGCAGGCTGCTGAAGCTTCTGAAGAACTGGCGAAGTCGGACTTCGACTTTGGTTGACAGATGATAACGCCGGGGTGGAGTTTATAATGCAGATATATATGTGTATATAGATATATGTATATATAACTGGTCAGGGCGCACGCCTCATCAGCAGCTCATCAACGACAGCGTCTAAAATATCGCATTTTCCTTTTATTTCTTGCCATTTTAGCAGCCCATGGCAACTGCTGCGCGTCTGTGCTTAAATGACTTTAAGAATACATAACAAAGTTTTTAAATTATTTCTCAAGTTGAGGCTAAAATGAAATTATAAAGGGATTTTCGCCAGCGGACTGCAGCTGACGTCCTGCCCCTATTTTAGCTCTTCTCCCAGCTTATTAACATTGGAAACTCATTAATATTGTATTTTCCTCGTATTTTTTAGCGCTTCCTCCTTCTGCCAGCAGAAGAGCCCATCCCCTGCCCACCGCTGGCCAAGTGGACTTAACTCGTTCATAAAAGTTTGGCAAATTTCATTGCATTAATTTGGCGCGCAGGTGTCAGCTCTCCGGTGCCAGCGCACAAACGCACAAAGTGTCAAATAAATCAAACAGTTTGGTGTCCAGGGTTTCCATCGCCGGGTTAGGAACGGGTCGAATCCGGTGGGCGGGGTCTGCAAGTTTAATGAGTCGTGCCCGGACATACCCGGACACTGGGTTGGCTCAGGTCCTGGACCTGGAATCGGTCACACTCCTGGGCTGCGAACAATTGCAACAGATTTGACAAATACGACGCATGTTTTATTTATTTGTCTGCCCTGCGATTTGGACTGGGCACCATGCACACTGAGGGAAATCGGCGGTTTCAAATTGGGATTTCCCTCAATTAAAAAAAATATTTTAAAAAAGCTTAAAGGTACCTTTAAGTGGGCTTTAAGGATTTAAAAGTATCTTAAAGTATCTGAGTATCTATCTTTATAGAATTAAACTGTTGTTTTCCCTGATAAAAACATACTTTCTTAGAGCAAAAGGAATGTATTTTTTCTCTGTGCCGGATTGCGACGGGCGTGTTTGGTTTACTAATTTCCTGCTGCAAATATTTACCGAGCGTCCGAGCCGGGTGACAATTGCTGCATTCGAGTGCCGTTGGCGGGAGAACCCATATGGCGGCACTTCATGATATTGACATTAAGTGCAAGGCAGATTGCAACCCCTAAGCCGCCGTACTCGGTGCGCAACCCTCGCCCTCATCCGCATCCGCATCCGCATCCTCATCCCTATGCCATTCGTCTTGGATCTGCGAGACTCAATGTCATCGTGGGCGCTGATGTGACAGGGCTGCGCTGAAATGATATACGCCGCTATTGTGTGTGGAAAACCCCATTCTGGCAGTCATTCTCGTTAGGGGGAAACCCCGGGAACCTCAGCACCTAACCAAACCGCCTAGCAATCGGCGGGCCTAATGAACCATAACGCTTTATCGCCGTTTGTCGTGTCGTCGCGGGGTCCTTGTCTCTCGTCCTTGCCGCCTAAGTGTGCGATTGGGATTTAATTTGATTGCTTCGATGCCCCAGCGAGTGTGTGTGAGTGTGTGTGTGAGTGTGTGTGCGAATGCGGCATTATCCTGTGATTTACTGTGTTATTCGGTCTTACTTTGTTTTACCTCTTATCGCTTATTACGATTTTCCTCACTCGAATCGGGCGTGTCTGGGCCTGGATTTATTTTTTCTTTATTTCATTCCGCTTTTTTGCAACCCTCTGTCATGCATTAACTAGGAGGCGATGACAAAAAACTCCAGCTAAATCCTTTCTGCATTGATTGATAAAGTGCCTTATGCGAGGATTAAGGCGACATTGATTTACTATGCCCACGGCTTACTCGCACTCTTTGTTGCAAAATTCCATTCAGGGGAAGGGTTTTTGGGTGAGGACACTCTGCACATTTAAGCTAATTGCACAACAATCTGGTGTGATTCCCCTCTGCGTGTTGTCTCATTAAAGTTATCTGGGGGGCTCGGAGTGGCGTACAACTTTTGACCTCAATGGAACAAAAAGTTTTGGGGGCACACCTGCAAGAGGTGTTACATTTTATTTAAAAAGTTTTCCCGCTTCGCCAGCATAAATATTGTCAGCTCTTTGAGCATTGTTTTGTCGACCCTGGTCATTGGATTGCAAAACCGAGTTGGTTAGGTCCAGACTTTGGCACTTTCTCTTTGAGTTTGGCCTCTGTTTTGTGGCAGTGTCAATTAACGCCTAAGTTGTAAACAAATTTTCGCCCAGTGGCCCGCTGCACTCATAAATTGCAGTTAGAAGATGGCAGTGAAAGTTTTGCCCGAGTAGAGCCCACTGGAGCATGGCTATTCAGTTGGCCGGAGTCCTTAGTCCTTGTTCCGCAGGAAGAAACTTGGCAAGTGTTAGCCAAAGTATGCTTTAGCTAAATGCTGTTAGGTGGCACTTGCTGTTTACTTGCGACTTGGCGTTGCCCTGATTAATTAGCTAGAGGTCCTCGGCAAATTTCAAGTTTGCACTGCAAATTGAGCGGGATTTTGTGGAGCGAGCTTGGATGGGATAGCACGTGGCGCTTATCATATTTTTCTTGTTTGCCTGGTGGCCCAATCAGTAGCCCCTAAGCCAGGCCAAATCCTCTCGCCACTCGCCACTTGCCACTTGCCACTTGATCCCTCGACCAGCTATCGCTATCTCATTTATACACTGGGCTGCAGCTTGCCACAGAAATGACCAATTAACTAAGGATGCTCTTGCCTTATCCCCGGCTCAGGGAAATGGGTTTCGAGAACACTACCCCTCCATTCCACTTTCCACTCACTTTATGCTGCAAAATGGCCAGGAGTCACAAAACTTTGACACTGGCTGCGAGAATTTTAAATCAAATCGGAAGAGAGATTATATTGCAAATAATACTTATGAACTTATTATCTTGTTTGTGTTTTCTGCCACGCCCAGCAGCAGCGGCAGCAGCGGCAATTTTGACCCCTGAACTCAACCTCACCGTCCTTATAGATGGATATACACAGATATTCTCGCTTGGCATGCAGAACACGAATCAGCTATCCGTGCTCGCTGCGAGCTGGGATAGAAATTTAAGCCATAACTTGGCCGAGCGCAGAGTTTGGCTTCGATATTGGTCTTGGGTTTTGATTTTGTTTCTGCGGATGGCCAACCAGCCACCCAGCCAACCAGCCAGCCCGCCATTGTGCCAACTTGAATGTTTATACTGTGTGGCACAAAACTCCGTAAATAAATTTCAACAAAATTGTATAACAATACACCAAACGGGCCTCCAGGGCAAATACGAGCTGGTGGTACCAACACTCGCCAGACGAGACCATGTCCGCATATGGGCATCTGCGGGGAGTACAGCCCCTTTGAACCAATAGTATTTGCCAGTTGACGTGGCCATAACAACGAAATCCGGCGAAAGGGTTAGAGCGTCTGACATTTGGCAGATGGACAAACATTTCAGCAGCTTTAAGTTGTGAGCGGTTCGTGGTCCCGACCCAATCTTGGGCAGAAATTATCAAAGAGCCGCTGGTAATTGTGAGTGGAGAGTTCCAGAAACTGCTTTCCTCGGCCGCTGTGTACTTAATCCAATAAGGCAAGAAACAGTTTTCTTAAGTAATTTGTTGCCCCTGCAGGACGAAAGGCCCGCACCCAAAACGCTTTGTTGGGCCGTTTAGTCTGGCAAATAGCAAACAATTTTACTCAACTGCCCGCCTGGTCGACCGGGGAGTTATCCACTTTTCCAGCTCGGGAACTCTTGGCATAGTTGCTTCAAGTATTTTGTGCAGCCTTTGTTTGTACGGGCGGCTGGCGGTTGCCATTGTTGGATGCTGGATTGGATGGTCCTGGGGGTACTGTTCCATCGAGCGGTTCCGGATACTGGATACCGATCCCCAAAACCGCATCGCTCTGTTGCATCAGCGACTTCGCCTTAAAGCGTATCAAGCAAATGTCGGTTTCAATATAAAATGTTAATTGGAAAATTTGAAGCAGCAAACTTTTTCCAACTCTCATTAAGAAATTATTCAATTTTTCCGAGCTTACTCCGGCTTTTCCGCGGTATGGCATGGGGATGGCATGGCGGTGGGAAAATTCACATAAAAGTGAAGTGCAAAAGGAAAGACAACAAATTGTTTTCAGTTATCGAAGGACTTCCCCGAGTCGGCTCGACTCGACTCGACTTTTATTATTGCCTTTTTATTGCGTATTAATTTTGCGTGCTTAATTTGCCAGTTCGACGAGGTCGCAATGGGGGCGGGGGCGTGGCCGGGGCGTAGGCGTAGGCGTGCTGCCACGCCCCCAATTCCTGTGTTGTTCTTGGCGCGGTTTTCCCGGCCCGCCAAGGGCTTGGCTTGTAATTGGCGTTGTTGCCCAGCCTTCTCCACTGGCTGCTCATTTTAATGGCAAGAAATTGAATTTTAATTAGTAACGAGGAATCTGTTACGCATCAGTTTGTATTTAATTTAATTTCTTAATTAAAATGCGTGAGCATGTCGGCATAAAAACCAATGGCAGCCTTCTGTCCCTTCTGGCGCAGAAAAGTGTGCAAAATATTTCCATTTTAATGCTGAGCCGAGACAAGTGTTATGTTTTTTAATATCTTGACTTGCCTGATGATAAGTGCCCTGTCAAGCTGGCTAATTGTTGGCTTTCAATTGCTTCAGGCAACGGGCCTGAAAATACATTAAATATTTAGGCGAACAAGCCCAAAACTTGTTAAATTTTTAATGGAATTTAGCCTAGCACGAAGTGAAGGTGCCACCATATTTATAGAAACACCCTATTTTCACCCTATTGCTTAGCCATGCCCAAGGACCAAGTACCAAGAACGAGCTGTCTTCTGCCGACAACATTTTGGTCTTAAAGCCTTTTTGCTGCCTGCTGTTCAGCGACTTGCAGTGATTTTGTGCGCCGAGGCATCCACTTATTTTGGGAAAAGGACGAGTATGTCCTGGCATGCTCGCCAAGTCAGCTAGTCAGCGGAAAAAATGTGCCAGCCACATACATAATACACGTATCTTGGTGTCTGGGACAGCTGGGCTTCCTTTGCTGCGGTCCACATAAAATGCATAAATTATACAGCGTTTATGCTGCTGGGCTGCTCCTGCGGCAGTTGGCCTGATCCTGTTCCCAGTTCTTGGCCAAAAACGCAGGGGCAGGGACATTCGTGTGACAGGTGAATTGTGCATTCCTTCAGCACGCCAAATTGCATAGGGTATCAAAACCAGAAGCAAGAGCACACAGCTTAGAGCCAGTTCCACGCACAACATACAAATTAGGGTTAATTAACTTTGCTTTCCAGACAGTGGCGCTTCTTGAAGTGGGATCCTGTGAGTCTGGCAGTCTGTGAGTGCGGGAATCAGGGGAATTTGGGTACCTGGGTAGCTGGGATTCTGGGAACCTGGGCCGCCCAAAAGCGAAAATCAGTTTATATACGAGTATACCAGAGAGCACTTGCGGTTCGGTTTTTGCCCCGTTGCCTACAATTTCTGGCTCTGCAGTTAGTTTGCCTCCGGTGCTGTTCCAGCTGCAATGTGTTGCAGTTTTGTGACGCCAACTTTGTTTGCCAAACTTTTTATTGGCACATATCCTCGCTCGCCAGTTTGGGCTCACTCGCCTCCAATGCCGCCGTGTTCTGTGGCAACGAACTGGGCTAAAATTAAAATGTGCATTGTTTACGCTCTGGCTGATTCCGCTCCCCCGTCCCCCAGTTTTTGGTAACGGGCCACGGGTAACTGGCAACAGCATTTGCATTTTCCGCACACGGCGATCGTCGGTGTTTGCTTGTATTTTTAAAGCCGCACACTTGACGCGCTCGACGCCAGAGAAGCGCTTTCTGGAAGCGAAAGGCTGGGGAAAATTCTCACTTGTCCCAAATCAAGAATAATTTACTTTAAAATCATTATAGCCAAGCAATAGTGCGAACTGGCTTGGCAAATTGATATCACATACATGAAATGCCATCCTTTGGAATATGCTGTAAAAACGTTGTGAACTTTTTTTAGACATCTATAGATCATTTTAAAATTCTACAGACTCCAATGCCTTGCAATTAAATATTTAGCAGATGAGATATTAATTCAATTTTCCCAGCACACGTCGCATACATTAAAGCGATGATAAAAAGCGTAAAACTCTATAGAATCATATTACCGGTTAGGTGAGTGTTTTTTTCAGGGCACATAAATATTATACGTAGCTACAAATTACTATTTAAACGTTTTAAACTGATGGGATTATTGACATTTTTTCCCTGCACATTCCACCAAGTGAAGATACGCGCAAACCATTCTGCCACCAATCCGATGCTGTCGATACTTCTATATACTCCCGATGTATATATAAGTATAAATATATCTCATCGCTGAAAGTGAACAATTTGTGCTGGCATTAGTCGCGTGCCCCGATAGCGAATTATACTCTTGAGCGTCATTTAACAGAGAAGACGATAAATTAAATTACCCGGCCAGCAGCAACGACAGCCAACAAATTTGGACTTTCCTTCTGCGGCAAGGCCTCGGTGCTTAGCCGCTTTTCGTCCTTAAATCCCCCCTCCCCCCAACTACCGAATCCCCCGAACTTTGGGGCCAAAGTCATAAGTAAGATCTACACACTTGATAAGCGCTGGAACTCAACATCCGAGACGAGCGTTTCTGAAACACTAACTCACACAAATAGACACGTACACAGGGCAGCCTTTCTCTCACATACTCGTACATTCCTTTCTCGCTTCCTTTCGCTCACCCACGCACACCAGCACACCAGCACATCACACTGGGAGCAGACATGCACACACGTAACATGGACACACATCCGGCAGCATTTCCGTTTTATTTTTGGCACTGACTGCCAACGTATTCCAATTCATTTGTTTTCCCTCCGCCTTTTAACTGCCCGCCCACTGTTACTGTATCCTATTCGCAGGCACTTGGCATTTAAAGGACCTACACGGGTCTGGCCTGGCCTGGCATAAAAAATTTATAACTTCGATTATTTCCCCTTGCACTAAATACTAATAAATTAAATTGTTTTTTATTTCTCAATAAATTTTTATTATTTTGCTACTTGTATACTTCATTTCATGGGGCAGGCGCGCCCCTTTGGCATGGAAGGTGTCGATTTAATGGCCCAGACGCGTTTGATTCGACCCAGAACCGCCTTCGAGCCACCCATTTAGCCGGCTCTCTCCCTCGTTTCGCCGCTCGTTTCTGGGATTTAAGGTCAATTTTTGATTTCCGCTCTCAAATTGCTCAACGCACACGCATCCGCATCCTATTTGCACTCACACTGCTCCCCAGGCACGGGTGTGAATGTGTGTATCTGTGTCTGTATCTGGATCTGTATCTGTATCTGGATCTCAATCCGTATCGGGCTGTGAATATCTGAAAGTGGAGAATGGGAATGGGAATGCGAATGCGAGTGTGAGTGAATGAGCTGGTGGGTGGCTGTTCCGAGCGGTGAAACTTTGATTTGTTTTTCGTGCTTCATTTGATTCGAGTTGAACTGCTCGTAGTTTCGGACGAGGGCCGTTTAATGAGTTGACGCTTTGAATATGAAAAGTTGCCCCGACACCCTTTTGGCCTTAAGCTTTTGGGAATTTATTGCGCCGGTTTTAGTGTGATTGCTAATTTGTAATTTACGCAGTCAGGCCACATCCGCTGCTTTTACTACTGCCAAACATTCGCAGTCACTGCTGACGGTCAGGAATTTGATGGGGCAAGAGTTTTTGGGCCTTTCAGTCCGAATGGCCGTAAGTGATTCATTTGACGCGCCACTATTAAAGCACGATGCTCCTGGGTTTGTTGCACGTAGGTCATCAGCAAATAATAAACATAAACAGTTTATTGTCGGCGCTCTGGCCAATAAAACCCGGGAATGGACCTCATAAAATTACGCACTGGGGCTCAAGTGCAGGGCATTAAATCAGCACCCCGGGTTGCTGGCTAAGCTCTGGACACTTGTCTTGTCTGACCTGGACCTCCGACCTGCTCCACCTCCACCTCCACCTTTTCCTCCTCCTCCTTCTGCTTCGCTTTGGCATTTGTAGCTACTTTACTTGGAATGGCCGATCAATCGGTCTGGTTTCTTGGCAGCTGGCAAACTAGCAAATAAGCTCAAACACGCGCCGAAACAGCTGGCATTCGTTTTTCATTTCGATTTGCATAAGTCGGGAATGGTTTTGGCGTTAAGTTTTAAGTCCCCCATTCTCTTTTTTTTTCCTTTATAAATTTTGCAAAACGTTCGCTACAAAATTTTACGCTGTTTACACAGTGAAGTATGCATAAAAGTGACGCTTATGAACAAGTTGACAGCGTGGGGCTGTTTCGCTCCCCAGAGTTGGTTTTAAAAGTCGTAAACATGCACAACTAACAGATTTATTTATATGCGGCATAAAAATGCACGAAGCCGGCAAACAGCGCAATGCGTCAGCGGCAAAAGCGGGAAAAATCAGCAACAGCAGTAGAATCACAAAGGCTTCCATTTTCCGCAGCGAAAGCCAGTGAAACGAAGCGAAACGAAACGAAACGAAACACTCGCGTATAATAAAATTGGCTGTGAAAGTGTTTCAGGCAACAGGGATAAAAACGTAATCCGCGCCGAGTAAAAGCCAAATGACTAACAGAAATGGCGAAAAGCGAAGCGTGGTGGATGGGCGGTGCTATACGTGTGTGCCCCAAGACTCCCAGGAGGCGCTGCTCCTCCGCCTGCCCGCCTCCCTCTCCGTTTTCATGAGTTTTCCCATCGCTCTTTTCCCCGTTGTCATTGACAGTCTGTGAGTGGGCTACAAAAATCTTAAACTGACTTAAAAAGCATAAAATACCAGCCAGCCAGCGAACAACGAACAACGAACAACGAACGGCGAACAGCAGTAGACGAACGACATCTTGGCGGGCATGTCAAACGGCTTGGCGGAATTTAAAGCCCGGTCTCCGCCGGCAAACCAACCGCACCACCCTTCCATACGGCACCACCCTTGTTGGCGCTGTTAACTTAATGGTGACAAGTGTCAAAACAGGCAACTGCGAGCACTCCACCCCCACTACTTTGATTGCCTCTCGCCTTTTCGCCACATTGCTTAAATCGCCCTAAATCGCACATTTCAATCTTTTTAACGAACCTTATCGATAAGGACGGGAATAGGCCCCCGCCACGCAATATGCTAATGAGATAATTTTTGGGTCCTGAGTTCTCCATGGGGAGCAGCCGACACGAATGCAAAATCCCTGGAAAACCGAGTTCTGGTTAATGGATTTTTGCATGCCCAATAAGGGAGAACAATGGCGGCGGTGGGCGTTTCCGAAAAATAAAACAAGTAACTGAAAATCCAATCCATAGATCATCTGGATGGCATAAACTATGGAATATCATGAAAACCCGTATATGTTGTGCCTGTAAACACGCACATATGGCGGCGGTAGTTCGATGTTCTGTGTCGCGAACGGAACGCAACTAACAAATTTTACTACTGCAAATTTACGACACCAGGCAAACAATTCGCCAAATGAAATTCCTGCGGAAAAGCACATGACAAAAAAAAAAGAAAATTACAGAAAAAAGAAAAAAAATAGCAAAAATAAGAAAGCATATATGCGGATATAGGGTGGGCGGTCGCTAAGAATAGTGGGTGGGTACAGCTGTTATTGTAATTTATGCATACACACTTTTGTTCTATAAATTCCATTACGCTTTTTCCAACCATATTTATTTTATAAATTGCGGCAAAATGTGCAAAATGATTTGAAGCCGTAAAACGTCCGGCCTGAAAGGTCCATAAAAATATATCAAAAAATATACGGGTAATATAATATTTGTGTTGCATTTCGCTGAGGTCGAGAAGGGGAAAAAGAAAAGTTCGATTGCTTTTTTAACCCTAACTGGCTAGCTGGCCGGCAAATTGATTGAACAGGGAATAATGCATGTGAAACGTGAAATGGTCGCTTTATTGCATTAGCAACAGTTTGCCAGGACATTCGACGGCAGCGAGTGCTCGTCATCTTTGCCATCATCTTTAGAGTCATTAACATTGCCAGTCATCCATGGCCAGCGTGCATTACTCCTCGGTGCCTCGAGCCCCCAGCCCCCCAGCCCCCCAGCCTCCCAGCCCCTCAGCCACCCACCAGCCCGGATCCTCCGAACGTATATCCTTCGACATCTGCGGTAAGTGGCACACTACCTTCCCCTCCAAAGCCCGCGCCCGCACTCCACTTTTGTGGCCAACTAATGAGACTTTGCTGTTCGAGCGCGTGCAGACAGGAAACGGTCCTTTGTAATTGCCATATGTGGTAATGGTCGTAATTGGTTTTCCTTTTAGAGATTTAGTGACTTTTGTATTGGCCATCGTACATAGCACACTTACACACACACCGAGAAACTCTGGCTGAGTTTCATTAAATCTTGGCGAGTCTTAAATGTCGCTCGGCGACAAACAGGGAATTCGTTTTAGCCATTAGCCAGCGGGCTAACAAGTTAACAAGCGCCAAAGTCGCCAAGTCTAACACGTGACTTCGTGTCATTTTGCTGAAATTTGGCGACTGAGCTGAAGGAAAAGGTCGCTGCCAGAAGCATTTTGCAGCTCGTCTTCTGTCGATATTTATGTGACCGAAAGTGTCGTGCTTTATTTTGCCCCGACTCGGTAATTAGATGAATTATGAAAGTGGGCGGAGTCGGCGAGTTCGCCATATGGGAATGCAAGGCGGGGGGTGTGGAAGTGCGGCATTCCCGTTTCTGTGTCAAGGTTTCACAAGTACAGGCATCCCGACACACACGAACACGCACTCGCATTCCATTCTGCTGACGGAAACGGAAGCATTTGCATTCAACTTCACAGAGCGCCCAAAAGTATGCCATGCAAACGTGGCTCTGGCTTCCTTGGAACGCTTTCGCCTTCCCTCTCCCTCTCTCTCGCGCGCTCTGTCTCTTTTTTCGTCCTTTCTCTCCGGTTGTTGTGTTTAGGCTTTGTGCGGCGGGCAGGACTTAAAGGCATATCCTTGCCCTGCAATTCACAATTTAATTTTTAATTGAATTTTATTTTCTTTTATTGCCTAGAACGTAATTGTTTCTTGACAGTGTCCTCGACTGCTCAGTGCGATTAAATTAATTGCCAAACTTGGGGTAGAAAACAAAAATTAATGCATGAAATATGCTACTTCAACAAATTTGTCGGAAGCCCCCAACAAGAGAACCAAGAAATTGAATTATAAGAGCACTCCAACGAGCAATGTGTATATACAAGTATATTTTAAGAAATGCAGAAGGAATTTCGGAGACGTCTAGCAGCATTTTTGACTTTATTCCGTACAATTTGTACAGCCAACTGCTTCGAGTGCCTGTTTTTGGCTGTGTCCTTGCCATCTAGCCATCTAGCCATCGTCATCATGACGATCATTGTACTCTGTTAGGCGAAATCTAATAAAATTCAATAGAATTAATTTAATTTCAAGTCTTTGCCTGTGCGAAATTCAAGTGCAGAGGTCAGAGGCAAAGCTGCCTGCGTGCATAAGTATTTTTGTCTGCTCGACTTATACAAGAAAAAAAAAGAAAACCAAATGGGAGGCACGTAAAATACCAGCAGAGCTGAAGCAGAAGGATATCCCGAGATGAAAAACAATACAAAGCGGCGGCTCGAGAGTAATTTGCTGCGGTGCTGGTGGAAAAAGGAACCTGTAGGCGCTCGGCAATCCCATAGACCAATGTGGGCAAAGGCGGTTAACACACACACACACATGCTTAGCAATTGCCATT
This sequence comes from Drosophila erecta, assembly GCF_003286155.1. Lineage (NCBI taxonomy): Eukaryota > Metazoa > Arthropoda > Insecta > Diptera > Drosophilidae > Drosophila > Drosophila erecta. Next base: position 4,550,967 of record NW_020825194.1, read on the forward strand.
GTCTGGCGACTATACGGTTTGGCTTGGGGTTTTTGTGTCTGAGCCGGCAAAAAGCGTAAAAGCAAATTGAAAATTTAACCTCAGGTTAAAAGCGCTAGCGACAGTTGAGTTTAACAGCATTAAGGCCGTGCTAAGCTGTCGGTAACACACACACTGCCACACACAACAACACACACGAGCAGACACCGCCCCTGGGATTTTAGGCCGAAAACCGCCCACAATTGTCTTCGAGTCAAATGGGTTTTGCAATTGTTGTTGCTCGCTTTTTGCTTAGGCGGCAGCATCTGCTTTAATGCCAAAATCGTGTAGTTCATTACGCAGATACGCCGACTACGCAGTCAGCCACATGCAGAAAATACGCTATAAATTTCAAGAGCCATCAAGATGATTACTTCCTGCCAGCGAACATAAAAAATAAGTTGCAGCTCGCAAAATAAACAACTAACTATGGCACTAAAACTTGCTCATATCCTGAGCACATCCGTTTGCCGAGCAACGCATACGAGGACGAGGACGAGGACGAGGACATGGGCCTGCGGAACAGAATTCATCTGGTTGTGAGCCTTCCTTGAGCTGGGAATTATCACATAAATCACTGGCAGCACCAGTAGCAGCACCAGAATCAGAATCAGAAACACCAGCAAAACTCGAGGCGAGAAACAATGAGCAGCTCGGCTTGGAGGAATAGCAATAGCAAGGCCAACTTTACAAAAGAACAACATTAAAAGTTTCGCAATCGCGTAATGAGAATCTGCTTTAAAACTTGCGACAGCCAAGCTACAACACGTAAATTGCCAAGTATCTGAGAGTTGAAACTTAATTGACGCAAAAATGTACACAAACTCACGCACGTCCTCCCACGCAATTAAGCCAGGTTGGAGTTGGCCATGTTGCTGAAATAGTAGGGCAAAGTAAAATGGCTGCCCAGTTTTTCAGTAAATAATGCACGTAGTCTGCCGCTGCAGGTGCAACCACCTTTATCTGCCGGATAAACTTTTATTTACTGTGAAATTCAATTTAGTTTTTATTTCGGTTGCTCGGTTGCTCGGCTCCACCGCTTGTTGATTATTGCCAAGCTGAGAACTCCGTCTGGCAAGGAGCTGGTATAATTAAATGCAAAATATATCTTATATTTATTTCGAGGCTTATGCAAATGTGCTGCTGAGCCGCAAGATAGTAAAACTTTGCAGGCATCTCCCCAGCGCTCATTACAATATTTGCATACACTTATTTTGGATGGAAAGAGGTTTGCAAGTCAGTTGATAAACCATGCCGTTCACGCAAGTTTGTTGCTCGGAAAACTATGGCCAAGTGGAAAGTCGAGAGAGTATCAATATCAATAAAAATCACACTTTGCAACTTGAGCGATAAATTCAAACTGCCATTCCGATACTTTAATCCCAGGGACATAATGTCAGCCCTGATGACGACGTGATTTCATGCAAAGCGTGTAGCCAGGAGAGCCATGAGCCCAACAAGCGACGGCCAGAGACCCGTCATGAAACCCAAGGACTGTAAACAATTGCCCGGGTCGTCTAAACAACGCCCCGATGGGAAAAGCGAATGAGGCTGGGGTCACGGCTCGGGAAAAAAAGGGAAAACTGCAGAGGAAAGCGGGAAAATAAAAACTGCTGCGGCGCTCCGGTTGCTAGGCCGAGAAAAGCGGGGCACAAAAAATGTGGCCCAATAAAATCAAACAACAGACGTGATGCCATGATGCCAGGATGCTATAGTCGATGTCGATGCTCGATCCTATCCCGATGCAAAAGTGCGAGAGAATCAATTGTGTGTTGACATTTTTATCAGCACACTTGGAGCGGTGCGTGCATAGGCATTTCGCAAGCCCAAATATTCCCGCACTTGGATGGCGGGAGACGGGCTGCAGGAGCAGGAAGCCAAAATCAGTGCCAGCCGAGTTGGCCATGACAATGTTGACCCTTTTTTGCGCTACATCAAACGTGCCCGGCTTGGGGCTGATGGCTTCGTTAGACGAAAGGTGCGATCCGGTCGAGTTATACATGTAAACACACACGAAGAAAGTCAGGGTGTGTGCACGGCAACAAAAGACTAGGGAAAAATCAGAAAGGAGAATTCGAAGCTCAACACAGTGGGTAGAATTGTGTTATAGATTCAATCTATACTGAAGAAACAGCTATCGGCATTGCTAATCCATACTAGAATATAAGAGGAATATATACTGGCCTGGTGCGCCCCATTTCCCTCAGTGTGAGTCTGCGATTCAGCGGCAGTTGTAAGTTGTTTATGGCAGTGGCTTGTGCTGCCTTTATGCTAATGCCGTGCGCGTCCCACGTGGCGTATGCGTGTTTTCAAGTTTGCCTTTCAAGTTTGATTGGGTTCTGCGGTGGCGGAAACTGAATCTGGCAAAGATGCGGATGCCGATGCCGATGCCGAATCCGATCCCAATGCCAATACTGTTGATGATGAAACTCCTGTCAAGGCAACCGTTTAATTGTGCATCATAAGCCGCTTACTTAATTATGGCATTCGGCTGTTGGCGTAATTAAAGGCGAAGTAGTTGGATTGCCGTTTGCCGTTTGGGTCTAGCCGAATGGAATGGAATGGAATGAATAAAATTATCGTGCGAGCACAAAGCCGTTTTCCTTAACTGCTCGGAGAGCCATAATGAGATGTCTGACAGTGTGTACTCGCCTGTGCGTGTGTGTGTGTGTGTGTGTGTGTGTAAGTGGGCTTTCGTCCTGACAACCGCTGTGCATGCTGGGGTATTAGTGTCAAAGGCAACCATTGACAGGTCGAGCTCATCAAGCAGTCGAAGGAAGCTGGCTGATTGCTGGCGATGCCGCCGATTGTTGCCACCGCCTGTGGTTGCCGTAAACTTAACGGCAAACAATTATACACACACAGGCGCACACACAGGCTGCAGGCTCTCACACACACACGCACAAACGCACACACGCACACTCGCACACTCGGAGAGTGGGGAAACAGCCGCAGGTCCTTGCCATCTCCGTTTGCATGCGAACACATACGCACACACACCGCGCGTTGTTGTCCTTGTAACACTTAAAATTTAGCACCAAGGCTGTTTGTTTGCTTATCTCACTTGGCATCTGATTCCCCATCCGACCCGCTGCCGTTTAACCCGCTCATCTCATTTGCGTCCCTGTTTGCCAGCCACTCTCTGCAGCTTTAAGTATCGCTTGCCAGCTATTACGACATTGGTGCGTAATTAATTTTGCCCCATCACCCACCGTCCACCGCCCACCGCCCATCGTTTTTCATTCCCCATTTAGCCACATAATATACATGCCGCTCTCTATGCACTTGCCTTTGTCCGAGTGACATTACAAGGTTAATTTCAGCTTAATGTCACCAGGCGACTAAGTTATGTGGCCACTTAAATTCCCGGCGGCAGCACTGCCAGCTTTAACCCACTTCTCCTTCTTGCACTTGGCCCTGTCGCATTTTTCAAACATTTCTGCTTTGTCTGCTCCATGTGGCCCTAGCTCAGGCCTTTGTTGAAGAATTTAAATGGTTGGGCTGCCCGTAAAAAATGCACCATGTCCTGGCACTCGCACACATGCACTCTGCTAGTTATCGTCCTTTGTGTCAGCGTTGACGCCTGCACGGCGAGAAAAAAGCCTATACCTAATGGTTTTAAGGCTAAGGAGTAGTTAAGCCATTGCCATTTTAAAATGCTGCTCTGATTTATGGAACTTATCAGTCCATGAGGTGAGAAACGGTTTTTCTCAACTTAAGTTCATCAACATTCAGATTTTTCCGAGTGCATGCATGTGCGAAAAAGGACCCGCATTCGGAGCTTATTGAGCTTGTGTTGGCCCAGTTCAAGAGCTGGAGCTTTAAGAGCCATCTCGGCGATTTCCATATAGTTATGCAATCAGTCACACATACCGTAAACTGCAATTGATATTGGCCAGCAGCTGTCGAAGGATGTGAGCGCAATACTTCGCCACAGAGGTCACTCTACGCACACTAACGCACATTCTCACACACACACACCTGCAATGCACACATGCACATGCACACATAGATTTTGGCCCACAATGCCGCTACCCTAATCCGATTTGTTTCTCTTTGTGCGTTGTTTCCATCTTTGTTGCTGTTGCGGTGGTCGCCATTGCTGTTGCTCCTGCTTTTTCACACTTTATGCATTCTATTTTGCACAAACACACGTGCAACGGCCAACAAAAACGTAACAATGCGGCTAGTGTAGCAACAAGAGGGCGAATGAAACAAAAAGCCAGTTAGCGAGTCAACAGGAAGGACGATCAGACATCCAGGACGCACAGTCAGGAATCGCATTATATACGGCATATATACGATTTACCCGTTTCGCACACCGCGAGAACCGCGCTGATGAAAAGCCTGAAAAAGCCCGGGTAAAATCTGGAAAAAGCTGGCAAAACCTGCGAAAACCTGGAAAAACCTCCTAATTAAGTTGACTCTGCCCCGCTAGCTGCCCCCACCGCTTTTTCCACATCTTTTTTCTGCAAAACGAACCGAAAATTAGGCCACGACCCCCGAACTCAGTTCGTGCTACACCAGTTCGCCTTTGCCACCATTTTCTTGCCTTTTGCACCTGCACACACACTTGCACCCCTGCCATCGACTAGAAAGTGTAATACATTTTTTTTTTGTGTGTCTGCTGGCAGGTTGCTGAAATTTGCATACACGCATTTTTCAAGCGTTGCAGAATTTCCCGGTACGCAGCAGCAGCAGCGGCAGCAGCAGCAGCAAATCGTTAGCTACATGTCCGGTAAATTCCCACTTTTTGCCCCAGCGATTTCGAAGGCAATTTATTTTGCATTCTGGCCTAGACCTCGGCAAACAACGGGGCATCAAGAATGCGCCCGAATGCAAGTTTAAAGCTCCTTTTCCCTGGCTTTGGCACTGGCACTCTTCTTTCGCCAGCCGATCTCTTTCTGTGCAGCACACGGCGCGCGGAAACTTTCTCCGCTGCACGTGCTACATGTCACATATTCCATCGCACGGTGAGTGCAGTGAATTAAACGGGGGGACTCCATGTGGACTGCTTGCGCAGAAGTTAAACATGCCACGGCAGTGCGAATTGTGCGAATTTCATTTGACGCCACGAGGAAAATTACAAAAATTTCATTTGACACGCAGAAATATTTAATATGCACAAGCAGGGAGAGGAGAGCAGAGCGGCAGTGTCCTTGTCTGAAAGTCATGATATATTCAAATTCATTTCGTTGCGCATTAAACGGCTAACAAATAGCATGAATTTGCAGCATTTTTTCGGCGACATCCCACTGTTCGCACTTCCGGCGTGCCGGTGTGCTGGAGTGGCAGAGTCCTGGTCCCTGCATAAATTATCGGCCAGAGTCGAGCTGATTTTTATCATTTTGTTTACCGAATTCAATTTCGTTTTTATCGCATGCAATTTACATGCTGCCTGCTGTCCATTTTGACGTCATGATTGATGTCCTATGCCGGCGACAGTCAATTATCGTCAATCACTGGGCTACGAAGCAGCCAGAGGAGCCCAGAGGAGCCCAGAGGAGCCCGGAGGTGCCACACGTACACAGAAAGCGTAGAAAAGTCTGAAGAGCTGGGAGGAAGGAGCATTTCACTTCCTGCATTACTCATACGCACCGTTGGCAGACAGGAATTCGGTAATAACTTTGATTACTCAATCTGCCCGCCGGGCGAACCACTTTAATACTTGAAGGTGGCACCCCTTGGCTGGGTTATCGTGAAATTGAAATCATTGCCGTCATTTGGAAACCATTACGTATGATATATGCGCTAATCTGATATGCAGGCACACACATACACAGCATGGGTGAATAAAAATGTCACCGAGAGCGGCAACAACAATCAAAAAATACAATTTATACACAAGGACCGCGCCGCACAAAGGATCCCACGAAATGGCGCCGCTGGCGAAAGGCAAACTGAACTCGTCGTCCTTGCTCCAAAGGATAAGAGCGAATGTGTGTGTGCGTGTGTGTGTGTGTTTGTCGCGCTGTGTTGCATGCAACATTTTCGCTAAGTAGCTGGCGGATGGCGGATGGCGGAGGTGGCTGCTTTGCGGCGCGTGATCCTGCGAAAAGGTTGCCCGGGCAATTGAGTGTGAAAATTTTGTAGGCATAAGCGGAGCGCCAGGAGGTTGACTAATGCACGAGCAGGCACTCAACTGGCGTGTCGAAGTCCCTGCCCCGCTGGCTCCTTGCCGGCTGTCCTTTTGGCATCCCGAAAGTTGCTCTGACAGCGCTTATGAGGCAGGTCAAGGGACAGGAGCAGCAGGAGCAGCCAGGTGACGAAGCCGTCGACAAGTCAATAAATATGCTTTCAGATATTCATGGGCGACATGTGCTCGAAACCGAAACCGAAGCTGAATCAAATTCGTAACCAGAACCGAAAAGAGAGGAAGTTCCGGGCCGCAATCACGTGGCGACTCGCATGTTGTTACGTCAAATGCAGAGGGTCCTGCCAGACGTCACAGAGCATTGACATTGATTTGTTTTTTGCCAACCTGTTTTTGCGCCTGTGCTGCGTCTCACTTATTTTCGGGCATTGTAATACGCTTTTGATTTGCCCAGAAATTCCATTTTTCACAATTTAATGCGCATTTCGCTACGTGTTGTCGTCACTGGGGCCATCTGGAACGTGCCCGGAGCCAGGAAAGGATCTAGACCCCTGGCAGCCAACGCCCATCCCTCCGCAGGACATCTATCATAGCCCGAGCATTTGTCACGTGAGGGACAACGTGATTTCATTTTCCTGTCGCCATAAAGGTGACACATTGCATTCGTCCTGCTCCATTTGTTGCGTATTAGTCTAAGTACGAGTGTCTGTATTTGTGTATCTTGTGTCTGTGTATCTGTGTATCTCTGTATCGTGTATCTCTCTTCGCTTGCCCTTTAAATGATACGCTTGTATCTCGACTTAATAAATACTGAATGCCCAAAGAGCACACAAGGAAAAAGGGAAGCGCACCAGCAATTTATTCAGCGGTCGAGAAGCGTTCCATTGATTTTCGTGGGCCCAGGCGCAGGATAACATGTTGTTAAACCACAGGAACGCGAGCAAACAAATTACCCACAGCAGTTGGCCAAAAATTGTTCAACATAACTTCAGATTTTATGGCCCACATGTGTGCGAAAATGGAATGGTGGTGGTGCATAGAAGGTGGTGGGGCATGTGGGTATTTCATTGTGGGTTTCAGCGGTGGAGTTTACTATCAGTTTGCCGCTTGGCCAGTGTGGCTGCGAAATTAGTGCTCCACTGCCTCACTGTTCTGGTCTTTTCTTTTCCGCTCTATTCTATTCTACTAACCTGGCCAACAAGCATTTGGGCCCCCCTTTTATCGCCTGCAGTTCAACTTCGCCGTCTTTTGCGGCTTGGCCAAGTTTCATGTCAAAAGTGCACTCCATGAATATTTCACTTGCAATCACATTGTTTTCCCGCTAACTTTTTAGATTGTTTTAACATGTGGCGGATGTGGGCGTGGCCCATCGGCCGGCGGAGTGGCACGTAACGTTGCAACAACAGTATCAAACTTCGGTTTTCACTCAATTTTGGCAATGCTTTTCGGGCTTGTGGTCTCCACCTCACAAACGACCCCCAAGAGCTGTTCGAAAATTGTGTGTTAAAGCAGGAGAAGAAAATGCGATTAGGGCGAAGAAAATGTATAATTAAAATATGTATTGGAAGATTGGGAAAAACCATTATATCATTTAGTTCACTCGCAATATAATGCTATTAGAGATTATTAACAAAGCATAGGTTATCTAGGAAAGTGCCTGTCTAAGAACTTTTACTTTGGCTTACAGCTTACTCCTGTTATTTCTCGCAGTGCATCAATTCCAGTGGCACTCCGTGTGTTTGCTGAGGTAATCCTTGATTCCCTTGTGCTAAATTTGCCAGTTCAGTGCAGTGCAGCTCGGCTCGGTTGTACTCGGTTGGGCTTCCTATCGCCTCGCCCGTCAGATTGCATTGGCTACCCTTTGTGCTGGGAATGGAGCTCTAATGGTGCCGGGATGGAGCTGTGATGGGTGGACTTTGTCTGGCCGAAATGTGCAAGATTTATGCGGACGTCTGGCCAGCTAGCTGGCTGGTTGGAATAAAGGCCACTCCGCATAAGTAGCCGCTCAAAAGATATTGCATGTTTGCCTTTGCCAACTGCCATGAAATGCACCTGTTAGGATCTGCTCTTTTAGCGCTCTATCGCTGGGATTTACAATGTTGGCTTAAAGTTTTTCACGCCCCACGCAGCGTTTAATGAATTTCCAGTTTTTACTTTCTGGCCATGCTACTTTTGTCCCCTTTCACCCAGTTTGCTCGAGTGCCTCGCCAGGCTGGCGCCCCGTTTCATTTGTCGCACTTGCATCTCCGGCCCAGAAGAGCAGAACACCAGAAGAGCAGAACACCAGGACAGCAGAGCAGGTGCGTCCCCGAGCCTCGAAATTACAACGGTTGCAGCAGATGTTGCAGGAACTGCGAACAGCAGGAACAGCCAGCCATTTTCTATATTTTATGCACTTTGCGTGCTACCGAAAATGTAACATTTTCGTGCTTTTTTTGATGAAGGTCAGCGGGTGAAATGGGTGCTTCCGGCGGGGGCGTGGCCTGTTGAAGTATAAAAACTAGTTTGATAATTTTCAGCTCAAATTGAATATTTGCAACTGTATGTGAGGAAACTTTTCTTATTCTCTGCGAATAACTTTAATGGAAAAACTTTGAATATCAAACCGCAAAAACACAAAAATCCTGGCCAGGAGGAGGGGTGGTGCTAGGTCGCCCCAGGGCGACCTAGAACGGCCACTAAAATTGGAAAATTGAAATTGAATTGTAGACTCAGACATGGCAAACAGGCGAGCAGGCGAACAGGCGACCAAGCTGACCAGACACAAATAGAGGACTCCCAATTCAAAGCGAACTTCGACTATGGTTCAATGAGTGCACATTCACCTCTGGGGAGCGGAGGATAAAATTGAAATCAAATAAATATGCTGGAAATATTCCTGCGGCACGTGTGAGTGTGCAAATGACTGAGGCTCGAAATATTCTTTCATCTACTTGTATTTTCTTTTTCATCCGAACTACCCTCTGGATTTACTGGGGACGCGGATCAGTGCCCAAGTGGCACAAAGTCATTTGGTTTATTAGCACTCGAATGCCAAATCCCAAGACAACAAGCAGGGCAGGAAACCCTTGCTTCGAGTTCCACGCAGCAGGAGGAGCCACTTGCCTCCTCCGACATTATTTCGTTATTATCCGCATCAAGGACTCGATTGACAGGAGCACAGGCACGTGCTGCCAACGCCTTTATCCGGCTTGCGAAAATATTGTCACAAGCAACGAGACAACTGACTAGTCCGGCTACAAAAGAAATTATATTTACCAGGCCAGAACGGCACAAGGAAAAAAATCGAGAAAACAACACACAAATAGGCAGGTCAAAAAAAAACAAAAAAAAGCAGCAACAAGAAATCCGAGTGGGGCAGAAAAAGCAGCAGAGGAATCAAATAAAATGCCAGCAACATGGCATCGAGGGTCCTGCCAAGTCCTGTCGCCTGACAGGCTCCACTTTTTCGCAAGTGCGTGCTGCTGACTTTTGGCTTTGCTTACCTACTTTTTGCCAAAGTCAAAGTCAGAGTCCTGCCCAGAGTCCTGGCCTGGCCGAATGATTCCGCAGCAGATAAATACAACATTTGACACTTCATTATTGTGCCCGCAGCGTAATCGAATCAATTCAATTCCAGGACCTTGGCTGGCCACGTCAGGTCTTGTCATGGTGTCAAAAGTGCTTGGCTTGGTCTACGCTCTTCGCTCTTCGGTCCTTCGCATCCGCATCCACATCCGCATTCGCAGGACCCGCCGCAGGACCTCCATCCCCGCATTCATTGTTCATCGCTCAGAGCCCTAAGGCTCAAGGCAGCTTGCCCTGTTGACACATTCGCTTAAACGTATTAAATTGTTTGCCATCGCCTTTTGCCATCGTCGTTTTCCTCGTCGGCGACGCTTTGTAGCTGACGCACAGTTTTCCTTGTTGCTTTTTTCCCGCCACTTTTCACTCCCGATTTTCCCGACACTCGACCAATCCTTGATGGCACTCCGCTTTTGCGTGCGACTCGGAAGTGCGGCCAGCATGGTCGTATCTGTATCCGCATTCTGTCCCGTCACACTAAAAGTAATCGATTACCTTGTAACCGGATATGAGCGTATCCGCTTTTTGGGGCCATTTCCTCCACTCCCCACTGTTCCACTGTGATCCGAAAAGTTGTAAGTATAATTTATATGCGCATGTGTATGTGCGGCATTTAATTGAGTTTAATTGGGGCTGGCCGCAATGCCTGGCTATTTATGCAATAATCATTGTTTAATTACAAAACCAAATAAATACCCTAATGCCCAGGCATGCAGCAGGTCCTTTGATGCGGTCACCGTGGGCCTGAATAAATTATGCAAGACACGAATTACCTAATACGCAAATGCACCATGCAACTGCATCTGCAACTGCATCTGTATCTGTATCTGTGCGTGCCGGTGGGTGTTGGCAATTGAATTAATTCGGGGCTCACTTGAGGCTTAGGCACAGAAAGCGGGCTTTAATATTTAAGTGCATTTTAACACTTTACACTCGCACAGACATGCTGCAGATACAAAAACTTAACCACCACGCGCACACAGCCAAAGCCCCAAGATTGACATATAAAATTGATTAGCAAATCAACAGCAAGTGCATTAAATTATTCGCCCATCCTTGGAAACGTCTGGTGTGTGTAAATTTGACAAGTTTCATTGGATGGGCATAATAAAATGCACTTTATGAACTTTCCGACATCTGACAAATATTCTTAAATGCACTAAACCAATTAGCCACACATCTGACCATCCACAAGATGTTGTGTTGATCTAGATGACATCGTCCAAGGACCGAGCATGTGTGCACACACACACACACACACGTGTCGGGCCGGCCGAGTAATAATATTTTGAGTAATTTACTTATATTGCGTACGAAAATACCAAAAGGCATTTCATATTAAAATTGTGTCTCCTCTCCTCGCCGCTCCCATTTCCAGTGTCCGCCCAGAGCATGATGACCAAGAACGAGCCCATGTTCATATCACGTTCGGAGACATTCAAATTCATCACCGGCGAGACAATAGTGCTGCCCTGCGAAGTGGCCAACACGGGTGAGTACAAATATACCCATTTCCAGGCATTTTCCGAGCATTTTCCGAGCATTTCCCATCAGGCATACCAACACGAGCCGATTCAGCCACGCAGTTTGCATTTAAATGCTGCGGTCGAAGGCTCTGCCATACAAATAATTAAGCCGACATTATGCGATGGCCACAACTATGCATTAATCCCCCCCAACAGGACTAAATTTCATCCTGCTGCTGCGGCAATCCGACCGCAGAAAAACAGGAGCAGCGGTCGAAACGGACGGCCAGATGTCCATCCAAGACATGTGTAGTGGTTACGGCGTTCCAGCCATCCATCCATTCGTCCTTCCTTCCTCCTTCCTTCACTCCTGGCACTCCTTGCGCTTCACTCAAGTCTTGGCATTTGAGCCGTGGTCGGTCCATGTACGTTTTTCAATTTAAATGCGGTCGTGTGTGCGAGATTATTTGTACATAACAGGGATTTAGCATAAGCAACAGCATGCGAGGAGCAGGCGATTCGAATGAAAAAGCTGTGGGTGAACTGAAATAAAGCTGAGCAAGATGGTCGAAACTTGTGCCACTCGTCGGGACAAAACGCAACATAAAAACTCGGACCCAAGCACTCGGAATACATTTTATTCGTACACTAAGAAAATATCTAAAAGCAATCAAGTCCATTGCAGTCTTGCTTATTGCTTATCAGTATCAGCTTAAAGTAGAGGCTTTAATATTTCAAAGCATTATTTAAAATGTGATTTCTTGTTGCAATTTCGAAATGTTAAGTGCATGAGGAGAGGTGCGCCATTTGCCAAGTGTACAGGACGTGTAGGATGTAGATGCACTGGGCTTGAGACGTCTGCGGTGGGTGGTATCCGTTTATAAGAAAACGAATACGGAACAAAGAATTTCATTTGCGTTTCTCTTGCACTTGATTGCCTCCGACAAGAACGAACTCTGCAACTTCGACCAGGACGCTAGCTGGCAAGGACATGCCAGGATGAGGACGAAGATGGAGCAACGCAGGCGATGCGATACACAGACAATTTCTGCAACAAAATTATAGCTGCGGGCATTTGGGTACTAATAATAAAAAAGCATGGCTGAGAATAGAAAATACCAGAATAAAGCACAAGAAAGTAAATATATAAACGGAAAGGACACGCGGGGTTAGAGGGGAAATATAAATTGCCTGGGCGTTTGGTTTACTCTGCAGTTTTCCCCCCGGTTTTGTCCCCTTGGCTAATGCGGCATTATGCTAATAAAGTGCCCATACGACAATTTCATTACAGCAATTTCATTGCTCAGCTCGCGGCTTACTTGCGCCCTTAAACGGAATAATTAAAAGCGCAGTCGCCGCGCGATTTCGTGCTTTTAATATAGCATACTTTATGGGGCCGAGTTCTCTGAAATATGATTGCCGGATACTCGGGCGATTTAGCCTGATTGCGGGTGCAGGTGAACCGGAACACATCCCTTTTTACGGCCGCGAACGTAAAGTGTAAAAAAATAATTGATAGAATTTTTAAAACCGCACTAAACCGCCGATACTCTCACTCACCAGCACTTTGTACAATTTATGCGCATTTTCATTTCATTTTATGCGATGCGATGCGAAGTCGTAAAATTCGAGAGAACGAAAATCACATTCACACACACACACACAGAGGCACTCAAACAGAGACAAAGGGCGCGTGTGAGCATATCCATATAATATGAAAATGCCTTTAAACACTTATTACGGATCCTTGCACCCCGAAGGAGTAATCCTTCAGCTCGAGTGGGCCATTCGCCCTACGCCGTTCCCTTTCCCTTTTCTTTTTCCCATTCCCAGGGAATGGAGGATAGTCGTGTCTGAGTGCGAGTAAACAGTGAAACATTTCATCATTATCATTTCATTTGAATTTTTATTTGTTCTCCAATGTCTGGCACGCAAAGTCTGTTTATTTCATTGTCTGCTTGCTGGCTTGCTTGTTTCCTTTGCTGTGTTTGCTTTTGCTATTGCTGTGCTTCTGCTTTTGCCACACCACTCATGGAAAAAGAGTGGAAATACTTGTACTTGTGCCAGCTCGACAATATCAATTTCGGAAAATCCAAAGACTCTTTGATCACTAGAGGCAAACAATTCATGCAGACAGTTCACACTGTCAAAGCGTAATTATAGACGGAAAGCTTAGGCCTGTGTGCAGTACGAGTATCTCTTTCGGTCACCCAAATATCCTGGCCAGCAGGATGTTTTATTATCCAGCCAAAGAAAGCAAACAAATACAGGTGGCTGGCTGTTCTTTTGCGGCAGCTTGTTTGGCCAAATTTGCATGTTAATCCCGTGCCTTTTGAGACAAGTAAATATTATTATATAATTTATTCTTGTAAACTAGCAAAATTGCCAAAAAACTTTCCAAACATGCAATGCACAATCTGCCAGAGATGGTAAATCCGATTTAATTCTCAAATGTCAAACGCGGCATCAAGAAGCCATAGCTCTACTGTTTGCCATTTTTGGGCTTTACCAAATCGGCTAATTAATTGCTCTGGCCATTTTATCCGCTGCTCAGTTGAGTTTGTCGCCATGCAAAGCCAGTGTCGTGTGAATTTTTCATTGCGGTTTCGCTTAAAAACAGCAACAAGGACTAAGCAAACATAGGGCAAAAACATTTAACAACTGGCCACATGGCTAACTGGCGAATGCCAACTGGTAACTGGTAACTGGTAACTGGCAACTGGCTGTAACGGACTGTGACTGTAAACTCGAATGCAATAAAATTCAAAACACAAAAACCCCGTCATTGCGGCCATACAAACGCTCATTACGCTTTGATGGAGCGTCGGCGCTCGAAACTATTACCCCAGCAAAACGGAAATGGAATCGTACCGCAAAAGTTGAAGTTGTGCAAACAGCAGAACGGACCACTCGACTTGGCATGTTGTATGTTGTACAGTGTACGGTGTGTACATATGTATATATGGCTGTGCAGGCAACAAAGTTTCAATATTAATGCCATTTACAGTTCTAATTTCGCTTTTTCCGTGCACACGCACACGGACACCACACTTAACACACTCACACTCACACTCACACACTGGCACACACTTGGGGCAAACATACTGGCACAAAGTTTCGCAAGAAGTTGCAGATAAGTCTGCCCCATTCGCTCTAGTTTGCCTGCGGCGGCTAAGCCGCAACATCGTTTATCTTCGGGGGTCATCATCTTATAATATTGGCCTTTCCGACATGCAATAAATTGCGCTCAGACAAACAACATGTCCGTTGGTCGGCCTTTGGTCCGTTCAGTCCCTGCTTTTCCCGCTTTTACCGCTTTTCCCGCTGCTCTTCCACACACACACTGTGAGAAAATCGAGCTCAAGGCGGACGATGGCTGGCATATTGCGCATACGCACAGTATGCCCAGAGCAAACAGACAAAAGGCGCTGCTGCAACAATGCGAGCATTGGCCATATTTGAATTGGTCGTGTATGTTTGGATGTGCTGTGCCAGTGTTTATGTGCTTATAGCTCTATAGCTCTATAGCTGTGCCTACGGATGTGTGTAGTATCTCTGTCACTGGGTGAAGTGTGGAAAACTAAAAGTTGGCTTTCGGCTGTAAACAATGAACCAGCCGCTCTGCAGCAGGACGTGTGTGGTCGGCCATTTGTCCAGGAGGAGCAGGCCATGTTTATGTGAGCCCAGTGGGGATGAGCAGGACATACAAAAACCGAAATGCTTTTACCGAGTTTCCGCCCCACGCCATCCAACTCGTTCATCCTCATCCGCTTGCTCTAGCTTCGGCTCCTGCTACTGTTCCTTTGCTGCTGCCTGCTGCCTGATCCTGAATCCTGAGTCCTGTGTCCTGAATCCAGGACCTGCCGCTCGCTTAACGGCGCAATTGCTTGCATGTATTGTTGCCGTAATGCCGCCCACAACTGCCCCCTTCCATTTCTGTGTGCCTTTCTATTTAGTTTAGAACACTTAAACCGGAAATTGAGGCGTTTCGTGTTTTGCTTGTTTTCGTTAGATTGTTGTTATTTTGGTTAACAATTTATTTAGTTGCAGCCAGGCAGCAGTGCACAGCGCACAGCGCACACGAACGAGGCTCCTGATTTATGAGTGCCCTTGCAACGGACTAGGACTAGGAACCTGAGTCCTGCACAATCTTAGCCAGAGTCTGCAGAATAATTATTTTTGCCACCCCACAAGCCAGAGCTGCCAAATTCATTTATACAGCAACATGCCAGGAAGGCCTCTAAAAATATACGTTCCAACTTTTAACGCTATTAGTTTTGTCCTCGATCCTTGTGTAAACAATTTACTACCTGCAACACCACTCACTCTTTAGGTGAGTTGAAGGCAAAGACAGAGAGCCTTAGAAAAATGCCAGTAATTGGCATGCACAATGCAGTTTTCTGATCTATTTACGTATTTACGAAAATGAAACATTTTGAGAACGTTCAATTGAAATCTGCTGACAGCTCTGGAACAAACCCAGCCAATTAGTCCGACCTCGTTGAAATTAACCAATTGTGTGGCTGGCAATTCCTCCCGGGAATCGAAATAATTGACAGCCCGACTTGGGTTGTAATGCGAAGGCTTCGCCCAATTTGCATGTTCCTGCTCAAAAATCGACTTGGCAAGGCAGCAACTACAACTGACGTTGCTTCATTCATAACTCAATCAGGCGGCTAATATGATATGACTGCACTTTCCAGCACGTACATGTTGCACTACACCCATGCCGCCCCATTCCTAAGCAGAATCTATGCATTCAGCTTGAGGTTCCAGGCCCACAACCCAATGCCCTAGCACCTCGCCATCGCCGTCGCCAGCCGGGAAGCCTAAAGAATTATACTTTCCGCTCTCTGCGGCAGGGACACCATCTACACAACCCGATCCCGACCCATCCCCCTGCCACCTGCCACCTGGCGCAACCACAACTCCACCTTCGACTCCTTTTAGAGCACGCTAACGACAGCAGGTGGTGCTCGTTTATTTATTTGTTTTTGCAGTGCACTGCGCCGCACTGCCTGCACCTCCTTTCAGCTTTCCATGGAGCGGAGACCGTGTGCCTTGGCTTGTTGATGTTGTTGAACTCATTGCAAATAAATACGCTTTTTGAATGCGCATGTAAATGACTTCATAAGCATTTATTACGGCCCAGCCAACTTGCTACCGAGGTCCTGCTGCACTCACTCACTCACTCACTCACATCCATGGGCGTGTGTTTGTGTTTGTGTTTGTGTGCGTACGAGGTGAAATCAATTTGTGGAAGAAAGGATTCGCCTGCCTACAGCTGCGTTCACAATATTATTAAAAGATTATGCTCAAATATGCTAATGCCTTGTGCTGGGGGTAAGTGGTTTACAAAGTGCATATAGTCGGACATGCTTTTAATTTACGAAGCTCTCCCAAAATATTTGAATAAAAAGATAGCTTGATTAGGGTATTTTAATTTTATATAATTTATTACAATTTATTGCGGAATAAATAAATTGTAAATAAAAATAATTTGTAAGTGTAGCTCACCTACACAAATATCTCTAATCCCTTAAGCAGTGGCAAAATTCCTTTGACTTCTGCCGTAAGTGCCACAATTTTGCCCGCAGCTGTTAGTCATTTTCCCGTGCCCCGGATCTTTTTGGCTGCAGAAGAGCTCACTTCTTCGTCGATGGCGGGCAAAATTGTTTTAATTTTTAATGAACGCCGCTCATCGGCGCCGAAACACGGAAGTCATACATCATTAGTAGCAAATCCGGTAGCTTCAATACACATTTCAATACTTCAGTTCAGCTGCCCCAGCTCCGCAGCCCAATATCCTTGCCATATCCTTCCCCCTTTGCCGATCATCTATGCTTTGCACGCGCTCGGAAATTTACATCGAGCAACTCACATAAATTGAAAAAGGAATCACAATTAATGAGTTCGATGAATGCGCCATTGCCATTGGACTGTCGTACGTGTATGAGTGTTTGAGCGTGCCTATGAGTGTATTAGTGCGCTAAGGTGGACCAAGTTTGTGACTAGATGCCATTTTCTAAGCGATTATGGAAAATGATGTATATGAACGTTATAGTGAAAAATATGGTTATTAAGGTTAGAAAAGGATTTTGCTAAGTGCAAGTTATTTATTGAACTCCTGTTCTAGATGGCTTTGCTTAACAGTATTGAGTAGTATTTCGATTTATTAATATTTATGTGAACGGTTGCATTTAATGAGATAAATAAGCCCGAAGCTAAAGGTCCACCCTGGCTGGCTGGCTGGCATCCTTCCGCTGGCATCCTGGCATCATGGCAGCCAGGTCCTGCTCCTCCCTGCCTCCTTCCGCAGCTCCTGCCGCAGCTACTGCTGTTGAAAGCATCCGAGTGTCTGACTGCCTCTCATTCTGGCATATGATTGCAAATGCCGCACATTAGCGGATATCAAGTGGGTGTTACTGAGTGCCTGTCTGACTCTCATCCAGTGTTGTTCATGCCGCCTGTCTGCGGTTTATATTCCACTCTGGATCTGCCTCTGGCTGCCAGTGTATGTGTGTGCGAGAGTATATGTGTAGTTGAGTGTATGTGTGTGTGTTTGCGAGTCCATGCCAAATTGAATTTCTAGCCTTTTTAGATCCTTTGAAGCGGCCCGTAATTGAGTCATTTGAATTTTGACTTTTCAATTTGCGCTGCCACTGCAATGCAAGCACAGCACTCGAATCCGCCATTCGTTTCAATAACTCTCGAACATAATTTATCAATTATAATGCCATAATTCCAGCAGTGATTCTCAAATTCAATACGCTCTCATTGCTCTTGTTGCAGACACGTACGTTGTGGCCTGGAAGCGCGGAATCGCCATATTAACCGCCGGATCCGTGAAAGTGACGCCCGATCCCCGAGTGCGCTTGGTCAACGGATTCAATCTGCAGATACGCGACGCCCTGCCCACGGATGCCGGTGATTATATCTGCCAGATTGCCACTATGGATCCACGTGAAATCACCCACACGGTCGAGATACTCGGTAAGTAGGCCGGCTCACAAATTTGCCAACGACTTTTCGCCACTTTCGGCGCTTGCATTGTTATGCAAAGTTCTCCAATCCCAATCACCCCCAATCCGGATTGACGTTCCATGGGAATTTTATGGGCGAAATTTATGCGGCCGGGCTCAAATCACTGGGGCCCCATTGTTAGGCTCCATCATTTTGAGAGGCCGTGGGAGTCTACACTGTTGTGTGCTGGTCAAATTAACATATCCTTACATCCTTAGTGCCTAGTGCTTAGTGCTTTATGCGTCCGGGCCACTCAAATATGCAAAGTAGGTTCGGCTGCAATTTGGCGGCTTTACGGCCAAGAGATTCAATAGAGAGTGGAAATTTGGGCGTTTGAAAAAATCAAAACTAATCTGCCATTTGCCCCGGCATCGCTGCTCATCCCTCCGGAGCACTGGCTGCCTGGAATTCAGACACACAGATACAGATACAGAGACGGAGAGGCAGAGCGAAAGCGAACGGATGCAAATTGCTGCTCCTTTGGCTCCGGGTCCTGCTCAACTACTTCCTGCCGGGGACCGAGCCCGATGTGGCTAACAAGCGTGCGACTTAGCTTTGTCTCTGGCTCCTTGGTATCCTGGGTGTCCTGGGTTTCCTGGCTATCCTGGCTATCCTGCTATCCTGCTATCCTGGCTATCCTTTTCCTTGCCTTTTCCTCCTTCCTCTCCTTCGGCATGCGTCTTCGACGGGGCTTCTAATCAGCAATGATGAATAATTTACATATATTTCCCCCAATTACAACGCTGCCCTTTATTTGCATACGATTGTCTGTGTGTTGGCCAACACTTGCCTTTTAACTGCTCCACGAAAACGCTGTATGTGTGTGTGCGGTGCATGCAAATTGCGATACAATTCCCCAAATCTCCGAAGTGTCGCTGTCTCGCTTTGGCCCTAGCTCCATCTCTATCTGCCGCCGAGCTTGAACGTTGGAAAAATAGTTTTATTGCCGACTTTAAGGCGCTTTAAAATGCGCGCATGTATGGATTTCTGCGAAGGCATTACTCGCACTGAACAAAGGCCTATAAAAATGCGTATTTATTTTAGCGGCGACAACTTTTTTCATTTGTCATTGAAACTTGGTCCTGCTCCTTGTGGTCCTCGATTTCCTTTTTTTTTTTTTGTTTCGGCCAGCGCCGCAGGCAAACATTAAACGGAAAAACGGCAAAGTGCGAGAGGGCGGGGGGGAGTAGGAAAAAAAGTCGATTATTGAAAAGTTTTGTTTATTTTATGTGTTTATTATGCGCTCCGTTTGCCAAATAATGATCATGGCCAGAAATATTTCGTTTATTGAACTTTCGCAGGCGCACGTAAATTTCTCGCCCCGTTTTCGCTACCAGCCATTCGCCACCATTCTGTTTCTGCCCCCATCGACCAATCTCCATTATTGTCAAAGGAGAAAACAGGCAAAATAATGCGCTGCCGAAGTTTTTATAGGCTCAGCAGCAGACACGGCCCGCAATGGACATGGACACCCTCCCCAAATCGGATCCGTCGAGCCCGGCAATGTCTGGATTCTCCAGATTCAGAATCCCAAATACCCACCAGGCGGCCCAGCGTGTTCGTATATAAATTTCATAAAGTTTGCCACTCTTTGGCATCTCGGCTTGGCAGTTTTTACGAGCGTAAATTACTTTCAGTTTGGCTCACACTAAAGATGAAAAAATAATGTTCGCCGCTGCCAAAGTTTTCGCCGCCGTGGCCGTCGTGGCACTTACAAAGACATTAGCCCGGCGATGGCCAAAAAATGGACCAGCACCGGATAGCCGGAATAGCCGGTATAGCTGGGATTTCTGGGGACTTCTGGGTGGTTCTGGGGACCTCTTGGTCGAGCACACCCTCCAGCAAAAGGGGCCAAAAACAATGGCCCAAAAGTTTGCCCGTTGACAAATCTTTTAATATGGCACGGGCATTAATTTCTGGGTGACCTCGCAATAATTGCACTCCGCTCCCCGCAGAAAACATCTGGCACTCTCACCTAGAGCTGTATCTAACCAACCTGGTGGCTTCAATATTTGATGAGTCCGCCAAGGTTGCTATCTCTGTTGGCCAGCAGTCAACAAATGGGGCGGAGATCCACTGCCACTGCCCCTTTGGACAGGAACCACTGTGGCAACTGTGTCAAGGACTTGAAAGCATTTTAACAGGACTGCAGCTGCAGCGGGCATTATTCATGTGACGTTTAATAAAACCAATTAGGCCTCGACATGGCCCATCCACAATCCATCCATTAGCTGGTGGCAGGCTGTCGCCGGTTCGGTTCGGTACGGTTTCGGTTATGGTTTCGGTTTCGGTTTTGGTCTTTTGGTTTTGGGTTTGGTTATGGTCAGATCGGCGGGTTAAATGGATGGCTGGACCAAATCCAACCGCAGAACATTATGTTATGCGGTGGCTGTGCGGTCGGCCATGGCAGCAATTTACACATTTTTATCACGGCCGAATCGGTGTGATTTTTAAATGCATTTCGCGCGTGACTTTAAAAACGGGCTGGCCAACGGCCAACGGGCAACGGGCAACATCGGATTACGACTAGTTTAAATGCCACAACAGCTGGCAATTAGCTGTGTAATTACTGGGTCTTTGTGGACCGCAAAAGTCCAAGTCAAGCTTTCCACTTATGGTATCGATAACAATGAAATCATTGAACCGGAAACCATAATTATTGCACAAGCGTGTTTGTGTGTGTGCGGCCTTGAATAGAAAATGGAGCTCAGCTGCCTAATGTGATTTATATGCACAATATGCCAAAACAACTGCTCTCGGACACGGATACGGACACGGACAGGGAGACGGATGTGGCCACATCAGGCGGAGACAGGTGCAGAGAAAGGATGCGGATACCGATGCGGGGGGAGTGGATTAAGGGGGTGTAAGGAGTTAGGGGGGGACGCATTTAATTATGGCCAGCTGGCCGACAATAGATCCCCGTACAATGGGCGGCACAACAATGTTTGTACACTAACAAAAGATGCTGGCAAAGGCATATAATTATATGCCACAAGGACGGTAAACAAATGCACGCACACAAACACACACACACACGCACACACACACACGCACACACACACGCACAAGTTCCTTGGTTACTCGAGACAAATTACCAACAGGACACTGCATCTAGAGCAACGGGAGCCCCCAATTAAATGCCCGGATTGCAGCCGCTTAAGTTTTAGCACTAAACTTTATCGGATGCAACAGAATATGGATTTAAATTACTTAACAGACATGCTCCGAAGTTTTGCCGCCCACAAAACCGGCGCACTTAAAGTTTAAGCCTGGCTGTGAGTGTGTGCTGGGATGGATGGCTGACTGGCTGGCTGGCTGGCTGGCTGGCCAAGTGGGTGGAGGAATGAGTGGTTGGATGAGCAACTTTGCATGCCACAAAACCAGGACCCAAAGTTGAGCCACCACCACCATCCGCCGTAGCTGTAGCTGTTGCGAAATCAATATGAAACAAACTCTGTCAAAACTGGCCGCAACCACCGCATTGCTGCTCCCACTCCTCCCGATCCTCCAGCTCCTCCTGCTGCCCCTGCTCCCCCTGCTCCCACTGCCATTGCGGCCAGTGCGGCGGCTGCTTTGAAAGAGCTGCTTATTAAAATTTTTACCAGCCGGCCACAAAACCAGCGCAAAACCATCGCCGCTGACAGTCTGCAAGATTGAGACCCATTAAGTAGTCGTCATCTGCATGACATTACATGCCGCAATCCACGTATTACAAGCCGCACATTCGCAGAGCCAAAATCAATTTCAGTCCGGGTATCGGTCCGGGTATTAAAAGAGCTTTGCTCCCCCCATCCGAGGCGCCCTTTGTAAACGGGGAGACATATTTATTGAATTCAATATGCGAGTGTACAAAGCGTGAGAATATTGAGAATGTACCAAATACACACGTAAATGGGTGGGGCACTTCCTCGCCCGCCTGCAACTTCATTGCGAGTTATCCGAGTCCTTATTCCCGCTGCGCCTTTTGCCAGGCTCATGATTTATTATAGTCTAATGCATATTTTGTGGCTGCAGGAGGACGGAGCACTCCGCACACGAGCTACACTGCGAAAAGTGTAGTAAGCCCAAAAAAGTTACAGTAAGCCCAATTAAAAAGGATTTTGCAATATACTTTGGGACACCTCTACAAAACAGCTTTGAATCTTTGAATTCCTAAGCGCTTAAATCC
Organism: Drosophila erecta; assembly: GCF_003286155.1. Lineage (NCBI taxonomy): Eukaryota > Metazoa > Arthropoda > Insecta > Diptera > Drosophilidae > Drosophila > Drosophila erecta. The sequence continues at coordinate 4,573,303 of NW_020825194.1, forward strand.
CAATAGAAAATATTCTATGTAAGGGGTGCTCATTTTTCCCAGTGTAGCTGTGAGCCATGAGCTATTTGTGCCCCCTCAGTGATCAATTGTAATTTTCTTTCGAATGCAAATATCCTGGAGAGCGAGCGCGCTGCTATCCTTGCTGGGCTTATTTGTTTTGGCCAGAGAAATAGAATATATTATTTGATATATTGCACATCGTATGTGGTACTTTGAAAGAATTGCATCAATAACACATGTTTGTGTGTCCACTGGCGTAGTCAGTGATAATTTGATTGGGTCCCAATCAGTGATGCAGGGCTGTCCAGCCCAACTCCCCTTCGTTGGCGCCCCTGGGTGCTGTGGATGGACTCTAATTTGATATGTATGCGGAGTCCAATGCACATCTATATGTATGCTCATGTTTGAAGTGTCTCTGTGCGCCTTTTGGTTTATTGAGCTGTTGATGCTCGCACTTAAATGTGCAATTTTCTGGGGACAACCCAGTATCGGCCTAGCCGAATGAACGAAATCCCCGAGAGCTTCAACATAACAAGGCAAACTAGTGTGGAAAAAACAACAAGACTAAAGTAAAGTAAAGTAAAGTAAAAACAAAGTGAACGAAAAAAAACAAACGAACTGCTGGCCATTTGGTAGACCCAAAAACAAAAAAGGACGAAATACAGCAATGCCTGAGAAATGTCCATAAAATAGAATGAAGCCATCGAAGGCGGCAGCTGCCGTTATCCTTGATTTAGTCGCCGCACAGCAGACATAATTTTTAACAGCTGCAAAATAATGCGGCCACAAATATAAATAAACGCCGGTCCCGAATTAAATCAAACTATGCCCCAGTGGAATGAAAAAAACAAAAAACAAAAAAAAGAGGGTACTACCCAGTCGCTGTCCAAAGTTGGAGACGCGTAAATGCCGTTTCCTCTCATTCAATTTGCATTCGGGGCGCATTTATTTATTCAAATTGTGTGATGTCCTTGCCCAGCCCCACTTTGCATACACATTTTTGGGTGGACAGCGGGGACACTGAGACCACTGGCCATTTCTAATGTGTTTTTCTACTCGCTCACTGTGCTGTTTTTTCTGACTTTTTTGTTCCATTTCTTTGCCCTACAGTGCCGCCGAGGATTCATCACATTAGCACCGGCGGACATTTGCAAGTCAAGAAGGGCTCGTCGGTGCGCATCGAGTGCTCGGCCACGGGTAATCCAATGCCGAATGTGACTTGGAGCCGCAAGAATAATATTTTGCCCAACGGTAAGATTGCGCATAAGTGCCAGGACGAGTGTGCCGTATGCCCATGCCCCAATAAAAAGGATACCCACCAAACAGCCCAGCAACCGAGTACAAAACCAACCAGAGGCCACGCAAATTAAAATCGTAAAGAGCAACAAAGGACGAGGCGATGGCGAAAACGTAAATGAATGCGGTCGTAAAAGAAACTTTAAACAATTTCCATAAGAATGCAAAGTCAAAGAAATTATATTTTCTGCTTCGCTTTCGGCGACCGCTTTGCTCGTCCTTTATTATTAAATATACTGCTCACTCCGCCGGCAAAATTGAAGTGTGTGAAAGCGGCTCCGTTGGTGGTTTCTTCGTTGTTTGGTGGACAACAGAGCCTGTCCGCGGTAAAGGAGGACTGCGGCCGGACATCACTGTCACTTGGCCGCACGTTGATTCTCCGTAATTGGCTCTGTCATTTCTTGGGCTGCGGACACTTGGACTACCGGACTCGCGGACATACGGACACACGGACAGCTGGACTAACGGACAAACGGACAAGCGGACAACTGGACAAGCGAACTTTGTGCGTCCGTCCGTGTGGCGACGACCTTATTGGATTGCATTTTTCATGCGGTTTCCATGGTTCTCCCTTGCAGGCGAGGAGAAGCTCCACTCGCACGTCCTCTCCATCGAGAATGTGGATCGGCACAAGGGCGGCGTCTACATATGCACTGCCAACAATCGCGTGGGCCAGCCCGCTTCCAGCCAGGTCGTGCTCCATGTCCTGTGTAAGTATGCCACCCACATCCATATTTAAACACTGAAAAAAACCGCAACAATATCAATAACAATATCAATTCGGAATATTTACGTACAAGCAGGGTACATTTACATTAGTCAAACGGAATAAAAACGTCTCTTTTAGTCCGGCACAATTTTGTAAAAAGTTGCACAGTTCTTTGTTTTTATAATAAATAGTCAATTTTCCTGCCGGTCTTATTTTCAAGTGTAGGTACACAATGGCAGCGAAACGAATTAATTTTTTTGTGTGCGCCCAGAGTCCTCCTGTCAGTCCAATTTATGTCAAATCTGATTTCGATTTCGAACGGGTATTGACTTTTAACGCTCTCGCGGCACATGCACTCGCGTAGATGATGGAGTCATGAGGTCAGTGGTAGGTGGTCAGCGGTCAGGGGTCAGGGGGCAGTGGTCGGGGAGCAACTTAAATGGGGATTGCTCTTATTACATTTACACACTTACCGACATTTATTGGTTGGCTGGCAATTATTGAAATGCCTGGCGGGGACTCCCGCGCGTTCTGACATTTATTAAGAATTTATATGTCCGTATAATTTTGATGCCAGTTGGTTACCGATCTGCCTGCAGCCCCCTGGTCATTACATGTGCTAATTACACGGCTCCCATCTCAATTTACACTTTACTGATGCCAATGTCTGGGGGGCGCCATTGGGCCATTGATTTTTTTCGTGTTCTCCAACATTCGCTGCCATTCCGTGAGACGGGACAATGTTCATGTTATTAACTAATTTCTTAACATTCTCTTCGTTATTTTGCGCCCGCAGTTTCGCCGGAAATCTCCGTGGAGCGTCCCGTGGTCTTCTCCGGCGAAGGGCACGAGGCCACGCTGGTCTGCATCGTCCACGGCGAAACACAGCCTGAGGTATGTTTTAATTAAATTTCGTACATAAATTTTCATTATCGCGCTAGCTCACTTGGAAACACGTACTGCAAACCATACGCCCCCGCAGCGGATGCTCGGATACAATAGATACACAGATACTCAGATACACAGATACTCAGATACACAGATACTCAGATATACAGATACTCAGATACTACGACAAGCGGACAGACAGATTCCGCTGCCCATATTTATAAGGCATATCCATAGACTTAGTCGACTCGCGGAGTCCATTGTTAAAGTGAGCGTCGAAAGCAGAAGATGGCTGCCACCACGCATTAATTAAAAGTCTACAACGGCAAATTGAAGTGCAACACAAAGTGCAGATAAGAGATGATAAAGGGGACGCAGGCAGCAGGAGGACAAAGAGAGGCGCCAAGCATAATTTTAATCAGATGGCGACACTGTGCGAGCGAGTGCCACTGAGCGTGTCCTTGTCGTCCTGTTGCCCAATGCATTTTCGTACATGCCGAGCTTTTCTGCAGTAATTTCGACTTCACTTTTAGCCCGGCTCTCACTCTCTCATCCTCTGGTGTTTATTTTTGTTCTCTGCGCCTTTTGTCGACATTTAAATTAATACGCTCGGCTATAATTCAAAGTAAAATTGCGGAAGTTGCCAAAGCGGAAGTGAGAAGCGGCGGTCTACCGAAAAAAGAAAAGAAAAAACAAAAAACATCAAAAAAGCACAAGAGAAATGCCAAAGAACTTAAAAGAAAACCCAAAATGACATGGCGCACACAGGCGAGAAGAGCTGGGCGGAAATGGAGGCATTGGGATATAGCAGGGTGATCCTTTACTACGAAAAGTCAGCCAGAACATTGCTATTATTATTAATTGCAACATATGCACAGCCCCTTTAAGTTTGCAGTAAACTGATATTACATTAGTTGAGCTGCAAGTGGCATCACAATCAGGCCGAAAAGCCAAGTCATTGCCCCTAAAACCCGCTTACTTGTAGTTTCCTTCCCATGACTGCCCCATAAACCTTTAATAAGGGATTGCAGGACCTCAATTTGGCCAAAAAGTGACCGGGCTCACCCTAACGTACGTAAGAGACGAAACCCGAATAATGACTTGCAACCGCAAATGTCAATCCTTAAAATTATACAGCTCCCGTTTCATTTCACTTTGTTTCTTTCCATTTTGGCCCGATTCGTGGCAAGTCCGTCCGTCAGCGGCTCCTGGACTCCTGGACTCTTGGCCCGCTCCACGAATTTTCCGACAGCGCATTAAGTTTTTATGCTATTTAATTTTTTAACATTTTGTTCTCCTTTTTTTCGGCCCTCGTTCTGTGGCCGCAAAGAGTTGACTGCTTTCCAGCGAACAGCGTAACTATTTATTTGCCAGCTAGCTGGCTCTTTTTATTTGCTCTGTCCGACACATTTCATTATAGTCGTTGGCCCCCATGGCCCCTGACCCCTGACCCCTTAACCCTTCGCTGGCCGCCCTGCCCCGCCTTAACCCCCTGCAGCCGAGCGTCAACGTCAACGCCTCCTGCTTTGCATTGTGCATGCCATCGCCAGTTGACGGAGCAGTGGGCGGTTAAAGGGGGTGGGTGGGCGTGGCATTTAGTAGTCTTTGAGAATGGCATTTCCGCATGCAATTTTTACATTTGCTTGCCGCTTTCGTTTTGGCCGCAGTTCGTCATTTTCCCTTCATTCATTTAATGCTCTTCCCTTCTGCCATTTTTTATGTGAAGCTCTTCTTCTATTTTTGTATCCCTGTGGCTAAGTGTATACAATTTAACGCTTCCTCTTCGCTTGTTTTTTGGAGCTTTTTTTAACGAGCCTCCGAGTACTTGACTCTGCCCCACCTGCAACTGCAACTGCATATACTATATACAATTTTCAAGTGTGCGCCACAGACACAGAAAGTTTTTTTTTTGATTAGCTGCAGAGCAGGGTTTTTGCAAAAAATCTTAATTAAGGAATTCATTGACATGTGAACTCTGCGGGTCAGTTTAATTAGCGTGATAAGAGGGGGCGAAAGTTGGGCCAAATATCTGTGGCATGCCACATGTACTGTAATTACGGTCACAAATCCGTTGTATAGAATTTTCATTCTCATTTTCATTGCTGGACGGAATTTCCGTAATGGCACAAAGGTGCAAATGATCGGCAGCCAATGAACTAATGAGTCCTGATGCGAATAATAGGCAAGTGCATATATGCATATCATTGTTCGGATTGTTCTTGTGCGGCGTGCAATTTTAATTATGTCTTGTCAACGATATCCAGGCAGCTCGATGTGGAAAAACCGCACAGCACGCCACACGGGGGCTCCGTATTAATTATTTAGCGCGCATTGAAAGGTACTATATATACTATATATATATATATGTACATGCCGACATTCCCAGACTGCCGCCCATGCATTGGCACTTATGTGCATATTTACATATTAATTACGCATTGCACCACGAGGCCAAGTCTGGCATATTCATAATCCATTGATATTGTCGATTTGTTGCATAATGAATATCATAAACATGCTCTAAGCTCTGTCCGTGTGTCTGTGTGTGTCTGTGTGTGTCTGCGTGTGTCTGTGCCACTACAGCCAACCGCCGTGCGGCAGCAACAAAGTCATTAGAGCAATTGTCATTAACATGAGCGACGGCAATGGGACAACATCATTATCAACGTCATCGGGCGGCGGTGGCAGTATTGTCAACGATGTTGTCGCCGTCATCGATGTCGGACGCATTAAACATGCAGCAGCATTTGACAGAGCCATCAACGTCAGCAGCTAACAGCATTAATGGGCGTCCGTTTGGACAGCCACTGGTCCCTAAAACACCCACACCCACACCCATACCAACGTCCTAAACAAGGACCCACTCTGATGAGCTTTCATCGCTCATCAGCGAGCGAAAGAGGAAGGGAAGTGGAAGGCTACGGCTGCCATGCCGCTACTATGGCTTTTAATTATTTTGCAAATTAATTTCCAAATTGGTAATTTTCTTCACATTTACACACACACACACACTCGCACACCCGCACACACACAGAGCACGTAATGAGTTTTTGTGCCCGAGTTGGAAGGACTGCAAGTTGGCCTATTGGCCCGATCCGAAATGAGATGTTTAGATGGCACAAAATTGCGAGATAATTAGAAGAGTCGTCGGACTGGAAATTGCTTGCTTGCCATCACAACGTAACAAAAACTACTTGGCATACACACAATTTAAGTGGTAATTAATCAGAATGGAATCAAAGCAGACAGGTTCATGAAGGGTTTACGGATTAGCAAAAGCTAAATAAATACATTGCACTACTTATGTGCTCATGTGCTAGAAATGGACCCTAAATATTACATTTCATTTGTAATACCCATTTCCAAATGAAAGCCTTATTATGCAAGGCACTATGCCATTTATTTAAACAAAGAGGGGATTATGGCATATGAAACATTAAACTCCGCAATTAGTTAAACCAATAAAATGTCCGTTGAAATTAGGTTAAAGCCACAAGAATAACCAAAACTTTATGCGCTCGAATTCGATTTAATTGTGTGCAACATGTGGCAAGAGGAAGTGTGTTAAGTCTGCAGCGATGGTCCGATTATAGACTTAATGACATGGTATGCCAGCACTCTAAACTGCCGTTCAACTACAGTCATTAATTACGCCAAAGTTATTTATTGTCATTATCTAATTTCTATTAGCTTTTCCCTGGGCGGCAACTTTCGGGAGCCACAGCTGCTCAGGGCTCTGACCAATTGCTGTAGGCAACAACTTAAGTCAAACTGTGGCCATTAACAGCGACACCAGCAGCACCAGCAAACAAAAAAAAAAAAGAAGAAAATAGGAAAAACAGCGGCGATTCCACACGCAACACTCGTATGTGCGTGCCAACGTGGCGTATGCGTAATTCCCACATGCCGCTTGCAATTATTTCTCTGGCTCGCAGTCGATTTTCCCATTTTTTGTTTGTTTTTGGTCTTTGGCGCGTTTTCACTCGCAGCTGCCACCCATCTAGCAACACTCTTCCTTTGGCAATTTCCGCTGTGCCAGCGAACGAAGGTATTGCATAATAGATTGCCAGACAAAACGGAAGGGAGGAGGAGCTGGTGGCCAGGACTCTGGCTCCTGGAGCAGGAAAGGCGGAATGCGAGTTGACTGAGGCACGCATACTCTTCGGCTTTCATTTCTCTTTTTATTTCCTTTTTGGCTGATTAGTGTTGATTGGTATTTCTCGCTTTGCTGCTCATCAATGCTAATTTCTTGGCGCTTCTTCGCCTCATTTCGGTTTGGTTTTGTTTTGTTTTGTTTCGGCCAGCTTCAAAGTTGGCCAAGTTCCTTGTTTCGCATCGATTTCCTTTTCCGTGCGCAGCGAAAGCAATTGAAAATTAAGCACAAGTGCAAGAGATTGATTGGCGCCACATTTGCGTGGATCTATTAATGAAGTGCACACAGCACTCAGGAGCAATCAATTGCCCCATCCGTGGAGCAATTAATTCAGTTAGCTGGCGGGGAAGGCAGCAAAAATATCAAATAAAATAATTTCTGCCCATTTTTCTGCCACGTCAACACTTATGCCTCGTTACGCACCGTTGAAGAAACGAGGCCAAGACAATTTCGCTGGCCAATGATGATAGTGGTCCAGGGAATGGGGAACCCAAACCAAAACTAGAGCTTAAATTAGGGGAAATAGCGTAAAATCAACAGCATAGCCATTCAGTCGGCTAGAAACAAAAGGCACGGAAAACGCAAACATCAACATTTTGGACAAATAACGCCATGGGCAAAAAAACATTTACGGCTGCACACGTACACATACACATAGGGAAATGGTTGGAAATGTTTGGAAATGGGTGGAAATGGGTGGAAATGTCTAAGCGCGCTGGTGTGTGTGTGCAAAATATGACAACACATATGCACCGCTGACAGCCATTTTAATGGAATATGCGGCAGAGCACCGCCAGCGTTAACTAATCCAGCCAAATAGGAGCAAATAAATACTAGACTTGCAAATAGAAGTGCCACAGATAGCTGGCTACTATCTCCACACGCGCTCATCTTGCTTTTGCGTTTGGCCCTATTTGTTTTAATATTTGTGCCTTTGTGGGGACTGGAGATTGGATTTCGGTATGTGCGTCATGGCATCGAGCACCTGCTGCTCGTGGAGCTTTTGGAGCGGCCCGTATCCCCTGTTAATTCGTGCGTTCTGTCCTTGCTTATCTGCCGACTACGGCCCGTATCCGGCCGTATCCTGCCGTATCCCTCCGTATCCTGGCGTATCCTGTCTACGAGCTGTCAGCGCGGCGACAGCCCGGCGCTGCAGTGACTCGCGCCCTCAATTCATTTACAAAACACGCACGGTCCTTTCTGTCTGTGTAGCTGGCATCCATACACACGCACATGGCCATGAGTCCTTTTTCGGGATGTGTTTGCAGAGGATTCGGGATTCGCACTTGACACACAAAACATGTTGTCGTAGCGGGCTGCGAAAATATGTTGCAAACAAATAGGTACAAACAATACGGCTCCGAATGCCGAATCGAAGATGAATTTCATGCCAGACATCGTTGGCCACAACTGCTGGGGGTAAAAATCTGATGGGAAATCAATAAGCGTGGGTGGGGCACGTCGATCTGGTTTTCAATTTCAGCAGGAATTACGCTTAATTGACGCTCAAGTGACAGCCGCACGAAGTGGCAGCGGAAGTACTCTCGCCGCAAATCGTCTTAACTTTTGCCCCCATCGGCAAACCCCCCACCAAAGCCCCCTCCAAAAACACTCGACCACAAACTCAACCTCGACCTGGGCCAACCTGAGAGTCCCGGGTACACTGGGTACTCCGGGTGAAACGCAATCACGCACACACTCACTCACCTGGACGAGGACATGGACGGACACATTTGCCAGTTGGAAACTCGTGCTCGCCTCGATTGACCAAGTTTTCAATTATTTACAGGTAATTTGGTTCAAAGACACCATGCAATTGGATACCACGGAGCGGCACATCATGGAGACGCGGGGATCCAGGCACACGCTGATTATACGCAAAGTGCATCCGCAGGACTTTGGCAACTACTCCTGTGTGGCGGAAAATCAGCTGGGAAAGGCACGCAAGACCCTCCAGTTGAGCGGAAAACCGAACGTGGCCGTTTTTAATTCACCGCCAATCAGTCAGTACAAGGACAGGTAAGATTTCGATTGCAAGTGGCTCCGGATGGGACTGGAGTTTTGGGAGTGGCCACGTGCCAAGTTGGACAATGCTTGGGTGGCTTGGCTAATTGCGAGTGTAGGGCCACGACTTTGTAATTGCGCATAAAATGCAAAATCCGTTGGAAATGTCAGGCGCTCCGACCTGATTGGACATTAGACACTGCCTGATCACGATGATGAAGCTGATGATGCACTGAGTAACTTTATTAGATTAATTTCGTTGACTGACATGGCAACCGAATTACGGACAGCTGGACGGACAACTCTCCGGGCCGCCAGTGCGCATACGTAAACGTAACGTATGAAACTTTTAATTGGATTAGCTGTCATCAAACACACGCACACACGAGGCGCAGAGGCGGACAAAGGCGGATGGATATGGGAAAGTGGGTGAAAGTGCGAGGAAAGTCAGCCAAGCGACAAACAAGCTCACATCTCACGTCGCACCACTCGAACGAAATGGCAGAAGAAATAGACACAGATAGCCCGACAGCTAGATAGCTTTACAGCTTGTTTTTTCCTTTTTTTTTTTGACAAAAAGATGTCAGCCGGGTACACCTTTCAATAATTCAGCTCAAATGAAATCCAATAATCTGGCGGAAAAACGTCGAGAGCGTGGCCATATTGCGCATACGCCCCGTTAACGCAACTTTGCAAAAAGCAACTAAGCGAACATTTTGGCCATGTCAACATTGGCGCTGATTTCATTTCGTTTCATTTGGCTTGATTCGCTGCCGCCGGAAACTGCTGCCAGCAATTAAGCTACCAAAAAGGCCCGAATCGAGCATACAAAGTACGCAAAAGCGCCATTTCCTCCTTTTTTTGGGTTTTTCGGGCTATTCGGCTGCCATCCAAGCCGTCTGGCGCCAGTCGCCGGCTCTTCAATTGTTAATAATCATTTTTATTGCTTGCGTTAGTTTTATGCTACATGCGAAAAGTTTCCTGATTGGCGTTTTATGTTTTTATTGTGCCCATGACTTGAAGTTATTAGTTAGCATGGCCCAATAATCATACAGAATACATTCGAGAGCAAAACAAATGATGGGCTCTGCGGACACAAACAGGATGCCAAAGGACTTTCGTCCTCTATGGCATCGGCGTCCCCATGCTGATTAACATTCAAATTGTGTGCCGACTTTATCGCAAAGCAATGAACTTGCGCCCTTTGTAATGGCGTATTGCGACATCCCCGGACGAAGTGGGGCATCCGTAATTAGTTGTTTACTTGAGCAGCTCCAGTGGAGTGTGGCCATAAATAACGCTGCCTTTAAAGCACGGCATTGCCCCAACTGGGGAGCTGTTGAACCTTTAAGCCAAACGGAGGGCAATGGCCAAAAATGCAGTTTCGCCCACCTCCACTTGGCTTCCTAATCGCGGTACAATGCACCCAGCTGAAGGAGTCGGGTTCGGTCATATAACTTCATTTACACTTGAGCTGAGAATGTGGCAGGACTGTTGGCTTTTCGGTTGAATGGACGCATTGTGCGAGCAGTTTCAGTTACCCAGGAACCGAGCACCCAGTTGCAAGATGCCTCGCCGAGATGCGGGGCAGCTGGGCAAACAAGCAGCCAATAACAAAGGCGAGGGCGGGCATTATGTTAAGACTGCAGCAACAGCAAGCGACGGACCCAGAGCTCCTTACCCCGATCCCAATCCCAATCCCGATTCCCGGACAACCAGACTGCTGGCTGGCTGGGTGGCTCATACGCAGTATCTTAACCCAGCCATTGTCGTCAGCCATTGATTACGTTGTTGTTGTCACTCCGGAGGTCCCAAACCCCCTGGCCACGATGCCCATCCTGCATCTTGAGCTCCAGCCATTCTCGCTGCTGACGTGACTGCCGTCTGCGTGTTGGCCCTAACTGCACTGGCTGCAGCTCTCAATGGAGAATTTAACAATTACATATTGATTGCCAGCGCCTCGGAATAAATCCCCCGCCAACTGTTGCACGCGAAAAACTTTGCGATAACCAAGCCACTCACTCACTCACTCAGTGACTCAGTGACTCACTCCGCCCGCAAACTTCGTTCTTCATTTCCAGATACAACATCTCCTGGGCCGTCGACTCGCACTCTCCCATCGAGGAGTACAAGCTGTCCTTCCGCAAGTTGCCGCAAGGACACGAGGTCGTTGGCAACGCCATCGACTCGCCCTCCTCCTCCTCCTCCCATTCGTCCATGTCCTCCTCCTCCTCCTCCTCGTCCCAGATGTACGGCTCCGGGCTACATGCGCATCGGATTGGCAGCAACATGGGCGGACTGTCCGGACTGTCTGGCAGCGGCAGCTACTCCGGCTACGGCAACGTGATGCACTGGGGCCACAACGACTGGCGCAACGTCGTCCTGCCGGCAGTTCCCGTTTCCCATCACTACGCCCAGGGCATGAGCTACATGGTGCGCGGCCTGGATCCCGATCAGCACTACGAGGCCACCGTGCAGTCCAGGTGAGTCGCATGGTGTCAGATTATCAGTGCAAAGCTCCATGGCGCACTGTAGGGAGTTTTAAGCCGCACAGTGGTTCAATTAGTGCCCAGTTTAAGTTGTTGTTCTATGGCATGCATTACATTATGCAGTACCATGTGCTGTGAGCCCACTGTGCGTTGCGAATGACTACCAACGTGGCTAATTTGACCACTCGAAATATTATTTATGGTCGCATAACGGGGGAGCTGCCATCATTAGCACTCATTTGCATATTAATACCGGTAATGTTACTGAGCTCCATGATTAATACGGCACACGGCTATCCGTTTCAGGAATCGATACGGATGGAGCGATTTGACCAGCAGCTTCTTCTTCTCCACATCATCAAATGGTGAGTACTCGTTCTGCAGCAATAACTCCTTCTGTAGCTTCAGCAAACACAATAGAGCATCCTTTCCGCGTGGAAATCATGCAAATACCCTTACACAAAATTACAAAAAAAATCCATGTACCACTTGATTGGCGAAAGTCGGTGAATCCCTAGGGTATTACTACCTCGGCTAGCCGTGGGTCAATGGAATACCATTTGCTTGTGTACCTTCTGTTGCTGGCTGTATGCATAATAATTTGGCATTATGCGCTGCTTTCGCCGATAATCCACAAAAATCACAATGATGCTGCAGCACGCAAACAGTAAGGCAAGCCAAAAAAATAAATAGCAAGGAATAAAATCCTCCAATCGCTTTGTATCGCAGCCCCGAGGAGAAAACATGTTCAAGCTGTCATAACTTAATGCAGTTAAATTTATTGCTGAAGCCGGCCAGTGAAGCGTGAAGTGCACACGTCGCTTTCTCGTTTGTTTTCGCAGCCAGAGTTTCCGCAATCATTCCACACCCAGACACTCAGCCACCTTGCACATGCACAGCATGTCTGTTATCACACACAGTCCTAGTGCACTCACAAATAAAATCGCAGCCTAATGAGTTCCCTGAGTAGTGATCATCCTCGCTCCGCTTTCGAGTACCCATCAGCCTCACTAAACGATCATGGACCTCATTACCTTATATCAAAAGAACATCATCAAAATTTGCAAAAAATGGGAAAAATTTAACATTGCCAAATTTTGATACAAGTTGTTAGGAAATTAAATTACGAGTTCAAAAAGGCATGACAATCCGAATTTGGACAAATATTTTCAATTTTATGAGTGAAAAACTGATCCGCCTTTGAGGAAAAATCAGAAAAACGTCCTTTGGTAAAAATGAGTTAATTTTGATACATTTTTGTATCATAACTTGACTAAAAATAATCTTATAGATTAATGAATTACTGATTTTGGCAGCTTATTACCAGTACAAAAGTTCCCTATCCTTTTTTGGTGGATTTGGGAAAATTAAATTTTTCGATAAATTTTCACTTTTTTGTAAGGGGTAACATCATCAAAATTTGCAAAAAATGGGAAAAATTTAACATTGCCAAATTTTGATACAAGTTGTTAGGAAATTAAATTAGGAGTTCAAAAAGGCATGACACTCCGAATTTGGACAAATATTTTCAATTTTATGAGTGAAAAACTGATCCGCCTTTGAGGAAAAATCATTTTGGTAAAAATGAGTTCATTTTTATACATTTTTTTATCATAACTTGACTAAAAATAATCTTAAAGCTTAATGAATTACTGATTTTGGCAGCTTATTACCAGTACAAAAGTTCCCTATCCTTTTTTGGTGGATTTGGGAAAATTAAATTTTTCGATAAATTTTCACTTTTTTGTAAGGGGTAACATCATCAAAATTTGCAAAAAATGGGAAAAATTTAACATTGCCAAATTTTGATACAAGTTGTTAGGAAATTAAATTACGAGTTCAAAAAGGCATGCCAATCCGTATTTGGGCAAATATTTTCAATTTTATGAGTGAAAAACTGATCCGTCTTTGAGGAAAAATCAGAAAAACGTCCTTTGGTAAAAATGAGTTAATTTTGTTAAATTTTTGTATCATAACTTGACTAAAAATAATCTTATAGCTTAATGAATTACTGATTTTGGCAGATTATTACCAGTACGAAAGTTCCCTATCCTTTTTTGGTGGATTTGGGAAAATTAAATTTTTCGATAAATTTTCACTTTTTTGTAAGGGGTAACATCATCAAAATTTGCAAAAAATGGGAAAAATTTAACATTGCCAAATTTTGATACAAGTTGTTAGGAAATTAAATTACGAGTTCAAAAAGGCATGCCAATCCGTATTTGGGCAAATATTTTCAATTTTATGAGTGAAAAACTGATCCGTCTTTGAGGAAAAATCAGAAAAACGTCCTTTGGTAAAAATGAGTTAATTTTGTTAAATTTTTGTATCATAACTTGACTAAAAATAATCTTATAGCTTAATGAATTACTGATTTTGGCAGCTTATTACCAGTACAAAAGTTGCCTATCCTTTTTGGGTGGATTTGGGAAAATTAAATTTTTCGATAAATTTTCACTTTTTTGTAAGGGGTAACATCATCAAAATTTGCAAAAAATGGGAAAAATTTAACATTGCCAAATTTTGATACAAGTTGTTAGGAAATTAAATTAGGAGTTCAAAAAGGCATGACACTCCGTATTTGGACAAATATTTTCAATTTTATGAGTGAAAAACTGATCCGCCTTTGAGGAAAAAACATTTTGGTAAAAATGAGTTCATTTTTATACATTTTTTTATCATAACTTGACTAAAAATAATCTTATAGCTTAATGAATTGGCAATACTGATTTTGGCAGCTTATTACCAGTACAAAAGTTCCCTATCCTTTTTTGGTGGATTTGGGAAAATTAAATTTTTCGATAAATTTTCACTTTTTTGTAAGGGGTAACATCATTAAAATTTGCAAAAAATGGGAAAAATTTAACATTGCCAAATTTTGATACAAGTTGTTAGGAAATTAAATTAGGAGTTCAAAAAGGCATGACACTCCGTATTTGGACAAATATTTTCAATTTTATGAGTGAAAAACTGATCCGCCTTTGAGGAAAAATCATTTTGGTAAAAATGAGTTCATTTTTATACATTTTTTTATCATAACTTGACTAAAAATAATCTTAAAGCTTAATGAATTACTGATTTTGGCAGCTTATTACCAGTACAAAAGTTCCCTATCCTTTTTTGGTGGATTTGGGAAAATTAAATTTTTCGATAAATTTTCACTTTTTTGTAAGGGGTAACATCATCAAAATTTGCAAAAAATGGGAAAAATTTAACATTGCCAAATTTTGATACAAGTTGTTAGGAAATTAAATTACGAGTTCAAAAAGACATGACACTCCGTATTTGGACAAATATTTTCAATTTTATGAGTGAAAAACTGATCCGCCTTTGAGGGAAAATCATTTTGGTAAAATTGAGTTAATTTTGATACATTTTTGTATCATAACTTGACTAAAAATAATCTTAAAGCTTAATGAATTACTGATTTTGGCAGCTTATTACCAGTACAAAAGTTCCCTATCCCTTTTTGGTGGATTTGGAAAAATTAAATATTTCGATAAATTTTCACTTTTTTGTAAGGGGTAACATCATCAAAATTTGCAAAAAACGGGAAAAATTTAACATTGCCAAATTTTGATACAAGTTGTTAGGAAATTAAATTAGGAGTTCAAAAAGGTATGACACTCCGTATTTGGACAAATATTTTCAATTTTATGAGTGAAAAACTGATCCGCCTTTGAGGAAAAATCATTTTGGTAAAAATGAGTTCATTTTTATACATTTTTTTATCATAACTTGACTAAAAATAATCTTAAAGCTTAATGAATTACTGATTTTGGCAGCTTATTACCAGTACAAAAGTTGCCTATCCTTTTTTGGTGGATTTGGGAAAATTAAATTTTTCGATAAATTTTCACTTTTTTGTAAGGGGTAACATCATCAAAATTTGCAAAAAATGGGAAAAATTTAACATTGCCAAATTTTGATACAAGTTGTTAGGAAATTAAATTACGAGTTCAAAAAGGCATGACACTCCGTATTTGGACAAATATTTTCAATTTTATGAGTGAAAAACTGATCCGCCTTTGAGGGAAAATCATTTTGGTAAAAATGAGTTAATTTTTATACATTTTTTTATCATAACTTGACTAAAAATAATCTAAAAGCTTAATGAATTACTGATTTTGGCAGCTTATTACCAGTACAAAAGTTGCCTATCCTTTTTTGGTGGATTTGGGAAAATTAAATTTTTCGATAAATTTTCACTTTTTTGTAAGGGGTAACATCATCAAAATTTGCAAAAAACGGGAAAAATTTAACATTGCCAAATTTTGATACAAGTTGTTAGGAAATTAAATTAGGAGTTCAAAAAGGTATGACACTCCGTATTTGGACAAATATTTTCAATTTTATGAGTGAAAAACGGATCCGTCTTTGAGGAAAAATCAGAAAAACGTCCTTTGGTAAAAATGAGTTAATTTTGATACTCCGTATTTGGACAAATATTTTCAATTTTATGAGTGAAAAACGGATCCGTCTTTGAGGAAAAATCAGAAAAACGTCCTTTGGTAAAAATGAGTTAATTTTGATACATTTTTGTATCATAACTTGACTAAAAATAATCTTATAGCTTAATGAATTACTGATTTTGGCAGCTTATTACCAGTACAAAAGTTCCCTATCCTTTTTTGGTGGATTTGGGAAAATTAAATTTTTCGATAAATTTTCACTTTTTTGTAAGGGGTAACATCATAATAATTTGCAAAAAATGGGAAAAATTTAACATGGCCAAATTTTGATGCAAGTTGTTAGGAAATTAAATTACGAGTTCAAAAAGGCATGACACTCCGTATTTGGACAAATATTTTCAATTTTATGAGTGAAAAACTGATCCGCCTTTGAGGAAAAATCATTTTGGTAAAAATGAGTTCATTTTTATACATTTTTTTATCATAACTTGACTAAAAATAATCTTAAAGCTTAATCAATTACTGATTTTGGCAGCTTATTACCAGTACAAAAGTTCCCTATCCTTTTTTGGTGGATTTGGGAAAATTAAATTTTTCGATAAATTTTCACTTTTTTGTAAGGGGTAACATCATCAAAATTTGCAAAAAATGGGAAAAATTTAACATTGCCAAATTTTGATACAAGTTGTTAGGAAATTAAATTAGGAGTTCAAAAAGGCATGACACTCCGTATTTGGACAAATATTTTCAATTTTATGAGTGAAAAACTGATCCGCCTTTGAGGAAAAATCATTTTGGTAAAAATGAGTTAATTTTTATACATTTTTTTATCATAACTTGACTAAAAATAATCTTAAAGCTTAATCAATTACTGATTTTGGCAGCTTATTACCAGTACAAAAGTTCCCTATCCTTTTTTGGTGGATTTGGGAAAATTAAATTTTTCGATAAATTTTCACTTTTTTGTAAGGGGTAACATCATCAAAATTTGCAAAAAATGGGAAAAATTTAACATTGCCAAATTTTGATACAAGTTGTTAGGAAATTAAATTACGAGTTCAAAAAGGCATGACAATCCGTATTTGGACAAATATTTTCAATTTTATGAGTGAAAAACGGATCCGTCTTTGAGGAAAAATCAGAAAAACGTCCTTTGGTAAAAATGAGTTAATTTTGATACTCCGTATTTGGACAAATATTTTCAATTTTATGAGTGAAAAACGGATCCGTCTTTGAGGAAAAATCAGAAAAACGTCCTTTGGTAAAAATGAGTTAATTTTGATACATTTTTGTATCATAACTTGACTAAAAATAATCTTATAGCTTAATGAATTACTGATTTTGGCAGCTTATTACCAGTACAAAAGTTCCCTATCCTTTTTTGGTGGATTTGGGAAAATTAAATTTTTCGATAAATTTTCACTTTTTTGTAAGGGGTAACATCATAAAAATTTGCAAAAAATGGGAAAAATTGAACATGGCCAAATTTTGATGCAAGTTGTTAGGAAATTAAATTACGAGTTCAAAAAGGCATGACACTCCGTATTTGGACAAATTTTTTCTTTATTTTTGGTAAAAAACTGATTAATTTTAAATTAAAAAGTTCGACTTTTTGCAAAAAAAGATATTTGCAATGCATATTATCTTGAGTATTTGTCTCTAAATATATTTTAAAGGAATTTCCTTGCTTTCGATGCCAATAATTGGAAGAAGGCAAGGGAACTTGGGTAAATACGGTCCAAACCTCGTTCCGCATCAAGTATGCGCCACGTTGGCAGTTCCTTTGACTGCCAGTTGATAAATTTGCGGTTGAGAAAATGCCCATGTGTGTGCATAACTAATTGATGGCGCGCAGTCTTGACACTGCATAATGAGGATGAAAAATCAAATAAGAGCACAAGGCGGCGCTAATTGGAAGTGGGATAGCCCGGAAGTCCTGCTGAGTTCCTTGAAAGTCACCTTCGTGACGGCGATAAATAAACAAAGATGCACTGCGTCGATGGCTGCCCGACCAGGTGCCCACATGGGTGGATCTAAATGCACACTCGAAATCCATTTATATGCAAAACTATTGTTGCGTTGCATACCGAATTCGGGCAGCTGGAAAAGCGTGCGAGCGGGGAAAAACGGCTGGGAAAGGTGGAGAAAGCGTAGGTCTGCCAGCGTGAAATGTGGCGCGCACAGAAAAGCGATTTTCCATGCAAATGACGCACATTTGGCGGCGCCGGCTCCAGATCCGCTGTCTTTTGCCATCTTTTGGCTGCCATGCCACTGCCACTGCCACTGGAACTGCCTTTGCCACTGGAACTGCCATGCGAAATGCATGCAAATGCAAATAGAGCACGGTTCAGTGCTGTTGCGGCTGTTGCAGTTACGCTGATGGGTCTTCTGTGCCCCGTTCTTGGGGCAAACAAACGCATAAATATGCAGTGGCAACAGCCACAGCAATAAGAACAATAACAAAAGAAATATGCAATAAACACGCACATGGCGAGTGAAATACTCGCACTGCCAGCCGGAATGGGACAAAGCGAAGCGGTGAAAATTTAATAAAGCAAAACGTGAATGGGGCGCCCTGACAAAAGGGCTTTCCCGCAGCCAGCCATTCGATGCTACCATGCGGGAAATGGTATCGATGTCGCCTGCCGGCAAGACGTGTTGCTTTTGACGATCCCGGTCCTGGCGCACATGCATCCGCATAAGATGCTGGCATACGAGGCGCTCCTCGCGCCTCCAACTTCATTACGCGCCATTGAAATGCCATTCCGTGGCGCTCCATCGATGCGAATTGCAACTTCGTTGGCGGCAATTTATGGCTGCGCTTTGTGCTAATGGAAATGACTTCATTATATTTTCGAAACGTAAACAATTTACGCAATTAGTGACCGAGCATGCGATGCAATAATAACCGCAGCAGCACCACCTCCGCCTCCTCCGACGTGATGCAATCGAGCAAAGCGGCAACTAATGAGCCCGGAGTGTCATAACAACAATCCTCGCACAATAACCGTAACACTAAAGGACGAGAATTGTCCTAGACTGCCGTACTATATACACAGACAGTCGCCCAAGTTGGGAGAAGGGCAGAGAAATATCAGCAGTTCATTTACCTGTGCACCTCGGCACGTAATCGTGTCCTGGAAGTAGCGCAAGGTGGCTCCGCAGGACTCCTGCCCCATCCTGGCCACTAAGCGAAAGAAAATGCCAATTGAGCGCTGCCTGCAGTTCGCATTTGGACTCCACTCGCCACGCATTTAGGAACCCTGGATCCGCAATATGACGAGCTTCCACAGGTAGACACATTCCAGCTGCAAATGACGTTTGTTGAAACAATAGCACTTGCACAGTAAAGCCAATTGGAAGTTCAACAAGTAAAAGTGGCGAGGAACAGTGGTCACTCTACTGACAGCAACTCGGAATTAATAAGAGTCGTATGAACTACCCAAAGAAGGTTTATTTTAAGGTCAGATGTGAGCCACATAGCTTTCATTACCGCTTAGAAAGACAATTTATGCGGCACATAATGGGTCAGCTTAAGGACTCCCAAAGGGCACATCTACTTCGATTTTCCTCAGCCACATTATCCCATTGCGAATGGCCTCCAAGTGCATTTAATTTTTACGATACTTTGTCTGTGTCGCTGATATTATCCTTGTTGCCATTGTTTTTGTGTGTGTGCCATTGTCAAAGCTCCAATGCGTGAGTGTGACTAGGAGGAGGAGACTCCCAGCCAGGTATGCAGCCATTTACATCATGGAGTTCAGTTATAGTAACGACAGCGGAACACGCGGGCTCAGGGGTTCAGGGGTCAGGGGTCAGGGGTTACGTGGAGCAGCACATAGAGATATAAAAAATAATGCATTTTGTGCACGCGAAAAAATACTCGGCATAAAGCAAAAAAGAAGTTAAATAAAATTACAGCATAAAGTGAGGCAGCGATGGTGCAAGAATGTGGATGTTTGTGCGGGAAATGGGCATTGGGCGGACGTTTGCCAGTAAGGAATATCAGAAAATGAAAGACTCGTTGAAAGTTGCGTAAAACTTGCTGAAACTGCCAACTGCGGAGCTGCTGCAATAACAGCAATACCAAACGCAACAGCAGCAACTCCAGCAACAAGGCATTCAAACGATGACAAAGTGGACCCTTACTGCATGTCCTTTAGAATGCGTCGGGGCGCCGTCGCCGCTCCTGGCACTGAGCGTCTGCTCAAAAACTTTCAATTTACTCGTCCTAGTCGACGACGGCGGCCATCGTGTCCTCCGGCCCCTTCGCCCTTCCAGGACCCGCTGTTCCTGCGCGTTTGAAGCTTTTGTGTTGCCGCTGGGAATACTTTAGTCGAGGCCCCGCTGAACAACTGCAGCAGCGTCATCGCTTTTTGCGTTCCCTGCTTTTTTGCTGTTGTATTTTTTTTGTTTGCCTCCATGTAAGTTGGAAAGTTTGCGAGGCACATATAGAGAAGAAAATCGGGGGAAAAAATGCGAGAAAAGCTGGGAGAAAATGAGGCAAGCGCCGGCCGAAGTTTTGTAGTGGCAGCATAACAAGCACACAGGCAAAAATAGCACTGCTCTCAGTTGCAGTTGCAACTTGCAAGATGTGTAATGCGAATGCTCCACGTGAATGTTATGTTTATGTAAAGTGCAGGTCCCACAATGCCAGCCCAACACCAAGCAGCTTTTGGAGGAGCCACACATAGACAGGAGGACTGAGGGACAGAGGAACTGGGGGACAGGAGGACTGAGAACTGAGGAACTGAGGCACCGAGGAACAAGCAACTGAGACACTGTTGCTGAAGTTCCTGGCCACAAACGCTGAGTGCTTGCATACAAAGGAATGTGAAACTGCATTATACTGCTATGGCAGCATAAGTATGCCGCCCGGTGATGAGCTTTAATCTGGGCTTTAAGGGCCAGGAGCCAGGAGCCAGGGGCCAGGAGCCACTCTAAGTCCAGGAATAAAACAAACCAGATATAATGGAGAGCCAAATCCGTGCGGTCAGCCGGCGACAAACGAGCCACTGTTCCATTTGGAGCATTGTTGAAATGTCGCTGCCGGGCTGCCAAACTTGAAAATCCGCGGTGAGGCAGCCGCTGCTGCGTTTTGCGAATCTCTAATAAACTAGCAGGGCTGGGGCTTTGCCACGACCAACGTGCCACCTGTGCGAAAAATCGGATTTGCCTGCTGTACTTACGGGCGGCGGCAACAAAAAAGCGCCAGGACATCACAGCAACGTCCTGGCACGGCGAGAAACTGCGCTGCACATGGAATCTGCACCCAAGGGAACTCAGCCAGACACCGGACACCGCTTTTCTCGCTGTGTAACGGCAGGCCAGCAAATCCGCGTCCGTCCACGTCGATTGCATTCGGCCATTTGTATTTGTTGCCGCACCGCAATGCTATAACGTGAAAAGCGCGTGTAGGATGTGGGCGCTGCGCCGCATGGCCAGGATGTGGGGCATTTGGATGGTGCGGGACAGGTGCCGAAAACCGTAGCCGGAGCGGACCCACTCGCCACTGCGGCGACATCGATGGCTGCGCGCTTATTTAGCTGCGCAAACGAGAAATCACAAGTGACGTTACGGTTTTGTGCCGCCAACCGCAAGCAATAAAAGTCGTCACGACAGCAGGGCACTGCGATGGGCATTTGGGAGGACATTGGTCGGGACGCATTAGCCAGTCGGCCACATGGCCGCGAGTCCAGCTGCTCCTGCATCCTTTGCGACATCACGGCTACGTGGCCGCGTCTGTTTTCATTACAAAATTGCCGGCGTTAGCTGGCACCGCAATTGACAATTTGCTTTTATTTTATGTTGACAGTTGGGGAATTTATATGGTAATGCCGGGGGAGTTTCTGTGTGCCATGCCCGTCGGCCATTTTTCTTAGTCGCCTCACCGCCAACAGCCAACAGCCAACAGCCAACGACTAAATGGCCAAATGAATAGAGACATACGAGCGCGCTTTGGAAACATTTGATGCAGCGACAGTGGGCACTCCCAACTTGCAGCGAATGTGGTTCAATGTTTTACCAAATTTTTGCAGAGCTAATAAGTTTATTAGGCTGCTCAAGAAACGTAATTATAGCACATTCATTTGTTATTTCCCCAATAAAGAAATTCAAGCCGCTTGCATGACTACATTTTAATGGCTTTTGGAAAACACGGGTCTCATGTTTTTATGATCCTTGTGGGACACGCGCAAGACAGCTTCGTTTCGCTGCACAGCCAATTATAGGAAGGAGTTGGAAAATGAAAGTTGTCATGTTTCGAGGCGTTGGCAACCCAGATGCCTTGATAGATAAGCTGCCCCGGTTGCTGACGAACACGTGTGCAACATGCAACCTACATTGATACCACGTCCGGCACTTGACGCCGCCCCAATCCCCCAATCCCCGCCAGAAAGCAGCTTCCAGCCGGAGGAGAGTCCGATGTTGGCTGTCTATTAAAAGTGTCAGCAATCACTGGGGGCGTGGTGGGGCGGCATCCTTTCTGGTTGACTGGCGGGGCATGTGGAGCATTCAGGAGCTGTGTATGCCTTAGATATGTCGCTGCCGACTGGCTGGCAGGCCATCAAATATTTATAAGATGTATTCGCCCGCAACTTGTGTCAGTGCGGCAATCGACAGCGGCAGATAAAGAAGTCGATGTCCCTGGCAGCCAGGACATTTCATTAAAATCGATGTATAAATATATACGAGGATGACCAGGATCATCCTGGTCCGTAGGTCGCCTGCCTTATTTACGGGTGTTTACCGAGTCCGACTCGCCCTTTGAAGCCCGACTTCAGTGGCCAAATGCTCATTTGTCATTATTGACAGATGCAGCACGTTGCCATTTTAATTGGCGGCCTTAACGAAATGATCTGGCTACCGAGCATCCAAGCAGCCGTGGAATGCGTGGACCACCTACTTGGCTGCCAGCAGCCCACTTGATTGGCCATCTGCATCCGCAGTCGTTGGCGCAAAAGTAAATCCGCCTGATTGCAGATTGCATTTTAAGCGTTAATGATTTATTTGCCCGCTTGTATTTGATTTAAATATCGGCCGGATGCGTTGGGGGCACTCACTGCAAGCTGGCAGCAACCTTTGCACTATCCCTACTTTCAACTATCCTAACTTTCAACGACTGCTACACGTACTAATTGCAGATGGACCTGTCGATCTGTCAACCTTTTTGAATCACGGTCTGTCAGGTTAGTCTCGCTCTAGCTCTATCTCTGTCTGCCATCCAGCTCTTTCTCTTTCTAACTCTCATTCTATCTCTCTTTCTCTCTCTGTCTTAATCTGTATGTCTGCTTCTCTCTCTCTATCTATCTGTATCTCTTTGCATGTTTCTATCTGCATGATATTTATTTTTTAATACCTTGTGCACACAGCTCAGTATTTGCGCTAAGCCATACGGAATAACTGAAATATAGCAATATAATAATAAGAAAACAAAATCGGAAACAAACCGAATACCATATATGTACAATATACGTGTATACCGAATATATTTGAATGCGTTTGTCCGGACAGTTTACCAACTATTTGGCGTGCCATTTCCGTTGCCATTTCAATGGCCGATCAAAAACAGAAAACTACGCAGGCGAGAGTCGAAAACAAGTTTTAATGTATGCCATTCAAAGTCCGTTTAGATGGCAGGTTGTGCATGTGTGCGTGTTCGTCCTGGCGAGGTGTATTTCATATATATTCCATATCCCCATATCGCCATATATCCACATATCCACATATCCATAGCCATTGAGTACATTTCAATCTGTTGACTTGCATGCCCGACCAATTTGTTTTACGACCATATATAGAGCAATGAATATGGAAATGCACACATTCGTGTGCGATATGCGATATGGATTTCTATGTACCATTTCTTTTCGAGGCCCTTCCGAGTGGATTAATAAAAGCGAATGCAATCCGTCTTTATTGCAGATAACGAGATGAGAGATCTGAGCGTCACCTTCTACGGCAGCAGCGCCATCAACCGACAGAAACTGGGCCTTCTGGCCCTGAGTTCTGCCACTTTGGCTCTGAGCCTGCTCGTGGCCTAATTGCTTTCCAGTTCGACCTGAGTTACGAATTTCACCGCCAATAGCACAGTAAAGCGAATCGATTGACAGCCGAAAGGAGATTGGATACCAAGGTTACCAAGGATACCAAGGACAAACCAAGGATATCGCGGTCCTGCACAACACTCGTTGTCGTTTATGATAGCCTAGCGATGATCCACATTAGGCATAAGCATTTCTCAATGTTCGATTCGAATTTCTCAAGCAAGTTTAGTGAATTAATTAAGAAACGCAAAACGGAACCATACATTATACATGTAACAATCAATGTAAAAGAGCATGCAACTGTTCAAACTAGGACCCATAAAGCCCACAAACTCACACCCACATTTGCCGACCATTCCAGCACTCAAAAAACTAAGGAAAAACCCACTGTACATAGATTTTATTGCATACTCCTAGGTATAAACTGCACCAAAGAAATAGTCACTCGACGAGCGAAGAAACACATTTAAGCATAACTAGTATGTACTCGAGTTTAAAGAGATGAGCTCCCAGGATCACGGCGGTGTGTGAAGTACTTTGTAGCATTATGCGGATAGTTCATTTAATTAATACATAAATGCATAAACTAGTTATCGGATATGGCACTGCCACTGCACGCCACACCATGCATTTTAGTCAAATCCAGAACGCAGAATTCAGAATCCAGAATGCAGAATTCAGAACTCCGTATAATTTGCTGCATTCGAGGCGGAGTGCATTTGAATGGCTTACAGCAGGCAGCGTTTTCTAGCTTTTTGCAATTTGTATGTATGTAGCGCTAAGTAGCTTAATTGACCGCATAAATGCAATTAAATTAGTCAACAGACCTATTGATTTGGTATGTAAATTAATCTACACACAAAAATGGCAGCGCATAGAAGCTTCCACATGGCTATTCGATTACAATTAGTGCGTAAGTGTAAATAAATATGATTGATTGGGGAGCAGTGCTAAATAGCAGTGAATCGCAAACAGTAATAACTATAAATACATAAATTAATTCCCGAACTTCCCGGGCTTGTAATCTCATACACCGAACAGTGGGTGTGGCCAAGGTTGTTTTTATGTAAATATAGTGCACCACAGTCATTCGAAATCTCATGATATATGTACTTACAGTTCGATACTCGTATTGTTGCTTCAGAACGCAAATGGCACCTTTCTCGTTTGGTTTTCCGGCACCCTTGAACTATACTTTTTGGCAATCCAAAACCAAAACCAAACCAAAGCCCAGAAGACCAGGCAGAAATCGCACCTTAGATGCAGTCACCACTCGTATGAGCTAGAGGTTAAGTGAATATTGTAATGAGATTAACGACAATGACGCCTACATATAAATAAATGTATAGGAAAGTAAAATTGAATTAATTATAAAACTCAGCCACATACAAGATACGCATTCAGCTTTTCTAGCATTAAACGAGGTGGTCAAATAACCGAATAAAAAACGTAGCATAGAGCCATATGTGTAATTAATACTGCTGTCGAACGATTGGCCACACAAAGCGAAAAGTGAATTACAGTAAAATATAATTTGTGTTAATGTGAATGTAAATGGATGTGCAACAAGCGATACAATTAATATTACAAAGCGCCACAGATAACGTTTAAATCCCCAAACTTATACCAATCACCATTCCCCCAACCGATTCCCACTCAAAAGTTGCTTTGGTCCGGCGACTGGAGCCCATCGATAAGTTAGCTAAATGATGAGGATGTTGAGGATGATGATGGAGTCGGTACTCAGTATATATACACCTGATATAGCGATCGAGCCGTTACTTGTATGTGTAATTTACAGCTTAGTTATAGTTATCTGATTTAGTTAAATGCGACAAGAAATAGCAAGTCTACTTTAAAGTATTTATAATGCTAACCCACACCAGAACATTTTCGGTATTGAATGTATATGTGACTAGAAACCGTATGTGTATGTATATTTGATTATTTTGTAAAATTTTTCAAAAACTATAAATAAAGTCTATATTACCATATAAATGTATACCCGAGGCTTCAACCTTTTCTGTGTTTTCTCATAATTTATGCAGCCCCTATTCAGAATGTATTTTTCCACTTCTGCCGCTGCCAAGTGGATTGCCCTCCGCAGAACGATGATGCTCATCAAGGACCCTTTACCGTCTTCTCCTCCCGCCTCCTTGGAGACGTTGCAGAATAAACACAGATGCAGTTGCATCTGCATCTGCATCTGCAGACGCAGACGCGTTTCTGAATCAGATTCAGATAGAGGGATGCAAGGATGCAAAGCTGGCGGGGCGCTCGTTGCGTAAATGCAAACTTGGTTTATTTTATTTACTCCATCCAGTTGTCATAGCCCAATGCAGCCGGCTCACCTTTTGTGTGTTGCTCGGCGATGGCTGTGTAGACATTTAAGTGAGCCGGCAGAGATGACGACCCAGCCATCCACACCCATCCCGTCCAAACGTCCACATCCACATGATGGAATGGAAATGAAAATGGAAAAGTTTTCATGCCGCCTCCCAGCATCCACATCCACATCCACATCCACTCGACTGCCAGATTGGAGCAGCAATGGTTACACAAGCTCTGCTGGCAGCGCCAGGAAAAACTTTAAATGGAAAATTTGACAGACAGACATAACGGTATTTTAAATGCGATCCCAGCCACACACACACATGCGTCCCAGCAGCATTGTGTGTCCATCAGCAGCTTAGGCGATATGTTCCACACACATCACACATCACAGCGTACACATGTATATATCCTGAAGATATATATCCCACTCCAAGTCCGAGGAGAGTTTGGAGTGTGCCTTCTGTGGGGCGAATTGAAAAGTTAGCCGGCTAATGAAAAACCTGCTGGCCGGCATCAAAGCACCAGTGCCGCATGGCATTTAGTATCTCGCTGCATTTGCGAAATAGCCCTGAAAATAAATGTATATAATTTGCCCGAGGGCGGGAATAAAGAGAACAAATTCCCTCCGGGGAAAATTGCAAGGTGCAAATGGCATGAAATTACCGCAAAGAACTGGCGACCCAAAATGTCTTGCCACTCGCTCCTTCTCCTCTGCTCCTGGCCCAAAACGAGAGTGAATAGGAGCGGGCTGGATTGCGGGGCGGTCGGGCCAGGACAAAACCCAAAACAAGTCCCCGAATCCTCCACACGTACGTGTGAGTGCGCCCATGTGCGTGTGTGCACCTCATTTCCGGCCATTGTTTTCGGGTCTCCTGCCTGCCGGCTCCTGCATTTCGGTGCACTGAGAGAAGCAGAAGCGCCTCCCGGTGGCGAGGTAAGTAGCGAAGCCTTCACCGGTGCGCATGCCACTGAATCTAGCAGTTGCAGTCGAGCGACAGCCTTGGATGAACCAGCAGCATAGGCGCAACTAATATCCTCTGATTGCGGTTCAGATTCATTTTGTGCAACTCTCTAGCTTGTTTTCCAGTGCACTGCTCGCTTGTGTGCCTGGTTCTGGTTCTGGGTGCTGTTCTCAATGCCATGCTCGTTGCCGTAGTCGTGCCCGTTCTACTTCCTGTTGTCGTTTGGCTGCTGTTTTCACGTTATGAGCTACTTGTTGTCCCGGTGCCCAGGCCGCTCCCTCCCCATCCAGCTGCTTTATCCAAGCATACGCAGATGCGGATGCGGATCCATAGGCCTGCTGCTGCTGCGTGTGTGCGACATGTTTACATAAAGTCCTTTACCGCTCCTAATGCATTATGGCAACAACACGAACGCCACTCGACGCTGCTTGTATTTATCGTGCGTTCTTGCCCCGGAGCCTTGCCTCGACCGGGCTAGTTGAATGCGACAAGCGGCAACAGCAGCAGCAGCAGCAGCAGCAGCATGTTGGGAATGGGCAAAGGTGCAACCTGCAACTTGCAGCGTGCAACACACAGGCACACTTTGAAATATCACAGACGCATCGCACACAGACACGCTGCTGCTGCAACAAAGACGCACACACATTTGCATGCGATATTTATGATGCTAAAAATAAGCCAAGATTTAAAAGCGGGCGAAATTAGGCCAACTTGCCACCATTCCGAGCTGCATAATGAAGGCGAGGCGGGCAAAAAACAAATGTCATGACAACTCTCACTCAAGCAGCCTTCACACCTGCCTTTCGCTTTTGCACCGTCTGCTCCGTATCCGCATCCCCTTTGTGCCGCCGGAAGTGGGTCACGTATGCTCGTTCTCCTGCGGCTCCTTGGCTCCTTGGCTCCCTGGCTCCTTGGTCGCCCAGCTCTCTTGGCCGAAACAAAGCGGGGTTGGCTGTAATTAAGCCCGCGACGATGATGGCGTCGTTGCCAAATGGGCTCCACGTTTGTTTCTCAAGTGCCAGCGCCGGATGTCGGCTGCTTGGGGGAAGCTGGTGATTTCGGCTTGAGTTTGAGCGCGGCAACCTTTGGAAATTAACTTAAATTTTTAAAAGCTTAATTCGCCTGCCAGTTTGCCAAGCGGCGCCTAAGACGCCTGTAATGCGTTTAGCGCTAGGCATTTGCATGCTTTTAGGCGGAGCAAAACAGAGCAATAAAAGCGAGCAGCAAAACAAAAGGCTGCCATAAAAAGTGCTAAATCCATTTTGCAACAGACGGCTAACCCAGAACCACCCACTTCGCCAGCCAGACGGGCTGTGCGTGTAACAAGTGCCACTCAAAAAAGAGCGAAAAAAGCAGAAAAACGTGCAAAAGAAAAGGCAGCTGGCTGAAAACAATGAAGGCGAAAAGCACTTAATAGGCTGCCACAGCGCCGTTGACATGGCCATTTATATGCCGCAACTTGGCAGCGTTTTTTAATTCATAATGCAGTGGAGGGAAGCAAAGGAGGCGTTGATTCGTGCCCCCTGCGCAGGATGTCGCCAGGAATTTGTGACAGCAGCCTTCGCTCCTAAGCCAACCAGGCTGCCCGTCAACAGCTGCCTTCATCCCACAGCGAGTTGCGCCATCGGAAGCTGAAACTGATTCCCTTTTCAGTGCGCTACTCCAGATCAATCTCTGTTCAGCGAGCTGTCGTCGATTTCGGCAACTGATTGTGGCAACATCGAACTGACAACTTAACCAGGTTGCCCGCGATGCCGAAGGTAATTAATAAGCTTGACAACGATAGGTATTCCTGCTCCTAAGAGCACTATCGAAATGTCCTTTGCATTCAGCAATCCTCGTCTGCCGCTCAATGCTCGTTAATGAAGGGGGAAAATAAGCCATCGCTGAATAGTCATTCGATTCCTGGCCTGAATGGACTTCTTTGTTGCCTGCCCTACTTATTCATAACATTGTTGCTCCTGCGGAGCAGTCCTCGTGGATCCGGCGGTCCAGCTCTTTGTTTGCGCCCCAAATTGGGACACCGCTACGTATACGTAATATCATTTATAAATACGCCTAACAACACCCGGGCCCCATACGTATTGATGTGCAGCTAATGCGACCCCAGAGAATGACTGGCCAGCAGTGGCAGCAGCTCCAGGACTCCAGGAGCAGCAGCGCCACCACCAGGAGCTGAATCAGAAGCTGAAGCGCTAACGAGCTGTGCCTTGGCTGCAATTGTTGCCAGAGCTGAATGCCAAAGCAAATAGCAGCTGAGGGGCCACTGAAACTAAAGTCAAATGCAGCAAAAAGAATTGCAAAAAACGGGGCAGCAAATAGCAAGTTTGTTCGGCGCCAGGGACAGCAACAAAAAATTGGGGGCGTGGCCGTGGATGGTTGTGGGCGGGTGGCAGGCAACCAAATCAGAAAATCCGATTTGCATGGATTTGTTGGTTTCTTTTGTTGGCGCAGAGTATCCTTGCCACTGACGCCAATGCTGTTGCTGCTATTATGCTGCACAGAATGCTGGCTGTTGACTTTTTGTTATTTTTTCTTAATGTCTGCTCAATGAAAAAGGTACAAAATGGAAAATAAAAGTAGAAAAAAATGAGGCAAACCGGCTACCGCTGCCACTGGCATCGCCTTTGGTGCCCGCTGAATTTTGCTTGTTTGTTTGTTTGTTTCTGCTAAATTG
The DNA here is from genome assembly GCF_003286155.1 of Drosophila erecta. NCBI lineage: Eukaryota > Metazoa > Arthropoda > Insecta > Diptera > Drosophilidae > Drosophila > Drosophila erecta. Next base: position 4,603,272 of record NW_020825194.1, read on the forward strand.
TGTTTTCCCTGTTCATTCATTCGTTTGGCTTTCCCATCCGTTTTCTGTTCAGCTCAGTTCTGCGCTGCTCTGTTGCTGCGGAATTTTTCAGTGATTTTACATGTAAGCATCCTTGTGAGCTCTGTGGCATGTCCACAATTGAGGCAGCCACTGCGAGTCCTGGCAGGACAAGCTTGCCCTTTCGGACCGCCTCGCCTATCGTCCATGTGGAATCCCTGTCCGATTTTATGTGTTCATCCCGCTTACAACTCCGTTCTCTGTTTCCTTTCGTACCCGCTAGTGGGTGATTCCGAGGGTATATTGTATTCGTGCACATGTGTGTTGTGCGGCATGCAAATGAAGACGATGCGATTGAATGGATTCCCAATTGTATGGCTGCTCAGTAATGCTGCTCAAAATATCCCATAATGCCATTGTACTATAGGTATTCACTCTCTGCGGAAGCCCAAACCATGTTCGATTTAATAGGTAGTCTGTAGTCGAGTCGCTGCACCCAATAAGCGCGTTTTATATGTCTCTTTCTGAGGGCAATTCCCGTGGAGAAAGCGTCAACGAAGTTGTCGTTTTGGACTGCTACATCGAGCAGTTGCTTGGGGAGTCCCCCACCCATTCCCAAGTCCAAGCTCCAGCCACGGATTCGCCTCCTCCGGTTGCCAATTGTTCGATTCTATTGCACACTGTTGCTCACTGCCCACATATATGGGTGTGTATGTTCTACAAGGATTTGCCATGTACAATAACGTAATCTACATAATTTTCTTTCAGTTTGGTTTCTCTCATGTCTCCCATGTCAACATTTCCCACACCGTTTTTCAATTTTTGTGGCCAGGCATTTGACTTTGGTTTGTCCTTGCCCAGAGCAGCGCACTCACTCACTCACACACTTGTTGCCCACCGCCCACTCAGCCACTCAGCCACCCACTGGCACCCCTGCATCCACACACTGGAGCGGGGTCCTTTGGTCTGGTCGCCTGCCTCCTGTGGCAGCATGTGTTCGCCTTCCGGCGGGGCGGAACGGGAGGCAGTGGCAAGCATCTCGACCAGTGGCATGCAACCCACTGCATCATCGGGCCGTGCTCCAGTCATGGTCTACTTCTCGCCAATCGCATTATTATGCGGGACATTGTGGCCGGCTTTCAGCGTTGCCATAGCAGCAGGACCTGCAGCAGGAGCTGCTGAAACAACTCCAACTGCGGCGGCAGCTTTGCACACACGGCTGAAGCCATAATCCATCATAAGTTAAAATGCCTAACCCATTTGCAGCGGAGATCGCAGTGGCCATTGTTTGCCCTGGTGGGCCCACTTCGCTGGCCAATTGTTGATGGAAATCCATTTCATTTTAACATGCTGGCCAGCGGCCGCAATTAGTGCGCCACCAGCGAGGGGCGCTTACTTAGCTGGCTTTCAGTTGCTCCCGCTGCTCCTGCTGCCGAGTCCGAGTCCGAGTACGGGTCCGGGTCAGCCGGAGACTCCGGGTGACTGTGTGTCCAACTGCCCGGCTGTCAAGCCCTTGTTGTCACACAGAGGGAACCTGCAAGTCCGGCACATGGCATGCATGCTACGTCGTCGCCTTCGCCGTCACCATCCTGGTATCTGGACGTTGTCAGGCAGCTGCCAGCTGAAGTGGCATTAACTTCTCCGTGCTCCGTGCTCGGTGGCCAGCTCCATCGTCAACCACCTCAACCCGCCCTCCACTGCCAGAGATTCCCGTGCTGGGCTTACGTTTTAATACTTAATTCTATCTCATTGCCGTTGCTCACTTTAATTTTCCTGGATTTTGTCTCGGCCAAGTGATTGATGCGCCGGCAAAAGTCTGCGAAATCTCAGAAAATGCCCACTGGGATGGATTAAAAACGCAGCTTAGCTACCAGCTACCCTTTAAATAGCAAGATGTTTAGTGCATTTCCTGGACTTGCTTGGTTGGTCAATCTGCCTTAACTTGCCGGACTGGCTGGCAAATCGCTTAATCTGAAAGTTGCGCAAATTGCACACTTGGCCCTCCAACATCCAACAGAATGTGGACCACGGCTAACAAAGTGCCACAATTTTCTAATTACAGCCGCAGTGAGTGCGTGCATGCCGCAGCAAAGGCAATTGAGGCACGCAACCAAAGCGAGTGCAACAAGCGCCAAACTGCTGCATTAAATTAATTGAAAAATCAGGAAAGTAAATAAGGCAGCGGGCTGAGCAGCTGGGCGTGGCTGGGTAGGATTGGGTGGCAGCAAAGAAGTGCAAATTAAGGGAATTCAGCGCACGACAAAATCGAATAAACCGAATAAACCGGGCCGAATAAACCAACGACCTGCGCTTTGAGCCCAAACGATTGAGGTCGCCAAGGGGGTCGAGGGTCGCGAATGTGGCGGCGCACATGCAACTGCACAAGTGGAAAGGCGAGGAGTGAAGTTGCCCATGGTAATCCCACTCGAATCCGGCCCAGCAACCTGCGAGCCGCTGAGAACGTGAGGTCCTGCGAGCGTTCATTAATCAAAACAATTAACGAGGCCGCATTTGCGCGACATTTCCTTTTTTTGTCAAGTGCCCGGCGGCACTTCGCCCACACGTAGCCGCAAAATAATGAGCAGACATATTTAGCGCCCGGCATTATGGACCCGGCTGTCCAGCAGGACGAGTGTGCCTCTGTCGTGGCCAGGCCCCAAATGGGGACCCGCAAAAACCATAACAATAACCAATTTGTCAAGCACATTGACCACATCCACGAACTCCAGCAACGCCCCCTCCGAACTGGCTCCGTTTCGCCACGCCGTGCCACTTATGGCAGGAAACATAAATTTCATGCCAGAAGAAGCTGCCCCCAGCTCCCTTGGATCCTTTCGAAGCCTTGGCATCCCCCGAAGCCCCTTTTACCTCCTCTCCGATTTCCGCCTTTGAGAAATGGCTGCTGATGTCAGAGCTGCATTTCCCGTTCCACTTAATTTCAGCGCTCTGCTGAGCCAATAATCTTCTTTACTTTTCGGAATGGCCGCAGCACAAACACACCGCCGTATTCCGGAAAGGAATACCCAATTTTGTGCCCACATCCGAGCTGATTTCTCCCAGCATAAGTCGTTCTTGTTGCTCTGCACGTGTGAATAACAATTGTGAAATAGCCGCAAATGTGCGTAAAATGCTTCGAAAGTTGGCTGGCATTGTTTGCAAGCAGCTGGATTAAAGGGGTATTTCAGAAAATTACATTGCTAACAAGCTAGCCTTAAATGGTTTCAAACTTTCACTTGTGTTGCTCGATTGTCCGAGTGGCAGTAACTTTCAGGCTGGGATTTGCTGCACATTTATAGGGACTACTATTGGGGCAAGTATAATATGGGAAAGCTGCCACTTAGGGCTGTGCAGCGTGATATAAAGGACAAGGTGAAATTAATTTTAAAAGCAATGCCGGCACATTTCTGCCACATTACTCCGTGCTGTGCCGCAGTGGCACCTTCGCATCCTGCCACTCCTGCCACTGCCGCCATCCTTTTGTGGCGCCACCAAGCTGACGGCAGTTGGTAATCAAAGAAAGCGGCCAGCAGACGAAGTCTGGTTACGAAAACTGCCGCCATAAAGCGGCAGCGAAAGCCGTGTCCTGGCCTTATCCTGTTGTCCTGCCGCTGTCCGCTTCGTTTATGCAACAATTAAAGCTCGCAATGAGCGTGATTGTAAATTAAAAGAGATAAAAGAATATGTCGCATGTGCGGGCTTTTCGTTCGCCTTTTTTATTCCGCGGAGCCGCATGAAATATGCGGCTGGCCTTTATTTATGATTTCCGTTGATAAATTCGCCGATCTCCACCCATGGAGCACCGAGTGTGGGCAGAGTTATCGGGAGCATGCAACATCCGGTTGGGGCAGCCTTGACACCCGCAGCGCAGCTTTAAAACGCAACTGCCCCGGCAACTTAGTTGACCCAAGATGCTGCTCCTGATTATCCAGCAGCTGCCGTGTTGTGTCCTTCTTCCTTCTTCTTTTTTATTTTTCTGGCAACTGGCAACCTGCATCTGATGGCCGCCGGCGAGTCGTTTTCCTTAACTTTTAATTATTTCGCGAAATGCGAAAACGGGAATTGCATTTCCAGGCAGCCCAAGACACGAAATGCGAAATGCGAAATGCGAATCCGCTGACCCCCTTTTGGCCATCCACAGCTACCCTCCGGGTTTATTTTATTTACCCAGCGCCATGCAATCTCAACTTGCAGCCTTGTAAATCAGTCAGTCAGTCACCAAAAGCGAGTGGGCCAGCTCCAAGGTGACTCCACCTCCTGCTCCAGCTCCAGCTCCTGCTCCTGCCAGCGTGTTTGTTTTGTTGTAAATCACAAGGAGCAGCAGCGAGCAAAAATGTTGCCTGCTTTCTGGGGCGCCCCACCACTACACATGCCACTTTACACCCAAAGCAAACACGATTTTCATTTGTATAGTATGCAGCAAATGGTTTGGGGCAGGGGGCGCACAGTGTTATTTATGCGGAGCTATACCTCTCTATCTCCCCACTGCCACGCCCCCTTTGCCATCGAAGGCAACGCGGGAATTGCTTGTTTCTCGTTTTGCCATATTTTTTCTTTTGCCGCCGCTGCCGCCGCTGCTGTTGCTGTTTAACAAAGCGCATAAATTCGCTTGCAACTGTGTCCTCAGGGTTGAGTGGGCGGTGGGCGGTGGGCGGCTGGTGCTGACCCGCCTCCAGTCCGCCAGCTGCATCCCAATCCCCGCCGATCGGAGCTGCGGCAAAAAGCGTTCGTTTCGGCTTGCTGCGCTTTCTCATCTGCCTTCCGCCTGCTCCGAAAGAGGGTCCTTTTTTGCACGCCGGCTTGTTTGTTTGCCAGTGAGCTGGTCAAAACGATTTTGCCTTGGCTGGTTGGCAACACCCCATTCCCAGCCCCAAAAACCCCCGTCCATCGCTGAAATCCCCTGACCAAACCAGCCAGGCGACCCTTAACCATATGCAAAATGTTGCTTTTCCTTGCGTTTTTCTTTTCCCGCTGCCCTCGCTGTGTGTTGCCCCTTATCTGCGCACCCAGTTGCCACTCCCCTCGCCCGCTAAATATAATAAAAAATAACGCTTGCAACTTAATCTCTGACAGCTCGTTACCCGTTTGCATGAGCACGATATTCATGAGCTGCTAAGCTCGAGTTACAGTTACTTGGAACTGGGATTGGGATTGGCACTGCACCACCGCCACCATCCAATGTTGCACCACCATGGCGCTCAATGGTTTTAGACCGCGAGTGTTTGTCACAGATTGCCGTATTGCTGTTATTTCACCTGACGCTTAAAGTGGAGTTTATTTATGCACTTGCCACCTTTGTGCCGCCCATGCGACTTTGACATTTCGATTGAGTTACCCGGCTGCCGGGTGTCCGGATGGACGGGGTGCCATGTGGCCACGTTTGTAATTCCAGAAGGGTCGGGCTGCCATTTAATTTATATAATTATCAGCGGCGAAGCGCCAAAGGGGTCAGCTGGGCATACGATAAGCCACTTTCAGTTGAGACCTGACACTCGCGCGGCGCTCTCGATAAGGCGCTTCTGGCCAAACACACACGCGCACACGCACACACGCACAATTAGCGAGCGGGCCAAAAGCGACACACACGCACACTCGCGCGTGGCCATTACGCATTCATTGGTCCGCGGGGAGTTCATTGTTGCGGCCAGCAGCTGCGTGCTGCCAAAACCAAATGAGCAATTGACTGCTGCCCGCCCCTCCGTAATCGCCGCCCACCGAACGACCTTCCCACTCGCCATTTGCATTATCTCGCCGCCCATTTTAATGTGTCGGCTTGTAAATAATTGCAAAAAACACATAAATTATGTATTTTAATTTACATTTATTTTCGTACTTTCAATGAAACTGTTACTTGGCCGCAGCTCCGGCCGGGTCGACAACAAATGTTAATTTATTGCTGCGTTCCCGATTCTTCCGCCCTGACATTAAATAATTGTGCATTTATATGATTTAATTTGTGGCCACTGGCCAAGCGGAGGCAACGGACCGGGATTCCAGGGGATTGAGGATTGCCATTGGACTGGATGGGCAATGTGCCGCCGGCACTAACTAATTGCAGGCACCACCACTGCGCTCCGAGTTGTCACACATCCGAGGCTCGAGCGGATTGGGGTCATTGGGTGAGCTGCAGATCCACTGCCCCGCCGCAGACGGAGGGCTGGATGTGCAACAATGGTTTGCAGCTCCGAAGTGTAGCTCCAATCCGGGCGCATCCCTGCCAGCACAGCAAATGGGTCAAGGTATTGCAGCTAATTGTGAAATATAACTGAAATAAATCGGAAAACGAATTTAAATTGAAGCACACTAAAAGGCTTAGATACTTTGCGTTTTGCAGTGTACTGCGAGATTATGCCACTGCCACAGAAGCAGGACCAAAATGAACCAATATGCGGAGGCAGTTGCAAGATGGGGAAGGCAAATAAACGCATGATGCATGTGCAACCACAGAGGCTTTTCCTCCAGCATCCTCTTATGTCGTCTGGTCGGAATCTGTGTCGGATTTAATTTGAATACCCGGCTGGGATTGCCGGCGTGCCTGCGTTGCATTCGATGCGAGCCGAGTAACAGCTGCAGATTAGCCCGGCATGTTGCACCTCAACTCGATCAATCGAGCGGCGGCAAGGCGGCAAATGAAGCGTGATGGGCTGCTGGCCAATGATGGCCTTGATGGCCATGATAGCGACTGGCTGCGGCCAGCAAAATTACTTGCAAACAAATAGGTATAAGTGGAAAGTTTGCCAACAATTTTTCTCAGCTCGACGCCGCGCGCTGCTGCCACATGTAAGCCTTGGTGGCAAAGGCAAAAGTCGTTAAAAGTTTATGAAAGTCAAACAGAGGAACGTGCTGAATGGAAGAGCCAACAAGAGCAGACCATCGGGCAAAAAGAATGAAGACCAGAAATTTTTATAAAATAACTAAGCGCAACGAAACGTGGCCCGCTGGTCAGTGGCGAGTTCCGCCCGGACGGCCAGTCATGTCGATGTCCATGTCCCTGCTGATTATGTACTTCCACCGCCCATCTTGGCCAAGTCATTTTTCAGAGTTTCCACTGCGCCACGCTGCGATTTGGTGCTGCAAATATCCTGGAAAATTATCTCATTTCTGCGAATAATTCGGAAAACGCCCGTCTCTGACCACGAAGCAGGTACTTAAAGCATTGTTATTATGGCTTGAAAACTAGTAAACTAGTAGCACTTGCCAAAAAATAAAACATTAAGTATAAACAAATGACAGAAACTTCAGTGCAGTATTGCTTACAATTGCGCACATGTAATGCCAGGTAATTCGAAGTCGCAACTCCGCGAGTGGAGTTTTTGCTCCGATTTGCCTGGAAATGTTTGCAATTTTTTATAGAGCGCCGCAAATTCTGGCCATGCCCCGTTGGCAAACAACAATGACTCGTCGGGGGCTGAAGTACGTTGTCAAGCGCCATTTTCCGCTTGCAAAATGATTTGATGGCAGCGGCGCTTCCGCCCCAAGTCGTCCTCGTCTTGGCCGTTTCCGGCTCGGGATTCAAGGCGAACCGAACCCACCATCTCACCATCGCCACCCCGTAATCCACTTCCCTGGCCGGCAGCTCGTTCCGCGCCAGTTGCGCTGCATGCCATAATCTTTCATATTGTGCGGCTGCCATGTCAGTTTTTGCATTATGTATCCCGGAGTTAGGAGGACGGGGCATTATCAATTTGTGCGCTCCAACTTTGTATTTAACTTTTGGCTTTCCACTTTCTTGGCCATCAAGTGGCCTCCGGCTCCATGTCCCCACCTGGCTGCTGGACTCCCCGCCGCCCGAGGACCGCACCCATTTTAATTTGAACTGTCAAAGCCGTGCGTCGAAATCATAAATTTTATTAAGCGCAGCCGAGCGGCCATTTTGGATACGGACGCCCAGTCCCAGCTCCTAGGTATCTGTATCTGTAGCCCCATCCGGCCCCGCTCATTTCATCTATTAGCCGCACTGCACGGTTTAATAAAAAAGTTTCGGCGTCGCTTAAGTGGGTTGGACGAAGGGCGCCGAGGTTGCGGTCAATACACAAGTATGCATGGTGGATATACGATCCGGAAATTCCGGAGGTGAGTGTGTCCTGCGCCCTGTGGCCTGACTTTCTGTAAACTTTTTTAATGCAGCCTTTCCGGGCGAGGGGCGGGGCGTGGGCGGGGAAGGGCTGTGTCCTGGAAGTTCGGCTGCCTTCTAATAGAGTCGTAATAACTTCATCATTATTGACGCATAAAACAAAATATATTTATGCCCGCTTTCGCTTTCTCTTTCGCTTTAATGCAATACAAAAGACAGCGGCAATATAAATGCTTTTATGTGCGTGCGGGCCCAGCCACGCCCCCTGGCCGGAGTGGGCGGGCAGGGTACGCATTTTATGGAATATTTTTGGAGAATTTCGTTGCTTTTTGTATTCCTTTGCGCATTTAATGAACTATGATGAGGGTCGCCCGGCCCTTTCCCAGTTGCCATGGCATCGAAATCAGCACCCTTTTCGATTTTATTGAACTTTTTTTATTAACTTTCGCATCGCTCGCAATCTATTGTCCCTTTTGCGAGAGCGAAGCAGCTCCTCGGCTCGTCCTAATGATAATTTCCCAGGATTTGATGGCAGCCCAAAATGTTTGTAATTGCGCGGAGCAGTGGAGGCATTGTGGCCTTTATTTATGCACATTTGCGGAGCGCACAATGGCGCCACGCCCCGCACGCCCAAGTACACGTATTACTATGCCGGAGCATAAATTTCCAGGTGCGAATGCCAAGCGAGCGGGCAAAACGAAACAAAAGCCCCAACAAGCCAAACTTAACTAACTGTGAAATTTCTTATTGTGATTGCGTTTGTCACTGCGTTAGTTTACAACTCTGCACAGGTGTCCTTGTGCCCCGGCAAGGAGCACTCCTGCACACCTGCCCATCCAGCCGCCCACTCACATGACAAGCGCCGCCTGCCACAACTTTCAATGGAATTTCAAAGACATTGACTGCACATCTCCAAGTTATGAAAATCTGTGCGGGAATTCTCTTAGCTAAAGCGCATTGAACTGTGCAAATTGCCAGCAATTTAATTTTTCTCGCTCTCCGTCGGAAGCAGCTAGCTGCATCCCGTAACCCGTAACCCGTAACCCCCAATCCCGCAGCCCGTAAGCCGTAACCCGTGTTCCGTACTCCGTTCCGTGCCACATCCCAGTGGCCCACCTCTCACGCAGTTGCCCCGCGGGAGGTTGCGAAAACTTTGCGTAATACCAAAAAGTGCTGGCAGCACATTTCGAGTGCAAACTTTATATTAGAGTTGAAGTGCCACACACACGCACACGCACACACGCGCACACTCGATTGCATACACACCGACTACCGACTACGGCAAGTAAGTAGAAAAGTGGCAAAAGTGCAAGTACGTGGCTTGGCCGGGCTCGAAGTGGCCAAGAACCCCTCGCAGAAGCAGCGACGCGCCCTTTCGCGACCCTCGCGTTATTTATGAGTTGCGTATGCTATAACGAACTGCAGCGGGGCAGGCACACTGAGAGAAATCGGATCGAAAGGGAACTTACACCTAGAGAAGTGCCTAAGATATCAATTGGTATTAGTTTGCTGCAACGCAGGAGTATTAGCTTAAGTCTGACTGGAACTGCGATGGAATATAGAATATAGATAGATATATAGCATCCTTGGAGTGAATGTACAGCGATATTTCGCCAAGTGCAGCGGGGCAAAGGCAGCACACAAAAGCGCAGCAGCACAAAGCAATGCGCCAATATGACAACGACAACTGCGAGAAGCTGCTGGCTGAAAAGTCCTGCAGGACCCACTGGTCGCAATTACAGAGCACAAGTCATCGACTTGCGCAAAGTTCAGCCAACTTATGATACCAGCCCAGCTCATTCCTTAGCCATTTCCACTCGCTTTTCCATTTCTTTTCTTCGCTCTATTTTTTGCACTTTTTTCCTGCATACTTTCCGGTAATTCGAAAATATTGCGAATTTCCCCCGGCTGCATTTCACTCGCGCGAATCGCAGGTAGTTTCTGGAGTTGTCACGGAAACTGCCACCCGGCGACACCAGCCCACATGCAAGCCACTAACCACCTGGCGATGAGCAGCTGGTGGAGCGACGAAGTCGCCTTGGCACCTGCTGCCGGCAGTCCAACGTCCAACGTCCAACCCTTTGGGCCAATCCTTTGGCACGCCACCTTGCGTTTCAAAGGAATTAATGCACGTTAAGCCATTTGCGCCCAGCACCATTACCTTATTGCCCTGTCGTTTACCATGTGGACACAAAACATGTTTATAAAGCACCACTCTATATGAGAGCAGGCGATGAATGCGATGTCGTTTTAAAATAAATCAAATTAAAATAAGCTCGTGTCACATTATTTCGTGTTGACTGCGCCCAATAAAAGATACACAGTGATTACAGATACATGGTCTTTAATTGTATCAATTTTAACATTGTTACTGATGAACTTGTGCTAGTGCATAATCACTTTAAATGCCGCTTTGTTCCATGTGACGATTTTATTCCCAGCGTTCGTGTTCCTTTGCGTTCCGCGATTTGGTTGCGAAACGTGCGTTGTGCACTTAATTGCATAATTTCAGATTTATTTTAATGCAACTGCCACTGGCGCTGCAGTTGCCCCTAAACCCATTCACAAAAACCCCTGTCATCGTCTATTGGCCGCTGGCTGTTCCTTAATGGGCGGCAAAACACACCGCGAGCTACTTACAATAAAAATAAAAATGAATTTGCGAATTGCGCGCATTTAATGAGATTCACATGTGCGTTTTTAATTAATAACAAAGCACGAACGCCCACACTTCGCCACTTTGGAGCATAGAACCCATATCCGATGCTGCATATCCGCGAGCCAGTGGAAAACGGCGTTGGTTTATTAAAATAATTTCCGCAGGTGATGTTGCAGTGAATTTGCATTGTATGTGGGCATTGGGAATGCCCGTCGGAAGCCAAATATTTCTCCACTAATGCCGACCGCTGTGTTCGCTGGCCAATATTGGATTACTCGGGCTAATTAGGCCTCCACTGAATTTCCAATATCGGTTAATTCTATTTGACCGGGCCGTGGCAGGGCATTTTCCTAATTTTTAGCACCCCGCAGCGGCAGCGAAAATCAAAACAAATTTAATCATGTTAATATAATTACTAAAATTAAGCCATAATCAACACACGCACACTGGGGAGCACAGCAAGCGGCAAGCACCTGCCAGCCAAAGTGCCAAAGTGCCAAATGGCAAACAACAAGCGGCAGATGCTCCTGCGAAGGGGTTGGGGGCGGGGCAACGAGGTACATAACACCAAAACGACCCAAATTATTTTTAATTCCCCGCAGGATAAGCGCGCCTGCGACTCCAGGGGCCTTGCCAACTGGCTTGCCTTGGCTGCAATTTATCCTGCGTGCTGCGCATATTAACGAAATGATTATGGAATTCATAATTACGCACACACCATGTTGGTCCCCGTGTGTATTGTAAAATGCGTCAACACATTGCCAGCCAGCCAAACGGCAGGAGTCGAGGTCGTCAGACAATGACGGTCCTTGGCCGGCCCACATGGCGCATACGCAATTTCCGCTGCTCAAATATTTGACGCATACAGCATGCTATACATAGCATATACAGCATACAGCATACAGCATGTAGCATGTAGCATGTAGCACATAGCGCGTGATTAAATTAAATGCCGTGCGAGTTCGAATCGGAACAGCCAGGCGACACAACTAATTAAAAACGCCCAGCATTGCGACGTGTCCGGGACCACGAAAGGAATTCGTTGTGCCCCAAATGCGATGCCAAATCGGGGTCATCGGCCACTGGACTAGTGGCCAAATATGCCTGTGTGCGCGTAATGAACTGCTCCGGCCGCATAATGCGATTATTGTCCTTGGCATCTCGCACTCCCACTGCCCTGCTGCCCGGGACAATTCAATAAATTGCAATACCAAGCTGCTAGCCCGCCCCCAGGGCATTTAGATGCCAAATCAAATGCACTTAACTAAACTAAATGCGGCCGCAGCTCTCGATTTGCTTGCGCCCGAAAGTAGGCAACGAATTGCGCACAGCATAAATTTCGCTTGAGTGGCGCTGGGAAATTGTTAAAAGGGACCCGAAAACGATTTTCCCTGCCAAACTGAAAACTTTTTTAAGTTAATTGAAATTCAACCCGTCTGGGCACGGGCCACTCACCGGATGCACAGATACCTCCAGCCCCGGAAAAAGGTTGCGACTTTAGTTTTCGTTTGATCCGAGCTGGGATGGCCGCTGCCCATTCCAGCCAGGATATTTATGTCCGTGCGTAGGCCTTGAAGGGCAGAGACCGATTCCAAGGCGGAGGCGAATGGGAATGGACTTGTTGAATGGCCCACGAATATGTATCGGGCTTCAGTTTAGTCAGTGCCTGGCAATGTGCTTAAGTCTCATTTATTTTTCATGGGCCGGCCTATAAAAATTGTAATTTCATTACCACCGACAGGCGGCTGCCACTTGGGGTGGCAAGTGCAAAATTGAAACACACTTGAAAAATGAAGGTGCCCGGCAACCAAACGAACACCAAAGGTGCCTCTGCTCGGTGTCTGCCTCCGACTGTGGCCTTTTTATGAATTTTTAAAAATGTTGCTGTTTTGGCGGCTGCCGACGCTGATTTCGCAGTCATGGGCAGTCCTGTGGCCACAGGACCCAAATGCCCGGCCACTTGTTAGCCATTTTACCTTCGCCACATGCGAGCTGGTGGGTGGGTGAGTATGTGGCCAAGGTACTTAACTTAAATGGCAGATACACTCCCTGCCAAGCCAGTCGACATCAATTTAAATTGAATTTTCACTTACCCGAGTGCGGGCTTGAGCATGAGGGTCCCTGGACTTGGTATGCAGCCCAGACACCCGGCAATTTACGTCCTGAATTAGTCTAATGTAAAATTTAAACCTTAACTTGGGCACTTCCTTCACCGCTTCGGTTGCTCATCTGCCGTGCCGTTTTTTCCCACTCGCTGGCCAGCGAGTTCATAATTGATTAGGCCCGGCATTTAATTAGCAGCGAATATTTCTATGCCATTGCGGCTTGGCTTTTGAGCACAGTCATAATGCTTTGATGGCGCCTCCCGCGTCCCGCTTCAATGTCACCAATTATGCTAATTAAAGGTGCCGGCGGAAAACTCGAGCCCCGAGCTCAACAAGGCGCGCAAAATGTCTCCGTTTACGAGCCCAGGATTTCGGGGCGGGTCCTGTGGGCTGGGGCTATTTTTAAACGGCAAATTGACGGACCGAAAGGGCCAGGGCTTAAAAAAGGGCTAACTAACTGGGCGGGGTCGGCTCAATTGACAGCCGGAGTCGTAATTATCAAAATATGTAGAAAATGGCTGGCTGAATGGCAGATCCTGGGCAGATCCCGCTTCTGGGCCTCCTGCCTGCTGCCTGCTGCCTTCTGGAATTGACAAATTAACATAAGAATGGTTGGCCAAGTGAGCAGCTGAGGAAAGGAAGGAAGGATAACGCTCACGGCAGGAAGGCGGGCCAAATCCCAATTTGCCGTATATCTTAAGCCGGCGAGCGGTAACGAACCTGTTGATGAATCAAGCTCGAAATTCAAATTTAAGACTCGGCAGGGGCGTGTCCTTGCACAATGTCTGCGTCAGCTTAACGCTGGCTGCACTAATTCAATTAAATATTTGTCTTTGTAGTTTTTGTCGCTGGCTAGATGGGGCTGCCAAGGCGGAGGAAATATGATGAGGACCAGGACCAGGAACAGGCCCAAACTCAACACCCGAAAGACAAAGAGAAAGCCAAGGCAGCCGGCTGCCTTCTGCCTTCTGCCGGCTAAGGATAAACAGCACGCCCATCGCCAGGATAATGCAAATATTGTCGAGAGCGCGCAGCTTTCACTCAAAAAGTGAGAGCAGCCTGGCGGCTGAGGGAACGGATGGAATGAATTTATTGCTTTTGGGAATTTTCCACTTGATGGCACTTAATGCGATTTAGTATTTAAATGAAGAAGGAGATGGCACTGGAGTTGTGGCACAACAAAGACGATAAACCCATTCGGGCGCATTAAATTAATCCGGGCAAAGGCATCGCCAGCATCTCAAACGACTTAATATGGGGCCATGCTAATCCGGATACCGAATTTGCATGCATTCGATTGGTGTATCTATTCTCGGCGAACAGCGATGATTTCCGCCGGCGCGGATAGTTTTTGCTGATTGAAAATCACATCGGTCACACACGAATGCAACGATAGCAACTGACAGGGCAATCTAAAATGTTTTGCTGGCTGCACAAGGGCCAAAACGGGTGAAATGGGTGAAATGCCATGGGCTTCACATTCAGTGTCCATTTCCATGGGCACTTCAATTTTAATTTCTATTTCAGTTTCAGTTTCGATGCGAACGCAAGCTGCGATATCCCGCGCTGATTTAGTGTAAATAGAGGCGTATTGGCGACTGTTTTTTGCAGTGATTTTTATTTCGTTATCGTATCGGATAGTGTAGCATGACAATATGTTAGTTGAATAAATAAATAAATAATTGGTGTGTCGTAAAAAGTGTAAAGTGCATAAATCTAGTTGCCAGGCGGGAGGCAATGTCCTAATTAGGTGTGGAATATGCGTATAAATATTTTTATAAACGGTAACTGTTCTATTTGGTTAACGAAAATAAGCCAAGCAGCCAATTGGCCGTTGCATAATTCAATTAAAGCGCCTGCATTAATGCTAATGCAAATAGCTGCAAAACTAATTGACTTTCCATAATTTCACCGCTCGGCTGGGCCAGCGAATAAATATTAAAATTAACTTAAACTCGCTACCCGTCACATAAACGAAACTAGAGAAAATTATGCACGAATTATGCTAATTGCGTATAATCAAAATAAGTTGAAACGAAATACGTCTAAATTGAACCGCCACCCGGTAAAGAATAAATAATTGATAAAGTTATGAGATATAAAGTTAGCATACTCGGACGAGGTCGAAAGATTTTTAACTTTTTTAGCGGCGAAGAGAAAAAACTTTCGAGGAAACCTACGGCTAATCGAGCCCTAATCGCCTTAACACTACTATTTAACATTTGTTCGCTTATTAAGTTGTTCATAGAACTTACTTTTGATATATCATAGATATATGGTTCCTAAAATTACCTCGACACCTTCATGCTGCCAGCGCAGGATGCTCAAGTCAGCTTAGTCCTGCAATTGTGACTGTTCGCCTCGAGTGCTCCGGACACTGCGGCCTTCTGGCCAATTTCGCCTCGGACTACTAATGGCGGCCCAGCTCCAGGATGCACTCCAGTCACCGGACGTCCCACTGGTGAGCCATTTTCCTTCGCGTGGACAGGCAGCAGTTGAATAAAGATGTCGCCGGTAAGTCAAACATGCGCAAGTGCAGCCGAATGACCAGCTGCAGTGCGGTATCAGAGTTAGATCTACGATCGATTGCGGTGAAACTGGGGGTCACTTAAAACCCGGCCACGGCGAACTTACCTTCGCCAGTGGACGCGGCTTTTAGCTTAGTCTAGGGCCAAACTTAATCGATGCACGAACTTACCTTCGTGCCTAACAAGATTGCGAGTGGTTATGTACAAGGACTAAAACTAATGCTCGCTAGGCCCACAAGGCTAGTCGAGAATAGTCAGCGGATCGGATCTGGGATCTTGGATCTTGAATCAGGTGGGTCGGTCGGGTGTGCCGCTTACAACTAGCAATAAATAACTGGCCTGCAACCTGGGCTACTGGTTGTAGGGATGGCAGAACTGGTAGACCAGCCGCTGTGACCGCTCCGTCTTCTTCATGATTCCCTTCTTGTAGTACTGCCGAATGGAGCGGGACAGCTTATCGTAGTTCATCGCCGGTCGGTTCTTGCGGCGACCCCACAGCTTGGCCACCCTCACCGAGTCCTCGATCTTGAAGATGCCCTTGCTGCGGTCGATCCACCGGATGGCCGTGCCGTTCACCTGGGGCGAGGCCAGCAGCTCCTTGAGGAACTGCCACAGGTGGATGTGGGAGCCTCCGCCGCCGGTCCGCCCACCATTCGGTCGTTTTACTGTGGCCGTACCGCCGTTGGAAGCGGTGGTAGCGGGCGGTGAAGTGGAGCTGCCGTTCAGTGGTGCCACTGGTGCATCTGCTTCCATATCGTCATCATCTATAGAGAAATATATACGAGTTAGTCAAATTCCCAAGATCAAAGTCTATGCAAGTATTCTTCTAGCCATCGAACTCACCCTCGCTGTCCTCGTTGTAGTCCAGGTCCAAATTGGGCATCGCATAGCTGGCTGGCCAGAGATCAGTGCTCGCAGGCGGCTGGGAATGCTGCTGATGAGCGGGCTGGTCGGCGTAGGCCATCTTCCAAATCTCCAACTGGGCGTGCAGCGTGCTGCCGCTCTGCAAAGGAAAGCCGAAAGTGAGACATTTCGAATGGGAACAAAGCCTTAATCCTTGGCCATAGGATGGATCGCAATCTAGACGGCATATCAATTGGAAATTCTTGGGCTATTCAAGTGCATAAATTATGTGCCGTCTCCATGGTGCAAAAGCTGCACTGACAGCAGC
This sequence comes from Drosophila erecta, assembly GCF_003286155.1. Classification (NCBI taxonomy): domain Eukaryota; kingdom Metazoa; phylum Arthropoda; class Insecta; order Diptera; family Drosophilidae; genus Drosophila; species Drosophila erecta. The sequence continues at coordinate 4,619,803 of NW_020825194.1, forward strand.
AGCAGAAGTGCTGCTGCTCCAACTATGTAGTGGTAGCCACAACCAGAGACAACGGCGACGACTTACTTTCACCTTGCAATGTCGTTGCTGGTCGTTGGCTCAGTTCGAGTGCTGCCACTCCTCCGCCCCCCTCCCGCACACAGTCAGTCAACTGAGCCGCGACGGTGGCTCGTAATCATCCGTCCAAGTGCTGCAGTTTCACCAAACAACCTTCACACATTCTTTCACCTTTACAGCCATGACCACGGTTACTAATTTTGTTTCTTTGGCGACAGCCTGCTCTCCGATTTCGTTGTCGTGCACGTTCGTCGCCTAAGTCTTTTGTTTTCTGCCTTTCTGCCTTTCTCACTGCACTCTCTGCGTTCGCCCGAGCGAAGGCAGCAGCAAAAGCAAAAGCAGCAGCTAACGAGCCTAGGCGCATGTAATCATTGATATATTTTTGGCAAAACTCTCGACGAGCCGAGAGCACATGCTCGCTGGATGGTAATGGGAATGGGTTGTGGATGTGGATGTGGATGTGGATGTGGATGTGGAGTAGTTTAGATGGATGGCCAACCGCAGCTCTGCCTAATTGCTGGCAACAGGTTTCAAGTTTTTGAATTTGAGGACCGAGCTCCGAGCTCTGGCTCTTAGGTTTTGCGTTTTGCTTTCTGATTTCTGATACCGAATGGGCCTGTAAGCCGCTCTGGCTGGCAGCCATGACGTCAACGCCAGTTACGAAACTTGTTTCGTTTTAGTTTTCGTATCGTATCGTAGCGTTTCGTTTTGTTTTGCTCTTCGTTGGCTTTGTTGTTTATTTGTTAGCCATTTCCATTCCATTTCGACCGTACGCGAAATTCAATTCAATCGCATTGATTGGGCCTCTCCGCATATTGGCTCTTTGCTATTGGCATTTGCATTGTGTTATTGTTTTATATGCCATGGGCTATTGGCCCGTTGCTTTGTGCTGATCGATTTTGTAATTTGCCCAACTATTTTGGCACTCGCCCAGTTAAGTCATACGTGTGATTTTGAGTCACACTTCTTATGGCCTGCCTATTTCCACATAATTCCTAATCAGGGGTGTCATTGTAACTTCTTTATGGTTTTCTTGGAATTTTTAAAATGTCATTGCCCACCTAACATGTGCAGAAGCGTCTAAATGTGTCATCTTTTTCAATATTGACAAAGTGACTTGTTTAATATAAAATTAATTGTATCATTAAATAGACACTTAAAATTTGCATTTACGTATTTCTGCGGTTCGACAATTTAAAACCCGTTGTTTAAATTTAGCATTTAAAACTGCCAAATGTACTTTCATTAACAAAACGGCGTATAATTTGTGATCTATCTAGTGGCTCCCATTAAAACAAACCAGTTCACGCATTATCCATATCTTTAAGACTAAAATCCCCAATAATTGGTATACAGGTAAGCCACAACCTCAAGCCTCTGAACAACTCGGTAGAAACAAGGAAATGTTTACAGATGGAATTCCAAGACTTCTGCAAGTCAGCAGGAAAACCCTAGAGATTTCTGTGACACCTCTTCCATAAAAACTGTGATTGACTTGCAGACTCACCTCTGGTAGTCGACGCACGAATTCCTCCTCGCTGAGTAATGCCAGTGCGGCTCCGTTTTCGCAGAAGTGCAGCTCCAAGTCGGCAACCGGCGGCAATCTGAACTGGGCCAAGGTGGATCGGAGCCATGCGTGCACCTGGGCGGGCGACCAGCCATTGGGATCTGCAGGAACCCTTCAGGTTATAGTATACTATGCAAAGAACTCAGGGTACTGCCCACTCACCCTGCGATATCTGCAGCTCCGCGCAGATGGCGTCCGCCTCTCGCTTGGCATGTTCCAGGGCCAGTGAAATGACGGGCTCAATGTCGCCGCGCACCGCGGCCAAGCCACCGATGAAGGATTCCAGAGCCAGGGGCTTCAGGTTGTGGCGCTTCTGGAAGCTCGTGTCCTCGAGGCACTCCCGCAGCAGCTGGTGGTCGGGCTTGGTGTCCTGCAGACTCTGTTGGCTTTGTAGGCTCTGCTGCTGGAGCAGAGAGTTCAGATCGATGAGGCTCTCGATGTCCGCATCCAAGGGCTCGGCCTTGATGCTCTCCCCGCAGGACGACCTGGGCGATGGCGTCTCGCAGTTGGACTCCGGCGGAGAGGGTGGCAGGATGTGCAGCTCCTGCTTGATGCTAACCGCCTCCAGGGAGGGGGATGGGCTGTTTAGACTGTCGTAGCTGCCGCCAAATCGCCCAAGCCCGTAGGCCGCGAACTCCGACTGCAGCGGACTGGATTGCGGAGAGGGGTAGGCACTGTGCGGGTAGGCGGGCGGTGGGATCAGCTGGTGCTGCTGGCTGGAGGGGATGGTATAGGGCGCGGTGGGCTGCTGTTGGAGCTGCTGCTGGCTGTCCCAGGCGCACTCGACCTTGATCTGGGGCGCGTTGTACTGGAAGACTGTGGTGGGAATGGGTGCGGACTCCTGCGGCAGCAGCGACAGGTCGAAGTTGTCTGCATAGGATGAGTACTGATCCGGCGGCGTCTGGGCCTGGAACTGATGTGGCTTCAGCTGCGGACTGAGCGGCATCTGCAGAGATGGAAAGAAAGTAGTGCCCAAGGTAAATACACAGTAACGAAATACGTAAATGATGTCATTTCTATTGAAATACATATTGAAAATATCTCTATCTTCCCACAACTTTGGTGTAAAATGTTAGCATTAATAAAAAAAGGCGCTAATAATTTCCCTATCTTAAGCTTACAAAGTTAGGCTCTTTCCATCTATTTTCCCTCAGTGCAGGAACAAGAACTAGAATTGCCCGAAAAAATAGGGCCAGGCTGCTAATTGAAAATCAAAACACTGCTGGCGCCATTTTGCCGGGAATTCACTAATTATCCGACGATCTGAGCTGTGGAATTGCGGCCACCTGTCTTAATTATCACGCCCATGAAAGTTAATTAGTTTTATTTCGTAGATACCATCTGAATCTTTGCGTATGTGCGACCGCCTTTCTAATTCGTACTCGCAGCACCTACCTGACAAGGTATGGAAATTTTCGGTTGTGATTCGGTACTGATTCGATGCTGATTCGATTCTGATTGAGCTGATTGCTGGTGAGTTTGGGACTGAGCTTAACCTTAGTTATCCACCGATGGCGGCGGCACTGGAAGCGAAGCCGACGAGACCAGAGCAGGAGGCGTACTAAGCTCGCAGTGGCATTGATTTTCTCATTTATCAAGTTGTGATTTGCGACTAGTGACGCCACAGAAGGCAGCTGCGAGGAGCAGAAAAAACCCAGAGCCCCTGGACGAGGGGGTGTGTACTTTTTCGAGCGGCCAAACAATGACTAGATCGGAATCAAAGCGTTCTCCCAGCTCTGGGCTTCACAAACCGTCTAGGCTAGCAATTTATTTGCCTTTTTCAGCTTTTCAGCTTTTCAGTTTTATTTACTTATTCGCACGGCAGCGTCATAAAAGAAGGCAATGTTAATGCGGCCCGAATGCGCTGCCAATTTCAAGCCGCGAGAAACTGGTTTGCCATTAAGCAATGCAGCCAGCTTTCTGGCGGCCCAAGGGAGGCGGGGCCTATGGGCAATATGGCTATGCGCTGTGCGCTTATTATTATAAACAACAGCTCATACTGGATTTTCCGAGTAGTGCTTTTAGCTATCTGATAGCGGGGGGAGCGGTGGGCAGCATTATTATTGGCAGCGCTTGACGACGCCATAATTCTAACTAGTCACGATGTTATTACAATTTCAGTGTTTTAATTGTTCGACAACGGGGCGTATGAGTGATTTCTGTTCGCTTTTCTCGCCTGCCCGCTAATTGCCAGCACAAACATTTCGATTTCGCCGCAACACTCGGTGATTACCTTGCGTAATCTGCATATTATTAGAGCGATATCCCAGCCGTGTACTTCACCCGAGTCCGAGCTGGGTTTGAAGTCAAATAGAATCGGCGTACCAAGGAAAACTTAGGACATGATTCAGCAGCTGCAGTCAATGACTCAGTCGAATGGCCATAAAGAAAATGGTGATTGCCGGGCAAAAACTGCATAATAAATTGAGCTGCTGCGGGCCATTTATGGACCATTAAGGACCAGACAGCCTGCAAAAATGTCAACTAGTTATTACACTCCGCTTCCAAATGTGATCGAAAATATAAGCCAAGCTCACATTACATTTTACGGCCATTAACTGACCACCCTCATAAATTTTCAAAAAGAAAAAACTCGGTCTTGAACTGAATAGTCGGGGGAAAGACTCTCCAAATAGTTAATGCAAAGTAATGCTAATAAATATTCCCACATTGGGGGGCCAATAAAAGCGGTCAGCATTTGCATATTTTCTACTCAGACTTTGATTTATTCGCTGTGTCATATTCTCCTACCCTTAGACAAACCCACATCCTCGCAGCTGGGCGAATTAGATCACTCGGGTTATTCCAGTATATGGATTTCCTGCTGCTGCGCTCCGAAACAACAAAGACCTCGGCGATCTGAATCATGTGGTGTACTCGTAAATTTTAATTAAATCTCGTTCTACAAAAACCGTGAAAACAAGCTCAGAACTCAGAACTCAGAACTGGGAACTCAGAACTGAGAACGGAGAACTCAGCGATTCTGACAGAATCGGAGTTCCCAGTGCCGCAGAGAAAGATGCGGACAAAAGGCTTTTTGTGGCCAAACGCTTTTGCCCGGTAATATTTCATTGGCGTGTCGGACATGGGGCGGCTGTCAATAGAGGCTTTTGTTTTGGACGAGGCTGGAGGGGATCGGGCCGAGAATATCTCGGAATCGCGGCAATATACGCTGCCACATTGATATGTTACCAGCGAGTTACCATTGGCACCCGCACCCATCTACGTCACAAGATTGTTGATTTCGGCTTGTTTTTCGCTTGTTATCGATCACCGAGCGCTGGGTGTCAAAGGCGGGACATGGAAACAATGGGCCGGCAGCAATTAGGATTTGGATCGGCACTGCCAAGTGGCTGTCAGGTGCGGGATTGTATTTTTAGAAAAACCACAGCGCCATTATAGACACATTTAGCCGGCAATTCTATTTTTAAAGCCATCCACAAAGGCACCAAATTGATACGACTTGGAGTGTGGGTGTCGTATCGCATTGTATAGTTCAGTGCGGTGTTGTTGTGAAAGGGAAATATGTTAAGTTCGGGACTTTCCACCTGTCCGCGAACAGGATACATTAGTACTCAGTACTCGACTCAATTCGATTCGATGAAAACTCCAATCGAGGAACACGAACAATGACTAATGCAGCTTAATCGGATATTCAGAGCCGAGGGTCAGGAACTCACATGTCGAATGACACGCACCGACACCAGCAAAAATTGAATTCCAATTAAATTATGGCAATTCGGGCATTTGAGCATTCGAGCATTGGAGCATCAGAAATGCCATAACTTCAAAGCTGACTCATTTCAAACGGGCAGACAGGCCGACGAGCAAATAAATCGAATATGCCGAATTTACTAAAATTCCAGCAGGCTGATAAAAATTCATTTTCCAGCATAAACAAAAGAAAACGCCCGAATGGCCGGCCAAACAAAAGACAAAACAAAATCAAATCGGTGCACAGCCATCGATGGCGATGTGGAAATCCGAACTCAAAAATCAGAAATCAGAAATCTGGAATCAAAGATATGAAGACCATGTGGAAGGCAAACATTTTGAGGCGCTGTCAAAGGCAGTGCCAGATTTGATTTCCCTTTTAGGGCCAGCAAATTGAAAAACCCTTAGCCGAATTAGCAACAATAATATTTGAGCAATGTGCCGGGGAGAGCGAGTAATAAATTGAAAATACACATCCGAAATCTGGCCGAGGCCACAAAAAAGTAATAGAAAAACAAGTTTTATGATTTTTGTGGCCAACCCAAGCCCAGACTCAAAGTCAAACAGAATCAAATTCATTAGAACAAGTCGAAGCCACTGTCAAGAATGTGGCATATTTATTTGTGTGCGCTTGTGCTGGCTTTGCCTAATAATAAAATCAAGTTTACGTTTTAAGACAAAAACGACAAAAGCATTATTAAAAGCTGCGATCAGATAGCACTCTGCCAGCTTATTGTCGTACCCGCCTTTTAAGCCGTACAGCCCCACAATAAATGGAACGAATGGAAATGGCTGGCTGGCCAACGCCTAAGGCGAACTCACGACCGATCTATATAAAATTTCAAGTACCAGTATAAAACCATTTAAACAGATCTTACACGGGGCGCGCCCAGGCCCATAGACAAAGGAGACCTTGGTGGCCCCAGAAGCGCACTCAGAATCGGCGGCATATGTATCTGTATCTGAATCCGAATCGGTATCGGTATCGCAGTCAGACAAAAGGTTGGAGTGAAGGGTACCACGTTCTTAGCGTGGCCAGCAACAAAATGAAAGAGCACAGAACAGTAATAATAATGTAATCAGTTGCAAGTGCAGCTTTGGAGGCCTTGAGTGCTGACATGCAGCTGAGTTATGACCAGGTGATATTTAAATTAATTTATATGTATCTTTGAACTAAATAAACAAACTATGCTAATGCCGCACGGTCCTAGCCTCAGGTGTTCACTTGCCTTTCAGCTCTCAGTCGGCGACAATTGTCAGGTAATCTGTTCTAATCGCATTATGGCAATGTAGCTGGCAAAAGCCAAGCCGAGCCAGTCTGACCCCGAACTCCGCACTACCCTTTCCCGCAGCCGACCCCGTGAGCAATCGCAAACTGTTTGCCTAATGAATGTTCGCTTTATTCGCGCTTCGGGATCGGATACACCACACCATACACCATACACCATACCAATCCCATGGGTGGTGGGCAAAGGGGGTTATGTTGAAGTGCGCTGTCAACAGCATAGGCAGCACATACACATGGATACAAAGACGGAGATACCCGGGCAATCTACCATATACCATCTACCATCTACCAGCTCTCGGATGCGTGGGTTAAGCTGTCAAAGAGACAAGACTTATTCTGCTTATTTTTACATCGCCCGACTGGCTGGCTGCCTTCTGTTTGTCTCACTCATTATTCTGTATCTTTGTCCCTGTATCTCTGGCTTTTTGTCCCCCTATCTGTGTGAGTTTGCAGTTTGGTGCTGGTTTCAGCCACTTCGTGACGGGGCACAAACGCCGCTGCAGCTTGCCATTCTTCGCTATTTGCATTGCATTTAATTGTCGACATTTCATGCTAGATAAATGGCTGCCAGCAAGGTTAATAAATATCTCAAATGGGTGCAACATTTCAATTATGCTGCATTCTTTGCAGCCTGCTTAATATGCCAAGTGGCTGGCAACTGTAACGACCCACAATGTTCCGGCTTGTCGGCTTGTCGTCTTGTCGGCCTGGGAAACCCAGCAACTAACCAGCTACCAAATTAATTAAAGCTCCCACATCGACGGCAGGAGTGAAAGATCTCCACCTCTCAGTATGCCGCACATTAACCCGCCCGATAACTACTTGGACACTCTTCTGATGGACAATCCAGACACCCACACCCACACCCACCACACAAGTGGCACTTGCGAGCCATCCAGTCCAGGCTGGGAGAGTGGACTCTTGGCCCATCCCACACCCACATTCTGGGCAGGAATGCGCTCATGTCTAGGCACTGAACCCTGCAAATCCAATCCCTTCTGCACTCATTATGCGCTGCACGCACTGACAATTATTCCGTATAAAAGACGTTGCGAAGCCAACTCATTTCAATTTGCATAAAAGCCAGGCGAGATTCAATGCTGAAGCCGCAAGACAAGAGCCGCAACCACAGGCTGCCGTGGCAATATTTTAGTAATACACTGCAAAAATATGCGGAGTGTGCAAGAAAAGTATTGCATTATTGCGTCGGGGTTTCGCAGGACAAACTACAAACGAGTGAAATGAGGCGGCTAAAATGCTGATAGAATTTTCATGCGGTACGTGAAAAACTAATTTCGCTGAGTGCATGTGCCACAACAATGGCCAAGTTGGGAGCCACACCCAAAAAGTGATTATTATTGTATAATCGGTTTGATTGATAACCAGTCGTTCTGGACAGGATGGAATAGGATTGGATAGGTTGGATAGGTTGGATATGTTGGCCATGGCCCTTGACTGGGCGAACTTACAAATGCCACTCTCGATGGATTCTCGATGGAAAGGCCTGGTGCTGAGGGAAAGAAAACCTGACAAGTTGAAGTATTTATGTCATGTCGAGTTTTCCTCAACTCGTCTCGTCTCGTCTCGTCTCGACGCGGCTTAGTGTGGCTGAGCTGCGAAAGCGGCTTGCATTTATAATTGTTGGCAGCAGTATTTATTTTATTATGTCCATAAATATAATGAGAGACGAGTGTGCCCGCCGCTGGCAGACTGGCAATCTTGTCTTCTGGCCATCTTGCTATCTGGCTATCTCGCTATCTTGCAGTGCATTTCTAAGCGCTGTTCCAAGCCACTTGCTTCTGTGTCAGCGTCAGCGATTGGAAAAGCGCGGAGACACATTTCCATCAAATCAATCAAAAATGGTAAATACAAGTTTTTTCCTCGCCATTTTCCGTATTTTCTTTTATTGCAATGCTGGCAGCAGCAGCAGCAGCAGCAGCGACAAACGTCAAAGACTTGCGTACATAGCCAATGGAGCTTAAGTAGGTCCAACAAAAAGTATCTGCTGGATCGGAATGCACTTTCCGAGTGAAATGCCAGTTCAGGCCGACATGGCAGCTCTTACTCGGCGTTTGTGCTACTGTTTGTTGTCGTGCCATAGTTGACAATCATTTAGAATCACTTCTTGCAAAATGAAAGCATCTTTTGAAAGTTGCTTTCGATGCTGTTGCTGTTATTGTAATTAAAGACAAATGCGAAAATGTAACTGGCTGACTTAGTGGGTATACTGTACACTGGGTACTGGGGCTACTCTCACCCAGTGACACGCATTCGCGTCAGCACTCGCATTCGCGGGATGCCAAGTGCAAGATGCGGACCGAAAGATACTTTTGCCGCCTACACGAAATGCGCTGTGTTGGTAATTAAAAGCCGCAGAGGTAGCTTTTCTGCCACCGAACTGCGCATAATGTGCCGAGCGACAGATACAGATACAGATACTCTATATTCCGACTCAAATGGCCCCCGCTGATAATGGCGGGCGAAAGGTTATCGTCTATCAGCCACTACATACATAGTTCTAAAGCTACAGCTACGGATACAGATACATTATCACGACTTACCTCGCTGGCTGGCATGTACAACATTTTCTCGTACTCCATTTCTGAGTCGCGCGTTAAACAATTATGGTATTTCGCAGATATTTTCTCAGGCTCTAGCTACTGTATCTGTAGCTCCAGCTTCAGCTTCAGCTCTAGCGTATCTCTGTATCTCTCGGCATGCAAAATTCGAATCGTCAAATGCGAAAGTCTCGGGTGCTGCTGGTCAGTGCGCTGTCTCGTTCTCACTCGCGGCCAACCGCTGTGGCCGTCTCTTTCTGGCTCTTTCACTTGTTGCTATTTTGGTTTTGATTTTGAATGTTTAACTAGATTCACTCGGCGTTTTGTTTCACTGCCTCGGCCTTGCTGTTCATAGTGGGAATATTAAATAGTTTCGATAGTTTGTTTCGTTTTATTTCGACTTTTGAGCCAGTTTGTTGCATTCACTGGCTGGCTATTCACTGCATTTCGTTACTAAAATTTCCACTGGCAAACTTGTTGCTCTCTCTCTCGCTCTCTCCCTCTCTCTTGCTCATTCACTGTCTCTGTTTGGCACTGGAGTGTATCGCTCGGTCCGCTGGTCGACCGTTCGCCAAGTCTTCACGCTCGATTCTGCGAGCGGCACGCGCTGCGATCGCTCCGCTTACCTCATGCCCAGAGCTTTTGAGCCGCCAAACTGGTTGGTAAGCTCCTCTTTCTGCCCGGAGCTTTGCCATTCAGCCATCAGCGCAACATCGATGCCAAACAAAGGTCCATCAATTTGCAGATACCCAGATACCCATACCCAGATGCCCAGATACCCACAGAGCCAGATAGCCAGATGAAATTTATTGGCTCGCATAAAGTGACGCAGACAACTGGGGCAACTGCAACCGTGATTGAATGGCCCGCAGCCACGCCCCCAAAGAGATTTCGGGGCAGCCATCCAAACGTCGAAATGCTGGGAATCATTCGATGGCATTATCATTTCCGCTTCCGTTGCAAAAGACGCGAAGACGCCGCCAGCGAAATGTCCTGAGATGTCCTGGCGAAATACAATTTAATTTGGCATTTATATTTCATTGCCAAACGACAATTTTACAGTTTTTGACATTCCATAAGAACGGCGACGCCGCCTGAAGACCAACTTCAATGTTATCCTTTTTCAAAGAGTCCTGCAGCTCATGTAACCTTTGCAAAAGGCAGCGTCCAAATGGGAATATCTGCAAAAACATATTAATTATTTATAATCAATTGTCAAAATGCACAAAAGGTAAATAAAGTGAAATATCGCCTGAAATTGTTGAGAATCAAATGTCATTTGGCATCACTTTCATTTCAACCTGTCATTTAGTCCCTTTAAACACAATAAATTTTTTTAGCAAGCCAAATTAATTTAAATGCTAATTTCGTTTTAATCCCATATAAATGTGTGCTATTGACACATTAGGAGTGGAATAAATAATGCAATGACGAAATCTTTTGATTTATAATAATCGCATTTTTTCAGACTAAGGCTATAAATAAAAGGGCCATTTGAGATTTGATTAACCAGCTTAGCATGCGATTGTACTTACATTATAAATGTTATTTGCGTCCAAATTACACTCCCCTCCCCCTCAAAGGATTAAAATATGCGAGGATTGCTGCATCTACTGTCGTGCCCAAGTGGATCCCTCCAAATGATTTCCACCTGGACAAACGCGCCGTTGTGGGTCATCCGGGCTAAATTGGCTGAGCAGGAAGCGCTGTCGCCTAAAATGAAAGGCATGTCAACAGCAATTGGCACTCAGCAAACCAGACGCAGCTGCTCGGCGGAGGAGCCGGCTCACTGCGGAATCCCGGGTCCCGCCGGTGGCCATCATTATGCCAAACGCCGGCCCCTCCGCGTTTAGCTGCGGACAACGTCCAGCCTTTGGCTCCGGCAAAACTCGCTCTCCTTACACGGAAAATGTTTTCATATCTGTTTACCACAAAGATGTATTTGAGGAAATGGAACCCAACATATGGCTTCAATTTCCCTAAGAGTCTGAATATAAGCATTAACTTATTGCAGAAGCTTCCTAGCTAGATTCAGATATGAAAAGCACCCCGTGCTCCTATATCTGATTTTAATTTCTGTGTACGGCGCGGCGGGATGCCCATCACAGGCACCGCTGCTCCGTGATGGACAGACGGCTCAAAGGAACGGCGTGCTTAATGGTGAGCTGCAACGCCGAGAGCCACGGTGTGGCAGCTCCTGGTGGGGCAGCATTATCCACGTCAGGCAGCCTCAGCCGGATGGATTGGCCGGCAAACGTGCTGAAGTGGCAGGACACGCAAAGGCCACGACAAACAGCTGAATCAGCCCCTGCGGCCGGCAGGAGCGTTCAATGGGGAGCGCCAATGACGCCAACTCCAAGCCGGGAACAGCTCCGCGGGCCACCTGCTTAGATTGGCCGGCTGGGGATAGTCATCGTCGTTTTATTTGCACGGCCAGTGCAGCTGACATATCCAAGACTTGCCCTCAAATGCCAGCGAAAATACAATTCGAATTTGGCATATTAAAGTACGTAAATCCAACTCCTGGTCAAGTGGCGATAAGACTGCCTAATCCGCACACCGAAGCCGCCGCAAAGCATCGTTTAATCAGCCTGGTGCTAGATAAATCAGCTGGAGGTCGGGGAGAGGAGGACGCAGGAGAGCAGGACACAGAGTGTGGCTGAAGGATAACCTGCGGCTGCTGTCTGTCGATTCGAATTAAGTCCGGTCCGAGCCCAGAGAGTTGATTCGATTTGCTGGACATCATGTTGGACTCTTATGAGTGCCGAGAGAGATGCGACCTAATGCGATGCAAGGGGCACAATGTGCATTGCATGGGCTCCATTGGGATCTCACACTGATTGCTCCTAAATCAAAGCAAGGATTAATGCGTTGGTCGAGCGGGAGTGGGTTAGTGGGTTGGTGGCCACTCAACTCCCAGCCAGACATATACAAATAGAGGGCCAGGACCTCACACACACACACGCAGGCACGCACACAAAGGACGGGAGACAAAGTCGAGGCAGGAAGTGGGCTAAAGCAAGCCTCACACATGGGCGGGGCAAAGACGTGAGGTGTGACAGCGCATGCAGCCGGATGGATGGTCAATGAGACACTTCCGGTGTAGGAGGCCACAGCAGCAGCAGCAGCATTGATGTAAATGAAAGCCGTTTCGCTTAAGCCGGGCACAATGGACCGTGCGCACTCCGGAAGCAGTGCATCCACGATGGGATTCGATGGCGGAAGCGGGTTGGAGGATGCCGCATCGGAGGGAAAGGAGAAGGGAAATGGAAATGACGGGCTCCACATCCCCCGTCTCTCGCCGGACGGGATCGTTGAGCAAACTGTTGCACGCCTGTTGGACATTCAAGTAGCAATCCTTTGGGCACTTCTCACCCCAGTGGGCAGTGCAACCAGTCTACCTTTTTTTTTGTATGATCCTGCAGAGCTACAATTTAAATCAGGCTACCTGTTCATTATTTGGACAAAGAAGAGATTCAAAATACAAAATACAATCAGCTACAAAGGCAGAACAAACAAGATGGAATGCTATAGTCGAGTTCCCCGACTATCAGATACCCATTTTTTAATTTTTTGTAATTTCTACAATATCAAACACAAGAAAAATTACAAAAAAATTGAATTGAAATATATTTTCGAATTTGAATGCAAATTTTTAGAGAATTGCTCCAGAAACATTTAGAGGTATGCCACTTCAAAATCCGATTAAGATAAGATGAGTTATGGACATTTGAACTTCAGTCCTTGGACATTTTTGAATTTCATCTACATCTACAACATCATAGAATCAGAAAATTACAAAAAAATTAAAAAAAAAATAAAATTCCAAATTTGAATGCAGATTTTTAGGGAATTGTCCCAGAAACATTAAGAGGTATGCCACTTCAAAATCCGATTAAGGTAAGTTGAGTTATGGACTTTTGAACTTCAGTCTTGGGACATTTTTGAATTTCTACAACATCATAACATCAGAAAAATTACAAAAAAATGTAAAAAAAATAAAATTCTAAATTTGAATGCAAATTTTTAGAGAATTGCTCCAGAAACATTTAGAGGTATGCCACTTCAAAATCCGATTAAGATAAGATGAGTTATGGACATTTGAACTTCAGTCCTTGGACATTTTTGAATTTCATCTACATCTACAACATCATAGCATCAGAAAATTACAAAAAAATTAAAAAAAAAATAAAATTCCAAATTTGAATGCAGATTTTTAGGGAATTGTCCCAGAAACATTTAGAGGTATGCCACTTCCAAATCCGATTAAGGTAAGTTGAGTTATGGACATTTGAACTTCAGTCCTTGGACATTTTTGAATTTCATCTACATCTAGCATCAGAAAAATTACAAAAAAATGTAAAAAAAATAAAATTCTAAATTTGAATGCAGATTTTTAGAGAATTGCTCCAGAAACATTTAGAGGTATGCCACTTCAAAATCCGATTAGGGTAAGTTGAGTTATGGACTTTTGAACTTCAGTCTTGGGACATTTTTGAATTTCATCTACATCTAGCATCAGAAAAATTACAAAAAAATGTAAAAAAAATAAAATTCTAAATTTGAATGCAGATTTTTAGAGAATTGCTCCAGAAACATTTAGAGGTATGCCACTTCAAAATCCGATTAGGGTAAGTTGAGTTATGGACTTTTGAACTTCAGTCTTGGGACATTTTTGAATTTCATCTACATCTACAACATCATAGCATCAGAAAATTACAAAAAAATTAAAAAAAAAATAAAATTCCAAATTTGAATGCAGATTTTTAGGGAATTGTCCCAGAAACATTTAGAGGTATGCCACTTCCAAATCCGATTAAGGTAAGTTGAGTTATGGACATTTGAACTTCAGTCCTTGGACATTTTTGAATTTCATCTAAATCTACAACATCATAGCATAAGAAAATTACAAAAAAATTAAAAAAAAAAATAAAATTCCAAATTTGAATGCAGATTTTTAGAGAATTGCTCCAGAAACATTTAGAGGTATGCCACTTCAAAATCCGATTAAGGTAAGTTGAGTTATGGACTTTTGAACTTTAGTCTTGGGACATTTTTGAATTTCATCTACATCTACAACATCATAACATCAGAAAAATTACAAAAAAATGTAAAAAAAATAAAATTCTAAATTTGAATGCAGATTTTTAGAGAATTGCTCCAGAAACATTTAGAGGTATGCCACTTCAAAATCCGATTAAGGTAAGTTGAGTTATGGACTTTTGAACTTCAGTCTTGGGACATTTTTGAATTTCATCTACATCTAGCGTCAGAAAAATTACAAAAAAATTAAAAAAAAATAAAATTCTAAATTTGAATGCAGATTTTTAGAGAATTGCTCCAGAAACATTTAGAGGTATGCCACTTCAAAATCCGATTAAGATAAATTGAGTTATGGACATTTGAACTTCAGACTTTGGACATTTTTGAATTTCATCTACATCTACTACATCATAGCATCAGAAAAATTACAAAAAAATGTAAAAAAAATAAAATTCTAAATTTGAATGCAGATTTTTAGAGAATTGCTCCAGAAACATTTAGAGGTATGCCACTTCAAAATCCGATTAGGGTAAGTTGAGTTATGGACTTTTGAACTTCAGTCTTGGGACATTTTTGAATTTCATCTACATCTAGCATCAGAAAAATTACAAAAAAATGTAAAAAAAATAAAATTCTAAATTTGAATGCAGATTTTTAGAGAATTGCTCCAGAAACATTTAGAGGTATGCCACTTTAAAATCCGATTAAGATAAGTTGAGTTATGGACATTTGAACTTCAGACTTTGGACATTTTTGAATTTCATCTACATCTACAACATCATAGCATCAGAAAAATTACAAAAAAATGTAAAAAAAATAAAATTCTAAATTTGAATGCAGATTTTTAGAGAATTGCTCCAGAAACATTTAGAGGTATGCCACTTCAAAATCCGATTAAGGTAAGTTGAGTTATGGACTTTTGAACTTCAGTCTTGGGACATTTTTGAATTTCATCTACATCTAGCGTCAGAAAAATTAAAAAAAAATTTAAAAAAAATAAAATTCTAAATTTGAATGCAGATTTTTAGAGAATTGCTCCAGAAACATTTAGAGGTATGCCACTTCAAAATCCGATTAAGATAAGTTGAGTTATGGACATTGGAACTTCAGTCTTGGGACATTTTTGAATTTCATCTACATCTACAACATCATAGCATCAGAAAAATTACAAAAAAATGTAAAAAAAATAAAATTCTAAATTTGAATGCAGATTTTTAGAGAATTGCTCCAGAAACATTTAGAGGTATGCCACTTCAAAATCCGATTAAGGTAAGTTGAGTTATGGACTTTTGAACTTTAGTCTTGGGACATTTTTGAATTTCATCTACATCTACAACATCATAACATCAGAAAAATTACAAAAAAAATGTAAAAAAAATGTAAAAAAAATAAAATTCTAAATTTGAATGCAGATTTTTAGAGAATTGCTCCAGAAACATTTAGAGGTATGCCACTTCAAAATCCGATTAAGATAAGATGAGTTATGGACATTTGAACTTCAGTCCTTGGACATTTCTAAATTTTTCGTTCGCCTCGGCTATTGATCGATATTGATATTGATTAAGAATATATATACTTTATATGGTCGGAAACGCTTCCTTCTGCCTGTTACATACTTTTCAACGAATCTGGTATACCCTTTTACTGTACGAGTAAGGGGTAGAAATATAAAATACAATAAACTACAACGGCTGAACAAAAAATGAACTGGAGTGTCTGAAATATATTTGGCATAGAATATGCCACTAAAAAATTGTGATTTGCTTTTATTTTAAATGTTCGAATAAACCACGTTTGCATCCGAATCCGAACCAAAACAAAAAACACATTTTTTGTTTGCCAACTTTAATATGTTGTTAATTAAGTGTTTTTAGGTGTTCCATGACAGCAAAAAAGTAAATTTTTTCCGTCAGCTCCAGCGGCTTTGACTCAGTGAGAGAGATCCACCCGCCAAATCCCATTTTTGTGGCGAAACTTTGTATGAATCGGAATAGCGAACGAATCGTTGCGGTGTCAGTTCGCTGGGCAATCCGCTCGAAAGCCATTCACAAATGTAATCCGCTGGCCAGCTGAATATGCGGGTATGTAAATAATTGCCACCACCGTAGTGATTTGTCCAATGCCCCAAAGGGCACTTGATCCGATTCCATGCCGTCCATCGTAATCATCGCAGAGTCGGGATGCTGGACAAATGGGATCCAGGCGTCTGGGTCGAAAGGAATCGCGACAAGTTGAGTGTCGGCTCAATGAGCCGATGCGTTGATTTCAAATACTCGTAAATAAAAATGTTAATTTTAAAACTGTGCTTCGGCACTGGAAATAACAGTTATTCGCTGTACGTGTTTAATTATTTTTAAATCACGGTTTCACGGCTGGAGTCCTCCGGACGACAGGACAACTGCAGGACATCGACAGCGAAAGCAAGGCTGTTTTCGCAGCCTCATCACGTGCCGATTGTCAGCTCTTCGAGAGCATTCGACGGTGGCCCACAACAGTCCACTTAAAGTATTATTTCCGCAGCTGGATCCTTAATTACAAGGACTATTTCGTGTGGTTGCGTTTTGCGTGCTTTGCGGCCCCGAATTATAAATAGTAATTATGACTTCTTTGGGGGCTGGCGTACCCACTGTCCCACTGCCCCACTGCACATGACACAACTTCAATGCATAACAAATAAGGCAAATAATGACTTTAAGGCCCAAGACAAAGAACTTTCCTCGGTTTCATTTGCATAGCTCGGCGCAAAGTGAAGGGCAACTCACCCACACACAGGCACACATGAGTGAGAAGTCAAAGGTCAAGCTCAGGAAGCGGCCGTAACTTTGAGGACTTGAGCCGCAATTTATGATTTCGCACAAACGGACAAACGGACACATTTTTGGCCGACGGGCAAATGCATTTGCCGTTATGCAAATGACGCACTCACTGACCAGTGACCGTAACCTGATGTCCGTATTACGTCCGGATGTCCCGATGTCCGGATGTCCCGATGTCCGTATGTCCGCATGTCCTGATGTCCGGACAGAAGTTGATTAATTTGCTGCAGTCCGTCGTTTTGGGGGCACTTTCTATTTGTGTTTTGTGTTTTCCTGACAGCATAATAATGAAACCTTTTGTCGAATTATGATTTCATTGTCTTTGCTATTTATTATTAAAACGAAGCGTTTTATTTGAGTTTCCCAAAAGCAGTAGCAGTACAGGATGATGCGGGTGGTTCTGTTTGCATCATGGCGGTTAGCATCCACCCTCTGTTTTTTGACTTTGCCCAATCTCGTTTTGGGGTTACTTTGCCGACCTCATCATCGAATCAATCTCTTTTCGTTTTCAATCAAATAATTAATTGCAAATTTGCGGTTCAGTGCAATCAGTTTGCCTTTGACAGTCCCCATCCCCACCAGAATTTCCCACTTTCCCCCATTTCGATGGGTCCTTGTGGGCCTGCTCTTTTCTTTTTTTTGGTTGGAGAGCCTGGCCAAGGCCAAGCTCCTTATGCAAACTGGCTGACTGTGTCTATTTCGGGCAAAATATGTATCTCCGTACATGTGTACATTCATTTCTTGGCTCTTTGGCATTTTCCACTCGACGGTGACGTCAATGGCAAGTCACTTGAACCAAATCGTAATCATGTAGAGCTCATTTGCCTTGAAAGCCGAGTGCAGGCAATTGAAAAGTGGAAAAAGAGGCTAACAGGATAACAGGTGAACGCCTTCGCCGTCGCCGTCGCCGTAGCCTCCGCATCTAAATCCCACTCCTTCGCATCCTCCAGCTCCTCCAGCTCCTCCAGCTCGTCCAGGTCGTCATCATTATTGGCAGCGCTGAACGTAATGGCCATTCGTGTATAATGTTGCCAGGAATCAATTGAATTATGGCGCTGCTCAAGGGCTGCCAATCGAGAAGCAGCCAGCCTGGCAGTCGACAAGACAATCGAGCAGCAAATTGCGTAGCCCGAAACCGAATGCTTGACTGGATGTGTCTACCTCCGCGCTCTCGGTCTTCCTTGGTCTTTCCACGAACCTGTCCCGCCTTTGAGGAGGCTCCTCCAATGGCCTCCCAGCCACACTTATCTCGGCCATTGTCTTCCCCAAATGCAAACGCCATCCGAGCATATTGAGCATCTTGAGGAGCTCCTGGCCACCACTCCTTCTATTCCCCTAAGCGCCTTTGCTTTGTTCGACTCTCTCTACATGCCACGAAAAATGCCCAAAGAAGTTGGCATTATAAGTATGTTATGCACGGAAATATAATACATAATACAGAATATGTAAGCTATAGGTAACTACTTCATTATTTATATCTTTCATTTTAAAAATATATAAACTAGATGTTTCCAACGATTTCTCGCTGTGTAGTGGTACTTTCTCATAACGTGCATCCGTGTCCTCACTATTTGCATGCCACGCCCCTCGCCGCCCCCGCTTCTTTGGTGTTGCGCTTCAATGGCTCTGTTGTCCCTCGCACCGGAATTGTATGTTAAATCCTTTTTGCGAACAAATTCAATTGTGCTTGTGCAATTTTTGTTTGATAACTGCAAACCGGTGTGTCTAAATCTTTGATTGCCTGTGCGCATATATATTATGTGCTCGTATAATAGTACACACTTCACGTATGCCATGGGTCGCATTGTTGAAAATACTTTATGCGATTATGAAAATGCTTGATTGCACCTTTTGAACCGGCGTATTTGGAGCCGGCCGAGAGCTCTAATGCTATTTAAAGATTACCCGCCTCCGACGATCGATCCCCAGATTCCGCTCGTGCGAAGTTGGGCGAAAGTTTGCAGCTTAAACAGGATGTGCCAGGATGCGAGAGTGGATTGCTGGATTGCCGGATTGCTGGCTGTTGCCAACTTAGCCACAGTCAATTAAACGCGAAGCGGGGAAAAAGAGCGCCCGCAAGCGAATAAAGCGAAATCTAAATAAATAGCAGGGGCAACAGCTCAGTATGAAAGTAATACGAGAATCCTTGGGCTCCCTCCCGGCACGCCCTGCACTCCCATGTCATTGCACGCGTTATCCTTCAAGGAGCCGCGCAGCACAGCAGTTTCCGCCAGCAGCTGCAGCAAAATTAAATAGAAAACTGGAAACTAAACGAGATTATCGCCGTGCCACAGCGATATTCGTATACTCTGCTGCGGCAGGGAACTCGCTCGCAGGATATCCGAGTGACTCAAGAGCGCGTCCAAACCAAAGTGCTCGGACCCGAAAGCCATCAAAGTCGCAACACAGATAAATGACGGGCGTATATATAAAGTGGGGTGTGTGTGTATGCACACTTACTTACTTACTGACGTATCTATGTGTGTACGTGTGGATGGGCGAGTGTGTTGCCTGGCATCGAAGGTCCTTGCAAAGGCAAAGGGACATTGCTCTGCTCATTGAACTGCGGCTAAGAATGCGGGGCGCCAGCTCCTTTCGCTGCTCCTCCGCTTGGTTATGAAAATGACAAATGTGCCGCAGCTCGAGCGGGAACTGGAAGTGGAGCTGGAACTGGAGCTGGAGCTGTTGCAACTGCTCCTGCACTTATAATTAAAATATGCAAATGCTACCCGGTATGTCAGCGGCAGGACCGCCACATGTAAATATTTATGCAGCCCGCCGCTGTTGCACATAGCGCATTTTATTGCCGAGCTACCAGAGAGAGTTGGCATAATTTGCATGTAAACGCGCCATTTTTCTTGAGGTCGCCCACCGCAGCTCGGCGTTTAATTATTTTGTTTGCCCGCTCCGCGTCACTCCCCTCGCTATTTATGCAAATGCAAATGTTTTCACATCAATTTCCAAGACTGCGGCCCTCATTAAGCCGGCTGTCCTGTGATGTCCTGTGCCCCCCTCCCCACTCCATTGCGATCCATTCCATTTGATGGCATAAGGACTCCGCCCCGCCCACCGCCTGAATACAACGATTATAATTGAGTTCCGCCAAGTGTTTTGCCGCTCAATTGATTGCGCATACGCAGCGTGGTACAATATTTACGCAATGCGTTTTTTTTCCCGCGGTTGGTTTTGCCGTTGTTTTTTGCCCGCTTGCCAGCACATTGGTGGGGCATAAATTACGCAATTGATTCGTGCGTGGGCCCAGCAGTGGCCTTAATCAAATTAACCAGTACAGATGTAAATTAACTTTTCATATCAATTGCAATTCAATTAATTAGCGTGAAACGCAGTCCACCAATCGCGGCTGTCGGGGCACCAAAATC
Source organism: Drosophila erecta (assembly GCF_003286155.1). Taxonomy (NCBI): domain Eukaryota; kingdom Metazoa; phylum Arthropoda; class Insecta; order Diptera; family Drosophilidae; genus Drosophila; species Drosophila erecta. The sequence goes on from NW_020825194.1 coordinate 4,640,226, forward strand.
AGGATCTGCTGGCCTTAAAGTGCCACGGCCATGGACCATGGACCATGGAAAAGTCATTAAGCCCGGCTGTCCGACTCTCAGAATTTGTATGGCACGCACTGATCTTAAAAAAATAAAAAAGCGAAAATAAAAGGAGGAGGAATGGTAGCGCGAGCAAAAAGCTGCGAAACACCTTGCGACGTGCGGGCAGTGAAACGTAAATTACAATTAATTACATTTTAATGACGCTTGTTTAATTCAGCGTTTACAATTACATACACAATTATGGTGCCGGGTAGAAAATGGGCGTTAAGATGCAGGACACTCGCTCATTACCCCACTCGCACCACTGCACTTGGATGGCTGCCATTTTTATGCACTTGCCGCCATTGAATTTAACAAATTTCGCCCGCTTTCTCTGGGCTCCTTGGACGCCTTGGACGCTTGGACTCCTTGGACACGCAGCCATATTAACGACTCGGGAAATATTTTCAGCAACTGACCCCCAACCACCTTGCCATTTTGCCAGCCAGCTCTTTCAGTCGTTCTCGGCGTAATTAACTCGGACCGGCACTTTAATTAAAGTGCTCGCAGAACAATCAAAGGGAATTTAAACAGGGGGCCCCACAAATGAATGACAAACCGAAAGGCGAACGCGCCGGCAAAGGAATGAGCCATTCAGCGATCCGGCAGCGCACAATTTCCCTGAAATATAAGCACATTAATTCACCGTGGCCTCCGGAGGAAGTGTAGCAGCATAGCAGTTGGAGGTTCGGGGGTTCGGAGGTTCGGCGAAATCAGACAACAGGCAAATTAAGGTGCGAATCCATAAACACACAAGTGCGAAGCTATAAAATGCCGGCGCTTGGCGAACTCTGCTATGGTGTCTGCTTGCCAATGGGGCGTATGCGTAATGCAGCACCAGCTGATAGCGGCTGCCGGTCCTCGGATTCTCCGCCGCTCCGCCCTCCTCCCCTCCTCCCGCCGTGTGAATTGTGGCCATTGTGGCAGTGGCGATACACTGAAACAATTAATTAGGCTCATCATGAAACGGGCCGTGTTAATGAGATGACAACAAGGGGAAGTGCGGCAATCTTTAGCACTTTAAGTCGCTTAAGAAAGCATTTTCAAGCTACTAAGGAATGCTACTTCAAATTAGATACAGATCTCTAGGCTAGTGATAAGGCAAGTCAGCTAGTTTCAAAATATTTATTGCAGTGCACGCCTCAAAGGAATGGCAACAAGGAATGGAGCGCCGGGAAGGGGAAACAATAAATACGCTTCAACTATTTGGCAATGGCGGCAGGCAAGTTTAAAATGAATTCAACAAGAGCAAGATGATGTTGTGGAGGCCACAGCGAGCAGACATTAAATTGCAATTTATGCCAATGAGTTCTTAATGTACAGCGGCGGCAGCCGAGCAATTGGTGCCCCCTAATGGCCGCCAACTCGCTTGTAATTTATTTGCAAATTATTATTAAAAGTTTGCCTTGACTTCTGCCACAACTGCGCCGCACCCCGCTCGACCCGCAATTCCGGGACAGTTCCTAAGCGATTCGCACTTAGTTTGCTGTCAGCCACAAAGGCACAACCGCAGCAATGGAGCCCATAAATCACAGAGCAGGCCCAGTACTCCACTGACCTTCACACTCGTCCTGTTTGCCCACGATACACGGAATTCCCCGAGTTTCACTTAGAGCCCATATTACCACACTCGCAATTAGTTGCCAATTAGTTTGCTCTGCGACCGCTAATACTTGTCCTCAAGTAAGTGCTGGTTTGCTTGTGGGCGGCAGCCGATATGTGGGCGCTGATGGCTGGCATCGTGCTTATTCAATTAATCGCTCGGCGGCAGCTCAATTTCAAAATCGCATTTATCAAGCCATTAGTGTTGAATAATCGCACATTCAAATCACGGCGAACGACGGCTGCACAGTAAGAAATGCGCTGTGACTTCGCTGGGGTTTCCTAACGAACGGGCTTATATCAAAATATAACATTATAAGGAGCCCCTACTTTTCTGCGGTGTAAGCAAATTGAAATTGAGGCTTGGAAGCCACTCGCATTAAAAGCAGTTGCCGCTTTGCTGATAACAAAATTTGCCTACCATTATAAGCAGGCTTGCATTGCCATTGACAATCCCGCTGGCTGAGACTGAGACTGAGACTGAGACTGAAGACTGCAGATGGCCCAAAGGATGCGAATGCGGATGTGGTTGTGGCTCTGTTAGTGGCACCCGAGCACATAGATGAGGAGCTCAAGCACCGACGAGTGCACTCGAGGCCCGCAGACGCAGGGCGATGGCAGCAGAATAACCCAATAAGGTGGCACCAGATAGGGCCAACGAGTGCGAGGCGCTCCACAAAAACCAATTGTTGGCCCGGCCATAATGCACGGCAGCAATCGCATTAGAAATAGTTGGGAAATCAAAAAGATTATCAGACCGGCAAGAGAAGAGCTGAGGAAGTAAGGAAGACTGGCTGGCTGGCTGGCTGGTTGGCAAGAAGAATGGAAAATGAGGACCCATCCAGGCCACAATGGCGTGTGCCGCACAATGGAAGTCAATTTGAAGTGGTGCGAAGTCCCTGGAATTTAAAACATATTCCCTACCTATGCTGTAATGTATATTGTTAATAGATTACTTCCGCCACATGGATAAAATTTAGTTAAATAGCCAAATTTTTAAAAAAATATAAATATAAATAGGCAAAAGTAGGCATTAAGTAAATGGCTATATAGATAATCCCCTTGACCACACCAAATAGTTAAATAATTAAGTCTCTGTGATACAAAGCCTAATTGTCCCGCGAAATCGGATCTGTGGTAATTGAACTAATGCCGAAAACAAATAATTGACCGGCTCGAAGTTGCATTCAAATCTGATTGGGAACTGTGCAGCGTAAAATTGCATTCGCAGCCATTGTGCGGCCGCAGATCCGTGGAGCCACCAACGTTTGCCACCGACCGCCATTATGATAAATGCGCCCGGAATCAAATGATGCTGAAAAGTATGCTATGGTTTATAAGGCAGCAGACAGCCGCCGGATCCGAAGGATGGGCCCTGCCCCATTCGATTGCCTGGCTGTGGCGGCGACTTGCCCTGGTTGCCACTGCCACTGCCATTGCCACAACGAATTAGCGCCGTAAATCGCATTTAAATCGTAAAATTCCCTCAGCCAGCAAGTCGCTTTACATGCAGCCGGCTGGCTGGATAGGAAAAGCGAGCAAGGAGAATAAGTGCAAGAAAGAACGATGACAGGACGAAGTCAGAGACCGAGATATATACTAATAGATGGAGCATGGGAAGGCCCAAAGATTTTGATCCTATCAAGTAAATTGCATTTGGCAGTTTGCGGAAAACTTTTCGCCGCCCCGCACTCCATAATTTGAGTCGAATCGCCGCCGATCTGGGAAAACAATGAATCAGACAGCAGGAGAGGGTAATGAAAGTCAACGGCATCGACTTGGCCATTGCACGCCTCATTTGGCCAAGAAGATGACGTGACATCGATGTCGAGGCGATGTGTTCGGTAATTAGGTCGATTGCCAAAGCCCATTAAAGTTTACGACATGTCTTAGTAAATCGGCAAACACTTAAGCCGCAAGTGCTGCTCTAAACTGGCGATTTAGCCAAACAAGTACCTCTAACTTGAGTTTATTGGCCCCAAGGCTGCTTAAAGCAAACAGCAAGTGCAGTTAGTTACTTCAATTGCATTCCAGCTTATTTAATTGTTAGTAGATCAATATTTTGTATACCTTGGAAACCTGATGTCTCATAGAAGAGAATTCTGCAATTTTGATTTTCTTTGATTTCTAATCCTTTTTTTCGCTAGCAATCCAGGCAATCCAAGCTCTGGTGACTCAAAACTGGCCTTAACTGGCTGCTTCTGCTGCTGCAGTTTCCAATCGATTGCGCCATGTTCGCACTTCATACGATAATGTTGAAGTTTTGCAATTTGCGGCAGTGGAAAGTTGGTCTTTGTGCCTGGACGCTGCTACCTCAAGATTTATAGAATATTTTTTCTTCGCTGCCGCTCGTTGGTTCGCCGGCAAAGTTCTCTTTTTAGGATTTTCCCATTTTTTTTTTTTTTTTGACTTTGGCAAGATTTATGCGGCAAAGTCGCCAGGAATTGTGGAGTGTGCTTGCGCATGTTTCGATAATTTGCGTGATTTTTGCATTTATCCGGCCCAGAAACGAGCAGCGCGAGTGCATGTGAAAGTGGATTTGGATGGGGCACGGGCGGATGCAGAGGATGGGGCATCATTAAAACTTGCTGCCACTACAAATGTGGGCCAGACCCACACTGCCACACACCCACTCCCCCTGCGGCGCCGCGCTGCTGTACACATTTTAAATAATTTTATAATGATTCCGTATTTATTTCAGCTGGCAATTAAAACCGGCTTGCCGCATAAAATATTTACTTGCAATTAGAGCAGCAGCCAAAGCCACTCAAGTGCAGCTCAGCCGCGCCTTCGCGGATGCTCACAGGATTACGGAGGAGGTGATGAAGTGGGTGGCGACATGGGTCGCTGGAGGAGGGGAGCGGAGGAGGCGGGTGTCCAAGGGCCGAGGTTCGAGGTTCGAGGGTCGCCATGACAGACACTAATTATGGATTCGCAATTTGCGACGTGCAGCTAACCGCAAGACATGGCAGCGACACAGGAAGGATGTGCCACAGGACACACCTCACTGCCATTCGCGCTGCCATTTTGCGGTTCTTCGAAGGGGATTGGCCGCCTTGCCCATCATCCCCGTCGCGTCTTGGTCACGGGAAGCCACTGCAGTGGAAAGTTTGCCGGGCTGCACGGGCGCCCAGGTGCACGGAGGGAAAAACAAATAAATATTAGGTAGCTTTAATTGGGGCTTTCGCGGGAAACTCACTTTTCCACTCCTCCGAAAATGAGACCAGCCAGAGATTTCGCTTTCGCGCTCCACGTAGATCGGTATGCATCCAAAAGATGCACTTTGTATCTATTAGCTGTTTAATTGCCGCATTACTGCAGTTAAGTTTGATACCCTGGTGATACATTGATTCGTGCAGTGCATTTAATAAGAAAGTTCAGCGCCTGCCTGCTGGTAATAAGCAAATTGAGATGACAAAGTTTATTGTTGATTTTGTGTGGCCGCACACTCGCGAGTCCATGCTCGGTCCCTCTCACACCCGCAGCAGCCATCTCTTTCCGCTCCTCCACTGGGGACTGGGCCCCTAAATGAGTTATTTAAGTAGCACTCGCGCCCCAGTTTAAATGCGCTCGTAATTTGCCTTTGTGCCATCAAAGTTTCCTCCGCATGTGTGTACATGTGGCATAGAAACACACTCGCACACTCGTGTGAATGTGAGCTATTAATGCGCCTCCTTGGGAGACGGCCTCGAAAACACCCAGCCCCCAAACCACCCAACCACCCACTGGTATCAGCCCACAAAATGTGGAGTGTACAAAGTGTGCGGCGTACTTGTGAGCTGCTTTCATTTCGGGCTCTGTGCTTCTGGGTCTCTGCGCATGTATTTTACTTCGCTAAGTACGTGATTTGATTAGCGGCCAAAAATCCTATTCCGTCCCGCTTCCCAGGCCAAATCCGGAGAAGCTAAGCCGGAGAAACACGAGCGTTCAGATCCGCCGTGGATATTAACCCTTGGTTGGGCATAACTGCGGGTGTCCATTTCAATAGAATTGTATACAAGCAGTTGCCAAATTCACATTAGTAATTCAAAGTAATATATAAAAAGCAACTTTATCCGGAAACCACATTCAGTACATGTATAGTTCTCAGATATAATTAACTTTGGAAAGAATTTACAAGCTGTATTGCAAGCCTTTTAATATTTTTCAGAATAGTTTACCTATTTGCTTACCGTTGAATGAGCTCATTTGAAAATAATTAAATAATTAACCATGTAACGTGGCAAATACACGTGTTTACTGCACTTGAAAGTGAAATAAAAATTAGCGCTTTGTCCAGCGAGGGGTTAAATGGAAATCCTTTGTGAAGTGCTGGCGGAAATCGCCTGTTGATGCTGCAAATTATAGCGGGCCATTTCTCATTTCATTTTTCACTCGGTCAGTGTCCGATATATAACACCCCCAATGTCCGATGTCCGATGTCCGATGTCCTGTGTCCTGTGTCCTGTGTCCTTTGTCCTTAGTCCGATGTCCGATGCTATAGCTCTTGAGAGCAGTGGAATGTCAACAGCTGAATACGTGAGCAAACATAGAAATGGCTGCCATTGACATAACACACACAAATGCGCAGATACACACACACACACATGCAGTTGGAGTCCTGGGAAGAAGTAAACGAGACATTAATGCTATTACGCTTGTGTGTGTGTGAGTGTCGCTTGTGTAAAAAGCAACTAATGAAAACGGAAATAAAAACCGCTCGAGGAATGCTGATGACTCTCCAAGGATGGTATTTAATATGCGTAAATGTGTGTGAGCGAACTAAAGAGTGTGTAGCTCCGCTGCTCGGAATTGTGTGTGAAAGTCTCGTGTGGGCAGGAGCTCCACCTCCAGCTGCAGCTCCTGGTCCTCCACGCTGCTGCCTCCATGCCAACCCATTTCGCACGCGCACCCAAGCACTTAGCATCAATTTGGTGGCTCGTCCATAAGACTCGGCAATCTGGAGTGGGGGTACAGGGGCAAACTCGCCGCAGACAACTAAGTAAAAGCATAAGTAAGGCACATAAATCAAAAATTCAGTGCCGCCTCGCATTGCTGCCTGTCAGTGTGGCACGCACAAATACTCACTCACTCAGTCCTGGCCAGCAATCCAGTTCCTGCTCCGTTCCATCTAAGCCCCATATTGCGCTCGTCCTGCGGAATTCCTGGCCAGCGAAGCCCTAGTCCAGCCTTGGGCAGAGCAATTACCAGACAAGTACACAGGTAAGCCCACGGCAAGTCCAAGTCCAAGCCGAACACAATCGAAAACCCAGCTAGCGTGAAATATTAAGGCACAAGCGGAATGGTGCACTGCCAGAAACTGAGGCCCCTCCGATTAACTAGATAGTTCTGAAATGAATAAAATAAACATATGACTGTTTATTATTCAGTTGATCATTGGCCACATCAATAAACAAGCTGCACGCAAAATGTTTGTGCACTGAAGAGCTAAGCACACACTTGTGTATTATAATTAAGTTTGCCATTGCTTGATTAAACTCAAACAACACACTAAATAATTAGGTTAATATTCGCAAGTTTGGTTGCTCCTATTTTCCCACAGACTCGCTTTTTTCCCGAGTGCAGCTAAGACCTCTTCCCTTCACACCTGCCATTATCCTGCAAGGACTTTGACTCGGACGCCGCTATCCAACGGGACAGCTCTGAAGGACCGCTCCTTGGCATCTGGCGGAGACGGCACCTGCGGAATGCCGCCGACGCTCGCTGGAATCTCTGTGAAAAATATTTCTATGCACTGCTCCAGTCTTAGCCAGCTCCTCGTGGATCCTTCCCCCAAGTCATGGCCATAACTCTGCCAATGCGGGGAGATATATAAATTCTCTGTGGCCAGACAGGTGTGTAATTTATTGATTATTCCGCTAGATATGCCACGCCCACACCGCACACACCCACACACCCACACCCCACTCACACATAGACACACACACATACTGGCTCACAGCCGAACTCCCACTCACTTGTTTAGACATTTTGTCATCTTCAATTTGTGTCTGTCACTCCGGGCCTCCTTCCTGGCGGCACTGGATCGCTGGAGGGGATCTGGGTGAATGTGCGGTGCATTTCCGAAAGTGGATTACAAGCTGAAGGCACTTGTAATCGCTGTGTTAAGCCAGGAGGAGATGTGGGCTGGATTGGATGCTATTGAACCGAGCGGAAGTGGCAGTGGCAGTAGTAGTGGTAGTGGTAGTGCAAGTTCCTTGCCTCGAGTTGGCAGTGGATAGCTGACTGGCTGGCTGGCTGGCTTGGCATCTTCATTTATTTGCCCCGCTCTGGCAGGCGGCGTTTATTGAGTTTTAATTGGATAAGTTATAGATGCTCATGTTGCATAAATTCCGCAAGCTCCTTTGTTTTGACACCACCAATCCGAAGGACCTGGCGCAGCTGCAGATCCTTGCCTGCTGGGCAAAATTGTGCGGTCGTGCGTCAAGTGCTGGGGAACGTGCAGCTCATTTACCTGACCAGCGGCGCTCGAGAGGATGGGGTTACTAGCTCCAAGCCACCGACGACCACTGTCATCTCCACGTCAGCACAATCATTGAAAGTTTGCCGGGAATCTCGCTTAATTAATGCCAACTAAGAAAAGCGTTTGCCGAGCTCATTTTCATTATATAAACGCAGCCACTTTGATTTCCATATAGCGAGCAGCAAGGAGCAGGATTGAAAAAAAAGAAGACAAAAAAGCGCCACCAACAAGAATACGGCAATAAATACACAAAAGCTGCGAAAAACAAAAGCGGCGAAAAGGGAAAACAATGGAAAACATTTTACTGGCTTGTCGCTGTCTTTATTGCCGCCTAATCGCAATGGACCGCGCCGATGTTGTTCTTTTTCCAGGCTGCACTAAGGCGGCATCATCAGTCATGCTACTTCATTATTATCGCTGACATTGCCACCCCACACCACACCACACCATCCCCAGAAGAACCCATCACCCGGCCCACGCACCCACTCCTTAAGCACCCACTTCCGCGCCCGCTTGTCGCTTATAATTCATTTCTATTGTGCCCCGTCTCTGGAAGTCCTTTTTGATCCAGCAGACTTATTTGTCTTGAGGAAACTCGCAGTAAAATTGCTTTTCCTACTACGCGCTCACTTCCTGTTGCCGCTTGTTGCGCTCCGCTCTCGAGCGTCTGGAGCTGGAGCTGAAGCAACTTTCCCACTGCCATTGTCTTGGCGGCTTTGTGCGGAGTCCCGGGTCCAAAGGATCGGTGTTAATAGACGCCTGGCTGCTGGACGCGCCTGCAACACGCAGCATCAGCAGCAGAAAACAGCGGCGGGAGCAGCGTCAGCATCATCACACTGCTCAAAAAAGCTACCAATAAATAACATCTAATTTTGTATCACATATATCAAGAAGTTTGCCCTTAACAACATTCATTTATCATTTTGAAGGGTAGGGACTTAAGATGAAGGCAATCTTACCTATTTTGCAGTTGCAACCGATTTATCTCAGTGCAGCAGCCTCGGCAGCGGACGCTTCATTTGTCGCTTTGTGCTTATTGTCATTGCGCCCGGCTTCATTTTCTTGTGATTAATGTCGTCATTAACTGCAATTAACTTTTTTAGTTGCCGGCCGCGACAAATCTTTGCCGTTTTTGCCTGAACTTTGGTCGCCAACTTGACTGGCATGTTGAGCAATGTCAATTTGAGTCGTCCTGGGCATCCTTCACTGGACGCCATCAGTCATGTGTGCCAGTGTGGGCGAAAGTACGGGCGACAACCTAATAGTTTTTCCCCTAATTATTTGTCAAGCATTCTGCTAATGGCCTGGGTCGACCTTCCACCTACCACCTACCACCTACCACCCATCACCCATCAGCATTCCCAAAGTTCTTCGCCAAGAAAGCTGAAAAAGGAAGCGCTAACGAATCTCACATGCACTCGACAACTCACTGGGGAAATCGCTTTTGAATGGCGGCTTCAGTGGGAATTCACACATGATCCAAGTTTGGCTGGCTCCAAGAATGGAGAATGTCTACTAATTTCAGCTCAGAGGGCTTTAATTTTGATTTTTCGGCAAAATCTTTAGGTATGCAGTATATCATATAATTTATATATCATATAGAATATGTCCTGAAACCGCAAATTCTTATGGACAAAGTTCAAAGCAACTTTAAATGCGATACAGGCAACTTTGGTCCCGACTCGCGAGTTCTACGCGAGGTAATTCCGCCCGGGCAAGTGCACGAAAATGTCCTGCTAAGTACGAAATAAAAGCGCTACGTGTGTGTCCTGGCGTGCACTTGCCGGAGCCATAAAGCAGGCGACTTTCAGAGTCGTATATATATATTTATATGGCGAAACTACAACTGCGACCTCGATGAACTTATGTATTTACAACGTGGACGCACGCGTGCTCCACTTGCTCGCCGGCCTAGAATTATGCTACAAATTTTATAATTTCACACCTAGGGGAAGCGGAAGAGCAGCCTCCACCGCCCCCAGAGCGGAAATGGCTCGTAAAACAGCGGCAAACGGCATTGAGAAGTTTTGCCACGGCTGTGTTGCTCCTCCGTGCTCCCAGCCAGAAATTCCGCCATAGGATGGGTGCCGTTTTGGTTATTTTTATAGTGGCCTCCACCGCCACCGAACACTCCACACACTCAGCTGGGACTACTGGCTTGCATTTTTGGGTTTTAACTTTCATACAATAAAGTGATGTTATCTCGCTGCCTGCCAGCTACTTTGCGGCTTAGGCAACAGGCATGTGGGCGGGCAGTGGGTGCGGTGGGCGTGGCCAGGTGGGTGGGAGGCGGTTGACAGGATCTAGGGGAAATTACTCTGTGCTTTATCGTGCATATAAATCTATTTGCTCAGGTGTTTTTAGCTGCTAATATGTTTGTGATGACTTTATTTTGCGTTTACCGCCAGCTCTGCCTTCATCTGGCTTTTGGCTCCCGGCACTGCCTTAGCCAGTTTTCTTTACTTTATTTTTCCTTCGACCCGCCCACGGTCGCATTCTTCCTTAGCCTACCTTATTTAGATTGGGCTGGGCGGCACCCCAAAAAGCTTAGCCGGTTTTTTTTGTTTTTTGTTTGACTCCACAAAAGTTGTAAAAAGGTTTTTGGGCCAGATGCGCTGCAGGCTTAGGGAGCCGCACTCCTGGAAACGCGAAAACGCGAAAAAATTCCAAGGTTAGCTGTAATATTTCTGCAAGCGGCCAATGCGACCAATGCGACCAATGCCACCAATGCGGCCAATGCGGCGTATGCGCAATTTGCGTAAATACGTGACGAAGCCCGAGCAAATTAAAAGGGTCGGGGCATTAAGCTAAATGTTTAAAGCACTTAGCCAACGCATGCATGTTGTCATCAGGCGAAATGAAATATTCATACCGGGCCGGGCCAATATACGTGTGCTTCTGGGGCTTCAAAAGGCTCGGCAAGCTCTTAAGCCTTTTTTTAATGCCCTAACTACAACTAGACCAGGTTGTGCGACCCATCCTTACGCCCATTTGAACACACAGCGCACGCACCACACACCGATGTTGCCGCGACCACACAGCATTTGCTCAAGGGATTAACTCTAAAGATCTTAATGCCTCTATTTCGACGGTCTTAAGTAAACTTCCGACCAGGCCGTTCCCCCAACAACAATGTGTGACAAGTCAAGCAGGACAGAGCCATCTCCTCCGCCCTTCAGAACGTCCTTTTTCCAGTAGCAGGAGTAAGCCCACGCCGCCGACTACCTCTTGGTTTTTGGCTTTTTATTTGTGTTTGTATTTGGCCCACTGTTTGCTTTGCCCACTGGCTCCACTCATGTCGCCTCTCCTGCTGCACAGGGAACAAAAATGTCATGTAGTTATGTGCTTGTTAAAGACATCTGAAATATAACACCAAAGGATATATTGCACTAATCTATACAGATTTTGGCAGCTTCAAGGAACTCACTAATAAATATTCTGTTTTTGGAAAGCATAATTTTAAACTAGGTATTTCTCCCAGTGCGGCAGTGATTCCAGTGCGGCTGCTACTGCTGCTAAGCCTCAAGCAGCACTTCCGCATCCTGGTTTGTGTGGGCTCTTGTGGCCGTTGGGCCTGCTCCTCATGCTGGGCCACATATGCACATTGTCATTGCCAAGTAGCACTAATATTATTTACTTTTCGTTAGGTTGTGTTGTGCCAGCTCAATAGATAAACACGTGTCGCCATCAGCCATTCCCGCATGATGGGCCATGGAAAGGGGCTTGGGAACCCACCTAATGCCCATGGCAGCCCCTGTCATTCGATGGAGCTGGCGGGGCAACAATTATGCCGAATTAAGTGCTGGAACTTTGCCTGCATACCCAATAAGCCAAACTTTACCCGGATCGCAGAACGGAAAATTATAAAACGTTAAAATTGAAAAATCATGCGCCAGTGCGGAACACGAAGCCAACATCCAGCGACAACCAGATGGTGCCCACGGCCAGCAGACGAGGCCGAGTATAATTGAAAAATATAAAGTATCGCCGCAATCTGATTAAAATTACATTTAAATAATAACAACAAAAGCAAGTCGGTCAATTGGGGCGGCAGGAGGGCGGCAGCGAATATTCTGTGATGTGCGTCAGGCACGAAACTTGCAATTACAGTTTGTAACGCGGTGGCAGGTAAAAAACTTTACAAAACTTTCCAATTGCTTTTCATTGAATTGTTATCGATAGTGAAGAGAATGGAAAAAACGCGAGCAAAAATGGGCAAGGCAAAAATAGAGAAAAATGGACAAATATACCTGGTTGAAAGCCTGAGGACTCGCCAAATCCGTAGCATGCTTTCCAGCGTTCTCTAAGTTCCAATTTAAACTGGTACTTGAGGGAAGCTCTACTCATTTTCCGCCGTCATAGCATTGCGATTTATTTATACAGTTTGATTTTAGAAAATACGTTTAAGTTAGGGGCTAAGGCTTTGTTTTCTGATGGGCATGATATACATATTAACAAATGTATGTAATGCTTTTGAACTGCATGCTTGCGATGGAGCACGATAGCAGCTCAACTGATTTTGTTGCGCAGATAGTACTTGATGAGCTGAATGCACACCTCCGCATCCTCGGCACTGTCGTGGCCGGCCTCTGTAGAAGAAGGAGATATTTAAGCAATACACATGAAGAAAAAGACTAGACAAACGCACCATTCTCCTGTATAATCCGCTTTAGGTTTTCGATGCACAGTGTTTTCAGAGCTCGCTTCTTGGGCGGTCCCATCTTGTGGGGAAACAGCACCGAGGTGTCCACCACAACGTCGTGAATGAGTTTCAGTGCCTTCAGATCGCTCTCCAGGCTGTGGCCAACGAGCACGGTCTTGGCATGAAACATGGACATCAACACCGCCTGAACGTCGCGGATGCTACGCGTCTCGTTGGAGAGCATCGCCTCTGTGATGCCCGAGTAGCTGAGATAAGAGCATTGCAGATTAGTATGAAACAAACGAAAGCTAACAAAGCTACATTCACGCACGTCGTATTGTAGTCCACAATCTGGTTGTCCGGCTTGACCAGAGCATCGTAAACGCTGCGGCCATTTATGTCCACCACCGTGACGCGAGTTAACTCTATGCCATGTGTGGTGTAGCACATCTCGCAATCCAAGGCGAATATGTCCTTCTTGGTGGGCACTAACTCCTCACCGCGCTCAATGGTCTTCACGAAGCAGGTGAGCTTGTCCGGATCGTAATAGTCGCTCACGTGGTAGTTGGCATAGGTGCAACCCGGAGTGCCCGCCGGCTGCTGGCAGCAGCGATGCTGGTTGTCCGTGAATCCTCGCCGATAGCCCGTGCTCTTCGGATGGTAGTTACACATGTCAAAGCCCTGGTGCTCGTATATGTCCAAGCTGAATACCTTGCCGCAACGGGAGCAGTAGCGCTCACTCTGGTTGGGTCGACGGTTGGGCCGGCAGGCACGTATCACTGCTGAGCCGCGCTTCTCGCCCGGCCGCGGATAGCCGTTCTCCACCAGCTGCTCCTCCGTCAGGCGAAGATCGAAGACCATTTCGTATGCTTTCTCAGCGTCTAAAGCATCGAATGGCTCGCCATTGCCCAAGGAGCCGAGTTTTCTGCAAGATATATATATTTAATGTTTGTTTAGCTAAATACGTTAAAAACTGTTTATATGCAATTGAGATGTTAGGAATAGTTGCAAATACCAAAAACGTTAACTTTCCTGACTGCCGCATTCAAAGGTTATGTCATAAACAGAACTTATGTTTATGCTTTTGCTTTTGCCCGGAGGTAGTATTCACAATAAAGCAAATTCCATCTTATAATGTGCATACAGACAATAACTATAGTTTAAAGTACAAACCCACCCCTTCTTCTCTACGCTCCAGGATGTGGTGAGCGCCCGCTTGCCGCCCAGCATCATCTCATGCGACACCGTCTTGCAGGCCACGCTGGGCTTGTTGCCCGCCTCGATAGCCTCCTTGCGGAGCTTGTTAATCGCCAGCATGCAGCTGTTCTTGTAGATGGCAGGGGTGTTGCACTTCTTGAAGACGGCTAGTTCCTCCACCTGGGCGCGCTCCCAGGCGTCTGCCAGCTGCGGATAGATGATGGTGCAGTGCCTCACCATCATCTCGTAATACTGTATGCGCACGTTGTATGATATCTTGGAGCTGCTGGGATCTAGGACGGTTGGCTTCTGCGCGTTGGACTCGGGAGCCGTTTTGTCTAGTGCAGCAGTGGGCTTGTGGGCCACTCGTCCGGCGCCCTTGAAGGATTGTGCTGGCGTGAAGGCTGGCTTCTTCTCGGCCTGCAGCTCCTCGATCTTCTTTTTGGCCCGCGCGATGGCCACAATGTTGGCCACAGGTGCTATGCTGCGGGCTGGCAATGCAAATTATTTGAATTTTAATTATTTGAATGTTTTACAACGTGTCTGAAGATGCAAAGTGGAATGCTCACCTGAACGCACTGGTGGGGTCAAAGCACTTCGCGGAATAAGGGGCGTGAGGTTAGAGTTGACCTTGGCCTGACGAAGCTCCTCCTGCGCTTGGCGCACCCGCTCCTGTGCCTGGCGTAGCTGCTCTGCAGCGGCTTCGGCTTGCAGCTTTTCCTGGCGCCGCAGTTCCGCTCGCCGGTCGAAGATCGCCTGCATGGCATTACGGATGTGATTGGGTTTGCGCATCGCCACCGAAGGAGCCAAGTGTGGCTTGACCTTGTCAGCATTCTCGTGGGCAACCCGACGCTTCTGCAGAGCCGCTGTGGCCGCCTCTGTGAAGGTATCAATGTCCGGCGAAGGAGCTTTGCGCTTGCGACTCTCCGGGTTGGTGTCGCCGCCTTCGTCCTTGTGCATCTGTGCGAATTTTTTTTCCATCTCGTCAAAAATCATTTCACACTGACGAACAATTTCTCCTTCGGTGGTGTCTGCTTCAAAATCAAAGTCCAGGTCATCCAGATCATCGTTTGCTTCTGCCGTTGCCACCGTAGCAGCTTCAGCTTCCTTATCCGCCTCCGGTTCGCTCTTCGAAGTGCCAGTGCTCTTGCTGGATGACGAACTGCTCTTAGACTTCGACCGCGAACTAGAGGAACTGGATTTGTGGTGATGACTCTTGGAGGCGGATGATGAGGAACTGCTCTTATGCCTGCTGCTGGAACTTTTCTCGTCACGGTGCTTATCGCTGCTGGATGACTTTTTGCTGGAAGAGGAGCTGGAAGAAGACTTGTGTTTAGAGGAACTTGAGCTTGAGGTATGCCGCTCCTTGGAGCGCTCTTTGTCGCTGTGGGATGACTTTCGCTTATCCTTATCCTTTTCCTTTTTTTCCTTTTCCCTGTCCCTGTGTCTGTTCTTATCCTTGCTCTTCTCTTTGTCTTTTTCCCGGTCCCGGTCCCGATCCCTGTCTGTGATCTTTTCCTTTTCTTTATCCCTTTCCCGCTCCTTGCGCGGCTTTTGTTCATTTTTGTGGCTGTGCTTGACATCCGTTAGATGCCCATCATTGTCATCCTCCTCGTTTTCAACCGTCATTTGCAACTTTTCTTCTTCGTCGTTATTCTGGTCATGGTCCTCAATCTCCACCTGCATCTGCTCATCAATTTCCTTTTCGAGTATCGCCTGCCAATCGTCATCTGCACCATTTGCAGCAGATGGCTGGCCGGGTACATATTTGGGAACACTGTCCACGGACGCCTCCTGTTTCTTCTTCGCGGG
This sequence comes from Drosophila erecta, assembly GCF_003286155.1. Classification (NCBI taxonomy): domain Eukaryota; kingdom Metazoa; phylum Arthropoda; class Insecta; order Diptera; family Drosophilidae; genus Drosophila; species Drosophila erecta. The sequence goes on from NW_020825194.1 coordinate 4,656,005, forward strand.
CGAGGCGTTCAGACCCGGCTTCTCCGGGTGGTACTCCAGATTGTTCTGCTTCCGGGGCACACATAGCGTGATGTGGGGCAGTGGGAGGGAGAGCAGCTTGGGCGCCGGCTTGTACTCCGGCACTGGAGGGGGTTCCGCAGGCTGAGCGGCCTCCACCTCGTCTGTAATCCGGAAAGGAATAAAATTTCTTGCGAAATTAACTGGGCGCAAATCTCTCACCTTTGCGCGCATGCTTAAAGTGACAAAAGGGACGCTTGCAGGTCGCCGCATCCTGGCCGTCAAAGTACGGGCACAAGAAGCCCTTGAAGAGACCCGTGGATGGCAGCATTTCCACCTCCTGCTGCGATTAGATTTTTATTAAAGCCGCTTAAAAAAGCAAGCGTCCCAAATTTCTTTCTTTTCTTTCTGCCTGTCTCTTTCGCTCATTTCGTCAGATGTCAGCTGTTTCAGCTGCTGGTGACGTTGCCAGATAGGCGGCTGCTTGGATGCTATGACTGGAATGAAATTGTTATTTTTTCAGTTTTAGATAGTAACAAAACAATTATTGCCTAATTAAATTCATTTTTTTAAAGGTTGCAATGTGCATATAAGGCAGCTGCCTGCAGCGATTTGGCTTGATTATATATGGGGTTCGGAAAATGCGAAATGATGCATTTCGATGTACAACGGTATAAACAAATAGTGCAAAAAGTCCGGCAACTCCTGCAAACAGGTGTTTGTTGCGCCAATTTCCTATAGGGTCTTTCACCGCTTGTAAACAAAAGCGCAGCATTTAAAAATAAAAATAATTGATTAACCATTAAATCGTCTGCTTATCATCTAGCCAAATGGACTTGATAGCTGCAGAATCGCTTTAATTACGTTCGAGTGCACCGCAAACCGAAGTTCAGGGCCAACATTCAACTGCCGCCTCATTGAAGGTTTGTGTGGGTGTGTCCGCTGGAATTTATAATCTAGAAATTTGTATATACAAATTCAAATGGAACCGGCCCTTATCGGTGGCCGACTGTCTGCAATAGCCATGATTGGGTAGTATATCACCACAAACTGAGTCAGTGGACGCGGGTGGCGGATCCCACGGTGCGATAATTCAAGTGCTCCTCCGCCGACGAGGTGTGCTGTGATATGGAGCGAATCCATGGTTTCAGTCGTATAACGGCAGTCTGGCGGTTCGGTTGTCTCCGGCAAAAGTGAATTCTCCATCGAGTCCAAAGGTCAGTGGGCTGAAAATGCTCCTATGATTTCACCAGTGCGTCGGGAATTTAAATATTTATATAGCTCCCCAATCCGGACTTTGTCCCGCTCGTGGAGGTTGGTGGAGATAGTCGTCTAACTGCAGTCCCAGACTGATTGCATTCAACTGGACGCACACTCCGCGTAGTTGCACATTAAGTTGGCATAGCCGTGTGATATTTTATTGTGTATCCTATACGATTTTTACTCAGCTGAGATCAATTTATTTCCGATGTGAATGTGCCCAATTATTTATTGGGCGAACTTTGGACCCGACGAACGCGACAGCGATTCCCGATATGATTATTACTAATCTGGCATAGGCCTTTAGAAAACAACCACACGCGCAGACTAATATCAACGATTCCAACCTGTCCCCCGCAGATAACCCACCATGGACCGGGCTAGCCTATATTTCATGAGCAAGGATGATAAGAACACCTATGACTTCGACGAGACTTTACCCTCGTTCCCGCTGCCGGAGCTTAGGGACACCATGGAGCGCTACTACAGCTGCATCCAGCCATTCGGGACCAAGGAGGAGTTGGCCCAGGCCCGAAAGACTATTGATGAGTTCCAGAACGGAGTGGGCGCCGAACTGCACGAACAGCTCAAGAAGCGGGCGGGGAGCATGAGGAACTGGCTGGGCACCTGGTGGGAGGACTACGGATATCATCTGATTCGGATGCCCCTGTTGCCCTACCAGCTCATGGTCATGCCCGCGCAATTGGAGATGGTGGGCGTACCGGAGACACCGGAATACATGCTGAAGGTAAGTGGGCCGACATTACAAACTCAACGAGCACACTGTATGTTATCGTGTGGACTCTTATTTGCTTATCTGCAAGTGTAGTTCACTTCGTTTTAAGGGTTTCCTGATTAAGTGTATGATTTTCGCAGAGTCTGGCGCGGCACATTCACCACACGCTCGAGTTTTGGGATCTGACCAGAACGTCCAGCATCAAACCGCTTTCCTCGAACGGAGGCAAAATAAAGTACTCCTCCGCGCTGTACAAGCGCTTCTTCTCCACGTGCCGCGTGCCAGGCGAGGAGCAGGACCACATAGAGAAGCATTTTCTCACCAAAGACGAGGGTAAAACGCCGAGTCACATCCTTATTTCCGGCAAGGGACGCCAGTTCATCTTGGATTGTGTGCACGAGGACGACACCATCCTATCGGCTCCCGAGATCCTTGTGGCCATCCAAAGACTGCGCAGCATCCTCGACTACGAGCCGTTGGGTGATTGTGTGCCCACCCTGAGCCATGACGAACGGTCAACGTGGGCTCGCAACCGCAACCGGCTGAGGGAAATCTCAGATGCGAACAAGGAGACACTGCTTCTGGTGGAGAGCGCAAGCATGGAGATTTGCTGGTACGAGCAATCACCCAAGGACTACGAGGAGTCCTCCCAGCTAGGTCTCTTCGGTGATCTCCACTCCCGCTGGGCAGACCGCAGCAGCAGCATCATCGTCTTCCGCAACGGACGCTGCAACTGGTCGGGCGAGCACAGCTGCTACGATGGTACCGTCAGCATCAGTTACGCCACCTTCATGCAACTGAGCTTCCTGGAGGTGCCAGAGCCCGACTGGTCCGAAGCCGAGAAAGGCCACGTCGTAGAGGTCAAGGAGCTGCACTTCCAGCTGGATGATACGCTCAAGAGCGAGATCAAGCGCGTCCAGAAGGATATTGATGATAGGGTAAGAAGAACGTCTTTTTCAGATCCCTGTTGTTGAACTAATTAATGCTTTGGTATATGGCATCCTCAGGGTACCGACGTTACTGTGACCTTCACTGCGTTCGATGACTACGGCAAGGAGTTCATGAAAACCCATCGACTGCATCCAGACTCCTTTGTGCAGGTTGTCATGCAGTGGGCCTACTACCAAATGCATAAAGAGTGAGTTCTTCTTTGGACCTACCAGTGATTACTATTACTCCATGGGTATCCAACAGAATTGCTCCCACTTATGAGACCGCTCTGATGCGACAGTACTACAATGGACGAACGGAGACTCTACGGTCCTGCACTGGCGCCGTGGCGGAGTTCCTGAGGGCGTCCTCCAACAAGCAGGTCGGCGATATGTCACTGGCCAGGGCTTTCCGTAGGGCAGTCGATGAGCACAAGCACTTCATGAACGAGGCGCGCAAGGGACATGGCATCGATAGACACCTGTTTGGCCTGTGGTGCGCAGCGTACGAAAGCAAAATGGATATTCCCGCCTTCTACGACGATCCCATGTACACCAAGAGCGGCGGTGGAGGCAACTTTGTGCTCTCGTCCAGCACTCTGGGCTTCACCGCCAACGTTGGCTTCGTGGCGCCCATGGTCTTCGATGGCTACGGCGTCTTTTATTCCATCACCTCTGAAGCGTAAGCCAGATGCCTATCTTTCTGGCAGTTGTTCCTTAATTTCTCCCATTCTAGGGTGTTCATTAATACCACCGCCTATCGGGACAGCCTGAAGACAAGCGCTCGCAAGTTCAACGACATTTTTAAGGACTCATTCCGCCGCATCAGCGTACTCTTGGAACAGTTGGCTAAGGAATCCAAGCTTTGAAGAGCTCATCTAGTATTAAGAAGCGATCAAATTGTACTTTATGTCGTTAATTGGAACTTAGTTCGTTCAGAAAGTTCGTTTTTGGATTCTTTTCCATTTCGCTCTACTACTTTGACTACTGTTTTCAATTGGCAGCATTAATTAACGAACAGAACATTTAAATACTATTTCTTCAAAATTGGATCCCGAATACAAGCCACCTTTGATCGGCAACTAAGTGAGAACGCGGACTTTGCAGGTAATATGTAAGTTAGTGTGACAGAAGGGCGTGCAGCATGTGTAACTTCGTGTTAAACGTTTATTTAAATTCAATGATCGATTAGTTTATGCAAATACATTTCTCTCGGTAATTCTTTTGTTTCAATTCTAAAATGCGGCTAAATAAGCTAAGCGCCCAGCCGCTTCAATACGTTCAACACTTTTCCAATTTTGACTTATTAAGCGAGCGCCGCAGCTGGCCCTAGATACTACGTACAAATTAATTGGAGCTTGCGTCGGATTACAATATATTTATATATATACTCGTCTATATACGAAAACTTTTCGTTAGTAAGTTCGATTATCTGGGAGCTAAATGCTAATTACAAATGGTTCTCATTGCGTGTCTACAATTTATGCAGTGCATCGGAGTCGCAGACCCGAGGACAGAATGGGGAAAAAAATCGTCGGATGAGCTGAGTTCGGAGCTGGGCCGGCCGCACTAATGCGGCGGGGGCGGAGGTCGATAGTAGCCAGCGTGCGGCTGCAGCATTGAGTAGCCGGAGGAGGGCGGCGGTGCTATCCGTTGGCCTCGTCTCTGCTGCTGCTGTGGCGGCAAGCCGGCGTACGCCTGCACTCATTCCTGCCCAGTGGCCGGGACTGGCTGAAGGTTCTGCTCGGTAGCTGGTGGGGTGGCTGCCGCCTCGTCCTTTGCTCCCCCACCTGGAGTGGCACCCTCGCCGGTGGCCTGGAAGGCCGAAGGTCGCTGCACGAACATGTTGTCAATGATGTGATCTATGTTGTCCGAGATGCCCTCCTCTTTGGCTCCGCCCTTGGCCTTGTGCTTTTCGGAGGGCGGCAGAATGGGAATCGCGTTGGTAGGACGACGCTGGGGCAGAGCTGTTGGTCGGCTAGTGGTTTGAGCAGGCGGCACAAAGTAGGTGGTGCCACCGACCGTGTTGTAGTTCTGATACGGCTGAGCCGGCTGTGCTGCGGGCGGAGCCTGTGCCGGCGGCGGTGTGGGTTGCGTTACAACCGGAGGCCCTGCTTGGGCGTACGCCACGGCAGCCGGCGTGGTTGGCAAGTAAGCGGCACTAGCCGGATTCACATACGGTGCCTGGGGCACGGGCACGGGAACAGGCTCCGTTCCGGTCACATAGTACGGAGCCGCCTGTGCTTGCGGATAGGCGGCTGCCGGTGGGGCATGTGGCTTTGGTGGTGTTGGCACTGCTCCTGCGGCAGTGGGTGGACCCAGTTGCATGGTCTGCAGTTGGGCTTGCAGTTCCTGTTGCTGGTAGGCGATCTGCATGAGAACGTGTGGGTCTTGAATCATGATCTGCGATTGTTGCTGCTGCTGCTGTTGCTGCTGCTGTTGAAGGTGCAACTGCTGCTGCATCTGCTGCTGCTGCTGTTGCTCCGCCAAGTGCTGTGATGCCTCCTGCTGAGAGCGACGCAAGCTGGAGTAGCGCTTGGGCGCATTTCGCTGTTCCTGATGCAGTGGCTGCTGCTGCTGCTGGGGCGCCTGATTTTGGTTAGCCAGCGAGTGCATCTGGACACTGCCCACGTGGCTGGGATCGTTGCGTTGCTGCACCTGCTGCAGTCGCTGCGACAGGTTCGACGTGGAGAGCGGCGTCTGTGGAGACTGCTGTTGCTGGGACGGCTGTCGTTGCTGCTGCGACTGTGGCTGATGCTGAGGTTGCTGCTGCTGTTGTTGTTGGTTGGAGCGTGGAGTGGTTTGCTTCTGGTTACGGTTGTCCAATTGGTCTGGGCCCCGCTCCCGCTCTCGTGGCTGCTGTCCACGGCTGTTCTTCTTGAACTCCATGCCATTCTGACGTCCGGGTCCGCCATTCATCCGCCCAAAGTTGCGATTCTTGGGCTCACGATCACGATCACGTTCCCGCTCCCTTTCCCTCTCCCGTTCACGCTCCTGGGATCTGTGAGGATTGGAGCCACTAGCCAAGGGCTGTTGCTTCTCTGCAACCAAGCCTCCAGCACCGACAGACCGTCGGTTTTCCTTTTCTTCACGCGAGGAAGACGTTCGTGGACCACGTGGCTTTCTCTCGTTGAGCGCCGGGAAGTCCTGTGGCCGCGGCGGCTTGCGCTCCTTATTGCTAGCTTTGAGGTAGGCCTGTTCGTCTTCCCAGTTTCTTGAGTATTTACTAGGCCCACGCGTATATCGCCGGCGACGTCTGGCTCTGGGCGGTGCGTCCTCGTTTCTAATATCATAGCCGTATGTCTGCAGCAATTCTGCCCGGGATTTCGGAGCCTGCTCCGCGGCCTCAAAGCGATCGTGGGACCAGCGATCACCGCCTGACGCTGGCTGCCATTTGCGCATGGTCTTGGATGCCTGTGAGATCTGTGGCGTTTGGCCAGTGGGCGTGGCGCCGGCTGCCGCTAGTCCATTGAGTTCGCCATTTGGCTCCGCCGCCGCCTGGCCAGCACCGTTTTCCGGTTCGATCAGGATTTCTCCCTCGGTCTCCGCCGTTCGGTCGTCGTGCTCGTAGAAAGTGCCTCGCTTGGGGATATACTGGGGATTGCTGCGGTCCTCGTCCACCTTCTTCTGGGCCTCGCTGTCGGCGACAGAGCGGTCCAGTGCCTGCTCCCCCTCGCCATCATCCGTTTCGCTGCCCACCTCCTCGTCCTCGTCGTCCGTCTCAGATTCCTCCTCGCTGCCACTGGCACTGACGCTCCCGCTGGCACTCTCCTCGTCGTCGTAGTCCTCTCCGCCCTCGAGATCACTGGCCGTGTCGTACTCGGAGTCGTGCGGATGCGAATTGGAGTTGGGCTCCTGGGTGGGCGAGGTGCCCGGCTCGACGTCCACGGTGGCATCCGTTGTGGGCGTTACAGCCACTGGTGCCTCGCTGGCAGCTGGAGCCGTGGCCTGGGGGATGTCAGTCGGGGGCGTGGCCGCCGTTGGTTTCTCCACTTCGGCCATCGCGGGGTCTCTTCGGTTTTCTGCCTCGCTACTGCTGCTGCTTCTTCTGCGGAATGGTATAGAACGGGATTCTAGGTGTCACTGGGATAGCCGAGCCAGTGCCTCGTAACTCAACTCACGTGCGAATTCTTGACAAGGACTGACTACTCTAGTAAGCGTGCTCCTTGTTACGGTAAAGTGTGCCGAAAAACCAATAATTTCTCTGAGTTTTCTCGACAACAACGCAATCAGAAAATAGAAAGTCTAGGGTTACCTTTCTCTCGCCGCAGAGATGCCACACCGATGAACACGTAAGGACAGGGCGAGAAACGTATTTAATATATCCACCACGTAAGGGGTATTAAAATACTGGCAGCTCTGGGAATTACCGGTTGAACTTATAGTTTAATATATTAAATACCTAAAACAAAAATACACATAATGCACCTTTTAACTATGAAATCGAATCTCTAGTATTTTTTTGTGCTCTACAGTGGTTATCGAAAACTCTATCGACGACTTGGCATCGCTGTCCAGCTGTTGTAGGGGAAGGAACGAGATAGCAAGGCGGAGTTCGAATAGAGCGAAAGACGGCCAATTAATATTAATCATACAAGAAGTAGACTCCGCAGAACAGGAAAATATGTCGAAGTTTCTGGGCGTGCCGCTGAAGAAGCCGTCGGAGGTGGACGTGATCAAGCCGCTGAACAATCTCATCCAGAGCACCTACAACGGTGCGTCGGAGGAGGAGAAGGGCAAGTACGCAGAGGCCGTCAACGAATTTTCGAAACAACGCAATACGGCGATTTGGAAATTCTTCGAAAAGTACGAAGCTTCACTGGAGATTGTGTACGCGTAAGTACCACCAAGTCTTTGTGACCTTTTTCTTGGGGATCTCCGGATGAGTCACCCGCACAAAAGAGGCAGCTAATCACACCCGTTCCATTCAATTCAAGCACCACCTGGTGCTTCTGTATTAGTACGGTCGGTGGTGGTCAGACGTAAACAAGCTATCGGATGACGTAGTCGTTAACTAATGGATGTTGTTTTGCCTCCGGGTTTTGTTGCCTCCTTTGTGTTTGCAGCTATTATGACCAGATCTGCGCGCTGGAGACAAAGATATCGGTTAGCGAACTGCAGATACCCTTTAAGTGGAAGGATGCCTTCGACAAGGGCTCCATTTTCGGCAACAAGATCAGCCAGAGTGAGTGATTCACTGCCTTGTGCCAAGTATATTTCACCACTGACCCCAACATCCACAATCCACAGCTCACACCTCCTTGCTCTACGAGAAGGTATGCGTGCTCTTCAACATTGCTGCCCTGCAGAGCAACATCGCTGCCAACCAGGCCCTGGATTCAGATGATGGCCTTAAACTGACCATCAAACTGCTGCAGCAGAGCGCCGGCATCTTTCAATACCTGAAGGGAGCCACGCCGGCGGCAGTGCCCTCGGAACCCACGCCAGATCTCAGCCAGGATTCGCTGACGGTGCTGCAGGCTCTGATGGTCGCCCAGGCGCAGGAGGTTTTCATTCTGAAGGCAATTAAGGGTATGTAGCACCTATTCAAATAAGAGCCCGAACTCCATTTACATTCAAATTCTTATCTATGAGTAATGTTTCGCTGTTTACATTGGGCGATAAACTATTTTATCAGTTAACAGCATCTGAATAGAAGTCGAGGGTGAAGACAGCATTATACAAGTTTCATATACTTGGCATAAAATTGTATTGTACCAAGATTATCCGAAAATATAACTTTTGTTACGTGGGTTCATTACCCTATTATTTTCTTTTAAATCATATGATAAGAACAATCGGAATGAATCATTCAATTCAACAGTTCCAATCACTTGCTCAAAAGAAATGGAAAGATATATCGCTTTGAATGTAGGTCTAACAATTTGAAGCATTTATATTCCGCCAGATAACATGAAGGAACAGATCATCGCCAAGCTTTGCTGCCAGGCGGAGGAATCCTACGCCGATGTGCTGCGCGCCATGCAAAAGGAGTCTGTGCGCAACCTGTGGGAGAAGGAGTGGATACCTACGGTTGCCGGAAAGCAGGCTGGCTTTCATGCCCTCACCCAGCTGTACCAGAGTCTGGTGTGCCGTGCCGCCAAGAAGATTGGCGAGGAGATTGCTCGTTTGCGCAACGCCGTTGATCTTTTCAAGGCGGCTCAGACGCGTGGCGGAAATGAGACCTACTTGGATGAATATTTTAGCCGCGCCAAGCGCAACTTGGCCGAGTCCACCAAGGACAATGAGTTCATCTACAACGAGATCATACCAGATCTAAGCACCTTGACCCCTCCTGGAAAGGCCCAGTTGGCCAAGCCTTTGGCCATCGCTGTCCCCATGGCTGCCAACTTTAAGGATATATTCAGCAGTCTAGTGCCCGTGGAGCTCCATCGCGCACTCACCGCCTCCGATATGCGCCGCAATGAGATCGTTAACGTGGAGATCATGAAGCTGCGTGAAGCCACCCAAACTCTGAACGCCGTTTTGGCAAGCTTGAATCTTCCAGCGGCCGTGGAGACAGCTGATAGCAACAGTGGGCTTCCACCGTCGCTAAAGGAAAAGGCCAATGAAGTTCGCCAGAAGGGCGGCATTGAGAATGTGCAGACGCTGCTTAAGGATCTTCCCGAGCTACTAAGCCGCAACCGCGAGATTCTCGACGAAACCGAGCGGCTCTTGGACGAAGAACGCGACTCTGATAATCAGTTGCGTGCGCAATTTAAGGAGCGTTGGACTCGCATCAGCTCCGACAAGCTAACAGAGATGTTCCGCACCAACGCGATGAAGTATCGCGAGGTCATCACCAATGCCATTGAAGCCGACAAGGTGGTTCGCCAGAAGTTTGAGGCTAACCAGAAGGGCATCCAACTCTTGTCCTTGCCACCCGATCAAATCCAACAGTCTCTGCCCTCGGCCAGTGGCAGTGTGGATCCCAACTGCTCCAGCGTGCAACGTCTTAAGAAGCTGATGGACGACGTGGAGACCATTAAGGCGGAGCGTGAGGCAATCGAGTCCGAGCTGAAGGGCTCCACGTTCAATATGAAGGACGAGTTCTTGATTGCCCTGCAGAAGGATGGTGCTATTGACGAGCCCGCCATATCGTTGGCTCGCATTGGCCAAGTTCTCAATCCCCTACAGCAGCAGGTGCGCGAGAGCGTGGAGCGCCAGCAGTCTTTGGTCAACGACATCCAGAGCGCCCATGGTGCCTTTGTCTCTGAAACTGGTAGCTGCGGCAGCTCGCGGGATACTTTATACCAGGAGCTAGCAACCGCTTTCGATAGCTACATCGAACTTTCAGGAAATCTGCAGGAGGGCACCAAGTTCTACAACGACCTCACGCAGTTGCTGGTTGTATTCCAGAACAAGATCAGCGACTTTGTGTTCGCCCGCAAGACAGAGAAGGAGGAGCTGCTCAAGGATTTGACCACAGAGTCCAGTCGCCAGGCTTGTCCGCCCACCCCGGCCCTGCCCTCGCACTATGCATCCACATCGGGCAGTGGCAGCGGTAAGTGAAGCACCAAAGCCCAACTAAGCGGAATATCGAAACCGTTCTTTTCTTTAAGATATTCCTCCTGGGTCCGCACCCAGCGTGCCGCCTGTCGCATCAACGGCCAACATTCCGTATCCGGCTCAAGTGCAAGGCATGCCCGTTCCATATGGAGCCCAACCAGGTGTGCCCTACCCTGCGTATGTGCCCGCTCCGATGCCACAGAGCTTCAATCCGTACGCCACCTTGCCGTATCCTGGCAGTAAGTTAACCTCTCAGTTTAACATGACTCTTCAATAATGCTGTTCATCTTCTGTAGATTATCAATACCAGGGATTCCCGCAGGGACCGCCACCCGGCCATTACGGAACATACCCAGGCAGTTATGCCAACCAGCAGGGCGGATATCCAAACCAGAAGCCACCTGGCTGGTAAATGGCGCTGTAGCTAAGCAATTTCATGTCCACATGTGCATAGTATGTTCCGCCCAAGGGCCAATCGCTTGGCAGAGCCTCAGATGAGTCTGGATGGTGGACAGACAAGATGGGTGGTATTCGGCATTTAATGCTCCGTGTCCTGCTTCTGTTTGGAAATTGTATCATACATGTTGATGGCTTATTGGATTTTAATCTCAAATATGCAACAATATTATCACGTTCTTACCCTAGATACTCGTTTGTGTGTTTAGCTAGAGGGAGTTACTTTTTCGTAGCCTGCAAAAGAACTCGCTCTTCATTTCGGCAATTACCCGTGGAGCACACATGCTGCTTACTAGAAGCTCCCAAGTGGAACTAATGGGAGTTGACTCTGGTGGGCTAACAGCATTTCGGAATCTCTTGGAGTTGGCGCGGAGGAGCTGCTTGTATTCCTCGTGAGGCATCACTTGCAAAGGGCGCACTGTGGGGCTGATACTATTCAACAAAGTTTTCCAATCCGCTTGGCTGATGTAGTCGGTATCGAAGAGCTTTCGGGTGTTCTGACCACTCTCTAGATTCTGCACCGCCTGCTCGAACTGCGCATAGAGGTCGCTGGGCTTGGTAGACAGGTCACCCAACTGGTTGGGATTGAGCACGTACTGCTTCATTTGATCGCTCTCTCCCCTGACAAAGCTCTCCACGATATGCATGACCAGGAACTCGTCCAAAACCAGGTCCATGTCCACTCTAAGCGGCACCCAGTAGTTGACACTCAGCGACGTGGACGTGGCCTCAACGTAGTGCCACCAGTTACGCGGCACGATTAGTACTTCGCCCGCCTGCAGGTTGCAGTGATACGCCTGCCGGCCAAGATGCTCGTAGCTCTGAATCTTTGCCGGGTCCGGGGCGTAAAAGTTCTCCACACAGTAGACACTGGACTCCTCGTAGGGAATCCTGGTGCTCTGCAGCGGCGTCTCAGGCGGGAAGAGCAGCCACGACTTGCTGCCATGCACCTGCACCACTATGTTGACGCCAAAGGTGTCGTAGTGACACGGCGTGTTGGCCTGCTCCGATCCCAGCCATAAGCGGAAGTCGTCTCCGATGACCGGGAAACCGAAACTGGAGAAATCAATGCCCCTCCGGCAACTGGGTGGCACTTCGTCGGCTCTCTTGTACTGGTACGCCGCCCAGTGGGTGTGCTCCTCCTTCAGGACGCCGTACTCTCGCAGGAACTGCTGCATGCTGAGCTTACTGGCTTTGGTCCGCTTTCGCTCCCACTGCGGCGTACTGCTGTCCGCCAAAGCCATCAGCTCGAAGTCTGGAGGAGAGCTGGCCTCCTGGTCAAATCGCTGGCACCAGTCGTGTAGGGATCCCTCGAAGCACTCCCATTTCAGCGGAAACTGGTCCAGGACCAGCGGCACGTGGCTGTTCAAGATGAGATCCCTAAGTTTGGAGTTCAGTGCCATGTTTTGTTTACTTTCCTATGCCAGTAGGTGGGTATCTTTATTGCGTATGGTCACACTGCGCCAAGAACTTTTTATGGCGGGATTATTTAAATTAAATGAAATTCTCAGCTACATATCCTTCTAGTAAATGCCCAATCTAATCTGAAGTGTAATTAACGTTTACCCCTCTTAATAATGGATTAAGAACTCTAGTGGACTTGCTCTTACAGCATGCAATTTTATTTGATTTCCTTAAAAATCATCAAGCCATTGGCTTATCTGGTGGATCACTTTGTCATCATCCTTTGACAGTATGTCCCCTCAAGCGTGCAGCAGCTGCGCCCAATGTGGCTAGGAAGAGGATTAGTAACTTCATTTTGGATAACCGAGCTTCTTTTGGCCGCCTTATATATCCAACACATTTCAAGTGGATATAAATAATTCGCTATAGATTACGGTGTTGTAATTAAGATTAAGAACGAAGCTGTCACGCTTAATAACTATTTAAGTGCATTGTAAATTATATAATGATTAATTATGATTACTTATTTAATTTTCGTTACGTGTTCGAAATTGGCAGTCCTTAAATCGATGATGTTTGTTCCATCATTAATCGCATCCTGGATCTTTTTCTTACTCAGCCTTGCAGATGCTCAAATAGTTAAGATGGTCAAACAAGAGATCCCGATTATAAGATTTGGGCGGTTTGCGGGCGTTTGAGTGGGCGTGGCAACATTCGGAAATAAACTTGCGCTGCGTCTATGTATCTGGAAGCTTTATGCTTAGTCCCAATATTCTAGCTTTTTTAGTTCCTGAGACTGAGGCGTGGCCAGTTCGACTCGGCTATTGATCGTGATTAAGAATATACTACTACTACTAGCCAAATTTAGTTTGCTAAATATTGCAACACCTATTATGTGGATCGATTTAAATGAATTAATTTACATTGCTTGAGATGGAAAATAAAACAACTAACTTTTTCGCACTTAAGGGTGATATAAAGATATATTCTTTAATTTATATACATATTCGGTTTGGATTTCCTGTTCCTTTCTGATATGACTTCGTTTTTATCATTTTTAATGAAAGTCTCCGCTTTACCGACCTTCTTCCATTTGCTGTTTTTATTTTTGACCTTGGATTTCCTCCTCTTGATTTTTCCGGATTCCACAATGGCAAAGATGACCAAGATGACCAAAATGACCAAGTAGACGATGGCCAGCCTCATTTTGGTCAGCCGTGTGGCAAGGTGCTGACATTTAAAGGCGGAACTCATTAAGTAAAGCAAACCAATTTGATATTGGAATTTGCTTAAGATTGAAATTGTACGGCGTAAGTTGTCAGTCATTATTTTATATATAGAATTTATTTTAGTAGATCTAAAACATTTGTGTTTAAAAATTGGAATTTTATTACAAATCAATCACTTTTTACTTACAGACACTCAATAGCTAACAAATTGCCCACACTATGTTCAGGGTATCAACGATCTTATTGATTTTTAGCGTGTTTCGAGTGCAAATACGATTAGGCGAAATGTTGGTTTAATTAGTAGGAATTTCGAATTACATAATTGCAATCAAGATTGCGTGCGTAACTTGTTCTGCAGATCAAGTTGTCCACTACTTTCAGATAGAACCCCAAACTGCCCCGCACGCAAACGAGTCTTGTTTTCAGATCGGTTCGGCTCGGTTTGGTATGGTGTTTGCTGCATTTCATTGGATGCCGGGTACTACCGAGTAGAGCCAACACTTTGAGATAATTATTTTGATATGACGGGCGGAAATGGCGTTAACAAGTGGCTGGAACTGCGACCACGATGGCCCGGAATTTGTTGCACATTTGGCCAAGCCGCTGTTAGCCGACATTTGATTGCCAGTATGGATGTATGGGAATGGCCATGCCACATGGCGCATTCCCCGATGACGGCCGTAAAAAATCGACAAGTAGGTTCCATCCTCCAAATGTCATACAAGTGATTTACGTCTCAGTCGCAGAACCACAAGTCATTAAATCTACTTAAGCCGCGCACTCCATGTGCCACGGATACGCATACGGCATACGGCATACGGGATACGGGTGAAAAGTTCAACGCTCGTGAGTCAGCAGAGTCGCTCCCAGAATCGGGAAAACATAAGCTGCAAAAGACAATAATGCGCCAGAGTCGCCAAAAATACACAAATAAAAAAGAGGAGATAAAATCCAACGAGAAAAGCGAAATCAAGAGGGAAGGAACAAACATACAACACTATTTATGCGGCAGTTTGGAGGTGCGCCATCGCCATCGTCTGTCTGCCAGATTTGTTGTCATTATGGGGCTGTTACTTCTGGCGACTTGGCGCTGACTTATAAAAATGTATCTGCATCTGTATCTGTATCTGTATGTCTGCGGCTTTATCTGCCGAATGAGAAACTGCGCATGCGCACGCTCGCCCGCTTCCGTTTCGCAGTTTTTGTTTTTTGAGCCCCAATCTTAAATCTTCCCATAGGGCTTAGTCAGAACACGCCCGACATACGGCCCCTATAGCCGCTTATATAATTAGCTGGATTTTTGGTGTTTTTTTTGCCCTTTGTTATTTTTTGCTCCGCTGAATGGGCAGCCAAGAACTCGGCGGCAACTGTCAAATTCGCCAGACACCCACCTTTCCCCAGTCCTCCTGGCCGCAGTTCACCTTTGTCCAAGTCAATAAACTCGCAGCAGACAGTTCCACCCCCCTATTATACTCGTTACTCGTAGAGCAAAAGGGTATACTAGATTCGATGAAGAGTATGTAACAGGCAGAACGAACATATAAAGTATATATATTCTTGATCAGGATCAATAGCCGATTCGAACTGGCCATGTCCGTCTGTCCGTATGAACGCAAAATGAGAACAAGCGCTCAAAAAATTTAGAAATGTTCCAAGGCTGAAGTTCAAAAGTCAATCTGCATTCAAATTTAGAATTTTATTTTTTTTAATTTTTTTTTCATTTTTTTGTCATTTTTCTGATGTGATGTTTCTGTTGTAGAAAGTCAAAAATGTCACAAGACTGAAGTTCAAAAGTCCATAACTCAACTTATCTTAATCGGATTAATAAGTGGCATACCTCTAAATGTTTCTGGAGCAATTCTCTAACAATCTGCATTCAAATTTAGAAATTTATTTTTTTTAATTTTTTTAAAATTTTTTTGTCATTTTTCTGATGTGATGTTTCTGTTGTAGAAAGTCAAAAATGTCACAAGACTGAAGTTCAAAAGTCCATATCGGATTTTGAAGTGGCATACCTCTAAATGTTTCTGGAGCAATTCTCTAAAAATCTGCATTCAAATTTGGAATTTTATTTTTTTTTAATATTTTTGTAATTTTTCTGATGTTATGATGTTGTAGAAAATCAAAAATGTCCAAAAACTGAAGTTCAAATGTCCAAAACTCATCTTATTTTAATCGGATTTTGAAGTGGCATACCTCTAAATGTTTCTGGAGCAATTCTCTAAAAAACTGCATTCAAAATTAGAATTTTATATTTTTTACATTTTTTTGTAATTTTTCTGATGCTATGATGTTGTAGATGTAGATGAAATTCAAAAATGTCCAAAAACTGAAGTTCAAATGTCCATAACTCATCTTATTTTAATCCGATTTTGAAGTGGCATACCTCTAAATGTTTCTGGAGCAATTCTCTAAAAAACTGCATTCAAAATTAGAATTTTATTTTTTTTACATTTTTTTGTAATTTTTCTGATGTATGATGTTGTAGAAATTCAAAAATGTCCCAAGACTGAAGTTCAAAAGTCCATAACTCAACTTATCTTAATCGGATTAAGGAGTGGCATACCTCTAAATGTTTCTGGAGCAATTCTCTAAAAAACTGCATTCAAAATTAGAATTTTATTTTTTTTACATTTTTTTGTAATTTTTCTGATGCTATGATGTTGTAGATGTAGATGAAATTCAAAAATGTCCAAAAACTGAAGTTCAAATGTCCATAACTCATCTTATTTTAATCCGATTTTGAAGTGGCATACCTCTAAATGTTTCTGGAGCAATTCTCTAAAAAACTGCATTCAAAATTAGAATTTTATTTTTTTTACATTTTTTTGTAATTTTTCTGATGCTATGATGTTGTAGATGTAGATGAAATTCAAAAATGTCCAAAAACTGAAGTTCAAATGTCCATAACTCATCTTATTTTAATCCGATTTTGAAGTGGCATACCTCTAAATGTTTCTGGAGCAATTCTCTAAAAAGCTGCATTCAAATTTATAAATTTTTTTTTTTTTAATTTGTATATAATTTTTATGATGTAGAAATGAAACAAAATTAAGAGTTGTCCCAAGGCTGAAGTTCAAAACTCCATAACTCAACTCATTCTACTCGGATTTTGAAGTGGCATACCTCTAAATGTTTCTGGCGCAATTAAAAATCAGTCAATATTTATTTATCAAAACAAAATCGTTCATGCACTTAAACCTAGCTTGATTATGCCATAATTTATTGCTTGCCGCAGATGCTTAGTTAAATGCAGTTTGGGCTGGTCCTGCGGCGGGGTGTCCTTCGAAGGGTTCGGGCTCAAGGATTTCAGATCGAACCGATATGTATGAAGGTCAATAGGAAGTCCACAAGAAGTGCTATTCGTATATTTCAGACTCTGCTGCTGGCAACTGCCAAACTACTAAACATATATAGCCCATTCAAATCTGCCACAAAGCTGATTAAAATTTAAATACAAAATTTCAATTAAATTTTTAATGTATTTTTCAACTGTGTTGTGACCAAGTCAAATCCCAACCCAGTCTCTTCTGTTTTTACCATAATGGTGTTGGTAGCATTAAAGTCTCAAATGAATGGACGCCGTATTGACTCCTTCTATGTGCTGACATGGCTGATCATAGATTGATATGAGGTGCACCCAGCTTGGACCAGCCCACCTGTTATTGTATTCATGCCGTGGTATAAAAATAGATCTCACCCATCGCAGTTGTTAAACAGCTGCTCAGGTTGCTATAGATGCAGTCGGGACTCGCCAAGAAAGGAGCGAATTCCCAGTGGAAACTGGACGGAAGTGGGGTGGATATCCCCGTTTAGAAGATTGAAAACAGAACGCCCGGCACCGCAGTCTTTCGAGGGTGTTCCAAGGATTACGAGATGATGTTCTGGTAGAACTGCGGCTTCTTCTGGTGCTCCTTGATGACATAGAATCCCTTGGGCTTGCCATTGCCCGCGAAGTACTTGTGGAAGCTTTGCTTGCTGACCGCATGGGCGGGTGCGTAATATGTGGGTGACTTGGGCTTCAGGGACTTGCGGTACTTGGCCTTCCCGCCGCCCGCACTAAAGCCCTTCTCGGCGGTCTCGTTCTCCCAGGGCTGGCGCCAGGTGGGCACGCTCTGGATGTCCAGCAGCCTATTGCGATCCGCCGCCGAGACGTGGGCGAAGTGGGGCTTCTTGGCGAGCGCCTCCTTCAGGACGGGCAGGTTCCAGTGGTAGATGCGGCCCGGCCGCCCATTCGAGCTGAAGGGAAACGAGACCTGCAATTGAAGCGCACTGATTAGCCAACATTACCCGTGCTCTGCGACTGGCGTCCCATAAATCAGGCGTGCTCTGGCGTCTGAATCGGGAATGCCACGCACTTGCTCTGGACAAGTGGAGTCGGTTGGATTGGAGCCTAGTGGAGTGGGGTGGCTCAAACAAATTGCATTTTTAATTGAGCCTCGGACTTGGTTAATGGCCTGCATATTAATTTCTGGCTCAGCCGGGAACGGAGCAGCATTGGAGCAGCATTGGAGCAGCATTGGAGCAGCATTGGTGCAGCATTGTAGCACCGGAGTCGTGAGAGCGTAATAATTTTCGTGCCACTGCCTGTCGGACATCCACTGACATTGACACTTGCCGCATTAATTCACAAAGGCCATGTATTACAGCTCGGAATGCTGTTGAGCACCCGTATCGCAGTGGACTCCCAGATGCCCAATACCAGTCGCTCGTAGCCGCTCGGCATGACCCTATCGAAGATCTATTTATAGGACAGCTGGCCGGGGACGCAGCATACCCATTTTGGGGCATTGGGGGTAACACGCATATAAATAGCAACTTCCCCCTTCTTGGCCAGCAACTGCCACCAAATGGGTAATCCATTTCGCTTCCACTGCCACCAACTTGCCACTTCCAGCTGCCGCTCCTCCGCGCCACCGAGTGTTTTGCAATTTGTTTTATGCGCATGCGCGCCGATGTTTATCGCGGTCTAGGTCCAAACCTGGCTGAGAGCCAGTTCTGGCCATGGCCAGAAGGGGCCAGCCAGCCAGCCAGCGAGCCAGATCCAGACCCAGTGCATTGTGTGTCTATGGTGTAACCTAATGGAATCCCGTTTACCTTTTTCCCGTTAGCTTTCAACGCCGACGCCTCGGCAACTGGTGATGTTGCAACTGCTGCTGCTGCTGCGGTTGATGCGGCTGGTGCTGCTGCTGCGGCTGGTGTGCTAGATGTGGCTGTCGCCAGTGTCATCTTGCTGGGTGCGTTGCCTTTGTGGCCAGACTTGTCCTGCTGATCCGCGACAGAATTCCTCGCACCGGGTCCTGCATAGTAGTGCATATTTGGCGGCAATTTGATGATGAACATGTGTGAATCATCGCGCGAGGAATGGCGTCGTGACTCAACCGCCAGTCGCTTCCTGTTGTGGCTGTTGGGCGCCTTCACCTTCATGAAGCCCATCTGGCTGCAACGACCAAGTGGGTTGGTGTAATGGTTGATAGTGTCTGGCGAGCGTTGTAAGCGATTGCCATGAATATTTCAGTACATAATTTATGGCTCCACCAAGGGGGTTGCATGGGTTGGGTGGGACATGGGACCTTAATTAGGCCCAAAATAAGGGGCTGTCTAACTGGGCAGTGGCAGAAAAGCTGCTTTAATCCACTGCTGTTCTATTCAACTATCCAAACTGGGAGTTGGGCAGGAATTACCATTTTTAAGCGCCTGTAATCGCCTAAACAGACAGCTTAATTGGGATGCCGCTTGATGGCTTAATTAAGGATACAGTAGTGCAGCGTGGAATAATCTCTGGGCTTGGGATGTACATATGTATTATTAAACACAGAGTGGTCTGCTATTGCTAAGCTACTGTAAAAGAGCTCTGATTTGCCCTATGGAGCCAATTATATTGATGCTAGTTTCGTTAATATTTTATGGGCACAAACTGCTAGAACTAGCTCTCCGATGGTTTATCATCAAGTGTTTGCCCGGGGTGTTGGCTCACCTGAGCAGCTTCTTGTTGAGCCCGTGAGCGCTTCTGGCCAGTGGCTTGGGCGTCAGAGGACTCGATCCCAAGGCCATGGCCGCTCCTGAGCGCCTGTCCAGCCTCTTGGGCCTGTGCATGTGGGCCACATCCTTGGCGGCTGCAGCGGATGCAGCGGGCGCTCCCGAATTGCTGGCACCCTGGGCCATCGCGGCGACGCACATGAGACAGTAGAGCCTGGAATGGAAAGGAAACAGCTTTAATGGGCAGCGTTTTATGGGCCGGCAAGGCCAGTTTTTATGTGCGAAATGCTATAGCAGATTAGGTGGCCTGCGGACTTTGATTGGAGCCCCAGGGGCGGGGTTTCAAGGCTCAGGGCCGTTCTGGCGGCACTCCCTTTGACAGGTGAGATGGTCTTCAGAGGTCTTCATTTCGCGCTGGTTTTCGGTGGGCCAGCGGTGTCGAGTGAGCCAAGTGCTCAACTTTAAATAGATGTTGCCCCTGCCCCAAGGCGAAACTGGAAACCACTGAAAACTACACGCCGTTGTTGCTCGAGTGTCAAGTTGTAATGGGGAAGAAAGCGGAAAGCAAAGCAGATAAAAATGCAAATGGCACGTACAATTACGGGTATGGAGTGTGGCTATCATGGGTGAAAGAGCTGGGAAACCCAAGAGCCATGGGAGCATTAGAACCTTCCACATAGCTCCACCTCCGGGGGAGTTGCAATCGCCGCTGCCTTTCGCCCAGAATGCCACATTATGCTATTATACGCAGGTCTTGAGGTCTTCAGAAGATCGGCTCTTCGACTTTGTCAAGCGAAATGCTATTGACCGACTAAGCCAGTACACAAAGTACCACATAGTGGCTCATAGGAGTGCAGCCCTTGGCGGTCCGGCGCTCGTTACAAATTATCATGGAAATTGGCTGGGCTTTATGCAATAAATGCAACCGAAGGCCAGTCGACGTGCCCGGCATTCTGAGCCAAGTCTTGGCCTTCCAGCTACCAAAGATAATGCATGCAAACAAAAAAGGAGCTCAAAAACCTTAGAAGTCAAAGAAGCTGCATAAATTTCGAGTGCAGGAAGGCAGAAACTACGCCCCCAGGCGGGATTAGAGGCCAGTCGGGAGCAGGAGCAGATGCAGGAGCCGGAGCTGCAGCTGGACCTGGAGCTGATGGACGGTTATATGGCTATAAGGGAATGGGGCCCAATCGATTTTGTGGATTGCAAATCCATGGGAGCCCAATCGCAAGCGCCCAAATCAACACGTACTTAGCAGTGGCCACCACATGCTGCCATCGTCTGGAGTGCTCCCTCCACATCCATGGAACACATCCTCATTCCCATCCCCAACCACATGCCGATGCAAGCCAAACAAACACCCCAGGCGGGTAGCTCCTACTCCTTTGTGTCCTCCGTGTGTCTGCGCTGTGGTTTTTGTGGCCATTTTCATGTTAACTCCGTATTGATAAATTGCAGAATAAGTGAATGCATTTTTTTTACGTTCGTATTTATTTTGTAGCTGCCGTCCTGGTCCTGGGCATATGCGGCATTTCTGAATTATTAATGAATTACCAGGCGGGCACAAAGGAGCCCGCAGCCATACAACATCCTATACAAGTGGATGTATGTGCAACACGAGGTTGCGTGTTGGGTTTTGGGTTTTGGGCCAAAGACAAGGCATTCGAAGAGGGTTTCGTGTGAAAATTCGGCACAACCAGCGACTCACATCATACAGCCTTTGATAATTCTGAACCCGGGATCAATAATTCAGAATCCCAAACCCCTGGAAATTACTGTACAGAAACGTTATTGTCAAAATTGTACGTTGTATAATCGTACGTTGAATATTGTGAGCAGAGCGAAAGGATATTCAAAATGCGCTTTGATCTGAAGGAATTGCTCCTGGTTTCCATGTCCACCAGTCCCAATGCAGTCATAAGTCGGCACAAGAGATTCAAGTTCGGCAGAGTGAGCTACCTGGTGCACTATGAGCTGCAGAACGGAAAACTGATGATCCGCCAGGTGAAGAGGATTCGACGCACTCCCTCCTTGAGCAGTCGCCTGCAAAAGCGTCGTCGTCTTCTGAAGCGGATGTCGCATGGAGGGAGTGCACCCACAGTGGTCGTCCAACCACCACGGCAAGATGGGTGCACTCAAACCCTGCTGCATCGCAGCAGCTCCAGGCAACTCATGGGCATGGAGGTGGTGATGGAAAGCACTGCCAGCCAAACGCAGCGCCAGGAGAGGCTCAGCAGCCAGGTGGACACCTCGGACTTGGTCAGCACCATCTGCAGAGATGCACAGACCCATGATCCCGCCCAGCAAGTCACGAGCATAGCAGTGGGCACAGAAGTCGAGCTGGACAGCAGGGCCAGCCAATCGCAGAACCAAAAGTGCACTTCCAGTCATGTGGACACCTCCGATTTGTTCGTAACCGTTGCCAGGGATCAGCAGACCTTCAATCCCGGCTACGCGACCTTTGCCAGTCAAACGGATACACACGACCTGCATTGCAACACCACCCAGACGGATTTTGGCACCAAGCCGAACAGCACGCAGACCAAGCTGCTCAACGCCTGCCTGGGCACCCAAACGATGCTTCACTGTACCAATGCCGCTGTACAAACCAAGAGACACAGCCGGCACATAAGTACGCAGACCATCGACGACGAGGAGGAGCTCATCAAGCCCCACACTCAGGCCCTGTATCTCATCCACGAATCCATCAAGAACCAGAGCAACCTCATCCAGAATGAGGTGCTGGAAGCCGTCAATCAACTGGTGGATATCAGCCTGCTGCAAGTGAGGCAAATACGAATGGAGCTGGACCTGCCCAGAGAGGCGTCCTTGGAGCCAATGACACCCATCCCGTCCAGCCAGCTCGGGGATAATCAGCCGAGGGAGACTTTCCCAGCGGAGCCCAAGAAAGACTCACTCAAGTTGGAGCCCAAATGCAGGATTGCAAGGTAACTAAATGTTTCGTGTCCCAATTAGCGAGCTAATTTAACTTCAATCCAAGAAACTAGCATATAGGAATTTCTCCTACTTTTTAGAAATATATTTTTATAGGTTCCCAAACTCACATTCTACTAGGCATGCGGAAAATAAAGCAAAACAGGCCAGCTGCACTTACAATACTTTCACAGCGCTTTTAGCGCAAATCACTTCAGGGAAATTCCGCCAATTTATAAGTTATAAGCATGCCAGTTATATGCGAGTCCCATAAAGAGCAGAAATAATTTTATAGATTTGCGAAGACTTGGGCGTTCAGAGTAGGCAGTGCGGTTTCTGCCAGGCAAATAACAATAAAAGCTGATTTAGCAGCCAACTAAAAGCCCCATCCCTCGACCCGCAGAGTCGCCAAGGACAAGAGGAGTTCCATGCGCTCCTCGTGGAACTGTACGCTGAGGTGCAAGGGCTGTGGTCTGCACATGCACCGCACCAGGCAGCGGGTGGCCAGCGGGTAGGTGACTCACAACGCCGTAACCAATCCCCACTGATGTGCATGTTGTATATCCCTGCAGCAACCGAGAAACCCAGACGGAAGTGGAGGAGGTGGTCAGGATCGAAGTGGCCACGCAGACGGAAAGGGGGCGAGCACGCTGGGGCATATCGCGCAGCTAGAGAGGATGCCCACGGTCCTGGGAACTTACCCCAGCAGCCAGGCCGCCGTTCTCATCCAGCTTGGACTCATGTTGATGAACTGGTGCTTTCTGATTGACACTTTTAGCATGTGGCAAGCGACGCTTTCAAGTAAACGCAGTCGAATCACAGTTGCAAAGTCTTTTCGTTGTGGCGCCAAAGGTTTGAAAACTGCATCTAAATTCGCGTTAATGACGCGCGGGGTTTTTCGATTGGAATTCGGTATCTTTGCTACTCGGTTTCGGATTCGGATTTTCAAGCTCGCTTTTCGACCGCAGATACGTCCGCACACGATAAAATCTCGCCAAAGACTGAATGAAGCGGGCCGGTCGTCGTCGCAGTTTATGCCACAGAAACAGAACGAAGCCACCGAGTGGATTCGGGTACTTCAGCTGGGTGCTGCGCCATGTGAGTAACCACCACATTGGTTTGACCCGTGCCGGGCACAATCACTCGGGTTCTCGGAAGAAAGTGCCATTTGGAAATTGGAATCGATGAGTAGGTATGCAAATATGGATTTCCGGCCTTCTAATGTGGAATGTTTTTCTTTCGTTTTTAAATTATTGATATTTTAAATGTTATTTTGAGATTAAAAAAAAACACGGTTGAATAAATGATTAAAATAATATATAACAAAAATATTTTCCTTTGAAACGGTTCCTTTAAATTTTGTATAAAATAAGTAATTGCCCAATTTCGAAAGGGTATTCCGCATTCAGTGTCCGCCGAACGATTCCTGGTTCTTTCTTCTCCGCCTTTGGTTACTCGTGGAGTGGCTTCGACTTCGAGTTTGGAGTTCGGCTTTTTGTTTACGTACCCGTGCCCCAAGCCGCTTGCCTCACCATATTTTACCCATTTTCCGACGGTATGCAAAAAGCAACAAACAACAATAACCAAAGTCACGCTTAACGACTGTGACGTCGCCGCGACTTGGCCAGGTCCAAAACCGCTCCTCCCAGCCCGCCGTGTACCGCCCTCCTCCACACGTTGGCACTTTGTATGGACTGTGTCCAGTCTGCAGATCGGGACCGGCTTCTAAAAGCCAGGCCAAATAATAAACATGCAAGTGCCGCATGGCGTGGCATAGAAAAGAATAAAGAGTGGCGGCCAAAAAGTTGGAGTCGTCGTCGTCGTCGGTCGGCAGCGGAGTTGGGGTGTGAATGTGCGGAGACATCTGTGACATCCCATGGAAACTTGGGAGTAGCCCGCTGCTCTGCTGATTGATTGCCAGGATGGTACAGTGGTCCATCGTCCATGGTCCGCCGTTCATGGGCAACGCCCCCGTGGAAAAGGGGTTGCAGTTTAATTGAGATTTATTTATGGTATGTGCGCGGTCAAAGACAAAAGAACCCGCTCAGCCCAGCCCAACCCAACCCATCTTATCCCAATCCCAATCCCAGCCCGAATCCCAGGTCAGGTTCCCATCAGGAGCCACGTCCATAATAACGAGCAAACAATGCGCTGCGTTCTCGGGATCTCTGGCAATATTTGGACAGTGGGCAATTGGAGAACTCCAATTGTGCGGCTGCTGTTTCAGTGGTTGTTATCGATGATGTTGTATGTGGCCGGCACTTCAGCGGGCCAAAAAGCAACGGTTTGGGTTTAAAATTGGGTGGACCGGCGTCCGCCTGCTTGTTATTGTCAATTGTTGGCTATGAGTGGCATTGGTTTTGCTCTTGCTCTTGCTCTTGCTTTTGCTGTTGGCCTTTCTTTTGCAAGTGGCAGCCTTTGTTTTGGACAAGTTAACAGATTGCAATTGCAATTCCAGGTGGCCGGTGGACGAGTGTGTGGGTGACAAGCCAGCATGGCAACTGTCTGGATCTGGCCTGGAATTCGTAGCTCCCATGCTCATGCCATGCCCATGCCCATACCCATACCTATCATCGATTGCCAGTTCGGGGCTAAGTGGCATGTTGCGGTCCACTCATGCAGCAATTTTGGGGCAGCTTTAAGTGTGGCAGGCAAAAGAATGTGTGAGAAAACCCACCAGCTAAACAGAATGTGATCTAATGCCAGTTTCCTTGTTGTTTCCAACTTTCAGTGTGGTTTTATGCTGTCAAATCGATTTTTAATTGGCAAACTTCAGTGGTAGGCCTTATACCCCAATGTAAGCAGAATTTTTTCCAGTGCAGAGCCAACCTCAAAGTGAACGCCCACCTCGAGTTCAGCTCGTTAAGCCCAATTAGGCATGGGTAATTTCTGGCTGGTCAGCTCCTCGTTCTATAGTTCTGTGCACATCAGGGCACAACTTTCACTTTAACTGCGAACAATGGCCACAAATTCGCAGACATGAAAGTACAAAAACCTGGCGAAAAGCAGCACAAAATGGCGTCTGTTTCCTTCCGGTGTACAGATTGAGTTGCCGAAAAAAAAGAAGAAATGCAAGAACGTCGAATAGAGGGACTTTGGTTTGCCTTTTTGCCCGCTGAAATAGGAATCTGTGGCCTCTTGGCCGTAAAGTAAACCACCTTCCATAAAGCTGCCATAACAAAGTGTGCTGAGAGGCAATCATTTCCATTTCCCAGAAGTAGCTGCTATGCCAGGTACTTGCAAATTTCCGCAAGCGGCCGCAAATGATTAATGTCAATAGACGTTGGCCGATGGAAAAGCGCTGGAATCATTCAAGAAAGCTGCCAGGTTGTGGGGAGCCAGCCATGTGGGTCGTGAACCCGGCGAATCGAGGACAGCGCCGATCCGCAAGCGTCGTGTGGGTGCACAAGTTCAAGTGGTGCGGTGGCCAGGTGATTCAGCTGGTTCTCTTGGATCTGTTGGATCTGTGGGTTCTGTGGGTTTTGCTGGTCAGGTGCCGCGGTGGGTAACCTCGATAAGTTGAAAATTGCCGGACAAAGGCATAAATGCTTGCACTTGGAAAAGAGTTCTGGACATGTTCTTATTTGAAGGGAGTATTGGGCTTATTCTTCAGTATAACATCAGGTTTGAACATTCAATATAAAAACGTGGTCCTTCAAGCCGGATATTTTATTTGAGAAATTCGTGGGAAATGAAGGAAATGAAGTGGGCACGAAGTTCCTCATTTTTCTGAGTATACAATATAGGTGTTGCAATTACGGTCGCCATGAGACAGCAATTTGCTGTGAGCGAAAATCGTCCACGCCTCCCAAGCACAATAATTAGCTGGGCGATCTAATGAGGAATTGGAAAGTAGCAACGCCTGCGCCTAGGGATACAACAGTTGTTTTTTCGTCTATCAACGTTTTGTTTCCACGCCTTTTTCACTGTTTTACGCTCACTGTTAGCCATGCCAGGCATGTCCAGCAATTTCACCGCTCGTTCAAACGGCGGCATTTGCCTATGGCTCATTTTATTTGCCACGTCACTCGCGCCGCACATGCGCATTGCTCAGCGAATGTGACAGGTGAGCCAGGGAAAACCTTTTGGCTGGGAAACCAGGGAAGCACGCGATCCAAGCCGATCCGAGGCGATCCAAAACTAATGGAATGCTCAGCCTCAAGGGTCATTGTCATCGCATGCAGACGGGTGGAGTGACTACCGTGTGGCGGCGGTTCTCTAATTCTCCAATTCAATTACCGACTGCATTCTCGACGGCCCCACACAGCGTCACCAACTGCATCTGCAACTGCAGACAATCCCATTCAGCTGCAATTTAGCTAACGGCGGTTCTGCATTAGGCCATATTTGGCTGGATCCGGCAAATGCTTTCAGACGCCTTGATTGACAGCCCAAAGAAATCGTGGAAATTGAGGTGTTGACAGCGCGTCAACCGAAAAGGATCTGGCGGCCCCTAATTAATCACAGGGATTCAATCTGTTGACCATGGAACTGCAGCCAGACTGCAAATCAGACTTGTAAACAGTGGCTGTTCCTCAGAATATCAACTTAACGCGCGTGATTTTTGTTAATTCTCAGAATATACCTAAGTATTATTATTTTGTTCGAGAGGAATAAAGGAAACTAATGTGCTTAAAACCATTCAGTTCTACGTGTCGCAGCTATAAATAATTGCAGCATGTATTCGACGGACTTTTTTTCAAATAAAAATGTTGCTGGATAAATGTGTAATAAATAATCAGACTCTTTGGTTCTTCTTTTCTAAGTTTACTAAGCCCTAGATTAAATTGGGAAAGTTGAATTAGGCGTAATTTAGATTTCAATATATACGATTTTAAGTATACAGTGCATCTATTTAGTTTAAACGTAATGAAATAATGAACTCTTCATTTTCTACCACAGTAATTATGTGCTAAAATTTTGAAATGTTCGCGCCAATCTATGAACTAAAATCTAAAAATACCAAGCGAAAATACCAACTGCATTTGTTGTTAGGCCTTTTTCCTTGGTGGCTTAATTGAACAGCCGAAGTACGGTCACACTGCAAGCTAATTTGGAAAATCTGAGCGAAAATTTTCTAAAAAGGGTTGTTCGTGTATTGAAAAGCCTCAGAATTGGTGTGAAAATGACGTCGCTGGACCCGGCGCCAAACAAAACGTGGGAGCTGTCGCTGTACGAGCTGCAGCGCAAGCCGCAGGAGGTGATCACGGACAGCACGGAGATCGCGGTGTCCCCGCGGAGCCTCCACAGCGAGCTGATGTGTCCCATCTGCCTGGACATGCTGAAGAAGACGATGACGACGAAGGAGTGCCTGCACCGCTTCTGCTCCGACTGCATTGTGACCGCCCTGCGCTCCGGCAACAAGGAGTGCCCCACGTGCCGCAAGAAGCTCGTCTCCAAGCGCTCCTTGCGCGCTGATCCCAACTTTGACCTGCTCATCTCGAAGATCTACCCCAGTCGCGAGGAATACGAGGCCATCCAGGAGAAGGTGATGGCCAAGTTCAACCAGACGCAGTCGCAGCAGGCGCTGGTTAACTCCATCAACGAGGGCATCAAACTGCAGTCCCAGAACCGGCCACAAAGATTCCGCACCAAGGGCGGCGGCGGCGGTGGGGGTGGTGGAGGTAATGGAAATGGTGCTGCCAATGTCGCAGCTCCCCCGGCACCTGGTGCACCCACTGCTGTGGGCCGCAATGCCTCCAATCAATTGCACGTCCACGACACAGCCTCCAATGATAGCAACAGCAACACCAACAGCATTGATCGTGAGAACCGGGATCCGGGTCATTCGGGCACATCGGCAGCGTCGGCCATTACTAGCGCCTCGAATGCAGCCCCCTCCTCGTCGGCCAACTCGGGCGCCAGCACTTCCGCCACCCGGATGCAAGTGGACGACGCGTCGAATCCGCCCTCGATGCGGAGCACTCCCTCACCGGTGCCCTCCAACTCGAGCAGCTCTAAACCGAAACGCGCCATGTCGGTGCTGACTTCAGAGCGATCCGAGGAGTCTGAGTCGGACTCACAGATGGACTGCCGCACCGAGGGCGACTCCAACATCGACACAGAGGGCGAGGGCAGTGGCGAGCTGGGCACCAACGATGAAATCGAGCTCGTATTCAAGCCCCATCCCACGGAAATGTCGGCTGACAACCAGCTAATACGCGCACTCAAGGAGAACTGCGTGCGCTACATCAAGACCACGGCCAATGCCACCGTCGATCATCTCAGCAAGTATCTGGCCATGCGGCTCACCCTCGATCTGGGCGCCGATTTGCCAGAGGCCTGTCGCGTGCTCAACTTCTGCATCTACGTCGCTCCACAGCCTCAGCAGTTGGTCATCCTGAATGGCAACCAGACCCTGCACCAGGTCAACGACAAATTCTGGAAGGTGGGTTTGCGCTTGCATTTCTTGCGTAGTCTCCATTCTAATAATATTATGCTTTTAGGTAAACAAACCTATGGAAATGTATTACTCGTGGAAGAAAACCTAAGCCGTACGAAGCGTTTTTAGTATTAAGACGTTTATTTCTTAAATGGAAATATATCTAGCTGTAGAGCTTAACACGTATATAAAGCATTCATGTAACACAAAGTATATTTAATTGTAAGTAAACGGTTTCGGGATTGAGTTTTTGGAATCCCCTGCATAGGACCTCAAAGCTAAATGTATATTTAAATTGCCCAGATTATTTTCGAATGTCAATGTAATGGAAATAATCAATTTGACTGTCGGTTGCATTCAGCATCAGATTGATTTCTGAATAGAATACAATTTTCTATGGGATTAGATTAGTAGAATGTATATGCTTGGTGAGCTTAGGCTCTAGCGTGATTCGGAATCCACAATGAGATAGGAGGACGGTTTCCTTGTCTTCGTTGTAAGACTATGACTAAACGGCGGTTTTTATTACATTTTTATAAGGCTCTAAGGCACTGGGAAAAGTAGATGTAGAAAGAGGAGCGATACTTCAAAGGTAACCATGTGACTTTGGTTGGCGTTGCACAGTGCACACAAAAACATTATTTGTGTATGTATATTATCTTGGCACCCGGCGCATTTTATCAGCAATGGCATCCCTAAAGTCCCGAAAATCGCTACTGCCCTCGATTTCGTTGCGACATTTGCTCTGGATGCGATAGAGACCGCTGCTGATATCCGTCCGATTGGCGCTGAGCATGCGCCTGGAGAGATCCTGCTCCAGGTCGAAGGGCAGGCCCAGATCGATCAGTTCGTCCACCTCGTCCTGGGTGAACGTGCGCTGGTGCTCCGCTAGGAACTCGGCGCACTTCTCGTAAATGTCCAGGTACTGCTCGGCCTCGTCCTTGTCGCCGGAGCGCCTCGTCTCCATGAACTTGCGTAGCAGTCTGGTGGCGTCCTTATCCAATAGCGTCTCGTGCACACTGTTCGACAGAGTGTAGATCCTCCGCACCTCGGCGACAGTCATGGAACTGCATCCGCAAAAGCACCTTATCATCTGCAGCGCTTTGTTCTAGCGATAAAAGGTTATAAAAGATTAATAACTGCATGACTTCCTGTGAAGCTACACACCTTGGTGGAACTGCTAGCCATGTTCGTCCAGTATTGAGTGTACCTATTTCTAGAATGTGATTATTTGACGGCAGACTTGCGAATGGCCTGGCCGGCAAGATATTCTTTTTCAGGCAGTGTGGACAGTGTCGTGTGCGGAAATTCCACGATTTGATGGACTAGATCTGGTCAGTCTGAATAAGTTTGAACTGCGAACTCGCGGCCCGCGCTATTCCAAAAAATTTAATAAATAATATCATGAAAAGAATGATTATTATCCATCCCAATTATTAAGCTACATACCCACATTTTTAAGAGGGTGGAGCTAGCACTATGACAACTTTGGTAATATTTAATCAATTAATTCCACATATTACTGAATTTCTAAGGAATCTCATACTTTATTAGGAAAATACATACATAAAAGAAACGCTTGTACACAATAGAAAACTCTGCCTTTGGTGGCACCTACAGCTTGGACTTAAGGGCCTTCATTAGCTTCTCCAGCTTGAGGGCCTTTTGGAAGTCGCCGCTGATCTTCAGCTTGCCGGTCATGTAGGCGGGAGCCGCCTTCAGTCTTCCGGAGAACATGTCGAAGAAGTTGTTCGAGTTCATGGTGAGTGTGGCGTCGGGAGCGGCTGGTGGTGTTCCTGCACCGCAGGATCCGGAGCCGTTCTTCAGATCCAGGAACCAGGTTCCCTGCTCGGCACCGCTGATATTGAACTGGAAGACAGCCTGCGTCTTCGAGACAATCTCTGGCGAGAGGAGAGATTCGATTTTCTGGAATAACTGGGGAATCTTGGCGTCTCCTCCACTCGCCGGAGCAGCAGAAGCAGCTCCCGCCGGAGCGTCAGTCTCTACCGGAGCGCCCTTCTCCTCCACGAAGAAGTCCACCATCAGCTTGTCGGCGTTCTCGCGGATGCAGGCGTAGTCAGTGAGGTCAGTGATACCCGCCGATTCCAGCACCTCGTCGTCCACAAAGAACTGACCAGTGGACTGCCTGGGCTCACGGGTCAGGATTGCGTAGGCCGCATCGGCCATGATCTCCGGCTTGCGTGACCACTGCGCTGAGTCGGGACCCGTCAGCATCTCGATGGCCGCAGTGTGGATGGCAGTGCGCGGCCACAGTGCGTTGACGGAGATTCCCTGGTCCCTGAACTCGGCCGCCATGCCCAGCACACACATGGACATTCCGTACTTGGCCATGGTATAGGCAACATGGGGTCCAAACCACTTGGCCTTCATGCTCAGCGGCGGGGAAATGTTGAGAATGTGGGCGTGGTTGCTCTTCTTCAGGTAAGGCAGGCACACCTTGGACACCAGGAAGGTGCCACGAGTATTGATGTTGTGCATCAGGTCGTAGCGCTTCATGTCCGTGTTCGGGGTATTGGTCAGCGAGATGGCGCTGGCGTTGTTAACCACAATGTCGATGCCACCGAACTTGGCCACCGCGGCCTCCACGGCGTTGCGCACCTGTTGCTCATCGCGGACATCCACCACGCAGGGATAGGCCTTTCCGCCGGCCTTCTCGATCTCCTCCGCTGCCGTGTAGATGGTTCCCGGCAGCTTGGGATGCGGCTCCGCAGTCTTGGCCGCCACCACAATGTTGGCTCCATCGCGGGCCGCCTTTAGAGCAATCTCCTTGCCAATTCCTCGAGAGGCTCCCGTGATGAACAGGGTCCGTCCTGCTAGTTTTCCTGTGTTGATCATTCTGTACAAAGTTTAAAGACCGTTCGCCTTAAGATCTGGATTCCCACTGTAACGGTGACAGTGCTCGCAATCGCAGATTCCAAGAGAAAGTCCAAAGTGCAGATTCAACCGATTTGATCCACACAACAAGTGGGGTCTGCTCCCGCTAGAGATGGTCGCATGACGCTCACGCACGACTTTTTCTTATTAATTAATTAATTATCAATCAGTGAAGAAATATTTGAAAAAAAAGAGATAATTTTTCTAGTGAAAATCATAATAACTATCAGCTATAACTGCTTATATAGACGTAAAACTAACAATATCATGTTTTGTGCTATGAAAAACACGACAAGTGATCACATCTCTAGGTTCGATGTCGATTGGCGGCACTTATCGATAAGCTGTTGATAGCTGAGGATGGCCATGTTATCAAACTTATTCAAATTTTTTACATCGCCTGCACTTAACATCAATAAACAAGTAGAGTATCAATTAGAACGGCTACCAAGTACTTTTATTAGTTTCTAGCTCTACCTATCATATACAAAAATGGCACACAATGGAAAACAACGATTCATCTATAAAACTCAACACCCAACAACTACCTTTTGCACGTTTGACTACTCCAAATTCCTGTTAATTAGTGGAACCACTTGGGTTCTAAAGTTCGTAGGCCCGGTCGCCGTTCTGTGATTGTTAAATGAGGGTGTCCTCGTCCTGTCCCTCGAAGACCATCAGGAGCGAGTGCTGCGAGGGTGAGCGACCCAGGGTCAAGCCACCCAAGGATCCATCCGGCGAGAGCAGACCAGTCTGCAGGCTGTTGTTGTCCCGATAGCCGGAAGTGGAGGATGTCTGGGAAACGGAGTCCCAGGAAATCTCCCCCAGGGCCTTTGCCTGCGCCTGCGGGACCTGTTCCTCCTGCGAGGTGACCTGCGAAGAACGTATGTATGGAGATTTCAGGGCCGAGTACGTTTCTGTTCCACTTACAATGCTGGGTGGTTCCATGGGCGTCAGGCGACTGCGCTTGAGCCTGAAGGTCTTTCGACTGGCCGCCTTTGATCGCTGCAGACGTGAGCGAGTATGATCTCCGGAACTGTCCTCCGCAGGGCTCTCCGGCGAGAGCGGTGTGGTGGATGTCTCTCCGGATGAGTGCCGGAACTCCACGGACGAAACGAAGCGCAGCTTGGGCGGCTGGGCCTTGAAGGGAGCCTGCTGCAACGACTGCGAATGCGAGAGATGCGAGGGCACGGCGGAGGCGGCACCTGTGCCAATACCACTGCCCGATCCATGTCCCGATCCGCTCGGCGTCGGCCCCACCAGCGTGGGCGCCGATCCTGCGTCCGCCTCGCCGCTCTGGCTCTCGCTGGTCGTCGTGTGCGGATCCCGGCCCGTGGAGCTGCTCGAGAGCGACTCCCGCGGCGGGTGCAGCGTCTGCTGCGACAGCGTGTCGCTGGGCGTGCAGATCCCGCCGGATCCGCTGCGCGAGTCGATCGGCACGGCGGAGACGTGGGAGTGCGAGGCCTGGCCCGTGGTGGTTCCTGTGAAGATAGATATAAGTGAAGGTCTTTGCTGCGACTTGTGGGCTTCAGCCGCACTAGTTGCCGCCGGTGTGTCGCTCTTCTTCTGCTCGGAACTCTCGCGATCTGTGGAGACTGAAACATGAGTGGGTGTGTGGAGCACAGATTGGCATTCCGTCCGTTCCGGCTCCTTACCGTAGCGTTTTTCCTCCAGCTCGTCGCGCAGGTCCCGCAGCTCCCTGGCCAGTTCTAGCAGCAGAGCTCCCTTAGACTTAATCCCGCCCTGCGGCGGAGTTCCGCGCAATCGCTCCCGGATGATGAACTGCATGTGCCGCTCGTGATCCCCAATGGGTGGTTGCGAGATCTGGAAGATATGAATCGTTAATGTTGTTCGATTTTGAAATGATTTTCGGAATATATGCAAAATGGTCAAAGGTCATAGGAGGAATTGCTTTTTGCGTTTAGTCTTGAGGCATAGAAGTGCAGGTCGGGAAACTACTTGACTAGGGCAGATGTGGGTATCAAAGGATATTATAATCGGCTCACAGAAATGCATTATACAAAAATTATAATATTAAATAACTTGAAATTCAGTAAAGGGATCTCGGGTTCATGTTACCCAGGCTCAAAAAGCCTTGCCGCTCTATATCATAGTTCATCATTCCACTCTCAGCTCAACTTGTATAAACCATTCAAAACCCTTCAAATACGATTACTGCAAAGATGGTTAATATGTTTGGGGTCACCAACAGTGACCATACACCCAAGGCAAAATCCTTCGTTGGGGTCAGCAAAGTAGCAAAGAATCGAATTGATAAGAACCCGTTTCTTACCTTGTGCAGGATGAAGGGCAGCAGGACAATGTAGAGGGGCGTTCGGTGGGTGACCACAAACTCCATAAAGCTCCAGAGATCCGGGGCCGCCTCATTGCGCCTGCCGAGATCCCTCATCACCCGAACGATGCGCGGCCACTCGTTGGAGAGCCGGCTCTCGAAGCAGATGCACACGATGCGCAGGGCTAAGAAGGCGGCCTGGTAGAGGGACCCGGAGATGCGGGCTGGGCGCTTGGCATCCCGACTGCCGGTGAAGGTGAGTGAGCCGGCGCGTAGGTCGCCGGTCACCCGGTTTATCTGGGACACGGCCTGCCCGGTACGACCCGCCGGCGGACTCATCGCATTCAACACGGCAGTCAGCAGGAAGGAAACGTCCGACATCTTCAACTCGCCCACGTCGGAAACGCCGCGGCCCGAGCAAACCTTCAGACACAGTGGCATTATCAGATGCATTAGAAAGCCCTCGGCCTTTTCCTGCGTGGCAAACTCGGCGCTGCCGCCGCAAATCTGGACCAGGGAGAAACAGTCCACGGGGCTGACCACCTGCAGGGCCACCAAACGCACCACGGCCGAGCAGAAAAAGGCCGGCGGATTCTGAGACATGAGCGCTGCTCCTGCGCTGGAGACGCCCTCGGGAATGCCGGGCTCGTTGACGATCAGATTCTGCACCGTGCTGATGAGCGTTTTCATCTGCTGCCAGTGCAGCACGTACGAGTGCCGTATGATCGTCTCGTGGATGCCCTTCAGCAGTCCGGCGGCCGCCTCCCAGTCCGTATTCCTCCTGATCGATGGCTTCTTTGATATCTTGAGGAACACCTTGTCGATGCGCCGCAGTATTGTGACCAGTGCGTTGCGCAACGTATCGTTGGACCACTCCGCCCGGGGCAGTACCGCCTGCATATAGCGTTGCAGACCCCGGCAGGCCATGGACTCCGGATCGTAGGGCGACACCTTTAGCAAGGAGTGCGCGATGTCCGCCAGACGGATGTGACACTTGGCGTCTAGGACCTCGGTGGGTTTCGTATCACTGGGCATCTTCTTGGCCAGCTCTCCCAGACGGACGGTGGATTTCGTGAGAAAATCGGCCACCACGGAGAGTAAGACGTCGCGGGGTCTTCGGTACTCGGTGCGTATCATTTCCGAATCCTCGGCAGAGTCCATCATGTTCTTGGTGCGGGCATCGGTCATGTATTTGGGATGCGTTTCCTCCTCAAAGTCCAGGCCGGGTGAACAGGGAGGTCCACGGCTGCAGTTGCGCTGCGAGGAGCCCTTGTGCTCCGGACTGTTCCGATACGGTCCATTGTAGCTCTTGGCCAGCCCCTCGCAGTTGTGCACCATGGTGCGTATGGCCACCGCCAGCTGGAGGATAATATCGCGCTCAGACTTTCCCTGCAGCGGAATGTAGCTTGGCGATTGGATCTGTTGCAGATAGCACGGCAGAATGGCCTCCAAAATGATCTGAAAGGATCGATGATTAGTAGGAGTTAGATCAGTTAGATCTAGATCATAAGTATGGGCTCACCAGCATTTGATATCCGCGTGTGCTCTCTGCGGAGTAGGAGACGACCATGACACACAAGGTAATGCAATCCAAAACTGTGACGTCGTCATCCTCGTCATGGTAACAGAAGTCAATGGCCTTGAGGGGCTTGGGTTCCTTGACCAGCTCCGCAATGTTTAGAGGATCAGGCGAGGGATCCTCGAGGCTGAGGAGCAGGTTGAACAGACAGCTCGACTGCACTTTGTGGGCTTCGCCGTACGTGCCATCCTCGTCCGTGTCGAGAATGGCGGAAACGGATCCAAACATTTGCAGGATAAAGGGCTTCCGGTTCAGCAGATAGAACTGCTTTACCGCGTACTCAATGGTGGTGGTGATCAGCTTGTTGGTCTGGTGCAGGGAATAGACTTGCAGCAGGGTGGGCATAATCATGAAGTAACCGTTCGTGGAGAAGATGTTCTTGAAGTTGAAGGCGGCGTTGATGAAGGTAGCCATCACATAGCGCATGATGCACGAATCTTCGGCGTGCAGAATGGAGGCGCCGGAAAGGACGTTCAGAAAGAGTTGGATGTCCGCTGAGTAGGCGAAATTCCCAGCCATGGCCTCGAACATGCGGGCGATCAGTCGCACCCACATGAACTTGTGCAGGACGTCCAACCCGAGCAGCACCTTTCCGTACTCGCCACCATGGTGCAGATCCAGATCCACCTCGAGTGCCTTGCGCGGGAAGGAGGGCAGCTTCATCAGCTCCTCGTGCAGGAACACCACCCGCTGCACCACCATGTCCACGTTCTTCAGAATAGCCCATGTCAAATGTACCTTTCCGATCTCCACGAACTTCTTGGTAAGCTCCTGTTTCTGGAGTGCCAGGAAGGACTCTTCCGGACGCATGAGCATGAGACGCACTTCAGGGTATTGGGATCTCTTGAAGAAGTACAGATCGCGGATGTACCAGTTGGGGTTGAGGATTTTACCTGAAAGGCATCAACAACTAAGAAGCATCTCACTGGAAAGCCAGTTGTATCCAACTTACTGCTCTTGTAGTCCACCAGACAGTAGTGACTAGTGTTCTTTTCATCGATGGGATAGTAATCCAAGGCCTCCTTGAGCAGCTGACAGAAGAGAGTATCCTCCTGGACGGGAAATTGAGAGGGTATGTTGTAGTCGTCATCCGCTGGCCCGTGCACAACAATCTTTTTGGCTGCGGGCACATTGGCCGTCAGCAGGATGGACGCATCGCACTGCTCCTTACGCAGAATCTGCTTCAGATCCTTAAACATAATTCCATGGACCGAGTGCACCACCATCCAAAGCACAGATAAGGCTGAGCCAACGAGCTGGGAAGATATGTTTATTGAGTAAACTTTCCATGTTAATGAACTGCAGTACCCACCTCTTGCTTCAGTTCGTTGGAAGATCGGACGTAGAACATAATGTATCCTATAATCGAGTTGTAGAGCGCAAATGCCGCCTGTTGGGGCAGACGAGGCACAAATCGGATCAGGTGTCGCAGGAGCTTGAACATCTGGTCCTGGCGATCGCGAGTCAGACGCTCAAAGACATAGCGCAGGAACAGAGCTGACTCCTCCACCAAGCACACCCAGATCACCTGGTAGGCAATCTCATATACCGCGTTGCCATCCGATCCAATGGCGGCATCGTCCAGGCAGCCGACGATCTGCATCACGGAGGAGCAGAGAACGGAGGGGAAGAGAGAGTGGGCGTGGTGCAAGTGGGAAGACATGCGGGTGCCATCAAGGTCCTCCTCGATCTCATGGTCCTCCAGTTTCTCCATGCCGGGCTCATGAGAGGCCTGTTGGCTGATGGGTATCATGGTGATCAGGAAACTGTGGCGCTCTGCCCGCTGTTTGTCCCTCTGCTGGCGCAGGGCATTCCGGATCGCCTCCGTCTGTTGCATCTTCCGGCTCTTAGTTGCGGTGACCAAGGAGCGCTGAAAGACAAAAGTGCATGAGACCATAAACAAGGATACCCTCCCGACCAGTACATAACCCAGGGTCTCCGCGGCCTTCTCACTCACATGTCTATCTTGGTTGAGGGTAACGTCCATGTCCTTTGTCTGCTGGACTGGCATCCAGGGTGGATCCACCACAGGCAGGCTTTCAATGCCAATCTTGGGCGACGGTAGAGTGAACTCGATGCCACCCGGTGGCACCTTGAAGGTCACGTCGTGGGCATTCTCCTCCATTCGCGGCCAGACGTGGAAGCGGCACTTCCACAACACCAGATAGCGCTGAATGGCTCCAATCCTTATGTCCGGATCCTTGTGCTTCAAAGCCCTCTGCATGATGTCGAAGGCAAAGTTCTGGGCCTTCACCGAGCCCATCAGAAATACGGCGGCACTTGAGGTGGCCGTATCGTGATTGGTCTCTAGGAGGAGCTCCCAAGCGGCGGGCATAGCCTCGATGACCATCTCCTCGGTGAGCACAACTGCACCCTTAAGCAAGGTTGCCAGCGGAAAATGGAACAAGTTGCGTATATGAATGCGGATGAACTTCAGGATGGGTGGTTCCTCCTGCATCTTCTTTTCCTTTTCCTGTCGAAAAGCCTTAGCCAACTTCTCCGCCATTTCCAGGTCAGGATCATCACTTATCCTGCAAGCACGTAATTAGCAATACATTTGGGCAACGTATGGATAGCACCTACCGATCCTTGCGGGACAAACTATCCTTTCGCTTGGACGGGGATGTCTGAGTGGAGCTCTGTTCCGACACCTTTCTAGTGGAGCGAGCTCGAGAAGTATGTGGCTTACTGGAGGTGATAATTGTGGGCTCGACGTTGGGATGATCTGCATCGAAGGTGAATCCAAACTCCTCGCCATAAACCTTGGGGAAAGTAAAATATTTTCAGCACGAGTTAGACTTCTGTCGAGAATCTCCTACCTTTCTGGTGGCCTTGACCAAGCGGGTGCAGGATCGCATGTGTCGCTTATAGCAAAATGGATGGCAATAGCCCTTGTGGGTGCAGTAGTAGTTATAGCTGGACATAAGATCGATGATTGCCTTTAGCCACGGCATATTCTTGGCCGTATCATCGTTTTCGTTCGAGTCCGTGGGTGACTCCGGCTGCTGATCGTCGCTGAGAATGCCCGGAGACTCCTCGCCTCCACTGATCATGCCCTGTTCCGAGGTATCGCTGCGATCGGAGAGCGAGGACACCTTGCGACGTGATTGCATATTGACTGGAGGTATCATATGAGAATAAGTTTGGCATAATAATAAAACAAGTACTGAGTGGTACCCACAATCGGTTTCGATGTCCTTGCTGTCCTTGGTGTTGCGACGGAGCTTCAGCGAGCGCCGCTTGAAGGATCCTCCCGTTGTGGTGGCAGTGCCACGTCTCAGCAGGAAGGGTCGTACAGCGGATGCAGTGGGTCGACGTGCTGGGAACAAAGAATCATATAGATAAATATATAAAATTAATGGATATTTAAAAGTTAAGGATGTTACCTTCTTCGCCCTCCTTGGTCAGCGTGGTGTTGCTGCTGTTCTCCGACTCATTGTCCGGTTCGTGGAGCACGAAGGATATCTTTCGCTCCGACTGGCCGGCGCCATCGTTGCCGGCTGCTATCGACTGCAGGCTCTGGGCGGAGGTCTGCGAGTGCCCCATGGAGCTGAGGGCCATGGACCAGCGGCGATTGGCCTCGCGGTACACCTTCTCCCAGGGCGCCGGCTTGTCGCGATGGATCAGCTTGGATGTCTTTGGTAGCATCAGGTAGGTGTCTCTCAAGAACGCAGTTATCTCGAAGAGCAGCACGCAGGCGATCAGCTTCAAGGAGTGCGGGCAATCATTGCCGTGCGGATTCACCGATGTTTCGTCCAGAAAGTCCTCCTCCTCGTCCTGCTGCAGTAGCTCGCGCTGCTTCTCGGGATCCGTGAGGCTAGCATTGACCGCTTCGTACTGCAGTCGCTCCGTGAAGAGGATCTCCTCCAGCCTGGCGCCCACCATCTCTGCCCACTGGTGGAACATCTTGCCGGCTGCCCGTTGCAGGATGTGGGTGCGTCTGGCGCTCGTCTGGCTCACCTGCTGCTTCATCTGATTGAGATTGATGTTTGCCCCCGAGGCCCGGTAGCTGCCCACGTTCTGCTTCATCCACGCGGGCCACTGACCCTTGTTGCACAAGTGGACAAAGTGGGCGCACTCCAGCAGGAAGGTGGCCCTAGCCACGAGTGGAGCTTGTGGCTGCGCAACAAGAGAACAGAAAGTTAAGGAAGCGACTGCCAACGAGGAAAGGTGTGTGTACTGACCAGATCCAGAACGGCGGCCACCAGCTGGGGATCGGGAAAGGAGCCGGGGGCACAGGTCTCCAGCAGGAAGGAAAGCCGAAGCATGCCCACGCGCACCGGTTCGGTGGGCACCAGCTTGCGCTCCTTGAGGATGACCACCTCCGACTCCCGCGGACCGTCGCACATGTCCGAGGAGCTGCGGCGACTGAAGTCCGCCGTCTCCTCAATGCCGCCCACCTTCTTCTTGCCCTTCACAATGCCGCCGAAACGGTTCAGCCGCCGCTCGACGCGTCGCTTGGCGCGCTGAATGGACCGCCCAATGCCATCGCTCGACCGGCCGCGCTGTATCTTCAGCGAGGCGTGCCGCATGAAAGTGGAGGAGATCTCCGGGTTCAGCGACCCGATCTCCAGATCGATCGACGAGGCCTCCTTGGGCGTGCCGCGGAACCAGCGCACCAAGCCGCTGAGCCGTCCCAGCGAATTGCGTTCCGAACTGGACGTGGAGTCGGACAACAGGGCGCGTTCGCTGTGGCGCGGAGTCAACGTGGGTCGCACTCCGGTGGTCCGCCGCCGGAAGTTGCTCAGTGGCGACTGGCTGGTCTTGTAGTGCTCCTCGCAGGCCTCCGTCTCCAGCAGGCTCTGAAATGTACGAGGCGGGTATGAGCTTCAGATTGGGACTTGGGGATGCTTCTCACCACGGCGCAGGCGGACGAAGTGCTGCGTTTCTTCAGGAGAAGACGTCGCTGGGAACGGTTGTCGTCGTTTTGCAGACTCTGATTTGCATTGGCCTGGGGAATGTGTCTGAAAAGTAGGGATTTGGTTAGGTAAACCTTCTTCTATGTGATCAGGTCACTCAGGTCACTCACCTGATCACACGAGTGGTCTGTGCCGAAGGACCCTTTTTGTGGGGCCTTGGCGTGACGGCCAGGATGCCGCTGAGGGCCACCAGCCGAAACGGACCGCCATGGGCGCCCTTCACATAGGTGACCAGCTGCCGTATGTCGCCGTACAGGGCTATGTTCTCCGGACCCTTCAGATCCTTGCTGGCCTCCACAAAGCGGCTGACCAGCGGCTTGAAGACCGCACCAACCACCTGGGCCTCGGCTCCGCCGCTCATGCCGCCGCTAAAATTGGTCGAGTAGCCGCCCTGACCTGGTACGCCGCCAATATCGGTGTTAGCATTTTTAAATCCACTCTGACGTTTATGAGCTATTGCATCATTTCATACATACATACATATATATATATACAACGTTTTGGTGGTGACAGTAAAGAATCGGGAGGGACAACTCAAAAGCATTAGCAAAACTCTTGGCATGCAAAATGGGAAAATAGAACCACAAACAGCATGGGGGATGCGGATTCGGATTCGGATTCGGATTCCGGCCGAAAGAGCAACTCAAAAGGCGTGAGGGAAGCCCAACTCAAAATGGCCAATGGAACTCATAAGTCTGGTTGGATCGAGTATTAAATGGGGTTTTTGGTGCGCCTACAATTGGTTGGCATCCAAGCCCAGCATTTGCGGTCTAGCATCTGGCCAGCAAATAACTTGACACTTACTCAGTGGCGACAGCAGCGAGCTGGGATCCACGCAGAAGGCCAGGAAGGCATGGAAGTAGTCGATGAGTTCCGGCAGCGGCGAAGTCTTCACCATCTCCTGCATGAAGCGCTTGGTCCTTTGACCAGCCTGCCGCAGCATCCTGGACAGGATCTTCTGGCACTGGTTGCGCAGGAAGTCAGCAGGTGGCCCACGAACACCTGGAAGTAAGTTAAATATCATAAATTTAATATGGAAGCCATGTGCAGCTAGTAGAGTCGACCTACCATCATTGCATCCGTGCGGACAGCCCAGGACCTGCAGCGCTCTCCTAGTAATGCTCATCGAGATCTCGTGCGCATGCTCACCCAGCTTGAGCACACCCATTTCAATCAGCAGCTCGCAGATGTTCAGACCCGCTTCCAAAACTCGGAGTGAGCACACCTGCGCCGGATCCCGCTTGAACACATTGCTAATGGCCAGCAGGATTATCTCGTAGTCAATGCCGCCATCGCGTGTTATATAAAAGGAGGAGCCCGGCGCCTCCGACTCATCCACGCCCGTGTAATCGATGTGGGAGTCCGTGTGGGAGCGCAGCATTTGCCCACGGTAGCGGGTGGTGGTGCTGCCCATGCCTGTACTGCCATTACCACCTCCGTTTCCAGCCATGCCGGCTATACTGCCGCCATTACTCAAGGCATCCAGCTGGGAGTCAATGGAGCCCTGTAGGAAAACAATTGCGTTTCATTATCATATCTTGAGTGATGAGTGATGACCTATTTTGCGAAGGACCAACCTTGCGGACCACGTTCTAGTCATAACAATGACCATAGCTCACCTGACGCTTCATGTAATCAGGCGAAGGAGTGGGCGTGTGCTCCGTAACCGTAATGATGGGATTCCGGGGGT
Organism: Drosophila erecta; assembly: GCF_003286155.1. Taxonomy (NCBI): domain Eukaryota; kingdom Metazoa; phylum Arthropoda; class Insecta; order Diptera; family Drosophilidae; genus Drosophila; species Drosophila erecta. Next base: position 4,698,193 of record NW_020825194.1, read on the forward strand.
AGAAGGCCGTGGAACGCGGGCAGGTGGCCTGCGATGGCCTGGGAGCCTTGGGTGGCTCAACGTATCTGTAAAATCTTGTATTTTGTAGGATACGTGCGAGAAGCGTGTGTGTGGCATTAGTCAAAACGGCGTGCGGCAAGCTGAGGGATCAGGGGTTACTAGAGGATAGCCAGGTGAAAGGGGGTGAAAGGTGAGAAAGTAACAGGCTTGGACAGGTGCCAAAGGGTAGCATACAAGAGGTGGTACGGATTAAAGGAGCAAGCCCATCAAGGGCACACAAAGCATAGTGTTTCTTGCAGATCGAAATACAAATCAAAGTCAGTTAGCTGGTAGGCCAAAACTCACCCGCTATCAAGCAGACAGCTGGTTGTTCATTGGAGAAAGTAGTACATAGGGTATAGAATATATAGCATTAGCAATAGCTCGACAGCAAAGAATTAGTCTCTGAAGAGTGTGGAATTTCGAGAATCGTTTGGAAGTGTCACCTGTGTGGTTTGGTATGTGTGTTTTGGGTCTGTTGTCAGAGGCCTGATTAGGAGTCAGTCGTATTCTTTGGATTTTGGCCAGCTGGGGAATGCGTATTTACCTGAGACTGGGCATGGACTTGCCCTTGATCAAGTTGCTGGCGGGTTCGCGACTTATCATCGAGGCAGATCGAGAGAGCTTCTTCTCGCCCGTGTCCAGGCTGCGATGGTACTCCTGTATGATATCAAGGAGCAATATTAGTATCGATCAGTATGCGCATGGGTACATTTAGATAACATTAAACTCTCAAGCCAAACAAACACCATTTAGTATGTAACATTGGTATGGGATTATGAGCGGGAGCCAGGCAGAAACACTTAAGAACATTAAACATAGGTCTTTGCTCCGCTTACTGCATGTTGCAGTGGTGTCTTGCCATTGGCTGAGTTTGTGTCGAGCCCTACTTTTTCCAAATTCTTCTCCGACTTCGAGAACATCTTTGTCTCCACGAAAGCTCGAAGATCGGCCATCTTAACGCGCTTCTTCTTCTCACTGCCGCGTCTCTCCGTAGTGCTTGGTGCACTCTGGGGTTCTTCTAAGGAGTTGGTCGGAAATATGCATCAGAAGGGGTGATGGAGTCAGCAGAACTTGTAGCTTACCTGCTACACAGGCTGTCACCGTGGGCGATGGATCTGGTATTTCAATGTAGTCCTTAACCACGGAACTGCCTGGACTATCCCGACTGTTGCTGCCGGGTCCCTGGTACAGTGAAATCTCGATTTGCGGTATGGGCAAGGAGTTCGAGCGCTTGCGAGGTTGATTCAAAGTGATGGCCGCCTCCTCACCAATGTCACTGAGTCTGATTTAGAAATGGCAGCATGGTCAGTTTTACATTATATATTATGTTAATTATTATGGGGTCGTACCGATTGTACAGGTACTGGAGGCTCCAGAAGATGCCCTCCTCCTGCCAATGCGAGATGAAGAGGCAGCGGAGCACTGCCACATCCAGGAAAGTGGCGGCGGACACATCTGCCTTGATACTTTCCGACTTGTCCGAGTCCGTCTCCTTTTCGATGGAGGCGCTGCGCTTCTCCTTCATCGAGGCACCGCGCATGAGTTCCTGCTGGTCAAACTCGAACTTGGTGGAGGGCACCTTATCCTTGTCCCGGGAGTTCATTGACTGGCGACTTCCTCGACGGCTCTGGGACTGTTGCTGTTGCAGCAAGCTGGCATCGGCCTGTAATTAGTTAAGTTACATTAGTTGTTACCAATTAGCATTGTTAGCAAAGTAGAAGCTTACCGTAAAGAATGAGTTATCCATTAGCTGCGGTGCCGAAGGCAGCCTAAATATGACCACGCGTTCATCCTCCACGCTGGAGGCTTCTTCTGGTATGGTTTCGGGAAAGGCAAACTCCTTGGGAGAGGAAACCCAGGAACCCTGGTTTTAAGCGAAGGTAAAAGTATAATAAATTCCTTCAGCTTTGTTACATACAAACCTCCTCGTCCTGCCTTCCATAGTCAGAGATACCGCTCTGTGGCGAATCCGCCTTGGGCGACATGGCATCCGCACTGAGTGAGTGCTTTCGCGCGGGAAAAACATCCGTGGATCCTTTTGGAGTGGGTGCACACAGCAAATTGCGAGCCTTGGGCTTCACGGGAGCTGTAAAGCATGGCGCTCCGGGTGCTCGATTATCCCACATTCCCTGCCACAGCTTGATGCCGTTCTCCAGGCGAAAGTTCTGGAAGTCCGATTCCTTCAGGTGGTGTATAATAGGTGCAAATAGGTACACAAAGAGCTGAAAGGAAGGGGTATTAATGAAGGCGTTAGTAACCTAGTAATACCCTACCGTAATAGTTGGCACGGAGAATAAGTACTGATCAATGGACTTCGACTTGGGTTCTGTCGCATCGCCCAGGCCCAGATCCTCGCCGCCTTCATCATCGGCACATTCCTCGGCGGCGTAAAGCAGGATCCACTGCATGGTGTACAGTAGCTTGGTCTCCACAGGACCAATCGCCTGCATGTCCTTGACGCGATTGTACAGCAGAGCGGCACAAGCGTGCATAACATGTGGCAGAGCTCCTTGCAACAGGCGCCATCGGGGAATCACGCCCAATCCCTTCGTGAGGGGCGGTGACAGCCCGAACTGGATGTTCTGCACGAGCACTTTCTCAAAGGACTACGAAATGGGTTTCATAAATATGGGATTACAGACCTAATTATTCTTGGACTCACCTTGCAGGCTTCCTTTGACTCCTGAACATCGAAAATTGGCAAGAAATTGTTAAATTTATAAAACAGTTGAGGTAATAAAGATTTAAAGCTACCAGATTACAGCAAAATAAAGGGGTTTTCAGACAAAAACAAATCTTAAACATAGGCACATAAAACATTTAACATATACATTATAAAGGGGACGAAATTATGCTTTTAACCTCAATATTATGCTTCTAGTTAAACATTGAGCGAACAAGCTTTAGAAATAAAGGGGTATCACTACTACAAACATTTATAACTTACATGGTGTCCCGGTGCATGTTGACAAAACTACATTCAGATTCAGACAAATTGCGAAAGATTTTACAATGTTAATTTGTACAGTTTGTCATTGTAGTTGTGGGTTTAGTTGATTGTGTATAAAGCAAACTGAATGTACTGCACACAAGCGCAGGAAAAGTTTCCAAGCCTACATTAAGCTAGGCAAAAAGTGTAGCATACTTTTTTGGGCGTTCTCAGCCGTACGAAACGAAACTTTTCCCGGCCTGGTGCAAATGGAAGACAGGTCTGTTGTTCAGTTTGTGGAGGGTGGCCGTGTTAGTAGTTGTTAAAGGAAAATAAATCGAATGCAGGAAAGTATATAAAACATCAAACATCAAGGTAAAGACTCAAATTTGGCTTCCAGTTTTCCATGAGTTTTGCTGAGTGAAATCAAAAGGAGAAGACATTGAACACAATTGTTGGTCTTTAATACGAATGCTTGTGCCAATCTGAATGCCAATGGTTTGGGTTTCGGTATGTTACACAGTCCATCCTTACAACAAACACGCATAGCGAATATACAGCACCCATTTGTGTTGGGATATTGGCTCCTTATTGTTGGCCATCGCAGCTCTTTTCGTTTTCTATCTTTGGCAATTGACTTAAAGGTTGTTGGCAAGCCCTAGCCAAACTCACCAGACAGGTAGACTCGTGCAGCTTGCCCAGCTTGGGCCGGATGAAGGGCGCTATTTGCCGCCACAGGAATGTTTGCACGGACACCGGCAAGCCGAGGTCCTGCAGTCCACTGTCCTGGTCAAAGTCAAAGTCATCGTTGTTGTTGTTCGCCCCATGGCTGTTGTTGTTCGTCTGCAGGTTGTTGTTGTTCGTGGTGTTGCTTGTTGCTGCTCCCGTTGCGGCTGTGCCCGCGGCATTGGTCACCATGGTGGCCAGCTGGAATGGCACAAGGACACAAATCAATTGGCGTGCAACAGCTGTCTGTTGCCATTCATAAACTGGAGGAGCAGGGCTGGGGCATTAGCATATGTGCAACAGGTGTTTGCGTGCGCAGGCCCAACACGCTGCTCCTGTTGATTTGCATTTTCTTTTTTTCCCAGCGACTAGGTCAGTGCCATCATGGCACTCCCCCGCTGCCGAAAAGCCGACCAAGATTTCGGTCCTGGGACGCTGCGCAGAACGCAGACTCCGCATCAGCGGCGAGAACGAGGCGACTGGGTTATAGATACAGAACTGGGTTTCTGGTATACATGCTAATTTGGGGCAAAAATTTTCACAGACTTATATAACCCGACCTGGGATTGTGGAAAATTTCACTTTTCCGCGATTAATTGCTGTCGCACCGCCAATTGTTTGCCACTTAGCACACACTCAAATCAAACGGGCCAGCATTTCGCTTGATTGGTGCCGCACCCAGTGGAAATCGCTACTGGCCATCACTTCTCCACTCCACTCAACTGGGCTGGGCCCCTTGGACAGACTAATTGCAGAGCCTTTCTTGGGCGTGCAGCACTTTTTGTTTGATTTCAATTTGTGTATTTTGCCGTTTTTGCCCCTTTTTCTGCAGTCCTGCCAGTTTTTTTTGTGCGGTTCTGCAAGGACTTACCTTGATTTGCGCGTAGCCAGTTTCGGATAACGTTTACTGCTGGAGCGTTCGGATGCAACTGAGACAAGCGTCGTTAACTGACGAGCTCTGAACTCCCCGTCGTTGTCATCCTCTCAGCCGCCGCGTCCTCCATTCGCCATCGTTTCCAATGCCGACAGCAGCAGGCCAGCAGTGCGTATACAGGATATTTTGCCGAGAAACACACACAAGCGCAGAGCGTCATGCCACCACCCGCACTCAATATTAAGTATACGCACTGAATGGGCGACTAAAGGGCAGCTCCCCGGGTACGGCGTGTCCTTGCACTGGTTATGGAAGGCCCTAACTTGCTCGCCCATCAGGACACCCTGTTTCTGGAGCACACTTATCAATGATAACAAATGCCAGGGGGTGGACATTGCGTATACGCCGTGGGTGGCCATTAAACTCCTTTGTCTACGAGCCTCTGGGGTGCGACTGCGAATAAATAGTGTAGTATTAAAGTAGTAATGGCCAAACATAAGTCACTGTTCCTTCGGACTTGAGTGGAAATGGAATTTATAGCCTTGCCTTCACTAATTAATCTTCTGATTAAGCAAACTTGGCTTTACGCTTGTAAAGTCCTTGCCAAAATGCGTTATACATTTACATTAGTAGGAGGAACATAACCTTTGAGATTTATAAAAATAGCTTGATTGCCAGCGCACAAAGCCCTTAATCCAAGAGTTGTTCACAGAAACGAGTTCTATAAATACAAGCACATGAGGCGCTATTTATCAATGACTTGCGCACACTAATCTGCGCAGATTCGTGGCAACAATCGGCTGCTGATATCAGCTGTTCAATCAAGGACCAAATCGGCCCAAATACTTATGCACCAGTCAACAGGTGGCCCACAAGGAGTAAACAATAACACAGCCAGGGAGGCTGCGCGGCCAAAAGCCGAACCGAAGGCTCAATGGATGGAGAGACAGGACGCGACTGGACGCCCAGAGAGTGGGTCTGATGAGCATCAGCCGGGAGGCGGGCACACAGCTGGGCTCAAAACTGGGTCAAAGAAGGGCCTGTCTGATGGCACGAACACGTACGTGCATATACACTTACATAGAATGTCAAGGACATGAGCACATGGAAATGGATGTGCCGGCAGTGCCAATGGCCTGCTTGGCTTAATTGCCACTTCCTTGCCAGATTCGCCGCCTTCTAAGCACCTCCCTTACCCTTCAGGCTTGATCGGTCATTATATACCCACCACCCATTTACCTATGCAAACAATTCGAACATCTAGTTGTTGCTGTACATTTTTGCTCTGAATACGCCTCGCGTATCTGTGTCATAGTTTTTATAAATAGCACGCATTAAAATGTTGTACAGGCGGCAGAGAAGAAGGCGCCTGAGGGGCCAGCAGTGCGCCTTCTATGTAGATGAGATGCCAGCGAGGAATAGAACTTTTGGAGCATGTATAATGTATAAATATTGAAAGGCTTTCAGGTGTTCTGGCGGCGGACAAACAAGAAATCGGCCATTTAACACCCCCACATACGACCGGCTGACAAAACATTTCGAATGATAACAGGCAAGACCTGAGAAACACGTACGGTGCTTGCCAAAAAGACGATCAGGGTCGATGAGTGTATAAATATATACATGTATAGGCCAAATTTATAGTACATAGTGCCAGCGAGACATCTAAACATACCACGTAAAACGCCAGCATGGAGCCCAATCTATTGCGCAGCGCTGAACAATCAGTTCCACTCCCAACCCTCCTGAGTGGGAAATGCTGCCCAGAAAATATTATCTGCAAAATCATCTGTAACAGCGAATGATATTCAACACTATCCGGCTGGGAATGCCACAAGCGATTATTATTTTGCCTTCACGAAAGAAATAAAACGAAAAAATTCACAGAATTACCGAAAAAAACAAAATGCTTAAAAATAGCCCGGCCAGAGAGCGGACAACAAATGGCTCTGGCTCCATAGGAGAGCCCCAATATCTGGTGGTCGATGGTCCATGGGATCCCAAAAGAGAGGTGGCATTCGAAAAGTTCCCCAAGATGAAAGTAAATTCTTGCCATCGCAGCATACTACAGCATATATTTTGGTGTGTGTATAGCCTTGCGCAGGAAAAGAGCGAGCGTTTCGTCATCCATTCGTATTCGAGTTCGTATTCGTTTTTGAATTCGTATTCGAAGCTGTAGCTGTATCTGTATCTGAGTGCTCGGCGATCGGCTGGTTGGCTTTCACCTCAGAATTACCTTGCCGTACTGCCGCTGACGAATAACGTTCAGTCGAGACCGAGCTCATCCGCGATACAGTTGATTTTCGCATCTAACAGACAAAATGGTGAGTGCCCAGTCGGCCAAGGAATCTTCACACATCTTCCACCAATATCCAGTGATATATATATGCATCAGCTGAAAACGCAACATTTTCCACACTCGAATTAATGCCAAACTCTCAAATCTTTTTCGATTCCGTTGACAGGCTGATGTTCCAAAGCGTGAAGTTGAAAGTAAGTTAAGAACCCGCACAAAAGGATTATCTCTAACCTCAAACGAAATCCATCAAAGTTAAACCAATAAACCATTTTGAATGAAGTAGGTAACAGAAAACCTAGCAAAAAGGACTAAAAACCAGTATAAAAAAAAAATCCATAAAAATACAGATTACATAATGTGCGCGTGTGAGATACACAACAAAAAGTACACAAAAGTCGGTGAACATATTTCGTAATCACTTGGAATATATCGCATACATATACGCGTGCCTATATATAACACTATGCGGAAAATTTTCATTAAGGAATGCCGTCTATATGTGTCTATATGCATCGCCTGAGCTATTTTCATCGTTCGACCAGAAACCAGGACGGATAAAGGTTGCCAACACAATTCCGGTAGAGAAAATCTAGTGCAAAGTTAAGTTTGAGTTATAGAAAAGCCGCGGCAAACAATGAAAATCGTGTGTGTATATGTCGCGAACCCGAACGCGCGATCGCCACCGATCCGAAATGCTGGTCGTTTAGAGATCTAATTTTGGCCAAGTTATTTCTTCAGATTTATTTTCGAACAAACGCAAACGCACAGCGAAGAGATGAGAAAACTACGCGACTTTGTGTGTATATATGCCTATATACTGTGTACATAGCGTAGACGAGGGCGAAGGCGTTCGGTTCGGGTGTCGGATTACGTATACGTAGTGTGTTCTTGGGGCTGGCCACTCTCCCAGATCCCCAACCCACTCACGCATACACACAAAGTAAGCAATGCCCAGCCATGTCAAGATTTTCATGATGACCAAAAATGTGCGTACCAGAAATTTCAGGGTTACCACATCGACCCCGTTTTCAGAAAAAAAAATAAAAGGGTGGTCAACACCCAGCTTTGCCAAAGTATTTTTAAAGCAATTAATTAGGCAACCCAATCAAAATGAAATAAATATAAACAATAATTTGATGGCACTTACGTTTGATCCAATGCCATCACGTTGCAAATGCTAATCGAGTTCCTTTTGCGCAGATGTCGAATTCGTTTTCGAAGTCATGGGCTCCCCCGGTGAGGGCATTGATGCCGTCGACCTAGGTGATGCCCTCCGCGCTCTGAACTTGAACCCCACCTTGGCGCTGATCGAGAAACTGGGCGGCACCAAGAAGCGCAACGAGAAGAAGATCAAGCTGGATGAGTTCCTGCCCATCTACTCACAGGTCAAGAAGGAGAAGGAGCAGGGCTGCTACGAGGACTTCATCGAGTGCTTGAAGCTCTACGACAAGGAGGAGAACGGCACCATGATGCTGGCTGAGCTGCAGCACGCCCTGCTGGCGCTGGGTGAGTGATCTGCTTGGCTTTCGCCTGGGATGACCCTCTAAATCCTTTTATGCCCCCAAAAGGTGAGAGCTTGGATGACGAGCAGGTGGAGACCCTGTTCGCCGACTGCATGGATCCCGAGGATGATGAAGGATTTATCCCCTACTCTCGTAAGTATTCGTTGCTTGGACGACCCTGACTTGATGTTTTTTGTAAATTATTCGTAAACGATTTGTAAACGCCGTTTGTCTATTCCACATGTCACTCTTTTTCTGCGCACAAACCGAAAATCCCCACCACACTGCACTGTGCACTTTGTACCACCAACTCGAACCGCAAACCAAAAATCCAAAAACCCAAAAATATGTGTATGCGTATCCATGTTTGCGTGTCCATTCCTCAAACACCACACTCGAAAAAAACAATGTCCAACTCCCGAATGTCAAACGTATGGTCTCTGCACTGTGATTGCGTCTTGTTTACCCGTCGTCCACCTGAAATTGAATGAAAACAGAGTTCGTCCAGCGCCTGATGAGCGACCCTGTCGTCTTCGACTAAACAGTAAGTAGGGATTGAGCCCAGGGCCACTTACCCGGTGTGTGGATATCCAATTGTCCAACGAACTTGGGGAACAGCTTGCTGATAATGCCCGTTTTTCCCGTCTACTCCACAGCATTCCTCGCCAGAATGTGTGACAGACCCGATCAGCTAAAATAGTTGAAAACAACAGCTTCAAACCAACTACAACAACACCAACCAACTTTTAGCGACAACCATTCTCCATAGATGTTATATTCATCGCTAACTCTCTCTATCTCTCTCGTATATTATTTTAATTAAAAATTACTTCTGCTACTACAACTGCAAAATTGAACTTCAAGATAATATTATTTTTTAAAAAATAAAAAAATTTAAATTATAAAATAACGAAAAAAAAACTGAAAAATATTCAAAGTTTTGTGCACATCATTTTTGTTATGAATTATTTTGTTGGTTCAGCCAAAAGGCAAAGCAATAGTTAATGATTATTTTATATGAGACGTGAATAAACCAAATAGCAAATAATATAATGTTTAGGCAAATTCAACATCCGAAAGCGCCCAAAAAGGCAGTTATCAAGTCACCAAATGTGCGTGAATTGTGGCCTTTTAGCCTTCTCAGTTTACCATGTGAATGTGTGAAAGTGAAATAAGTCAAATGTATTTAAATAAACACTAAGAATAATTGTGCGGCCGATGAGGTGTTGCACAATCAATATACAAGAAAAAGATCAGGGTGGTGGAAAGGTTGGGATAATCCTGTACAAACGGTCTATTTAGGGATCAAAATATTTATAACAGATTTGGCTTGCTGTTGATTGAACTAAAAACTATAGTGCTGAACAAAGTATCACTTTTCTCAAAAGGCTGAAATTTTATATTGCATATGCGCCGCAAACATGTATCTAGATATTTTCGCCGTAGACTAAAGTGAATGGTTCAGCTGAGACACAAACCATCAATGAGAGGCAGACGAACTTAATACCGTGTACTAAATGTCGTTTTAGCTTTGGCTCACAGAGAGAGCTTTCGAAATATAGTACATTAATCTCCCAGCTTGATTGGTTTTTGTCTTTACTTTCGTTTTAATTATTTATTTATTGAATTTAAATAGAATTGGGTGAAAGGGTGGAAATACTCGCATCCTGATTTCCGCCTTCCTCGTATATTCAACAAGAACAATTATAAACTAAAAACAATAATAATTGTGATTCCGGGGGTTGTGATTCCGCTGAGCTTTTGCGTCGACGGCGATTCAAAAAGTGTCAGAAAGTTTCGGTTAAATACGACGTCTACGAATCAGTTGAAATCGAGATAACAAGCCGACAAGCCGACCGAGCGGGTGCTGTCTCGCCGATTTAAAATTTGCACTAGCAAAAATCCAAATAAATTAGCAGAGTGCCAGTGAAGTGAGTGAGCGTGAGTGCACACAGTCGAAATATAAAAATTGCCATTTACGCCGTTTCAAATCATATTTTCTGCGCGCATTTCCCAGCGCTCTGTTAAAGGCTAATCGAATGTGAACCCAAAATATATTATTCCACACGCTGAACGAGTGCTAAGTGAAAAGGACTAGCCCAAAGATACACACACGCAGAAAAATACCGACAGATCTGAAGTCCTTTTCGAGTTTTCCCGTGAGTGCAATAAATACAGACACAGCACACATACACACACGCACACTCGCTCGACTTTCAACATGGCGGATGTCCTGGAGAAAAGCTCACTGCTGGATGCTGTGCCACCACTAGGCGACCCCCACCCACCGCTGCCCCACCAGCAGCTGCAACAGGAAGCAGCAGCAGCAGCAAATGCTGCACCACCGCAGCAGCAACCACCACCACCGCATCAGCAGCAGCAGCAGCAGCCACAACAGCTGCCACAGAAGCCAGCAAATGCGAGGGCTAATCAGGATCAAAAAGGTGAGGGCGATGCTAGATACACAGAAAAGAAATGGTTCATAGAAAACAATGTGACAACATTAGTGTGTAAAGGTAGTGAAATGATAAGATAGGATGTGTCAAAACCCTAATCACATAGTGTAAACCCAACTATAACTATTTGCTGTGCAATATGGTACACCTGAATTTAGCAGTAAAAGTGACTTCGCAGCGCATCACGCATACGCCGTGTGTGCTTCAGCAAATCAATTAGGAAAGTTCAAGGCACGCCTCCGCAGCCCAGTTGCACTGGTGATAGCGATTGGTATGGCTCAATTAGGCAAATTATATTGCCGGCACACCCCAGGACATTGATGGTTATGTCAGGCGAGCATGCAGGCCGTGGACTCACGTCATGCCCGCCACATTATGCAAATGGATTTTGGGCCGGTTCAGTGCTCTGTGTGTGATCTGTTTGAGCAACCGCTTAGACCGGCAAGTTTACGGCTTTGAGGCGCAGCTCCAGGGGGCTCGACTGCCGGCAGGATGTGGATGCGGCTCCATTGTGCCCCGGCTCTCGGTTTAATGACCTCCAACTGTGGCAAGCCGCCACCCACACGGCGGCCGAGTGCAGCTTTTAATTGTTCTCGATGCCCGGTGCCTTTGCCTCCAGTCCGCTGCATTGGCTAGGTGCAAGTGTGTATCTACCAGATATATATTTATATATGTGTATCTAGAGAGATACCGATATGGCCCACTGCGATAAAAGTTATCAGCAATTTGAGCTCGTGCACTCGCAAAAAGATGATCCCTGGTCTTAAGGGTGTCACACTGCACTTGTGCCTCTTATAAGGAATTAAAGCTCCATAAACCCAACTTTAAGCCTTTTCTAAACATACTATAAACAAGAAGTCTCTTCAAAACATACAATTAATCAAAAAATGTTTCTAGGATGAAAGAAATATGTTATTGTCAAAGCATTAAGTGGATAGGTAGCTCTAAGTATACAATTATTAATACAAAGCGAATCAAGCATGTTGATAAGCTATAATTATTTTTTGAGTGCACCGCTGCTGTGGTTGCCCTGCATTTGACCTCGTTTCAAATCGAGCTGTGTGTGCCCTTTCATACGGGTTCGTTCGGTCTGCAGAGTTCACCAGCATCAGCTGGTTAAACGCAATATTGAATTTCCTGTTGAATAGGGTATTCCGCATGCGACTCGGCTCCATTTCGGACTACCCTCTAAAACAGTTGACTTCATTAGGGCAGTGAGATGTGTGTGCAGCAAAAAGATACACCCCTGCCTCGTCGGGCGAATATTAAATCAAGTGTGTTCGAGTCAAGAGCAAACCGGCTCTGCTAAATAAAAACAATAACAATGCGCTGCTGCTGTAGCTTTGTTTAGCGCTAATAATAAAAGTAAAAATATAGTTGTTGATTACTATCGGAGCTGCCATCTACATGAAGTCACCCGCTCTACATCAGCATCTAGATTATATGACACTCGTGTTGATAACTTGCCACCTGACAGGTTTGCACTTTCTTTGGCAATCATATTTTATACTACTAATGATAATAATGATCGTGTGACGTAATGGCGCTCAATTGAAAACAAACAAATGTATACTACGCTCAGCGATTTTATAAATAGCCCAGAATCGCTGCAATTTCTGTCACCCATTTCGCGGTGGCTTTTCAATTATCACGAAACGCTGCCAGTTTCGTTTCTCATTTGCAGTTGGCGCTGCAATTGATTTTCTTCTCTCTGTCTCTGGTTTTTCCTATTGGGGGCGTGTGCCAGTTTTCCGTAGATACCTTTTTCTTAACGGAAAGCTTTTAAAACTCTGCTAATTGTTAAGGTTTCCGCTTTGTGAAACAATTACCAAATATTTGGAGCCATATTTGTGGGGCACACCTATGCACAAACTATTCAAGCACGACGAATATGGATTTTGGCTTTCGATTTTGTGACTTTGGGATACGCATGGCCTGTCCATATGGTCTTAATGGTTAATCAACTAGTCTGCCAAGCGATTCAAGAATTTCTGTCCACTTATCAGTCGAACAGCCAACCTTATGGCTAATTTCTTGACTGGTTGCAGTAATTAGTATGCGAAATGAGAAGCCACGAAGTAGTTAGTGCATTGCGTATCTGATGGATGCATCTGAGAATGCGGTAGCCTGGGGCTTGATTAATTAATTTGAAAATTAAAAGTTTGATCAATAAAGTTGGCAACAGAATATTAATAAAGTACTGCCTTAGCTCGGGTGTTTGCCTAATTGTTTTTCCGCGAACAAACTGTCGCTAGACACGCGACATGCAAATCCCTTTCGATCCGTGTTACCCTCTAATTAAAGCCACAAAAGAGTTGTCAAATGGCTGCGGAGCGTTGGCACCTCCAATCCCAGTTCAATAAACTCGGCCCGGGAGGGAGGAACTGGCTATGATTTCGATTTGCTGGAATCTGCCCGATTTTCCACGACAGTTTTCACTTTCCCCAGTAGGAGGGAGTCTTCAGCTGGGTGGGTTACCCAATCCAATCCCAATTCCAATTCCATTACCAATTCCCATCCCAGTTGGCTTGTACCGCTTTGGGCAGACGCCGCATAATTTGTTGTTCTGCTGGAAGTTGTAGCCAAGTCCATATTTGGCATCGCCGCCCGTTTTGGCCGACGTATCGTGCGTGCGGCTGCCGCACTGACAATTGCCACATTTTGTGGCAGGCAATCAATAATCGAAGTGCGTCAAAAATACAAATGTTAAAGTTACCAAACCGCCAGCCAGTTCGGCCATAAATACGGCCATGTTCGACACGAAATGCGCGCCACCAGAGGTCCTAGTCAATATAGCCATAAATTTGGCTCTTGATTAATTGATAAGGTGCCGTATTCAACTTGGGACTATAAGAATAAATAGGTGCATATGTTACTTATTATACTATTAAACTAGAACACTCATTTACCTGATTTTCTATAGCATATTCGGGCTCCGAGTGGAAGGCACTTCCAAACTCTTTGTAAAATATACAAATATACATATTTAGAAGGCATAGTGAAACACAAACCTATGTCGCTCTTAGGGAAAAAGTTTACTTTCCATTACTTTATTTGTAGAAGCGAGAAGCGCGGCCAAAACCTCCGCGATATTCGACCTGTCCGCTTCCGGCGCCCACATCGCCTTTCTTGTCCACTCCATCGTAGCCAGAACCGCGTCTATAGTTCGATCTGTCCTCATCGGCTTTGGAGGCGCCTCCAAATCCACGAGCTCCCGATCCCCCAGCTCCGCCACGCGGACGCACTGGCTCCGAGCGAGCAAGACGCGTCAAAGTGGAGGGCACGATCTCCGGGGGCAAGTGCAGATAGGTGCGCAGCTCCTCGATGCCCTCGTTGGTCAGGCACCAGTAGTAGTGCCGCCAGGCGAACTGCTCCTTGACCCAGCCACGCGAATGCAGCGACTTCATCACCTTGATGACTTGCAAATTGGGAATCTTCTCCAGATCCGGGTGCTTCGTGATGGGCGAGTCCTTCTTGGCCGCGAGCACACCCTCCTTGAAGAGGTACTCGTAAATGGCGATGCGATTTTCTTTTGGAATGAACATCTTGAAGCTATCTGATTTAAATCGAAAGGATTCGGGAAGAGCAAACTTTACTTGGCGAAAAGTCACAGGAAAAGGAAATAGAGCATAGTGTGGCCAGCTTAAATCACTATTTCCCGCCACTTCCCTTCATTCTACAAAACTTTTTACGTTTTTAAGCACTAAAGGCAACATTTAAATCAATCGGGCAACTACCAACATTTATTTTTAAATTGTTATCCAGCTTATTGGTTAATATAAAAACTTGAGGGTCGTGGTACCATCACTCTCTTTCTTCTTAAGATAATAATATTTTATTATATGCACCCCTACTCATTTTGAAAATAAGTTATATGCGAAATTTTTCCCATATTCTGCGATTGCCGGGGGTTCAAACCCCCCTTTTATGTCAGTGGGTCCCCTGCATCTTGCTGGATTAGCTGCGCTTTAAGCTTTTGCACTCGTGAGGAGGAGCAGTGATTCATCTTTTGCGTCGCAGGACATTCTGGCCAAACATGCGCAGTGCGAGCGGCGGCAACCACATGAGGAATTCCTCCCCCACAGGAATGCCGAGCAGAATAATCAATGAGCGAAGCGCAGACACAAATTGACCAAGGGAAGCCAACCAAGAGGAAGGCATGCCGATAGATACAACGTGAGCACACCACCCACCACCCACCGACCGGCTGCATCCCCCAAAAAAAGCTAAACAAATGCCGGAAAGAAAGGAAAACGAAAGCGATTAGGGGGTGGCAAAACAACCCCCCTTCGAATAGTGTCAACAAAAAGCAGTCGACCTTGCTTAGCATTCGTTTCCGATCAAATGCACTCGGTGTACATAACATTTAAGTAATTCTGAACTAATTGGTTACTAAATGGTTACCAAATCGATTATTATATTTTAGTAAATTAGAGTAAACTAATAAGCACTAATGCGTAAGCAGCCTTGCATTCTTTTTGAAATGTTTTATATTAGTGAATTTCAAATTCGAAACGGCTGTTAAGTGCAAGCAGTGGTGGTTTGGATACTAGCTTTGCGCCGGGTTGTTGTACTAGCTTAACGTGGACAGCAACCCAGCGGCAAATTGGATATAAAATCAGGCGAATTCGCTTATATTGTTAGGAAAATATGTTAAGATCAGAAAACCGAAGTACTGAAATGCACTTAAAAATTATATATAATATATAGTTTTTAAAATAATACAAATAATTAAGCAATTACCGCTTTAAATTAAACGTAATTTTCCTTTCTTTTCCAGGTTTGTATGCAAATGTATGAAACTAACTCAATGAAAGTTAAAATGGCTTCATTTATGGGTATGTTAAACATGAATAACCGCCAGGAACCTTGTAAAATCAAACTAACCTAGGCATTCAGCCCAGAGTAAGCGCCCATAACCTTGGCAATCGAAATTAGGCTAGAGAACTATGCAGACAGGACCATGCTCCTTCCACGTCTAAGGATGAATCCCTGGCGCCCTCACGTCCGTTTGGATCGTCGCTGGTTTACTTTTATGTCTACGCATTAGAGTCTTGCGTGCTGGCTGCTTGTAAATAAATAGACAACAATTAGGGAAACCTATGACAACAACACCTGGATAATGGAATGGTGCGTGGCAAGCGGTGCAAGTTGGCTCTGTATGGATATAAAAATATATTTGCCCAATGCCGTGGGCAAGGGAATGCACAAATGCGCGTCCAAATGCCGCCCCCAGTGGCCATTAAATTAATCAAGTCAAATGAAATCTGCATATAAAATCAGCGTTATAGGGCGCCCTATTCGCTCATTGTTGGCGTGTTGAATTTGCATTTTTCCCCGGCGCCCCACTAATAAATTTGTATGTCAATAGAATAGGCAGCGCCCCAGGGGCTGCGACGGGCTGCTCCACCAAAAATATATCCTGGCAGCGCTTTGAACTGCGCAAGGACACATTCTGTTTATGCGCCCCGAGAAGTTTACGAGCGACCACGCTCCTCCGCCAGACCAAGTTGGCGTATCAAAACAAATTCTAAGTATTGTAATTCGAAATTTTTCAAAGCAAATAAAAGCAGTCGAGTTTTAACACTCGCGCCAAACACAACGCAGTGCAGCGAGCTGGCGTCGCAGCTCCACGGAAATAGCACAATAAATTGAATTAAATACAAAGTAAATTTGCAAGAAATAAAAAAATATAAACAAAATATTAACAAGCCATTTTGTCACAGTTAAAGTGTGTGCCACCCCTAGGTAAATACACCTACGTCCGCGTCAATCCAAAGTGCAAAGTGCATTAGCCTTCTCAGACTGTACGTGGCCAAGTTATTGCCCTCTGGCTAGGAAAATCGATACAATTGCATGGCGCTGTTGTTTTATGGCCAACTGCAACTGCAACAATTGATTGTCGTTGGACTGTGTGATAAAAATCGCTACTGCAGTAGCGCGCAAATTCAATTGCCAAAGGACCAAGTTTTGTTAACCATATTTCACCGAGGGTGCATCTAATTGAAATGCAGCCCAGGCTTAGGAAACTTTTGTGGTTGCACCTGTGCAACTGTTGACTTTCCACCCCAAAACCCAACCCATTGGCTGATAATCAATTTGGCCACGACCATTTGGCCACAAACGACAGTTGAGTTGAACGTTGTGGTGCGGTTGACATGAACATTGTGTGGAATTTCGGTGGATGTCAGCCGCGAGTAAATCACAAATCATTGTGGCCCTAATTTGCAGTTGCTGTTTCTGCCAGGCCTCCTTTATTTTATACTATTATTTGTGGCTTCTGCCAGGAAGTTGGCGATTCCGACTCTGAGTCGGCACAAGTTGCAGTTGCCTCTTTAGTTGCCAGTCGGATGTGGCACGTGCTGAGGGCACAGCTCCTCCAGTTTAACAGTTTAAAGGATCCCTCGTCGTCCTGTGCAATTATATCGATTCGCCTGTCAAATGTAACACAAAAAAAAAAAAAGCAGAAGAACTTAATGCAAAAGTTTTCGGTCTTTTTTTCCGCATTAAGTTAATTGCCAGGCAGTGCCGAGAACCAGTCTATATAGCACAAGTACCCGATCCAAATTCGAACAGCAACCCACTCAGATATGAGTGATGCCGATGCGGTGAGTTTTGCTTAAAGTACCCATGTATCAAATATATACTCGTATTTTGGAGCTGCACTTAGCGCACAAAAATTTGGCCATGCACAAATGATTTATGAGCATAATTTGCATAAGCAATGATCCAGTTTAATGGATGTATTATTCCGCCGACCTTGCACATACATCATCGTCAGTGGAAAGAACCCTTTGCGAAACAAATCAAACAGCGATTTCTTGTGGCCCGTCGATTGGGCCTTAGAACTGCCAAAACTTTTGTTGAATCAATAAGCCACAAAAACAATTTTGGGTCATGTTACAGCTGGCAACCGAATTTCATGACAAAATTCCCTAATGGTAACCAAAGACCGCCGCCCGAACGCCAAATACCCAACCAAATAACCATATTGCCCAAGTAGCGAGAATACCAAAACAATAAAATGTAAACAAATGCAGAAAGAGCCATCAAATTTGAAAGCACCCACTCAATGTGAACTATATTGATACGTCTGCTCCGATACACGAGCTTCAGCTCCACCAAGGGCTCCACCACATGGCACCCCCACAGCTTGGAGAAGTAAAAGTAGGCCCACAACGATATATGGCCATACATATGCAAATGATATGGGCCAGTTTAGCGGGGCAGGAGCATGTGGGTATGTATCAGTGGCATTGGCCACCAAAAAGCGGCTCCGCCACATATTGGGTTACCCGACACTTGCACATTTCTGCACCGACACCGCAGGCGAGAAGTTCTAGTCCTTCTCTAGGATGTACAGCGCGGGCAAGGATCGCTCCAGCCAGGAGGTTTCGCCACAGGATTACCCAGTGCAGCAGCAGCGCGCTCAGTCCAAGTCAGAGTATGGCCTGGATTCCGAAGCTGTAGATCGTCCTCAGCAGCAGTTGCGACCGCAAGCCGCTCAGGATTATGTGCCTTACGAGTCCGCCGATTCATCTGTGGATCGCAAGAAAGAACAGCTAAGAACTCAGCTAAACACTGATTATACCAATAGCAATGCCACTTTGGATAGTGCCTCCTACGGCTCAGATGCAGTGTCCAAGCAGCAGATACGATCTCAGCCGAATCCGGAGTACCAGAGCAATGCGGTGCCGGCATATGAGGCAGCTAGAGATGATCGCAGCGCAATGCAGCCACAGAGATCCCAGCCAGCTGCAGATTACGCAGCATACGAGCGGCAACAACGTCCGCCACCCAGCACAATAGACTACACCACCGGCTATAATGCACCACCCAAAGATCGCACCACCCTGTCACGCAGCAACTCGCGACCCACCCTCTCACTCAATCCCAAGCTCCAAAGTACACCCAATCCCGAGTATGTGCGACCACCACAGAACTTTGTCTTGCCACCGCAGATGCGTCCCGCCGTGGGGCCACCACAGCCGCGTCCTCCGTTCGCCGGCGCCAGGCCGATGGTCGGAATGGGTCCACGTCCACCCATGCCGAACATACCGAACATACCGAACATACCGAACATGGCGGCCAGGCCACCACCGCTGCGCAGCACAGACAGCAAGAGCAACCTGCTAATGGGTCCACCCATGCGACCGGGCATGCCGCCGCAACTCAACATGCAGCAGGCGCGTCTGCCCAATGCCGGGGGACAGCTGAGTCCGCCGGGCCAAGGACCACCGAGGCCACCGGGCGGATTTCCCTGGAATCCCGCCGGGGCACCGGGCATGCCGCCCGGTGCACGACCTCCACAGAATATGACGCGACCGCCGCCACCAACTTTTGCCCGCCCGCCGCCGGGTCAGCCGCTGCAGGTACCCTTCAGTCGACCGCCCTTCAACCAGCCGCCCATGCAACCGCAACCGCAACAACAGCAACCACCACCACAACAGCTGCAGCAGCAGCAACAGCAGCAGCACATGCAACAGCAGCCGCAGCAACTGCGCCCACTTTCGGCAGCCAGTGCACACAACAACAACGATGACGACGACGACGTGGTCATGGGTCCCGCGATGACCCCGCTCAAGAGCTACAACCCGAGGCCCGATCCCATGGGCGAGCCCCTTCTGGAGGACATGGAGCCGCCCTTCCAGACGAGCCCCCCAGCCGGAGAATCCAAAAAGGGGCCCGGCTTCAGTAAGACTCAGATCGAAAGAGAAACCATAGCCCATTTGTGAAGCCATTTCAGAGTTCATAATGTATTACCTATTACAATTTCACTAATTACATCAAATCATAGGGAACATGAATAGGAGTTTGATGTCTATATTGTTCATATTTTAAAGCAACTAATTTGATTATTCCAGAGGGCGACAATGACAGCGGCGTGGATGAGTCCACCCAGGAGAAGGTGAGTTAATGTCGTCTATGAACCAGTTAACTAGTTAGCCATAAACTGATACCTCTGCTGCGTCTCCGTTAATTGAGAGGAAATTAACTGGAACTGGCAACAAATTAATTTAATTCCGCTGACCCTCTCTGTCTGTCTTTCCCCGAATTGAGTTCCCAAATCATAAATATCTGTAAAAGGCCGGGGCAACCAGCGGGCGATCTGCGCGCTACAAGCTCCACGCTCCATTAGACCCCATATAGCATACAGCACATAGCACATATGCCATATAGCACATATTGTCTGCGACAGTTCCGTTGCTCAGTTCCCAACTTGGCCTGTGTGCCGTGTGTTCGTGTGCAGACGCCAAAGTTCAGACCAAGTTTTGTGTTGGCAGGCGGCAGTTGGCAGTTGGCGCGTCGGAAAAACCCACAGAAAGTGCGACAAAAGTCGAACAAATCAAAGTATATGTAAAACACGTACGTGAGCCTCAGGGGGGCAAATATTGCCAAAACCCGCAAAGAAAACATACACAAAAAGCGATTCATATGCCAGGTGATATCTGCGCACAGATAAGTGCCAAACACGAAAACGAGTCATGGAACTCAAGGGAGCAGGGGGTTTTTGGGGCATATATCCGAGCCGGAGTTGTTGTCTCTATAAATACCCATCCAAATGCAAAAACGACAACGACACGAAGCGGCGACAATCGATAAAACAATGCATAAACTATAAGTCCTTCGTACCGAGACATCCAAATCGGCAGGCGTACGGCCGTACGGCCATAAATGCCATTGGCATTACGTTGACAGCTCCGGAAAGCCCGGGAGCGCTGAGAACCAGTCGTAAATACTTGCCAGGATGCATCTCGTTATAATGGCCGATACGACCTACTTGCTAGTAATCCACTTGGACTGACCATACAGCACTGTTAGTTTGCTAAGCTGTGCCCTGTGCTTGTTTCTTGGCAGGATCGCAACGGACCCAACTCCCCCAGTTCGCCCGTGAAAACGCCCACATCGACCTCATCGAAGCCGGACAAGTCGGGCACGTCGCGCCCACCGAGTGCCACGCCCTCGAACAAATCAGCCCCCAAGTCGCGCAGCGCCTCCAAGAATCGCTTGCTCCTCAAGACCCCAGAGCCCGAGCCAGTCAAGAAAGGTGAGCTGCAGCCGAAGTTATAGATCACATAAGCCATACATGTTTGCCCCATCAGTTCCAATGAACAAGGTACAAGTCGGACATGCGCCCTCGCCCAACCTGAAGGCGGTGCGCTCCAAGATCGGATCCCTGGACAATGCCACCTACAAGCCGGGTGGTGGCCACGTGAAGATCGAGTCCAAGAAGATCGACATCAAGGCGGCACCGCGCATCGAGGCCAAGAACGACAAGTACATGCCAAAGGGTGGCGAAAAGAAGGTATGTTCGGGTTGTCCATCCGCCAAGCTAGAGGATTAATCCATGGGCGGGATCGGTGTATACATTTCAAGCATATATATTCTGGTCCAGCCCAGTACATGACTCTCATAAATCTCTGTAAATTTCTCTCATCTACAAATGGCTTTTAAGTACGGAGAAAATCTGAAAATCTCTCTTTCTGTAAACGCAAGTAATGTAAAGTATAGTCGCGTAAAGTAAAGTAAATTATTGGCAGAATAAAAGCAATTTCACGGTCGATTTGCTATTTGAGATGCATGCCCATTATAGATGGGCAATCGTCAGCACGGTATCTTGTATCTTGTATCTTGTACCTCGTATCTTGTTGTAGGAAATGCAATTACCAATTCGCCAATTCGCAGCGACACTTAGCAGCATAATTCCGTTGCCTTATGTAGCGTACTCCAACCCATCCGTATCCGTACAACTGGGTGCGACTCTGACATTGACGCGGATATCATCCGTTCGATCGATATTTTGACTTTGGCTTATAATCGTTTACCTACCTTGTATCTATTTACAACTTACGACCGAACCGAACCGAATCGAATCGAATCCGCACACTCTCGCACCACCAAACACCAAAAACACTGCAAATTCGTAGATAGTTACAACAAAGTTGCAGTGGAACGCCAAGTCCAAAATCGGTTCGCTGGAGAATGCCGCCCACAAGCCAGGAGGCGGGGACAAGAAGATCGAGACCCTGAAGATGGACTTCAAGGACAAGGCCAAGCCGAAGGTCGGCTCGACGGCCAATGTGAAGCATCAGCCGGGTGGCGGAGACATCAAGGTATGTGGCCACCCTCTTCGTGACCTTTCACACCTACCCCCAGCGATTTTATGTTTGAGTTTGACCCAGAGACGAGAACGAGTTCATACATACGTATTGATTTTTGTAGCGGTTAAGCATGATTTCCGATTGCTGTTGGCTTTTGTTGGTTTTTGGATGCTCCACCTAAGTTACCAACTGGCATGGGCATGGGCTATCTATCTGTTTCTCTCAGTGCATGAGCTGCAATGTTCTCTTAGTTTTAAACAGCATGCTGCCACGGCTAACCACCTCTCAAAGGTTATTACTATTAAGAAAGACAACATTTAGAACTAACACCCAGAACACCCAAATACCAAAACCTTGAACCACTTTCCAGAGCTACGATAGGAAGATGAACATCATCTATGGCGAGGGCTCCAAAATAGTCAGCCATTGCGCCCTTAACAAGCGTTTGGATCAGAATTTGTATAATGAGGAGGAGTAGTATTTTAGTTGGGTAGGTAACACCCGCCAGATACATACATGTACCCCAAAAATGGTGCTAAAACGAACCACTCACACACACACACACACCTAGTTTAGTTTCGGGGTCAGCATTGTATATACTCAGATTAGAGGGCAAGCATTATGTTTAGTTTCTAACCATACCGAAAACCACTCTGAATGATCGAGAATAACTTATTGTTTCTCCACCCTTATTTTAACGAACCGAAACATGTTAAAACCATATTTTGGCAACTGTATTTTGTTTTTAACCAAACCATTAATCAACGAATTCGAAGGATAACAACCCCAAGGATGTAAGTAGTCGTGATAACTCTTTTTCGCAGTGTAATAAGTGTGCTTTTGTATAGAAACCTAGATGCATTATGTTTTTTCCATATTTTTGGTACTTTTTGAAACACCTAAGCCACACTTTTCGAGATCCCAAGGTCACCGCACCCTGTAGTGTATTTTTGTACCATTAAATTGAGCTTTAATGCCATCCATTTGTTACGTTGTTGTTCTGTGCCCTGCTGTTTCTGTGTGTGAAAATTCCAAATTTCAGTTGTGTGTCCCCCGATTGGCCGTTGTCGTGTGTCCATAATAATCCACCCGCAATGTCGCAAAACCTGGAAAATGGAAATACCCCATTTGCCAAATCAATCTGAACTGTGATCTTGCTAATTGATTTCTGTACGTTGCCGGTGCCGGTGCTACTTTTCAGATCCAAACGCAAAAACTAGAAATTAAGGCACAAAGCAAAGTTGGCTCTTTGGATAATGTAAAGCACAAGCCCGGTGGCGGTGAGAAGAAGATTTTCGATGATAAGGATTATTTGAAAAATGTTGAACACTCTGTTGCACTGACAACACCACCAACACAGGTAAACTACGTGTACATAAGCTCAAAGTAGTTACGTATGAACTATCTATCTAGAACTTAGCATTAACCCTGATTTATTACTAGACTCTTTATTTTATTATGAAAGCAACCAAAAGTAATCGATACAAGTACTTTCCAAACATAATATATTATCGCTATCCCATTTTGTGTTTACGTCGAGAAATTCATTTTTATGTAATCTGTAATGGCAATCAATTACGTTGCATTTTCGATTAACACTTTATGGTTTCAATCCGCAACTAACAGAGCACCACACCCCAAAAAGAGGCCCACACAACACCCAAACACCCAACCACCCACAGACACGCCCCCACCCAAACCGCTTTCAGATAACTCCCACCAAAAGATCAATCCGTTCATGGGGAACTGTGATTATGAGAACTAACAATTGGATAAAGTATTTTGGCACATCTAGGCATCGAATTGTATTTATGCTGGGCATTCGTGGAATTTATCAGGGAGAGCCACCGAAATCTACAGAGATTTGAAAGCATCTGCGAAGTGTCCAAAAGTATGCTATGAAAAATAGAAAGTAGCTTGTAATTCGCTGCATACTTTCAGACATGTTGCAAGTGATTGCAAACCCCTTGTAGTAGCGTAGCTACCTTGATTATTATGAGTTCTTGATTTCAGATGATTTGTTGTGTTATACGTTGGTTTTTCAGTTCAGTTACACTTACTTTACATTTAAAAATGAATTTCTTTCAAACTCAAACTGAGATTCATTGGCAACAGCGCTTTCCATCCATGTGTTCCCGAAGTGTTTGAAGACTTACACGCAATTCTCTAAACTATAATCTCTCTCTTTCTTTCTCTGTTCCCCCTCTCGCTCGCTCTCTGCTACCCCGCCGGCTAACTGTAGTTTGCGGCACAAGGGCGCTTGATTGCCACGATCCATCTAGAATTCGGTCTCTGTAACTCAGACTGTGTGTGTAACAATATATTTGAGTCGCTTTTTAAATGAACTCCCTAGCTTTAACCAAGACATCCATCAACTACTGTACTGTACCTAAAGCCAAACGATTAACTGATTAACTGATGCAGGACTAAACCGAAAGCAACTAAACTAAACTCATCTGAACACTAACCGAACTCAACTAGAAAAGCTCACACCGAAATCTCGAATGAGTTTGCAAGAGTTTCTATTTTAAATTGTAACCAATATACCTATATGTTTATGCATTCTTCAAGGGCTAGCCCGCGTAAGGTGTATAGATGATGTAAACTGGCCTGTCCCTGGGCAAACTCCCAATGATGCGGTGTACATAGAATCCCGATCCTTGGGCTTCTGCCCACGGGCAAGGACAGTAGTGCCCGCGAAGGGCCCAATGTTTGTTAACTCCTTTAGTACTTAGCGAATGTCCTTTAACAAAGTATTATTTAATGGCGCACAGCCAGGAAACCTTACACTACTTAGGATAGTACAAATTTTGAACAATATACTGATCCGCAATTGCTCAAAGAACCCCGAACCCCGAGGACCGAACCCCTGAAGATGGTTTAGCAAAAGGCTGCCCAGCATTTATATCATCATCTAAAAAAACAGTGCTTTGCTCGCTCACACTAAAACATAATACCACTCAAACATCGACCTCTACTCACAACAGTTTTAAATTACGATTAATTATGTTCTTCATTTCTGTGCTTAATATTTCTATTCTGTTTATTTTAGGAATATATATACAATTTTTATTAGGCTAGTCATACGAAACTAAGTGCATTAAATTCTAAATTCGTACCGAGTTACGTCCATTAGAGTTATTTATCGCCTATTGCTATTTGTAACTACCACATCATATACTCGAAATCCGAATGCAATGCGGTTTTAAACAATATATAGAAACATTCGATCCGATCCGATCGCTTCGATTTGATCACGCAAATCCCGTAAGTTATTGTGCGTTGCGAGTCCTTCTAAGACATGTCCGTTGCGTATATAGATAGTTATATATACCTAAATACTTAACAGTGCTGTGATAGACTAACCGAACCGTTGGTACCGATCCAAGCCGATTTGCCAGTCCACCTGCATCCATACCAACCAAGCCGAACCATATAGAAAGCCCCAAAACGGTTTCATGGGCATTTGCTTGCGACTCCCCCGTTTACTCCACCGCATTCCAACCCAACCAACTCATGACTTTAACTCTAACCAGGCTTTTGGTTTACCCCGTACTAGTTAACTTATGATTTGTGCAATCGATACGCATTCACGTTTATATTTTTATCTTGAACGCAGAGTCCACTACCATCCATGACGGCTTCTGGCGCTGATGAAAATTTAAATCAACAAAGCTAAATGCCGAAATGCCCGAAATGCATGTCGCGCTGAATCTGAATCCGAATCTGAATCTGACTCTTTCTTTGCAAGCTAAGATCGAAAGTGAAATGAACACTGAGCAAGCAGCTAATTTGAAACGTACTATCTAAGCAAAATCCACACAAAGCAAAACGAGAGTTATGCGATAATTCCCACACACCCACACATGCCAGCAATGCGATCAGATCAATTCGATAGAGGTGCAAGCACGCAATGAGATGCAGATACTCGTACATCTAAAACATCTACACCACCACCACCCCACATAGAAGCGGTATTTGGTATACAATCGAAAGTATATTTGACTAGTTGAGCAATGCACTCTTTATCATCAGATAGCAGACATGAATTATATATCTCAATGTATTACCAGAACTTCATATATACATACAAATATATATATACATAAAAGTATCTAAATATTTAAGCGAATTATACAAGAATCGTACGAATAAACAGTATGCTTAGTTGAAAATGTTACCACTTGACGTCTAAATGTTAAACGACTAAGATAATGCAGCCATTTAGATACTTTTGCAACTTGGACAACCAAAACCAAACCAAACCAAACACAACCGATACGAAACAAAACGAACCGAACAGAACAGAACCACGTATAAGCATACTTTTACTATTAATTTGTATCTTATTAGTCAAGCGCATCATTCTCACGATTTATTTACACCCTGTTACAAAATGTAAGAACAATGGCAAAATTTATGCAAATAAACAAAAAAAAAAAACGTTTTTTCATTTACCAAATCTCGGCGTTGTTGCACTTAGTATTTGAATTCCAACAGCCACCTTATCGTATCGGTATTGAGATAGACAATCAAATCAAATATTGGAGATGCCCACAAGTATCTTATTTGGCAAGCCACGCCCACGCCGCAAGCGTTCCAACAAAGCCACGCACGAGCACACATCCTCTACTACCTCATTGGATGCATTGGTAATCGAAACAAATAAATTTGATCAAGCAAATTGTAAGTCGCCATCTCAATTGAGCTATTGACAACTGACAACTGTTTTGCATCACTCCTGCGTCAGCGAATCTGAGCTGCGAATCTGTCTAAACACTCTCTTTCGATCCCCGCAGTATTGGAAGGCGCCGCGCATCCAGCGGGCCACCACACTCACCTCGTCCATGTCCCTGCCGGCGGAGTGCCTGGTCCTCTCCGTGTCCATGCCCTCGCTCAACTCGGAGCCCAAGCGTCCCAAGAGTGCGGGGCCCAAGAAGAAGCCCGGACAGGCCGTCCACTCGAAGCCGTTCCGCCTGTATTGAGTCGGTCGAGGACGAGGAAGGAGCTGATCCACAAGTCGCACGAGACGTCACCCAATCGAAGCACTCAGAGATTTGTGCACAAGTTGATATCGAGGCACGCACTTCTAAAAACATACATATGCAGAATACATTTTATCAAACCGTTAATTGTTTAGAACCGAAAAAGAAACGAAACGTGGCATTTACAACAAAATAAACGACTAAATGAGAGGCAAAGTTAAGCACAAAATACAGCTGGTTTCGTTTGTTTCTTTATATAATTACAGTATATATTTTCGTAAGTATTAAATCAGTTTTACGGCTGCTACATCTCTGGAGCCAAACGGCCTTCGTTTACATTTCATTTACATAAGATTTGCGTTAGATTTATGTATAATTAGTACAAAAATTGTCCTGGGATTTCGTTACGTCTCAACTTTATCATCATGCTCATTGTGTGTTTGGAAAATTGTGTGCTTTTCTTGGTTTCTTGAGGTTTTGTATTCGTTTTTGATTCTTGTTCCTTCGTTTATTCGAGTCGCGTCACATTTAAATGCATTTGGTTGCCTTTCCATTTACATAATCCTTTTGCTATACTTACGCCGTAAAAGTTGTTTATACAATTCGTTTTTAAAGTTAGGGTAATAAATAGGTCATTATAAAATAATAAACAACAGTTGTTACATTTTCAAAAGACATCGTCAAATGAGCTTCAAGTGATTATGATTATGATTCGAGGGTCGAGTTAGAATAAAAAAAATGCGCATGCTTGAATATCATAAAAAGTGGCTTCTCTAAGAGCTCGTCGTCAAGTGGATTGGCCTGGTTTAAGATTTGGTTAGCTGCGGATTGGCTGCCTTAGCTCATGGCTATATAACTATAATACATTTAATGGGAAATTAGGAAATGCATAGATGCTCGTGATATGCGAAACCAATGTTTGCTGCGAGTTGGCTGCGGTTCTAATAATTTTCTCTTTCTGCCTGATACTATTCGTACAATACATTCGATTCAATTGACTAGATTTCTACATATGTAGTGCATTAGATTTATGATTTCTTTGTGGTTCTGATTTTGTTAACAATGTTGTTTCAGTTGTTGCGGGAGGGAATCGTGGTCATGCCAAATGTGAGACTGCAACGATTCCCAGAAAGACAACAGCCAAACAAAGATAAATTTCATACGAATTTTGATGGCAGTACATTTCGATTCACAGAATTTCGTACGATTTTTACCGTTTGTTTAGAGTTTCTTTCCGGGGTCGTTGCATTACGAGAATACGGAAAATTTTATAAATAAATACATGTAATTGATTTGTCGATGAGGGCGCTGCGTGAGTGTCAAAGTGTTGTGGCCATTGTGCCGGTGTACGTGTCGCTTCCGAGGAATCTCTATACTTCGCCAAAGCCAATAACATTCTACCTTATTTACATAACTAAACACTTTCGCTGGCGTCGCTTTAGCGGCTCTGGTCTGAGCACCGCGCGCACCGCTTCCTCGAACACCTGAATTTGCAATCGGAGTTGGGAATTTAGTCAAAAATAAGAGGTAGGGTAGGGTGTGCCGGGCACCGATGACTTACCGGCTTGAGGCCGCGCTGCGTCAATGCGGAGCACTCCATGTATTTCACAGCGCGTATCTTGTTCGCGAGCTTCTGACCCTGCTCGCGTTTCAGCGGCGTCAGTCCCTGCTCTGCCAGGCCACTTAGTGTCTCTCGATCTTCGCGTAAATCGATTTTGGTGCCTGGAATACGCCCAGAGATATAAGTATGCATGTATGTATGGAATTCTCGTTTTCTGACTGCAGATTCACAACGCTTGGCAACCTACCAACTAGAATGATGGGCGCATCGGGGCAGTGGTGTTTTATCTCCGGATACCATTTCGAGGTGACGTTTTCAAAGGACGAGGGACTCGCCACGCTGTAGCATATCAGGAAAACGTCTGTCTGCGGGTAGGAGAGCGGTCTGAGGCGGTCGTAGTCCTCCTGACCCGCCGTATCCCACAGTCCCAGCGAGACCTGTATTGTGTCCACTTGCATGGGCGCCGAGTAGTTGTCGAAGCTGTGAAAGAAATCATAATAAAAGTTAGATATCGATCTGCGGTTTGCGGCAATCGAGGGAGAAACTTACACTGTGGGCACATATTCGCCGGGAAAGCAGTCTGTCGTGTAGGAGATTAGCATGCAGGTCTTTCCGACGGTGCCGTCACCAACGACTACACACTTTATGGGCCTTCCGGTTGACATCGTGAGTGCTGAGTGTGCCGATAGCTGTGTACTGTGTGTGTGCTGTGGGCAGAAATAAGATGGAAGATGAATGTCTTCGCCAGCTTAATTCAATTAATTAAGTTCTACTCGAGGCAATAAACCCGCCAGAACCAACTGACCGCAAATTATTGCACAGTCGTACTTCCTTAATAAATTCTTTGTTCTAAAAAATGTAAAAAAAAATATGAGCAATAAATTATTCGTTTTGATTAGGTTTTAAAAAATAATTTACTGCCATATAATTTTTGGCGCGCAAGATAAACAATGGCATTGGTTTTCATTTCGAGAAAT
This sequence comes from Drosophila erecta, assembly GCF_003286155.1. Classification (NCBI taxonomy): domain Eukaryota; kingdom Metazoa; phylum Arthropoda; class Insecta; order Diptera; family Drosophilidae; genus Drosophila; species Drosophila erecta. Next base: position 4,727,646 of record NW_020825194.1, read on the forward strand.
TGAATGGAATTTGGAAATTTTAATATATAGATAATGCGAATCAGGATTTTTACTATATGCACACAGGCTATGAATGGTTTGCACACTATTTACATATATTATAATGGAAGCTCTTGAAGAAGCGATTAGAGAAAGCTACTTCGTAAAGTGGGAATGTCCAAGTTATAGAAGTCCTACTGTACAGGGTATAATGGCGAAGGTCTACGGTATATCTCTGGGATGATCAAAGGCAGGGCTCTCGAAAGGTGTGTCCCATCCGCAAAAAGAAAGCAACCGCAATGGCAGAGGCACAGGCCCATAAAGCCTAATAAAACGAACGAGGCTCTCATTTCGTTTGCGGTGGCACTTTGTTTTCGCAAATAAAATTTTCAAAAATAGATCATGATGGGCGACACAGACTGGGAAAAACAAAAAGCATAAATGGGAGCAGCGGACCAAATGGCGACCGCCCCTCCAGTGGCGCCCCTTCGACTGTGGGCGGGGCCGACCGAGTGTTGTGGTGACGCGGAAGCCACCGGCAGACGCACCGCACCACAAAAAATAAAAAGAAAATGGGAAACTGAACCGCCCGAAAATAGACACAATTAAGTTCTCATAACCGATTCAATTAAAGTTCAACACACAGAGGCGGCACATATTGCGCCACATGCAACGGGACGGGGCGTGGCCGCGGGGGCGGTGGCGGCAGCAATGAAAATCTTTTGTTGTGGCACAATATCGAATGGGAATACAATATTATTTTTACCGTTTTCACCACCTCCTATCCTTTTTCTTTGTCTGTCGGCAGGCGGCGACTGTTTTGTACTTGGCTTATATCACTGTGCGATTTAGTGCGGCCGGTATGCGTTCGAGGCGCTGGTTCATGCGGCGCATTTAAATAATTGATTCGCACTATTTCGCTGTGGTTTTAACTTATAAATATCTGTTTGAGGCACAAACGCAGCGTTCCCGAGCAATTTTCGTGTTTTTCCTTTTTGTTTCCACTCCACACAAACACACACCCACCTTTTTGACAGCTCAGCGACGCTCTTTCTGCTCTCTCCGCTGACAGAGCTGCCAGCCTATGGCTAGAAAATTAGCTATATCTGACGGGAAGCATATGGGGAATAACTTTAACGTATGGTACTAATAAAATTAGTACCCAAGCCAGTACTTATTTTCTTTTTTTTTTTTTTTAATTTTCCATAACTATGTCCAACTTATTTTACAACTGGCGCCTTAAAATCAGCCTGATTTGGCGGGCAAATATGAAATGAGAACTGGCAGTTCAGCTCCGCTCTCTTGAAAGTGACAAGCAGTGTTGCAAAACGCGCACTGCATAGGCGCATTTGGCGCTTTCCAATACTTTTGAGCATGCTTATATAGAGGGGGCTCGACCAATATTCATAAAATGTAAACAACATTTTGAATTGAATTGTTTTTTTTTTTAACAGAAAAGTTGAATAATTACTTCCTAATTAAATAATTTAATATTAAATATTAAAAAATTTGCTTTTGCACTTATTATCAACCCCTTTGAAAACTACGCCCATGCAGATTATGTCCACAGTTGCTTTGAGCGTCGTAATGAGCAGATTTGTTTATAAACTTTTACAGAGTGTAAACCGAACCAATTCGGGCTGCAGACACCTTTCTTTGTCTGCTGTAAGAAATGCCGGAAGCGAATCTCAAGAGGGGGTTCCTGCCCGCACAGTTCTGGTGGAGAAGGACTCGCACATAACACTTATTGGCCTAAATCGCGAGCAGCAGCGCAATTCGATTGATGCCAACACCGCGGAGCAGCTGACCGAAGCCATCAGCCAATTTGAAGCGGATGATAGTTCTCCGGTGGGTGTGCTCTACGGCATAGGCGGCTCCTTCTGTGCCGGCTATGATCTGGAGGAACTGGAGGCGGAGGCGCAACGCGGCAGCCTCAATTTTCTGTTGCGTCACGAGGGCTCCATTGGACCAACTAGGCGGCATCTACGCAAGCCAATTGTTTGCGGCATCAACGGGTTCTGTGTAGCCGGAGGATTGGAACTGGCTCTGATGTGTGATCTCCGGGTGATGGAGGACACTGCTGTGCTGGGATTCTTCAACCGACGGCTTGGCGTTCCTCTGAGCGATGGTGGAACTGTGCGTCTAGCCGCTGCAGTGGGCTACTCCAATGCCATGGACATCATCGCAACAGGAAGACGCATCTACTCCGGGGAGGCCCGCCGAATAGGTTTAGTGAATCGCGTTGTAGCCACCGGCACAGTTTTGGGTCAAGCTGTAAATCTGGCCTTTTCCATAGCAAAGTTCCCCATGGCTTCCCTAATGCACGACAGGAATGCTGTTCTCGAAAATGCCAATGCCTACAACAAACCAGGATTCCATGTGGCCAGTTATAATGAGGTCATGAATGTAACCTCACCCATGATAACGGACATGCAGGAGGGCGTAAAGCGTTTCAAGAACTGTGAGTAGTTTTCGTTGTCATTCCTAGAAACCCCGTATTAATAGCATATAATGTATATATTTTAGCTGAAGTAAAGGGCGCCAAAACCGATTCGTGGAGCATCAAGGAGAAAACCATTCCAGATTGGGAAAAAGCCGAAATCGAGATCGAAAAACAAAATGAGAAGACATCACGTAGTTAGTAGTTATAAAAATTCTTTAAGTCTTCTGGTTAGTTGCAATACTTTGTTGTTATTTATAAAACGAAAGCCTTTATTCACGTAAAATACATTTATTTAATGATTTATGTAGTTGACCGCCTAAATCGCTTACGACTCGCGCTTATTTCAATATTCACAACAATTACAATAACGAATTTTCCTTGAAATTAAGCCTAACTACAAAAAAGAGTTGAGAGGAAAAGCACAAAGTTCTGTATTCCTTGCTGTCGATCGATTCAACACATTCACAATTAGTTTACACTTATAAAAAATATGCTAGCGCCAAGTAATCGGACTTGTCCTCTTACTTACTATGAATTTTTGTTATCAAGTGCTGGGCCAAGCGGTTTGCTGGTCTCGCCAATATGTCTTAGTTCTAGGAGTTAACAAAAGGAGTTATTGCACTTAAATCGAGTAAAGCGAGAAACGAAGCTCTATGCAAAAAAGGCTGCTCTTGTACAAACTAGTATTAAAAACCGACCGATCGTTAATCGTGTTATAGTAGTTTGATTTAAAATTCATCGTACATCGTACATCGTCGTACTACACCTAACATTTACACTCGGCTACACTTAATCCAAAAAATTTGTCATACAAATATTGCACAAAAATGGATCGGACTGTGAGTTTGCACACCCATGTGCGCACTCGTGTTTCAATGCGCTGCACATGGCAAAACCTTCAATCAAGTGGTGGTACGTGTTCACATACATAATCACTAAAGTACGGTGTTCGGAAACCTAAAGACCACAATACATATACAATATATACAAAAGAAGAAGCAATTTTCGCTAACCATCCGTCCATCCCACCGTGTCTGGTATAAAAATATATATAGCGTAGGCCAAAAAAGCAATTGCTGCATTTTAAAGATGCGCTGCGATGCGATACGATGCGATTCCTGATCCCTCAATACCCGATTACTTAAGTCGCTGTGTCACATTGGCCAGAGCCACGGCAAAGGCCTGGAGGGCGGAGAAAGGATACTGGAAATCCAGGGTGTAGGCATTTCCATCAATGCGACCGAATTGCATGACCTGTTGAGTGGATTCAAATGTTATTTGTGTGATCCTTTGGATTGCCTTCTAAGCCAAACCAACCTGCTTGCCACGAAACTCGATTTGGAAGTTCTTGGCAGACTCCTGGGTAACGCGACCGCCAAAGTCCAGCTGGTACACCTGGCTCATCTCATTCCACATGGGCGCCTTATTGTGCATCACGAATTCACGACGCACTGGCGCCGGATTGGCACAACCAGCACTGCCATTGGGCTCTATCTTGCCGCGCTTCAACTGTGGGTAAAGATTTTTCCATCAAAATAATTAAAGTATTTTGATTTACCAAGTTACCTTCTGGCGCAGTTGGGCCTTTTGGAAGGTTTCCAGGTCGCGATACTGCTTGCCATTGCCCGTGTTGTTGCTCTCCTCACCGGATCCATTGGTCTGGTTACCCTCATCATCGGAGCTCTCGATAATACTCTGTTTTTTGCGCTGGCGTCGGTTTAAAAGCGGCGAATTCAATATGTGGCGAATGGGAGAGTTGCTCTGCTGCCTTTTATTCTTTTTGCTGGCTGCCGGGGACGCTGGCGAACTTCGAGGCAGTCGTTGTGGCGTTGAAGGAGGCGTCAGGCGACCCTCGTCTAGATCACGTAGACGGCTAATTATGTTCTCCAAAGTAGTGAGGGCCTAGCATATGGAATGTGGGTTATTAAAATTCATTTTTACGAATACAACACTCACCTGAGTATGCAGAGAAACCGAAGCCTTGGCCTCCACTGGTGTGGCTTCCACAGTGCCACAAGCTGCTCCCGTGATCTCCGGCTGCGGTTGGCGCTCTAAAGTACTGGCGTTACTGGAACCATTAAGTTGCGCCTGGGCTGGCTGTTCCTTGCGCCTCCAACGCACCTCGGACAGCTGCTTCACAAAGCTGAAGCCATTGTCCTGCTTCCTTCCCAGCAGTGGAGTCGAGTTTTCGGTGCCCGAAGTTTCCTTACTGCGGCCGATGCCAAATCGATGTTTCCTAGTAAAAAGTGGCGAGTCCGTGAAGCTAGTTATAACATCGAAGCGTTTCTTGGGCGCTGGCTTGGCCTGCACCTCAGGAGGCTCCTTGGTCGGCTCCACAGCGGGCACGACGGATGTAATCTCATCCAGGACGGAGCTCGCTGAGGGCTGACACCGTTTGCAGGCACTGCTGGGGCTCATGTTGTTGCGGCACTTGAAGCACAATGTGTTGGCCGCACTGCTGCAAGCGCTGCTATCGGAGATCTCCTGCAGCTTGCGCACCACCTGCTCGTGCTCCTTGCTGGACAGCTTTGTCTGTAGGGACAACAGGTCGCAGGAGTCCAGGCTCTTGGACTTTCCAGTTTGCTGCAGCTTGTGCCGTCGGGCATCCTCCTGCTGTTGCCTTTTCCGGCGATTCCTTCTCTTGTCCACCAGTATCAGCCGCTTGTTTGGCGCATCCTTACGCAGAGCGGACAACGCTTCGTCGGATGGCGTGATAGCCACCGAATCCAGATATCCGACACTGCAACTGCGCGTGATGGAATCGGGCAAGGCAGGAGCAATTGAAACCACCGTTGGCGTTCGTTTCATGCTGCTGCTACCTGGCGTAGGCGTTGGCGATTGCGTCTCCTCATCGATATACAACATCTCCCGTCGCTTTGCCGTCGAGGATGTAGTTGGCACCGCACACTTAACCCGTGCATCCATGCGTTCCAGATTTAAATTGAGGTTCAGCGGCACGGGATTCACATGGCTGTTGGCCGAACGCACTGGCTCCGACATCAGGGCATTCTTCACCTGAACCACATTATTGGCATAGTCCGCATTGCTCGAGTAGGACATCAGGGTGGTCTGACCAGCGGCGGGCACTGCCGGACGCTCGAAGATGATGTCCGAGGGAGCCACTGCGTTCTTGGGACTCTGCAGCGTGGGCACTGCTCCGTCGCAGTACAGTGGCGAGATGGCGTGACGCGACTGGCAGCTGGAATTTGAGCTGGAGCGGCTGTAGCTGTTTTTGAAGCTGCTGATCGTCTTGGGACGCGTTATGGTCTTACTGCAGCTGGGTCCAGGACCCGAACCATTCGAGGGAGCCTGGTGCAGAAGCACAGTGGTTGTATGGCTGGCTGTGGCTCCTGCCTCCTGGGATTCGTTGGAAGAATCATCATCATAGCTCTCCGCCCGCGCCAAAGGACTTAAGCCCGCCGACGAGCCCGATCCTCGTTCTCCGTTCACAGTCAATGAGTTCTTGTGTCGCGCCAGAATTCGATTTGGACGCGGTGACATGGGTGCTATCAATGGTGCAGATGCTCCATCGGTGAGGCGACGTTGCGGTATTATCGGCGGCTTTAAGGAAGCCCCGTCCTGAGTGGTGATCACATTAACCTGCGGCACTGCATCGTGATGTATTCCCTGGAGCTGGTGGTGCTCGTCCTCGTCCTCAGAGAATATGTTCGGATTAAAGCTGGGATCGGGACCAGGTGGAAAATCGTCGCGCAGCTCGGTGATGACCAGCGTCATTTGACGCGGCTGCAAATGCAGTAGGGACGTCTTATAAGTTACTTGGCCTAAATTGGCTGGGACGGTTTTGGCAAGTCCATGGATCTTGAACTTGGTTCCCCAAATGTTGGAGGTCACCTCGACCAGCTTGACTTCCTGCTTGAGAAAACGAAAGGAATCAGTGATGGCGTGGGTCTTCTCTGGGAGTGAATGACACCTACCTCCGGCAGTGTGTCCACATAGGCCAGTTCATCCAGGCTGTCGGGATCGTTGGTTACCCCGCTCCCAGAAGCGCTCAGCCGATCGCCCGCTTGGTGACGTCTCTTTGGACGCACTCGCTTCTTGCGAGGCGTGCGTGGGGAGCCAAAGCGAGATCTGTCCTCGAAGTCACTGTCTGATGAGTCGGTGCGGCCACTATTCCCCGTGGTGGTGGACTGGCTGGAGCCCGAGGAGCTCTTGGCCTCGGCGGAGTATTGAAAGTACAAAGGGGAATCTGCCGGAGGAATCAATATTAAAGAGCCTTGTCTATATTTTCTTATGAAGATACCTACCATTTACTTGAGGATCAAAGATGACAAACTCAGGGCGAATCTTGGAAGTGCGCTTGCCCTTGAGCAGCGGCACCAATCCGCCCAGATACTCCAGATACAGCGTATAGCATGTGCCGGAGCTCAGATTGGAGTCGTCATCGTGCCGGATCATGGTGCAGTGCAGCCGGGTGGAGCAGAGCGGTGGTCGCGAAACAAAGTCACGCAGCGACTTGAGGTCAGGTACACAGCACTGTATACATATATTTAATCAGTAAACTGGAATAATGCGTTATGAGCTAAACTTACTCTTATCGTTTGAGCAAACAGATTGCCAATGAGAGACTTAATCCTAGAAGGCAACGGCAGCAGGGGCAGCAGCGACTCGGATCCGACGCTCGCCTGGATCTCCAGACGGCACAGCAGCTGCAGGGAGGCCACTCGTCTGGAGACCCAGGCAATGTGGACCTGTGTCCCCGTGGCGATGAACAGTCGCTTGTCGTTGTGGCCCCAGGTGATGGCCGAAACGGTGGCGGTGCTGCATGGAATGTGAGCCTGATAGAGACAGGTGCCCGTCTCCGTGTAGAACTTGACCAGATTCGTGTAGCTACTGGGCGTGCCCATGTCCTCTGTCTTGGTTCCGTCCACTCCAGTTCGCAGGGTTCCCGCTACCGCGAGCAACTCGCGGGAGTTGCTCCACTCCATGACCATGCCGAGGGCGCCATTAAGGCATGTGTTGATATGTGCGGGTGAGACGTCGTCAAACGACTTTAGCAAGTAGATATATCCATTCTGGAAGCTTACTGCTAGGACAAAGGAGCGCTTGGCTATGGGAATGAAAATAATGCGGGTTAACATGGTTAACATATCTTCTTCCATTTGGGTCACTCACCCGCATTGGTTACACCGGGCTCCGCCTCCTCGCCCTCCTCCATCTTGAACTTCTCGCAGGACCAAGCCATCGAGGTGATGGGCACATCGTTGGACAGCTGAACCTGCGACACCATCGCTCCGTGAACATCCATCACAATAACCTGGCCCTGGGTGGTGCCGAAGTACACCTGCTGGTCGTCGGGCGTCCAAATGCCGCAGGTAATGGTGGACTCCAGGTTGAGCATGGAGGACCAATACCGCTGCCCAGCCACGGATCCCACCAGAACGAAGCCATCCTGGTAGCAGATCAGTGCCATGCGACCATCGTGTGACCAGGAGAAGTGCGTTACCGGTGTGTTCCGATCGTTGATCAGCTCGATGGACCAGCGACCCTCATACTTGATCCACACAAAGATGATGCCCGAACTATCGCAGGAGGCCAGCTTCTGATACGGTTCATTCCACTTGACCAGGATAACCTGTTGGTCAAACATTATTAGTAAGTAGGCACTGCAAAACTCGGTATTGTGGCTACACTACTTACATCCGATCTATGTCCGCGTAGGTTATAGTTGGTCCTCAGCGGATAGTCCATGTTCTTGCGGCAATGTGAGGTGGTAAAGGTCACGCCCACAATGCCGCGCACATTGCCCGTGGCCAGCCATCCCTCCTGGTAGTAGTTGGTGCGGTTCAGCTTCCATCCCTCGTCCTGGAAATGAATAGAAAAGGAAATCGAGTTGAATGGGATGTCCACAGCTGTCGACAGCTGCTTGGCAGTTCGCCTAAGCAGTCGCCAATTGCGAGTCAAGTGCCCGTTGCTGGCTTCCAAAACGGATTCCAAAACGGATTACCCCAGGCTTGAGGCCCATCGTCCCTGGCCCATTCACACATTCGCCAGCATCGACAGCCGGTCGGTTGGCTTGGTAAATATGCTCCACTTTCCGACTGCATCGCTTTATTCCCTGCTCTTTGAGCCGATCAACCTGCCAGCTGCCTATTTCACAGCCCGAGGCTGGGCACTTTTCCCCAACCCCCAGGAACTTGGGGTCGCTGGGGTGTGCTCACCATGGTGATGCCAAGGAATGCTCTTCAATTTGGGCATATTTTACATGCTAGCTTCATTAGGAGCTTAAGTCAAACAGTTCTTTTTATTCCCTAATTAACGGAGTAAGCCCCTCAGTGTGAGTCAAACATCTTGCTTTCTGTCTAGGAATCGCATTTAATAAAGTTATTTAAAGGCAAGTTGCTTTGCTTAACTACATTTAAACTCAGTGCAAGTGCTTTGTTCTTACAAAAATCGTAATTATTTTCCTTGCTTTGCTTCTTGTGCAATCAAAGTTAGCAATCAATACGTAGCTCAAAATGAATTCGCTTATACAAAGGTAATGGAGAACTTGCACTTGTTTGGGAATGAATTGAAAGCAATTATGCCATCCAATTAACATTTCAAAAGCTTCCCACAGTCGCCATCAGTCAGTCGAGCATTCATTCTGCAACTTTTAACCGGGTTTGTTTGCCTGCTGGGCATTTTCCCGCTGCGGGCTTTCTTTGGGCAAACTCTTTGCCAGTTTATCAACTGCAGCAGCAGCAGCAGCTGCTCCTGCTGCTGCAGTGGCACTCAACCGCAGTGCCTCCTCCTGTTTTACAATTTGATTTGATTGTCGAGAGCCGCCAAACGCCCAACCACCCGGAATTGATTGTTTTTCCGGGCGGAGCCCGTACACAAAAGCTTAGCCTACATTTCGGCGCGCAGCGAGGAATATTTCAATTTAAACCAAAATTCGGGCGCTTTCAGCATTTTGGCTAATCCCCGCTAAGCCGAATGGGGCGTTTTTTGGCGCCCAAATCCAATTTGTGGGGCATAAATTAAAATGCCGCCGCAGTGGCAAAAACAAAAATTACGAAAATTTGTAATTTCCGTTTCGGACAGTGGGCGCTACGCAGTGAACCTTGCTGGGCCGTTAGCCAAGTTAATTGCTTTATTGGCCTGATTGATTGGCGTGCATATGCTGATGTCCTTGCTGATTCAATTATATAATTGAACGGGCACACACACTATCAGTCGTGCAGGCAATCGAATGGCCAGGCTCGCTGGCTCATTATGGCACAATTGAGCAGGGAAAACGCTTCATTGACAGCAATTATGAGCAGCCGTCATTCGTCATTCCCCATGCGGCATTGCTTTGTGGAGTGTTATTAACCTTTCACTGGGCCACTTGAACCGGATCTGGTCCGTGCTCTTGGCCAAAATAGATGCACTCGAGAGCCACTCGATTCGATTTTACATTTTCCACTGCATGCGCGACGGCACTTCAGCTTAATAAGTATATCACGAACCAATAAATTGCTACAATGAAATCGTTTAGAGAACGCCTGACGAAACAGTCGAATTGGCAATTGAATTAGCCAATGTTTGCTTTAAGCATTCAAATGCTGCAAATTTCCGTTTTCACTTTGGCTAATGCAATTTCCCTCAAACGCTGTAATTTCATTTCATCGCAAACAGCAGCAACATCAATGTCAAAACTGCGACATCAAGGCAACGCCGCTGACAGCCTCACACTTTGGCCACGTCTTCAGCTTTGGGCCTTAAATGTCCAAGTGGCTACTTGTAACTTGTTAGCCGCTAGCCGAGGTTGACACATCCTGCTCGTCTGCTGGAAAATTCGCTTGGAAAACGACCTGAGAAACGTCTGAGTTCACCATTTGGAATACTTAAATTCGTTGCGACAAAGTTGATGGTGTTTTCTGGCCCCAGGAGAGAACATGGCCAAAAACCAGATGCCTGCCTGCGATTATGCTGCAGTTGTGGCTGCAGCAGCGGCAACATGGGCTCCATAAATTATGTGGCAGCCATTTGGCACACGAAACGGCATTTCCTTGCTGCTCCATTTCGCAAATACACAGCACACACGCATTTAATTAAAAAAAAGAGAACATTTTTAAGGCTAAAAGCGGCAGCACCTGACTGACCGACCCCATAAATTTTCCCGATTCTCCCCACTTTCCCCATTTTCACACACGTGCACATTAACCATAATTGCAATTTATTATGCATGCCAATGGCAACCCGCGACGCATTCGCATCCGCTTCATTATCCTCATGAACACGGCACTAATGGCCAAAAGTGCGTATAAACGGCCAACTAATGCTAATAAGCATTTAATACATTAAATATTTGGTTCAACGCTTCACAAGTGGCCCATAGAAAATCAGAATTCTGTCATTTATTAGCCAAAAAACTTGTATAAATAATAAAGGGCTTTTTGTGAAAGAGCTCTTTTGGAACAGCAAAGCTTATAAACATTTAATAAACTGTTTAGTGAAGCGTCAACATAAAACGGTTTTTTAACAAAGCTTTATGCCTAAACACCTTTGACCAGCAGCAAAATGCCCACGAATACGGCATAAATTTAAATTATTTTTAATGAATTTGCTTTTCCCAAAAGCTTTTGATCTCTACACTAATCCAATAAAATGTTAACTTATTTATTAGTTTGTTAAGTGATGGCCATTGACCAGAAGAATTTTGTGAGCTTAATGTCAAGAACACTTTAATTAATTGATTAAGCCAGAGAAAATTGTTTGAAATTTCTTTTGCTAAGCCGGCGAAGGCCAGTAAATAAATATTCAAATACACTTTAATATAAAGCCAAAGTTTCCACTTCCAAAATGCCCCAAATCGTTGGAGCCCGCATGATAAAGTCAAGGAACTCTTATGCAAAACAGAACACTAATGCCCACGTATATATAGAAGCCAATCTATATGTGTATCTTTGGGCTATTTTTGCACCTTCTGCAGCCAATTTTAAACGCCATCCCAAAGGCAGTTTGGTGCTGCTTGTGGTCTTATTTTCGGGGTCGTTGACAAGGAGTTCAAAGTGTGGCCTGGAGAGCCATCGAATCCATTCGGGTCAAGTGCAGAGGCAACTAAAAACAGCTTGGAGAAGGTAAAGAGAACTACAACTGCCGGATGGCCAAAGAGTTTCGAGAGCATTTTCAATTTTCATCAACTCGTCGTCGTCTCGCAAACATTTTCTCTCGGCGAACGAAAGTGAATTTACGGAAAATAGCGGCGATCCATCAGCACTTGGCCTCAGTTGCCAAAGTTCTTTCGCGCCGTGCGATCGAAGATCTCTCTCGTGCGGATACTTCTGAAAATGATCCACATTTTCTAGCTACCAATTTCGAAAAAGCATCTAAAACAGGCGCTGCAATATGTGTGCAAACTTGCTTTGGTTGGGCCTAATTGCCCTTCTGGTTTTGGCCAAAAGTGGCGACTCGTTGGGGACAAAGCGCTACTTCGGCGTGGGCGAGAGGATGAATGGAGACCAGCTCCTGGTCAAGGATGTGCTGCATTCCCGTCCAGCCGGCGCCGGCGAGCTGCCCGGCATGACTTTCACCTACGAGGTTCTGGAGCCAATCACCTGCATCGAAATTCTATCGGAGGAAGTGAGTGCGGGGTGAAGGATGCAACTTTTATATTCTACAAATTACTTAAACAAAATATTACCATCCATTCTAGCTACTATTGAGCTCCCAAAGAAATTCTAAAATTCTAAAAATATGGGAAATATAGTTTGACAGCCGGAAGAATAAATTGCTTTTGTTGTTTTCGCAGTACAAACTTGTCATGTAAAAATGATGCAAATTAGTTTCGAAAAAAATGCAGACAGAAAATATTTCTGCATAATTAGTCGCAACTTGTGTATTTTGGATTATGAACAAGTGCGCGATATTCGATGGCTGACCCCTTGTTATTTTAAAATTATTATTTTTTTTATCCTTTTGCACATGCCCGCAACGAAAATAGAAACACAAACTTTTTTTTCGTCACAGCCAAACGACAAAAAGTTTGGCCCATAGATGTATTTTTATATCCAGTGCGTTTTCGCTGCCGGGCTGTGTTTACTATAGCTACTCGGCCGATATGTTTTCATATTTTTGGTTATTTGCTTTGCCCTAAAATATGATGGGCTTGTACTTCTAAAGTGTTCAATTTATCGACATCTGGGTCGATAATTGAAGATGAAATGAATGAAATGTATGTATATTGGGTAAGAAGATCGCATACTTTGAAGCCAATAAAAATAAAATAGCGTGATGAAATGTGGCAATTTGGCAAAGCCGACAAGTTAAATGGGCAAAAAAGGCGGAGGGAAACGAATACATATTAATTCTAGAAGAACAAGAAAGAAAACTTGAGCTGAATGCATTTTCAATTTGAGCATTTTTGAAGGCAATTATGACGCGGGATTTTCCCTAGAAAAACACAAATTATTCGTAAATCAAGTTTGGCTAAGTACATATACGTGGATGTCCGTGAATCTGATTGTCAGACCGAGTAAACAACTCGGAAAAATGTGGCAATCGCTGATGGATGTTGCCGAGTTGGTCGCGCTCGATTGGATCGGATCCAAATTGGAGAGGATTTCTCATTTGGCTACGCTTTTCCATTTCAGAACATTTCGGCGGAGGTAAAATTCAGCTTGGTGAATAGCCTCATCGTGGGCATAATCCAATTGGCTGCCAGCAATCAAAGCGTAGACCCATCCACCCCCGAAGAAGCCACTGTGCCACCAACCGCCGAATTCGATGTGACCATCATGGTGTTTGGCCTAAATGAGACCTCTGCGCACTTCAAACCCTATCTAGCCATCACTGGCGATCAGCAGTATCAGGGCGAGATGAGGCCCTACGAGGACGTCTTCCCGGAACCGGATCAATACGTCGAGGTATTTGACAACAACAGACGTGATGCTCTGGAGATCGACGAAGAAGATGACCATCTGTCCGAGGACGACATCGAAAGCTATACGGATGGACCTTTCGTAACAGATTATTTCGATAAACCGGACAAGTACATTGAAGTGGGAAAGAGGCAGGCGGGTAAGTTGACCAAGAATACTCCGCATATGATGTCTAATAGTACGCGACCCTTTAGGAGATGAACTTCTCTACGATTGCTATCAGACATCGTCGCAGGATTCGGAAACGCCAACCAACCACTCGGTGGTTTTCTACTACATCGACAATAATTCAATAACATACGTAAGGTTTGCTATACTGGATGTGAGTATTACGGGGTATGACTTATGTGTATAAATGGGCTTTTTAATTGGTACATTGGTACATTTTCAGCACTATGCCAATAGAAATTTCTCAGAGGCCGATTACAAAGCGCCCGTCGCGGAGTACAGTCACTATACGAGTGGCACCCTAAAGGCGGTCATTACGGATTACGATTCCAAGAGCCTCTTCGTCCAGATGTACGTATACGGATATCGGGGCCGCTCGGCGCCGGCCAGCTATGAGCCTTTCCTGCCGCCGCCACTGTGGCAAAAGGCAGTCCTGGAGTCCCGGACCAAAAGCAATGCCGCACCGCACTTGACGCCGCTACAGACGCTGCAGCTGCTGCTGCTGACCGGCCAGAGGACCACTCCGCCACCAGAAGCCTTCAACGGCAGCGTGGAGACGCACGAGGAGCAGCGTAGCATTCGGCCGGAGGAGATGATGTTCGAGCGGATCGAGGATGACAGTGAGAAGAATTCGGCTTTGCGCCAGATGAACCAGGGTATGGGAATGAGTGCCCTGCTGGGCCTGCTCTTCCTGATCCTGCACAACTAGGTAGCCGGGGGCATCATTAGTTAATCCATGGAAAGCTTTATGAGTAGTCTTTAGTTCAACATTCGCTCTATTGTATTTTACGAAATAAACTTTTGGCCTAAGCCAAGGCACACACACTCTTCCGCAAATTGAAAAAGTTGCGGCGAAAGTAGGTCATGGCATTGGCTTGGCCCCTGGACACCCGACCCCAAACCCCAAACCTTGCTCAAAACCGCACCCACAAACACTCTCACATGCGCCAACCCCTAGCCCATAGACCAACTCCCTTGGCAAATTATCTGCGTCGGCGGTGGTTGATTTGGCCAGGCCAACAAAGGGGAAGGCGGAAGAACAGAAAACGGAAAAACGGAAAAACGAAAAAGAGTGGAAATCCAACTGACGACAGCGGCCGTTTTCCAAAACCCATCCATTCACCCACTCCCATACCCATCGAATGTGTTTATTTGCTTGGACATTAAGTCGGACCCAAATGTGTCCTTTGCCTTGGCAATTTATGTGCCTTGTATTTGGTTTCAACGCAGCGGAGAGCAGCAAGTAGCAAAATTGGGAAAAAGGCAAATTTGTGTAACATCGGGAGGCGAGAAATCAAGAGTTTCGCATGGCAAATAATCCTTTAGGCGCTTAAAGTGTTTCGTAGGGGTTTCCAACTCGACAGCCCAGCGGTAGTCAAAGAAATCTAATAACTTTTATTTCAATTTCCGGCTGCAATGGCTACATATCCATGTGACAGTCGTCCTGCGGCTGCAATGCCATTACGTCCTTTGTTCCATGTCGTTTGCAGATGGCAAAGTACGAAATATAAAGTACCAAATACGTAATGCTACCTGGGCGTCTGCAGCAGGAGCAGTAAAAATGTCACAGCCACACCGAGGCACCAAGATGAAACCGTAGAGGGATAATGGCTTTCACATGGGAAACGGACGCAGCACGAGGACGACGACGAGGACGACTGTCCGGCACAAAGGACATGTGACTGAATGAATGACTGCACCGGAGTTGGAGAGCTTCGCAGGTGGGACTTTTACCGCAGGAGGGCACGAACGCACGAACAATATTTATGTTTAATTTACAACTGAAATTAAACAATATTTGCACCACTTGCCGCGCTTCCCACAGTCCAAAGCGGAAAACTTGAACAGTTTGAGGAAAATCCGGGGCGTGGAACCAGCTTGTGCGGAATTGTAAAAATGTTTCCTTTTATGCGTGCCAGCGCTTACAAAAGTTTGTATCCTCGGACATATAATTCAGGAATTATACGAGTGTATACACAAGCAAATACTGGCTTAATACACTGCACAAATTCAAGATATTTTAAGAAACTTGCAAATGATGAAGACTACTAGAAACTCGGAATGAAAGATACGAAATGCCTAATAAACCAGAACATATTCTTTCATATAATATACTTGTGGCACAGTTGTATGACTGCATAATACATTTCAAGGATATTTTGCATACTGCTGGGTTTATTTCTCAGTGCTTGTAAGCGTGTCTGTGCCACAAGGCGTGGCATTGTAAACAATATGGATAAGCAGCGCACAAGTGTCGTCCGCCTCCAAGCACCCGGCAACATGGACTCAACTCGATATCCGAGGCAAGCCAAGGGCATCCAGCCCAGCCCAGCCCAGCCCAGTCCAATTCCAATTGCAAACCCAATCCCCACCACCCAAGGCGACGCCATAAGGGGTGACGTGAGCTTTTGTCAATAACTTAATAACTTAAAATATGGTTTAATGCGCACGTAACAACATTTTGCCACTTGTGCCGAGCACATGGAGGTGTGAAAGGCTTGGATGTTTGGCAGGGCTGGTGGTGGGAGGTAACCAAGGAGGTTGCTTAACCCACCCACAGCCCGCCTTACATCCTCTCAAAGCCAAGGAAATATCCACCGACCAGGACGACCAGACAATGCCATTGGCAATGGGAATGGGATTGGGATTGGGATTGGGAATGGGACTGACTGGCAACTGGCAACTTTTATGGGCGTGTGGAAAAGTGGTTCGGTTCCTATGGCTTACAAGTGTATACACAGGATATAGTCGTACTGTGGCGATATAGCCTTATTCGCCTCCCGGCATTGCGCACGTGCTCCACCTTTTGATCCTTTTTAATGCCAGCCCAAAAAGCGATATCGATTTTTTTGCTCGTATGTTATGTTATTTTATTTTTTGTTGCCTCTGCCGCCGGAGCTGCATATGTGTTCGCATTTAAAATAATTAAAAAGAAATACAGCACGTTGCAGTAGCGAAGGCTTACAAAGAAATATTTGCAGTTAATGTGATTTACAAATAATTAAGAAAATAAGTGAGGGAGTGAGTTTTTCACATGCGAAAATTCTGGAATATTAAATTTAAATGGGTTCAAGATGCACCAACTGTTTTTGCCTGAGTGCAGAAGTTAAGTGGAATTTATATTAGACATAGAATCCAATCGAATCTAAGAGAACCGAAAATTCTAGAATATTAAATTTAAATGGGCTTAAGATGCACCAACTTTTTTTGTCTGACTGCAGAACTTAAATGGAAGTTATATTAGACATAGAATCTGTTTTACTATATCCTCTGCATTTTTGCTTTTACTGTATTTTCTGCATTTTTGCTTTTACTGTATCCTCTGCATTTTTATTTGGGAGCGAGTTGTCCCCACATGCGCCATTACCACAATTTGGTGGGGACAGTCGCTCCAGTGCATCCTTTCGGCTCCAGCTGCACATAATACATTCCCTCTGTTTTTGTGTGTTTGGAGACAAAACTGAACTCATTAGCGTTTGGGGCACAGGCGGTGGAAGGGGCATTTGCTCACATCGGCATCCCGTCGCCCCACAATGGGCACACGAGGCGTGGCATGTGGGCACATGTCTGGCTCACTGGTTTCTGCATTTGAATTTGCATTTTATTAAATTTCAAAAGCCCTTCACACATGCCCCCTTAGCCGGCGGAACCCCACTCTCGAGTACCCACCTGAAGCCCCCATTGTTAGACAGGTGGGTGGTGCACGGTGGTGCAAGGTGGTGCACGGTGGTGCAAGGTGGTGCAAGGTGGTGGTGGTGATGCCGAGTGCAAAAGGTTGAGCAATGCATATTTATGCACTTAATAACGCATTTTAGCATGCTCAAGTGCATCTCATCTTTTGTTACATTTCGCAGGACAAATAAAGGGGCTGGGTTGGAAAGTGGGTTGGCTTGCGGGGTGGAAAACAGATGGAAAGCGAGCAAAATGCGGACGACACAGAGCCAAATGAGTTTTCTCTGTGGAAAAACAGCCAAATGCTGCCTCTGTGAGTTGACAAATGGAGCATGAGAGTCGCTGACATGTTCATATGCAGAATCCATTCTCATATTACATGAATGCTGCCAGTGAAAGGGAAGCGAAATGTACACAAGAAAGGGAATAAATTAAAAGGCATAAGAACAGCACTGTCCAAAGTGAAATATTTATTGTTAAATCTCAATAAGAGAAACTTTATACACAGTATTTTGCTTATTCCAAGGCATACTAATAATGCATTTCTCTCGTTTTGGAAAGTGTACCTATGCGAAATTGAAAATAGAAAATCTCCACAAATTCGAGAGGCCAATCGAATCGAATTCAGAGCCTGGGGACCACAATCAACTCTAGTTCCTGCAATTCTGGCCAGCGTCACTGGCGTCACTCTAGAGTTATGCAATAACAATGGCAGGGCAGTTGCATAATTGATTGATTGAATCCGTATGCAACAATTGGACAGAGACAACTGGTTGGCCAGTGAGTGGCCAGAGTGGTCCGAACGGGAATATGGCTGTGGGCTTGCCTTTCCCAACCGACCATTGTGGACAAGTGGCAGGGACGCAAAGGACAAAACACAAAAACCGCAGCTCCTGGCGAAGGACTCGAGCGAAGGCAGTGCAAACAAACAAACAACGAAATGCTGGACAAACCAATCAATGACACAACTGAAAGCCACAACGTCAGCCAAGTGTGAAGAGCCAAGTGGGAATGATGGAGCAGTAGACACTTGGAAAAACGATGTAGCATAGTAATAAATTGCATTAGAAATGTAAAAGAAATATGCCAAAAATCGTGATTACTTAGTTGTAACATACGCATCTTTTCTAAAAGTTTTAAACCTATTTTATTACTTAAATGCCCATTTCTCTATGTGTACTAAGGAGCCACTGCTCAAGACATGTGTGGGGCATTGTGGGCACACTAAATTACAGTTTTCAGAGCCAAGAACAAACAATCGAAAGTGCAGACGCGCCTCCAGCAAAGAATCTGAATGTGATGTGGCCAAGGGTCGATGCTATTGGAATCGCACGACACAAAGGAAAAGCGGCGCCAATCGGCAAAGCGCCCGCCCCCCTCGTCGAGCCACTGCGTCCTTGGCCACAATGCTGTCTAATTGAAACTGTCGCCGGCAGAAGCCTGGTCGTAAATCAGGGCCAGCACGCGAAACTAAGCCAAGTCTGTTTCGAGATGTTGCGCCGCTGCCTAAACAATTAAAAAGTTTTCAATTAACTCGCGCGCAGCTACGAAAATTGGCACTTGTAATCGGCACCTGTTCAACAAGCGTAACAGAACAGAGAGGCCTGCGGATGTTTTCCCGGGCACAGCGATGTTTTTCGGGGGTTTCTGTTCCTGTTTAAATAAGCCTCGATGGGTGGTGGGGGTGGTGGGGGTTGGCACTACCACAAGCAGGCACGTAATACATTTATTACGCGTGAGCACGCCGTTCCCAGATGAAAATCTCTGTGTGTGTGCGCAAATGAGTTTCCAGCATTGCGTTGCATACTTTCGGGGTGGCAAAAGTTAGGCTTTAAAGAGCAGAATGCAAATGCCCGTGCTTTCTAATAGCTTGGGAAAAAGTATAGTGGCAGTAGAGGTACTCATTTTCCGTACACTTAGCCCTTGACTTGTGCTATAAATGTGTATAGAAAAGTGGTAATTCAAAGACTTGCCAACAAATGAAGACTAGCCATCATTTTGTATAAGCTTTTCATTTAATTTTACTATTAGGCTAAAGATTAATGTCATGCATGGGTCAAACCACCTTCTTCAGCAGCTTGCCACATTGAACCCCTTTTCCAGGGCACACAATTCGAGCGGAAAAGCAAAAGGGCGGAAAGGTGGCAAAAGCGGGCCATTATCCTGATCCGGTGGAAATTAACTTAGAGCACGCAGCGCCAGCACAAAATGGGCGACTGAGAGCATAATGGTCTGCTGCACATAATTAGCCAGTGGCCATTGCTGTCCATTGCAAAGGCCATTCAAGTGGTTTTGTGGTCACTGACCAGCTTTCAGCAGTCGCAGGATGCCTCAACTGTCGCAGGGATTGAAAAGAACTCAATTATTTTTTACTGCGCGTAATTAAAAGTCAGCAGAAACACATGAAAACGGCGAGGGAGCTCCTGGGTACAGGATTGGCCAGTGTCAGTGGCACTGGCAAATATTAATGATGTTAAACCCTCAAGCAACTGCTAATGATGATACTGCTATTGCTACTGCCACTAATTCCAGCGCTCGTCGAGTTCATCAGCAGTTGCCAAGTTAATTACGCTAAGTGAACCATTCCAGCTAAAAGCCATCATCTTCAGTGCTTCGTCTTCTGCAAGTTCAGCTCGAGTGGAAATTGTTATTCTTTTTGCATTATTAAAAGTTTGGCGAGACCAGGCGAGTTCATAAAAATGCGCCAAACTCCTGGGCTTGCCATAAATATGCAAAATATATATTCCCATATTCAGCTGAAACTTTTAATGCCCCTTGGGCCCCAAGAATATTTAAGCATGTGGTTGAAACTCGAGTATATAAAAGATTTATTGCTCTTTTAGGCTTAAAATATTACATTGGCCAGTCGAAACAGTTAAACAAATACTATGAGCGATCTATTTAGAATTTCAATCGCCGGAAAACCTATTCAAGACCTCAAGAAAAGTGTTCTTCCAAAATGTGTGAACAATTTTCCACTGCTCGCTATCGTTTCATCATTTAGTTATCATTAGATTTCATTTGTTATGGATTTTGCATAAAGCCAACCCACCAGAGAGAAAATTACGATGTTGAACCCGGGATTTCCCATGAAAGAGGCGACATGTGTGTCATGTGCCAGGCTATTAAATTTCATTTTATGCTTTCAGTTTTTGGTCCTTGTCCTCTGGCATGTCAATTTGCTGCCTCAATTTATGCGAAAATCCCGCGACAGTTGTTCAACCCTTAGAGTAACAGAAAAACAAACCAAAAGGAGTCCAGTCTTTGTTTGAGAGGTCCTTCTTCCTCAGAAGTGCTAGCAAACAGAAAACAAATACTGCAACAAGCTACGCCAACGATGACGCATTTCATCATAAATATTCTATTAATGGCAGTGCAGTTGTTAAAATATTATGATGCCATGAAAAGCTGGACTACTTTTTGGTTTGGGGCTGTGGGGGTGTGGCGGGTACTTAAAAAATCACTTCGTAATATTTCTCGCTTGTTTTAATACGCATTTTTTCGTTGAGATGATTTATGCGCGGAGGAAATGGAAATGAGGATAACCCCCAACGGGTTCGAATTTGTTTGCGTTTGGGGGGAGAATGTCTGCTTATCGCTCGTAAATTGCTGAAAGGCGTAACAAGAAATTAAGCTTGTGGCTTAACGCACTTGCAACAGAAATGGCAACGCAATCGGAATGGAAATGGAAACGGAAATGGGTTGCTTTCTGGCTAAAGGGGGTGGCATTACGAGGGCAACGATGCCACAGACACGCGTCCCTCACAAACCTCGACACGTGTCCAACTTAACACTAACTGCTGGTCACGAACACTCAGGCCAACTGGTTGTATGTTCTGATTTGTACTCATTTTCCATATTTTTAAGTATTTGCTCAGTTTCTTTAAGTGCACGCGCTCGTGTTGAAGGCAAAATTGAAAACAGTTAAACAAATCGCAAACGAGTTTATTGCTCGAGTGCGGTGCGCATCGCGGCACAAAGGATAGGTCCAGCCAGATAACCAGCCTAACCCACACATTCCACTCAGCCAACAAACATATCCCACTCGACCAACTCATCCAGCATATCCAGCATATCCTGCACATCCCGAGCTGAAAAGGACCGCAGCCAGACGAGGATCCACTCGAGGCTGCGTGGGCGGCATTCACTTAACTTTAATTTTGCGCTACAAAACACAAGAGGATGGAGTCAAGGAGCCGAGACAGACGTGATTGGATTTTTATATTCAATATAAAAAGGATTATATGGCATTTGTTGTGCAGGCATTGAGAGTTCATAATGATTGGAAAAGTTAGGGCCACGCAGACGAACCCTCTCTTCCGTTTGAGCTTTGGCCAACACGTGGCGTGTTAAATCAATTTTAAGACCGAAATGAGTGCAACGTGGCCATTAGGGACTCCTAATCCAGCGACACCTGCCATGTCCTTCAAAAGGTCTAAAACGGGCATACAGAAATAGCTCCTAGCGATGGTAAAAGCCTAAGCACTTCCGGTGTGAAAATGTTGTGAAAATGTTGAGCATGTGTGAAATATCCGGAGCTCTGTGAAGATTTTCTAGATTATGCAGAGATGCCAGGGAATAGCCAAGCAGAAGCCACTTTCCAATTTAAGACCTGGCCACACACCATTCCGGCTAATGGATAATGGCCAGCGGTCGGTCTTAATAGTTTCGCCTGACAGTTTAAAGTGCCGGACAGTTTAATGGACCTTGTCCAGTATTTATTGTATTAATATTGCCATCGCACAGAATGTGAGTAGCACAGCCCTCATGCACACTAAGGAAAATTAATGGCGGAGAGTACTCTATAATTAAATTCAATGAGACGTACTCGATGTCTTTCACTAGGGTTCACACTGCACTGGCACTTGTCCTGAAAGCATTTTGTCATTTTAGGCTCGGAATACTCTCCAATTGGGCTTAGTGATGATTAAGGCCCATGCCAATAGCTAATGATTGCTTACTCACCTCGGGTATATCATCTGGCACCTTTCCCATCCATGATAATGAGAGTATCGTGCAGTCGCATTTTGTGTTGATGTTGCGCTCGAAGTGTAAATGCATTTTATGGCCCAAAAGCGAAGGCCAACTAACTAGATCCTCAAGTTCTGGTTTTTCTGGTGTAGCTACAGCTGCTCAACGCCTATTTAAGCCGCAAACATGTTGCTGAAACGAAGAGGGAGAGAGAAAAGAGGAATGGGAATGAGTTTCATTATCGTTTAGTATAACATGCCAATAACTAATTTACGATGAAAGCGAAATGGAGTATACGAGTATGTGGCCGTTGTCGCTACTCGTGTTGCCAATGTTGTTATTATTATTCTGGTTACTGCTGCTGGTACCTTATCAGGCTAAAACACACACTAGCAAATGCCCGAGAGCTGCCTTTCGGGTCATTGGATGTGCTTTGTACGGGGATTTATTGATGGGTGGAACGGTGTTCCGGCATATGTTCGCCGTGCTCCCCTAGATGCTACAACGCTATCAACTTCATCGTGCTTCTTCAGGGGTTGACAAATTGCACCGCACACACACACACCCACACACACACGCATACACAGACGCTGCCCTACAAGGAGCAAACACACACCCACGTACACGACATAATTTGAAGCATGCTTTTCAGGGCACACTAATTGGTATTAGTGGGTAAGTGGATGTGTCCTATCTTTCTTTACTTTGCCATTCGCCAGGATAACCCACTCACACATACACGCGCACACGGATCTCATAAAAATCCTTTTTACCAAATGGCATACATGTAAAATATATATGTACATATGTATCCATCAACTGGCACTCAGGCTCTGAAAACTCTATGCGGAAGTCGAATGCCTCGGTGGCCAAAGTTTTTGAATTTGTTGATTTGGTTATGCTTGCACTTTGAAGTAAAAGTTAAAGAGTTGATAAGCTTGAAACAACAATTAGAAATTATTTAACTTTTCATAAATTATTTCGCAACTCTAACCATTTGGGAGATAGCATAGCTAAAGGATACCGAAAATGTTAAAGTTTTAAACGACATATTTCAATCTGCCAAAAACACAATGCGCCCCTATTTTGCAAATATTACAAATGGTGAAAGCCAAAGCGTTGTCAAAACTTCTCCATCACTTGCGCAACGGCACTCATTTAAATAATTTAAAAAGTTTTCAGGCAAAAAGTCGAGTGAAGTCTTGCTGGGCTAAGAGCTCTGGGCGAAGCAACAAAATCCCTGGCTGAGCAAAGCGAAGCGGAGTCCTCCAGTATGAGAATGTTTCAAATTATGCTTGAATAATTGATATGGCTTGTTGCTGTCTGTTGTCTCGTTTGATGGCTGCTTGACTAGCCGGCTTCTCGTATTCTGTACCTCGTCTAGGCAGTACACTGATAAAAAGAAGCTACTTCAAGTTTCTGTTTTAAGTGCAAATTGTATAAAAGTGAATGAAAGAAGAAAAGCAAATGTGCTGTCTTAAGCAACTAATTCATTTCGAAATGCTGCCTAACTTTTTACATAACACAGAAGATCTATTTACATTTCTATAAAGTAACCTATGATTTCGCACAGTGTATTGCCTCTGGCTGAGAGAACTTGAGGATGAATACGAGAAGTAGGGTGGCCGTCCAGAGACAAAAGCACACACGCATTTGCTTCAATTATGTCGTGAGCTTTGTCTGATTGAATTTGATATGTGATATACCATTTTTGATTGCGTATACGCCCCGGGGCGAGCCATCATCAGGGTGGGCATCTGAAAGCCAACTAATGGAATCTTTCGGCAAGGATTTGCCCTTTGCCTGCTTAAATATTGATAAAAAGGTGGGCTCCTCAAGTCGCTATAAATTGAAGAGTCCTTTGAATTCCATTTCAATAACACACAGACAGAGCGACAGGCAGACGGAACTACGAGCGATGGGAAAGAGAAAAATACAAAATGGGAGGAATGCATTCTCTAGTAGTTCACGAGATGAATGATTGCACATTCACCGTGGGGCACATTCCGAACGTGTTACTTTCGCCACTCAGCGATTGCCAGACAGCCATTGTTCGCCCGCTTTTAAATTGTTCAACGTGCCGCATTTGGCAGCCAACCTGCACCTGCACCGGCACATTTCCACCCACCCGGCCATCAGCCCACCGAAACCCCACCGAATCCACCTGCAGCCTTTCGGCGCTTTCATGCGACACTGAGCACTTTTTTAGCCATGTGCGGTTCATGGTCGCCATAACGCGTCAGAGGTACGAAAATAACTGAGGCGGCGTTGTCGGAAAAGCTGTCGAAATGCCATTCAGACTTTGGCTGAAGCGAAAACTGCTGCTTCGAGTTCGGGTGGCGCAGATGGTGCAACGGACACGACAACCTGGGCCAGACATCATGAAATATGCATTTAACCATCAACAATGGCAAGCAGCCTTGGTAATGGCCACCAGCAAAGCTGGCGAATAAATGGAGCCAAAATTACTCGGCACAGGATTACTTAATCCATTTGAAATGTATTTTTGCGATTGACTCGATTTACTGCTCTCAAAGGCCAACAATGGCTTTGTGCAAATAAATCAATTAAACAATTCATTCAATATCAATCAATTTGCCATCAAAATTTCAATTTGTTTTCTTTGTATTTACTACAATACACTTTACTCTATTTCGCAAACAAAACCCCGAAGCGTTTTACCTCTGCCAGAAATATAGGATTTGTTTCGGCTTTGCCATTAAAAGTTGATTGGCTGGAAAGAGGCAGAGGCGGAACACACATAGTTGTTCACAAAGTAAACATTCGCACTCGCTGCCTCCTTCTGTTGCAATTAGCTTGTCGAAATTAGATTGCGTATACGCTCCGTGGTTCACATTTGCTGTAAGGCGCTTAACTATTATGTAGTCGTAACTGCTAGCCCTATTTTGTGGTATAACTTTTGCCCTTCGCATCATTTTGACAGTGGTACCACTCCAACTATAGTATGTACATATTTACATATGTATGTATACATTCTCCTAAATTTATTGTTTTATATGCTTTTTATACCCGTTACTCGTAGAATTTAAATTTTTTTGTAATTTTTCTGATATTGTGATGTTGTAGAAAGTCAAAAATGTCACAATACTGAAGTTTTAAAGTCCATAACTCAACTTGTCCTAATCGGAATTTGAAGTGGCATACCTCTAAATGTTTCTGGAGCCATTCTCTAAAAATCTGCATTCAAATTTAGAATTTTTTTTTTTTTGTATTTTTTTTGTCATTTTTCTGATGTAATGATCTTGTAGAAAGTCAAAAATGTCACAAGACTGAAGTTCTAAAGTCCATAACTCAACTTATCTTAATCGGAATTTGAAGTGGCGTACCTCTAAATGTTTCTGGAGCAATTCTCTAAATATCTGCATTCAAATTTAGAATTTTATTTTTTTAATATTTTTTTTGGCATTTTTCTGATATTATGATGTTGTAGAAAGTCAAAAATGTCCCAAGACTTTAGAGCTTCTAAAGCCCATAACTCTACTTATCTTAATCGGATTTTGAAGTGGAATTTGGTCTTGTAAGCCGCCCACAATACGCCAAATTTTTTGTTGAATTTTTTTACACAATATCTGCCGATATTCCAGAAAATGTTGAAATTTCTCGTTCGCACGTAACGGGTATCTGATAGTCGGGGAACTCGACTACTGCATTCTATATTGTTACATCACGTTTTAAGTATTTGAGCAATATATTATATCTTAGAATTCGTAAACCATTTTATTGTCACATCCTTATATTCACTTATTACAGGCTCAAAGTATTATGATAAAGCCATCTCATATTTACACTGCGCACCAGATTAACATTCGCCCCCACTTAATAAGTAATGCATAAATGTATATTTATGTCCGGGCCAGTGGCTTGCCGAACCCCCACTTAATACGGCTAAAATCCTGATTTACTTTTTTATCCCTCGCGCATGTCCCTCCATTATGTCTGCGAATTAATTGTGGCAATTTGCTTTTGATCCTTGGGGCACAGGACGGCATTTGAATGCACGCAATTATTTCATTTTCATCATGCTTTTCATCTACCTAACGAGCTGGCATTGTTCATATTTTCTTGTCCCTGTCTCGGTTATATTGCTGTCAGCAATCCGGGAATGCCCTTGAACCGCCTGAAACTAGCCCAGCTCGGTGCTGCTTCCTTTTCGTATCGTATATCGTATAGTGTGGCACGGCATTATATACATAGTATAGCGTAATGGAAGTGCAGCGGTGCATGCAACAAGAGCACCGAATACAACAACGACCACACTGCAAAGTCGAGTGGAAGGAACGAGCAACTTTGTGCCCAATTCGAAATTTCTGTGTGCGTTGCCCTCGACTCGCAAAGTTTTGTGACGTCGGCCACAGGAAAATATTCCACATACTATACGGCATTCCACATAGCGTTCACATGACGACATGTATCGGTTAGGTATTTATGCCAGGCTTTGCTTTTCAGTTTAATATTTGGGGTGTAAAGGCCGCTTGTAAATCAAGAGCCCTGGCCAGTAAATGCCCTATTTGGCAAATAAGTAATTTGAAGCTGTTTTGCAAGTTACTCCAATTGCTAATCCTTTGCTATATCCTTTTCGCTGCAACTCTGATGACTTTCATGCACTTTCATCTCTTTGTAGTGGTGAAGCATGACTTGAAGCTATGATCAAACATTGTTTAAAGAGCTCATAAATATTAGCGCAAAAACTACAATTTCGCACACGTAACACACATGCACTTTTTAAACCTATAAGCTACAATTTTGCGGCTAACTACCGCTGTGAAAAAGGATCTAGTCCTGGCTTCGGTTTTCAGTTTCCCCTAATTATGTGTGTCCGCTTTGTTGTGTGCCGCATGCCGGGCAACCAGTGGAATTGAAACAAGTTCAAAGCCCACGTAGCCCACCCCCCAGCAGCATATTCGTATGCCCCCAATGGGGGGAAAGTAATTGCTGGGAGCTCAGTTTCCACTGCCCGTGGGGCATTCGCCTTAATTAGCCACACGCCAGCAAGCACAAGAAATGCGTTTGAAAAGGACAAGAAGCGGTGGAAAAAAAGCGGGTAACAACAAAAGCCGAAACCAAATAGGATGTGCATGCATTTAATTGGCAAGGTTTTCCACGCAAAAACCACTGCCCTTTCCCTTAACTCTTGCTGGAAAATGGGAAGCCCCGAGGGGACAGGGGAAAGGCAATAAAATTTTTGCATAAATGACGAAATAAATGACAGCCAAGAAAAGCAACATTGACAAATATGCACCCCGTGGGCAGGAGGGGGGTGTTGGAAAAACAGCTCTTTTGGGGTGCCGGCTACATCGAATGTCTTTCTATATGCGCACTGAGCTTTAATGGTGGAAAAGCGATGGGGAAAACACTGGGGAAAACGCCATAGAAAAGCTGACGCTGGGCTCCTTTCCCAGCTTTTTCCTGCTCACATTGTTCGCTGCCGCTTGTTTATTGACGTTTTTCCGGGGGCTGGGGGCAGTTGGGGGTGTGTGTCGTATAATTTGTTTCTACTTTAACCTAACCCAAACCACCCCGTCCCCGTCCCCATTTCCATTCCAATTCCGATTCCCGATCCCCGATCCCATTCCCTGTTGGAAAACATGCTGGGGAAAATTGTGCGCCTCAGTGGCGCTACGGAGTTACAACTACCCAAATGCCTTTGGTTTTTGGGTGCGTTTTTCCTTCTCCTTGGCAATATAAACAATTTTTCCATTGCTTCCATGCCGGCGCTACTGCCACGCTTCAGTTATGCAAAATAATCAACATGGCAGCTAGTCAGAGATATTGGCAAGGCAAGCAATAACACAAACAATAACAATCACAGAAAAAGCAACAAAAAATGGATGATACAAAAGCAAAGGCAAGGCAAAGCCGCCTGTTGTCAATGGCGAAAATATTGGCAAAACATTCGGAAAAAACCGCAAATCGAGCAAACTGCACTTGAACTTGCCACAAAGACCCGCCACATCGTCCTCCCGACGTCAGCTCGAATTATATAATGCAAATCGCGACAAAATACAGTCAAGCATCCTTAGCTTGGACCTCTGACTTGTGGAGAGGACTAGGCTGTCTATGCGAAAGGTTTTTAACTTCTAGATCATCAATCTAGATCAAATTTTACAAATGTTTGAAACATATTTGAAGAATTTCTTAAGATCCCACTTATCTATGTGGCACTGTATTTGCGAAATGGGGGGCAGGGGCAACTGAAACGCAGCGAAATAAGACAAAATGTAATGACCTTGGCAGCAGCGCTAACACACATTGCCACTCACACACCCACGCATTCGAGCACACACAAACTTAAAAATAATTTCTCAAAGAGAAGCGCCAAGAACAAAAACAAGAACAAGACATTGGCGGTCATGCGTTGCGTCGCGGTCGCAGCCGCAGCCGCAGTCGCCGTCGACGCTGGCAGCGGCATCTAAATTATGCAAACTGAATTGCGGCACACACAGATACACACACGCACACACCGTCCAGCTGTCGCCCCAATGCAAATGTTACGGTTATGTGCTATATGGCTTAAATGCTTATCGTCCCGACTGACCAAACCAACTAACGGAATTTCAATTTCGGCCCGAATTTTCCACGGGCTTTTTATAGGCGTGTGCTCCTGATTGCCCTTTTCTCCGGCCGTACTTTTCCCGCCGGTGTCGTATCTCGATTAGTGCACAGAAAGAAAAATGTTGTACGATTCTGAAACTTTTCTAGCACCGGTGGGTTTTGAACTCAGTCCAGTTTTTTATTTGAGAGCTAGTTTATGTTGAATTTGATAACTTGACGAAACACACAAGCTAAATTGAAAAAAAAAAGCATTTGTCAGCGGTGGGTTCCGAACCCGGTCTCCTGTTACAGTTTTCTGTTTGATATGGATTGCGTATTTCAGTGCAGGGAAAACATAACACACCCGTAGTACCCAACTGCGAAAGCCAATGCCGATCGATTTTCACTGTCATTGGTTGTTTGATGCGGATTAATCGAAAACGTGCGTGGGCAGCTCACTCAACTGAAACTAGAAACGAAACCGAAACGCTGGGAATTTAATTCGTGTGAGCTGAGCAAATAGGGCTGATAAAAAAAAAACTTGTAAGCAAGGCAAGGGCTAAGGCATCAAAGCACCTGTAATTAGCCCAGAATTTTGAAGTTTTTGTGGCGCCCAAGGTGTTGTGCTGATGTGGCCACAACAGCAACTCGGCCACATACGGTGAAACTTTCCTAAAACGAACCATTCTCCGCCCTAGATTTGCACTTTTAAAATTTTTGTTTAACCTTTTGGTTGCAAAAAAAAGAGATTATGCTGGAGAACAATAGTATTTCTTCAACTGGAAATAATCATTTGAGCTTTTTATGCAGTACTATTCTAAAAACTTTGAAGTCTTAGAAAAGTCAGCTGTGCCCAAGTAAAATTTCGACTAATTCACGACATTAAAGACCCTAAATCAGTTGGGCTTACGCAGTTTGGCCTGTAGTATAGACATTCGCAGTGTCCGTGGCTTTGGGCCAATCCACCACCAAGCGAGAGAGGCTAAAAGGATGTTTGCCAGCCAGGGGACAACGGAATTCCGCAACTCACCTGTGAAATCCCCGCCCCTTCTCGGCTGCTCCTGCTGCTGCTGCTTGAAGTTGTGTTGAAAGTGCTGCTGCTATGGGAAAATGGAATTGATCCAATCGAATTACTGTTTTTCAAGCGAAAAATTGGTGCAGCGCCAACGGAATCGAGTGTGTTCTTGCAACTGTTTTTGGGGCAGACGTTCCCGTTACTGTTTCCCGTTTTCCTGCGATTTTCCTCTTTTTCCTTGTCCGCTCACACACGCACACAGATGCAAACGGGGAACGCACATGCAGCGCGCTTGGAGTACCGTTAGCACACACTGCTTGCAACGACGCCCGAACGTGGACTGTCTGAGAATTTGGATTCCGGAAAGTTGGCAGGCAAACAGCGACGAGGATAAAAGGGGGGACGGGGGCGCCCGGAGCGCGCTTGCGCTCTCAAAAGTCCATCCGCATCGTTCTTATCAACGGGTCTGTCAAACTGACGGAATTTACGCGCTCCGGTTGTTGTTAACGGGTATTGATTTTCTGGTTACTGTATTAACTTTGTATTCACTTCTTATATTAAACATAAGTTCTATCTATTCTTTCTAGGACTACAATTCCTACACCGTTTAAAGTATTTTTTTATAAACATTACTTTGCTTTCTACATTTATTTATAGTTTTTGAATAAACAAATAAGCAGCAGTCCTGCTAACAGAAAGCTGTAACTGTAACTGTGCTGTTACGATTGTAACGACTGCGAGGGCTGCACTGCTTGCAGCGATAAGATATCGAGCGAGATATCGATTGTGCGTTTCACCTGACTTCAATAAATAAAAATACACGAAAATATCGATATTTTATTTGAATTATTAATATAAATTAAATGCGGGACATGCGAATTTAAACTGTTATAAAATATTAAAATCTTTACTATTATATTACTTTGGATACTTTTAAAATAACTTCTGTGTTAATAACTTTTGTGTTTTGTGGAGTTTTTGCTTGATAGCTTGTTTGATTGCAGTTTGATTGCTTGTGCTGTTAACTCTTTAAAATGTTGTAATAAATACATTTTGTAATTTAACATTTCTGTATAATTTTTATACATTGTATTTTTCCTTAACATACTATATATAAGTACCTATACCATAGCTTGTTTATGGTATATTTTCATAATTTAACTTTTTATAACAAGCCCTCTTTCAGATATCTAATCTTATCGATACCAAGAATGAATTGACAACCCTGTCAATCAGTGCTTGCAACGCCGAAGCAGTGCAACGCTGTGCAGCACTGGACCCCAGCAGATTTCTCGTTTCGTTTCACAAATAAATTGTCAATAACTTTGCCAGTCGCTGGATGCAGGTTGTTGTTTCTATTTGCCAATATTGTTTGTTGTGCAGCCGCGTTCGCGAGTGTGAGTGAGTGTGCCAGTGTGTGTGTGTGCGTTTAAGTGCGGGGCCTTGGGTTGCCCCGAATTGCAAAGATTGCAAATAGGAAAGCAAAGAAAAACGGCCAGAGAGAAAGGCCCAAAAGAAAATTGTGCAATAGTCGCGAAAATCGAAGGACTCGCTGCAGGACGACGACGATGTGAAGGTGCAGGCGGGCGGTGAATCGGAATCAACTACGGAAATCATGTGCCTGGCGGCGGAGCCACCGCAGAAGCAACCGAACCGGAGCAGCACCTCACCCACATTCAATGCCAAGTACAGGCGAAAATGCCTGCTCCTCCTCACGCTCCTCCTCTTCCACGGCTGCTTCAGCGGACTCCATCGGGCGGCCGCCTTCAACTGCACTGCCCACGGTGGCCGCTGCCAGAACGATGGCCAGTGCCAGGAGGACGGCCAGTGCCTCTGCGCCGACGGCTGGCAGGGACCGGAGTGCCAGTTCTGCGGCGGAAAAGTCCGGTAAGTGGTGCAGGTGAAACCTGCATATTAGGTCACACAATTGACCACAGATGGGTTAGAACTTTCACTGCCCAGTAAGATCACTTCCAGCCCAGTACGAATTGCTGGTAAAGCCATCGATATCAATGTTCCATTCTGTTTGGTTATGTGCTATTCAGTCTGATCTCGGCCTTTTCGGCCCGGCCTATTTGTGTCAGGCAACGGTTTAGTTTCATCTGGTCGGACAGGTTCTTGGCCGGGTTTATCTCGACTCTGCACTGCTCCCATCCACCATCCACCGTCTCCAATTTCTCCCATTCCCATTCCTATTCCCCTTCCCATTCCCCTTTCTCCCATTTCCCTCAAGACATTCTTTCACCTGCTAGCCGCTTTCTACGCCTCCTGACGCTTCCAATACGGATTATTCAATTAGTTCGCTTTGACTTTGAACTTGTTCGGGGCAGAGGCTACTGCTTTTTGGGTTCTGCTCTTGGCCACATTAGCTTCTTCGTCAAATGTATTGATGGAATAGGGAAAATGTAGTTCAAGCATATATGTAGTTCAGTTGCTGGAGGGCGATTACCAATTCATAACAGCAAAACTGTATAATAACTATTCGTCATGCGTTTTGTATGTTACCTGCGTCAGATACAAAACGCTTTGATTATCTACTGTAAAACTTCTTTAAGACGAACCAAGTAGAAGCAGTGTTAAAAGAAATTCTAACAGCTCAAACGCAAATAGTGAGATATAAAATACCTCTTTAACATGTTTGTTTCGCCAAACGTTAGCTAATAGTTTTCTGCCAGGCAGGGGGTGCTATTTAATAGTGGTGGGCAAATACTGTATATTATATTATATAGATATGTGAGAAGTCGATGGGCCAGTTTGGTTGCTCACGCTTACGCTAGCGTAATAAAGCTTTTGAAATGGTTTGTTTATGTTTCTTAACAGCTATTTGCTCGCGAAGCCCGATAAGCGAGCGTTCTATCTTGACAATAATTAAACCCATTCACCTGCCTGATGATGCGACCTGGAATTTGCGCACTCGAGCATTGAGGTCGTCGCTTCACCTGTCCCACCACATCCAGAAACCAGTTTCGAGCTCCACCGAAACCCCTGATCCCGGCCTGCGGTTAAGCGATGGCTCGTCGGATCGCAGCATTTAGTAGGCCATAAATTCCGGGGCCGCACACTTGTCCGCTCAAATTGATAAGTGATAAGGGCTGGTCTTATCAGCAATGAGATTTTGCTTATCGCCTGTAAATTTTCGGTTTTTTCGCTTCTAGTTAGGATCTAACTGCTGCCCACGATTCACCAGCTCAAATTGCCCAAGAAAGGCAACTTTATTGCCGGCTTTCTATGCAAAAACTGGGCGCACTCAAACTGGTTTCCCGCACTCCAAATGCATTCCAGCCCAATGGCCACATGACGATGGCGCCTATTCACCCACTCCGGCTCCCGGTGCCGATCCCCCAACTATTGCCATATACGTCGCTCCAGTCACCATCTCCAAAGCTGTGCGTAAGCTAAGCGCTCGAGTGCACAGAGTGACTCACCGGCTGCCAATGAGTGTGTAAATATATCTTTGGTCGACATTGATTTTTCGTGGCTATCGTTTGATATGGCCCAGGCACAGGCTGCATCCCGGCTGGACGAGTGTTTACTCAAAGTTTAGAACTGGCCGAGCCACAACGCCCACACGACGCAGTCTCCTACAGATGCGGTCGCCAAAATAGGGGTTTCTGAAGAGATTCGTTCCATTTTATATGGGAAAGAGGTCAAAGAGGTTTTAGAACTACTGCAGAATATGGCCTTCCTATCCGCATCAATAATATTTTATGTCTTTCTGAGTGATGGCCCAAAGCGAGAAACAATAAACATAAAAAATCTTGTTTAATGAGCTGGTTCATTTCATATTTTTGACAAGCTAAAATAATAAAAATATGGTGACCAATGACGACAAAAATAAAACTATTGATGAGCTAGTCACCGCTCATATGGGGCAGCAAGCCAAATTGCACTCTTTTGATAAGCCCCTATGATAATCGTAGAGATAAATAAGCAATTATTAGTGTAGTCACATGGAAAGTGTTATCCTCGAATCAAAAAAGCCCATTAGTCCTAGTCTTGTGAACGCAAGTGCTTGTGTACTATACACAGTACTTATCGGCACTTGGTTGCTGGTAACGTGAGTCGCATTTTGAATGCGGAAGGCTGCTGATTCCACTTTCTCCAAGTACACTGGCTATGTGAGTTAATTGTTAAAACTAGAACAAACAAACAACTCAGAGGGGTGTGCAATGTTTCTACAAATGGTACAAAATATGTAGTGTTTCACTTAAAGCTGTTTAAAAATATTGCAAACTATAATGTGAAATTGAAGTCACTACAAGGATATAAAGTTCTGCTAGTGGAACTCCATCTACATACCCTAATCATATAATAGTTCAAACTTGCTTAGAATAAAACTGCTAGTAATTGAACGAATGAATATTTATTTTCCCGCAAACTTTTCGTTGTTATAGAACGAGCAATTGTTCTTTTGACCTTTTAATTTAAGAAACGAAAGAAACGACTATTAAGACGGCTACTGCCACTACAGGGTAACATTTAATTATCATATAGATATGAGTATGTAGAGTATGTAGAGCACAGCGTTTTGTATTCGCGCAGCTGTAAATTGAAATCAGAGCGACTAAATCAGGGGAAAGCTGTTATTTATAAGCGGATGTGCAAACAAAACACTAAGAAAATAATAAGACAGACAAAGGAAGACTTTGGCAGGCGACTGGCGGATACCCTACTCGAGTTTCAAGCTCTTAACTTGTCACATTCCATTCAATACTTCCAATATTTCCACTCGTAATCCCCGTTCACAGAACAAAAGCCGCGGGAAACAAATGCCTAAAGAGTGGAGAATGCACAGCGACTTGGCCGGTCAACAGTTGAGCGGCTTCAGCTCGGACACACATAGCATACGCAATACGGACGCCGCTATATAGCAAACTGCATCATCTCGCATACACTGTGCCCATATCAATTGTAAATTGCAATTGCGTTGGCTGGCTGACCGGCAAATTCAATTATCTCCTCACAGCATCGGGCTATTGCAACGGGCAGTGCACTCACTATCGCTAAATCGATAGAGGAATTGATTTATATTGCCACCTCGAAGCTAATGGATTCCATATCCACTCTCTCTCTCTTCCCATCTTTCAATCCTCCAGCATGTACCACCCCATGGGCACGATACACGACGGATGGGGCAACTATTCGGTGAGTGTCAAGTGCAGCTGGCTAATCGACGCGAGGCATCCGCACTGGAACCGCCGTCATAACACCAATCCGTCGCGGACCGCCAACATACGGATCCACCTGCGAGAGTTCGCCACGGAGTGCGGCTGGGATCACCTGTACATATACGATGGCGACAGCGTGGACTCGCCCCTGCTGGCGGTGTTCAGGTGAGTTTAGTCTGCTTTATCTGCATATTTACTCCATGACTAACCATTGGCTTTCCTCAATTTCGTTCAGTGGCCTTATGTACCGCGGCAACTTCTCCATTCGCCGAGTGCCACAGGTGATAGCGAGATCCGGCACGGCTCTGGTGCACTTCTTCAGTGACGATGCCTACAACATGTCCGGCTTCAATCTCACCTACAAGATGAACGGCTGTCCCTCGGATAGCGATGGTACGATGGTTGTTTACCTTAGAAGAGGAGATTCCTAATACTACTTATACCATTGCAGAGGTGGAGTGTTCTGGCCATGGCAAGTGCCGCGATGGCGACTGCATCTGTGATCCCATGTTCAGGGGTGAAGCCTGCAACATAGCCGCCTGTCCCAACAACTGTCTGGAGTCCAAGAACCAGGGCCATTGCCGCCTTGACCAGGAACGGTGAGTTGGCACTATATTTTGCAGTGTGCACATGAAGCCCTTTTAATTATTGCTAATTTTTTGTTTGCTTTTTTTTGTGCTTTAATATAGTATTCAAAGTGCCCTTAAAGACATTTGTTATAGTCTTTATTATATAACACACTCTTTAACGGCATTCTGTTGATAACTTGTTGTCACTCGTCTAAATTTAGAATGCAATTACATGCCTGAGTAGCTTAGCTAAGTGTAAACCAGAAACCAAACCAGAAAAGCGATTTAATACAAGTACAAACTAATCTATAAAGGGCAAAATGGGGTGTTGTAAATTTGCAATTTCTCATTACATCTCGTACTTTCTTACAGCTGCTCCTGTTACGAGGGCTTTGCTGGCGACGACTGCAGTCAGATCAGCGCCCACGGCGCCTGGTCCACGGTCCACCCGAAGCACTCCCCGACGCCAGCAGGCAGCGCCTCCCATGGCGCCACCATCTGGCAAGACAAACTGCACATTGTGGGCGGAGAATCGTACGGACGAGGCGAACTAATGAGCACCTATGACTTCAATGGCAACGTATGGGAGACTGTGCATCCGGAGGATGGAAGCGACGTTCCTGACAAGCGATACGGTGCCTCAACAGTGATGTACGGCGGCAAGATCTTCATGTACGGTGGAGTGGTTAAGGGTCACGGCATCTCCAACGAACTGTGGGCCTTCGATGCCTCGGCGCGAGCGTGGGCGAACATCTCGGTAAGAGCGGATCCCTCGTGCAACGCCACTGGAGGAATCTCCGCTATGTGCGGACCCCTGCATGTGGTGGGTCACACAGCTACCTTGGTTCCCGGTTACGGGGACAAGAACAACTACCAATACATGGTTGTTATCTTCGGTCACTCGCCAAACTACGGCTACCTCAACACTGTTCAGGAGTTCAACTTTGCGTCACGTGAGTGGCGCATTGTGCCCACCACTGGCTATGTGGTGAAGGGCGGCTACGGACACAGTGCCGCCTACGACTTTCTCACGGAGAAGGTGTACGTCTACGGTGGAATAGTCTCCGAGAGTGAGTCCAGTCAGGTGCTGAGCTCAAGGTTGTATGCCTATGAACCGGCCACGCGAGTTTGGAGTCTGCTGTCTGCGGCGCCAAGTGCCCGACTGCTCCACACGGCTAACTTTGTGAACCACGGACTAATGATGGTCTTTGGTGGAAACACGCACAATGACACCTCGCAGAGCTACGGAGCGAAGTGCTACAGCCAGGACCTGCTCGTGTACGATGTGTACTGCGACTCGTGGCACTACCATCCGATGCCGGGCCACCTGCAGGCGGATCTGGCCCGCTTCGGCCACAGTTCGGTTGTGTTCGAGGAGTCGCTGTACATATACGGCGGCTTCAATGGCCAGCTGCTAAACGATATGCTGCGCTACCAGCCGGGATATTGCAGCTATTACACCAAACAGGAGAAGTGCACGGCCGCGCGACCCGGAGTGAAGTGCATTTGGGATGTGCAAAAGATGCGTTGCATCGCCATTACCCAGGTTCAGAGATCAGCGATCTACGGACGCGAGCAGTACGATTACGTGGCATGTCCGTCGAAGAGCCGGCTTACCCTCACTTCAGAGCTACTGCACGATGTACACCGTTGCCAGGAACTGGCCAGCTGTCAATCGTGCGTCTCCACCGCCTTTGGTTGCACGTACTGCGGAAACGGAGTGTGCAGCAAGGATCGGTGTCGCGAAACCACCTCAATGGCTTCGGTCTTCTTCGAGTCGTCCACGCAACTGGCCGTGTCCACGGTTAGTCCGCCGCTAAATGCCAAGCATCTGGACTCGTGTCCCATCGCCGAGGAACACTTGGTGTCCTCTGTGTGCGAGCAGCTGCACAACTGTCGCGCCTGCTTTGCCAACCTGGCCTGTCGCTGGGACTCGGAGCACAACCGCTGCAAGAGCTACACTTTCTACGGTGGAATGGCTCTCAACCGAACGCAGGATGAGGTGTCCTGCTCGCCGTCCTGCGCTACGTTGACCAACTGCCAGAACTGCACCGAGGACGAGTGCATCTGGTGCCAAAACGAACAGCGCTGCGTGGACCGCAATGCCTACACGGCCAGTTTTCCTTACGGCCAGTGCCGAGAGTGGACCACCTTCACAGCCAAGTGCCGTTCCGCTCCCATTCAATCAACGGCCCTGGCCGTGGGCAGCACTACGGCACTGTCAAGTGCTCAATGTGGCTACTACAACAGCTGCCAGATGTGCCTGGACGATCCGGCTTGCGGTTGGTGTGACAATGGCTCTAACACGGGTCTGGGCAGGTGCGTGGTTGGCGGAGCACTGGCGCCCTACGATGAGACGGAGTGTGCCTTGAAGCACTGGTTCTTTACGTCCTGCCCGCGATGCAATTGCAACGGACATTCGTATTGTAATGACCAACAGCACTGCGAACAGCCATGCAACAATCTAACGACAGGAGCCCACTGCGAGAAGTGCCGCACGGGATACTGGGGAAATCCCATCAACGGTGGAAAGTGCCAGCGTTGCGATTGCAACGGCCAGGGCGTTTACTGTCATCCGGACACTGGAAAGTGCTTCTGCACCACCAAGGGTATTGTGGGCGATCACTGCGAGAAGTGCGACTCCCAGAACCATTACCACGGTGATCCGCTAAAGGGCTCCTGCTACTATGAGCTGACCATCGATTACCAGTTCACGTTCAATCTTTCAAAGAAGGAGGATCGGCACTTTACGCAGATCAACTTTAGGAACTCACCAGGAAAGCCAGAGATCGATGCGGATTTCACAATTACGTGCAGCGTGCCGGCCAAAATGGATATTTCGGTGAAGAGGGCTGGCTCTCCGGACATGCTCATCTTGGTGGGCGTTAACTGCTCAACGTTCCGTCATCGGTTCCCCAAGACGGACTACCAATTCGGGCATTCGCCCGATGACAACAGCTCACTGACCACGTTCTACGTGTTTGTGCACGACTTCCAACCGCCAATTTGGATACAGATTGCCTTCTCACAGTATCCCAAGCTCAACCTGCAGCAGTTCTTCATCACATTCTCCTCCTGTTTCCTGCTGCTGCTGCTTATGGCCGCCGTCCTGTGGAAGATTAAGCAGAAGTACGACATGTTCCGGCGGCGTCAGCGATTGTTCGTCGAAATGGAACAGATGGCGAGTCGACCGTTTTCCCAGGTGAGTTCTGAATAAGGAAACTTGATTGCGCAGATTCTAATCCACACACATAATTGCACAGGTGCTGGTCGATATCGAAAACCGCGAAAGTATTGATCTGAGTCTGACGCTGGAGGGCATTGGCCACCTGTCCAAAAAACGCAAGAAGGTAGGCGAATCGATCGGTCAATCAGTTTAAAATTATGAGCCAACTTAGCGGGCGGAATCTGTAAAGAAAGGAATAACAGAATAACAGATAAAGCTAAACCTAAATTGGCCTATTGACATTAACAAACTGTTGTATCTTAAGAAACTCACTGTATTATCTTACGCAGGAATGTCCTAGTCCCATCGCTTTGGAGCCTTGCAGTGGCAACCGAGCCGCTGTGCTCTCGCTTCTAGTCCGGCTGCCCACGGGTAAGTATGACTCTTCATCTTAAGCCATATATGTTTCTAACCGATGAATCGCTGTACCTGCAGGTGGCCTTTCGCAAGCGCCTTCTGGCCAGTCTGCCGGTCTGGCTGTGGCCAGCGCCTTAGTGACGTTGGGCAATCCGCGTCGTCCGTCGATCGACCAGCATCCCAAGGAGCCAAAGTCGAAGCGCAAGCAGAGCCAGCACCCAGACAGTTGTACATAATAACCGTAACACTATGCTTACCTACATAAAGAAATAATGATAACGATAATGATAATAATTATGATAATATGTAACTAGCGAATAGGTACGAGTACATAGAATATTTGCCCCGACTTTCTTCTACTAACCACACACAAAAGTCAAGCTAGCAAGTTGATAATCCGCAGTTATTATTACTTTAATGCATTAGACTAGTAACGAAACGTGAATGAAAGAGAGAAGCATACAAATAATAATAATTTTTAGCAAAGGACATATTTATATACGGTTATATACAATTTGATATAGTTGATAGGTCGAGTAGCGTTGCAATAGTTATAAATGTTTAATTTATTATTTATACCGCGAACGTGCGCTAAGTTCGGTGGCAACAGCAGCTGTATTCAAATTATTAATGTATTTTTTTTACTTAACCACATAGCCTAAGCGTGTTGTTAGAATTTATTTATGCAAATTTTGTGAGTTGCCTCGGCAGCAGCTGCACCATATGCCGCGACAGAAACAGAGTCATAAACAAAAGACATTCAATTGATCTTAGCAAAAAGTGATGAA
This sequence comes from Drosophila erecta, assembly GCF_003286155.1. NCBI lineage: Eukaryota > Metazoa > Arthropoda > Insecta > Diptera > Drosophilidae > Drosophila > Drosophila erecta. The sequence continues at coordinate 4,767,419 of NW_020825194.1, forward strand.
CCGAACAAGAGGACAGGCAGACAAAAGCGATAGATACTTGTACAAGGAGAAGGAGCGAGGTGACGGAGAAATGCAATACTGTGTTCAATAATAGAAATATTTCTGTTTTAATATCCGTGCAAATATTTACAACGCAAGACATAAGTGGATCAAGACATAGACCGAAAAAAGAACAAAACAATGCAAGTGTAAATAATATACGTAAATTACTAACGCTATTTAGATAGTAGCTATACATATACAAATAGCTCTTGATATGAGAACGCGCCCAAAACAAATCAAACGATTAAATTGTACATGCAATCTAGATGAGATCCAACATTTACCAAAATTCCAATTAAATCACAAACTAATCGTAAGGTTTCCTCTTGGCAGCAGCAAACAAACAAACAAACAAACCGTTGACTACAACAGAAACAACTCACACAGTTAATTAACTCTATAATTCAAACTAAGACAAGTCTCACCAACTAACTAGATGCACTCTCTGATATACAAATCCAGCAATGGAACAACCTCTAGAATCAAAAGGCACTCGTCGAAAACTTTAACTAACACCTAGAGATCTTTTAAGAACCACACCTTTTAAAGTACACAATCTCCAGTCGAGATGTTGACGATCGCTTTGGTTTGGTAGGCAGACAAATGTAAATCTGTTTCATTTTGTAAACGATCCAATAAAGTCCATTTACGAAATTTAATTTCAATTGTAAAATGATGCGTTCAGAAACATACACCTAACTTATGAAGAAACAAAATTGCCAATCCAGTTCCATGCCCAAAAAAAAAAAAAATTGGATATAATCAAATGCAAGAAACCATTTGAGAACTTGTTTGTTATCCCAGGAATAAATGACCCCCGACCGCAGACAACAGCAGCAGCAAGATATACATAGATAAAGAATCATATATTAGTTTATTAACCAATAAAAAGACACTCCAAATGTAAGCAAAGTGAAGTGGCTTGGTTTTCATTACTCATCGCGTCTGCGGATTCCAGTTATTCCATGCATTTCACAGAACTTTCACTTTCGCCGGCTACCGAGGGGCGCTCCATAAGTTGGGGGCGCGGCTGCATGGCCTGATAAACCGGGTAAATGTGAGCTGTGTATTCAGGTCGAGGTTCGATTGGAGTAATTGTGCTGCTCCGTGGAAGCTCTCTTTCACGTACGCGGATGTTGGGATTGGGGTGGCCCTTTCCTGTTTCTTTCTCGGATTGTCTGTTTGTCTGTTTCCCCCACTCGCTTTTTCGAACATCTTTGGCAATTTGTGTGGCTTTTGTGGCACGATATCTCCAAGCACCGCATTTAATTTAATGATGACGATTTTATTAATGAAATTTAAGAAGAAAGCCGACGGCGGCGAGCGCTGGCAAAAGCGTGCGAAATCCGAACGAAGCGGAAGTGCTGCCCACCAAAGATCTCCATCAAAACATACATCAGAGGAATTCCACGCCCTTGCCTGCATTGACGTCTTCACCATCAAAATTTTATATATACATTTTGTGCATATCCAAGTTGAGTCAGTCGCTGTGCGGGCCAGTTGATTCGGTTTTACCCACTGCCAAGCTAATTCTGGCCCGCGAAGGCCACACGCACTAGGTTAAGTGAACTATTGCGCTCCATGGCAAATAATAATCAGCATTAGCCGATCGTTATGAATCAACGCTGGTAAGGCCCAAAGTCTAGGCCAGAACCAAACGCGCACTGTTTGGACTGGAATTGGAGCATGAATAAGTGTCCACATATGGGAGGAGCCCACTCCAACGCCACCAGCTACGCAGCATATTTCAAAATTCCCCATTAACAGCAGCATAACAACTTTACGAGCCCCAGACAAAGGGTCACACACTAATTGCTTCGTTTCATTTTGGGCCTGGTAATTATTCAAAAAAATATTTTAATTTGTTGCCCCCATAAAAATAGCACTGCTTGCATTAAATGGCTACATAACATTTTTTACCGATAACAATACACTCCACCTTGGCTTATCTTAACTTTTGAATGTTCCTGCTTCAAATGAGAAATTTGTATTGTTTCCAAAGGCAATTCAGTTATATAATTTATTACAAATAATTTGTTTGAAATTGTCGTTAGAAAATATATATATTAATTAAAACTTTGGGGGCATAACTTCGAATAGTTAGTAGTTAAAAGACCGGCCTTGCAGCATTACCCCCGATGCGTCAGAGGCTTTTAAGTCAGTTAGAGCTCGGCTGTTTGGGTTTTGGATTTTGGCAGCTCGCTTCGCAGTCGCAACATGTTCGATCGAACTGTTTGGAGCCGTCTTGGCCAACTGGGGAGCTACTAGGCCGCCGCGAAGACTTGCAAAAGCTCAAATGCGCAACGCCCGCCGTTGAGGTTGCACGCGAATTTGAACTGCCGCCGCGTATCAGTGAAAATTTCAAAAACGCGAGAGAGTTTTTTGCCCAAGTGATCGCAGTGAAAACCGAATTTGGCACAACAAAAAGTCCAACTGTGTGAGCCGTGAGCCCAGTGAAATTCAGTGAAAATTTGCTAATTCCATAGCATTGGCCAGCTGTGCACCTGGATTAACGCACATACCGCTGGAAATTGAAACCGAAAACAAAACCAAAACCATAGCCGAATTCCGAATCGAATAGTTTCACTTTTTATTGGATTAGCCGCAGCAGCATCCGAATTAAACAGGTTTGTTGGCGAGCCAAGGGTGTGGACCTCTCCGGAGGCTAATTGAAATTGAATCCGAGCTTTAAGTGCTCCTCGTAAAGGTGTCAAAGGTGGCGGACACTCAAATAGTCCAGCATCTCAATCGTTAAATGAGCCTACATACGCTAATTGAAAGCTCAAGGTGAACTATTGGCATTTACGATCGATTGTGCGATGGCTTCTCGGTTCTCCGAAAACTGGAATAACCAAGTAAACAACGCATTCTGTTCACATATTTTGCTCATTACGAAATTATGTCAGAGTACTGGGCTTTTGAGCCCCCCAATAGTTCGACATGCGCAATTTAAACGGCTCTAAAAACCAAAGAGCCATAGAAGAAACGACATTAACTGCGCCAGTCCAAGCCGAACCGTTAGGCGTAAGCCCAAAAAACCATTTCGCAAGTGTGGTCTAACTGAAGTTAACTGTAGCTGCAGCTGAAAAAGTTGGCAATAAGCCAACAGCCCAGGGAAAAGAGCCAAAAATACCTGTATGACTCGCAGTTTGACTTTAAAGTGGAACATTTTCGCAGGGAAAATGGAGATGGCTCATGGGTTCAGCATTGGGCCGATCCAATTAAAGATTAGGGAACTTACTCTACAGCTGGTGACCTCTATCGATCTCTGATTTAACTGCCTGATTAAGTGAGACTGCGTTAAAAAGTTGGCCATAAAAGGGGGGAGGTCGTGGAAAAGGCCAAGTATGCAGATGTCGAGCTTTAAAATTTGTTTTTCAATAATAAATCAGTAATTTGGCAAAGAAATTCCCTTTACACGTACAGTTCGTGTTTGAAGTGGCTGATATCAAATTCCAAGTTCCCAAGTTAAGTACTCGCACTCACATATGTAATAGGATTACAAGTATAACCGTCTGAAGTGCGATAGACGCAAAGCCGCCATGAAATCCCTTCAGTTATGCAGTTCCCCAGCTCCAATCCTCCGCAGACTGACATGTGGCCTCATTTCACCTATCATTTAACTTTACACTCTAGTAACTTTGCACTGTACTCAGGCAGGGTCAAGACTTCCCGCGCAGGTCATCCAACCGAAGTACCCACAACCCATTAGCCACACTTGACTCCTCCTCAATGACAAACGATAAGGCCGAGAGCCAAATGTTGAGGTTTTTCGAGCTTTTTGCAGTCGAGGTGAAATCTTTGGCAGGCGCGCCCAAGTTTGGCCCAAGTTCAAGTCACCAGGCTTTCATTTTGCCTCTGTTGCAGTGAAAATGTGGCTGGCCTGGTTTTTGCAAAGCACATGCAACAAGCCGAAATGCATTTTTTTTTGGCTTTTTTTCATTTCGGTTTTTCCGCCGCCAGTTCCGTGTTGAAATTTTCATTGTGGATCGACCAGGTGTTGGCATGTTTTCATGTTTGGCCAATTGCAAATGCGGCCACCGGCCATTGAGAAAATGATTCACACAGTTTTCACCCAAATCAAAATCGCCCAAGTAAAAATCAAAAGACTTAGGCCACAAACTTTTTTCTTTAGCTGTCTGATGGTCATTTCGTATCTCCAACCACCACGGGATGAATGCATTATATAATTGGCCGGGCATAATGAGGGAAAATCCTCGGTGTCATTAAAGTGGCCGCATCTGAGCCATTTTCAATGGACCGGAAAACGCACGCTCGCACACACGGCGCAAAAGTGAATTTTGAAGAGAAGTTAAAAAATAAATAAAAATAAATGGTGTATAAAGTTGACTGGCTGTTTGCTGTGGTTTGTCTGTTTCGTTGGCTGTTTTTGTTCGCAAAGTGAAAGCGCAGCGACGTCAACGACAGCGGCAAAGTCTGCGCAGATTAATCACCCGGCCGTAAAGCGAAGACAGTTGGGCTCCAAAAAAGAAGCCAGCATTCGTATGGGTTCGTGACCCCTCGAGATTATAGCGATTTGAATCCCCCCCTGTTACGCAATTGAATCGCTTCGAATTCTTTGCCGCGCCCCGGAAAGCAGATGCAAATGTATGCCTAGCTGATAGTGAAAGTGTTTAGCCAAAAATTTGAGTCTCACGCCCTGTGACGTCAAACCATCGAGCTTAGCAACCACACTCAACCCTACTACACACGCACTCAAACGATCTCTCTGTCTTTCTTTTATTTTTGTTGATTTTTTTTAGCAACAGCGGCTGAAAACAGGAAATTTTTGGCAACTCTTGGATGCCCGAAAATGGCGCACTATGATCAACGTTGGCTGAAACTCTTCTCCGGCTGCCTTTTGCTTCTTTTGCTGGCTCTGCAGGTTTCGGAGGCCAAGCGATCAAATGGTGAGTGCACAGAAAGAAAATGTTAAGCATTCATACTACCAGTATTTATGATTCTTATATAATTTATATAATATAATAATAATAATTAACAAAACCCATAAAATTAGATTGTCAGACATGTGAAATTCCCTCGCTTTTTGTGCCGTGTAATGCCAAAATGACGGGGTTGCAAGTCAATGACTTCTTGAGCCAGAACTTTATCATTTTTCCTTTGCTCTTCTTTTGGCCAAAAAGCAGTCATTGAACCCGCAACGGGCGAATGTGGACCATTTGTTGGCTCATCAAGTGGCAGGTTGCAGCTGCATATTTAACGTGACGTGTGGAAACTCGTAATTCGTAATTAATGTAGAACCCGGCGTGTCTGGGTGGTGTGAAAAATGGCACGCCATCATTAAAAAGCGCTTAGCAGAAAAATGCGCCGGCCACCGTTAAGTCGCCGCCAAAAAAAAGGAAAAAAGAACTGCGCCAAAAGGGAAACAAAGCCAGTCGGCTTCTAAGTGCAGCAACCACTGTGTCAGTCGGTCAAAAGAGGTCCCAGACCCAGACCCAGTCGCAACTCTGGCTCACAATAGGCCAACTATTCTCGGTTCTCGGGGTTCTTACCAGTTTGCTGCTTTGATTTCGTTTTCGTTACGGTTCTGTCTTATACTCGCTTTTTTAGTGCCATTATTTTTGTTTTGTCGAGCGGAAAGCAAACGAAAGACTTAAGCGACAAACTCGATTTGGCCTGGGTGGCGAGAATACGAGTGGCCGCGGTTTTTCTGCTTGATTATCATCATCATTGGCCAGCTTTAATTGCCTGCTGCCCCAACGGCTTTTGCTTTGTTGTTGCTGGTGCTGTTTTCCACTCGCCACAGAAACCGAAAGCCATTTTCATTTCTTTTTTTGATTTTGCTGCTGTCTGTTGACCAAACGGCAAATACAAATTGATGGTCAACGCGAGCTGGAGGCGCTGCCAAAAAAACTTTCATTCAATTTCTAGCGAAAACTCCAGAAAAATAAAAGCAACAACCGCACAGAAAGCCAGTGAAAAGTAAATAAAAATAAATAAATATTTCGGATGAGCCGAGGCGGATGTGCGGCGAAAAAAAGAAATCCACGGTGATAAGTTCAGCGATTACTCAGCGTTTCCACAACCGAAACTTGTTCACAAAACGCATGCTTGTATACCGAAAAAATTGCCTTAATTGAGGGTTTTTCGGATATTAATTCATAAAGAAAACGAAACTGATATGACAAAACATAACACACATTACAGTGTCTTCTACACAAAATGCTCAGTACCCTTATTGCCGTTGACAGTTGCATAATGATGCATTGAATATATACTCGTACATCGAAAGTGCATAGGAAGTGACCAGCAATTGCGACTGCAATTGACGCAACTGAAGCTCAGCTGTCGCAACCCCGAAGTCAGCGTTGCGTGCTGGACAGCCGAATGGAGTGGGGGATGGGGGCGCAATTTGGGGGCGGCATGAGGCAATGGGGGCGGGTTGATCACTCACCTTAATTGCATAATGGCCTGGCTCTTCCCGAAGCAGAATGCTCAAAGCATCCGAGCCCATTTGAAGCGAATTGCTTATACGCCTCGTGGACAAGCTGTGCGCATACAAAACGCTCGATTCAAATCTGACCATGGAGCAGCCAAAAAAATAAAGAGCACGGCTGCAAATGGCTGGCACTGTAACAACAATTCCAGCAACGCCGCCTTTGGGCCCTCCATTTTGTATATTTAATTTCAATTTTGCAGTTTTCATAGACGGCGCGATTTTGTTCAGCGCACGCGTCACGTCCTCAAAAAAAAATAAATAAAAGTGAAATTGTCGTAGCTGCGATTCGTCGGTTGAATAACACGAAAGTGTGTCAGACTCTTTTTCCTCTCTACAAATAAATGGTAACAAAAACTAAGCCATTTTTGGTTAGGAATGAAGAGAAAAGTGCAATTTCCTGAAGAGCTTCTAAGTAGAAAAGCTATAAAATAAGATTTATTTACTCAAACTATTTCAAATTGTTGAATTTTAATGCATTAACTATTTAAATGCATTTTCTTTTCCCTAAGCCAATCTTACGGCCTGCCAGCACCTAAGGCGCTCGGAGTCGAGAAGAGCGAAAGCGCTTGAAGGATCCTCTGTGCGAGTACCGCGGTGCCAAAAGAACGGAGACTTTGATGCCATCCAGTGCCAGGACGAAAAAGCTGGACGAGATTGCTGGTGCGTGGATGACTATGGTGTGGAGCTGCCTGGCAGTCGAAATGAGACGCGATCGGGAGTGGTGTGCGCTGAGCCGAAGCATTGCGCCGCCTCCGCGTGCCGCATGTTCTGCCCCTCGGGTTTCGCCAGGGATCCGGACACGGGATGCTCCGTTTGCCGCTGCCGGGACCCGTGCGATGGACTGGAGTGTCCTCGTGGCCAATCCTGCCAGCTGCAGGAGGTGCAGTGCAAGTCGGAGCCATGTCCACCACTGCCCACGTGCAAGAAAGCCAGGTCGCTGGCCAATCTGTGTCCCGCCGGACTGCCGCTTGCCATCGATGACACCGTGAGACCTTTCCTTTGTGGCCAGGAGCCGGGAAAGCCGCAGTGTCCACCGCTTTACCAGTGTCTGGTGGAGTCCGGAAACGACTACGGTGTGTGCTGCCCCAGTGCGCTGACCTTCCAGAAGCCCGGTATCTGTCCAGCTGCCGATCACTCGCAGTACACCGAGCGAACGGGCTACATGTGCGGCTCACCCTGCTCCCACGATTTGGAGTGCCGGAACATGGAGAAGTGCTGCTTCACCAAGGGATGCCAGCTTAACTGCCAGCAGCCGGGAAATGTTACAGGCTGTCACCAGGCCAAGGCCCTAGCCGACATCCTGTCGATTAACGAACGCGAAGGACGCGGTTATGTGCCCGACTGCAATGGTCCTGGTGGTCAGTTCTCCCCGAGGCAGTGCTCTAGGAACGGCCTCGTCTGCTGGTGCGTGGATCCGCGTACCGGTCACAAGATCAAGGAGACCATGGGAGCGGCCAGCAATGTGAACTGCGATGGATGGGAGAACATGATCAGCAGGTCGTACGCCAGGAGTTTCCAGATGGAGCAGTGCGACACCAACATTTGCGCCGCCGTCTGCGAGTACGGATTTAAGGTGATCTACATTTGGTTATCCCACCTAGTCTGTCCACTAACCTTATGTTTATATCTACCTAGAATGACCACAATGGCTGTCCCACTTGCGAGTGCTCCGAGCCCTGCGATGGCTTCAAGTGCTCCATTGGCTCCCACTGCGAGGTGGCCACCGATCCCTTGTGCGAGTCCGGTTCTTCCCTGTGCGCCTCCTGGCCCGTCTGCAAGCCCGATCTGGTGTACTCCAATCCCTGCGATGTGGGCACCCCACTGTCAGACCCCGCCACCGGTGAGGTGATGTATTGCTTCGAGGATCGGCAAGGACGCAGCTTCCAGCCCACTGCCTTCTTCGATACTGCACCGGAGTCGCAGTCCAAGCAGGGTCGCTCCATGAGCAACAGGATTATGTGTCCGGAGCAGTACAAGTGCACCAAACTCCATCGGGAAACGGAGAATGTGTGCTGTCCAGTGCCGGAAAACCCTCATCCAGCTGAGGAGGCAACGGGCACGCATCAGCAAACCAGTAAGCTTACCTCGGATTTCGTATGGTACTCCAATCTAAACGATATCTGTTTACAGTGTGCGAGTATCTGAGGGACTTTTCCGAGCGCATGGAGGGCACTGAGGAGGGCATGCAGCTGGCGGTTCCCTCGCCACGTTGCACCAGCGATGGCGACTACGAGGCTCGCCAGTGTCAATTGAAGAAGGTTCGGGTCACCCGCGCGGAACAACGCAAAATTCTCGAGGAGAATACCATTCGGCGCATGAGGATGCTGCTGGCCAGTGCTGCTCCTATCGCCGCCAAGCGATCTCGTCGGGACTTGGAACGCCTGAAGCTGTACCGAGTGGAGGACAGTGCTCTAAAAGTCCAGATGGCTGCTCCTGTCATGGGTCGCAGTGCCAAGGTGATCGACATGGGTGCAGATCGTCAGCAGGGATTGGGGCAGCTCTTCGAGACGGAATTCAAGAAGGTGGCCTCGGCATCCAAGAGGCCGCCGGAGAACGAGAATGAGCTCGTGGAAATGGAGGTGGAGCAGTGCTGGTGTGTGGACAGCTTCGGCACAGAGATTCCCCGATCTCGGGGCTTCAATGTTAGCGATGATACCTGCCGAAGTCTGAGGGAGGACTTGGACTGCCTGGATCTTACGTGCCGTATGGGTTGCGAGTATGGTTTCTCCCTGGATCCGGACACTCGTTGTCCGGCCTGCCAGTGCCGGGATCCTTGTGAGGGTGTGACCTGCGGCTCTGGAAAGGAATGCCGCGTGGTGGACGTGAGCTGCGAGGGTGAGTACTGTCCTCCAGTGCCCGCCTGCTTGCCCAGGAAGCCGGGACAGTGTCCTTACCTGGTTCCGCCGGGTAGTGACAACCTGGACGCCAATACCTGTGCCTATGAGTGCCGCACCGATGCCCATTGTGAAGGCGCCCGACGCTGTTGCTCCAACGGATGTGGCACCCAGTGTGTGGATCCTCAGTTGAAAACCGCCTGTCAGCACTTGCAGGCCATTCAGCTGCACCAGAGTTCCGAGCTGGGAATCCCCGCCCGTCAAATGGCGGTGGCCCAATGTGACCCAGGTAATGGCAAGTGGGATCAGGTCCAGTGCTCACCCGATGGTCACTGCTGGTGTGTGGATGCTCAGGGTAAAATCCTACCTGGCACTAGGGTCAAGTCTCCACAAACCCCCAAGTGCCAGGAGAACTCCAGCTTCGCGTGCCCAAAGACGAATTGCAGCCTGCAGTGCGAGAGTGGCTACCAGATGGACTCCAATGGTTGCCCCACGTGCCAGTGCAGAAACTATTGCAATGAAGTCAGCTGCTCCCCGCACGAGGAATGCCAACTGATCTCCGTGGAATGTGTGGACAGCCCGTGCCCGAAGATGCCCATATGTGTGCCCAGAAGAGCCTCCGTTTGTCCCGAGGGCAATCCCCTCCAGCAAGGCGACCTGGACATGAGCTGTGGACCCCACAATGAGCACGAAGTGTGCCCCACCACCCACTCCTGCCAGCTGAATCCGGTCAATAACCGCGGTGTTTGCTGCTCCAAGACCCGCGATGTTTGCTTCGAGTCCATGGATAATGGCTGTCTGGCCACTGGGAAATCGGAGCGGAATGGCACTCGCTATAGGTTCAGCCCCAAGGCAAACAAGTGTCTGCCAGTGGTCATCGACTCCGAGGCACCCGCCTGCCAGACCAAGAACCTCTTCCACAACGAACTCGCCTGCCACTCCGTGTGTCCAGGTGGGTTGGAAGTCTCTCCTTCTGGTTTTGGAACTCCTTAACCCATATATTTATTTCGTCCACAGTGCTTACTCAATGCGAACGACTGAAACTTAAGAACAGCCTGGCTGCCCAGCGAACAGGACACTCCTCCGTCTGGTTCCAGCCGCGTTGTGATCCCGTCACCGGCCACTGGAGTCCCGTGCAATGCTTGGGCAAGCAGCCCCAACCCATGGACACGGAGATCGTCAGTCGCGCCTTTGCCTCTGAGCCAGCTGCAGCCGCTGGCGAGGAAGCGCCCGGAGTCTGCTGGTGTGCGGACAAGAAGGGGGCTCCTCTTAAAGGAACCCTCACCCGGGAAAGCGAACCCATCTGCAACAGCCGACAGGCTAGGAACCGCAAGGCATTCGATTCGGGAGATCCTCTGATGGAGCAGCTGATTGCCCAGCTCACCCAGCTGAATGATGTCGCCAGCGAGGATTTGGACTTCGATGAGCTGGAGGCTAGGGTTCTGCCCGCCACCGCCAATGCAGCGGAGTCCAGTGTTACGGAGAGAGTGCTAGAGCTGGCGAACTCCCTGCTGGACTCGCAGTTATCCGTGGAGCAGGCCACGCTGAAGCCCATGGAGCTGAAGACCACACGTTGTCGAGCCCTGGCGGAAACGGCACCATTCCCGGTTAGTTGCGATGAGGCGGGAGCCTTCCGCCCGCTGCAGTGCAATGGCAGGAGTTGCTGGTGCGTCGATGCGGCCGGAAACCAGCTGCAGGCCACCCACGTCTTTGGAGCTGGCGACCGTCGCTGCAGCCATGTTCCGATCGAGGCGGTGGCCATCGAACTCCATCTGACCAACAGCAGTGGCCGGAGTGTAAGGAATGCCTACGACACCATTCGGAGCGAACTGCAGCAGCTGCTTGGCGGCGAATCCGTGGAAAACCTGCGCGTCCAGGAGAACTTCGATGGATCCGCTATCGTTCGTTTTGAGTTGCACAACGAGGCCAAGGTGGACTTGGCCTTTGCCATCGAGGCGGCCATTTCCGCCGGCGATTTCCGTCTGGCGGGCGGTCACTTCCGGCCGGACTTGACCCGCTCCCACTTTGTGCACCGCAGTGCTCACATTCCTGTGGCTCAGGCGGCCACCGCCCAGGACGAGTCCATCCAGCTGGTGCTGTTCATTATGGCCACCAGCTCCGCCTTCCTGGTCAGCATATTTGTGGTCTACGTCATGCTGAAGCGGAACCGGAACCTCAAGGCGGCGAACCCCTATCTGAAGGGTGAGGGAGGCGACAAGCCTGTGGACTACTCCGCACCCATCTTCGTGCTGGCCGCCGACATGGACAGCAAGAAGGGGTTCGCGGCGTAGGCCTTCCGTTGCTGCGTTATCTAAATCAATTTGTAAATAAAACAGAGCAAATTTAAGATCTACTTTTAGGGGGGAGGAGATCAGAGGCCTTGATTCTGCCCCAACTAAGCCAAAAGGGGAGTGCGACTAGAGGGAACCCACTTTCGAATACTTATCGCATATGTTCTAGCAACCTAAGACGATTAATTTATGAATAAAGCTTTAAAATCGAATAAATTGTTTTTCTGCGCATAGCAATAAGTTCTCAAAACGCAAATAAAGTATATGTATCTAAAACCGTCCTCTAATCGTAATAATAAAAAGACGAACGTGTCAGCAAACAATTTTGATTTTAATATTTAATAATACATGACATAATTGTCCGCCTGTATGGTATCTTTCTTGTAGCTGTAGATCAAACGATCGATCAATCGCTATCTTTACAATTAGCTTCATGAGTGCACCTCTTGTGCTACATAAAAGTATAACATTAGTAAATTTTGGCTTCATTTCATTCAACTCGAACTCAGTTTTGTGTTTTTGTTTTGTGTAGAACAATCCCCGCAGAGGAAAATCGTTTGACATTGGTATAACTATATATTGTTCATATGTTTCTTGTATATGTGTACGTAAGGTTGTGTATATCGTATCGTATGCTAAGTGCTCACAAAACATCCGGTCCTCAAATGGAATCCCGAGCAGCTATTCTTTGTGTCTTGCTAATATACTAACAAAAATTGTAAGTGGCTTAAAAATATGTTCAGAGTTCAGATCGATAGATAGAAAAATGCAATACTCATGGTTACAATTGGAAATATCTGTAGATTTTTGATTTGGAAAATGCATTGCTTACATGTAGGATGGTACGATGGACTTAAAACTTAGTGTTTAGCTGAATGCGGCTGCGAGAATGTAAGATCATTGATCATAGAGAAGACTTGGTTCCGTCCATTGAGCAAATTGGATTAGTATATTATCGGCTTAGGCTACTTGCACATGCAATTAAAATGTTAATATCGTAAGACTCGAGTGCAGATCGTTCAATATCATGGCCAGCTCATGGTCGAGTGTGTAATGAGTCGTGACTGGATGAGTGTGTGCATCCAATGGAAGTTTCTCCCTCTGTTCGTGTCTACGAGGCCCTATACGCCCCTAATATTTGGTTACGTGGTTAGTTGCTATTCATAAATTAATGCATTTCGTGTACGTGTGTATATATAAATCTTGTAAAAGAACAAAACGTTTAGCAGCCAATTTCCAAAATTAAACGACTGAATAAGTGGCCGCAAGATGCGCTTACAACGAAATGAGTCAGGAGCTGCGGCCAGGGATGGATTTATAGGATTGTTTGGTTGGACTCTCACTTTTTGGACTTTTTCTCTACCCCTTTACTTGCCAGCTCCGCCAGCTGAGCCGTTGTTGTTGCTACGGCTGTTGTTGTTATTGTTGGCATTTCGGAACGGAATCGAGGCGCGCTGATCCTCCATGCGACCGCTCTGGACCTTCATGATCAGTGAGAAGAAATCCTCATCGGGCACGGTTGCTCCGCGACCGGTTTGCCCACGTGCTGCTCCAGCAGCAGCAGCCTCTGGTGCGGATCGCGGTGGTGCCTCCGCCTCTGCGTCCATGGTGACATTGGGGCGCGGTAGCTCGGACCGCTGCTCCTCCAGCCGCGAGCCCTGGCAGCGCATTAGCATATCCAGGAAGTCATCATCGGGCTGCTGCGTAGTGGTGGCGCTCCTGGCGAGCGGCCCATGTCCAATGGCTGACGGATTCGCCGACGATGGCGACTTGAGGCCAGGCAGGTTGGTGGGGTCCACGAACAACGAGTTCTGCTGCACCAGCGGTTTACGTGTGGCGCCAGTGGCCACCGCCGGAGCTCCGGCGGGATTCACCTTGATCGAACAGCGCTGGTCATCCATGCGCTTCGATTGCGACCGCGAAAGCATCTCGAAAAAGTCGTCGTCTTTGGCTTTTCGGGTCGCCTGTGCTCGTTGCTTCTCCTCCTGCATGCGCTTTCCATCGGGTGTGATCTTGATCAGGTCCAACTGCTCCATGCTCTGGCGACGAACGCGCACCTGACGGGAAGCAATTAAAGTAATAAATTTAGCTATGTATCTTTCAGGGTTTCAATTTCTCAGCATGTGTTCAAACTGAAAGTTTAACGATGTGTTTTGGTACAAAGTATAAATATTTACCCTAACATAAAGGGGCAAACACTGCAAACAGCAGGTGTCCACTTCGAGAAAGAGAACAAACTGAATGCCAATATGGTTTAAAAATACCTCAGGAATCATTCATATTGCTTTTTGTAATGTTTTAAGAGCTTGTTTTTTCTCACCATTCTTCCTTGGGAGTTCTCCGATCCGTCCGACTGATTTCCGCTGGCCGAGTGATCGGAGGCGGTGGATCGAGCCTCCTCCTCGGTGGGCGATGGCTCCGAATCGGGCATTCCCAGCAGTTTTCGCAGATCGGAGATGTTCACTCTGGCTGTGCTTTCACCCACCGGGTCGTGCAGCTCCTTGGCCAGTTGGAGGTGCTGTTCCGCATACTTCAGGGCCCGCTCATGGCCACCGATGGCAGAGTGGGCATTGCCCAGCGACCAGCAGGCCCTAGCCTCACCAATCCGGTCACCCAACTCCTGGGCAATGGCCAAGTGTCGATTATGATACTCGATGGCAGTGTTGAACTCGTGTAGCAACGTGTAAGTGTTGCCCAAGCTGTAGCAACTCTGGGCCTCCACTTCGCGCTCACCCAGCTCGACGGCCAACGACAAAGTGCGTTTGTAGTGCTCGGCGGCATCCTCGAATTGTCCCAGGAATATGTGCGAGTTGCCCAGATTACTGTTGGCCCTTCGCTCCGCCGCACGATCACCAAACTCCCTGGCAATGCGCAGTCGCTCCTGATGGTGCTCAATGGCCGCCTGGAAGTCACCTAGTAGGTAGTAGGTGTTTCCCAGATTGCCACATGCTCGTCCTTGGGCGCCGCGATCACCCAGATCCCGCATGAGCTTCAGGTTCTCCTGGTAGAACTCCACGGCCCGGCTGAGGGCCTCCTTGACATCGTCGCCGAATTTTCCCGGGTTTTTCTGGCCCAAGTGTTTGCCCTTGGCGTGGTAGACATTGCCCAGGTTGTAAAGGGCGCGTCCCTCGGACAGCCGATCTCCCAGCTGCCTGGCCAGCGTAAGATGCCTCTCGCAACAGATGGCCGCCTCGTCGAAGCGACCCATTACTTTCAGTGTGTTGCCCAGATTACCGGAGGACTTGGCCTCGCCCAGTCGGTCGTTCATGCTCTTGGCCAGCGTAAGATCGTGCTTGTGGTACTGCATCGCCTTGTTGTAGTCGCCCAGGTAAAAGTAGGCGTTGCCCAGCTGGGAGTAGATGGCAGACAGAGTGCGCAGATCCTCGGTTCCGGCCTGAATGGCCGCCTGAAAGAAGGCCACGCCCGCCCGGCAATCGCCCGCCTTGCAAAGGCGTTCGCCTTCGAGGGCCAGTTCCAGGCACATACTGGATCCTCCGTCGGATCCGGAGCCCTGCTGGGAGTTGCCGTCGTGGGAATTGGCTCCTCCTCCGCCCGTTCCCAGTCCCAAACTGGACACATTCTCCGCGGACGCGGAGAGCGAGGACATTCTGCTGCGAAGTCTCGCCTTTTTCTCGCGATGCTCCTTTTTGAGGGGCAGGTGCTCCGAAAACTGGGAGTTGTCCACTTTGCGGCGATGTTTTGGGGTCAATCCTCGGGGTTTTTGGGTAGCCTATAGCTGATTTTCAACTGCTGATTGGTAAAATTAGCTGCGACAGGTGAAATTTCAGCAATTAAGCGATCTTTTGTACCGTTTTTTTGACTAATTAGTGCGTTTCTGATTCATGACCAGTGTGACCGGATGGGGTCAATGTATAATACCAAGCAGATTAGAAATAAATACCAGCTTTATATTGCATGCCGTTGGATTTAAAAATAATTTCTATTATATTTTTATTAAACGCAATTTTAAATTAATTTCAAATATTCTCCTAAAAACAAATATATTATAAACAATCGGAGTTATTTGATGCCTGTTTAGCATGTACCACATGACCATACCTTATATAACAGCAATATTTAGTAGCCAAGCTCAAATACATTTGTATATGTCTCGGTCCATTCTAAATTGGTTAACTTATTCATAAAATTACATCGCATGATGATTAACGAATTGCTATATTATATTGCATGTCGCTAGATTTAAAAAAATTTTTAGAAAAGTCAGTTCATATTCACATATTATTATATCTGCATTTCGAAGATTTTATGAGAATGGTTGAAGTAAATGCAGAAATGTTATGACCTTACTGCATGACTATATGCTCATAGTGCAGAAATATTTAAGAGCCAAGCTCAAACACAGATTTATCATAGTCCTTTTCTCAATTTGTTAACTTATTAATAAAATGACGGTTAGCGATTTGAAGAATTGGAAATAACAATTTAGCTTTTTCCGCCAAAAACCCATAGCTTTGCGCTCTCAACTCTGTCAACCGCAGTTGCTAGCCAACACTTTTGCATGCGCGCTTTGCAACACTAAACGCTTCAAAGATGGCGTCACTTCTACGGTGTCTGTGTGAACGATTCTAGTTGCCGCTGGAGAAAATTCGTAATTCTCGCATAAAGCGCACCTGCCGGCTACAAAAATCGATTGAAAAGCGAACGTCCCATATTGCGGCGCGATAAGCGGGTGAAATTGTGGCAGTGCGTGCGCGATAGACCGCTAGAAGAGCAGTGCAAATTGGAAATCCGGATACACGAAGGTGTGTGTGTGCGTCGCTTTTTTTGTGCAGTTTTTAGCTGCAGTCGGCCAACAGTGCAACTCAAACATTGTGTTCTAAATTACATAAAGCTGGGAATTCCACCAAGAAGGCAAATGAAAAATGGGATAAAAGAAAAAAATTAGGCACACAAAAAGAGATAGAGAGTGACAGGGAAGGAGAGATGCAGAGCGAGCGAGAGGTCGATAACGATAGCTTTGTTTAGTTATCGCCCTCGATAGGAAACAAAAACGGGAGAAAAACGAACAGCAGCGGCGTCTTTCAGTACGCCGGTGTGCCCGTGCAGTGGACGGTATTTATGCATTTTTGAGACTGCAGTGTGACCGTTTGTTGGAGAGAGCAGCCAGAATTGAGAGCGTGACGCGCAACAACAGTTTCGGTGGTGAGTTGAAACGAAACTCACCACGCTCTCACCCAGAAATCTGGCACAGTGGTCTCGAAACAAAAGCCAAATGAGTAATCGCAACTGGCTAATCGAGCTAACTATTTGCACCAAACAATTGAAAGTCAGCAAGAAGGAAACAATAACAATAGTTATATTATTCCAAGTACCAATACTATGTAATAGAAAGAGGGATTTTCATTTGTGCGTGCCTGCTCCCTCTCGCGTATAGTATATACACATGTGCAAGAGAGAGCAAGCCGAAAAGAGAGCGAGAGTCGGGCGAAGGAAAAAAATATCGCCACAGTTGCCGTATGCCGCCTTCGTCGTCGGTTGCAAAAGATATAGAAATCTTTTATATACACACATACGCAGTCGGTTTTTAATAAATTCTGCAGCGAAAATTCCAAGCCCGAACAAGAAGGAGAAATAAAGCGCAACTAAACAAAGCCGAGTGCAAAATTAAAGCCAAATTTCCAAGGCGAATGCAAATTTTTCAAGTGCGCAGTAAGCGGCTAAATCCCCAGACGCAATTCGGTGTTTCAAAAGTTTTAATAAATAAATAAATATGTAATTACCATCGCCAACCCGCACACACACACACATACACACACTCACGCAATCGGTTAGAATTCGTATGAGCATATATATTTTTTACTTATATTATTTTTAGAATATCGATTTTGTTGCCGCGTGCGTGTGTGTGTCTCTCTCGCACCGAGTGTGTGTATGTGTGTGTGTGTGTGTAGGTTTGAAACATACATATTTATGATAAGTGTGTGTGTCAAGCAGTAAAATGTGTTAAGAATTATGTTCATATAGACACAAGTTACCTAATCTTACTGCAAAAATGAGGAAAAAGGCAGAACAGATGAAAGGAATCAACAAACCGAAGTGAAGCGAAAGATAGAGCAAAGGCAACAGCGAAAAGAGCCCCATCAAAACAGCTGCGCTCTCTCACCTTTTACTCATCCTCCTATCCACTCTCTACCCATTCACATTCACATTCTTACGCTTCTCCCATTCTCCAACCATCCCATCCCGATGTGCTCCCCACTCACACACGTACGCCATTAAAGATCTTTGTGTATTTTGCTTTGACACCGCATTTACATGTGTTGACCCCACTTGGACACCCCCTCCTCTCGCACCCCCCCACCCGCGCGTTGCGATGCGTTGTGCAAAATTCTATCGTGAACTACAGTTCTAATTCAATTATGCCAACTGCTATACATCCACACATCCACAGTGAAACCCAGCAAGCAGCGTTAAAAAGCAAGAAACGCAAAGAAAAAGCCAGATAAAGCATATCCGTGACGTAGGCAATCGCGAGAAACTGAAACCAAAACTGAAACTGAAAAACCGAGATATCGAGCAGACGAGAATCACAGACACTGAAATCGAGAAAGGTATGCCAAGACCAACGGAAGTTGGCCCACAACGAATTCGATTCAAATCGATGCCATTTTGGGCCAAAAGCTCGCTCCATTTCCGTTCCATGCTTAACCCTTGGATAACTAACGTGCCATAAATGAAGCCACTAGAAATTAAATTCAAAATACACTTAGATAAAACAGGGATCCAATGGGGGGAATCTCCTAGTACCATCGAATATATGATCCAAATCTGTAAACGCATCTGTTGTCATACCCCTTCTCAAATTTGACCAATAGTTATAATCCACAAATCACGTAAAGCGTAGTCTATATTATAAACCTAAATATCCGAATATCTCCTATAGCACATCGAATTCCTAAATGTGTTAAATCAAATAGAACGCCAATGGCCAACGTCACTTCAGTATAAAATGTCTTAACAAAGTAAATAAATGTGGCCAAGGGTTAAGCTTTAACCACCGACTGAAAGTCAGACAAATAACTGGTTCTAATTGATTGAGTGATTGCTGGGCGGCGGGGAAGTGGGAAAGGTGGGGGGCAGAACCTGCTCGGCAAATTAACAAGTTTCAATTGATATATACGTGTGGGGACACACGAAATTCGTCGAGCCTACTCGAAATTAGCATAAATGTGTCAAAATGGTAAATCAATTCGTTGGGCACAACTATAGCTCAGCTGTAGCTGTCATCCCTGTGACAAGGCCCTTGATTTGCCCTGGAATTAAGCCATTATAAATCAGCGGACTGATCAGCACTATTGCCATAATCCACAAGGCAACCTAAGCACGCCCAGCGTTAGGTTCCCAAATCGAACGTGACTAGGGTGCAATTAAGTGGCGATGAAAACAAGATCATCATTTACTTTTCAGCGTTATAATTTCCAGTTTCAAAGCTGCCAATCGCTTTTTGTTGTCCGTCCAAGCGGGTTTGTCACCTGCTATCCACTGGTTAAGCACTACTGGCCCACTGTCTACCGCCAGTTAACTTGGCTTTGACGTCACTGATTTCTCGAATACGCCTCGAACTTGGAAGATGCAGCCCAGCAGCAACTCCTCTTCGAGTTACAGTGCGCAAAAGTAATTAAAAGTTGGGGAAAAACCTATAAATCATTAGTAAGGTTGCAAAATGTTCAGCTGTAGATATAACAACTTTATTTTAGCATCCTTATTGTTATTTATGTCGTTGTGGCTGGGGCGTTTCGCTGGCAATTTCGTTATTTGAATTCGAATTCGTAACAACTGACGAACTAAACTTTAGCTGCCAGTTGGCATATAAGATTTAACGACCTAATTCATCTATAAGAGCAAAGTTTCTGCCCAAATGTGAGCTTCAGCAGGCGTCCTATTAGCTTTGTCTATATTTGGCCGGTAATGATCCATTTTCCCGATGACCGACTTCTCTCTGAGATATTTTCTAGTGCATTTCCCTGGAGTCTTTTGGCTTCTGAGCGATTTTAACGAGTTAACCGAGGCAGTCAACCCAAATAAGTGTCATGCCAGCCAGCGTGTGCAACAATTTGTGAGCACCACTCATTGTCTGGCCACTGGAGGGAGTTTTCACTGTGGAGGAAAGGGGAACGTATAATGCTGCCATAAAATGCCTCCGCATACAAATGTGCACATATGAAGCGCTCCTCCTCTTAGCTCCCAGTATCGGGTGAAAGACGAGAGCTCTATTATAAAATTACCAAGTCTCTGGGGCATTACTATATGCCATGTACGACCTGCTTTGCGACTGTTCACCTTTTTGTCGGCGCTAAACGCACATCTTGCGGCAGCTTTAACTTTTCTGCCTGGCCGGCGCGGTTAAAGAGCGTGCTCACGGCCAATTTGCCTTTTCGCCTGGCCCAGTTGACTCTTTCTCCGCGGATTTTCCTCTGCCTTCTGAGGCTTGGCCACCTTGTGATGACCACAAGAACACACTCCACTCGCTACTGCACATGGCTGGCTGTCTGTTTTGACATAACTGACCTCACTGCCAGCCAGCTGCCCTATGTGAACTGCTTTCCCTCACATTTTCCCCACCTCGTTATGTACGATTTGCTATTGCTGGGCTATGCCATTTTCCCAATTTTCACACGGAGAAAAATCCCTCAGTTATAACCAGATTTTAATTACGCAACTTGTTTCTGTTTTATGAAATTCGAAAAATGTATACTTCTTTCGGTTTTGGCTTTGGCTTTCCGGAGAAGTACTTTACTAGCTGTAGTGGATATTACTTTGTATTCCCCGGAGAAACTCCACTGCCACTTTGTTTACCTCATTTCAGATGCTCACTTCCACTTTCCAGGTTGCTCCCAAAATAAAACCGAAACCCATATTTCTTTCAACTCATTTTGAATACGAACAGATTCACTTTAGCCGGGCTGTAAACAAAGGTATAAAATTGCAGCCAGCTCTATTCTGTGTATCGAATTGCTTCTCATGCATCGAGTGAAAACATCTTCGGAACGCTGGGTTCTCTACGAAATTCTCGACAAATCGCTTATTTAATCAATTTGCAATTCGAGTTTCTTGTGCTCTTTTCACCCACTCATCTCTCTGGGTTTTTTTTTGTTTGACTTGAAAATATTTTCGTTATTTGCGATGACCAGTTCGCCCGAAGCGAAACTACAGTCTGGTCAAAGCTTTTTGTTGGATTGTTTGTTTGTTTGTTCTGTTGGCAATTGAGAATCCGTTCCGTTGCAGCAACGGGGAGAAAATCAATTTTATTTGCTAGTTGGTTAGGCGAATATATGTATATGCGAGTATTCGTACCATTTGCCATATACACGGGCATATGCCAGGAGTAATCCAGTGTAAACATCGTTGGCACACCGCAAATTAATGACCGTCTGAGTGGAGGGCGAATGTTTCTCTCATTATAATTAGTAGACGACTGTCTGATTTCTGAGCTATGTGGCGCTGAATCGTTTACTGTGGGTCGAGCCCCAGATTTTTGCCTTTGTTTTTCAAAATGTTTGCATTTTTTACTTCGCACGGAGAACAATCAGCTGTAGCTGTCAGAAATGAGAAAAATCCAAATAAAATGGCGCATATTTAGGCACTGAAAAGTCAATTAGCCACAGAAAAGTTAAAAATACTGTGCTTTTGATCGGCAGAAAAGCACGAACTAGAATTTGAACTCAAGCGAGCAATATTGGATGTATAATGTATTGTGAATCAATGAATTTCCCACCAGAATTGTAGCCAATTTGTATCGTTACAACTAGACCATTTATTATTCTTAGTGAGTATCAAAGCGCAAATATTGATTTTCCGATTGGAACTGCGTCAGTGGAACATGCCCATTAAATTTGCTATCTACCTATTTTAATTGATGACCTGTAAAACCTATTAGTTGTACATTCCACTTGTCAACAAACATTTTCCAAACCAATTCCAAAGCAAGTACATTTCCGCTTCAATGACCTCGCTTGCCGATTTGCCAAATTTTCTGCTGCCTTTCAGCACATAATAAACTGCCAATTTTAATCAGTCCAACATCGATCTTGTTATTAAATAGCAAACCTTTCGGCAAAAGTTTATGTGTATAGTACGTTTAGGAAATCCAGATTCATTTGGTCTTGTGTCTAGCAGTCTTTGGAATTATTTGCACATTTTATGTCAGATTTGTTTGTTGGCATTTCATCTCTGGTTTTCCGTTCCTTTTCCTCTGCTATTTTTCTTTTTCGGCAACTAATGACGTTTTTCACCGCACAGAAAATATAATTTTAGATGGGGGAAATTCGGTGGCAGTGAGAAATCATTTCGCTGATATTTTTACAGCCAACCAAGTGGCGGGGGGCATTAAATAAATTTCCGTTTTGCCACCTATACGATATTCATTCCATTTGCAGTGCAGTTTGGAGCGTATGAAATTTATTTTCGAAAAAATATTCTTCATTTATTTTCTGGTGTATTTATAGACCAGTGAAAAATCTTGGAGGCATGAAATCATTTGACCTTGAATTCCGTTTCAGACCAAATGGGCGCCCCATTATTAATCCACTCTTTGTTTGTTATGGCCACAATGCCCAATGGCCGGCGAACTGGTCTAAATCAATAAACAACACTCTCAAATCGGCGACAGCTGCTGCAATTAAATATAATCGCATTGCACAATTAATAATTAACACTTGCGGTGTGCCATCCACGCAAACAATAACCATGTATGTATCTAGAGCATTTGAAGCAATTCCTCAGCAGGTGGCAAGATTTTGTTTTCGTTCTACGTATCTTATCTGTTTCACCCTGAGATACATTTACCTTTCCTTAGTTTGTGTGCGCCGCCTGTGTTTATGCGACATTTTTGCGCTGATTTTGATTAGGCGACAGCCACGCCCACCCACACAAAACGCCCGCTTATCACAAGCTCAAATCGCCTAATTAAAAGGCACAAAATGAACAAATGAAAACCTGAAAAACTGAATAAACCGAAAGCGAATGAGGGAGAGGTGTGCGCTTTTCAATACAAAATTTTCCATGCTCTGGCATTGAATTTGCACTCGCACACATATCTTTTCACTAAGTAGCACATACGCAAATCTGAGCACCAGACCCGCTTATGTATTATATATATATTTATGCATATATATATGGAGAGAAATACCTTTGTAGGTGGTGACGCTATGGACAGGGCTATATTTCATTGAACTGAGCGGCGTCTGGCGCAGAATTTGCATTCTTTCAGCCTTATGTTTCACTCGACTGTTTTCTTTATTCTTTTTTTTTTAATTAGTCAACGGCTGTCGCATTCGCCGTGTGTCTTGCTCTTAATTATTTAATTAAATTGAGGAAACTGTTGTGACTGCCGCTGTCTGTTGTCTCTTCGCATTTGAGCTCCACCTTCTGCGAGATTTCGTCATACGGTTTGGTTGCTCTTGACTGGGCTTTTGGGGCTTTGGGGCATGGGCCATTTAATAACAATAGGCAAAACATACAGCACTTGTCGCTGATGCAATTAGTTGTGGACTTGTTGTGTGTACACATTGTCAAGTAATTTCGCGGCACTTTCTCTTTTGCTGCCATCGCGGCAATAAGTTAAATTAAATCTTACATAAAAACCAGAAGCACATGGCAACTGCATAAGTTATGACAGATGTGGTAATCAAATTAGAGGTGGCAGCAGATAAGAATGCTCGGCAATTAGAATGCCACAGTCCGGGCGAATTGAAAAGGAGATAATTTGGTGATAATTTATAGAGCTGTTTGGCCAACTGGTGCCGATTCTACCCAAAAGGTATTATGTTCTTGAATTCCTCAAACAGCAATTCCAGGAGAATTCCACGAAAGTACAAGTCGCAGGATTACTTTAGCAATATTTGTGAGAAGTCGCATTCCAGGAACCATTTCCTTTGGCTTTGGCTTCGACTTTGGCATTGAAATTTCCCTGCCGGGAACTCGCTTTTAGTGCACACTAAACGCTTTTCTCTGGGCATAATTAAACCCAAATACCAGGGCATCCCACTAATGGGACTGCATTCAGTACCAGTTCGCATCAAAGGAAAGTGGAAGTGGAGTCCTTGGTGGCGAATGCATTGCACAAACACGTGCTCCCATCCACGCACATGGTTAATAAAGGCTCAATTGCGCAAAAGAAAACGCTTTGCTGACGTAGACTCCTCACGCGCGCTCAGTGGTTATACCAAAAATAGAAGTATAGACTGCGGTCTATTTTTGTGACCCATAAAGTGCTGCTTTTCCCACATTTCCCGCACACTTTTCCTTTTGTCATTCGTGTGAATGTCACATTGCGTGCGCTGCTTTCATTTGAACTTTGGCGAGGTGTTTTCACTACCAAAAGCGGGGGCGCCCCAATTTGTGGGAATTTTAGTTGTGGCACAGCTAAGTGGGCTATCAATAAATTGAATCATCAATGCTGTCAATTGAAATTAATACAGAAACGGCCTTGAATGCGGCTTTAAAATGTGTGTACGCCATGGGGCTGATAAGAAAAGCTCTGTACCAATTCATGCAGATGCATCCGACGGATGCATTTTATTTAGCCGAGCTTTATTAGCTGACATCTGCAGAACTGAAGCCATTTTAGGCAAAGCTCATCTTTTATCTCCGCCACACACTCTCTCTTTTTGTCGCCTTTTTTTTTTGTTTCTGGTTTTTATTGCAAACTCGACAAACATCAATCGATAGTTTGGCCAGCCATTGTTTGCCTGCCATTCAACTTGGCCAGCAACTTTTTCAATCGAGTTGCCAACTTTGTCTTCTGGCCAAGCGCAAGATTCTCCTACTGCCGCCTCCGTTCGCCTGCGGGATGTTTTCTAATTTAATTTATTACTGCTCCCGTTGTTCATCTTTTGCCTGTTAAGTGTCCTGAATGTTTAATGGCGTTTTACATGTTACAACAAGTTGCTGCGATTTACGCAGCTACTATTTCCCCCAAAAGTGACCCAATTCCCTTGGAGATTTCTTCTAATTTCGTTGGCTGGCTGCTGCCTCGCTTTTGACCAGAAAACCCATCACATGCGGTGTGTGTATCCTGCGCAAAAGTC
The DNA here is from genome assembly GCF_003286155.1 of Drosophila erecta. Lineage (NCBI taxonomy): Eukaryota > Metazoa > Arthropoda > Insecta > Diptera > Drosophilidae > Drosophila > Drosophila erecta. The sequence goes on from NW_020825194.1 coordinate 4,792,095, forward strand.
AACCAAAACAAATCAAAAATGCAGCCCACAGAAATGTCGAGTGTGTTTGGTGGGGCAAAGAGGTTCGTCCTCTCCTCTACCAAAAAGAATGAACAACAGCAGTCGTGGCTGAAAGTTATTTCCCTTATCCCCAACGTCCACTGACCACCCACTCGTGACATTTGCAAGTGTGTTTTCTTGGATCACTCGGGGAAATTTCCCCATGAAACCACATACACAGTATTCTGGAAATGATTGAAGGCAAACGCAACACAACGAATTCTTATTTGATTTATGGCATTTCATATTTCCACAATGCATTCCATTTCTTCTTTCTATTTGTTCAATACGACATGCTTTTAAATTTAAATAAGAAAATATTGTATATTTTATGCTTTTAAAAGCAAAAATGTAAATAGTGATTGTGCAGAATGATTAAGTTCTCTGTTTTTAGTTTTTAGTAGTTGAAAATTGTTTCTCGCATGCGTCACCATTTTATGGATAACATATGTAGGAGTCACAGACTTTCCCTAAAACACTTTTGATAATGGTATGGAATGCTATTAATGCTTCCTGTATAAACAGGAAGGGTACTATTAAATCTAGACTAACCTATTCAGACTGACTATAAGAACTTCAGCCTGGGCATTCGCCACTTCAGTAGGGGAATTGCTCACATGTGTAACCAAGTGTAGACTCATTTCTCTCAGTGTGCGGCTGGAGATGATGGTCGTGGTGGACGCCTGGAGGGCGCACGCCGAGCAGAGCGGACCGAGTGCTTACATTGTGCAAACTTTCGCCTCTTGTGCAGCTGATGCCGCTGCTTTTGGTGCCCTGTTGATGTTTTTGCCACGGCTGCTGATGCTGTTGATGCTGCTGATGGGCTGGCTGGGGCATGAAATCTTATAAAACTTATTGTTCCATTTCCTTTCACTTTATGTAAATTAAACAGTGCATTATTCTTGCATACGCGGCGCGCGGGGGAAGGCCGAGTGGGGGGTGGTATCCACCATGGAGTGCGAGATACATGTGTACATGCAGATATTTGCATTTGGCACTTGGCACATGTGCCAAGTTATCTACTTTTTTATTCCTGTTGTGCCTCCCCTGTGTGTTGTTTGCTTTTCGTTAAACGATGCAAAGGGTCGGAAAAGCTGTTGCATATGCAAACCTAATGGCTCCGCGTTGATTTGATTGATTCCACGTTATCAATGCACAGGGACATTGTGTATTCACTGCGAAAAGGTCAAGGTTTGTCGGACAGGCCCCCCTCGGTTTGTACTGAAATGACCCATATTTACCAAGAAGTTATCATAGTTTTGTGGCAAATGCTGTGTGGTTGGCTTGGTTACTAGTTTAGTTGCCCACATTTTCTAGTTGATGGAACTTAGGATCAGCTTTTTCCTGTGCATTCAAGACCGCCCACAGCAACAGGCTTTCATCGATGATTACCGTTTAGAAATCAATTTCATGCTGGCAGCTTTGATGATTTCCCAACTAGGTAGACACGCAATCAAACGCAGTTTATATTTATAATTTTTCCCACTAAATTTCGATGTGCATGCCAGTAATTTGATGCATTCGCATTTTCACTGTCATGCCTTGTTGGAGAAGGAGGCGGAGGCGACTGGAGGAGAATTCTCACCGACCATGAACTCATCTCTCGTGCGTTTCACAAAAGGATTTTGCCAAGTGCCCCCCATGTGTGTACATGTGTGTGCGTGTGGTGTGTGGTGTGTCTGTGCTTTTGAAGGGGCAGCATTTACTGCGTAGTTTTTCCACAGTTTTCCCCGCTTGAAAGGCGTCTTTCTCCACCGCGACTGCAGTCCCCGTTTCCTTAGACACGTTTCAAGTACGTAGCGAAAAGCGAAAACAGTGCGCAATATTTTCACACTGGTGAGGAACGAGGGGAACAAGGTGGCGACGGGGGTGAAAGTGGTAAAGGGGGAAATTCTGCTTATCATCGTGTCACTTTGCATTACATAAAGCCGAAAAAGTGTGAGAAAGCTGTGAATTTGTGCACTAGATAAACAGCCCTGGAAAAGTCATTTGGACTGAACTAAAATCCACCTTAAATGCAAAGCAAATCGTAGCATTCCGACTAAATAATAATACCCAGTGTAAACAAACGAAAAGCAACAATAAATTCAAAGGGCCATATCAAAAATCAATACAAATATGCATTAACTATTTGCCAGCCACTTAATGCAGTGGAATGAGGAAGTACAAACAAGAAAGCTGAAAACCAAGAAGGGGTTTCCCTAAAAGGCGCACAGCAATTATTATTTATGACAAACTCAAATTACGGCTACAGTTGCTGTTGGGCCGAGGGAAATTTTTATTAAAATAACAAACTGGATTGTAAATCGTCATTCATAAATTGTTTATTATAAAAACAACTTAATCATTGATAATGAATCCGATTAGTGTGCCTTAGGTTAAGATAGTTCGACTCAGTAAACTATTGCGTGCGGAACGATTTGAAATTTGTGATTCTTAAAAGTTTATAGGAATCAAATAATATGCAAGTTACCATTAAAAGCCAATGATGAGGAATGCGGAACCGTTTGGTGAAAGTTTATTGCAAGTTTTGGTAACGTTCAAAAAGCTGTTCTCGCCATCGAGCATTTTATTTAGCTTATTGATTATGGCTGGGGAACCAATAGACATGCGTCAAATGCATACTTTTGAAGGAGGAGGCGGGATGAGCTATACTATATAGTACACGAGTGTGTGTATGTGACATTCTTGATAAGTGACAGAATGATAGATTTTATCGGCATGAGCTGCCTTCTGCATAACGTATGGATTTATTTACTGTTTGTTAACGTAAAGAAAAGTACAGTTTATCCAAAGGAATGAATTATGTTAGGTTCATCGATAAAGAAGCACCGATAAGTTCGATAGGAATATCGATTGTGCAGTCGTAGCCTTGCCACCTCCCATTGGGGAGGGTGGTTTTGGGTGGGAAATTAATTTCCCCCCAATGAGTGGGCGAAGGCTGCCTACTGGCGCTTAGTCATTAGATGACCAAACGATGACTGTATTCCAGTGGTTGGGCGGCTAAAATCTTATAAATGCCAGCAGAAAACAACGGGCAAGCAAAGCAAAGCACAGCAAAAGCAAAACAAAACAGCAGAGGAGAACCGATGTGAATAGCAGCGGACACAAAGCGAACTTGTCTCATTATTTTGTGAGCCGCCTCCCTGGCCATTTGTTATTGTTTTCCACGATGATATGCTGGGGAATTTCGCTACCACTGTCGAGTAAATAATGTCATAAGGTCACACGCACAACAGCACAAATTAAAGGGGCAACACTGTACGGTGGGCCTAATGGTCAGCCATTGTGGCTGCTTTTTTTTCGGTCATTTGTCTTGACACATTCAGCTGGGCTTTACTGTGCTGGACTGGGTTGGGCCCCGTTGATGGTTTTATATAAAATAGCATATTAAATGGCCAGCCCAGTCTTGTAGATTCGCTATCGCCACCGCCACTGCTACTGCCCATATTAAATGTCACATCGGAGCCCACATTGTTTGTTGCGAGGTCCCGGACCAAAGTGAAGGTGATTGGAACAAATTAAGGCGAAAAAACAGTGCAGAAATTCAATTATAATCAGGGCAGCGCGTTGAAAAGCGCTGACCACCGCCACTCAGCGTGGAAAATGGGTGGAAAATGAAAAAAGGGGCTGCGTTCAAGGCAGCTGGGCTAACTTTTCACTCGCACCCACTGTCTCTGTTTTACTCTCATTTTACCTTTCAGTGAGTTCCGGCTGGCCACTCACACTCAATCACACACATGCGTATTTTGGTTTGTCAGGCACTGAAAAAAAACGCGAGAAATCGGTTTAAATCGAAGTTAGTAGCTCGGTTTTGGCCTACAACTATTTCATATTTTTATAGATTGATTGCCTTGATCAGAATCATGCTAAAAGATTTGAATGTTCTAAATCTGTTAGGCAATTAAAGACCAAAAAGTTGGAGTTTTTTTCAAAGTGTAGAGACGCCCACGCGTCTCGGTTTCCATTTGCACCGGCTGGCAGGCAGGCAGGCAGCTGGCCGAAGCGAAGTTGATCGCATTTACCTGTTTGTCACTCATACGCCTTGTGGTCCCAGTCTGTTTTATTTTCTGGCACGGCTCTTTTATTTTCTGCTCTCTTGTATGTGGGTGTTCCTGGCGATGGGCGTGTGTGGCGCGGTGTGTACGTGTGGTGTGTGCGACATGTTAAACATGTTTTCGCTTGGAAATCGACGGTGGGCAGTCAGTTTGACTTGCATTTGTGCAAATTTGTGTGCTTAACTGGAAACACTGAACAAGTTCCGCAATGTCGTCCTCGAAGTGAAAACTGTGCAACACACACACACACACACATGGGCACACACATGTGGCACCACTTTCCTGTCTCAGCCAGCCATTTCCCTCAGATTGAAGTTCAACCTGGGCCAGTTGATTTCTCCCCCTCGAAACGAGCCATGCAAATGAATGAGTTTTCCCAGCTTGTGCGGCGCGTCCTTCATTTGGCTTCATTTCCGTTGAAGATGACAGCGGCATCTAGTTTCCGGTCAATGGCTTTTCCGGGCTCGTTTTGATTTAATTTACTCGCCATGCTAAATTTCATTTCATTTAACAGTCAGTTACAGCTCGCAAGCGAAGTTGGCCAAATTCTGGGCTTTGCGGTTGGTAGTGTCCAGCTGGCGAAGTCCATTTTGGCCTCTTGATTTTCGTGGTCTGCCGGAGAAAGTTCAGCTGGCGGGAACGGAATTCAGGATTCAGCGATTGCTCGCTTGCTATGTGCCAATCAATCAATGGTTAGACAGATTGCAATTGCAAATGTTGCACATGGGACGTTTCCTTAGTTGCTCATTGAATCTATTAAACCAAGCTTCCAATATAAAGGTCGTGAAACAAAAAGTTTCAGCTGTATTTCAGTGCTCTAGTGAATTTGAATGGTCAACCTGGTTTTCAGTGCTGCCACAGTCACAGTGCCTATTTCTTATCTGCTATCTGTTATCTGGTAACAAAGAAATCACTGGCAAAGCCTTTATCTCGTAGCGCACATACAAACGCACCCGCAAAGCCAACGATTAGATACACCTGAATGTCTCATTTTATCGGACCTTGCGCTTTTTCGTGCCTTTCACTGCGATGTCAATTTTTGAGTAATTTTCAGCGATAAGAAGCACCTATCTAACCAAAGCCCATACGTTTCTGTTTGATTGCAGTGCATGTGATGCCAAATATCCATAAAACGCAACAAGGAAATCAGCAAACGCGAATTACTATGTGAATGCAGCAATCGGCAATCAGCAGTTAGCCAGCAGCAGCCGCAGCTCTCCCTCAGTTAACCAAATTGATGTGCCATTCAGGAGCAGCAGCGCAGAAAGAGGATCAGATCAGATCAGATCAGGTCGGAGCAACGTAGAAGCTAAGCGAGAGTATTAACCAGAGTAAGGCGCATCGCAAATGCAACAATCCCTCCAGTAAACAATACAAAAATCAACAACACAAGAAGCAAAGTATAGCAAACAGAAGAAACAGGTTTGTAGTTGACTGATAAATGAGCGTGATGAAGTCACAGTGAGCTAATTGATTGCCCCACTTGATTCCAGTGTACATACAACTGTAACGAATTTAAACAACCAGCAAGCGGCTACAGAAGAGTATAACACATTTCACGCCCCCGAGTAACCATTTGATAAATGCCAAGATAAGTCGTTACCGCTTTAATACCGCCGTCAACATTACCCAGCAACAAAAGCTGATCCAGCAACTCCAGCAGCAGCAGCAGGCGATCGCTTTCAGGGGGAAGAAACAGAAGCAGAAATTGCAGTTGCAGCAGCCGTTGCCGTTGCAGTTGCAGATTGGTCAGGAAACGAACGGGCTTCGAGGAGGAGCAGAAGGAGAAGCAGAAGCAGAAGGAGTAGAGCTGTTGGGCTTACCCAAAGGTACCGAGAACAATTGCAAGACGCCAAACTCAACCGCAAAAGTCGCCAACATAACACATAAAATTTTCGGTTGGCTACGCAAAACACGCAACAAACGGCCAGTCGAGATCCTCAACAGCGATTTCGGCGAAGACGGCGACGAGGGCGTTGGCGAGGGCAAAGGCCAAGGCGCAGGCGAGGGAGGAGGAGCAGCTGCCAGTGCAGCTGGCGGTGCAGCCGATCAATTTTCAGTGGCAAGCGTTAAAAACAAAGCCGGCAAGCTGAATACCACACAGACAGCCACGGAGACCGCCATCGATTCAAACGAACCCAAATCTGAAAAGATGTCATCGGGCACGTTTGTGGATCGAATCGACCCGTTCGCCAAACGTTCGCTCAAGAAGAAGGGTAAAAAGAGTCAAGGTTCCTCGCGCTACAGAAATTCTCAGGATGTTGAGCTGCAGCAATTGCCGCCGCTAAAAGGTGAATATCCAGTGCACTCCATCTTTTACCAATGACCACTTTACCAATCCAAACATTATGCTCTTCCACAGCTGATTGCTCCAGCCTAGAACAGGAGGAGCTTTTCATAAGGAAGCTGCGCCAGTGTTGCGTGTCCTTTGACTTTATGGATCCCGTTACGGACTTGAAGGGCAAGGAGATCAAACGGGCCGCGCTCAATGACCTATCCACCTATATTACACATGGGCGCGGTGTGCTTACGGAACCGGTTTATCCGGAAATAATTCGTATGGTAAATATTCCGACTGCCACAATATTTTTGAACTGAACTATTTCGCGGTCAGCGAGCTTTTACACGCGGAAACTAGCTTTTAATAACTTAATAATGTTTGTTTTATTTTGACCAGATTTCTTGCAACCTATTTCGCACGTTGCCGCCCAGTGAGAATCCTGATTTTGATCCCGAGGAGGATGATCCGACACTGGAGGCGTCCTGGCCACACCTCCAGCTGGTGTACGAGGTCTTTTTGCGGTTCCTGGAGTCGCAGGATTTCCAAGCAACTATCGGCAAGCGTGTGATCGATCAAAAGTTTGTCTTGCAGGTGAGTCTAAAATGTTGCACAATGGGAGTAACAATTTAATCACATGCTTTTTGGTATAGCTCTTGGAACTTTTCGACTCGGAGGATCCCAGGGAGCGGGACTTTCTGAAGACGGTGTTGCATCGCATATACGGAAAATTTTTGGGACTGCGGGCTTTTATACGAAAACAAATTAACAACATATTCTTGCGATTCATTTACGAAACGGAGCACTTTAATGGAGTCGGTGAGCTCTTGGAGATTCTTGGCAGGTATGTTTCACACGTAAATGGTCTTTCCATTATCCAAATATTAATTAATCTCTTGTGTATGCGATCAGTATCATCAACGGATTCGCCTTGCCCCTGAAGGCCGAACACAAACAGTTTCTGGTTAAGGTCCTATTGCCACTGCACAAAGTCAAATGCCTGTCGCTCTACCACGCTCAACTGGCGTATTGCATTGTACAATTCCTAGAGAAGGATCCATTCCTTACCGAACCGGTGGTGCGCGGCCTGCTTAAGTTCTGGCCCAAGACGTGTTCCCAGAAGGAGGTCATGTTCCTGGGCGAGATTGAGGAGATCCTCGACGTGATCGATCCGCCGCAGTTTGTCAAGATTCAGGAGCCGCTGTTCCGTCAGATTGCAAAATGCGTGTCGAGTCCACATTTTCAGGTAAGTCATGTCGTGTGGCTTGGGTAAAACCTTTTATTGAAGTAGTAAATAATATAATTTTCTATATTTAGGTTGCTGAGCGAGCTCTTTATCTGTGGAACAATGAGTACGCCATGTCGCTAATCGAGGAGAACAACGCGGTCATCATGCCGATCATGTTCCCGGCCCTATACCGCATCAGCAAGGAACACTGGAATCAAACCATCGTGGCGCTCGTATACAACGTTTTGAAGACGTTCATGGAGATGAATTCGAAGCTGTTCGACGAACTCACCTCCAGTTACAAGGCGGAGCGGCAAAAGTGAGTGCGAAGCTGGAATGTTGAAGTGGCAGATGATGAGCATTTTCCTATTCTGTTTTCAGGGAAAAGAAACGTGAGCGAGACCGCGAGGAGCTGTGGAAGAAACTGCACGAACTCGAATCCAATCGTTCTAGTGGGCGCACCGCCGGCGGCAGCGCCACGACATCGAACAGCGCAGCTTCCGCGGCGTCAACGTCCCTGCAGCCACCCAGCTCCGCTGGCCTGAACTCTCATCAGCAGCAGTCGAATAGCGGCAGCAGCGGTAGCCTGTCCAGCGGCGGTGCCGGCGGCGACAATAATCCTGCGACCACAAATGCGAAAATCAAACAGGATAAGGCGGACAATTAAGCAACGCGAGGCGCGCCGGAAACTAACAATAAAACCAACATCAGTAAAAGCGTAAGCGTAACGCGTTATCCGATATCCGTAAACGGCAGAGAGACAGCAAGCAACCACATCTAAAGGAGAAATAAATAGTTATACTAAACCACACATATGCTAAACCTTAAAACCAGAAAATATAAAACTAAAACGTATACTCGATTGACAAGACACCAACCAAGCTGACCGCCGGCTCGCTTGGGCGGCTGTTGAAGGAGGTAGAACCGAAATCTGGATCGGGAGCTGAATCAGATCCCAGGGCGTGTGTGTGTGCGCGGCAATTAAGAAGCTTGAGTGCGGCATTAAAGAAATCTTTATAAATAATGTATCTTACACCTACAGCAACTCACAACAAACAAACACACACACACCACACACACACGTGCGCGACACGTATAAATATATATTACAAAAGAAGAACATAATTATTAATTACGTTTAAGCGAAAACAAGTTGAATAAAGAGAAATCATGTTAGTAAGTGAAAAGCAGCAGAGCGATAACTATAACGGATTGACGATTGTTGAAGCGCATTGAATATTATTAACTAAACATATTGCTAACTAGATCCTAGCATAGATCTGCCATCCTATCCCCACCCACGAACACCACAACACCCTAATCACCGAAATGTTTACATGCTAAGTAATTGCGTTCATTTGAATTGATTGTAAAATAGTTGAAACTGCGCTGTATCCTCAGACTTTAATTATATATATTTTTTTTTAAATTAACAAATTGCTCCATAGAACGGCGTGTCTTAGTGCAGACTTCCCACTGAATTGTATATAAATTATTCGAGAACTGTGCTCCCCTTCACCCAGAATGAAACTTTGTTACTTAGCTTTAAGTGTTGCACACTCCGTCAAGACTTCTCGAAAACAGAAATTCCAACAATACCCGCTAAATGCCTGCGCAGTTACGAAGCCGAATCTGTATTCGAATGTAGACATGAAAGAAAAAACAAAAGCAAAAGCAAAGCCAAGTGTTAGTACATTGTTGAAGTTGCTGCTAAACGGGCCAAGATAGACAGGGAGCAGGCAAATCTATACATAATTAAGAACACAATTGAATACCATACTATACGATAACGTACGATAAACGCTGATCTATATAAATGTATGTAAAGTGTGCGGAAGATACACAAAACTATATCTCCCAGCTGAGGAATAGGCGCATGCGCGGAAATCGCGATGTACTCGGCAGAAAATGAATACAAATATTGAGCATTGTAAAAAGGTTAAGCTAGAGATACCAATAACCAAGCGAAACGATAGTTTATAGAACAAGGTTATGGCAAATTCAGCTTGGCATAGTCTGTCCCGCCCCATACGATAATTGGCATCTTGCGATACATTTCCACAGTCCACTCCAGGCTCGATGCAACCACACAAACTAGAAATTCGTTTCCATAAATGTATATCTCTGCGGAAAGCGGTCCAGTGTCGAGTACCAAATAGTTTGCAAATGCCTTTCAGACTCTTCTCAATTGAATACTAATTTTCACTCCTCACGGAAATGCGCACAATTGTCATTCGATTTGCTAAACAATAACTTCAATTGTAAATAATGTAGCTAAGTTAAAACGGGCAATACTTTGGGCCGCTTTCCCAGCATCTCACTCACTCACACTTAGCCGCACTCATGTAAGGAAATATATAAAATTTATATATGATGCTATAATATGCTATTCATATGTATGTTTGTTCATTCAACTCTCACGCCCATTACAAAGTATAGAAGCATGCATTATAGGAGCAAAACTATAGGGAAGCAAATAGGACGAGATGAAAGTATCCACTAATGAATGTCACTCATTAGGCGAAACCGCGAAAGTTCATATAATATTAATGATAATTGTGTCTGTGAATCGTGAGTTATTATACACATATATGTATACATATATTGCAAACAAAACTGAAAAATGCGAAAAAAAACTAAAAAAACAAAAAAAATCTAAAGGAAACGTAAAAGTTAGCGTTATTATTAAATATGTTTGTAAAACGTCAACAATATGCAAGAAAGATACAAGAAATAAAGCGATCGAAAGGCGCATGGAGGAGGGCATCAACTAAAGATTGGTCGGCTAGAGCAGAGAGTATATTTCGAAAACACAAATTGAACCTATGGCCTAAATACTAAGCAACGTGTGTAAGAAAGTTTTGCATCTTTATATTAGCGTGTAATTAAACAAACAAATAGCTAAACGAAGCCCCAGCCTAAACAGCAACTACGACTAGAGCTACTACAAACTACCCACGAGTATCATCCACCCCCTTCCCATTTAAAACACAATATCGATCAGATCGTTGCGTCTTACTGCCTTTCAAGATCCCAAGAAGAACACCAAAAATAATGAAAAACAGGACTGTAGAATGTTAAAACGCGAAGGCAGCACTTCCTGACCTGTTTGTTATGCCAATCCAGTAACACCAAACTCTGATCCTAACTAGCAGATCCGAAGCAAAAAACACTAGACACACGAATAGGACCCATCTCTAGTTAAAGTTGATGTTTGCCTAGGATGCCAATCAGCAAAACAAAAGAACATATTCAAATAACGCAAGTGTAAAAACGAAACCAGAAATCACGTAAGCAACAAGAATAAGATTAATAAAAACATGTTGAAAAGGAATGCCTAATAAACGATAAAAACATATTGTATAAGTCAAGTGGTTCAATGATTATTGCCTCTTCATCATTTTGTTTGTTTTGTGATCAACACTTCTGTTGCACTCTGAGTTGAACTGTTTAGTCCGCATTCAAATTAAATGGTAACTTTAACTATAGTTTCTATTATTGTATTTATATGTATAAACAAATGGAGCATGTTAATTCGTAACTGCAGAAGCTGCTTAGAGCCAGCTGAGCAAAGAGGTATAAGCAAAAGCAAAAGCAAAACTCGTTAAGTACTTTTAGAGAGAAAACCCTGTACTACAAAGTGTACTACAACAAATAAAGTCGCATTAACAACGTTGCATCAGATCGATCAGAAAACATAAAAAGATTTAACAAATGAAAATGCCGAAAAACGGAAAAGCTAGCGAAAGCAGCAACAATAAGAGCAAAATAGTTAAAGCGCTTAAACAATATAAACACTATGGATACTAACAATGAAATGAGAATGGAGCCGATGAATACGGTTAAATATATATGTGAATCATGTATTTTCTTATGTTCTAGACTTGTAAAAAAACCTATCGTATATGACACACATGCTATTATTACGTTTAACTTTGAGTTCTTGTTCTGTAGGACGGTGTGCGAGGATTTCGATTCTTTTCCTTGGGTTTAAGGCACACTGCACCACACCACCCACTCACCCACACTCACCCATACACACACCACACACACACACACACACACGACTAAACAAAATCTTATGCTGAGAGTAAATATAAAGAAAGTAAATTATAATTACACAAACATAAATGGGAATAAATATATATAGGTATATATAAACATGCATATATATGAAAGGAAAATGATATATGGAAGAGCATCGGAAAACAAAGGTTTAGTTGATTGCTTTCGAATCCAGGCAGAAAGTATGCGAAAAATAAAGTAAATTAACTAACTAATGGCGAGTGGCAGCAGAAAACAAATAAAAATTGCATGGCGCAGGCAAAAACAAATATATAGCTGCAAGCAGAATTAACCAAAAATGATTAAAAACCAAGTAAAACATGAAAAAACACACAAAAACTGAATGAATGAGTATGAGCAAACGGAGAGAAAAGAAGCAAAGAGATCAATCAACAATAAAAAATTAATAAATACAAAATAATTAACACAACGTGTTTGATTTTGAAATGAAAAGGGTAGAATGACTCAAAATAGTGTTCGCTAAATTTCGGGAGCTGTAAACCTTATAAATTCAAGTGGAAAATCATGAATAGATCTTGTTGAGAACTTCGTTTGCTGGCAATGAGAAACTTAATAAACAGATTTTTTTAAAGGGTAACTCACATAGTGATCACAAAACTGGATAGTTAGGATCCGATTCGTAGCTGGATACCCAAAAGATGATATCATGCGTGGAGGCAAGTATCTTAGAAAGTATCTTTTGTAAAAAGTGAGCACTTTTAGCAAGCAGCTTCTGTTCGCTGCGAAAGCTAGCGAAATCACAGAGCTTTGCCGCCGAGCCACAAAAGCTGTGCACTGCAGTTGGTGCGCTGCCATCGTGAGGTGCAGTTGGAAAATCGCGAGAAAAATCAATTTTTGAAAACCCGCAGCGCTCGCTGAAAATCCATCCGTGATCCTCATCCATGAAGTGGGAGAACTACTGCGACTTTGTGGCCGGATGCTTTGGCGGTGAGTGGCAGACCTCCAGCTGGTATTCAGCCCATATTTGGCAGAAGTCTGGGCATGACGCAATGCAGCAGCAGCCGCTGTTGATAGGCCACTTGTTGAGGGGATCAGCCTCAGCCCCGGCGGAAAACGGGCGCCATGGTCAAGTTCACGTGCAGCGCCCCTGATCCATCGGATTCTTGGCAAGCGGCTGTCGGCGGTTCGGTTCAACATGTGTGGTTTAACTTTGTGGCCACAATTTTAATTAATTTATGCTGCATTCTTGATTTTGATACTTTCATATTCAGGTGCCTGCGGCGTGCTGGTGGCCCACCCACTCGACACCATCAAAGTGTGGCAACAGGCCTCCAACTCATCCGTCGTGACGGCCATTCAACAGATCTACAGCCGCAACAATGGGGTAAGTTTGGAAAGGAGGATTACGTCTAGTTGCAAGTTTGGGAAGATGCATTTTTAATTTTATAAATAATTTGATGAACTAGAATTTTTTAAGTCCTTAAGACACTAAGTTTCATTTGACATTTAACTTTCAAGCTCTTTGCTAATTCAAAACTGTTCCACAATTGAAACCCGCCAAAAGTTTCCCATCCATGGCACTGTTTTATTTTTAATACCAACTCCGACTGGACGCAATCCTCTAGAGCGGGCGACTGGGTGGCGATGGGTTTAATCGATCAGCATCGCCTCAAAGGTCAACGGCTTCTACAGGGGCATGTTCTTCCCGTTCATCTCGACGGGAGCGATCAACTCACTGCTCTTCGGCATCTACGGAAATCACCTGCGGCAGCTGCGGAAGGTGTGCCACAGTGACTACCAGCGGGAGCAGCTGGAGTACCACAACATGTTCCTGGCGGGTTCTGTGGCGGGATTCGTCCAATCCTTCATCGCCTGTCCCATGGAGCTGATCAAGGTTCGCCTGCAGACAGCCACTTGTGGGTCATACTCGATTTTTCAGTCCCAAAATGGCGGGTTAATGTGTGAAATTCCGCAGATTACAATGACTATCTGTATGGCCAGCGAAGGACCGCCTTCGGCACGTTCAAAAGGATACTCAAGACTGATGGCATCTCGGGCCTCTATCGCGGACTTTTGCCCATGATGTGCCGGTGAGTTGCTAATGGTAGTTCCCAAAATACATGGAACTTTAAATGGTTGTGTGCTTGCAGCGACGTCCTGCCTTACGGAATCTATATGCTGGCCTATCGTCAGGGCGTGGACTACTTGGACAGGCGGGACTTTGTGCGCCGGCGACGCAGTCAGTCGGATGGATCCAGTGTGAACCTGTTGGTGACCACGCTGGCTGGAGCCTGGGCCGGAGTCATCTCGTGGGTGTGTGTCATTCCGTTCGACGTGGTCAAGACGCTGATGCAGGCGGACGAGAACCACAAGTACCGGGGCATCTTCCACTGCGTGCGGGTGCAGTACAGGGCCTACGGCTGGAGGAGCATCTTCCGCGGCAGCTGGATGCTGGTGGCACGGGCGGTGCCCTTCAACGCCGCCACTTTCCTGGGCTACGAGTATGCGCTGGAGTGGTGTCAGCGGTGGAATGGCACCTACGTATGACCCAGCAAGTCTGGCGGAGATTAGGGGCCTTAGTTTGTATGCTGTGTACATTGTTGTCAACTGAGAAGAGTGTGATTGAATTATGAAAACTTTTTCTATTATTTACTTCAATGCTGTATAACAGAACTAACAAATAGCTTTAATTGCCTCACTTTGAAAAAGTTTTGTCATATCAACAATGACTTTAGTTCACTTTTTCGAAATTCACCTTTTGTAAGCTTTAAAATTAAAATTATGAAAAATTGCAGCCATAAAGCTAACTTTTCTATCGTTCTTTTATTTAGATACGAGTGCTTTTAAATCTACATTTGCAATTTTGTTAGGAATAACAAGTGCAATAACTTTTGAATTTAGAAAAAAATCGAATCGGCTTGGGTCTGCGCTATCCGAGATATCAACAATGAACATAGAAAACATAGAATTGGTGTGGCCGCATTGACAAACGCGAGTGCTCAAACTCCACAGCAGTAATGTTAATACTTTTCTGAAAAAAAGGACAGATTGAGAAAAAAAACAACGGAAAAAATAGGCTGAAAATTTCAAAAAAAGGATGAAAAAACAGGACAGATTTTTTATTACAAAATAATAGATTATTATTTAATTACTTACAGCTCGAGATTAATTTAGTAGCACTTTGTATACGAATAAACATAAAAATATATATCCCTTTCACTGTAGGGTAATCAATTACAAGAATTTAGGAAAAATATTTTCTTGTAGCCCTATAATTCCCAACTAGTTCTAGTGCAGACTGTAAGGCATGTCTTCTAATTTAGAGTCACAATTGCAAAATATTGCAAGTAATCTCTCTTGTATGTAGTAGTATATGTAGTAGTGTATGTAGTAGTGTATGTAGTAGTGTATGTAGTAGTGTATGTAGTAGTGTATGTAGTAGTGTATGTAGTAGAGTATGTAGTAGTGTATGTAGTAGTGTATGTAGTAGTGTATGTAGTAGTGTATGTAGTAGTGTATGTAGTAGTGTATGTAGTAGTGTATGTAGTAGTGTATGTAGTAGTGTATGCAGTAGTCTATGTAGTAGTGTATGTAGTAGTGTATGTAGTAGTGTATGTAGTAGTGTATGTAGTAGTGTATGTAGTAGTGTATGTGTTCTTAAGTGTGATTAGTTGCAAGATCACATTGGCATCCCTCTTGAAATAATAACCAGGCAAATGTTATTCATACAAGTGTTTGAAATGTTATAATATTTATTTTAAAATATTTATTCATAAAAAATATTTAAAATACAATATAAAATTCTGAAGAACACATAGTTATTGCCGCTTTTAATATTTGTTTAGGAAACAAGAAATTTTTATTTATACCCGTCTTTAGGCATTTTGGCAGAAATCTGAAAATGATTGCTTTTGTATATTATTTTGTTTGTCTTCTTCTTTAGGCAGTTTGAAAAAGTGAGTTCGATATTCATACGATTACACACAATATCGATAACATTTTACTTAAAAGAGGTGCAACATAGTTTGCAAACAAAAAAATGTGGAATTATACCAATTAAATTTGAAAAATTCTAACATTGCCTAAAAGGGACTGATTTCCGTATAGAAAAACTTAAAAAAAGACAGATTTCCCGGTTGGGGCTGTTTGACATTTTTTCCTGATGAAGCAGTAAAAAACAGGACAGATCTGTCCGGAAAAAGGCTAAATTGGCATCACTGCTCCATAGGCTTATAGCACTGTCTGCGAACGGTCACACCGAGTCGAACGATGAACAACAACACAACATCGCGTCGCGTTCGTTAAAAAATCGAGATAAACCAAATCAAAGTAACAAAGTGTAGATACAGCACGCGATTTTGCGTATTTGCATTGTGCTGCCACTTAATGACCCGTGTCCAGTGAATCTATTGGCAGACACAAATGGTCAGCGCGCTGCAATGCAGCGAGTGGCGATGAGCAGCCGCCGAAAAAGATGGCAGCAAAAATTGTGCAAGTGAATTAATGTCGAATTGCGCACAATTATTATTAAATTCACTAGTGGTAGTATGTGCAGTTGCTTGTGGCGCCGCGAAAAGTTCGCAAAGTTCGCTGAATTTGCGAACAGGAGGCTCGAAATAACGGTGTACAGGAAGACGAAGAGAAAAACAAACTGAAAAGCAGAGCAAAACGAAAAGCAAATAGCAGATAGAGCAAAAGTCGGGCAAAAACGCAACAGAGTGAATTGTTTCCATTGCAGCCCCCCAATTCTGTTATTTTCCTCCCCCTCGGCAATCCCCCCCTCCCATCCAAAAAAAAAAATCAAATTACGTGGCAAGTGGTCAGGCGAGAACAACAACAAGCACCAAACTTGCTGCTGCAGGTTTTTTCTTTTTTTTTTTTGTGTTCCCATCTCTTTGCTTTTGGTTTACTGTACGTGCTGAAAACGCCCCCCAATCCGCACCACCCAACCTACACCCACCACCCGAATAAACAAATAAAGGAGTGCAAGAATCCAGCGGAGCCACCACCATCGTCACCATCGAAATGTCGTCACTCAAGGTCGCCGTGAGGGTTCGCCCCTTTAACTCCCGGTAAGTCCAGATATCCTACGCCTATTTATAGACACAGCTATGGCCAAGGAAATAGCAACATCGGACATAAGTAGAGGCCAAAAGAGCAGGTTCGTCCAACTGACGGCCAAAGTGTTTAGTTCAACAAGGAACCCACACAAGCGATGTCAATAATATTTTAGATCGTATTTCTATCTTATTCCATATTTGATAAAACCCACAATGGTATTAATCATAATTAAAAATGTGCTATATTTCTGAAAAAAACTTTATAAATTTCCTTTTTTTATTTTTTCCTAAACAACTCATTAGCATATGACTAGAAATGGGTTAACTTTAAGCAAACAAAAACTAGCTTCGCGTTATCTTTATGACCTCACTTATCAGTAGGAGAATGTTTGTTTGCTGCGCTATCTGTCGCGTATCAACTTAAAAACGCCCCTCAAAAAGTGCGGAATTTAGTTGCGCATTTCGCTGACTCAAAAGCACAAAAGTATTTAGAAAACAAATTTCGTTACAAAAAACCCCTTGAAATACAAGTGTACAGAGTACTGGACTGCCCGAATGTGCCTACTTAAAACCACATTAAACCTTTTTATTTTTACTAGCCTTGTCTACGATCGTTAAACATTTTTGTTGCTGCTTGTGCTTCTTATTTTTTGTGTCTTTATCTTGACTATCTGGCGAAGCGGTCATTGCTTTTGGCACAGTTACTTGCGAATAAAACCGAATCGAAAAAAGGCATTCGAAAGAAAGACGAACGCACCGAGAAGTTGGCAGAACGGCCTCACAAAGAAAGATACACATGTACCAGTAAAGATACATTCCGTAATGATGTCATTCATCTCCGACGTTCGATATAAAAATCACATTAACCCATACAATACGGCTTTGTGCGCTTTGAGTTTACGGCTGCCGTGTGTTAATTGTGCATGAAATAAAACAACATCATCAGCGGCAAATGCTGTAATTATAGTAGCAAAAAACTGGAGCTAACTCCCTGCCGCGTTGTGACATCATCGTTTTGGCTCAAACTTATGCAAAGCAGCTACTCATTATGACAGGGCACCCTCGATAAAGCAAACGTTAGATTTGCACTCATTGCTCACTTGAATATTGTATATGAATAATAAAATTATAATAATAATGAGCATTGTGCATACTTGTTAGTATGTTTAAGACAAATTTAATAAAGCCGTCTCCCCTTGGAGCGTTCACTGTAAATCATTTTGCATAGTTTCTTTGGCCTCCGGACGGAAATTTTTAGCACATATTTCCACGGCTCCTCAGTGGACATGCAAGACTGACTGCTCGCAGTAGCCTCCATGCGAAAACAAAAGCAGAAATCTACTATAATTACGTATATGTGTGCTTTATAGGCACTGCACCCGAAAAAAGCAAACAAAATACACTTTGATTTTGGCACGAAACTGGCCAAGCAAGTTCCACATCCCATCGCTCATGAGTCACAGCGGCGAAATTCGTTGGTGTCCCGCATAAATATTTAATTGGGAAATGAATCAAGGCCCGAGAAGAATTTTCCGCTGGCTGGCGGAGTTTGCTATATGGGGCGATAGCTCTCTTCCCGTAATCTCCTTGTGGATGGAGATCGCATCGGGCCAAAGATTAACGAATTAAAGCCACTCAAACGCAATGAGCACTGAGTCGACTTG
Source organism: Drosophila erecta (assembly GCF_003286155.1). Taxonomy (NCBI): domain Eukaryota; kingdom Metazoa; phylum Arthropoda; class Insecta; order Diptera; family Drosophilidae; genus Drosophila; species Drosophila erecta. Next base: position 4,810,448 of record NW_020825194.1, read on the forward strand.
GGTCGACTTGAGTGCAGCTCGGCAAAGTGGAGCGGCGTAATCATGGCAGCCCATGAAGATGGGGGGAATGACCTAAAATTGTCGCTCGAAATGGGACAAGGCACTACTGCTGTCATGGAATTTATAGAGCTTTACAGCCGCAGAATAAACACCCTTTATCACTGCAAAAACACCAAACATTTGGGTTTGTAATAGAGTAAAAGCTTTACTGCCTAATCATGGGAGCACTCCAGCTCTCAAAGGTACAGAGAACAATTAGGGAATAAATGAATATACAAAATTGCCATGTACCCAGCAAACAACCATCTTCAGTAATAACTAATTGTTCCCCCAAATCTCACGAGCTTCCCATAACAGGTTTATAATAGCACCGAATACAGACAGTAAATGAAGTTCTAATAACAATCATGTGATCTTTTTCTGTATATCTCGGCCGTAAAGTTATGATAGGCGTCTATTTAAATACTAGATCCAAGTTTTTCCTTGAGTTGGTTGCTATCACAGCTCTTCTGTTTGCTTAGATGCGCCGTCGTGTGTGTTATTTTTCCAGCTGAAGTCTATTTCAGCGTGTGGGTGCCCCTATGAACTCCAGTCAACCGGTTCCATCGGTTCCATCTTGAAACGAATGTTCTATGCCCAGACGCGAGTTTTTCCATCTCTCTTTTTATTTGCGCCGCTTTTCCTTTTGATGTTGCAATCAAGTCGTTGCTTTTCTTCCTCATTTTTGTGTTCCCTCCAAACCGGATTTTCTTTATAATTCGTAGCCAGCTAGCTGAGAGTCGCCTGATCACAGGGCTAACATGTCAATTGGATTGCATGGGCCAGTCCATTTCTCGTCTATTTCCATTCGCTTCCCCGGGAAACGCCCCCTGACTTTTCGCCATTTGTTCGGGTCATGCAAAAATCGTTAATAGGAATATTTATGAGCTAGCAGCGCGCTCTATTTATAATCCAACACGAAAGGCCGCAGAAGGGCGGGCTGTGTGGAGGTGTTGCGGAGAAATACTATTCATTATGTTACTTTAACAATGGACTGGCACGACGTCTGTCAGTCAGGGATTCATTATTTGCGACAAGTAATGATGAGTAATAAATAAAAATGTCATTTTCACTTCCCATTGCAGCGAGATCGACATGGACGCCCAGCTCATCATGGAGATGGAGAACAAGAAGACGCGTCTTCTGAAGCCTCGTCTGCAGTCCATTCGCGATGCCGGGCGGGACAATCATCATGACTTCACCTTCGACTATTCCTACTGGTCATTCGATGCGGAGGATCCGCACTTCGCCACCCAGGAGCAGGTGTACAGCGATCTGGGCAACGACGTCGTCGATTGCGCCTACGAAGGTGAGCCAAGGTTCCAGGGGTCACACCATTCGATTACACAATTGTGACGCTCTAACCCCCAGCTAATTGAGCGAGTATCGGTCTACGCCTTGGCTTTTAGGCCGTATTCCACACTATGCACTGCCAAAAACCACAAATATTTCGAATTTCATAGCATTCTATATCTGCCAAAGTTAGGACTGAAGAATTCGCGCCGTAATTAGGAAAGATAAAGATTTCAAAGGCAACCACTGCTAGCCTTTTCATATAGATTTAAATATAACCTTTTTATAGATTGGATGTTGTTTGTTGTACATGTATTTCTTTTCTGTGCACATTTTCCATTAGCCCCACGGCGAGAGCGCTTTTCCTTCACTGTGTTTTCCGGCACTCACGGGTTTGTTTACATTTTCCCTGTGCGTCTGCTTATTGGCTTTGATATTAGGTGTTCCCTCGAGTTTCCCAAATTTCCTTTTTCTTTTTTTTTGCCTTGTAAACAACATTGCGGAGCTAAAAATAAAAACAGCAAGAGTGTATACCAAAAAACCCCATACAAATGGCTTCAGACTGAAACGCTCTGCTGGCGACTAATTGTAAATGAGTTTTAGTTTGTATGCAAGTAGGTGCAGTTTGCAATAATCATGCGAATTTCCTGCTACCGGATGGATGACCGCCGATCCAGAGTTTTCCAGAGTTTCGAGAAGTTTCTTTTCGACTGCCCAATTCTTACATGATTAAGGTTGGGTTATTACATGACTAAGTAGTTTACTCTCTGGCAAGCTAGCAAAAGTAGTTATTGCGCAATTAATATACAATATATAATTGATTGCAGTAATTCAAGACGTATAGTTAAAACGTACCTGTTGCCCACGATTTGTATTTTGTTCAGATGATAGTTTTCAGGCATTTTTAATACATTTCGAGCTGCTCACTTGCCATTTCAAATATCTAGAGTACGTAATGCTTCGTGTAGCTCCTAAGTGGGCTTGATTCGATTGCAAAAGCTGGCCAAGAAAGTAAGCCAAACAAAACTTTCGCCCACAACTCAAGATGCCAAGCGAAATGGAACAGCTGTTTTGCTCGGCGTCGTTTTGGCACGCTTTCAATATCAAATTACGAGCAGCCAAGAGTGGCAAAGTGGCAGTGGGAATGACAAACAGCTAACATGCATGCGCCATGCAGATAAAGCCAAGTCACTCCAACGGCCATAAACATTGTGCAGTGGCGTCCAACTGACTGGCTGGCGATTTGAGTTAAAACTCTTCGGAAATGTGCAAGTGTGCAAAGAAGGAAGTTTCATTGTTTATAATATATTATTCAACGTTTTTCACGATTTGATTCAGAAAAGCGAACAGCGTGATCTCTGCTTGATTACATGTAAAGTGTAACGAAAGCTGTGCTTAAAACAAAGGATGACAGCTTACAAAAATATTGAAACTAAAGATGACAGCTTACAAAAATATTGAAACTAAAGATGACAGTTTACAAAAATATTAAAAATTGTTTTGCACTTGGCAAACCCGGCCAGTTTCTTGCTGTGTAGCTTACTAAACGACGGATAATTTTTCCTCTGCGCTGAGCATTGTCTTGGTAATTGTTGTTGCACCACCTGTGCGGTCTCGAGTGACGTCGAATGCTAAAGCAAATCTTATCTCACACCTGTCGGCCATCGAGATTGTCCAACGAGCTGTTGAAAGGCTTGAGCCGCCCATCCTCCAATCTCTAGCCCCATCCTCCATGACCACTTGGTGTAATTCGAGCTGGAGGCAGTGGATCCGATGGCTTTAATTGCTGTTGGCTAGGCGCCAACGATGATGTCGCAATTAGTTGGCGCTAGTCAACGTTTTAGAGAGGTCATCGCTTGAGTCATCATCACTTGTATTGAAAACATTTGTTGTTCATTTTTTCAGACTGCCAAAAGTTCACTTATCAATTGTGCGCCTTTGTGGGGTTTTGTGCAAATAATTCGATGCTCTTGCATTAAATGGCACTTGAGACTGATAAGAGTTTAAGTGCGGCTTTAAAATCAGTCAGTGAATGGAAAATATCAATATTTACCAAAGAACAGAAGTTATTTGCCCTTGTTAAACCTAAATTGCTTTATTCTGCGAATATATTGTATATATTCGACCCCTTGTTTGCCGGCAATGTTGCTCAACTTTGATTGTTTTTATTTCCACTCTGAATGTTATTATGTGTCACCGATGACGGTGCATGCCTATTACTCAGTCACGAAAGGCTTGCCTCACTTTTGGGCGGTGCAGCAATTGCAGCATACCCTTCGTGACTGGCAATTAACTTTGGATGCACGATGCGCTCGAGTGGCAACCGCCCAACGTTCTCTTTTTATAGTTCTTTAACACAAAAAGCGTAATGATCCATGGTCAAATTGCTATTAATGATCTCCAACACCTCCCATTCATTCTTACCAACAACTAATTTGTCTGAATTTGCATTTTTTCAGGATACAATGCGTGTGTGTTTGCCTACGGACAGACTGGCTCTGGCAAGACCTTCACCATGATGGGCACGCCAAGCAATCCCGGCCTGATACCGCGCATCTGCCAGGAGCTGTTTGCCCGCATGCGTGTGGGTCAGGAGTCGGGCACCGGCTACAGGACACATGCCAGCTATCTGGAGATCTACAACGAGAGGGTCAAGGATCTGCTGGCGGCACAGAGCACTGGCCATGGGCTAAGGGTGCGGGAGCATCGCAGCCTGGGTCCCTATGTGGAAAACCTCTCACAGCACGCCGTCTCTGACTTCGATGAGATTCAAGTGAGTGGTTGGCATTCCGTATGTTTCGAGAACCCCCTACTCATTCACAAATCCGATTCACAGGAATGCATCGCAAGGGGAAATGCGCAACGCACCACGGCCAGCACCAACATGAACGATACGAGCAGCCGCAGTCACGCCATCTTCACGATCACATTTGTGCAGGCGGTCTTCATGAATGACATGCCAAGCGAGACAGTCTCGAAGATCCATTTGGTCGATTTGGCAGGCAGGTGCGTAAGCGTAGGCGTAAGCGGAGCATGAAGCACTGCTCTAGAAAGTAAAATCACACTAGGGAAAAAAACATTTGGTATATATAAGAAAGCTATTCGAAAACCTAAAAGGATTAACTTGCAATTTGAATATCTGTACACCCATTCAGTGCAGTACTGTCATTTACATTTATTATATACCCCCTCTGATTATTCTTTGCAGTGAGCGCGCCAATGCAACGGGGGCAACGGGTCAGCGGCTGAAGGAGGGCGCCCACATCAACAAATCGCTCGTGACTCTGGGTAGCGTGATCTCGGCTTTGGCGGAGCAGACGGGTGGCGGGCACAACAGCAGCAGTTCCGCACTTGCCACCACACCGAATGGGGCGAGCAAGCGGGTGCTCTACATTCCCTATCGCGACTCCATCCTCACGTGGCTGCTCAAGGACAGTTTGGGCGGCAACAGCAAGACCATTATGATTGCCGCTCTTTCACCGGCCGATTGCAACTACAGTGAAACACTTAGCACGCTGCGGTACGCTAATCGGGCCAAGAACATCATCAACAAGCCGACGGTGAACGAGGACACCAATGTCAAGCTGATCCGAGAGCTCAGGGAGGAGATCAACAAGCTCAAGTCCATGCTGGCGGGCGATATTGTAAGAATCTATCAAATGGCGTTTTTCTAACGTGCAATTACATATTGATTTTTGTCCATCAGCACTCTCTGCAGCCATCGCTTAAAGTATTGGCCGATCTGCAGAAGAAGGAGGCCCAAGAGAAAGTACTCACCGAGGAATGGACGGAGAAATGGAAGGTGGCCCAGTCCATTTTGCAGGAGCAAAGGAGCCTGGGTCTGCGCAAGTCGGGTGTGGGCGTGGTTCTCGACTCAGAGATGCCGCATCTAATTGGCATCCACAACGACGTGACCACCGGAGTGACCCTATACAGTCTGAAGGAGGGCGAGACGCGAATTGGCAGCGAGGATGCGGAGGTAGATCAGGACATCGAGTTGGCCGGCGATGGCATTCGTGCGCAGCACTGCAGCATTTTCTTAAAGGGTGGCGTGGTTACGCTGCATCCCTGGCCCTTGGCCCAGTGTTGGGTGAACGCCCACCTTATTGACGAACCCAAGCAAATCTCGCAGGGCGATATTATATTGCTGGGCCGAACCAACATCTTCCGTTTTAACAATCCCGCCGAAGCTGCAAAACTGCGAAAGGATTTGAGTCGGTCGCAGCTGGACATGTCCCGGCTTTCCCTGATCACCTCCTCCAAGGAGAACTTGCTTACCTGCAGCATATACTCGGATGAAGATGGAGCATCGCCTTACAAACGTCCAGAGCGACAGTATTATCCTCAAAGGCCCATGTCGCGCGACGATCCGGAGCTGCAGGACGAGAATAGAAAGATTCTAGACACCATTGAGAATGCCCTCAAGCAGCTCAATGTGGTAAGTGATTATAGTAATAGATGTATTAATATAAAATGTAAAATGTTATATTTTTCTTGTTTAGGAACGCGTCCAGATGCACGACCAGTACAAGACCAAAGTGCGCAAGCTGACCGAAGAACTCATTCGCCTGGAACAGGAGGAAATGGACAGCTTGCAGTTGCTTAACTGCCGTGAACAGGAGCTGGTCGCCCGCAAGGACATGCTGTTGTGGGAAAAGAACAATGAGAAAGTTCAGGTGCGCCATTCTGATCCCATCCGTTTGATTGCATGTCTTCATTAATTGTTTCTGAAATGGATGGACTGATTATTGTGCTTGTTTATTGCCTGTTCATATTCATTCTTTTTCTTGTTTTGGTTTTATGTTCCTTACGATTTTCTGTTCGTTCCATTTTCGTTTTAGATCGACATTGTGTGTAGACAAATTTCAGCGTTTCAGACGCAGCTCGACTCTAAGAAACGAGATTTCTCTGAGTATGTAGCGAAAGAATTGCAGGAACTGCAAGATTGTGGCAAACTGGACGAGGTTTGTTTGTTTGTTTAGAATTTCTTTGCTTAGATTAGATTACATTTTAGATACCATTAATTAGACATAAATCTATTACCATGACTAACAATCATATTTGTGTATTTACAGATGGGAATGAAGATCGAAGAGGGCACTCCTCTGAATGATGAACTGCTGTTGCAGGTATCGGATTCCCTGGATTTGTTTGCAGCGCAGTTTATAAAGGACACTGTGCGGAGAAATGTAAGTATCCATATATTGATTATCAGGAAAAGACGTTTACATTTTTGTTTAAACGATTTAAGAATGAGGAAATCCGGAAACTGGACGAACAAATAGCCGAAAAGGAAAGAATACTCAATGCCAGCACTACGAAAATAGCTAAGGTCGATGAGACCATGCTGGAGATCCAGGCCCAGCTGGAACGCTTGCGTCTGGAACGCGCCGAAAGCGAGGCTGAGTCCCAGGCGATGCGCGCTAGGAAGCAGAATATGAAACTGCAGTTGGGCAACAAGTCGATGTCCACCTCTACGAGCACCAACGAGGCTGACGATGTATCCAAGTCAGATACGTACGAAACCTGTGATACCTTCCACACCGCGCAGTCCAACTTATCGCTCGTTTCATCGCCCACAATTACGGAAGGCCAACAGTCGCCGCTCAGCAATTGTTCCTGCGATGCGGAGGATGAGGCCGAGGACACGCGGAAAGATGACCTCTCCGGCAGTAGCGAGGAGACTTCACGAACCTGTACCGCTGGTCCCAGCAGTGGCAGTGGAAGTGGGAGTGTAGGCATTGGGGGTTCGGGATCCGCGCCCAGCTGCACACCCAGTTCGCAGGCCATCATGAGTGATAGCGGTGTGTGCCTGGACAGTCGTAATCAGGCTATCCTGCAGAATGGTCACCTTAACAACTACAAGCAGGGAGTGCGCACCAGCGACGAAGACACCGGTTCCTGCTCCTCCTGCGAGCTGGGACGGCACTCTGATTCTGCTCGTCCGTATTGCCCACTGCACTCGCTGCGACGCAAGATTGCTGCCCAGAAGGCACTGATCATGAAGAACCTAGAAACAGACTTGAACAAGGCCCAGTTGGATGAGCACATTGCCGATCTGCAGGATCTGCAGCGACGCTATATACAAATGGAGCAGGAAATGCTGCAATCGGTGCAGGACTTGGAGGCGCATGCCCAGTGTTGTGCTGACGAGCGCTCCGGCATGGAACGGCAGTATGAACTAGCCAGCTCTATTATGCGTTCGAGTGTGATGAGTCCCACCAGCATGGAGGAGTCCACTTCGCAGATATATTCACCCAGCATGACAAGATCCTGCCCATCTATGCGCGAGTTTCGTACGTATTTGGTTATGATTTGTGGGTTGTATATCAATTATATATTGTATTTGTTTAGCTGAAGGCGAACACTTTATTACCATTCCGAGTTTTGTGATGCGGGGCGCCGGCAAGCAAACGCACTACGAATACGAGGTTCGCATCGCTCTACCCGATGGCAAGTTAAACATTCTGCGTCGATACAGTCGCTTCAGGGAACTGCACCTGTGCATGAAACACTGCTACGGTGCCAAGGTAAGTGTATGCTGACTGAGAAGATTTCCCCTTCAATACATTAAGACATTTTCAATTAGATATCGGCACTACCCTTTCCGCGGAGAGAGCTCTTCGCCTCGAACAGCGAACCGGTGGCGAAGCATCGTCGCCGCCTTCTAGAGCTCTACTTACGACGCCTATTCGTCGTGTGCTCGAAGATTCCGCAGTGCCCAATCTACGAGGGACCCGGCGGAACGGGCCTCACACGCGCCTCCCTCGTCCAGCTGTCGTCTTTTTTCAAGAAGGGCCTGTTCGAGAACGGCAAGCACGGGACGGGATAATAGTTAACCTACTGCTGAATTATCTCCTGCCTACAGTGTGTCTTTTTATTTACTTGTACTACCTGTTAAGCTATATGAACGACAACATGGACCTGTTTTGATTAGCTAGCCGAAACTACTGTGTAGATTAATTAGTTGTAAGCCCCGTAGCTATGTAAGACCAACAGTGTCCTTCCTAACACTCGAGCATATGTGCGACATTTTTTATACCCATTGTTATCAACTGAATCGGAGCTTTATATTGAAATCACTGTAAATGTAACTGCCAGTGGCGACGTTGCAATCTCTGATTTGTACTACACCAAGTGCAAATATATATTCTATCTATTAGTATCGAGTTGAAGGTTTGTTTAGATGGTTTGTTGGTGTTTGCGGCCAGTTTTAATTAGTTAATTATTTCCCTTTACTAGCTAATTATACGCATAGGTGTACGACTTCCAAAAAGTTATTCCAGTTATTTAGTCTGTGATTGCCAACTGAAGTTATAGATCAGAATCCAAGCAAATGAGCGTAACTGAACATTTCACGAGCGAGTAATAGTAATCCAACTGACAACTCCGTAGTCTAATATCTCTTAGGCTTAAGCTACTTGTACAAATAGAACACTGATGGGTTTAGGTGGGCAGATATTTAGCAGTAGGTATTAGGTTCACTAGCTATTAAGTTGTAGATCTAAGTCGATGCGTCGCAATTATACTAAACTAATTATGAGTACAATTCCCGAAAATGTAACAACATGAAATGTTCAATGTAAAAAGCATAGACTAAGTTTATTTATAGCAATATGCTAGTTGATATTGAATGGTGAAACTGATCGATCGGCGGATCGATGGCGATAATTGAAACAATAATAGCCTAGATGTAGCAAAACCTGATGGTTCCGCCCACTCAAATGGAAGTCCCTCCGGGGCAGGCCAATTCCGATTTGACAACAGAGTGGCTGCTGTCTTAAAAAAAATAAATACGTAAATATATACATAAAACTAAATGTTTGTTCTTCTTCATAATAAATAAATTAGCCGTGAACTAATGTAGAGCCCACCACTGTATCACATGTACATTTATATATTCTACCTTACCTCTACAACGCATGTTTTATTCTTTTGACATCATATTGTAAAATCAATTTTTATCGTGTGACAGAATATTTATTATTATTTTCAAGTATTAATCTGTTAATATTGTTTAAATTTCATTTAATCGGTGTAATTTCAAATATTTTAGATTTCTTTCGTCGCCAGGTGTCGCTGTTGCTGAGTGTAGAATAAATGTAAAATGTATTTAATTTGTTTCTATTGATTTACGCGGCATATGCTTTAATTTCGCTCATGTTTATATTTTGCCAAACTTTTGATTGAGCAAAAGTTTGAATTTTGAACTGCACGAGAATAATGATGTAACCAAATATCGTGACTACCACCTAGAAGAAAGGTTAGTGTGCATTAGCCTGCTAATTATTTCACAATTCCTTTTTTACCCCTCCGAAGAACTTAAGATTGATGTCAAAGAGGCCGCCGCATGTGAAAATAAGCTTTAAATGCTCCATTTGCAGGGAGTATTCCCTCAGTCCCATTTTTAGCATTGGGAAATCTTCGGCTGCTGGAAGGCAATACATTTGGTGAAGAACTCGTGGAATGCTATTATACTTAAAAAATACAACCATTAAAAACTTGCTAAAGGGTTAGGCATACGTACTGTTCGAATGCAGAACTCGCTGTATAAACAGGCTAGAAAAATATTGAACGACAGCAAAAGGCAAGTCCCGAAGCGCACTATGCATGAAAATAACTTATAGGTAAACTTCCTTTTGGTCTTGAGAACCCACTTACTATATTGACAGCAATCGATTGGATTGATGGATTTGATGAGAGCCCAGTTGACAATGTGCAGAATGGTCAGTCCATTGCAGAGAAACAGAAGCGTCAAGGATAGGCTAAAATACAAGCTGACCTCATTCACTAAACCCCAAATGCGTCCAGATAGCAGCTGATTGCGTTTTAGGGCCACACACAGCTCCTGAACACTGTCCCTTGAGTGGTTACCCTCAAGTTCCACACCGATCTGCTGCAGGATGTGGCGCCCACGGAGTATCAGTTCATAAATCAATTGCACAAACACGCAATACTCCGTACACTTCAGTTGTATCATTATCAGAACGATTTCGGTGAGCACCTTATTTGCCCAGTGCAGGAAGGGTCCGAGTGGCACGAGGGTGAATCGCGGCGTAAGACCCACCAGCAGCACTATCCACAGTCCCACGGAAATGGCCAACCGGAATCGGAAGCTCCACCACTGCCCTTGGCCAATGAAACCCCTAGAGGCGTTACTTAACTCCATCTCCAGATCCGCAACATCAACATAGATCTTTGCAAGGCGCCGAAAGCTCAGCAGAATGTTCAGTTGATTCCAAACGAACATGGCTACCACCAGGACCTTGTGCGTGTTTCCCATAACCTTGCTAAAGTCCTCGGCGTGAAACCGATATATATCCTTATGCAGCGCCACAATGTTCGCGTGGCACTCGTAGATGACCATCACAGAAATGGCAATTAAAAAGCAGCCATAGCCCAATATTAGAATACCTCTACGTCGCCTATGTAAGGTCCTGGTGAAAAATTGCGTTGGCGGCGTGAGTCCGAATATGGAAAAAATCTGAAGATAAGGACGTGCTGCGGTCAGCAGACGACTCCGATTGGCTTCCATGTCCAGCGAGAAGTTAAAAGGCACTGGGAACAGTAGTAAGTCTGCTGCTAAATAGCTGTGCACTTTCATTTTAATTAATTTGATAGGGTCATCTGAGTTTTTGATCAAATGGTGGCTGGTAGAATAATTACGAGCAGTTAGTGCTTGATATGTAGCAATTCAAAATTGTATTATAGGATTGTCCTTGCAACTTAACATTGGATGTATAAACTACCGATTTTATCTTACTGTGACGTGTCGCTAGTATTTTGTCTGTCACTTATCTGAGCAAAATCCTGAATTTTGAATTGAACTAAAATAATAATATAGCCACATATGGTAACCAGCATCTGAAAATGAGCCAGAAAGCGTTAAGTGTAATCAAGTATGGCACGTTATACCCCTCCAAACAACTTGAGATTGATGTCAAATAAGCCTCCACACGTGAATAGGAGCTTCAAGTGCTGCATTTGCAGAATGTATTCCTTTAGCCCCATTTTAAGCATTTGAAATTCTTCAGCTGCAGGCAAACAGCCTATTTGATGAAGAAATTGCGATATGCTATTGTACTGAAAGTGGTGATAGATCTAAAGTAAAACTCGGTTTTTTGGAAAGGCTCACTTACAGTTTTTACGCAACACTCACTATAAAAGCAGGCCAGCAGAAGATTGATCGACAGAATAGTAATAGACCCTAGTCGATCTAAAATAAGCATAGATAAAATGACATTCCTTGATGTTTTTCAGAAGGCTCCTCACGGAATTGACAACAATCGTTTGGGTCGATAGATCTTATGATAGCCCAGTTGACTATGTGCAGAATGGTCAGTCCGTTGTAGAGGAACAGCAGCGTCATGGACAGTCTGAAATACGTTCCAATCTCAGCCACCAAACTCCAGATTCTTCCCATGAGCAGCTGGTTCCGCTTCAAAGTGACACACAACTCCTGAATCCTGGCTCCGCAGTCGAAATCCTCGAGGTCAGCCTTTAGCTGCTCAAGGACAAGGCGTGATCTTAAAATCAGCTCATATACCAGTAGAACGAATAGACAGTACTCAGGACCTTTGAGTTGGAGCATTATGAGAATGACCTGGGTGAGTACTTGGTTTGCCCAATGAAGGCGGGGTCCAGTGCGTCCAAGAGTTAGTCGTGGTATAACACCTATGACGACCACCATCCACAGGCCAACGGAAAGCGCCAATCGGAGCCGGAAGCTCCACCAGTGCCGCTGTCCACAAAAACCCTTTGAGGCACTATCTATCCTTAGATCCAGATCCAGTATTTCGTTATAGAGCAGTTCCAGGCGCCCACAGTTTAGAAGTATGTTTAGTTGATTGCAAGTTGCCATAGCTACTATAAGAATCTTTTGCGTGCTTCCCATAACTTTGCTGAAGTCCTCCACTTGGTAATGATGAATTCCTCGCTGTAGGGCCACCATATTCGCATAGCATTCATAGAACACTATCAGAAGAATTGCAATTAAGTAGATACTGTATCCTGCAATCCAAAAGATCCTGCGTCGCTTGTGAAGCGTCCTGGTAAAGAATTCTGCTGGGGGTGTGAGACCAAATATGGACAGGACTTGCAGATAAGGACGAGCTGTGGTCAGCAGGCGACTCCGCTTGGCTTCCATCGCCCACGAGTTGTAAAAAGCCACTGGTGAAATGGTGCTGTCACTGCTTCTATTAGTTAGTTGGCCAAGATAATCAGCTGGCTGTTCTAGCCATTAAACATTTAATTATATTTGTAGACCAAGGAAGTTACGTTATTTTACCAAAGTGATACGTTTAGATATGGGCTTCTAATGGAATTGCACGTTCAATCTGTCATTTTAGTAATGCTATTGCTTTCAAAATATATTGTTTCACAAGAACTTGAATTTTGAAGTATATTTTTTATGTAGTCAAAAATATAGTCACCATCTACAAAGTAGATTTCTTAAATATTCATGGCTGCAATTAAACACTAAAAGATGATCAGTGCGCATTTGTAAGTTTCTTTCCTCTGTTTTCTTCCGATTAAAGAGGAATATGACATTTACATTAATTACTTAACTACTCCTTTAAATGAGTCCTAATCCGCTAGCCGCTGCTACTTGATTTGTATCTATCCTCGGCAATTGCCTGGACTTTGAATTGTAAGAGGATTATGACATAACCAAAAATGGTGACGAGCAACTGCAAACAAATCTTAGTCAGCGAATTATTATAGCTATCAGATAAGCTGAAGCTTACCCCCCCAAAGTATTTCAAGTTGATGTCAAACAAGCCGCCGCATGTGAAGCGCAACTTCAGGTGTTCCATTTGCAAGGAGTATTCCTGCAAACCTCTGGCCAACATGGGAAAGTTGGACTCTGCGGATGTGCAGCGAATCTGATGCAGGATTCGTGGAAAGCAGTTATACTAGACAGATTTAAATGCTAAGAAACTGAATATATAATTATGTAAGCAGACCTACCGCATTAATGCAACGGTGACATAGAAGGCAGGGCAGTAGAAGGTTAATTATCAGCGTACAGCAGACAAGAAAACGTTCTGAAAAATATGCAGCATAAGGATTGCGGATTTCCCAAGATATGAGACTGCTTTCCCACCATAGTGACAGCAGGAATCGTAGAGGAACTTGTTGATGTACACCCAGTTGACCATGTGCAGGATGGTCAGTCCGTTGTAGAGGAACAGCAGCACCATGGGCGGAGTAAAGTAGCTGCCTACGTCGCCCTCCAGCCTCCAAATCCGCCCCAATAGCAACTGATTGCGCTTTAGAGCCACGCACAGAGCTTGCAACATGTCCTGCTGCTCGCAGTCCTGGAACTCCTGCTGCAGCTGAGTCAGTGTGTGGCGCAACCGCAGGACCAATTCGTGGATGAGGAGCACAAACACGCAATACTCGAGACTCTTGAGCTGCTGCATTATCATGACGAACTCGGTGAGAATCTTGAACAGCCAGCTGACAAAAGGACCCATGGCCGCTAGTGTTAAACGAGGCATGGAACCCACCACCAGGATCATCCAAATGCCCACACACAGGGCCATGCGAAAGCGGAAGCTATGGCGTTGTTCTTGTCCACCAAAACACTGCGCCGCCTCGTCCATGTCCATCTCCAAATTGGAAATGTCCTTGTAGATATTGCCAAGCCGGCGATAATTAAACAGCATATTGAGCTGATTGGCGATGGCCATAACCGAGTACAGGCTCTTTTGAATGTTGCCCATCACTCTGGTGAAGTCAGCCACATTGTACTCCAGGACCTCCTCGTCAATGGCGATTATGTTTACATAGGTCACAAGGAAGACCATCACAAGGATCGCGGCCGCATAGCACACATAGCCAGTCATCAAGTACCTTCGGAGTCGTCTATGTGGAGTGTGGCCAAAACTTTGGGGCGGCGGCGTGAGGGCAAACACGGAAAAGATGTCGAGATATGGAAAGGCGGTGGCCAGCAGTCGACTCTGCTTGGACACCATGTTGGATGAGCTCTAAAGTCCAACTGCAGACCATATTGGCGCGTGAGCCACGTCCTGTGATGGATGCGCTGTACCTGTGGGTACCCAATGGCATTCAAACTACCAGGAGGCAATTGTAGTTTCATATTGAAATGTTTAAAATGGGAAAATGGCACTACTAGCAATATGAATTATCGAGAATACCTCGTCCGGCAATAACTAATGGGAAAATGGCTGTAACTTGCAATATGGAGTCTAACCCAGACGGGTTCAGCTAAATGTGTACCTTACCCATCACTGCCTACTACTCACTTACCTAATTATTCAATATACCAAGGCAAGCACATTTCACTAATTAGGTACACAGATAAGATGGGCTGCATTTCAGGTGTGGGTGGGTGGGCTTGCCAGTTGCCCAGGACGATTCCTATCTACCGTTGCCTGGCCAATTTCCACGTCATAACGCTGGTAATTGCCATATACCATGCATTCCATATTCCATGCAAATGTGGGTTAAATTGTTTTTGTCTTTGGCCAGTCATCAGCATTGTCTCTCAACGACTGCATGTGCATCTCTCCATCTGTCGCTTTCAATTGCTCCACTTTCTTGCTTCATTTTCCATTTTGTGCACATAATTGCACTTCTTGTGAGCCAAAGTGGGCAAACATCCAACGTCACCATTGGCGCCATCAGCCACCACCCACCACCCACCATCTATATCCCTGATGGTGATGCCCCTGCACAATCCAAATCAAACGAAAACACCCTCCTGTTCAATCCCCAACCGCCTGCTAATCCCGTGCTGGAATTTGCCTGGATCCCTGGTTCCCAGGATCCACATGCACACACCAGGTTTTCGATCTGGATGGGGGTGGCTGGCGCGGCGGCAAGACATTGACGGGATTAAGTGTCCTTTTTAATTTTAAACTACTCCACTTCACTTTGCACAGTCAATGAGAGTGCCACAGCACCACCACCACCAGCATCGCATCCAAATCCTGATCCTTGCGAGCTTCCATGGCTCGGCTAGGCTGCCCCTCCTTTTTACTCCTTGTTACTCTGGCCATGTATGTTTCCCTTTCGAGTCCTTTTCTTTTAAGCTTGATTAAGCACTTTGTGTAACTCTATGACATGGACATGCATTTGCATGCTGCTCTCCGTGCCGATGGCATTTTTAATTTGCCGAGCAACATATCCTGATCCAGGACCACTCCACAGCAGTGCTGCCGATAAACTCACCCGAGGAGATAGCTGAATAAAATAACTAAGCTATCAACTGCCCAGGAAGTGTCGTATGTATGAATTTATTGTTTGGCCTGACTAATGTGTTTATTTGAACATTTAATTTCGAAATCTAGATGTTCCTAGAAACACTTATAATAACCTAGAAGAGAGCTCTGTTATTTTGTATTCATAGCTGAGACGAAGCCGTCCGAAAAAGGCCAAATGGCCATCGGTTCCAGGACACTCAGCTTGGAGAGCTGCGCAAATTGCATGCATTAGCATGGACGAGGTGACGAGGTGACGAGGTGATGAAGTGGGTGGCAATGGAGGTCCTGGAATGTGGGGCTACTCATTTATTATGCAGGGCAGCGAAGTAACAATGACTTTGGATTATTGTTTCCTCCCTGCCGCAGCAAACAATTGAAATACAATAAAATTAAATAATTTTTAACAAGCCACAGGAAATCGGAAGTGCTCGTCCATACTCACTCACACACACACACACGAACACACACACAGGCGCAGAATTACACGGCCTTAATAGCCAATCTCTGGCATTGGCGAACAGATAGTCCGTATATAAACCGCTTTTTCCACTGCATTTTATCATTCTTATTATAAATATATTGTGCATTGTTTAAATTGCATTTAACTTTAACATAAAAAATACACATTCATACGCATATCGATATATTTTATTCGCAAAGGTAAATAAATCCACACAAAGGCAGTGTAACAGCGTGTGTGCAAGCGAGTGTCTGCGAGCCATAAACAAATACAATTTTATTATTTATTATTTATGTATTCATGGCCATTAAACGGATATCCGTGGCCATGGCGCATTAAATTGCACCGCCTCCTGCCCGCCACTCAGCACCTACCTACTTCACTCCTTACCTTCTCATCACCTACAAGGACCTCGCCAACTCCCCCTATTTTCAATCCACAAAGCGGATCACGTGCTGTTGTCATGGAGACAGCATTAATGCTCCTGCAGCTCGCATCCCAATGGGGAGCTGGAGCGTAAGGGGATTCCCAGATGCAGTTGGAGTCACAGGGGACACAAGCACAAACGTACTGCACAGGAATTCTTACAGTTGATCTAATTTCGATAGAATGCTTGTGTTATTTTGTCAAGGTATCCAATTAGTTATAAACCTACAGCACTCGAATGGCAAATTATTGCGTTGACAAATATGGCGCCCCACTTCCTCGAGTTTTGTGTTTGAGCCATTTGTGCGGCCTGAAATGTGGCAAGCAATCTACATATCCGTATCCCGAAATATCTGACCGATTAATGCGATTGAGCCTTTCTAATGAATATTTACCCACAGCTTATTGCCACCTGGAGCATGTGATAAGCTTCCGTTGCGCCATAAGTGTTTCGTTATCCGAGTAGAAATCGCTTGCCAGGATGCGAAACAAATTTAAGGAAGTATCAATTGCTTTCCTGAGGAGCAGCTTTTGCTGGCACTAAAGCTGGGTTCCATCCTTTCGCCACTTCTGCCGCTTGTGGCTGGCGGTTTTAGTTGACTTGGCACTGGCAGTCTGTCTTTTGCTATCAATATGTAATCAATGCTTTCGCAGCAAGGCTTTTGTTTTGTACAAATCGCAAGACGGAGCACGGTGTTCGGAGTTCTTGGGTAATGGCATTACCTAAGCCACCAGGCCACGCGAAACAATGGGCACCTGGGTGTGGAATGCGGCATGTGCGGGTGGGGCATGTTGCAAGGAGTTTGGAACACGGGATGCCGAGGTGGCGTGTGTCGCCTGCCTGGGGCGCACAAAGGGGATTTCAATAATACGCGCACAATCTGTGCTGAAAGCTTAAACAATAAAAGTGAAAATTCCAGCGGAGCCTCTAGATGCGAGGGATAAGAATATTATTGGGAGGTGCGATCCGCACAAAAGGATGTGAAAAAGTCAGATACATGAGCTTAAACTGGTTATCTGGAGAAATACATTTCATTTATATCCCACAACTTATAGAAAGGACACAGAATAGGACTCCCTTACAATCGACACCTTCTTCAGTGTTTTCTGTGAAATAATACGCTTGTCATAATACTCTATTTTGTTTTCTGCCAGTGTGCTGCGTAGCCCTATTCAAATCACGAAACCCAAGAACTTGAAACATGTCCAACGCTGCAAGAACTTAAAGTTCCGGCTGAGAGGCACAGGACAATGCGACATGTGTAGCCGTGTATCTAAGTATCTCAGTATCCTTGCCATCGAGCTCCCGATTGTCTTCCACGCTGCCAGCCAGACAATGCAGATTAGCCCCAAAAGGAGTCCTTCCGCCCACCCACTCGAGACCTTCTCGTGAGAGACAAAAGCACTCAGCTGGGATTTTAATGAATAACAACATGAATGAGTGCGGACTGGGTCGTCGGAGGTTCGACGGCATATCCACAGCACAATCCACATCAATTACATTGCGGTTAGCTGCCATTGCCAGGGACACGCACACAGTCGTAGTCGCAGTCACATTCACAAACACAATCACAATCGAAATCGAGTGCCAGGAGCACGTTCGCATATGAATATGAAATGCAGGAGCACATGGCTTCGGCCATATCGATGAAAATCAATTCCACTGGCATTTGGGAATCTCTCAATTGGTCGCAAGCAGCTGAAAAAGTTCGGAAGTTGTGCCCAGTGTTTGTGGCACTGAATTGTCAATATCAGTTGAGCTCAAGTTGATTTTGCTCCATTATCTGTGCAATTTGGAACACGAATCGACGACGGCTGCAACTGTCGTTTTGGGTTCCAAAATACCTTTTTGACCTCTTCGCCTGCGGCTTATTGGGCAAATTAGTTTTGCCTGATTGCAAATTGTGCAAGGAGGCAGTGCCTGCCACTCAACTGCTGCCACTGCTCCTTGTGACTGGACGTAAATTCAATGTTATATATGCTATACACAGCTCGTTGATAAATTTTAAACCACACCCACATGGACATATGAGGCAACCAACCAACCATCACCCTGCTGATTTATGTTTATGGGCTTGGAAAATATTTGCGCCACTTCAAAAGCATTATGATGATTATTAGCATTGTTTGCCATCGTAGTAAAACTGTCATACGTGTCTGGCTGGCTGTTGGCCCAACATTTGCAGTTCAACAATATAGGAAAAAGTTGAAAAGAGCAGCGCCAAGTGGAGCTTCGACTGGAGCCAAAGCTGTAAATGTAGCTATAACGGACAAACGTGAAACGTGACCGACGTGATGTTTATGCGAAAACATTTCCCCCATCATCTGAATAAGTGCTATTGCGACTGCGAGTGTGAGCACTGGCATTAGCATCCGACATCGGGTTATATACTCCCAGTTGGAGCCCCATCCCCACAAGTATGCACATCATCAGCGAACTCCGCTTGCCCCAAAAGCGAGAGTCGACTAATCGGCAAAGTAAGGCGCAACTTTGGGAATGCCACCCGTTTAAAGTAAGCCGGAATTGAACACCGCAGCCTGGTATGGCCTGTTGAACGGATCCCAGGTCCCCAGGAAATTTGTGCTGAAAAATGCAGACACTGAAAAAAATACAGTCGTCCGAATCTCAGAGCTGCAACATCCAAATGAACGTTTATTCAAAACGATTAACAAATAATGTTGCCTACTTTTAGGTACGTAAAATTGAGTTCCAAGCGCAGGACTTTAAGTGAGAATTATAAATTATGAGCAAACCTTTTTAATCTTTTAGGTTTTTGCTGGCTGCTAGTAAACAGCTTCGAAAACTTTTATTTTAAAAGTTGGCAAGCGTTGTATTAGGCTTTTTCCGAGTGCCCATACTCGTACGTATACCAGCGGCAATGTCTGGATTGGGAGCCCAAAAGACAAGTGTGTGACAATGCCATGGCTCCAGTTCGAGCCCCAAAGCAGAAATGGCTCTCAAACTTTGTGCCCCCCCCCAAAACGGGGAGTTCTTGGGAGAACTTGCCTCGCATATGGCTGCACCTACAAGGACAACGAAAACGACACGACGCAGGACACCAGGAATCGCACCCTTGCTGCTGCCGCCGTCGCCATTTTTAGTGTAAATATTTAAACAATAATAAGTTGGCGGAAAAACGTGGGGAAACTCTTACGCTGCCAACGCGGCAAAGTGAGGCAGCAACTTTTGTTATCTTTTCACCATGAAAATAGCACGAAATTGAACAGGAAAACGCCGAGTCGCGGAGTCAGGTGAGAAGTGCTGGTGGTGGCCAGGTGGCCAGGTGGGCGGATGTGCGGATGGGGAGGAAGGTGACAGCTGGCATGGGAGACTACACATCGATAGACAGACAGCCGGGTTGAAAGCAGAAAGCTGAAAGCGTTGCACGTGCACTAATCATCACGGATGGCGGTGTGCACGGGGAATTCGGCTGGTGTATCGCCTTTCATGTTTTCAATTAGCGTTAATGTCAGTGCGGCGCCCAAAGAGCTGGAACGGGTACCGAATACTATAGCAGCTCCATTGGCCAATGTTTGCGTTTTGACAATACAGCCGGCCCATTCCGAATAAAGGCTTGTCAGTGGCCGCCCAGACAAAGGGATATTGTATCAGCAAACCGCAGAAGGTATATCTATGCTGCCTTAAAGTTTGTGGAAACTGGGTAAGAATTATAAATTTATTTCGCATTTTTATTGCGAAAATAAAGCGTGCTGTTCGAGACGTTTGAAATAGCAGTTTTGAGCACTTGCGACTGCGACTCGAGTAACTACAAGTGGAAATTAATTTCCGACAGGCTCAATCCATCATTTATGCTCCCCACAAAGCCAACTTCTTTATGCATACCATAACTGCTCTATAAATATGATCAGCGAACGACTTGCCTTTGCCCCGAAAATGTCATTTGCATAACCGTCAATCATACGCCACGTATGCCGGCGCTTGCTGTTCCACCTTGTTTGTTTCTGCCCCACTGGGTGTGGCACAACCATAGCGCCGCCATCGGGAAATCACACCACAGATCCCTAACCCAGCATATGTTCGATGGCACTGAAAATTTTGCTTCTCGATTTGCGTTTGCGTTTTATTTCGAAATTGAATTTCAGCACTGATTATACTTTTTCTACCTTCTTTGCCGAGCGGCGGAGGCACACATCGAATATGGGAATATGGGAATGTGCGATGTGGGGGAGTCCTCTGGATACGGCGACTTCCGATGGGGTTGCATTGGCATTGATTGGGTGCGGGGGCCCCCTGTTGTTTGCCGGGGGTGCATAAATAAGCACCACTCAATTATGCAGACCGTGGGCGAAGCAGCCATAATCCTTTATCCTTTCTACCTGCGACGTGTCGATTTGATTTGCTTTGCAATTTATTTTTGAATAGCGCTGACAAGGACACACACCGTGCTTATGGTATTTATTATATAATGTTTGCTTTGACAAAAACGCTGCATAAACTTTTCGTAGCGGTGCGTTAATAAAAACATCCAATCCAATGTAATTTCGAATCGAACACATACAAGTATTTGCCTGAGCACTTCGAGTGCTTTGGCTTTAATTTCAAAAGGTTATTTATTGGAGAATTTCCATTTGCTGTAAATCGAGTCGGCAATTAGCTGCTTGATAGGGATATTAGGGTTTTTTTGTTCTTGGTTTCATGCGACGTCATTAGCTAGAATTTAAAACCTTTTTTGCCGCTGGAAAAAGTTTGGGTCAATGCAAATATTTCATTTGAAGTGACATAGCGTTGGAAATTTGTCTGAATTCTCAGCCCCAACTGAGGAAATTTAAATGTGGCCCATTACATTTTATATTGCCATTTGCCTTTGAGGTTTTGTGTGTTACATTTAATTGCGAATTTCTGTTGGAAAAGCGCCACTTTACCCTTCGTCCATCGTGCAATGTCCTTGCCCCTCCACTACCACTTTGCCATCTCGATTTTCTTCCTACATTTCACTTCGGTTTACTTTTTCGCTTGTACGGCTTCAAATGTTCAACTCATTAAAAAGTGAAACAAAAATGGGTTCAATGTTCAATGGGCGGGCACTGCACCAATTTCCCAGCTATAATTGGCTTTAAATACGAAAACTCGAATATGCGGAAATACGGAAATATGCAAAGGGACAGTTGCGTGTAGTGCGGCGTACTCCCAATGGTTTGATAAATGTTTAATCACCTGACCACAAAAATTGATTGACATTTGATTTAACTGTTTGATATGCTCGACTGTTGACATTGCGACAGGCCAATTATATGTATTAATTACATTTTTACTGTTGCCCGTTGGATGCAGAAATTAATTTAAATTAAGTCGGCAGTGAAATAAGTGACTTGAAGTGTAATTAAAAAACTTCATAAAATT
This sequence comes from Drosophila erecta, assembly GCF_003286155.1. Taxonomy (NCBI): domain Eukaryota; kingdom Metazoa; phylum Arthropoda; class Insecta; order Diptera; family Drosophilidae; genus Drosophila; species Drosophila erecta. The sequence goes on from NW_020825194.1 coordinate 4,832,259, forward strand.
GTTTCCTTCGGGCGGAAAATGAGTGCTGGACTTCTCTCACAACAAAGTGCAAGCGATTGATTGTGCTGATCGCATTGATGACGCTTGAAGTGCGTATAGCGAAAGGAAAATGTCCTTGGCCACGCAAGTTGATGGAAAAGTGTCAGCAACAGTTGGGGGCGCTTTTCGGAAATGAAAACATAAACGCTTGCACTGCGAATCAAATTAAAATTCCATGTGTATATATACATATAAACGCTTATGCAATAATATATACGAGTCTATATGGGACGGCATTGTACTTCGGCTGGCATAATTTCAATTAAGTTGGCAATTGTTGGCCAAGTTGTTGGCCGCCGCCAGATCTGCTCCTCATATCGGGAATCAGCATATTTGCTGGACGCGGCTTTAACCGCCTGGCCGCACATAATTAGTGTCATTGGCAGCGATCCCGGCCAGCAATGTGGGCCAGCGAATGCAGCCGGGTGGTTTGAGGTAATTTCGAGGCCCGCGGCAAAGACAATTGCACTTTTGATAAATTGCGGCCTGGCGGCAACAGCTGCTGATCTTATTACCGATGTCGTTAATGAAATATTTCCCAGGACACGCGCGCGTGTGTGTGTGTGTCAGCCGAGGTATTAATGCGAAATATTGCGTATACGCACAGTTAACAGCTGAATTGTGTCAAGGCTGAATGCGCGTGGTAAACAGAAGTGACAAAAAATGCATTAAAATGCAGTAAATGCTCTATTGTAGTGCGTGCAGAGTAAACTAGTAGTACTAGGCCTTTAAACAATGCATAACGGCCAGTGAATAAAATCAGTGTAATATTTATGCATTTGTTTACCCAACTTAAATGCATATGATATAATTAAATTACCACAGTACAAATGTAGGGATTTTCATTTCCAATTTTATAGTGTATTCGCTTTATTTGACATGCAACTAAATTTATTGAATTAAACGAGCATTGTTAGTTTGTCGTCGCCTAAGTAAGCAGCAACTTTTTTGTGCGGCTTGAGGTTCGCCATTTTCCTCTACCAGCAGCAGAAAACTACTGCTTGCCTCGCTTCTATTTTCCGCTTTCCACTCTGGGTTTCCCGGATTTTCCGGATTTTTCCGAATTTTTTCTCTGCGCCCAATGCATTGGCAATAAATCGAGACGGTCGTTCACATTGAGTTGGGCGGCTTGGGCGCTGGGTGGTTGGTTAACCCAAATGGCAACAAATTAGAGCTCGAAATGTTTTCAGCGTTGTTCTAATTCTTCGCCTCGCTGCCGGTTGAAAAATCGAAATCACTCTCGCTGCCGCCCCCACCGACTGGGGGCGTGGCAGGACTGGAGGCGGCGGGTCCTGGATTTGCGGCCTGGGTCGGTTTCGCGCTTGAGCTATCATCCGTTTCGCTGCTGTCAACGAAATTAACGCGCTTCTTCTTTTTTAGCTGCTGCTGCTGCGCATCATTAGGCGCCGCTTGTTTGTCTGTCGTCGAGAGTATCGATGTGGGTTTGAGTGGCTTGCTGGTGGCCAGTGGTGCCGGTGGCTCCGCCGGCGCGGCTGGACTCTCCTCCACCTCCGGCGTGGCTTCTGCTTCTGGATAGACTTCCTGCTGCTGCTGCTGCATCTGTTGCTCCTGTGCTGGCAACTCCTGTTGCTCCTGCTGCTGCTGCTGCTGCTGCTGTTGTTCCGGTTGCTGTTCGTAGGCGCTGTAGTCGTAGTCCTGCACCGCACTGGCATCGTACTCCTGGCCAGCGTAGCTACCATCTGCTGCGTACTGGGTGGCATTGGGATCGGCTACGTACTGGCCCGTCGCCTCGTCGTATATATAGCCCGGATAGGCATTGGGATCATAGCCGGCCGCATATTGATCGGCCTCGTAGTTGCCATAATCAATATTGGAGTACTCCTGCGGCAGTAGCTCGCCACCACCGGTGGCATCTAGCGCAGCTGCTGCACCTTCGACTGCCACTGCTGCGGGCACATCTGCAGCAACTGCCCCTGCATCCGCTGCGTACGACTGATGCTGATAGTCTGCGGGATTTCCGATTTCGCTGTAAAGCGGCTCCACTTTTGCGCTTTGCAGGGGCTGCAGGTTTGCGGATTCGATGCTGGCATAGATGGGCTCACTGGCATCGCCATAACTGCTGGCATCGTATTGCCCGTACCCGGACAACTCCGGCTCCACGTGCTGTGGCAACTGCTGCTGTTGTGGCTCCACCTCCTGAAGTTCCTCTGGCGTTGGGTTGGCTGCCAAATTGTCCAAAAATCCCTTCGTTGGTGCGGCGGCCAACGCCTCACCTGCTGTGGCAGCCACTGCTGCCGCTGGTACTCCTGCTCCTGCTCCTGCTGCTCCTGTCAACCGTTCGCCGTAAATGGCATTTTCAATATTCTCAATCGACACACCGGTTTTGGGCTCCTGACTGCTTGGCGGCGACAATTGATTACCCCTTGCCAGCTGCTCATCAACCGCAGCCGCTGCTCTTTCGAGTGCCGCCCGACTGGCTTTGACTTCGTCCAGCAAATCGTTGCTGATGCCAACTTTGCCACTAACCGCTGATCCTGCACCCGCTCCCATTCCAGATCCAGATCCTAATCCCGACTCGCTGGAACGCACGTTCAAGGGGCGTTTGTCTTCGTGGGCGCTGGATGTGCATGTCGTTGTGGGTTGGCCATTCTGCCAGGACGACTCATCGATTTTCAGCTCGCCAAAGTATGCTTCGAAGTCGTGGGAAGGCTGATGTTGCTGCTCCTGATGTTGCTGCTCCTGATGTGGCTCCTGGCGTGGTATCTGTTGTTGCTGATGGCGCTGCACCGGCTCATTATGGCCAACGACAGTTGGTGATTTTTCATACTCCACTTTAGTCACGCGTGAATTTGTCCAGCCACCCAGGTCGCCGGCTTCCCTTTGCGGTTGCCCGCCCACATCCTGGCCAGAAGTTGCCACTCCGGCAGTCGGCAGCTCAGTTAACGTCAGCGAAGGCGACGATGTCTTTGGCAATTTATCAAATGTCAACGAGGATGTGGCCAGCGTGGAGGAAGTGCTGCTCAGTTGCCGCGCACCCTTCTCCTGGCTGGACAAAGTCGATGTGGGTGTTGCAGGACCTGCTGCTCCTGCTGCTGCTGCTGCTGCTGCTGCTGTGGAATGGGTCCTGCCGCCCAGCTCCGCCTGATAATCACCTGTCAAGTGGGGCTGCATGCGCTCCGGTAAATCGGCATTCTCATTATCAAAGGCGCGCAGGGTGGCGCGCAAATCGAACAGGTTCGAGGTGCCGAGGGGAGCTGCAGTTCCGCCAAAGAGCTCTGGATAGTAAACAGGATGGCCAGCCGGCATGGGCGGACCTGCAGGAACTGCTGGACTGGCTGCGGCAAACTGGGGCGTCAACAGCATGCCCGCCTGCGTGGGCGTGGCCATGGCAAACGTCCAGTTCTGTGGCGTCGACTGCGGATTGGTCACCGTCACCTGCGGCTGCGGTTGCACCAGCACAGGTATCACTCCGCCGGCGGATGGAGCCGTCGATGTCGTCGTCTGTTGGATGCAACGCAATGTTTGATTCTGCACCAATTTGGCAAAGTACATTTGGTATTGCAGCTGTTCAAAGCGGGAAAAGAAAGATGAAGATAGAGGCTTCGCGTGATGCACACGGAAAAATGTTGAAAGATACAAATGATGCAAACGAAAATACAAGTAGTTTTTGTTTTCAGCTTTACACTTTTAAGTGCATAATTTAAATACTTGAACAGTGGCTATGCTTTCCAAACACATTTCGGATATCTTGAATTTTCTTTTGCAACATTTTCTGCATTTCCCAAGTGTGATTGACTTTACATTTCCGCCGGCTGGCCAGTGGACTTACCTTCATCATTTTAAGCCGCTCGCTCCGCTGCGACATGGCAGCCGTTTGCTCGTCGATGCGCTCCAGCATGTGGACCAGTTTCTTGTTGCGCTCGTTGCGCTTGGCCTGCTCCTCCAGGAAGTCCTGGTACTTTTGGCGGCTCTTGTGGCGCACCGATTTGTCGCTGGAGAGCAAACACATATCCGTTTACCTTTTTGGGGCACATGACAAAAGCTACTTACAGCTCACTGCGCTTCTGCAAGATTTTATCCAACTTGTGCTCCAGCTGCTGGCGATTATCCTCGCTGCACGAAAGGAAATCGAGAAGAAAGTCGGGTCAAAGGACATGAATATCATTGGTAAGCTGCTGCACATGCACACGAAAAGCTTGGCAAAAGCTGACAAACACAAATCAATGGCCATGACTTTTATGCCAAAGGGCATTTCAAAATATTCCACCGAAAGGGTATTATCGTAGGGCACTCCAAACGTTTTTCAGCTATGATACAATAAATAATCTTTGCTAACTTTACATTTAAGTAACATTTAAGTTCCGATTAAGATAAGTTGAGTTGTGGACTTTAGAACTTTAGACTTCAGCCTTGACACATTTTTGAATTTAAAAATCATAGCATCAGAAAAATTACAAAAAAAAAAACAAATTTCCAAATTTGAATGCAGTTTTTAGAGAATTGCGCCAGAAACATTTAGAGGTATGCCACTTGAAAATCCGATAAAGATAAGTTGAGTTATGGAGTTTCGAACTTCAGGTTTGGGACATTTTTTAATTTTTTGGATTTTCTACAACATTATATATAAGAAAAATGACAAAAAAATTAAAAAAAAATAAATTTCCAAATTTGAATGCAGTTTTTTAGGGAATTGCTCCAGAAACATTTAGAGGTATGCCACTTGAAAATCCGATGAAGATAAGTTGAGTTATGGAGTTTCGAACTTCCGCTTTGGCACATTTTTGAATTTGTACAACATCATAACATCAGAAAAATGACAAAAAAATTTTGGAAAAATAAATTTCCAAATTTGAATGCAGTTTTTTAGAGAATTGCTCCAGAAACATTTAGAGGTATGCCACTTCAAGATCCGATGAAGATAAGTTGAGTTATGGACTTTAGAACTTCCGCCTTGGCACATTTTTGAATTTGTACAACATCATAACATCAGAAAAATGACAAAAAAATTTTGGAAAAATAAATTTCTAATTTTGAATGCAGTTTTTTAGAGAATTGCGCCAGAAACATTTAGAGGTATGCCACTTGAAAATCCGATGAAGATAAGTTGAGTTATGGACTTTAGAACTTCAGCCTTGGCACATTTTTGAATTTGTACAACATCAGAAAAATGACAAAAAAATTTAAAAAAAATAAATTTCCAAATTTGAATGCAGTTTTTTAGGGAATTGCTCCAGAAACATTTAGAGGTATGCCACTTGAAAATCCGATGAAGATAAGTTGAGTTATGGAGTTTCGAACTTCCGCTTTGGCACATTTTTGAATTTGTAGCATCAGAAAAATGACAAAAAAATTTTGGAAAAATAAATTTCCAAATTTGAATGCAGTTTTTTAGAGAATTGCTCCAGAAACATTTAGAGGTATGCCACTTCAAGATCCGATGAAGATAAGTTGAGTTATGGACTTTCGAACTTCAGCCTTGGCACATTTTTGACTTTCTACAACATCATAACATCAGAAAAATGACAAAAAAAATTTGGAAAAATAAATTTCCAAATTTGAATGCAGTTTTTTAGAGAATTGCGCCAGAAACATTTAGAGGTATGCCACTTCAAGATCCGATGAAGATAAGTTGAGTTATGGACTTTAGAACTTCCGCCTTGGCACATTTTTGAATTTGTACAACATCATAACATCAGAAAAATGACAAAAAAATTTTGGAAAAATAAATTTCTAATTTTGAATGCAGTTTTTTAGAGAATTGCGCCAGAAACATTTAGAGGTATGCCACTTGAAAATCCGATGAAGATAAGATGAGTTATGGACTTTAGAACTTCAGCCTTGGCACATTTTTGAATTTGTACAACATCAGAAAAATGACAAAAAAATTAAAAAAAAATAAATTTCCAAATTTGAATGCAGTTTTTTAGGGAATTGCTCCAGAAACATTTAGAGGTATGCCACTTGAAAATCCGATGAAGATAAGTTGAGTTATGGAGTTCAGAACTTCAGCCTTGGAACATTTTTTAATTGTTTTCAATTTCTACATCATAACGTTTCCTTCTTTTCACACTTTTTAACGAATCTAGTAAACCCTTTTAGTCTACGAGTAACCGGAATAATTACATTTATTTGTAATAATTGCATAATGAATAAATAATATAACCAACGAATAATAAAGAACATCATTTTTTTGTTAGACCTCTGGATGTTAGCTAGGCTTAAGAGTGAAATAATGGCCTAAAAATAATGAATAGCCCATTATTGATGCCATACCCATGTGTTGGTCATATTCATTTGGTTCTTCATTTTGGTTATATTCCTGATCTGCTCACCTGCGCTGCAGTTTCTCCTGCAGCAGCTCCACCTGCAGCTTGTAGTTCTCGAGTTCGGCTTGGGGAAACATGGCTTGGAACGGAGTATCCTCGGAGTATCCTCGCGACCGGAGTATCCTTGCGACTGGCCGTAAACGCTGCGAACCTTGCCACTTGGCGGCTCTTACTCAACTGGCCATATGCAGAACTACCACTCGCTATTGACACAGTTTGCTTGCCACGGGTATATTAATGCGACAGTGTGTTCTATTTTTGAGGCAAGTTTATTCGAATAGCCGCATTAAATACGAGTTTGTATGGGTGGATTGCATTTGTTTTGTTGAGTCGCGTTGTCATGGCTGCCCGGTTTCTTGGCCCTTCGTGGTGCTGGTGCTGCTTCCTTTGCGTATTTATTTTGGTGGTTGCTTGGCATTGGCCAGGGACACTTGGCCCCTATCGATTTCCCTCGTCGACTTCGTCGGCTTTCCCAACGTGCCACGCATTGAGGAACTCGGCGGCAACTAACTTTCGATTTTTCGCCTCATGAATTTTACACTCCGCTGTTGTTGGTTTCTTGTTTTTTTTTTTTATGCTTTCCCTGGCCCGGCCTGTGTGGTATACTAATTACACGGCCGGCAAGTAGGTCACTTCTTTCTGAACTCCGTCCAGTTTTCGTGTTCTTGGCCAAAAAACGTGGAGGGTCGTCTGGGGTCACAGGAGGACCCGGCGGAGCCATTTATAATGCATTGCACGGGATTTGCCTGCACGAGTGGGCCCAGCTTCTTCCATTCCTGTTCTGATGAGTGTAAACACATGTTGTTGTCGCACACTCGCACCCCCAGTTACACTGGCGAAAATCACTGGTCATTTGTGGTAAAAAGTGGTTGTCAAAATAACGCATTCTATTATGCATACAAATAACTCTACAAAATTGTTACCTAATTAGACCTCATTTATGATAGCACTTCTTAAAACATTTACAACACTGTACACTTAGAAAAAAGTATTGCTTATTACTAGAATATCAGGTGTGAATTGCTGAGTAAGGTTATATTATATTTAAACGTTTATTTAAAGGTTTTCCGGTAATTTACATCGCTAGCTAGATTGTGGGCACCTATTTTAACCGGTTTTTTTCAGTGCCGCCGTTACCACTTGTGCTCGTCCAAGCGTGTGGCACCTGAATGTGAATTAATGGCAGTGGCGTCTATCACTCCCCCGGCCGCAGACAACAGCGCAGGACCTCCCTCACACGCTGACATATTCGCACGCTCACCACGGTGTCCTGCCTGTCCTGCATGTCCTGTGTGTCCTGTGCGTCCTGTGTGTCCCGTATGTCCGCCTGCCATCATCAGCCTGCCCAGCGTCAGCAGTGACCACTCCCGTGCTCCAGCTCCTGCCAGCGACACCAAAGCCGCAGCAACTCCGTGTCCTGCTTGACTTGCTCCTGGCTTTGGCTTTCGCTTTGGCGTTGCCGTTGCCGTTGCCGTTGTCGTGGCTTCGCTCGTCCTGGCTCGGCTCCTCTCCATGTGGCACATGTATAGTATATGCCGTGGTTGCGGGCAGCAATATAAAATTTTGGTTATTTACATGGGGGGGATAACAAACGGCCGGGTTGGGGTCCTGTCATATGTGCGGCAGGTTATCTCCGCGGTTCCTGATGGCTCAGGGGGCAGGAGCAGGAGCTGCAAGGATCAGGGGCGCTGTTTAAAAGGGGGTATGCCATAGCAGCTTGCATTTTCTAGCTAGCTTAGGATGCTCTGAACTGAGTAATGCGCCTATGGATATTTTTAGCATTATCAGATATTGCACTTGGGAAAAAGCCCCTTTAGTCGCCTTCCTTGACCTTCGCAAAATAAACTGGTTGCCAAGCGACCTGAACCACGGACAATTTCTTCCATGTCGCTACCAATTCGGTTAACTGAAATACGCGTCATTCTTCAAGCGTTGCCCAAAAATACTCAAAGTGCATATATGGGTAGCGAAAATAAAGCAATAAACTCTTTTTGGAGCACAGTCCTGGAGATACTCTCGCTTAAAATTAAACACAAGAACGCAGTATCTAATAAACTTAGGTAGAGAAATACACCTGTTCCTGGAAAATATCGACAAAATGACAGTTTAGACAACTGTGACATACTCGGATGTCTGGCGAACTTGAGAGGCCAAAAAGTATTTACATATTTATTATTTAGCCGGAACAATTTGCGACAGGACCTTGAAGTTATTAATATCCTGGCAGCTTGGCGTGGCCTGGCACCCAAGTATTTTTTTTGATTGGATATTGGCTGAGTGCGCACAAGGATATCAATGAAAAGTTTGTCATAATCGAGCATTTGCATTGGAAATGGGCCACGGAGCTGGAGGGTGAAACCTAAATCGAAATTGAACATTTTTCGCTGCTGGAAAATTTTGCTTGTGGCGAACTCGGGCGATTTATGTGTTTGACTTTACGCTGCAATTGTGCCAAAATGTGTATGTGAGTGCTTATCAGGCGCTGCACAGAGCACTTTTTTTGGGGGCACTTAATTTTGGCTGGCATCCTTAACATCCTTAACGGTCCTGAAACGGCGGCAATGCGCGACCCGAGAGCTTCTTTTGCCGATTTGCAGTCAATGAAGTAGAAAACTGAAAACTTTTTCTTCTCCAGTCTATTAAAAATAATGGCAGCTGAAAGCAGAGGCGACCGCCAAGTGCGAACTGCTTCTGCCCCCCATGTGTGCGCTTCTGCCCTGCTTCCCTCTCTCTCTGCTCGCCGCGCGCCGTCTCTTTCTCATTCTCTATCTCAGCGTGTGTGTGCGAGACATCGGCGGGCATTAAATTAATGTCCACCCTGCCATTTTTCACCAAGGCCTGGTCGCCAGACACGCCGCCCGGTGCATTGACCACTTTCGGCGGTTTGCCTTTAAAGCGCTCTATGAAGCTCGCAGAGGATCAGGCTGCTTGGTACCCATTCCATGCGCTGTGTTTAGGATTTTGCTCATACTTACTGAAATGGAGCATATCTATTGAGATTTTACGTTTCTACATTCTGGCTTTTTGATGAGTAAGGACACTCGTGCAGACCCAGGGTAATCGAAGGGTCACACCATACCCTGTAATGCCAAAGAGGTCCATGTACTTATGGTATTTTTAAGCCCTGTCGCTGCGGGCATGCTGGGAAATCGGTCGTAAAAACAGAGTCGAACGGCGTGCAGGTTCTTGCGGTTAATGCGATAATTTAATTGTAATGCGGGCCTGGAGTCCTGTGCGCCAATAATTTAACTTGCAATCAGCGCGGCATTTATTGGGTTAAACATATAAGCCAAGCGAGGAAGGCGATGGGCGAAGACGCATACTTGCATGCCCAAGGAGTGAATGAACCCCAAGGATACGCGGCCCCAGTTACAGATACAACCACACGGATACACAGCTACACAGATACAGATACGCAGCGAAAGGGAAAAATGAAGCAGCCAGAGGATGGCAAATAAATTCAACGATTTCTGTCCTGCGTGCAATAAGGGGTCTGACGCAGTCAGTTGGGCATTTTCGCACGTAAGCCACGAGGACGATGACAGCAATGAAATATGCAAGCCAGGTCCCGAACTCAAGCATTTTTCCAAGAAGAAGGAGGCGTACATGAGTCACCAGTTGAAAGCGGGCTGGGTGAGGGTGGTGGTGGAAAATCCGAGTTCATGCTGAAAGCCAAACATTTATAAACTTCCACAGCCTAGCAACTGTTGCTGGGGGCGGGGAAGCTCCAGGGATTGGCTTCCAAAAACCCATTGTCTCGCTGGGCAACACATTTCGGTATTAGTTGCCATGTCGCAAGGACACTCGGCGGCGCAACTGCTGGAGCTGCGACGCATCCTGCTGCTGAGCGTCTATAGGAACACATTGAATCAGCTGGTACTGCAGCAGCGTTCCCAGCGCTTAAATGCCAGGAAACCGCTTTCGTTGCCCGCTTCTCTGCGAAGGCGACGCAGTTCGTCGATGGCGGAGCAGGAGAGGCCGGATCGCGTGCTCATAACGGGCAAGGTGCTGCCCCGACTGGAATCCCTGCTGGGTGAGCAGGAGAACGATGCGGATCTGCTTGATGAAGAGGTCTTAGATGCGCTGAAATTCGAGAGGGATATGGATGCCCTGCGAGCGATTTTCGAAGTAGCCATGAATGATCCGGAATTGGCAGAGAAAGATTATGCGCAGGATAAGGATCTAGAAGCAGAGGAGGAGAAGGAAACGGATCTAGAAGCTGAAGATGCTGCTCCGGAAATGAAAATTATGTGCCTGCAAATTAATGAACAGCAGAGAGCCTTTGATGTTAAGAAGGATGCATTTAAGGGAGAGAACATCGAGTCCTTCGATGACAAGGACATGCCAGGCCTTGAGATAAAAGTGATGGAAACTCCTTGTCCCGAGGATGAGGGTCTGGAAAACATAAAGCAAGCGATTGCCGCCTTGTGCGGCAACAAAAGTGAGGAGTCCCAGGCTGCCCAGCAGCTGCAGGAGGCCAAGGAGGAGCTGAAAAAACTCAGGGTGGACCTCGAACGCGAAAAGTGCGCCACCAAGGACAAGCTCCAGGACCTGGAGGAGCGCATTGCCGACACCAAGTACAAGCTGCGCTGCGTTTCAAGGGTCAATGACCTCGAGTACAGCTTGGTGCAGCGCTGGGAGGAGGGTCGTCTGGCCCAAGGAACCATTTGGGGCGAGAACGCCGAGCGGGCCTACCTACGCGATATTCTGGATATCAAACAGAAGCTGGCACGTGAGGAGCGTGTAAGTGCTGAGCTACGCACCTTTCGCCAGCGCGAGATCCGGGAGCTGCAGGCCAGGATCAAGCAGTGGCAGGAGCGGTATGTCAGCGAGATGCGACGCGTGGATCGCGAGGCTGAAGCTTGGGAGCTGCGCATCCTCGAGCAGCAGAAGCTCTTGCAGAGGCACCAAGAGATCTACGAGCAGCGGTTGACCTATGTGCAGGAGTACCGCGCCCAAAAGGCGGAGGAGCAGCGGCTCCTCGACCTGCAGATGCACCGCATTGAGTGCGCCGTCAGGTTGCAGGCCTGGTGGCGTGGCACCATGGTGCGGCGCGGTCTGGGACCCTTTAAGAAGAAACCCAAGCGCGGCAGGCGGGGCAAGCCCAAGAAATAGGACACCGAAAACGCATACTAACTTGCATCTAGATCCTATCAGTCATTGCAATTTTAAGACATCTTGTAAGCTTTCAATTTTACTATTTTAAGTGTAAGTTGGATTTTACTTGCCTTGCCCTTTAGCCCGCCGTTTTTTATGATTTTCCACTGCCTTATTTTTTCCCAACCTTTTCCGAGCTCTACCCTTGCTTTATGGAAATTAACTTGTGACTTAAAACCAATTAAAAGTTGGACGCGCTGCAGTTAACACGTCGGCGGTTGGCTACTGACGTCGCCCTTAATGACATGCCGCCAGTGTCAACAGGCCCGCCTCGAGAATTGTTTACGCGCTGCGATAATAATGCTGGGGTGGGACAGTGGAGGGAGTACTGTACTGGCGACCCAGTTGAAGTTGCATCTGGAGTTCCATTGTTTCAGCATTTTATTTGTGCTGCCCGCTGCCGTTTCTTTTCTTTGCCGCATTTATTTATCCTTTATGCCGGGCAATGGCCGAAAGTGGTTTATTTGTTGCGCCGCATTCATTGGCAACACAAATGGGCGGCTCGCCAGCCCAGGGGGGCGTGGCAGTGTGCCACTGCGGCTATATGCATTTTGTTTTCGATGCGTGCGGAGCAGATAAACTGCGACAATTTGCCCGGTGAATGAGTGGAACTTTTTCACTTCGTTGTCGCAAAAAACAAAAAACACACGGGGAGGGGGGCACAAAAACAAAACTTTCCCACTGGAGTGTGCCAGTGGGGACATTGCAATTTAAAATATAATTAATGGTCGTTGCAGTAATTTATTGAATTTGCATGGCACAAGGCTGCATGGCTGTCATTTCTTGTTTGCCGTTTGCCAGTTGGAGGTCCTTGTTTTGCGAATATCCTTGCGAGGCGACCGGAGTGTCCGCACATGCACACGCACATGCACTTGCACTCACTTTTGTTTTAATGCACTCCGCACGGTCGGTCCTGGTCGATCCTTTCTCGGCATTGTTGCTGCCTGGCCGGCCGGTGGTGCAACAATAACATCCCGATAATGACTGCCGAAAGTCCATTTGGGGCTGCAAAAATAATGCCCGCTTGCCACTTGGACGCAAACGTTGGTGAGCGAAGAGTCTTGCCAAAAAAATCGTACCAAAAAGTGTAAAAGAAGTGAAATGGCCAAAACGGTGCTGCATTTTCAGAGAGAAAATTATTTAAAATGCACATTTATGCATAAAATAACTGGCTTAAAATAAACAATATATAGTTCATCACAATAGCATATGTCACTCACAGAAAATATAATAAAGACCAAACTTATGTTAATAAACTAAATTTTAAAACATGACTAACACCCTTTTTAGGCACAAAAAGTTGGTAGCTCTAAAAATCATAAAAAGTTTTCCCTTTAATTACGAGTGGTTCGCGTTCCTGGCTCCTCTGACAACTTTTTGTTACCACCGAAAAATGAACAAAAAATTACCAATTTTGAGCGGAGTAAAAGGGACCATTTCGGCACCAGCCACCAAATGTGGCCACGCTGGAATGCCGGGCCTATTGTTTGGCCGCCATGGCGGATGAATTAATGGAAGATGGGACTTGGACTCGGGACGCGATGGGTTGGGTTGGGATTGCATGGCGAGAAGGCGAGAATGAGGGCAACAGACAAACAATCTTCCGCGCTTTTCCCCTTTTTCTCGCTTCATTTTCCCAGCTATCTCTGGCCAGCACTTTTGCTCGTTTTGGCCTGGCCCAAAAGCAACTCATTCTCGCTTCCTGCACTTTGCATGCCCCGCACTATTTGCAACTTGAAGAAAACGCCAGCGAATGCTCCATAATGGCCACCGCCTCCCCCGTCGACCATTTCCTTCACTATATAACTACTGCCATATAGAAGGAGTAACTCCCGGCGTTCCGTGTCATGTGCGTTACTTAAAGCATACAAAATGGCGTGGAGTTGGCCTTTTTAAGTGAGAGAGGCGCCATTGCATACCCGTGGGCTCACCAGGGGGAAAAGAGAGCCACCGAGGCACCCGAAAAATTTACATACAAATTAGGGTTAATGAGCAGTGAAATTGTTATTTAACTTCAGTTGGCCCGTTAAGCGCTTTAAAGTGCCGGCACCACTTGTGCCAAAAGTGTGTTCGAATATCTGCGCATCTACGTACTTTTCGAAATTCTCTTTAGAACCGGGCTTAAATGGGTGTCCTTTTAGCACTTTATCGCTTTGCCGCAGAACAAGAGAATTTAATTAATAATCTTGCGCATAATTCATAAATTGATTATTGCGCATACGCCACGTGTTCTTAAATTAATTTTCATTCATAACCTTATATATAGCCATTTGTACACTTTTTACTGCCCCGCTGATGCAGCGCACACGCAGAGTGCGAGTTTTATTTAAAATTTAATCAAACACTTTAATTTGATTAACAGCGCACGTCTTTCAATATAAATTTATGGCCGCACGACGCATAATCAGTGACCAGAACCGGAGCCGGAATGCCGGACTGCCATAGAGCCGGAGTGCCGTAGAGCCGGAGTGCTCCAGTGACCAGCCGTAAAAAAGGGTTGACCACCGCCCGCACATCCGTTCCTCCCCCCGCACCCGCCCCATCCCGATCTCAACTGCGTCTTTCCCGGGCTTTCAACACATCAACGCCGCCATTTGATATGCGCCCATCTGACGGGGGCGGATGGAAAGTGGGGGCGGGGCTGCCGAGTGGGGTCGGGAGACTAATAGCAGCACGTACGTTTGATGAAATATTTTATTGGCATGTATGGGTGGCGTCCTGGCGGGCCCAGCGACTTTATAGATTTCTCCAATGCGCTGATGGAGGGCTTGACTTCTGCTTAAAACTCGCCCCTCACTTTGAAGGGATAAACCTAAAAATATATAAGATTTTCGGTTCAACTTATTGCTGAATGTATGAAATATTTGCTCAATGTAGAAAGCCTGGCTCCATCAATGTGAAGTACCTTTGAGTAAAAGTTCTAACACCCGACCAACAAACTTCTTATCTTTTATTGATTGTTTTCGCCATGCACTTGCCATAAAATTAGTGCAACGTCCGAACGGCAATTTGGCAGCACAAATCATTTTAGCATAATATACAACTCCGGCTGTGGAGCAGCCCAACCGAACGAGGATGGCATTTTTATTGGCCTACGTGTCTTTTGTGCCATGGCAGTTGCCACAGCAGAACACAACGCACTATCTCGTCATGCGAATCTGGAATAAATCTTTCATTTCATTTCTGTTGCACGGAAGTCACGGCCACCGGTCAGCAAGTTTTTCGTATTTCGTATTTCGCTTCTCGTTTTGCGTTTTTCGCCGCTCGCCTGCAAAATGCCATGGCGATATGAATGCCAAACAATCCGAGAACGCTGTCATCTTTGAGCGGATACTCGATTTTCGCTGGCGCATTCCAGCGATTCGTTTGGCATAACTTCACAATTAGTTTCGAGTCGTGGATGGGGCGTAATTTATGCTCATTCGGGGGAATCCCGCGTTCAATGAACCTGTCCACATCAACGCACGACCCACTAAATTGAATTCTTTGTTTTGGCAGCGGCAGCAGCCAGAAGCTACAAACGCCATGGCTGGAATGGCAAGAAATGAAAAAAATAAGTGGGGAAAAAAAGCAGAGCAAAAGTTTTTAGCAAACGGCAATTTTCTGTTATTTCATTTGTTTGCCTGCTTATATTGCCCAAAGTAGTTGCTGTTGTTGTTGTTGTTGCCAGGACGCCCGTTTGGAATTTTAAATATGGCGTCTGTTTTGTTTGAAAACGGAAACGAGTGTCTGTCAGTTTATTTGCTTGTTGTTGCCGTCGCAGCCCCAAAAACGAAGTCAACCAACTTTGGCAAAGGAAATGCCGCCTAATGTGTTAGTTTGTGAGCCAGCATGTGTATTATGGCTCGCTGTGTTTGTCCAACTTTGCTGGCAATTGAGAGGCCGTTGCCAACGTCTCTGCTGAATGGTACATATGTGCATACAAATCTGCAGATATACCATTTACCAACGATAAGAAATGATTTTATAGGGCTTAAGCAAACCTGGAGTTCACGCACAAAGAAAACAAAGTGGCCTGACCCTTGGATGTCTGCAAAGTCTGGCTGAAAGCATTTAACGGCATAGGACTGAAAATCAGGATGAATGATTTTGTATGTTGTGAAAGCATACTTTCGCCCCTTCTACAGAGTTAAGTAGCAAACATCTCTGGAAATGTTGCCTCAAATTTCAAGCACACAAGTGCTCACACACACACACACACACACACACGCACGCACGCGCACACATACAAATGACAGAAGTTTCCTTTGAGCTAATAAAGTCGACTTTACATTTTTAATAGTCTACTTTTCGGCGCATTAGTTTTAATGCTTATGACGATGCTGTTTCGCATGCAAAGTGCACGGTTTGCTGCTGAAGTTATCCCTTTGGGCTTAACTCTTGGCCTGCTTTCTGGGCCCATTAGAGCCGGCTTCCTGGTCCCATCACTGTGCCCCATCGGCACCTGACTTGGTTGCCAAAACAAGATTTCTCACTCATTATGCGGGCCGCAATAAATATTTGCCTATCATTTTGCTATTTGCATTTGCCAGCGAAATTGATGAACGTCCGCGGCACACGAGCAAATTGAATTGGCCGAGCCATTAACAAAACTGAATTTTGCTTATCTCCATTTGCAATGGCCTTTTCCCACAGGCCCTCGAAAAATGACACGCACACAGGCACACCCATGTGCCACATTTGATATTTATGCAGATTTTGCCGCTTCTGTTGCTGCTGCCTAGTAATGAGTAGCAGATAAACATGGCGATAAATTACTGCATTTTTGGGCATTCATTATTTACCATGTGCCATACGCGCAGTGTTGGCCAAAAATCGAATACGCCGTAAATGGTATACGAGCATCTACATATGCACGCACTTAAATCGGGTTCGTCCTTGCGGCTGTCATGGGGCTGGTTTATGGCCGCATTTGCTGGCCATTTCTAGAATTACAACAAATTTTAATTAAATACAATCTGCAGCAAGCAATGCGCATATGTAAATGCAAATGGCTCGAATGCTTGCGGGCGAAACAGGCAAACCAAAAAAAAATATACAAAAATAAGCAAATTTAATGCATAAAATAAGAGCGCACAATAAAAAGACGTCAAAGTATTTAGCGCACAATGCAGCAGAATGCGACCAAAGCGCCGGGAAAAAAACAAAAAAATTAAACGACATGGCCAGACCATTAAGCGGCACTTGCCTCCTTTTCCCCGCCCACTTGCCACCCACTTGCCACCCACTTTTCCAGCCTCCAATGCTCCGCAGCAATTTAATAATTCTCCCTGACAATGCACTTGCTCATTTGCCATTTGCTGTGCATTCGAATTTGTTTCTTGCAAAAGCAAAAATTGTAAAACAAGTGGGAAAAACGCATTTGACAACCTACAAACAGCGCATCCAAAAAACTGCAGCTGGAAATCATACAAATTGCGCATGTAGGGTATGAAAAAAATTAAGTTTCGGATTGCTTGTTGCTGATGCCTGCCCGCTGGCTGAAAGTTGTTGCCGGTTGCCGTGACAGATGGGTGGACATTTTGTCAGCGAACGACAAAAACTGGGCAAAAAATGCGCAAAAGATGGGGGATCTAGATCAAAACGATCCCGGAATACCCTGCTTTTGGCCCTCATTTTGCTGCCAAAATCCAGCCAAATCGAATAATTTTGATTTTTGTTGAAAACTACTGCACTCATAATACTATACCAGTATAATAAAAAAGCAGTTAAATATTTAAACTACGAAGTTTCGGCTTTTCCTCTATGTATTTATCTAATAAACTCCTAGCTTATTCAAAGAAGCTTATCGCAGCAGCCAGCTCGAGATCATTTCCAAGTTGATAATCTGGAGGGGAAGAGCTTGCCATTACTGGCTTTCAGCATAGCTACATTAATAATCTGCCTTGGCAAACTATATCATATAGTTGCCATTACTCCGACATAAGGCTCTTACGAGCGGAGACAAAAAACAAATTGTTGACGCCAGATACAAACAATTTGCAATTCAACAGCTAAAGGGATCAGCATGGGACAAGCGCATTTGCTGCTAGAGGATGGAGGATGGAGGATGGTAATGGGAGTGGTATGGGTATGGGTATGGGTATAGGGATTGGAACATTTTTGGAATCGTGGTGTGCAGATGGAGTCAGAGGATTTGGCAATCCTACACATGTTTTGTGTCTGGTTTCTGCTACGGTTTCTGGGCGTTATCAACAGCTGTCTATCTGTGCGTTCCACTTCAGTTGCTGTTAGTTGGGTTTTTTTCTATGTTCAGCTGGGTCTTACCAATTCACAACCATGCTCACTAAATGCATTTGTTTTTGTGTCAACTCATCGATTTTTAGTTGCTGCTTCGACTGTTAAAATTAATGAATTTGTTTGCATGACATTTGGAGTCACAGTTGCTGGCAGAAAGTTCATTGGTAGAGCGGAGAGCGTAAGCCGGTCACCATACTAATTAGTCCAAATACTGTGATTGCTCTTCCCCCTGTTAATTGACCATTCAATTTGGCGCACCATCGACCTTGCCCTGGGCAATTAATGCCACATGTGGCAAACACCTGTCCCTCTGCCCCACGGGGGTCATTATTAATTACTAATTAATGAATATTGTTGCGTAACTGGCTCATTACGGTCAATCAGCAGGCGTCGAATTGTGTTTTCCTTCGGCCACTTCGACCCATTTAACATTTCATTAACAATTTAGAGTACTTAAGTGTTTGGGTGAGCAGATGGAGGTTGAGAACGTGGCTGAAATGACTAAAAAGAAAACACTTAATGAAAATATTACGCGAGTGCGAGTAAATTGAAAGCCAAATGCATTTTAATGCCGCGTTCTCAGCTAAAATGAGGCACAAACACAAACAAGGGCGCACTCACACAGGCACACATCCACATCCACATCCGCATCCGCCAACCGGAAGCCGCAATGTGCAATAAAGATTGCAAGGCGCGTGAGTGTTGGTGGGAGCAGCACTGAAGAGCAGGGGTTTCGTGCACTTAGAAAAATACACTTCCCTCACTTGAGAGAAAAAGTGTTTTAATTAGGGCACTACACATGCATTTCAAGATCCGCAGGCACAAACAACTGCTAGTTTCGCTAATAAAGTTGGGTTAAGTTCTCTATGCGAACTGGGCATTTTTTCGCTCAGTGCTCTAGATGCGGCGGATGTTGAACGAGAAACTTTGAGGCAGCACGTAAAGATCGTTGCCATTGATTTATGCGCCGCGTGCCATTGCGAGCGTGAAGCGTGCAACAAGCTCGGCGCACAAAGAGCAGATTAAATGGGGGCAGAAGGGCTGGAATGGATGCCCGACCGACCAGCAGATGACCGTGGAGCTGTTGCCGTGGCCAGCTGCTAAATAAGTGTGTCAACGTGGGCCCTCGTCTCCATTTACCAGCATAACACCCGCCCACTTCCACTGACAGCGCAATAAAGCGCGCTCCAAAGTATGCTAAGATTCCGTTCGCCCCAAAAATCGTGCCGGAAATGCTCGAAACGGGAAATGCTGCTCTCCAAGCTATTTTGCGCTACGAAATTTGATTAAGTCCGCGCTGGCGATGAGTTCATTGCGCGTGCAAAATGATTCGCTTAACGGTGGCAGGTTTTTGCATAGAAGCTGGATAGCTGAGTGGACCTACATTTCGCTGGAGAAGCTCTAAAATTATTTCTAAGGCTATTTTTCCATTTATCACTAATGCGCCTTTTTATCTCCTATTTAGCTAACTAAAATATTAATTACTTGAATAATTGCTCAATTGTTTAAGTATGGTATATGCTTGTCAAAGTACCATTTTGTCAGTTTAAATATTTACCATTGATAAACAAGTCACAAAGCAATTAAGAACAAGTGAGCGAGTAAGTGCAGTAACTTAAATGAGATAAATAAAGTGAAATTGCAATTACTTCTCAAAGGTCCACCCCAAGTGACATGAGATAGCTGCAGGACATGGCCGGTTACATCCAGCAAAGCCACGAACATGTTAATTAACGAATGGTTCATGGTTCGAACTGGTTGCAACTACAACTGCCAACCAGGACCTAAACCAATTACAATTGCTGGCCAAAATTGCGTCTGTCAATGGCTTCAATGCTCGATTTTTGTCACACATGACATGAGTTGCAGTCTGGCAGTGGCCAAAATGTAGCGGGGCCACAAATCGAACAACGATTGTTGAACATGCAGCATCAGCGGGAGGCAAGTCCGCAAAATATAATCCAGGTGGTTGTTGAATTTTCGCAAAGCCCCAAATGGTGTTGACATGGCGGGGCTTTAAGTTACGTGCAACTTGCTTCAATTAGCAGTGCACATCTATTTTTTATTCCCCGGCCACCGCTTTATTATTCAAAACTGCAACGGGTAATGAGCCCAAATGAATGATAAATTATGCAGAGGCGTTCAGAATCACAGCGCCATGAATGCCAAGTTAGCCAAGCGGTTACGGCCAGGCCAATTTGGCCAAAATGCGCAGCTGTTGTCGCGGCTGCATGATTTGCATTAGCCACGCCCAGGGAACTTCGATCTGCTCCTTCTTTCTTGGCCCATCAGAATGCAGTTTTTTTGGTGCAGTGCATGTTGCACGTCATGTTCGCCATGCTGGCCATGTTGCAGCGCCCTGATTTATGACCACGGGTGTTTATTTGCTGGTCGTGGCCGAAAACTTGCCGCGCCGAGATTTATGGGCAGCCCAAGACAAACCGCACGCAGCTTCTTGAGTCGTTGGATAAACTGCACTAATAAGTTGGAGACTTTAGGCCAAGTCAGTTGAGTGGCCGAGAGCTTGGGGCTGCCAGAAATGCCACAAGATACAAGGCAATAGACAAAACAAATGTTGGCAAAAGTTCACAAAGTTTTCAGGGCTCGCAAGGCGAAGGCAGCATAAATCGTTTTATTGAGCGCCATTCGGGCAAAAAAGTTGCAGCCGGCCAGCAATTTGCCAGTGCAACTCAAGATGATGTAACCAGGCACAATAAAGCGCAAAACTTTTGGCCAGCACAGGAAACTGGCAACAGACGGTCAAAAGTCGCTGTTGGGCCGATTGGCGAGGCCAATTGTTAATGGCTAATTATTTGAAGCTAACGTTTTTCCAATTCCACTGCGCGCCATGCTGCGCCTATGAGAGCAAAAAACCAAACCGGACAAAACCAAACATTTCTTGGCACATTTCACACTGAAGGGACAGAGGCGCACAAGAAATGCACATAAATTTTACTTAGCCAAGTTGCACAGAGTTTCGCCTGCCAAGTGGCAGCCAAAAGAAGTCAAAAGAAGTGCAAAAAGCGATAACAACAATAAGTTGCGAGCATTGCTCGAATGCACAATGCAAGTGGCGATAGTTTGCCATAGTTCAGCCAATGCCCATCCCTCTATTCTGCCCCTTTCGAAGGCACGCCCATGGCTCTGATGAATCGCCCAATAATTGGGTCTATTTAGTGATACCTCGATTCGTACCTAAGATACCTTCTGAGCAGCCATTAGCTGTTGGTCTTATGTAGTGATTACCATAAATTTCAAAGTTCCCCTTTGCTGATAATTGATATAATGAGAACTTATTCGTATAGATGAAAGGTTCTTGTTAAATTAACGAGCTGCAACATTCTGTGGCAGCCCTAAGCAGGCAGCCGAAATAAATATAATGAAATAGTTAAACCTTTTCCATAGAAAAGATGTACATTTTCGTCACACAACTGGTACCTCACCCCAGACCGAAAAAAGGTGAGTCCCCTCCCATCCGTGGTGCTACATCCTTTTAGTGTCAGGCAAAATGGGAAGCCGCCAGCGAAATTTATGCGAGTTTAACAAGCAGCTAGCAACAGCAAGGTTCCGTTACACTTTCTTGCAGCAAATAGGCATAAATTTGCATTTAATGCAGTCGACAAAAACGTGGGGAGGAGGGCAAAAAAATGAGCAGCACAAATGCCAAAAAATTATTCTGCTATTTAGTATATAATTTCCTCGAATAGTCTTAGTTGCTGTGGTGCTGGGTGGTGTGTTGTGGTCTGGTTTTTGGATACGTGGTCCGTTCTGCAGTCGCCAGGTGCCATTAAAGCCGCATAAATTTTTTAAACTTTTGCCAATTTGCATTGCAAATGGCTCACACACACACACACATGTCCCTGTCTAACATATACAAGTATATATATATGTGTGCATACATGTGCAGGCGCTTGTATTTTCGCGTTCTGCATGTGGTTCCGAAAGCGTTTGGGTCAGTCTATTAAAATGCAAAGAGCCAAAACCCCATGGCCCCAAACTCATTCCCTCTCTCTCACTCTCTCTCTTTCTCGCTCCTTTTTGGCGGCCGGAAGTCCATTTTGTCTTGTCGTTCACATCATAAATATGGACGGTCAAATGGCGGCTCTGTTTATGGCCAAGTGCTGTTTGTATGTGTGTGTGTGTATGTGTTGCCGCTTTTAATGACAATTTGTTGAGGTTGCATGAAATTTCAACGAATTTCATTTGGCACACATTTCGACCGTCTTCGCTTTTTACTACGTTTTCCTTTTTCCAGCCAGCCATAAATTTAAATAATTTTCGCTTTTGACGCCAGTGATGTGCTGATTTCGAGTTTGTCTGTGTTTGTGGTTTATGACAGGTTCTGCTGGCATTTTACCATGGAGTGGCTGAGGATTGGATAATTGTCTGGCCATCTCGGCTTAGTCTATTGAATTTTCAATCAATCTAATCATCATCAATACATGCTGGCTTTCGGTTCAGCTCTGCACATTCCATTTGCCACATTTTGAATGTCTTATTCATGCGCCTGCGGTTATGCAATGTTAAATTTATGGCTCATCATGGGTGTGCTCAATTCGTCTCAATGTCAACGCCCGAAGTTCTGCAATATTCACTGGTCATCAATATACTATAAACATACAACTTTGTATTTGTTGAAATGCGAAACAAAGCCACGAAATAACAGCTTTTTAAGCACAGATACGTATTTCACTGATGCAATGTTTTTATTTTCAGTGTGTTTGTCTCTGTTTTATTAGTTTATTACTTTCCACATGGATGGTTCGACATGACGAAATTCTCTGGCCCCAAAAAACAACAAATAAATAACCAGGAACACTACACCAAGACGCGAACTAAGACATCGACAAAGTTGTCGTCAGTTCGCTCTCACTGCTTGTCACTTAAAGCGAAAAACAATTTTTCTCCAGCTGAAGAAGTGTGCGTGCACATGTGTGTGTGTGGTTGTGTGTGTGTGTGTATGGAAGCTATCTGAAAACCAATTTTCGTTGCTAAATTGATGTTTATAGCTATGTAGGAGCACGCCGACGACGGCGTTGGGAATGAAGATGAAGAGACGATGATGCGGCCGTCGATGGCTATGATGAGCTTGTTGCGGCCACCGCTCGTCGCCTGTGATGAAGACAAAGTGCCAATGCGAAAAACTAAACGCCAAGCTCCCGAACAAGCCAAGCAAAATCGAGCCAAGCAGGTGCACATGGAGAAAAGTTCTGTCCACCAAAGTGGCTATGCATTTAGCCAAAGCCTATCACCTAAAAGAGCAACCTCAAAATGTGGTATGGTCACACTGCATCGAAATAAAGTTCATAGTGAGCCCTGGTCACACGGAAGATTTTTTTCCCGTGTACTGCAAGTGAAACTCGCTTCCAGAATGCGGCAATGAAAATCCTTTTCGACGCGACTCGATTCAACGCTGCTACCCTTCCTTCATTTGACAGCATTTTGATGCTTCCGCTTGTAATTTATGTGACACTTGCAGTGCCATAGATCAGGCAGCGGGGCCAAGAGATGAGACTGCTAGTTTCTGCTGGGATATCCTCGTTTTTATTAGGTGCCTGCTACTTGGGAGCTGCTTTTGTGCGGACGCTTGATTTCCTCGAGCAAATTTGATCAATTGAAACAGGCGATAAACAACGGGTGGAAATGACAGGTAATCCACATGCTGCACTCAGTTAATTAGATGGCATAGGAAGTGCACATAAATAAACAATTGGGTGGCAGCAGATAGCCCAGTCGTGTACATGCAATTGCTGCATATTAATTGAAGCTCACTCGCACACATCGTCTTCTTGGATGTTGAACACGGGAGCCCCCTCCCATGCCATGTCCTCCACCAAATGACTGAGTCATCAGCCCTCAGATCTGCCCCAAGTGGGGAATGCTGGGAGTAATTTAAAACGCTCCTGCTCGTGAATGCATTTGAAATGCTTTTCTACCGCCTTCCACTCGATGCGCTCGAGTGTCGCACCCCACGAAGTGGAGGGCAAATGCATCTGCCAGCGCCAACGCCAACGCCGTTATCCTGGGCATATGTCTAAGTCAGATCAAAGCCATAATGCTGGCTGAGTGCAACTGGGGTGTAAGTGCGGATGACAGCGATATTAGGGCCAATTAGATGTCCGACTTTGCTGAAGAGTATCACGGCGGAATGAAATGAATGGCCTTTATGGCACATTTGCTGTTAAATCATATTCAGCGGTGCTGAAATATCAGCTGAGATATTCATTGGTTTAATTGTATACCACAAGAATATCTATCTTAAAGTAAGTATATCTTTCAAACTGCCCCACCAGCTTTAACATCTTATCCTCTCATTATTCAACAACAAGTTAGTCATTATTAGCTGAGAACAGCTCAAGATATACAATCTATAAAATCTTTCGTTGTAAGTAATAAACTCCGTTGCAGTTCAAAGTACCGCTGCTTTTATCTGTAGTATTAATATAGATACATGTTTTATTGTATTAAGTATTTCCGCATGAATGTTTGTCACGTTCATGCCATAATTTAAATACTTTTCTATGTCTACTTATTTCACGACACGGTTCATTCATGAGTAAGTCACACCTGCGGCAAATGATGTCAGGTCTTTTCAGATATTTGTACAGCCGTTTATTTAATTAGATTCAGGGTCACTGAGAATTCTCAGCTCGAGAGCAGCCGTCAAAAACGAAATGTTTTCGCTTCTGGTTAGACATTTCATCACATCCGCTTGTTGGTGTAGGATAGAGAAAACCATTTCAATCACAGGCCGTCATGAAGCTGCTAATCTGGTTGTGCCTCCTCGGCTGCCTGGCCAGTGTCCATGGCATTTTCCTCGACAAGATTGCCGATTCATCTGAGAACGGCCTACTTGACGGTATCTTTGGACTCGAAGACTCGGATACCAGCAGCCACAACAAAACCCTACAGCATGCATCGCCACCAACGGGCATTCTGACACCGGTTGAATTGGCTGCTGAGGTTGTTCACGGTGTATGGGATGCGTTTTCAAAGGTAATTTTCAAAGTATGAAAAAACCAAGCCATTAGAATTGATACGTCAAAGAGTAGCACCTTTTAAGCGTTTTGGTACGAGATTTTAAAGTATAACTTGGGCTGAAAAGTTCTCGAAATCCAAATATTGCACCAAGTGTTGTGTAGGCTTCTTGCTTTCTAATTCTGAAACTGTTAACTACTTTAAACTGTTGTTTATAATCGCACTTCTTTTTCTCGCACAGGGAGTCTTGGGCCTTTTGGGCAGTTTTACTTCCGGTGATGATGGAGGCGACTCCCCAGCAACTGGAAACACAGCGTCCGCCACAACCGAGTCTACTCCGCCATCCCAGGAAACCACAACGACTAGAATATCGACGGAATCCACAACGGAATCCAGAACCGAAGCGACGGTGGAAACTACCACCACAGCTTCATCCACGAGTACTACACCGCCATGAGGAGAAACTCTGTCGCCCAACCTTCGCATCGGATATTGCTCGGCATTGTTTGCTTGCCAGCTGCTTTGTGGCTGGTGTATTTAAAGACCGACAATGCAAATATAAGTAGCAGCCACAACACTCAACGCAGCATGTGTTCATTATTTCGATATTTACGCAAATGTTGGGGACCTCGACACGGGCACATCCATTAGGAGCTCTTCCCTTGACAGACACTGATCGACAATGTCTCGGCTCAGTAGCTCCTTTTGCATCCTGTTCCTAACCATTCAATTGTCGCATTTCGTCCTGCCAGCTCCAACTGGAAATATGCCTCTGACTGCATCCGATGGCCTGGTGACTTTTAGAATGAGCATTGACAGGGAATTCGAGCAATTGCTGCCCGAACTGGAGCTCAAATTGTTGCAGGCACAGCATCGGGAAGAAGGTAAGTGCGAACTACTGAATCACATATCTAATATATTATATATAGCTGATGGATATTCATATGGCCTTCAGATTTGGAAGTGCTGCGCATGCAGCTGCTGCAGTTGAACTTACTAAAGTTGTTAGTCGGCTTGGATTGCTTTATCTTGTTGTGCCTGTGTTACTATGCCAGAGAAGAAAAATATCGCCCAGTTGAAACCGTGTGACAACCCTTTCATAACTAACATAGTTTGTAAGATGCACAAAAAAACACTTTAAATTATCGAAAAAATTAACGTTAAGTACGCAGTGTATTATAGCACTCTGTTAATTAATTTTGAAAACGTTATTGCTATGAAAATTTAGATTAGCTTATAAATTGTAGCATCGCCACCCATGAAGCCCTAATGGTGTGTTTTAAATAAACTGTTATTGAATAATTACGAGCCAATTCACGCCTGCTGTTTGTTTAGGCCCGTTTGGCTGGCATCCAATATAAAGCCAGTTCTCGCAGCACACAAATTCGCCCACTGAATGCATCGTTAAATATCGACAACAGTTGGCTGTATTCGGCTGTTTGTTGTTTGAACTTTCAGTTCATAAATATTAACAGCTATTAAAGCACAAACAAACACTGGCACCCAAGGCCAGTTCGGGCCAGCAAATGCCGGCTAAAAATTAATTTTAAAATTTAAAACTAACTGCATGCAATTTACGCGCAATTTGGCCAACGACTGCAATGTAAAATGCAGCTAGTGGCAAATGCCATCAGGTGGTTGGTGGCTTTTTTGTGGGCTCAGCCCTTTGGCCTAATGTTCATTTAATTAAAAGCGGAAATTGAGCCTGTGAGCCAGTGAGCCAGTGAGCCAGTGGCCAAGGCGGCTGAAAAGCGACGAGCCGTGGCCAAGAGTGTCCTAAGTGGCCGGGATGCTCGCTTTCTGCTCCTTCTGCAACTTTTTCCAAGGCGGTGGAAATATTAAAAACGGAAAACACTTTGGTGCAACTAATTCGCACAGGCTTCCACTCCGGCTGTCCTTTGCCATGTTTTCCTATTATTTTATACACACTTTTCTTTTTTTTTGGCAGCCTTCTTGGCCGGCAGAGTCTTGGCCAAAAGGGCGGCATACCGAAACGAGTTGAGAGTTGAACTGAGCTCAGTTGAGTTGTGTGGAGTGGAAGTGAAGTGAAGTGAAGTCGAGTGCCGAGGAAAAAGGAAGCAAGGCGGCGCAATTAGCAAGTTTACTGCATGAAATTATGAAACGCTTAATAAAAGCGTGCTTCGCCAGAAAGAAAATGGAAAAAGGGTTGAAAAAAATGGGAATATTCGTACAATATATTAAAACACAGAGCTTCACAAGTGCCGGCAAGTTAATTAAAAGACTCGCATATTTGAAAAGTTTGCCCTCCTCATTTTTCCATAGCCATCACAACACCATTACTGGTATCCAGTCGCCGCCACCCCATCATCATCATCATCATCAGCGTTTGAGGCTGCAATTTAATCATGTAAGTGCTGGCAAATTGTTGGCTAAAATTAGAGCCAGACAAATATTGCGCATACGCCTAGTATGCCAGTATGCCAGTATGCCTATATGCCTAGTATCCGCGTTAAAAGGATGTTGTTGGCTGGTTGCTGCTGCTGTTGTTGCTGTTGCCAAGTTTTATGCTAATGGTTTTCGTTTAAAGCCAAAAGTAATTTATTGTTGTCAGCGGGCGCCATCAAAAATGTTGCTGCACATTCATTATGCCTCCGAATTTGTTACGATGTGTGTGTGTGTGTGTGTGTGTGTGTGGGTACTTTCGAGTACACTCTTATGTGGGCTTGGCGTGCATTAAAATTGTAGCCAGCCAAACAAAGCCGAGAAACTTGCATAGAAATTAAGTTTGTGTTCTTCAGCAAGCAGACAGAGTCCTGCCAAAAACAGAAAAACAAAAAAAAAATGTTTTCTCTGGCGATTTGCTATTTGCCTTAAATATATACTAAATAAATTTGGCTTGAGCAAGTTTTTCATTCAGCTGGCCAAGCAAACAAATGCCGAGTGCCTAAGCCTTAACTAAATTTAAATATTTCACGCCAGCCACCAGCAGCACCATTTTATTCTCTATGCCATGTGACACGTTCTCAACCCATTGGCCCACTGGCTGGCTGGGGAAAAGCGGGAAAACTATGCCAGAAGATAAAACAGCCGCGAACTTTGCAACATGTTTACGGTAAAAACGTGATTTTCGGCACAAAAACGGAGCGCTTGACCAAATGTGGCCAGGATCTCTCGAACCCTTTGCCAACTGTAAATAAGTTGAGTTAAGCGCCGTGGCACGCGCAACGTGAGCCGCCCGCAAACCAAGGCAAATGCCCGGCCACAGCCATAAAAATTAAACATTTGTAGCTTTGTCACGTTTGTGTTGACACTTTCTTATCACAGTCGGGCGCAATGAGGGCCATCTACCCGCTGCCCAGCCCCCCAACTTCCGTTTCCCGCTCACGCCATCCACCCACTCGACCCGGCCTAAATATGTGCGTGTGCGTGTCAGCTTTGACTGCGGGGGTGACCCACCTGACCCCCTGAAATAAAACTTCAGGTGTGTGTGTGGGTGTGTGTGGGGGACTGACACCGACCTCTGACAGCCAACCGCTCGCCCCGAACCACCCAAAACCGCCCAACCACCGTAGCCACTCGTCGCAGCATATGCCAAGCGATTTCATTAAAAGCCCAGCAAGTGCGGCAACGTGTCAGCCTGGTTCTGGATGTTGAATGTTGGATGCGGAATACTGGATGCTGGATGCTGGATGCTGGATGCTGGATACTGGTTGCTGGCTGCTGAGTTTGCGGCCAAGACCCGGCCGCATGCCAAATGCCAACTTGGCGGGCTCTAGTGCCAGTTTTCGGTGGCATAATTTGCGTTTTCTAATTAAATGCGATTAGGGCGACATCACCTGCTGATCCATGGCTAGCAACCGGAGTTCTGGTCGTGTTGGTTTTACTAATTATTAATTATGATGTTGGTTAAATTGGTCTAGTACTAGTAGCAAGTTAGACTGCATGCCCAACAATTGCTTCTGCAAAGTTGATATAGCCATGTGAAAGATTGGTACATCCCTTGCGTGCGAGCATTCATTAAAACGATTTTGTAGAAAAATCCACACTATTCACATACTCAACGTGTTTCCTTTCCTGATTTAGGGAGCTCCTTTTCAGCAAATGCGGTGAGCTGGCAAACTAGCAATTTTCATTACGAGTTGAAGGCAATCCTCTCAATTTCCGAGCAGAAGTGATTTCAATGGCATTACCCACTCCCATTTGACTCGGCCAACATCTCAGTTTTTAATTCTCCTCCAGCAGCTGGCTCAGTTTTAGGCCGATATTTGCATGCGGTGTTGGCCGAAGTGCTGGTCCATATTTTTTGGTCAGAAGTTGGGCCAGGCTACGGAGTATGCACTCTATTCCGACCACATCGACCGAGAAGGTCCAAGAGTTTCTAATGCGTCGCTCTTGGCTTCAGGATGGGCTTGATAATTTCATTTGCATATTGTATACGGGGCACTGTTGCTGCTCGCATGCGCTGAGATACATTTTGGGGGCTGAAATTTATGACATGCCATTTGAGCCGGGGCTTTGAGTGGTGGAGCTGTAGTCCTTTGGGGAGTTGTTGCGGAGGTGACTTGGCAACTTTGTTGCCATGCAACTTTAATGAGTTGACGCACGAGACCACAGAACTTGACACCCAAAGGCTTTAAATTGAAAAAGTTTAATGGGCATGCGTATTTGATTAAGGTTTGGAATTCTTTTTAATCGTGGTTTCGGCGGTGGCTTTGTGCTCGGATGCAATAATGGCAAGTGGGTGCACGGATGCACATTTATTGACAATTTCGTGTCTCCCTTTGACACCTGATATGTAGGCGAAAGGAAAATGGAAGGGAAGGGTGGGGAGGGGAGGGGAAAGAAAATGAAAGGAAAGGGAAATAGCTGGAAGCGTATAATATTTGAATTCGGCTTGGGGCTTTTCTCGCAAAGTTTTCAGCTGTCCTTCGGCGACGGGGGGAAGTTGGCAAAAGTGCCGGGTACAAAAAGTCCTGTGGCTTGCTGCCTTTGCTTATTGCTGGCAATTCAATTAAATGCAGAGCTGCATGAAATACCCTTTTCTGAGTAGGGCCATGTGTGTGTGTGTGCGCATCGGAAATCCATAAAATGCATCACATGCCAGCAAAGGCTCAAAAGTTTTTCCCAAAGGTGCCAGAACATTTATTATGCGGCAGGCGTAGTGTGGTGATTTTTTTCTTTTTTCTATTTTTTTTTTTGTGCGGCGCAGCTCGCACAGCTCAGCTATTTGTCTCAATTGCAATCAAACTTTGTGGCTTCCACCGAGTTCCCTTAGCCAGTTTCGCTTTTCTTTTACCCATTTTGTCACGCAAATTGCACAAAAGTTGGATTGACTTGGGCGGGAAATTAAGTTGATGGTTTCTTCTTGCCAGTCGCAAGTCCTGATTCTCGACGAGTCCTTTGTCAGTTCGCCGTTGTGTTTGCTTTGCTCGTCTACGCATTGTCATCGCCGCTTGCCTTGTACTTACTTATTTAACTTGCAATTTTGGCAAAATTTCGCAAGCATATTAAAAAGTTTTCGGCTAGCTTGTAAGTGGCGCACTCGTCTGAAATAATAGCTGGCTGCCGGCAAGGATGCACTCTTTAATTGCAGCAGCTTAAGGAAATCAAGAGTGCACACAAAACACAGAGCAGAAAAGAACAAAATATCGCAGCAAGTATATACATACTGAGACTGAAACAAAACCAGTGCGCACCCGAAAAGAGAAGATAAAGCCGGGCCACAATGCACTCAAGCGCATTGACTTCCAACTAGCTTTGACTTGTGCCAAGCCAAGCGTGGATGGGCCAAAGTAGCTCGGTTGACAACCAAGACAGGCCCGACTGAGCTCGTCCTTGTCCTCGTCCTCGCCTTCGTCCTCGTGCTCGTCCTTCGCCTCGTTCCCTGCGGCCCGTGGCACCGTGAAAATCAATTGGGCACTGCGCAAGATGCTGTCCAGGATGCCCTGCTGGGCCACCAGGCTCCCCGGGTGTCGCCTGTTTGTCTACACTGGGATATTGGCAAAAAGTTGCCAAGTTCGTGTACTAAGGTGAGCAGCAGCAAAACTAGAGGCTTGAAAACATTGGAAAATGAGTCTTTAAGTGTGCTACACATAAAGTTTATCGTACTTTTGAACTCAGAATTCCTTAAAACATGTTGTGTTACATCAAATTCTAGCAGGCAATAAGTAAATGAAAGGCGCAACTATTTTTCTTAGTGTAGGCGCATTCAGCCAGGAGAGATGCGGGCAGAGACTGCAGCTGAGCTGGCTTTAGCGCGGCATTATGCATGCGTTTGTGCACGAATATGCTGCTGAAATGAAAAAACAACCAAACAATGTTTAAGACAACTTCCGTTTCCGGTGCTGCTTATGCTAACTCTTAGGCTGCTGCCTCCGCTGCTGCTGCTGCTGCTGCTGCTGCTTCTGCTATTACTATTACAATTTCTGTTTCCTTTCCGGGCTGCCTCTGCAACTAGCTTAATTATATATGAACTGCCACACTAATTGCCGAAATGGTTGCACGTTGCGTATGCGTATCTGGAAAACCCACCAGCTCGGGCGCACCCACACATTACGTATACGCAACGTACGGAATGCGCCATTTGTGGCGCTCAATGATTGAATGGGTGTTTGTTGTTGCAGGGCGATTAAATTACGTTTTGTTTGACTCAACACACAAACACAGAGACAGCGTGGAGCTCGCAAAAGAGGCAGGTCTGCAAATCTAGTACATTTGCCATTTGCATTTTCCCCGTAACAGTTTGTTAAGCTTTGAACTTTTGCAAATTACATGAGTCCTGCCACAGGATGTATGCTGTTTACTGCCCTCGCTGTCGTTGTTCCTGTTCTTCCTGTTCTCCCTGTTCTCCCTGTTGTCCCTGTCGCCAGTGTGCGTGTTTGTCTGTGCTAATGTGTCACAATCTGCATTGGCGTTAAAACCTCAGCCGGGCAACGCCCTCATCCGAACCCACCCACCAACTTTGGGCCCAAATGCATTTGGCCAACGTCTGGAGTTTGGGTGCTCTCAAATTGAATTTGTTATCAAATTAGTTTCATCAAATTACCATTAGGCGGCAATTTGATGCCCTACTTATTCCAATGTGTGTGTGTTAACAGATTGCTGCACAATAAGTCGAGCTCTCAGCTTCATCTTCTCTTGCCGTTTGGAATTTGGGGTTTTCTTTTATTGTAGTTGGCTTATTGCACTTGAAAGATTAGCTAATGTTACGCAACTATTTCTGTGCATTTATAAATGGGCAGCAGCAGCACAGTGTATTCACCAGCATGGCATTCCGAAAGGCAGCCAAAAACAGAAAGATTTGTTCCAATAATGCCTTCAGCCAACTTACATCCGCATATCTGTGAAGACCCAATAGCAGCGCCAACATATTGCCGCAGCTGTCCATGGAAATCGAGGGGGTTTGGTGGCACCTCCTGGTAAAGAGGGGGCCTGGCGAGACAAGTGCATTACAAGCTACTAGGTTATTGATGTATGTTTGCATAATGTAGACGGAACTATATACCCAGATATATACTTGTATGTAGCAGGCTGGTTGGCTGGCTGGCTGGTTGGGTGGACAAGGAAGGGACGAACAAGTAGCCAAGGAGTATGCTAATAATGTTTGTGCTTCAATCACATGGAAAAACAATATTGAAAAATACAACTTGTGTGGCAGCCACGAGCAATCGTTTAGGGCCAGAGCTCAGCCATTGTTTATATTGCCCAGCCGACACAGCGGAGGAAAGCAACCCAACACCAAACACCCATAGACCATCGACCATCGACCATGTCCCTTATAAAGAGTTATGACAATGTTGTGTCAAAGTGTTATTGTGCCGTATTTTGTTGCGCCACAAAAGCAGCGGCAACATTGGCGCGTTTAGATAGCCTGCAAATGATCCAATTCGGTTGGGGTTAAGCGGCCCAGTCGGTTCAAATATACGGAAGATGGAGCGATTTCAGCTATCTGTGCTTGATTGAGCGGTTGCCCATGTCCTTGAGGGCGCCATCTTCCTCCCTTTGGTGGCCTTCAACCGAAAGCCAGTGCTGTGCTGATGTCCTTAGCCCCTTTTATTAGATGTTTGGCAAATTATGCAGCACTTGGCTCTTGGCTTTGAGTGCTTTCATTTACACAGCCCGCAATGCAATGCACAAATTCTTAAACTTTTCAAACGATTTTTTTAATTAGTATCCAAGAGTTTGGAGTAATTTCGAGTAATTTATTTAGATGAAAGCCAGGCCACTGAGGCAAAGACAATTTCAAACCACAACTTCAAGTTGCAGAAATCCATTTTCAATTACACAAGAGTGTTCAACAGCAAACATTGAGATATGCTCAAAAGTTATCTCTGAGTATCCGGATGCAAGAACTCGATTTGATTGAAAATTAAGTAAAAAAGCAAGGTATACGTATACGTATAAACAAATTGTGTTGGGAAAATAGATTAATATTTCTTTGCGTTTGGCCAATCGAAATATTGAATTTTAATGGAAAACCCATTGAATAAGAGTGCCGGAAAAAGAAGCAGCTCTTAAGTGCATTTAAAACATTTTGGCAGCGGGTGTGGAGCCTGCATTTTGGATTCCGGCCAAATTTTCTATTTAGTGGTGCTAATGCTAATGGTTCTTGGCCAACCAACTTCAAAAACCTAACAAAACGAATGGCGTGAACATTTCACATTGCCCCGGGACATAACTTCTGCACCCACAGACTTTGTGGGCGTGGCAGTTGAAAAGTTGGCAGCCTCTGGAATTTACGGCACTCCGGCACAGAGATCAGTTAACGATTTGCCACCCAAATGCAGTGCCATGGTGACAAGTTGCTGCAGCCAGGTGGGTTGGCCCAAAAAACACGAAGCCATTGTGAGTGCTTTGAAGGGCTGGCAGGGATTGAATGAAACAATGACATCAAGGTGCCTGCCATAAAGCTCCTTAGTCACTCAATGCCCTGGGTATTTGTATGAGGTCGACAAAATGAACAGGAGCGATTGCAGTGGGAAAATGCCCTTTGTCTTTGTTTGTCTAGCAAATAATTAAGTACGTGATGTGTGTTTCGTGCTGAGACGTTTTTAAGCACTTTTCCGCAAACATTTGCACAGCAATTAAATGTTTTGCATGTCTGTTGGCACTGAGCAAATACTATCACATGTCAATGGATGCGTATCGGCTTTTGGATTTGGACTTGGATTTGCCACAGCATTTTGTCAGCCTCGCTCCCAGATTGCCAGCTTAAAAACTGTTCACGTGGCGCCATCGATGGCATTTGGAATTTGGAATGTGCTACGTCAACAGACGGAGGCAAAATGTGAAAAATGTGTGTCCCACAAATAAACAAATCAGGTGCCGCATGAAGTCCACCCCACTTGCCTCCTCATAATTTATGGCAATCCGGATGGAAGGGACTCCGACTCCCGACTCCCGACTCCCGACTCCGGATCCCAAGGCAAGGATCCGAAACCAATCCAGTCACCGGCAACTAAGGAGCCTAGCTGAAATATTGGTCAACATTTTGCCCCACTCGATTTGTTTATTATTTCCACCCAGCTCGGTTGGCAGAGCTCCAATCCAGGAGGCAGGAAACTCTGCCGGATCCGGACTCCGAAGACTTTTTCGAGAGCACAGGGCAAAAGTAAAATGGCAGCTGCCTCGTAGAAACCTCGAGTGTACTGGCATACATATATAGCCGTAATATGCATAAATATGCCAAATCACTTCAGCCAATTCGCTGGTTGACCTGGTTTAGTCAGTTTCGCCCGGGGTATTGGCTAGATTATTGTTTTAATTACCGCTCATTCAGCGAATCAAATGATTTTGAAAAGTTTGCGTAATGGTTCGTTTTTCTCGTTTTTTTGTTGCTGTGAAAAAGGGTTTTTCACAGGTCGGCGCAGGCGAAACTTATATACACTTGACCGTGTGTTGAATTTAATTAGTTATTTTTTGTAGCCCCAATATCATTGATATCCAAACATTGGTTAGTTTTCGCCGCGCATTTTAATGACTTCTATTGATGTGTGCACGTGCTCTGGTAACGCCAAACGCATTTCAAAGTGCCCTTTTTTATTCAGTACCACAATTTACAGCCTTTTTTTAGATATTTTATTAAAGTGAATATTCATTGAATATTCAGATTTAAAACTCTTGTGCATTAATTGAATCAAATATCCACTTCTACGGATAGTTCTCAGTTTCTGTGTTTGGTATTTCTTGTCTATGCAGTTAATTGGTATGTGGGCATCGCGACCGTTGCTGATTTTAGCCCGATTGGCTTTGCAAATGCCCGACAGTGGTTGTTGCACTCAAGTACTGGCCCTTTGAGCTCAAACTGGAACTCAAACTCAAACCGAGACCCCCGGCAGAATGTCCGGTGTGTAAACAATGGCACTGGGCCATACACTGCTATTTGATGCTTTAAATTAAAGCTCTGCGCACCATTAGGGCATCCTTTGCGATGGCAGGTCCTGAATATTATCTAGTGCTTATCGCTCACTCAGCGTGCTCGTCCATCGATACGTAATACTGCTGCAAGGTTGCGAGATTGTGGGTTATTTGTCGTTAATATGCAAACAGTTAACTGCAGCCACGCACATTACCGCAGCATGCGAGTGTGCGTGTGTGTGTGTGTGTGTTTATAGCATGGCTTATCGGCCCCGAATGTCCTGCATGTCCTGCATGTCCTGTATGTACGCCCTGCATGTCCGTGCTCGGCTCAAATAAGGCCGGGTTCAATCATAACCGGAAGCGGAAGTTAATTGTGCACATGTTTAATGCAGGCAATGGTTGATGGTTTAAGCACTATTCGCCCCTCCACAATGACAACAACAATTAGCGAGTGCAAATATGGTGGGGCAGCCGAAGATTACAAAATCCAGGCCAAAAACCAGCCGAATATTCGCATCCACACTGGCAAGCTGACGGGAAAAAAAGAAATGTAATTTGTCGCTAACCAAGTGTGTACTAACCTCATTTTACTAAAAGCATTAAAAATAAAATGTAATCACATGCTTCATAAAAGTAATAACTACACACACACACACATATACACGCACACAGGGACGCTCGTTTCTGTCTATGATAGAGCTTCCTGCACTTCAAAACGTGCCTGACTACGTGTCGCTATAAAAGTCCCTCCAGCAAGTGTGCGGAAGTGTGTGTCCTGGTTGTGTTCCACTCTCATGTCTGTCAGTGCCAAGAAGCAAATACATACTCCGTTTATGGGGCGAATAACGCAGCAACGTGCAAAATATGTGTCCTTGTCCGATCTTGAATAAATTATTACCTACTGCATTACTACCAAGTTTCTTCGGGCAAAGAACTCACATCAAATGAGACTAGTTACTCAAAGCACTGCGTGGAAATTCTGAAATAACTCGTAAGTTGCTGCGTGGCAACTCTAGCTATAATCCTGCAGCTAAGCCATTTTTAATCCTATATTTTCATTTACACGATAACTAATACTTCATTTATATATTCCCCGCATAAACGCTGCAAAATGAGTGCCATTGCCGCCATTGTCTATGTCAAAGAACTCATGGATACGCCGTACTGCCATTGGCGTCCATGTGCATTAATGTGCGTGAGCACATCTGATTTTTATGAGACGATTATGAGTTGCCTTTTATTATTTGCCATTGGGTCTGCCAAAGTGTTGCGGCAAGAGCACAGGAGCATTTGCCATTCGAATTCCCCACCAATCAGGCGTTTTTTCAGGGGCAAGCTCTTGAGCATTAATTAGTGTCAACACATAAGCCGACTTCGAGCTGGAAAAACACCCGAGTTGCTGAACAAAAACGTTTTCAGGTGCTCCTAAGCCATTGCAGCTGCAGTGGGCTTCCTTAAGCTCTCGTCGATGGGTGAAATGAAAATCCGAAATGACTTTGCACCCTGGCTTCCACTACAGACAGCTGATCACTGAGGAAAAAGAAGGGGTTTTTCCCTCAACACCTCTTACATATTAACCTAAATTGATAACGAAATACTAAGATTTTTCCTTTGAAAAGGGTAACAATGTATATTCGAAGTGTGAAACAAATGTTTTTTGTTTAAAACACATTACTTTCGCAGTGCTCCTGACAAAACCAGTGTGAATGAAATAAAATCTTCCAGCCGCTTCACAAATTTGCCTGATACCCAAAGTGTCAAGTGTCAGGCAGCTCGTTAGAGTCCTAAGTCAATTCGGAAGAAGAGCATTGTCATGTCGCATATGACAGCAAACAGTTGCAGTTTATTGGATCCTTCACTCCGTTGGGCATTTTACTTTTCCCAAATTTAAAAGTGAATAAATACAAAATTCATCCTGATTAATGAAGTGCCCTACAAAGTTTGAGATTTGCCGCATGACCTACAGCACGCTGCTGCTCGACTTGACATCCACCCACACTCACTAGATTCAATTCGATTTATCATAGAGCGCTGGATATTTTGCTTTAGGCCCCAACTTGGAGCCTACTCGTGCGCATATATATAAGGGGAGTATGGGTAATCTGCACGCTCACTTGGCCACGAATCTGTACGTGGCAGCCAAGGCCTGAGTGGCATGCTTCAAGGACACTTACACTCCAAAATGTTGTTTTCCTGGAAACAATTATGAAGTGAAGAAATGCAACTTAACAGAAAGCTGACACACCAGTAAATATTCCTTCATTTATTAATGCGTTTCTGCTGAAGATTTCTTTTATATCTCTCCTTTTAATGGGGTTTAATGGACACAAGCGACTTTACAAGTGTATCTTACAGATACATTAGTTTACGTATGAAGCCCTGACAGACTGGCCGTGCGTGGCCAACAAGCCCAAGTATCCCCAGGATACATCCTTAGTCCCGAGTCCTGAGTCCTACACGAACGGTCAGTGGCCGTTGGCAAAAGTTTATAATAGAATTTTTAAGCATGAATAATTATGTGAAGTAGTCTTTCGGCCAGCTGCTGTTGCTCGCTGCTGCCTTGATTGCCTCTTGTCCTTTTTTTGATTATGCACGGGCAGACATCAATTTAGCTAATTAGGTTAATTGACTTTAATTTAATAAGCACGCGACCAGACTGGCCAACAATAATCGATTCGAAGAGGTCATTTAAATGGGCGCACTTGTGGATGTGCTGTTTTGGGCGACTGTCTTCAGGCTTTTGGCGCTGAAGCTGATGCTAAACTGAATGCAGATC
This sequence comes from Drosophila erecta, assembly GCF_003286155.1. Taxonomy (NCBI): domain Eukaryota; kingdom Metazoa; phylum Arthropoda; class Insecta; order Diptera; family Drosophilidae; genus Drosophila; species Drosophila erecta. The sequence continues at coordinate 4,870,056 of NW_020825194.1, forward strand.
ACAATGTAGCTGATCATTCCAAAAATAAACTAGGAAAACAGATTACTTATAGTATTTACTAAAGGAACTGTTCAAATTGCTTACCTTTCCCAGCATTTCTGTGTTTATGTCCACCATTCCGCCTGCACTAAACCTATATTTCTCCTGGCTCAACTGCAGGTTTAGACTTCTCAAAGCCGCATTTAGCTGACTATTACGTCGATCTGCGGTGACTGTGTAGAACATTGACCGGAACTTTCGCTGCATTGCATCGCAACGTGTGCAGACATAGCAGGGCACCACAATTTCCAGTAGTTTGATGCACTCATCCATGGCGACATCTGTTGGAAAGGAATGTATTTGTATGTATTTGAATTTGTTTATACTAACAGTGCTGGATGGACACTTGTGTGTGCTGAACTCTGCTGAGGTAGAGCCAGTAGGGCAATGCAGAGGTGTCGATGAAGAACTTCATGAGCAGGGTGATCAGGCTCAGTTGAAAGTAGTTCTCCAGACACCGGATAGCCTGCCACAAGGAGTTATGGATTGCCTGCAACTTGGCCAACTTCTGCAGTGACAAACGGCGTATGGACGACATCTCAAATCGGGTTCTGTGCAGCTCATCCAGGACATTTGACCCGCCGACGATGAGTTCTTGATAAAGAAACAAAATCACAGCACAGTACAGTGTGAACTCGGAGAAGCGAGCCAGCAAAACCAATTCCGAGTATGTGGCGTATAAGGTAAGAGCGCGATCACTGTACACAGTCACTACGATAAATATTAGCCATCGTACGACTAGGGATCCGTAGATCCAATTGCAGTATTTCCGCACACGATCCGTCTTATCCAGTGTACCCAACTGCAATTTGATTTGGTTGTGGACCGCCTGCAGCTGCCTATCCACATCCTTGCTGCAGTTTGCCCACAGTAGCTCCAATACGATGATCGCATGACCCACAACTAGGGCAACAAAGTTGCTCAGGTCGATGGTGCTGGAAAATCGATCGTTCAGGAAATCGTAGTCCAGTTCATAGTCGAAGCTGAAGCGCCAGTAGCTCGAAAATACCAGCGATATAAAGAGCAGTACATAGCAGAACACTTTCGCGCAGAGATTCTGACCAAAAGGCAGCATTCCCAAGCACTTCATCAGTCGCCTCATGTGAAGCAACGAAGCGGCGTGCAGTTCTGCCGGCATTTGTGCGATTACTGAAAGTGACCACAGGTTCTCTCAGTGGCTGGTGTTTTGTAATTGGCTAATTGCTGTTGTCGGACAGGGAAAAGCCAATTAATATCTGGGGTGGAACACTTTGGAAAATTGAATAAATGAAGTGTCAAAAAATCTCCATTACACTTATGAAAAATGTTTCAATTTGTCGTCCCCAACTGAGGCTGCCTGCCTGCCTGGCTGCCTGCTGATAAGATCCCTTTTGTAATCACCCGAAATGACACATTTCCCATTCAAATTAGCATCAAAGTGATGTTAGAGCCAAGTGGCAGCAGATGCCCCAGTGGCCATAAGTGAAATGATTTGTTAATTTCATTTCGCCACCACTCATGCACACTCACACTCAAGCACACAATCGCAGCTCGTGGGGGCGATGAAAATTGCTTATCAAAAATATGGAAAAGACGAAGGGAGGGAGACGAAGGGGCCCCACATAAATTTGCATGCCTTTATTGCAACCACAACGAGGACTGGCAAACAAACGGGGAAACGAACAAACACGCATGCGAAGCCCGTTGCCACAGAAGGCAGACACTTACATCCGCTTTACTGGCTTTTATGCAACCACCGTGGCACTTTGTTTGCACACTTGTAAAACACCTGCAGAACGAACGAGCGAGCGGGCGAACGCCTTTGGCGGGAATATCAGTATGTGTTTGTGTACAAAATAATGACTTAATTGCCTCGCCCCCTGGCCGCCCAAAGGCCACCCAACCAAGTAGCCACCCAACCAGCGATTGATCCAGCCGCGTTTCCACGTCTGCGAGTGGGCTTCATAATTCCGCGCAGGTGTCGAGGAGGCTTTGTCTTTGATTGTTCGTCTGGAGTGACTCTAATCTCTGCCAGCCACACCATCAGCGGCAGGATTGTCGAGGCATATATGTTCTGCTGCACGAGAATCGCAATCTAGGGCACTTGAAGCTGAGGCCTCTGGTCTGGGGTTCAATTGAAGCAATTGTGCGGCGTTGATTTGTATAATTTTGTAATTTGTATACCAAAATGGTGGCCACACATGTGCGCTGGGTGGGGCAAGCCATTTCGCCAGTTTGGGGTAAAAACGTGTATAAATAAATTAAAATGTATGCGCGGGTGGGAGACATTCAGTTTTGGGGCGCTGCAAGAGTTTTAGGGCTTAAATATATACCCAAGCTTGATGACATGTTGGCTTAATACAAATAATTCAGTTCGTACCAGTGATTTCCAGTGATTATTTCCCATAAATGTAATGCATACAAGTGGGAGAGTTATGTAAATTAATTAAATTGATTATGTATGGCAATAAATTAAGTTTCAGCCATTGCTAAACACTGACTAGATATTCGCATTTTTAATTACATGCATGAAATTATAAGTTTATACAAACGGATTTCTGGATTATTTAACATATTACCTCATTCGGGAACTGCTCATCCGCCCCAATCGCAGTAATGCGGCAGTTGCTAAATGTAATTATCGAAATTCCTGCCGCACGATGACTTGTCTATATGGTTATGATATGCCATAGGCAATGGGACTACTAAGCACCCATACACGTGGCCGCGAGGATTGCTACTCTGAGATGCCAGGAAGTGGAAGTGCGGTTAGTGGGTGCGGCTGGAAGATGCTCAGGCTGAGCTAACTTGGTTTATATGGGAGATTCTAGTGCTGCAAGCTGAGCATTAGACACGCTCCTGTGGAACAGATGCTGATGACGACTGGAGGAGTGCCCCACTTGGGGACTCATATGTGGTGGTCTGTGTAAGTCAGTGCGAGTTATCTGATTTTAATTTGGCACAATTTCCCTTTTCGCACCTGTTGTGACCTGTGCTCCGCTTTCGTCAGCCCATTAAAAATATGCAAATATAAATATGCTAATTTGCAGAAAATTGATTTTGCAATTTAATTGAAAATTCCATGGCAGTCGTGTTGTGGTTGTTTGTGTGGTGCTGGTGGTATCCAGAATGGTGTGAGTGCTCTACATGTGTCTTGTAGCTGCGGTTGTTCGAGCAGCTGCCACAAATTGCATAAATACGAACAATACTCGCAACATTTCCATCCTTCGCACATCATTTGCAACTTTTTGGGGCTACGCCGCTTTTAATGGCATTTAAATTGCCAAAATTACAGCACGCATCGCCCAGAGCACCGAACCGGAAAAAGAGAACGTAGCTGCTGTGCTGAAAATCAATAGGAACAAAGTTCAATTCGGCTTAGAGCCATTGCCACTTCCTGACAAATGCCACGCCTGATATATGGCCCAGACTGGCTCAATAAATTCCATGTCACTTTCTCCGTGTCGACTTGCAAAAATGCCCTCCCCTTGTTTGTGGGGCAGGATGTGTGATAAATGTGCGGCATTTGGCGCGCAATGCAAACATGGCACCTTAAACTACAATCAAAAATAATTGCATTTTCCACCGGCCAATCATTATGAGAGATGGGCGAGGGAGGAAAAAGCGCAGATGGACTGGCGAAAAAGCACGGAGAAGTCACAAGTCCGGACAATCCCTGGCCAGACAATTGCAAAAAGTCAGCCAAATGGCAGCTAACATGGCCAGCTAAGTGATAACAACACGTACGATTGCGGCCGAGATATTAAGGCAAGGGTAGAAACTATTCGCAAAAGGGTAAGTGTTTCAGGAAAGGATATGAACAAATAATTTTAGAATTTACAAAGTTATTAAAGCCAACTGCAAAGGCGTCTTCAACTTATTTTAGCAGCAACTTATTTTAGACCGGTTACTATGGCTTGTGTGCTATTTGAGCATTTTCATTGCTATAAGGCTACCCCCAGCTGTACGTGTGTGTTAGTTTGGAAACATCATTTATCTTGTCTTGGCGGCGAGTCCAAGTCGCCTGCAGTCCGCTGACTTGGAGCTCCGAATCGGACGGGACTGCGCAGTGACCGAGACAGCCAAATATATATTCTGGATGGCTATAGCTATTTATTGCCGAATTGGCTTATTTTCTCTTATATTTAGCTCGCAACGCAGACGTGGAGTGGAATGTTTGGCTCTATTTTTCACTATAATTGGCAAGGTTAAACGGGGTGAGGCCTCGGAGTTCATTGATGTCAAATGGAAACTCGAATTGTGTGTTTTGCCGCGGCGCAAAGGTCACTGGGACAATTATCAAAAGTAGCGAGGACTGCTGGGGATTTGAAGCGTAATGACAGCTCGCTGTTTGCGTGCTTGCCTTTCGATTTCTTACTTTGCGCTTTTTATTTCGCCATTTGGCTGGATGGCAGACAGCGCAATTAGGCCAGCAAATGTGGCGAGCGAAACGCGCGCTGCGAAATGGCCGAAATGAATGTCCTGCCCCGGGCTCTCACATCCAGACACACCCACACGCAAGGACACTAGGACGCCAGGACACATCCTTTGCCCCTCTTTGGGGCAAACAATCGAAGATTTATTGCCCCTCGGCGCATTCTTTGGCACTGCGAATGTGCAAATTCGCGCTGAAATATATTCCCAGCAGAAAGTTGTGTAGGCGGCCCCTATAAGTGTGCTATACTTTTGCCACAAATCATAATCGATTCATTGACAAGTCGTCGCTCCATTTCCCTATCCCCGCCCCATTTGCTACGGTTTTCTTAAAGAGATTAAGAGAAAATATATAATCGCAACAAATAAAAATTGCAGTTCTGTGTAAAGTCAGTGACTCCTGACATATCTTTTAAACTCTTGCTGAAGAAAGTTGCTAAAATGTAACGACAGTATTGTTGGCAAGAATATATGATTTTTAAAGAGTGTGCTTCGTTCAGTACTTGAGTCAAATTTCAACATTATTTAAGGCTCAGAAAAGCAATATCTAGTATTTAAAATTACTCAGCTCGCAGGCTTGTTTTGGTGCGGATCATTTGGGCAGACGGGATTAGTCGAATTAGGAAGTGCCGGCTCGGGGTTTTCATCAATTTGGGGCCAAGGACAAGTCGAGCCTTTAAGCCGATTCCCCTTCGCCTGTCGACGTTACACATGACGAGCTTACGGCTGGCCATTGAATATTTACCAATGTGTATGAAATTAAGACTGAGATACTTTGAGGCAACAAGCAGCTCAGCTGACTGCCAAGGTGACGGCATTTCAGACGGGTGCTAAAGGTTTTTGCTTGCATGGGTATTAGGATGCGGAGTCCTTGCACAAGGACTCAAATCCGACGTGCACGAGATGCTGCTTATTGCTGTTTACCATATTTTCGCTTATTTGTTTGTCGACTCTGGCAAATATTTGAATTTGAATTCAAACGTGCTTGACACATAATACGCCGCCCGAAGCCCCACTCCTCGTAGCCTATTTCGCTGTGCAAATATTTTATGAATTTCAATGGGCCAACAGCATTGTGGAGTGGGCGTGGTGCAGCCTGGCAGGTGACACAAATGCGCCGGCTAATAAAAGGCAACAAAATGTGAAATTAGTTTGACACGTGTACCGGCGGGAGAGAAAATGGAAAATAAAGAACTCGAGCACGGATCAGACAGCTGCAGAGATTTTCGCGTTAAAATAATGTCGGCTTGGGTATTCGATGCTGACAGGACACCCCCTTGCTTGAGTATTTATGAATATCCTTGAAATCCACACCCAGCCTAATTATATGCGTTGCTTGTGGCATGTAATGCCTTTCAGTACTGGAATGTTGCTTTAATGTTCCTGCGAAAATAATGACTCCTTGTCGCAATCAGTGAAATAATTTCATTAAATATTTTCCCATCTTAATTATCCGGCCACTGTTGTATTTCGATATTGCACTGTAGTCGTACTTACCTTTAAGCTCTGCCAGCGACCACACACAGGCGTATATGTTTTCAAGGAAATGCCTGTAAGAAAGGCTGAAAGCCATGGTATCAGTAAATGCCGTCTGACAATCGCATCCGCACAAACACATCTCACCACAAATCTACTTAAAACGCAATTAAGTTGAATGCAGTATGGAAATGCTGCTGGGAATTCGGTTCGCTGACGTGCCTACAGGAGGGCGAAGCGAGGTCCTTCCAGTTAAACAATGGCAGACAGTATAAAGATCCAGATGCATAAGCCCACACCCCCACTCACCCACTAGCTACACTTTCTCCTAGAGCTCCGCATGTGCAGGCTAACGTAATTTTCACAATAAAATATTCCGCGAAAGGAAAATAGTAAAGAAGATGCTACCGCGCTTGATGCGACTGAAAGAAAAACTATCAGAATAATCCGCGCGGTAAATTCCTCAGAGAAGTTGTAATATTACACTGGAGAAAATGTAACGAATTCGGCGGGCAGAAGACACTCCACTTCCACTAATGTGTTTATTTATTATTATTATCGAACAAAACGGCGCATATTTGAACTAAATCCGATCACTGTAACACTTTTTATAAAGCATTGAATAAAGAGCAAAAAGGCGGAAGGGAGATATTTGACAACATATTATAATTTATTCAATTTATCCACCTAATTTGCTGTTGTAAATAATATTCAGGTTGGCTAAGGTACTTATCAGCTTTTTAGCAGAACAGTGTACCTATTTCTCGCCGTGTAGGAATCACCTAGGACTGCAGCATATGGCAGTTGCCTTGAGGCCATATCTTCCACTTTTCGCCGAGCTCGCTGATGACTTAAAAGTTAAATTTGTTTTTGAATAAACTTGAATCAACTTTTGGCCAAGGAGAAATAAAACACGATGCAGACTGCCTGTTGAGAAAAAGGGAGAATAGGAGGGCGTGGGGCGGAGTTCAGCACTTCAAGGTTGTTGGCAATTTGCAAAACATGGCCAGGTAATTGATACGAGTACAGCTGGCAGGGAGAAAAAAGTGAAAGCAGCCCGGCAAAGAAGTCTCGCAAATTTGTGGAAATGCATATGGCAAATTGTTTTCAACCTAGATGGGTAAGTGCGTGAGCTCCTTGCCAAATTAATTGTGCGTGCTGCCTGTGTGTTGGCCTTGCCAGGCCGAAATGCGAAAGTTTTGGCATTCAATTGCGAAAATTGCGCAGAACGCCTTTGTTGGGGCTCATTAGGCACTTGTGAGGCCCACGAGTGCGAATCTGAGCTGGCTAAATTGTGAGTGCATTATGGCCCGAATGCCAAGTTTATAAAGCCGTTTGTACACATGCCAAGTGTTGTGGAGCCGCCAGTTTGCAGCTTGAAGTTGGAGCTTGAGGCTGGGAGCTGGGGGCTGGGAGCTGGGAGTTTCGAGTCTGGATCTGAGGACCAAGACATAAACAAACGACCGACCAGCAGTGCAGCCTGCTTTTTCGAGCAGAAGCGAAAGGAATTTCCTTGCCATAAATTCACTAAAAGCTTTTGCAACGAGAATTTGTAGCTACCTTCCGCTGACAACATGGCTCACCTGTACAGGTGAGTGGGTTCTGTGGGCTTGCTGCTCAGGTGGCTGTTCAGGTGGTGTTCGGGAGCCGCAGGATCCAGATCCTAGTGCCACCATGGGGTGCCCAGTTCGTTGCAGTCGGACCATTTTTCTCGCCCAGCAGCCAAAGCGAAATTTACGCCTCCTGCCTTCATTATTATTGCACTTGGCCAACACACCAACGCACACACACACACACACACACTCGAACACACACAATTGCTGTTGTTGGCGGCTTTTGGCCACCGCAGACAATTTGGCAAACGTGCAAAAGAAGTTTCTAAATAAAAGTGCAAACTAAATGAGCATTTAGTGTGCTCGCGTCGTAAATTCCTGTTGAAATATTTCTGTCGTCTTACAATTTAGCACTGCCAGCTCACTTGACTTGTGCAGTTAGTGAAGTTCAAAGTCTTAAAGCGTTACCTTTTTTGTAGGCCCTTAAAACAGGGCAAAAACTGGGGAAAACTTGCTATGAACATAAGAAGATAATGGATCTTTACAAGCCATATTTATAAACCATATGGTGTTGATATGCATTGCATTTCTTTGGATTACGTGCAACCTGCAACAATTGCCACAGCAATTAAATATTTTTAAAATACTGGTGGACTTGTGCTGGCGCCGCACTGGAATCTTAAGCCTTTAAAGCGCTTTATGGCCACACGGCGTATGCGTTATGAGGGTGCTGCGAGCAGCCATATACGTACGTTTGCATTTTGCATTAATTATTTGGCAGGGTGTAGGGCTTTGACGGTGTTAAGACCGTGATGCCGGGGCATCACTCACTCTGGGCACAATAAAATGGGGTAATGAGGCGCAGCTGCCACTGCTAAATGCGGGCGTAGGCACACAAATGCCGACCAACTCACAGGAGTACACCTTTTTATGTGTCTGCCGGTCGTTTGGCTGCGGATCTGCTGGATCTGGACCCAAAAACTGCTAGCAAGCCGTGCCATATCGCAAATGTGTGTGCCTACATACCGCACTGTGGCGCATGACTTCATTAGTGTAATGAAAACAGAAGCTGCCAGCAAAAATGTCAAGGTTGATGCCCCGCCCCTTTCGCCTCCACCGCCCCCATTCGGCATTCTCCATTTGGCGTGCAAATCGTCGCCAATCCGACGGCTGGTCCATTTTCGAAGGCTTAACGTGGCTCTGGGCAGCGGAAGGAGGCCGGGAAAAAGGTTAACACTTGCAAAATGGCTAGCAAGGACGTGCCCGAGCTTCGTTTTGAATAACAAATTTAATTAGAATTAATACATGCGGGCCTGAGCCCACCAAAAGGCAAATGGCTGTGGAGCGGAGTGGAGTGGCTTGGAGTCCTGTCGTCCTGTCGTCCTGCCGGTAATTGGTAAACGCTGAGACCAGCAATAAGGATAAAAATGCTATCAGCATATGCAATGCCAAACGGGTCGCTTCATTATGCTATACTCCCATACATAGTTGAATCTATAGCTATTTGCTAAAAGGGAATTGGGAAAGGAGAACCTAGTAATAACGAGGCAGCTGTTATTATTATTTGATTCTTAGTTTTCAAGTGCGTGCAAGGAAAACCAGTCGGTCCTAGATTGCCTCCACTTTCAGACGAATGCCGCCTTTCAGGCCGAGTAAAATGGAGGAATGTGGATCGAAGATCAGTGGATCTGGTGTTTCCGAGCATGGGGAGAACAGGAAGTTCCTAATGAGCAGGGCGAGCCCGATGCGAGCCTGCATCTGTCCAAATCTCAGTCCAATGCAGTTGCGAGGACCTTCGCCGAAGGGCAGCCAGGCAACCGAAGGACGTTTGGCGGATTCTTCTGGAGAAAACCGCTCCGGCCGAAACTCATTGGGTTCGGGATAAATACTGGGATCGTGATGTATGGCCGATGATGGAATAATGACCGACTGTCCAGCCTCGATGACGAACTCGGGATGGCCAGGAACCACAAAGCGTTTGGCGGCCACTCGATCCACATTGGGTACAATGGTATAGTGGCGTAGAGTTTCTGAGGCGACATTTTATGTTTAAATGGGATCGGTTATTAAGCACACCGCTTACCACTTATAACTTGGTCGAGGTACTTCAGATCCTTGATGCACTCGTAGGTGAGCTTCTGATCGTGCTGCTCCAGAACCTGCTCCAACTCAGCTCGCACCTTGTCCTGGATGCTGGGATGCTTGGCCAGCTCGTAGAGGGCGAATCCCATTGTGGAGGATGAGGTATCGAAGCCAGCAATGAAGAACACGAAAGATTGGGCAACGATCTCATCCATGGTGAGTCCTTTGACTACTTCGCCATTCTCCAGCGTCACATTCTTTTGATTTTTCAAGCCAATCAGCACGTCCATAAAATCATTCCGTTTGATATTCTCCTTTTCACGCAAAGTGACAGTCTCTCGAACTATTCTTTGATAGAACTTCTGGATATGAGCGGCGTTTCGGCACAGACCCAGTCGCCTGGCCAAATTGGGATAGCTGCGCATGAGGCTACTAACTAGATTACCGTGACGAGAATCCACCAAAGCCCGCCTGCCAAAGTGCAGAAACTCGGCCTTCTCATCTCGCAGACTATTGCACTGGATGCCAAAGGCACAAGTTCCGATGACATCCACCGTGAACCTGGCGACCAGATCCCTAACGTCCAGGATGCAGTTCTCCGACACCTTCTCGTGCATCACAGCCATAAATTCCTCAGCCACCGACACAACTGTCGGATACATGAACTTCATTTTGCCGGACGTGAAAGTGGGGGATAGTTTGCTTCTGAGCAAACGCCACTGGGGTCCATCCAAATTAAAGAGATGCGCTGACATGGGATCATCTTTCTCGTTGTAGTATATGCCCTTGTCGGTGAAATTGGAAAAGTTCTTGATCAGTATTTGCTTGGCCAGCTCCAGATCTATAACAAATGCGGCCGGCCTCTGGAACAGGTAGAATCCCACAAAAGGCGCCTTGCTGTTTCGATATTTGTTGTAGTATTCCTGGTGGATTTCGTGAACGGTCCGTGTCTTCCTAAATCCCTCCATGTTTCCCCTGATAGGGTGGGGCCTGTCACAGGGAATGCCACGCCGCCTAAAGTACGTCAGTTTTCGATGGAGTACATAAGCCACGATCGCCAGCAGGGCGACTGCCACTTGGAAGAGAAAGTATGTCAACGACATGCTGCAGACGACGTTTGAGGAGTACTAGCTAGAGAAACGGGCTGCGAACACTTGTTAAATGACTTTACTTTGTCTAATGTTTGCGGACAACTATAAAGCCGCTTTTATCAGTCATTATATATCTATAAAGACGTATATTAGATCGCGATTAAGATAATCAGCTCTTCTGATTGCGGTAACCAGGGGTTTCGAAAACGGCTTGTCACTGATAAATTATCCGATATCTATAGACAACGTCACCTTTGGAGTCTTCTTTGTAAAATATACTCTAGATATCATCATAACCGCGTTGAAGACTACAGTGAAGTGCAGAGAACTGGACCAAAAATATTTATCAAATTCTGTGCTACATAAATGTGTGTTTTTCATCAACGATTTATATCGCTTTGTTGCTATTTTATGGTGTAACATACAATATAAGAGAAAGCAATTTAATACGTCGCTTTTTTCATAGCTACTACCAGCTCCGAACATTTGTCACAGCCACGCCAGCAAGACAAATACACAAGAATTTAAGTAAACATGTTAAAACCATAAAAATGCAAGTTTACAAAGAAGCAGCTGGAAAAAAGTTTGTCTTAGTGCAACCAAAAGTCCAATGCAAAAAAGGACGCTCGCTGCTGAAAAACAGAATCGGGTATAAAGCCATGGCTTCAGCGCGTGAGTGTGTGTGGGGACTTTCTCGTCCTTAGAAAGCACACACACACACGCACACACACGGAGGCAATATTTTTTGCCAACAATGATGGGCGGTGGGCGTGGTTCGAAATATGTGAAATCATGAATAAACTGCCATGTGCACAACATTCAACATTTTGCATGCTTGCAGCACCAGCAGCACTTCTCCCCCCTCCCCCCTGAGCTCTGTTTTTTATTTCTGCTGGGCTCTTTGTTACCGCTTTTTAGCAAGCAAAGGCAAAGGAAAACGCTGCGCCCATTGTATTGCTGCTTTCACTTTCTCCTTTCGCCAGCAGAGGGCGTGGCGCTCGCTCCACTGAGTGCCCAGCGAGCTCGTGATTAATAATCGATGCGATGGACGACATTTCGCATTTTCTAACTCACGCACGAGCAGTGCTGTTTGGCCCGGAAGGTGTGCGACACATTTATATTGACTGCTGGCATCGAACAAAGGGCTTTTGCCCAGGGAAAAAGGAAATTCCCATTCCCACGCGATGCATGCAAACTTATTTGCATCCCGAGTGGCGGCGACACAAGCTGCCAATTCAGTCACATCACTTCACTTCCAGTTTGGCGGTAAATCATCGCCGTTTTGCTGGGAAAGCACTGTACAATTGCTTTGGCACAGGCCACAGCATGCTTTGCGAAAAGCAGTTTTGATACCCTGCAGCACCAACTTGCTGTATTTTTATATCGAAGAGCATCGCTCGAAGAGGTAGGAACTAGTGACGAACGCACCTCAAGTTGTGTTATCTGATTGTGTGACGAATGGCGATATCTTAGGCCAAAACAGCCCGGAAACAGTCTAACCAACTGGAAATAGTGATAATAAGTTTGCTTAAAGGTAGCTATAAAAAAAAGCGTAAAAATGCTTGCACTTGAAATGTACAAATGAATCCTGGATGAGCTTAAGAAAATCGGTATTTCAGCTGGCAATTTAGTGTGCAAGGGTATTTCCGGATAGCTCTCCATTCTTTTTTCCGCAGTCTTCGCCATTTTCCGGTCCTGACTTTTCTCTTTTGCTGCACTTTTTTATGGCTTTTTTAGCTGCCGTTTTGGTCTCTCGCTTCTTTTTCCCGCCGCACTTGTGCTCCAGCTGAGCTTTGGTGATGAAGGGTGCAGCTTAAGAATGAATCATTTGACTTTTTCTTATTAAATAATTTATAAGAATTAGTTGAGATTTGCATTTTTTCCTTTTTTTTTTGCCAGCCAGCTAGTTGCACTCCGGTTTCGGTATCTTTTGCCCATCCAAGAACCCATCCACAGTAGTTGACTGTGCAAATTTCTATTTAATTCGAAATTTATTGCGAGCAATTTTCTTTTTGCCCGTATATTTTTGTTGGAATTTTCATTCGTGCTCGGTAGTACTGGCCTTAAAGTGCCCGGACTGCTACTTGGCTGCCTGGCGGGCAATTGAATTGCAGTTTTGTATCTTGAGCTGGCGACCGCAGTCGAAAGTTGTCGAAAAATTTCAGCTGCTGGTGTTTGTAGTTCAGGGTTAGCTGGCTGTTGCCGTTTTGCTTCATTAGCCATGCAGAGCGGAAATAACAATAATAAGAGCAAGAGCCAAAAACAAAATCCCTCTTAAATTGTATCCGAAATTGTTTTTTGCAGTTGGCCTGCGGGGGTTTTGTGCACCAAAACGGGAGAAATGCACGTTAATTTTCGCTTCCATTTGCATTTGCATTTCAGCTGACGAACTCTGGGAGGCTGGCCTTATATACAAATATATATCTATTTGTATGTACCAGTATGTATGCGAAAGGGGCGTGGCCAGCTGTTTTCGGTGGCACCATTTATATTTGATGTGGCCGCTTTTGTTGCATCTTAGGGCAGCTTAAGTTGCCATTAATGCCAGAGTGAGAGCTTGATGCACTTCAGCTGCTTTCAGTTTGCTAAGTGAGTTTTGCTGCGAGTTGAAGCGCAAACTCTTAAATTATTGTTGTTCCGAACAAAGGTCATCTTGAACAACTCTGTTGCTCTTTAAGCCGCCCAGTAATTAATTAACTTTGCTTGCTTAAGAAATTAAATACAAATAGCTTTGATATTTGTTTACCAAACTGGATTACACATCTCATTTTGCCTTAAACGTTGCTTAAAATTCCACTTTAATATTGCACACCCAACTATCGTATTTAAGCCAGGCTGGCCAAATTGTTTGCTCAAATCTGCTCATGTAAATTTTCAGGCTGGCCTGTCAATTTTCTCAAGTCGTATGTGTAATTGCTGTCTGAGCGTAATTAATGTCTGTGTGGATTTTCCATATTCTAATGATTGAAAAATATTTGAGCCTTCTACTACGGGTAGCACATAAATTAAGCCAGTTCATTATGCGGCCCGATTCTTATAGAGTTCTGAGCAAAGCAATTTGGCCTAAATGCACTTTGTTTCATTTCGGCATTATTGCTTTTCAATAGGCCGGGCAATATTTTTGCAATGAAATATAGGATATATACGATGTAAGGTGAATCGATTGGGCAATATTTGATAAATCTTTTGAGCACACACAACAGACGGGCAGTGGTTTATCCTGCTTACGCCCACTTAACAAACAAAAAGCAGAACTTTGGACAACTCGTAAGAATCATGGCCCATGGCTTGGGCAAAAACTGGCCAGATTGTTGCTGCGCTGGTGCTTTTGGCTTGCTTTCTATTCATTTCATTTCAATATGCATTTTATTTGCTGAAAATGTTTAATCGATTTTATGCAAATCATTGCCATTTCTTTCGGCCCGGCTTTGTAGTGTTGTGCCGTAGAGCTACTGCAAACACTTGAAAACCATTACAAAATAATAATAATAAAAATCTTGGCCAGCTCCTTGCCGCAAATAAATTATTTCTGATGGAAGTCCACAGAAAGTGGCTGAGTACTGGGCGGGTTGGGCGATGGCGATGGCAGAGGCAGAGGCATGCAAATGTATGCAAACAAAGAAAACTTCCTAATGGAATTTTCCACATGTCGGACATATGCATAAAACCTTCTAAACAAACCCGGTCCTCTGTCCTGCGGAGCTGTGGGCACTTTGCAGTGACCATTTTGTTTGAAAGCACTTCACACACGCACGTCAAAAACTGTGTCCTGCATCCAAAAAAAAAAAAAAAACCAAAAAAATTTTAAAACGAAAAACGAAAAAAAGAGCTTGAAAGCTGGAGAAAAAATTGGCAAGGATTTGGCTGTGCAAAAAGATGGCGTCAAGCTGTGCAATTTTGCCAGCGATTCGATTCGATTTCGTTTCGGCAATCCCTTTGGCCGTATCGTTTTGGCCATTGGGCCAAAAGGCGGGCCAAGTGCTGACCCACTCACACAGTGGCTCACTGCCTGACCCCTGACCCCTGACCCCCAGATATGTGTAAGTAATTTTCGTCGTTGTTGCTGCAAATCTGCTGTGGGTTATGCTGCATTGCGGTTTTGGTGCAACAAGCTAATGAGTTTGTGGTTGGCAGGACACCGAGCATAATTGCTTTTAATTGCAATCAGCAAATTATGCATACTTGTAGTTGTGGTCGTACGGCGCCAATGTTTTGAAAAATAGCCCCAAAAATGCGGAGCTCCTACTTGCAATGCGCATCCACATGGACTTAATTAAATTCCTTCTTGATTTAATCGCAATCCAATAGTAATTTGCATTTTTAATGCATCTCGACTTGCAAAAAGATTAATTGAAGATTTGTAAGGCGATATCTTAAGCACTTGTAAGCCAATTTATAAATACATAAAGCAAAGTTTACACCTGCAGTAATATTTCTTTTGTTCAACTAGACATTTCTGTGCATTAAACATAAGTCATGTGTGTTTTGAAAATGCATTTCCCACTTTATGCTGTCCTTTATTGACGACATTCATTGCGATCTTATCGAGGTCGTCTATAATTGGAATTCACTCAATCAAATTAGCCAAAAGCAATTATGCAGCTAATCAGGCCATGAGTGCGGCGACCTTTAAGCTGCAGAAAAACACCCAAATTGTTAGGGCCAGCCGTCGGCTGAATTGGCCAACTTTCGGCAAGTCGAACAATTGAAACAATGGGCCCAAACAATTTGCCACCCATCCGTTGTCAGTTGAGTTTTTAGCCATGCGATTTAGCCTTGCAGCGATTTACCCATAGAGTTTGAGTAATGGAACTTCAAAAACGCAGCCGCCGCAAAACATGAAACTAAAGCCGATTTTCTCTGTGTGTGTTCGTGGTGTGGGAAAGCGCATTGTAAGGGCAATTAAGGGGAACGAGCAAAACCACAATAGGATTATCAGTTTTGTGCCACAGCCAATAAAGAGCAATGAAAGATCAAAACGCATACATAGTCGTAGTTTGCTCATGCAAACAATTGGATGGTGAAAGGTGGCAAAGCTTCAATAAAACTGGTGGGATTGGAAACCCGAACTTGAAGATATCAGCGAAGTGCACTTCATCAGCTCAAGGCCATTGGCATTTCCAAGTGTAACAATACATTAAAGTGGCGCTGAGTTCTTTGTATGCATCCACTGACTTGGCATTCGATTTGCGCTTCTTGGACTCATTAATCGTCTTTCGATTCTTTTTCGCTCACTTGTAATTGCCACTCATTCATCATATTCAGCGTCAATTATTGCGGCGCTGCAGTTGCCTGAAATGCATCTATCTTCATTTGCATCAGCGCATTACATTTGCCGCAGCTGCCCCTTAGGATTGGGCGAAAAAAACGGGGCGTGGCAGGGCTAAAAAAGTCCTTAATGCTCCGAAGCTTAATCTGTTTTAATTGATTTATCGTATGGCGCCTCAACTGCAGACAATTAAATTACGCGGGTTCAGGAAGGGCAATAAATAAAAAAGAAACTATGAATTTTGCCATGTTTTGTTTGGCCTTTTGTTTGTATTGGGATCGCAGGCCAAATCAATTGCATTTGTATTATTGTTTTAATGCTGCAGCTAAAAATTTATGAAGGCAGGATAATGGTGGAACAAAGGTAAACAAAAAGTTATTCAAACATTTGCAGTGAAATCTGGAAAAGCCTCAAATAAGACCGAGCAATAAGTGCTGAAAAAATACGTGAAATCGATTTCATTTTGTTTCCTGATTGCTGCATGTTAATTGTGTTGCTTTTTGCGAAAATATTTTGATTATGCCTGTCGAATGGTTTGCTTTTCACACTTTTCACGCTTTTCCCCGCTTTTCCCCGCTTGTCCCCGCTTTTCCCGCTTTTACAGCATTTGCCCGGGCTTTGCTGTTGTTTAAACAAAAAGTGTTTTTCGTTCTTTGCATTCTGCCGCCCTGACATCCTGGGGCATTGACATTTGCATGTGTGATGGAGTCTGTTTGCTCGATTTTCCGCCGAACTCTCCAACTGGATGGAGTGTGTGTTTGTTGTGTGTGGCAAACATAAATACACACCTGCACACGTTCGCACAACAAGCCAGTGCTTAGTTCATAAACGTTGACAATTAATTGAGCAAAATGCCAGCCATTCAACTAATTGGAACAGCTCAATGCCAATGCGAATGCGACTGCGAATGGGAATGGGAAACCAAAGCCCAAAACAGGACTATAGGGCTAATGAAATTATGTGTGGCAATTATATGGCACCCAAGGGTGTGTTTTGAGCCAATAAAACGATATGGGCCCACGATAAAGTGCTCTCTTTCGGCTTATTTATTTAACGATTTCTTTTCCAAGGCCTCGTGGCAGCAGTCCATCATCTGTCCAGGCTTTAGGTACTCCAGGGAGGGCACGAAGCGATCGCCAGCGATGATGATGCACTGCAAGTACTCGTTGAACACCTTAAATGTTAGGTAACTCCAGTTGGAACACTCGTATCGGTGGTGATGCCGAGTGTCCGCATTGAAGACCCACTGGCGCTCGAGGGGCTTCATCATCTGGAGCGGCTCCTTCAGCGGCGATGTGGGATCCAAGAAGTTGTGCGTTATGGAAAAGGACAGGCCCAGATCGATCATCGATTTCACCTCCGGAATATCCAACAACTCCTGGAACTGCTCATCGGATTGTGGAGTTTTCAAAACAGTAATATACCAGGCAGGCATCAGATTGAAGCGTATGGCCTGCATTATAGTCACCGCCGACTTCTTTCGATTTGGCCAGTTGTAGAACAACCACCGGACACCACTCATGAACATCTCCATTTCGGAGTTCACACACATATTTATGTGGCTCAGCATCTGGTAGACGTGCTCCGGCTCCAGATCGAGATACTCCTGCGTGGCGACGACCATCAGGAAGTAGTTATGGATGCGACCCAACATCAGATCCTGCAACACGCTCGCCTTGAAGGGCAAAGCCTCTAAAAATATCTTGAAGGCTTCGAGTCCATTGAGCAGCTTGGGATTGTCCAGTCGACTCCATATGTGTGACTTCAGTTCCGTCATGTGCAGGTAAGTGGCGGTCAAGTAGACCTCCACAATGTGTTGCCGCGGCAGCTTGGCGTCGTTGTGGCTAATCCAGTCGTAGGCAATCTCAAAACCCACCGGAGTGACCACGTCCGTGCTTAAGCTGACTACATCCATGCGATGGAATGGCATAAAAAAGTTGGAGCACTCCTGCAGGAGCGGTAAGTGGCAATGGAAGGTTCGATCGCCCACAAGCACCGTCAGATCGGTGCATTTCCTGTTCTCCAGCAGATCGGTTAATCCATCGACCATGTACTTTCTGCTGCAAGCGAACTTAAAGCAAATATCTTCCTTCGCTTCCGCGAAGCCCATCTGCTTCAGGCTGCATTCAGGTAGCTCTTCGAAGGATTCGTCTTCGCTTTTTGTAATGCACTTGATAATCTGTTCTCTGGTTTCCTTTTCCCTGAGCAAACAAAACATTTGAGGCTTACATTTATTAGCGGGTAAACTACGGATAACCCACATGCATAAATCCAGCTCATATTCCTCGTCATGGCTACTCGACGGCTCGTACACGGAACTGCTGGATAGGCTTGGCAAACTCATGGCAACGATTTGAATTTTGGTAACAAAGATAGATGTGTGTTTAGCGAAAAACACAAAATGGAAACTCAAGGCCCACTGATGTTTTGGCACTCGATTTGCGGCACTAAAATGATCATTTGCGGCGGGCAAATGCCGCAAGTAGTAGACCACACTTAAACTACATTTAAGGCTGGCACTGGCGCCCTGGGATTTGCGATTCTAATGCAAGCTACCTGGGCAACTTTACCTTTTAAGTGGCCGGAGCTCAAGGGCTTAGCCCGGGTGCCTTTCGAGTGGGCCTGTTTATCTATGCCCGTACAGTTGGGAGTGAGCCTCCCATAGCCCGGTATTCCGCTTTCACCTCGGGCCTCATATCGGAGCTGCCGCAAATGCCAGTCATTACATGCAACGATTGTGAGTTGGCCAAGATTGTATGTGCCAGCAACAAACAGACAGGGTCCAGACTGACGGGGCGGAGAATTGCCCGAGAAGTTGGTCGTCGGTGCCAGCAGCAGGAAAATTGAGCTTAAGTTGCAATTAAGCAATTGCCGGCCCGCTAGGACTGGCATTCGGTTGCTGATGCTGCCGATGCTGCCGTTGCTCCCCTGTTGGCCACTCCCGGCACTGTTGGCCCGGCTAATAGCGGCAAGCAAACTCAAGTGGCTGCTAACTTGGCTTTCGAATGCGGCAGAGCAATGGACTGGCGGCGATCAAGCCCCAGTTGCAAATAATGCAAAATTGCAATGAAATGCGGCCAGCTGCATGGGGTAAACTTTGCTTAGGGAATCCTGCCACCTGCCACCTGCCGCATGCCGCATGCTACCAGCTCGCTCTCGTTCTTTTCTATTTATGTGCAGTTGCTTTCCAATCACCAGCCAGCAAACTTAATACAATATTTAAGCCGCAAACGTAGCACAATGTAAACCAAAGTAATCTCGAACTCAGCTCGGGCTGTGCAGCAAGCAGCTCGGTTTGGCTTTCCTGTGGCAAGTGGCACGACTTGCGGCCAACTGCAGCCAAGACTGGAGAGCTGGCGGTGCGGGAGGTTCGACGAAAGAATAAGAACAGAAAACAATTCCTGCACTGAGGCAACTTCGCGTTTTTTAAGTGGAAAACTTTGGCCCTCACATTTGGCCATGGGGCATGCTCGTTGCAATGAAGCTTAAAGTGTGCCTCAAATGTGACCGGCGAATTTTCCAGAAATGCCGCTGACTGGCTGGCCTACAGAGGCATCAAATCAAATAAATCAAACATAAAACATCAATATGAAAATGATTTTACCATTCCAAGTCATAAGTTCATAATATTTCTAAAATTGCCTACAACTACCAATGGCATGCAGCAGAAAATATAGCCTCAGTGCACATTTCTATGCCAGCCTTTTTTAAAATTCTGCAGGCTTTAAAATATTTACCCATTTTGCATAATTAGTTGCCCCAGAAATTTATGCCGGCGCAGCCAGCAGCAGGATTCAGTTCGATTGATTTTAATGCGCGGTCTGCAGGACCATAAACTGAAGAGGATTGTCGGCTGATGCTGCTGTCCAATGAATTTCAAATTACCAATAAACAATTGAATGAGCAGCGAAAATATAAGCACGCACACACGCATACAAATGCTAATCAGCGATGCTTTATGATTTTCGGTGTATTTGCGTTGCTCATACGCAGTGTGGGCCGCATCGCTAATCCCGGCACGCAGCGTCAATAAGTCAAACACGTCAATGGCAAGCAGTGGAAATCCTGGGGAGCAGGAGTCGCAGGACTCGCAGGATTCGCAGGAGTCGAAGGACTCGCAGCAGTGCTGCCGGCAGTAAAAGCAGACACAAAGGCAACAATTTATTGTTGCTCAATGTCGCATTTATCATCACTTTATGCTACTTAATCGAGCCTTCGTCCCCGATCCTGTGAGCTCGATTTCCGCCATCGAAGATGATTTCAATGTTTACTCTCGTCTCATCCTGGCCATTGTTTGCTTATTGTTTTTCGACACACATCCGCACACACACAGAGCCATAGAGCACTTTGCAGCGTCTTTTTATGGTTTATGGCGCCATTGAATTTTTCGTTTGTTTTCTTATTAAATTATAATTTATATGTATAGTCGCATCAGCCAGCGCCAAGGACATGGCACTTTGTCAATTGTTTAATAGAAAACAAAGGAGATACGACTCCTGGAAACACTAAGAAACTTTTCGGGGCCAGGACACATTGCCTTGTTATTTATATATGCGCACGGCGTACTCAATTACGACTTCGAATGGCAAACAACTTTCTCGGATTTTCGTGGGCACGTGAGTTGCTCTGCTTGTTTGCAGGTCACAACGTGATGAAAAGTGCGATAGTATTATATTAAAGATGGCAGATTTCGCATGGCCGTGAATCACTTTCGATGGCGTAGAGATACAACTACAAAAGGGGCAATAGTCGGGTCAGCTTCTACAAAACGCTCCAGTTGTAGCCACACATAGAAAAATGTAACTGCTACCTTAATAAATATTCGGTCTGAACAGTCTTATCATCTCGGTGGAGCATTCAGCATTTTCAGAAATTTATGTGACACGAGCAACAAAGTCGATAGTTACCTACATGTAGCCAACGATGCGGTCGAAATATTCAAAATAGTGTACACTGCTAATCCAGTTGAATAATGCAGCAGCTGCAATAAAAGGCTAATGCGGACTGCATCGGTTTAGGAAATATTTCCAAAACTATTTCAACTTCATTAAATACTTGCGTATACTAGCTAATGCACACGACTGCAAAATGGCAAATATAAATGCCAACTGGCAAAAGAATTCGCATAATTAATTGCACGGCACAGTTTGTTTATAGATTTTATTTTGGTTTTGCGCATTTAACAGGGAGGTATATGCATCATAAAAAAACAATTCACATCGCAATCGCATTCATTAAATTTGAATATAACATTTAAGCATATTTGAAACATTCTCTGCATATGATTCATTGGTTTGATAGCCCAAAGTTGAAATAGGAAATTAAATTGCCGCTGGGTTTCAGCTAATTTGCACCCCGACAATATCATTGGGCAAAAATAAACAACAGCTGGTGCTTTTTCCACATCGAGCCACTGCCGCATATAATAACAACACAAAAAATACACGAAGAGTCCAAAATTGGACTAGACCATAAACTCACTATTGAACATACCTGGCATATATATTATTTATAAGTTGGTAAATTACCAGGGGATCTGACCCTTAATTAATACTGACCAGAACACGAAATGAATTTTGCATACCTCTTGCATGGCATCAGACAAAAATCGCAATGGAGGGCATTTTTCTAACTGGTAAATATTTGCGAAATCAATTCAATTTCGCGCATGAAATTATATGGCTTTTACAAATATTTTAATTAACTGCCAAACGTAATAATTGCCAAATGAGTTCGGCCAAAAACATTTTGGCCATGACAGCTGCTGCCGGGAAGTTTAGCATTTTTATTTTAATTAAATCCACGTCGCTGGCTGCCGGTGGTTAACCCACAAAAAGATAAGCCCCAAGCTGGCGCTGACATTAATCATTTTACCTTTCAAATGCATTCTCATTAGGAGCCCGCCAAATTGAAACTTGGCCCGATGCAAAGGGAATCGGAACTCTGAGCTTTCCCCGGGGGCTGCGGCTCATTAATAACCAACAAGATGGCATAATTCTTTGTCTTCGCCCGATATATATTTATACATATATATATGTATCCTTTTATTCTTGGCTTTGCCTTTCCGTCGCTTCGGGCGTTTCCATGGAAAATAAAGATGAGGAGCCCGCCGAGATGTAACTGTATTTAGACGGAGTGTACCAGAGATGTGCTAAGCTCAGGCCAGATAAATATTGACCAACTAACGACTGACTTAGCCGCATCGCAACTTTTCCAATTAAATCTGGCAAAAGTTCGTTCGTTGCTGCTGCTACTGCTGCTGCGTCTAGTAAACAAGCAAAGTTCTAATGAGTTTATTAATCAGCGATAAATTTGGCCAGCATATGCAGGCCAAAGACTCCTGGCCAAGTTGTCATAATTTCTAATCAGAGTGGAGTGTCCGATGTTTTTTGCGGATCAGCTGCTAAGTCAACATCTGCCTTAAGGCCAAGGACGAAAGCCATATACCGAACCATATACCGAATGGGCTGGCCTCTAAGGCTAATTAATGTGTAAAGTGTCAATTAATCAATCAGTCCGCCGATCAATCCTGTCCAAACCCGCCGCTTTTCCCTTTTCGGCCATGAGACACGAGTGTATTGACAGGATAAACTCAACAAGCTGTCGGTGCTGGCCAAGCCAAACAAATAGCTGGCGACAAAGGCTCCACGGGCGACGACATCGCAAAAATAAGCGCAGCGCTTGTGGTTTGGGCTGGAGGAGTGTGAAAAAAGCAGGGAAATTGTATTAAACAGCGGCGGAAAACGGAGCCAAATAGCTCATTTAATCAGTCGTTTCCTGGCAACCGTCCTTCGACCCCCAAAAGCCCAAAAGTGGGAGTGTCGTGGTGCAGGGCAAAAGGCAAATGCCAGCTAATTATTATGACAAATATCAAACATCCGGTCGGCTGAGGGCGCGACAATTCTGTGTCAAAGGCTTAAAAGCTTAATGAAATGAATTGAATACGTTCCAATTAATGGCACATAAAGTGATCTAATGTAGGCACACAGGCGATTTTCGATAGATTTCATTAACATGAAATTTAGATTGTATTTGAATATCAAAAGTCATACACTGCGAACTTAGTTACATCAAAAGTCATACACTGCGAACTTAGTTACATCAAAAGTCATACACTGCGAACTTAGTTACATCAAAAGTCATACACCGCGAACTTAGTTACATCAAAAGTCATACACTGCGAACTTAGTTACATCAAAAGTCATACACTGCTAATTTAGCTACACGTTCCAAAAACATACTAGGCCTCTGTTTCTTCGGGTGCCAAAGTGTTTCGCGAAGTCCTAGCCCTCTTTGGTCCTGGCTTTTCCATCGTCGTGTCGCACAGGAAGATCTTAGCCAAACAAATACCTGCCAGTAGCATGAAGTTCACAGCATGGGTTAGTAAGATCTGGTCCAAACACATGCGAACCATATACCAAGCTCCCCGATTATGCACAAAGTAATACTTGTAGAGGCCCATGGTATCGCTGACCAGGAAAACGCAGATTAGGATTGATCTGGTGTTTGCCCGCACAAATGGCACCATGGCATATAGCGCGCATATGCAAATCAGGGAAGGCAGTAAGATCTTCAGCATGACAAGGCTGCCGGCTATGTAAAGGGAAAAATGAGGATAAAACAGCCGAGCGGTTGTTGATTTGAACAAGAACGAGGATAGCCAGTGTCCAGCCAGGATGAAGGCCACTAAGAAGTAAAGAAGAATCATGTATCCAAAGCGATAGCAGCCCTTTAAGTAATTTCGGCCCTTAAGCGATTTCGGCTCGTCTTCACGTTCTTTGGTGGGCTTGGATTCCTCGTAGAGCTCAAGGCCGAATATAAATTCAGTTATCACGATTTGGGCATTCAAGCAGCTCCAAGAATTGGTCAGCAGACTGAGAACAGTAATGATGTTGATGGTAATAAGTTGCAATCTTTTTCTGGCCTCTGGCAGAGATTTGGCAAAGTACACAATCGAGAAAAAGGCAAATAAAAGAAACGACCAAGTGACGGCATAAACATAGGACGATACGGGTATATTGGCCTTATATTGATAAACTCCATAAGCTCCGACTATCATAGCCACTGAATTGACGATCCAGACTCGGGGATCATGTCGATGTCCCAAGATCAAAGGACGAATAATAGCCAGCACCATGCTTATATAAAGGACATAGACACCTTTCAGGGGTATATTCAGTAGTCCCCAATAAATGCGTTGCTCCACATACAACATGGCAGCTAATAATAAAACCAGGGAAAGCCAAATGAATAATTTCACGGAGGGCCTTCGCAGGGCTCTGCGGTTGTTAAGGAGTACGGAAATTCCATATAGAATCCATAGGTGCCTGTAAATGAAGGCCATCAACATTATTGACACAGCGGGCAGTAATATAAAGCCAAAGTGCCATATCGGATGCGATATCCAATATCCTTTCACGGGACGTTCAGCCTGAGCCATGATCAACATGCCAACGGGTAGAATCAAATAAAATGCTGTGATATGCGGCACATTTTGCAGTTCCAGCGTGATAGTGAGTAGAATACCGATCATGATCAATATCAGGGTGGAGAAAGTCATAAATCCCCTTCTGTGTACCTTTTCCTTTTTGGACAATCTCGTCAGTTGTAGCAGCAGGCAGTAGAACCAAATCAAGTAGGACAATGAGGTGGACACAATCAAAGGGGTGCGATAATATTCATGGTAGTATGCCAAGCATTTCTTCGCCAGTTTTCCGAATTCCTGACATATCTCCATCGCCTCGGTTAAATTCCCCCGTGCTTTCAGGAAATCAAACTGCGCCGCATACTGATCAATTAGTTCTAAGTGCAGTTGATTAAACTTTGGCAGCCACTTGTAAAACAACGCACTTTCATGGCGCCTTATAAGAATTTCAGCTTGCGACAAAAGTTGCAAGACGTTCAGATGCAAAGCCACCGCCTGGTACTCATCACTCACGTTGAGATAGCCCACTGGCATTAGGGCTAGATTATTCATGGGAGGTGGAAGTCCAATTAAAGCCGACATCAGTGACGCCAGTTGGGTCTGATCCACCTGGGAGATATTGGGTTTCTTGGGGAAGTTGGCATCAATATCGATTTCCTCTCGCTTTACGCCAGCTCCCCACATAAACAGGGGTGTTTCTACTTCGAGGGATCTACCACTGCCATGGGTTCCTGGAAAATATGATTAAAATACCATTTGATACTTACATAGCCACACCCACCTTCATTACTCATGCCATGATCGGAGGTCAACAGATAAGCAGTTTTGCTGTCATTAAAGACGCGTTCGAAGAGCTCATAGGTATTCCTAATACCACGCTGTGTATACTGAAGCTTTTTGAAGAACTCCTTGGTCAGTGGCCCGAACCGATGAGCAGCTATATCCATGTCGGCCAAATAGACCAGGAGCACGGCCGGCTTGTGATTGCGCCACTCTCGAACATTGTCGCTGTTGTTGAAGAAATGGGCAACCTTATTGAAGACCCACTTGTCGCATGTGAGCTTCTCCGGCAGATCTCTTTCCCTAAACGTATAAAATCTTAATGGAGCACCACCGTGTGTTAGGTCCATGAAGTAACCGGCAATATTGCTGTGAGCCCAGCCGATCATATTCCTGCTGCGATTGAAGACGGTATCGAAATCACTGGGATTGTAGCGATAGTTGACCAAAGCAGCTGCTGGATCCTCATTGAAGCCGCCGAATATGGCTATGTGTCCAGGTCGTGTCATCGTCGGCGCACAAGAGCGGGATATTCCAATGCGACCTTGGTTCCGGTATATGTCCTTCAGATCCGGCACATCGCTGCCATTGTTCGCCAGAAAGGTGGCCGCTCGCAAGCCATCCGTAACAAAGACCACCAATCGATCCGCCGGCGGCTTCAGTCCCATGTCGAGCATCGTCTTCTGCGGCACGAGGTTGGGCAGTAAAGTGGGCTGGAAGTATGTGCTCAAAATGGAGCCCATCAACAAGATGTGCACAACAAGTGCCTGAAGTTTCCACATTTTGGAAGAAGCAACTTGGAAAATAAAAGCGAATTGCTAAACTAACTCAGTTGAAGTGTGACGTATTAATCAAGGAAAAGTTGGAGGAAAATGTTCCAGGCCGAATTCTTGGGGTGTTTTGATTATTTTTGGGTACCCACTTGATTCCAGCAATTCCGGCAAAAAATCAAGCATACGCAGAGTTGTCACACGGTAACCATATAAGCGAAATTATAATATGCCTGCATTATTTAATCGCTTTATAGATAATCACGAAATGCGCCCAGTAAATGAACAGCCCTGTGGCCTTGCCCATCATCACTTAGTTGTGCTTTTTCTGCCACTAACTGGCACGGCTAGGACTCTTTTTATGGACGCCATAACTCTGCGGCCTTGTCAAGCAATTTCAATTTGCCGCTTGATTTGTGAGCTGCCTTGGGCGCCAAATGCTGCATGTTGCCGCCTTGATTTACGCGCCTGCAATTTAAATGAGCTGCAAATTGCTGCAACGCCAGCGAATCCGTGAGTCCGGCAGCTTATGTCTTTAAGCGTTTTGTCAATCTGGGCGAGGCCGCGAGTATTAATTGCCTGGTATAAATCGTGGCTTTTGTTACTTTTTGCGCGTCTGCTGCTTTTGTCGCTTGACTAATTCGCGTAGACAATTCAGGTGCCCAAAGATGTACTTTTGATGCTCATTTCGCTGAAATGCTAGTCAGACCAGAAGGCTTAAAGCCCAGCCATTTGTCAGGCCAATGCGAGTTGTGCTCTGACAGTTGTAAGCCAGTCGACAAATAGCTGGCCGGATGACTGAATGGCCAGCTAACAGTTTCGTCTGGCAATTAAAGGCCTGTTTTGCGTCTGCCAATGGGCTAATTTAACAGCGAACAAGAGTTGGGCGTTTTATGGCCAGCAGTCGCGTGTTGGTAGCGATTGAGAAACGCTATTGAGTAATTGGCAGAGCAGCATCGTTGTTCGCAAAGAGATGGCGAGCCAAACCCAGTCGCTTTCTCTTCGGGCCATGGCCCAAAGCGCAGGCGCTCTCTTAGCCAACTGCTCGTACTACCCATCGGTTTTGGGTCAGCAACATGTTGGCCAACGACGGGCAGCGAAAGTGGGTTATTGTGGTAAGTGGGTCGGCTCCTGCCTGCGACCCGTGGGCCGCAAATGAAACGAATTGTGGCACAGCATTTGGCAACATTTGTTGCCACACTGACCGGCACTTGCAGCAGCAGCATGACGATGGCATCACCGGGCAGCGAATAAAATGCCAAATGTTTGCGGCTTAAGGCTGTTGAACTCGACCGGCTTTCGTTTGGGGCTATTTGCCCCAAGCCCAACCAAGTCAAGGGCTCTCCACATTGCATTTGTGCCCGGAGTGTCCAGTCAATGAATTGGGAATTAATCTAGATAAATATTAGCAGTTCGGAAGCGGAGAAAATATGCATTGTGGTTACAGGTCAAATTGATAGGTTTTTGTCTTTAAACAATATTGCTTAGCTTAAGAAATGAGTTATGGGGAACTTAAGAAACTTGTAAAAGTATCTGACAGTGTGCCCAAATGTATTTCACATCGAAATACAAATTTATTTTAAAGCCAAACGTGAAATATTCTGCAATCCCTGCTTTTCTCTCTGTGCATCACTCATATTCGTAAACACTTGAATACGTCAGTCAGCTCAAAAAATATTGATAATTGCTTAGCCCAGCACTTCAAATGCAATTTCAAGCAAATCAATTACGCCAGCCGGCGCTCCGCTGAATTCCCGAAATGTGTGTGGGCGTTTGAAGAGCTAAACCCATTTAAATTCAGCTGCGTTTTGTGTTGACAAAACTTATCAACAATTCAATTTCAATAAAAAGTCGTGGGTTCTGGCCCGCTTCGCATATTGTTCGATGCATTTTTTAGCACGAAATATTAGGGTCTGTGTGAGCAGGTGCGCGGACTTGGGGGGATCGTTAGATAGCGAGATATGCTATGTTCTGACAACTCCCCTTGAGTTACTACGCCCTTGGGCAGCCCTGTGTGTGTGTGTGTGTGAGCTGAATTTTGGCATTTGAATTGTCACATCTGGTTCATGGCTTCGAACTCATCCATCAAATGCAGCCCGGCTGCTCCATGGCTTCCCACATAGCACCCCACCCCTCGCCATAACCACCGCTCATCCTGTCATCCTGCATGCCAATGCAATCATTTTTATTGTGTGTGCGCCTGTGTGCGTGTCTCGCTGCGGCCGTGCGTGTGTTGGTGTATCTGTGAAATAGCGCGCATAGCCACAGCGACAAAACCAATACACGGCCAGAGGCGAACCTCCATTTTTTCTTACCCCAAAACACACATGAGCACACAAAGATACACATGCAACTGCCTAACGAGAGCCTGACAATGCGATTTTCTACGCCAGAGTATCTGTGTGTGCGGTGTGCTGTGTGTGCGTGTGTGTGTGTGTGTGTGCAGGCAAGCGGCCATTGAAAGGCAAACACAATGAGAATATAATTTACGAGTCCGACCAAAATGCAGCTTTTTAATGGTTGACCTTTGTCACGAAATTGCATTGCCAGTAACACGCTTATTGGAACCACAAGCAATCAAGCTCGGAAATTTCCTAAAACCTAAAAAATCAGTGCCTACTTTAATTACTCCAGAACATTCCCTCTGAAGCAAAATGTATTTGCTATTTTTGGCTGCCCAGCCTGTGCTAAGCCTAAACTTACCAACAGAAAGGGTCAAGTCGGTTCAGCCGGCAAAGCGCCATAAATAAAGTTGTATAAACTGTTTGCACAATCAGTTTTCTTGCTCAAAAATCTGTGCAGACCGACATTCGACCGATATCTTGCGTGCGTTGGCTTCTGCCCATGTGCATCGATTTAGCCATTATTCTAACAAGCTCTTAACAATCTAACGACGAGACAGCAAGCCTTTACATAACAATCAGCCGGCCCAAAGTCTCGTTAAAGCCAGGAGAGAAGCAGAAGCTTACTTGACACTCGGCCCTCAAGTAGGTCAACAATTCGATGATGATTTTTTGGTAACAATGCCGGCGCTGGCCTTTAAATTTTAAAGTTTAAATCCGACCAAAGCCAACGGCAAGTGCATTGCAAACTGTGTGCGTTTGGTGTGAGGTCAGTTTCTGGCTTTGGTTTTTCAATAAAAGCAGATTTATGCATTGTGCAATGCCGAATTAAATGCGCTTTTGTTGCAGAATCACAAAACACCGAGAGGGCCATGCAAATTGTTGAACAAAAATGTAGCAGCACTCAATTGAGTTTAATTGCTGGCTGTGCTTGCTGCAGCAACGCAACCAAAAACGTTCAAACAGGAAAATCGTGTCCTTTCAGATATTTATTTGACATACCAAACTAAAAATTAAATAAATAATTTTTTAGCCCACGAACTAGGTTTCCTTTATGAACTCCGCTTGCTTTTATCTATTGTGTCTGCGTGTTTGTGCGCATTTAATTCGCAGTAATACCACTTGGCGTATCTTTTTGGGCGAACTTATTTGCAAATTTAATTGGTTATTTCGCATAAACAAGTCGCGAAAGTTTGCCGAAATATGTCTTCTTCTATTTTGCTCAGGAGCTTGTCAAGCCTTTGAGCGGCAAAATTAAATAGCAAAGCAAAGTGCACTGCTTGCTTTTAACATTCCTTCTCCCTTTTCGATATATAGTACTTTTTTTTATATTTTTTGCACTCTTTTTATTTATTTTTTTTGCAGCTGCAGCTGCAGCAAACATGCCGTGGCTGCAGAGCCATAAGGCACAGCTTCCTCTTTTGGCCTGTCAGTGGCATGTGCGGAGACACGCCCCCGTCGCCGTCGCCGCCCCTGACCCCCAGCAGCCCCGTGTGGCATGTGCAAAAGTAAAAACGAAGTTGGGCAAAACTTTTTAATATGCTTGCGAAATTTTATCAAAACTACAAAATTGCAGTAAAGTGCCAAGTGCCCGGGAACTGGGAACTGGGAACTGAAAACTGGGAGCTGCAGGAGCCACGTCACCGAAAACCTAGGCGCTGCACTTCAAATAAACTCCAGATCCATTCTAAAATGTGCCACTTTACAGTTGACATTCTATACATAGAACTTACAAAATAAATATGCAGAGAATGAGACAAGTTTGCACTTCTGATTAATATTTAAGCTCAGTTCTTGCAAAGCAGCCATTAGTATTGGCTTAGAAACTCCTTAGTTAATATCTGATCTGAAAACCTAAAATATTATTCTCTGTGCTCTGGCTTTGGTGTTGCCACTGCTGATTTTGGCTCTGGCAAAAGGACGACGAGGCAGTCAAGCTCATGGAGTTGGCCAAACAAAACACAGTCAAGCGAAACCTTCAACTCAATTTGGCAATCGCATTTCTTGCTCTACTTCCGCCTATTCAACTTGACTCGATTTGCGTGCCGGCGACCGTCGCCCTTTGCCCCTCCCACCCCTTTTTTTTAGCCTTCTATGTGCGAGTGCCACTGCCCCAACTGCCCCAACTTGCGGCAGCCACACACCCATGCTCCTGCGACCGCCTTTATGTGTGTTTAAGTGGCAATGCAAATGGCAACATTTTGGCGAGCACTTCACTCTTTGCCACTGACAGTAACATGACATCTTTCTCCCTTTTTTTGTTGCCAACTTTTTGTGCTAAATTTAATTGCAATGAAAATGTTCACTGCACTTTCGCAAAAGCCAGTCGTTGGGGCTACATATTGGGGATCCTGTGTATATGTGTGCCACCAGTGTACCCAGTGTACCCAGTGTATGGGTGGCTAGAGATGGCGTGGCTGATTAATTGTGCAAATTAATTTTGCATTTGCATGCCAAATGAAGAACTTGCAATGGCTGGAAAATCGTCAAGTGAGTGTTCCCAAGTCAAAGGAATGATAGCGATAAAGAGCGGTAGTGGATGTGTGAAAAGCAAATGCCATTTTTGTGATGCTCTCAAAACTTTTCACCCCGTAATTTGATTCATGTAGTGATACGTCAGCTTAACTTTAAGGTCCCTGCGCCATACAAACAATTTCAAATCGAATGCATTTAAAGTAAAGTTGTTATGCTTCCATATTTATTTAGTGTTTTTTAGTGAGTGTTGCAGAAAGCCAAAATCGCATGTTGGTTGAATTTAAATAAGTGTTAACTGCGAAGCTGTGCTGGCAGCTTTTAAGGAGCTGAGTTATGTTGCAAATGTCAATTGTTGCGACTCTAATTAGCGCGGTCGGTCACTCAGTCAGTCAGTCAATTGTTGCGCATACGCCACGTTGCACGTCCCATAAAAGCCATTGGCCACGTCAAATTAACTGTGCGGTGCGCTGGTGTCCGCCCAAGCACGTTGTAAATAACAACAGGACACAAAGGACAACTGCTGCTGCCGCGTGGGTGGCTTGTGGGTTGGTTGCCAAAGATACGGCTGCAGATACATTGCCTTAAACACGAGTATAGACTGAGTAAGGGGGAGTGCAGCCCACACAAAGCAAACGCAGACGTCAGCCAAGTGTAAATCAAGCGCAAAGTTCACGGTACACGACTGTAAATTATAGGAGAAGCTCAAGCTAAGCAGAAATTGTGACAAAGAAAGCCAACTATGGCTTATGGCCAAACGAGAGTAAGATGCATCATCACCATCACCATCACCATAATTTTCAGCATCAGCTACGCGTTCATCATTCGCTGGCTAGCTGATCTCCCTCAAAGTTTGGCCAGGCGACTGGCTCACCTTTAAGTTCAATGACAAGAAAAACACCTTGTGCCAAGTTCGTGCGCTTGTGAAAATAATGTAGCAAACTTTGTTTAGCCAAAACCAAATGGCTGGCTGCGGCGAGGGCGGGTATTGAACAAGTTTTGTATACAAATTTCTATCAAAAGATTAAGCAAAGACAAACAAGTGGAGAGAACTTGCCAACTTTCCACAGATAACTTTAAATATTTGTGCCACATCAGGTTCGTACATTTTGGTCCTTCAATCCTGAGCCCCTGGGCAGTCCATGTTCTGGATTTGGTCAGGTTTTTTCCGAGTTTTCCGAGTTTTCTGGTTTTCGGTTCAGTTCTTTGTTTATGCCCGCTTTATGTTTTGTTAGTTTGACATATCAGTGACAATTTTTTGGGGGCCGCACTGCCATTGCTGCATTGCAACAATATTTTATTTTATTGCATGGCAAAGCTGTCGCTGCGCTGTGTGCTTTGTGCTTTGTGCCTCAACCCATCAGGCCCTCGAAAAAGCCGTCATAAAAATACAATTTTTATTTTTGCTGGCAAGTTGTAAACATAAATTGTGAATCCCACCGACAGTCGGGAAACAAACGAAACACCAGCCAGCAGCAGCAACAACAACCCGATATCAAATTGAAAACCGCTCAAGTATTTTTTTCCACATCTTCGATTTTTGCGCATTTTTTTTCGCAAGGAGAGCGCGAGGATCCTTTAGTAAGTTGACTGCTGGGGCAACTTTGTCAGCCCGCCGGTGGGGACAGGTGCTTGGCAAGTTTCGGCTTTTGGGGAACTTTGCTGGCGAAACTTTTGGCGTATAAGTTGTTAATTTGCCAATGAAAGCGGGCGTTTGGCTGTGGCGGTGGTAATTCCTTAGGCAACTATTTTCCAGCCCACAAATGTCACAGTTTTGCTGGGCAAAAAGTTAATTCGCTGCGAGATGGTTAATATAATTATATGCACATGTCAAACAGCACAGAATGGAAAGTCGATGACGTTGAAAAAGCAAATTGAATTTAATTATTAATGCGTGACAATGGCTAATTGATTTAATATTAAATACAAGCTGGCAGTAAATATGTCAGCTAGCAATATAAACAGGCTAAAATCAGTCAAGAAATGTGCCGCAATTATCGCTGGCCATACATTCACTGAATATTCAGGATTCTGCTTTCTATTAAGCTTTTAATTTAAGCGAATAATTCATCCGCCGCGCTGGTTCATTCAGGCATACCCGTGCACACTCCCCACATAGCTGGCCAAATAAATTCACAGTCATTATAAATCAATTGTCCCTCCCTGCAGTTGCTCATCCAAATCATTGGCGCCATGACCAACCGAATGATTGAGATGGGGCCATGAATGAGCAAGTGTATATGGGATGGAATGCGATGTCGTTGTTGGCGGGCGTTGTTGACACAAATCAAAGCAGCTGCGTAAATCTTCATCAAACAATGTTGTCGCCTCCGCTGCTCCAGCTTCCCACCCACTTGCCACTTTCCCACTTTCCCACTTTCCCACTCCCCAAGCCAGGGGATGTATCTCCAGCTTCAGATCGACGCCGGCGGTGTCGGCAAAAACGAATGAAAAATACGCCAACTCACGGTCAATTGCAATTCAATTAGACGCAATTAGTGCCTGGGCACGCATCGAGCAATGCATACATACATACAAACACAGACACAGACACAGATACGTCCTGAGCGGAGAGTGTAGATAACCGAGATGGCTGAAGATACAGATACAGATACAGACACTGACATGCCATAGATTACATAGTTGGAAGAGCTGACGGACAGCGACGATGACGGCGATTTTCTCCACTGGCGCACTGAGTTCCGAAGTCTGGCCAATAAAATATAGAGGAAAAGCAGAATTCCGTTCAAGCATTCGGTTTATTGAAAATTAACTCCTTTAGCCCATTGGCTTAAAGCTCTTTTGGGCTTATATTTAATAATTTTTTAGGGAATTAGTGCGGCATCATTTCTAGCTTGGCAAGGCAAATTTCTTCCAGTGTTCCAAAGGGGGCGAGTCATGATTTGCAGTTGAGCTAGGCGTCGCCTGACCCTTCGCTACTAATGGTGTACTTGCAGATGAAGATACATCCACATGCTCATCCTCGCTGCTACACCCGGAACCATCTCCACCTCCATGCCCAGCCGGATCCTAGAACTCGTCCGCATCTTCTGTGGCAGCGGCAGAAAAAGTATCTCATTAGACGTGCAGCTACATGGCAACGGCCGCTTAACTCATTCATCATCATCAGACAGAGGGGGCGGACAGGGACATGGAATCGGTCTCGGAGTACGGCCGAGGCTATAGATACGGATGCGGATACATGGGATGCAGGCTTTATGACCCTCGCCGGCAACATGCGACTGCAGCTTAATTGCAAAATGACCCAATGAGTTGCCATTGTAGTGTGGGTGAGCTAGTAGTGGAAGCTAAGCTGCATCGGAGCTGGGCTCTCGTTTAATTAGTCTGAGCTCTGATTTTGTAGGATCCACCGACAACACAACAGAACAGAGCAGAATACAACACAGAAATTCCCGTGACGTGGCACATAATTGGCTGCGCAGCTCAATCTCTTGTTTGATTTTCCCCTTCATTGGCTAAAGATTTCATAGCCCGCACGATGACAGTGGCAAAAAAATGTAAGATATATATAGCCATATTATGAAACACCAAATCCAGAGTTACAGCTTTTGCTGCTCAATCGGGCGTGCCTAAGTGGAGGCGAAAGGTTGAAGTTGAAGTGCAGCCAACTCGAGAGTCGACAGGAGACGACAATAGGCTGAGTCAGAGGATCTCCTTCAATAATCACATTACTGGCTACCGCGCCATCCATTTAATTTGAACAATGCCACCGACACGGGCGTATTTAATATTTCACGATTCGCCGCTCGAGCTGAGATACAAGCTCAAGGATACAGATAGAAGCTTTGTCAGTCAGCTACTTATGACACTTGAGCCCGCATTTATTGCTCGTTTACAGTTGGCCAAGTCAGCCGCATCATGCGGCCTGGCTAGCAGGATGCTGGAATGCCAGGACTCATTTATTTGCCATCCATCCTTTGGCGCACGAAGCCTTCTCCTTGTCCTCGGCGACTCACTGAGCCGGAGGCATTACAATGATTAGCAGTAAGTTGTCGTGACATTGACAACTTTCGCAAGTCGAAACTGTAAACCAATCCGGCTTTCACTTGATTCCCCCGTTTCATGCGGTAATTATTTCTGCTTTCTGTCATGAATTTTCCATTTGGCCAGTCTGCTATCTCACTTGGGCTTGTTATCCACAAAAATTCCCACTGGGTTAACTAAATG
This sequence comes from Drosophila erecta, assembly GCF_003286155.1. Classification (NCBI taxonomy): domain Eukaryota; kingdom Metazoa; phylum Arthropoda; class Insecta; order Diptera; family Drosophilidae; genus Drosophila; species Drosophila erecta. The sequence continues at coordinate 4,904,956 of NW_020825194.1, forward strand.
CGCACTAGAATTGCTTTTTAATTGACTCGGTTATCTGCAGGCCGTTTCAATTTCAGCTCTGCCATGCAAAGAACATCTTCACTTTGTCTATCATTCTGTCATTTTTACCAGGATATGGTATTTCCTTTTCTCTACTTTTTTTCGGCAACGTATGTGTGTATTATTTGGCTGCTCCAACATGACTTGCAGTTTATTTGCCGGGACCTGGTCGATTATTACATATGGGGAGCCCAGTTTTGTATACGTTTTGGGTCAGTTTTTTTGTGCGGCGGAGTGGCGGAGGGCAAAGTGTACAACTTAATTGCAGTTTTACATGCTGCAGCCCTGGGAACGGCAACAGATGGCAAAGGACTCGCCCACGAATCGTTTTAAAAATGCTGTAAATATTTATGCTCCCCTCGTGTGTAAGTACGGGGACATCTGTCCACCTGTCCAGCAGCCACGCCCCCATGTACCGCCCAACCGCCCCTTGGCGGCGGTTAAAAACGCCGGCTATATTTCAACAGTGCAGCGTTCGGATTGTAAATGCAAATTTCGCATTTAGCGCTTTTTTATGAGTGATTTAATTCGTTTTGTGGCGCTTTAATTTTGAAGGTGTCTGCGTGCTTTTGGCCTGGTTAAATACGAGGCTGGTCCAATATGGTCGAGTGGTCAGGAACAGAAGCGCACCACAATGGCCGGCGCATGTAGACATAAAACGCCGAAAAGTTGTTAACAATAAGCGGGAGGACAAAGGCCGAAAGTAGCAGGATGTCGAGGGGTCAGAGTGAATGGGGGGTTGCGAGGTCACGGCCAGGCAACGTGATCAAAATTTAGAAAACAAGCACAGCTTGAGAGCGAAATGTGTGCCAAAAGTAATGCATGTTTGTTTTGGCCGTGTTCGAATGCGGGTGTGACTAGCAAATGGCCAATAGTCGGATAGCTGCGGTTGCTTATCCCACTCGGCTTTTTGCCATGAATATTTTTGCGTCAAATACAAAAACTTCAGAGCGAGACGATTGTGTATGTAGAATAGCTTCCATGCACCGCCAAAAAATGGTAGCTGTATGCAAATTTCCGATTTCCAAGTCTTAATACCTTTAGCCAACATGTCCTGCCAATTTTGGCATATGTACTAGCCAAAGTGTACGTTCTCATCCTCGTTGCCATAGCAATGGAATGCGAATTGATGAACTTGTTTCGCTGGCATTTTCTCAGTGCCCGACTTGGTTTCGGTTTTGACTCCATCTTTTGGCCAAAACACAATGCGTGTGCAGCAGTGGGCCAGCCAGTTTGCCTGCCTGCGACATGCCACAAAAGGATTGCTCGGGTCTTATTTTTCTCCATTTTGGCCGCTTGCTGCACACTTTTCCTCCGGTTATTCCTTTTTGGCCCCTAGTCGGTTTGATCTACTGCGGGCTCTTTGGGTTTGGGGTGCCAAAATGCCCAGGACCACTGTCATTGTGGTAGTTGCTGTTGTTGCTGTTGCTGCTGCCATTGCTGGTGGCACGCAGCATATTTATGGCCAGTGGGTCAGACTCTGACAACAACAACAACAACAACAACAACACCAATAGGCCCTGTGAAGAAGATTTGTAGCTGCAGCACTGAAATTTGAAATTGAAAAATAGTTTGACTTTTATGAGCGGCGACCGACAAACGGCAGCAAACGAGTGCCGCAAACAACATTTGCCCAGTGCATGTTGTGGGCAGCTTAATGTTGTTGCCCCGCCAGCCCCGCCCACCCACAGCCGACTGCTTTCTCCCATTTCCTTTCTCTGCTCGCATTTTTTCGGCAGCGAGCGTGTGTTGCATGCACAAAAAGCATTGCCTACTTTTCAGCGCCATGCTGACCGGGTTAATACTTCAAAGCAGACGAACTGGGTAATTAAACTTCAGTCACCTGCTATCAAGCATTCATTTTCCAAACACAGTTTGATTTACCCACTGTACATGCTATGTTAAGCTTGCTTACTGACTTTCCACTAAGTAAATAATCGATGGGCAACATATAAAATCATCTGTAAGCTACTTTTTCACCCGCAAAAGTATAATTTTTTTGCAACCACAAGCTTGCACGGAAAAGATAAATATACATGTTGATGGAGTGGTAGTCAGGCAATTCCCGCGATGCAAACAGAGGGGCGGCAGTGCCACGCCCCAGCCGCCGTGCTCCACTTTTCCAGTTAATCAAAAAAGGGAAGCAGCTAAGTTAAATCATAAAAAATTGCGGGGCCTGTTTACGAAATAAAACATAAAGTACCAACGGAATATAAAAGTAAAACTGTGAGGAACTAAAATAAATAAAATCGGCTGGGGGAGTTGAGAAGACACCAAACTGATACCCTGTACTTTGATGATTTGCCAAAGCTAACGCCTAAGCGCCTAAAATTTCTGGCTTTTGTGCTACTTCTGCTCGAACATATTTTCTAAGTCGGCCAGAAGGCGATTGCATATACCCCCCACTCACTAATGGGTACGAAAATCTCACTGACTTTCGCAATTAATTAGCAACAAAATTCAAACAAACTCGAAAAACTTTAAACTCGCAACGAGCGCGTTGATTTTGCGCAACCAACTTTTGTTGTTTGCAGTGGCACATATATATGTAGGTATATATGTATACAGCCGGGCATGTCGGACATATATACGCGGTATATTTCGCAGGCTATATAAATATTTTATGGCAGATTTCGCGCCCATCGCCGCTGTTCCTGCAGCATACTTTCCGGCGCTGCGGCGACTGCGGCTGCCACTGACTTCCGGGAGTTGCGCTACAGACGAGTAATTATGTTCCACTAGCTTAAGCGCAGTGCACCGCTGCTGCAGCCCAGCGCCACCCACTGAAAAGCAGCCCAGATACATCCCAGATCCCAGATCCACCCAGATACACCGCGCACACCCACACGCTCCGTAGCAAAGTAATTAAAACGCTTGGCCCATTAAAAATTGTACTCCACGGAGCTGAACTCGAGAGTTGAGCCTCTGACTGGCAGCTGAACTCGGATAAAACAAAGCTATACAAAACAACTTTAGACGTCTGCGCAATGGCATACATTTGAGTTTAATTAGCTGCCACGCCCACCAGCCCAAAAGCCTCTATCAAATGCGTAAAGTTTTCGGCTTTCAGCATTCAGTTGGCTAAAAAATATACAGAACATACTGGCCGAACTTGCTTTAGTTGCTTTACTTGCTTTAACGGTCCACTTAGCTGACCAGTCAGCCTTTTAAATGGCTTATCGTCATGCCAAAGACACTTCCAATATTTCAGGAATTATTGCTGATTTATGAAAATTCCAAGCATTTCGCAAGTTTCTTTCGATTGAACCACTTTTTTCTGTTTAGCTACGGGGCAAATCTATTTTTCATGTTGAAGACTTTCAATGCCAGTGAAGTGCAAAGTAAAGTAAAGAAATATGTGCCACAAAAACCTTCGCCGCCCCCCCTCCCCCGCCCCAAAAAAAAAGAGGAGCAAAACGAGAAAACCAAATAAGTGGAAAGCGAAAGAGGGACGACGAATGCAGAGTGGCAACTAAAGCTCAGCAAAAAACTTTGTATTTCAATCTGTGCAAGAAAGTTTCGGAGCACACGGCAAAAGATTGAATGAGTGTTAATCAATGGTAATGCGTGCTGGCAGCCCAAGGAGTGGTATATATCTTCTTTGGCACCACCGGTGAAGAAGGTAAGCTGGATGGCAAGTGCGCACTGAAGGCAAAGAAAACACAAATTTGCAATCAAAAATTTTCCCCAGCATTGCACAGGAAAAAAAGGAAGAATATTGTCGGTGCCGAACTGTTTCGCATTGCACTTTTTTTCACCGGCAACTTTGTTAACGTTTTAGTGTCTTGGGCCCTTCTGCCAACTGCCCGCAGGCTTATCCATATAGCCATTCACATATTTCCCTGCTATGCATAACCATCACTACTTCCAATTTTCCCTTTCGTGGCGAACAGTGCTCCTTTAATTACTGCCGCATGCGATTTGCATGCTTCTCAGAACCGACTTGGCGCTGGCAATTATGCCAGATGACATGCTCGCCGCCGTATCACATGGCCTCGTTCCAGTGACCAGTTACCAGTTACCAGTGACCAGTGACCAACCACCACACCCCGCAGCATTCGTCATAATAAAGAGCTCCAAAGAGACTCATTTCGCCTGACTTTGGGTTGGCCAATGCTTTTCGATCCGCCCAGCCAGCAGCATCTCTTTGCCGGAACGATTGCGGTGTCATAAATTGCAAGCGGATGCCTTCTGCGGTAGTGATGGCTTGTCAGCCTTTTCATAGCTGAAAAGTCTAGGAACATTTTAAGTTTAAGTCTACAAGGCTGGCTACGCAAGTTCCAAAAGGAAAGATTTTGGCATGAAAAATATACCAAATCCCTCTGAAATTTATAATTAGATAGATAGATAGATAGATAGATAGATAGATAGATAGATTAGAGTGCACGAGCATTTCGGCATTTCCGTAGATTTATCATGGCTAAATAAAGCAGTGACAGATTAAATTCCCGTTTTAATGGCATTTCCTACCTCTGTGATGCCTGGAAGCCCAAATTAGCCAGCTGCTCTGTAATCCGCAGACACCATCACTGGTTGCCCCATTCAGAGCGGGTTTCGATTTCACGACCAGAGGCTAGGCGACCAGTGCTCCACACTCGGATTGCGCCTTATTGAAATTGGACGCCGTTTGTGTTCAATTAGGCTATGCTAATTTGCTGCAAGACTCGCGATTGCGACTCGGGTTCCACGGGTGTTGAAATCGGTCTAAAGACTTTAAACGGACGCTTTATTACGCTCAAGTTGGCTGCTCACTTCTGCGGTTATTTGATTTAGAATTTAAATGGAAATATTTCACAGCTGACATATTAGTAAATAAATGATCCGCTCCGCTGACCAATGTCCGCATTGACAAGCTGATTGATTGTCCTGCGTAACCGAAATACAGAAAAGTATAATAATATACAACAATTTCAATTGCGTTTATTTGCCTTTCGAGAACAACTAAAATTTCAATGAATTGCTAAATTTGATTCGCCTGCCATACATTTTATTTATTTTTCGTTGTCCTGCTGCTCCCTCCACCAATCATGTAAATATTATTTTTCATCAACAGAATTAAAATTGAATTTACATCCCAGCCCCCACGTGTCTGTTTTTATTCCGCTCTCTCGTGTGACATATCTATTTTTATACCCGTCACTCGTAGAGTAAGAGGGTATACTAGATTCGTTGAAAAGTACGTAACAGGCAGAAGGAAACGTTTCAATAGCCTAGTCGATCTGGCCATGTCCGTATGAACGCAAAATGGGTACAGGCGAACGAAAAATTAAGATTCATATGTTCCAAGGTTGAAGTTCTAAAGTCCATAACTCAACTTATCTTAATCGGAACTTGAAGTGGCATACCTCTAAATGTTTCTGGAGCAATTCTCTAAAAAACTGCATTCAAATTTGGAAATTTATTTTTCCAACATTTTTTTGTCATTTTTCTGATATTGTGATTTTGTAGAAAGTCAAAAATGTGCCAAGGCTGAAGTTTGAAAGTCCATAACTCAACTTATTTTAATCGGATCATGAAGTGGCATACCTCTAAATGTTTCTGACGCAATTCTCTTAAAAACTGCATTCAAATTTGGAAATTTATTTTTCCAAAATTTTTTTGTCATTTTTCTGATATTGTGATTTTGTAGAAAGTCAAAAATGTGCCAAGACTGAAGTTTGAAAGTCCATAACTCAACTTATTTCAATCGGATCTTGAAGTGGCATACCTCTAAATGTTTCTGACGCAATTCTCTTAAAAACTGCATTCAAACTTGGAAATTTATTTTTCCAAATTTTTTTTGTCATTTTTCTGATATTGTGATTTTGTAGAAAGTCAAAAATGTCACAAGACTGAAGTTCTAAAGTCCATAACTCAACTTATCTTAATCGGATCTTGAAGTGGCATACCTCTAAATGTTTCTGGAGCAATTCTCTAAAAAACTGCATTCAAATTTGAAAATTTATTTTTCCAACATTTTTTTGTAATTTTTCTGATGTTATGATGTTGTACAAATTCAAAAATGTGCCAAGGCTGGAGTTCTAAAGTCTATAACTCAACTTATCTTCATCGGATTTTGAAGTGGCATACCTCTAAATGTTTCTGGAGCAATTCTCTTAAAAACTGCATTCAAATTTGGAAATTTATTTTTCCAACATTTTTTTGTAATTTTTCTGATGTTATGATGTACAAATTCAAAAATGTGCCAAGGCTGAAGTTCGAAACCCCATAACTCAACTTATTTTAATCGGATCTTGAAGTGGCATACCTCTAAATGTTTCTGACGCAATTCTCTAAAAAACTGCATTCAAATTTGGAAATTTATTTTTCCTACCATTTATTGGAAATTTTCTGTTGCTATGATGTTATACAAATTCAAAAATGTGCCAAGGCTAAAGTTCTAAAGTCCATAACTCAACTTATTTTAATCGGATCTTGAAGTGGCATACCTCTAAATGTTTCTGGAGCAATTCTCTAAAAAACTGCATTCAAATTTGGAAATTTATTTTTCCAACATTTTTTTGTCATTTTTCTGATATTGTGATTTTGTAGAAAGTCAAAAATGTGCCAAGGCTGAAGTTCTAAAGTCCATAACTCAACTTATCTTAATCGGATCTTGAAGCGGCATACCTCTAAATGTTTCTGGAGCAATTCTCTTAAAAACTGCATTCAAATTTGGAAATTTATTTTTCCAACATTTTTTTGTAATTTTTCTGATGTTATGATGTACAAATTCAAAAATGTGCCAAGGCTGAAGTTCGAAACCCCATAACTCAACTTATTTTAATCGGATCTTGAAGTGGCATACCTCTAAATGTTTCTGACGCAATTCTCTAAAAAACTGCATTCAAATTTGGAAATTTATTTTTCCTACCATTTATTGGAAATTTTCTGTTGCTATGATGTTATACAAATTCAAAAATGTGCCAAGGCTAAAGTTCTAAAGTCCATAACTCAACTTATTTTAATCGGATCTTGAAGTGGCATACCTCTAAATGTTTCTGGAGCAATTCTCTAAAAAACTGCATTCAAATTTGGAAATTTATTTTTCCAACATTTTTTTGTCATTTTTCTGATATTGTGATTTTGTAGAAAGTCAAAAATGTGCCAAGGCTGAAGTTTGAAAGTCCATAACTCAACTTATTTTAATCGGATCATGAAGTGGCATACCTCTAAATGTTTCTGACGCAATTCTCTTAAAAACTGCATTCAAATTTGGAAATTTATTTTTCCAAAATTTTTTTGTCATTTTTCTGATATTGTGATTTTGTAGAAAGTCAAAAATGTGCCAAGACTGAAGTTTGAAAGTCCATAACTCAACTTATTTCAATCGGATCTTGAAGTGGCATACCTCTAAATGTTTCTGACGCAATTCTCTTAAAAACTGCATTCAAACTTGGAAATTTATTTTTCCAAATTTTTTTTGTCATTTTTCTGATATTGTGATTTTGTAGAAAGTCAAAAATGTCACAAGACTGAAGTTCTAAAGTCCATAACTCAACTTATTTTAATCGGATCTTGAAGTGGCGTACCTCAAAATGTTTCTGGAGCAATTCTCTAAAAAACTGCATTCAAATTTGGAAATTTATTTTTCCAAAATTTTTTTGTCATTTTTCTTATGTAGAATGTTGTAGAAATTCAAAAAATTAAAAAATGTCCGAAACCTGAAGTTCTAAAGTCCATAACTCAACTAATCCTAATCGGATCTTGAAGCGGCATACCTCTAAATGTTTCTGGTGCAATTCTCTAAAAAACTGCATTCAAAATTAGAAATGCATTTTCTTTTAATTTTTTTGTCATTTTTCTGATGCTATGATGTTGTACAAATTCAAAAATGTGCCAAGGCTGAAGTTCTAAAGTCCATAACTCAACTTATTTTAATCGGATCTTGAGTGGCATACCTCAAAATGTTTCTGGAGCAATTCTCTAAAAAACTGCATTCAAATTTAGAATTTTATTTTTTTAATATTTTTTTGTCATTTTTCTGATGTTATGATGTTGTACAAATTCAAAAATGTGCCAAGGCTGAAGTTCGAAAGTCCATAACTCAACTTGTTTTAATCGGATCTTGAAGTGGCATACCTCTAAATGTTTCTGGAGCAATTCTCTAAAAAACTGCATTCAAATTTGGAAATTTATTTTTCCTACCATTTATTGGAAATTTTCTGTTGCTATGATGTTATACAAATTCAAAAATGTGCCAAGGCTAAAGTTCTAAAGTCCATAACTCAACTTATTTTAATCGGATCTTGAAGTGGCATACCTCTAAATGTTTCTGGAGCAATTCTCTAAAAAACTGCATTCAAATTTGGAAATTTATTTTTCCAACATTTTTTTGTCATTTTTCTGATATTGTGATTTTGTAGAAAGTCAAAAATGTGCCAAGACTGAAGTTTGAAAGTCCATAACTCAACTAATCCTAATCGGATCTTGAAGCGGCATACCTCTAAATGTTTCTGGTGCAATTCTCTAAAAAACTGCATTCAAAATTAGAAATGCATTTTTTTTTAATTTTTTTGTCATTTTTCTGATGCTATGATGTTGTACAAATTCAAAAATGTGCCAAGGCTAAAGTTCTAAAGTCCATAACTCAACTTATTTTAATCGGATCTTGAAGTGGCATACCTCTAAATGTTTCTGGAGCAATTCTCTAAAAAACTGCATTCAAATTTGGAAATTTATTTTTCCAACATTTTTTTGTCATTTTTCTGATATTGTGATTTTGTAGAAAGTCAAAAATGTGCCAAGACTGAAGTTTGAAAGTCCATAACTCAACTAATCCTAATCGGATCTTGAAGCGGCATACCTCTAAATGTTTCTGGTGCAATTCTCTAAAAAACTGCATTCAAAATTAGAAATGCATTTTTTTTTAATTTTTTTGTCATTTTTCTGATGCTATGATGTTGTACAAATTCAAAAATGTGCCAAGGCTGAAGTTTGAAAGTCCATAACTCAACTTATTTTAATCGGATCATGAAGTGGCATACCTCTAAATGTTTCTGACGCAATTCTCTTAAAAACTGCATTCAAATTTGGAAATTTATTTTTCCAAAATTTTTTTGTCATTTTTCTGATATTGTGATTTTGTAGAAAGTCAAAAATGTGCCAAGACTGAAGTTTGAAAGTCCATAACTCAACTAATCCTAATCGGATCTTGAAGCGGCATACCTCTAAATGTTTCTGGTGCAATTCTCTAAAAAACTGCATTCAAAATTAGAAATGCATTTTTTTTAAATTTTTTTGTCATTTTTCTGATGCTATGATGTTGTACAAATTCAAAAATGTGCCAAGGCTGAAGTTTGAAAGTCCATAACTCAACTTATTTTAATCGGATCATGAAGTGGCATACCTCTAAATGTTTCTGACGCAATTCTCTTAAAAACTGCATTCAAATTTGGAAATTTATTTTTCACAAAATTTTTTTGTCATTTTTCTGATATTGTGATTTTGTAGAAAGTCAAAAATGTGCCAAGACTGAAGTTTGAAAGTCCATAACTCAACTAATCCTAATCGGATCTTGAAGCGGCATACCTCTAAATGTTTCTGGTGCAATTCTCTAAAAAACTGCATTCAAAATTAGAAATGCATTTTTTTTTAATTTTTTTGTCATTTTTCTGATGCTATGATGTTGTACAAATTCAAAAATGTGCCAAGGCTGAAGTTTGAAAGTCCATAACTCAACTTATTTTAATCGGATCATGAAGTGGCATACCTCTAAATGTTTCTGACGCAATTCTCTTAAAAACTGCATTCAAATTTGGAAATTTATTTTTCCAAAATTTTTTTGTCATTTTTCTGATATTGTGATTTTGTAGAAAGTCAAAAATGTGCCAAGACTGAAGTTTGAAAGTCCATAACTCAACTTATTTTAATCGGATCTTGAAGTGGCATACCTCTAAATGTTTCTGGAGCAATTCTCTAAAAAACTGCATTCAAATTTGGAAATTTATTTTTCCAAAATTTTTTTGTCATTTTTCTGATATTGTGATTTTGTAGAAAGTCAAAAATGTCACAAGACTGAAGTTCGAAAGTCCATAACTCAACTTATTTTAATCGGATCTTGAAGTGGCATACCTCTAAATGTTTCTGGCGCAATTCTCTAAAAATCTGCATTCAAATTTAGAAATTTATTTTTTTTTAATTTTTTTGTCATTTTTCTTATGTATAATGTTGTAGAAAATACAAAAAATTAAAAAATGTGCCAAACCTGAAGTTCGAAAGTCCATAACTCAACTTATCTTCATCGGTTTTTGAAGTGGCATACCTCTAAATGTTTCTGGAGCAATTATCTATAAAACTGCATTAAAATTTAGAAATTTAATTTTCCTAAATTTATTTGTAATGTATTCGATATTCGATATAACGATATTCCAGAAAATGTTGAAATTTCTCACTAGCTGAGTAACGGGTATCTGATAGTCGGGGAACTCGACTACAGCATTCTATCTTGTTTTTTTCTTTTTTGTGGGGGCGTGACATTGTGGTCAGAAATTGAATATTCCGGCTATGTGTGCGTGTCGCACGATAATCCACTGGCCAGCAGTCAACTAATTATTAAAATTTGCACAGATTTCTGCATTTGGCATAAATATGGCGCTGCGTTGTCAATCAAAACATTGCGCATACGCCGCATGGGCCGCCAAACTCAAAACGGAACGTAATCGTTTCCCATGCGCTTGATTGCATTTCCTCCTTAAATTCATTACCAGCACGCTGATGCGTTTACCGTCGATGAATTTGATGACACGGATATCAGCTCGATGCGGATACCAACGACCAACGACTTCGATTCGCTCTTAATTGCATTAATATTGCGGTCGGGCCAAGGACCTCCAGCCTTTAGCTCCTTCGTCCTTGTGCTCATCGTTCCCAATCTGCGCAATTCAATTTGTCAGTCTAGCAGGGAAAGCTGAGGAGACCATCTTCAACCAGTCAGCCCGAAATTCTCAATATCAATTTCAATTTAAAATTGTCCTTTGCCAAGGCGGCTCGATTTTTGTCCATGGTAACCGAAGACTTCGGTTCTGCGAAAATTTAAAGTCAGTTTTAATTAGAAAAGGCTGAGATCATTCCGTGAAATATAAGAGCTCTTAAAAGTTTGCTTATGTAAAAAATAAGGATGATATTCAAAGCATCTGCCTACACTGATTTTGCTGCCCTCTTGTCGCCATTAGAGCCACCACTCAATATTCAATTTCTGGCCAAAAACACTTTAATGCGCGAACGTGGTCGAGGAGCCTGAGTGCTGTTTTCCCTTATAAGCTGGGTGTTTTCTCAGCCGAAATGGGCAAAGGGGAAAAGGAAATGCCATTCCACGCCCACACCGTCAATTTGGGCTCTTCATAACCGTTTGCCTGTGGCGCCCCTTCGACATTTTGTCTCATTCTTGGCAATTTTTAAGCAATTCAATTTAATTTTATTAGTTTTTGGCAAAACTCAAACAACTGGGACACAACAGCAATAACAAGGTGACCCATTCCCCAAGCCGTACACATTTGGATTGACCCCATAAAATCAGAAAGTGTGGCATAGATCCGGAGATACACAGATACCGATACACGTTCTCTCGGATACATATTTATATGGCATTTGTTAAGCTTTTCATGGGCCCTGTCTATTTTTGAGATTTTTATGCGACCCGTTCCTGGCTCCATCGTCTTGTGCCGTCTCGTCCGCCACATAAGTTTTAAGTCATAAAAAGTCCATAAAATGCATTCGCAACTTTTCTATTTCCATTTTCTACCCCTCAGCCTGTTTGCTGTTGTTTATTTTGGCATTTTGTATTTCCCCGACTGGGCTTAGTCTCTGATATTTGATTTTATTGTCGTGATTGAGCAAAATGATGTGCCAAATGTGGGTCCAAGTCCATGGCGTGTGGGCTTCGGCTTTGGGTCCAGTCGGCCAGTGAATTATGCTCAAAAGTTGCCCACTTAAGCGTCAATTACTTTTACGGCTTAATTATGCGACCCGCATCTGAGGAGTCATCAGTTTGATATTTTATTCAGAAACGCTCGGATGCCATGCAAAGCGCTCATAAAAATCGCACAAAATTAGGCGGCTTGATGTTATTCCAACTGGGGTTGATATGCGTGAGGGCGGCGCATTAGAAACAATTGAAAACTCCGCACAGTATGAAATGAAAGTTGGCTGCGAGTGCACAAACTGGAATGCAATTAATTAATTGCATTTAAGCGATGTCGTGGCGGTGGGTAAAATGGTAAAATGCTTGCTCGGATTTTCCCATTTCCGGTTTTATGTGCGAGAAAAGTTTGACGACGGGCAAACATTTTTCACTTCCGCACGGAATCACGTACATGTTGGCTCAAATGCGCTTTTCTTGTGCGTAATTCCTCCTATATGGCCCATTGTTTTCCCGCTTTTCCCCACTTTCCCCATTTAGCCAGCTTTGCGCATTCCCTTTGTTTTCACACGTATTGATTTCAGGGCGCAAACTTTGCGATAGGCTCCATGGCAGCCTCCTGTTACTAATTCAATTCCATTATCAACTCTATTGGGGATTTATGGGCAAAAGCGGACTAAATCGTCGCAATTAGCCGTCCAAAAATAAGTCAATCAAAACAAAGCAATTGAGGTGAATAAAAAATACAAAACAGCAATTAGCAAAACATCGAGTAGAATGAAAAATTCACGTGAAATCGCTGAAAGAGCTGCCCAACGAGTCTGACTTTCATGGATGGGCTGGAGGTGGCTATCGGGTCTGGGATTGCCGCATTTCATTTCGCAATAAACTGGACTTTACTCAAAATGAACGGCCAGCCGGCGAACGCAAAAAGATGTGGCAAAAAACAGTAGAGCTCCGCGCCGAACGGGGCAGCAACCAAAACCAACAAGCAACGTCGAATCGAATGGAATGGAATCGAATGGTATGGCATCGACTCGATTGAGACGAGCAGGAACCAGGCCGAACCGAACCGATCCAAACCAAACCGCCAAGCCAAATCAATGCCCACAAATGGCACCAAACAACATGGGTGTGGTTTGGTGTATGGTGTGAATACACTGAATGAGGAGAGTTTCCTAGGGGCATACTGATTTTAGGCGCCACCGAATACTCTGCAGAAATTTAAGAGGCAGGATTATATCGATTGCCCAATGAGCAGGAGCACAGCGCAATTATAATGGTAGTAGCTTGGAAATATGAAGCATAATCTCTGCATTTCAGTGCCACAAGCCTCAGCTGCTGAAATCCAATGTAGTATTTAATTTAATTTAATGAATTAAAGTTTATATAAGTAATCGCACGATTTGATGGGCAAGTAACCCGCCAAAAGCTGTAAAGAATTCTGTTGGCCAATGTCTGATTAAAAATGCACTTAAAGGTATTTTGCTTTAAAAACAAACCTCTTTTCCAATTCCCAAATGCATGAGAGCGGGCACCGTAGTGCTGTGCATTCGAGTTGAACGGTGTCGCGGTGGCAACATGCAGGTTCGTAAATTCAGAGATAAACATAAATCGAGCGTAATTCGGGCATAAAGCGCTGCTGCAGCTGCTCCGCGACCCAATCTCAGGCCAGCTGTCCACACAAACGCGGCCAGGGACAATCGAGTAACCGGAGGACGACTATTTGCACAGATCGATTAAAAATTGAATAGCGGCCATCGGAAGGTCCTGCCGACCCACGACCTGGGGTAGTTCCATTGCCAGTCACCCTGCCGAAAGTCACCCTGAATGCAACTGGACCAACAGGTGTGCCATCCGATCTCCCCATGTCCTTTGAGCCCGGAGGCCTTCGTTGCCCTGCAGCTTAAAGGCGCCCCTTTAAGACGGCCCAATTCCGCAATCCGCTTAAATTGATTGCACTTCCTTTTTGTCACCGAGACGAGGCCACTTCCTCGCCAGCCTCTGTTGTCATGGCCACATGAAGCCCTCAAAATGCCCGGCAGGATGACGGAATAATGGAAGCTTTGCTGCAGTGGCAGTGCCAGAGTCCAGGATCCCAGGCTCCAAGGAGCCAAGTGTGCAACGAGTGCATGGGAATCTGTTAATTATAAATTCTCGAAATGCTTTTATGGACAAAATTGTGAGTGCCAGGCTCCGCATGCCATTTCCCTCATAGCCAAGCTGCTGTTTGCAAATTCAGCTTTTACTTGGCCTAACCAATTCTGTGGCTTTATTGTTTTGCATGAATTTAAGAACCGTTTTTATCATGACTTGATTTATTTGCTAAATTTGAAATTCTTATTTGATTAGGTCACACAATGAAACATAGGAATGCGACCCCTTGTAGACCTGTAAAGCAATCAGCAATCCGCTGCCATTTTCATATGAATTCCACTGATACTCCGGTTTTGCAGGGCTTGTAATGGCTTAAAATAAGGGCTTAAAATCTCTCGTATTTCAGCCCCCGCTGGCGTCGATAAATATTCCTTGGCAACGTTTGCAGTGCTTCCGTTCCAGAGGCGGAAGGGATGGCCCAACACGTCCCAGCTCGCCTCCATCGTCGTCCACGGAAGTCGTCCTGCAGTGAAATGATTTTAAATAACAGCAGTTACCCGCCATTCCCCGTGTGGGCAGCTAGTCCTCGGACGGAACTCCCGCTGCTGGACACACACACACACCTGCACTCCATGTTGCAAGGACTCAGCTTATGCAGCAGGCAGCTGGCACGCATTTTGTAATTAATGGGGCAGTGATTATGTGGAACAACAGGCAAACGATTAGTTGGCCGCATACGCATAATGCATGTCCTTGAAATCGAACCGGCAGCATTGCATTATCGCCGGCGGCAAATATTGCAATTAATATTGGTGCATGCACAGTTGACTCCCTCGTACTCAGATCGCTATCTCTATCTCTATCTGTATCTGTAGCCGTATCTGTATCCGCATCTGTATCCGTGCATCTGGATAGTCGGATGTATCTGTAACTGGCCCGAGGGGTTGCGTTTTGTTTGTCCCGTTTTATGGCCCAACTGCACGCAGGGCCAGCTGTCGATCCCATTCTCGCTGGCCACCCAAAAACGCCCCCGGCTTACTGCATTTATGAGTTATTTGGCATTCGGTAGGGCCAATAACAAATGTACGATCCTCCGGTTCTCGTTGGCTGCACTTTGTGACGGGAGTGCGTAAAATTGTTTTGGGTTCTGCTAATTTATCTGCAGCATTTGCCTAATTTATGTTATTGCCGAGTTGTTTGACCGCCCCTAAATCATATTGACGAATGGACAGATACCACGAATCCTGCTGCGCCACCAACACACACACACACACACACACGGGAAACATCCTGGCCAGAAATCGTTGCTGCCGGCTTTAAAGCGTTGAAGGACAATTAAAAAAGGGCCGACTGGTTGGAAAAAAAAGAATGGAGCTGGGAATAAATAAAATTAACTACGAGTTGCGGTTACACATTCCAATTTGCTGTTGTTGCATTTTATGCGGCTGTGAAAGAGGCGGCTATGAAAATAAAGTGGCCGTCCTGTAAACCCGCAGCTGAAAACCCCCTTTTACCGGCGGTCCATTCACAGCAGAAAAAACACAAACAAAATCGAGAAAAAGGCAGCAGAATTCCAACAAATACAATGCGCAATTGCAAAAGCGTTAAAAAGAGCAACAATGTTGTGCCCACCAAGGAGGGGGTTAAGTGGGTGGCTGGGAGGTTGCAAGGTTGCAAGGTTGCCCGGCTGAGCTGTTCGACAGGGGGGGGGGATGGACCCAAGGGGCATAAAAGCGTGTGCGTGGCCATAGAGCGGGATAGGTGATGCTCTCGCTGTCTCTCTCCGTTCTGGTGTCTTTGTTGCCTCTCACAATAGTTTGCGTTTTAAACAAATGGAAAGCGTAGCCAAAAATAAAAGCCGAAACAATTTTATTGAAGATTGCGATTCGCAAACGCAGAGACACACTCACATTCGAAATTCGAATCGCTGCGGATACATGTTGCGAAAAAATGCATTTTTCAAAGCATTCAAAAGATTGGTGCATTTTGTTTGATTTAGCTTCAGATTCCTAAAAATCTTACAACGGAACGTGATATAAAGCTATTCAGTCCCAATATCATATTTAATGGAAAATATTTCTTATAAACATCCAGTTTCTTCTTAGTGCAAATGTTTTTCTGTTTGCAGAGAAATGAAATTTGTGTGCCTGCGCTTTTTCCAGTGTACCTACGCACATACAAAATTGCGAGGCAGCCGGGAAAGGTACGCAAAAATGTTGCCAATCGAAATTCCCTGGCTGGGAAATGCACTCCGCCTTTTTTCCAGCCGTGTGCCATCTCGCAGAATGCGAGGGGGCGTGGCAGCGGTAGTTCGGTCCTTTAGAGGAATAGGAAACACTACTCGCAGCGCCAGAAAATCGACGCGTGTGTTGTGTACACGAATTAAGTCCACTCACTTCAAAATGTTTCAAACATTTCGACGTAATAAAGTGCGTTCTGCCCGCTTTTCCGGCTTCAATTTTAGCCGTATTTTTTGATGGAGAGTGGATATAACTTTTTGCGCAGATCTGGAAAGTTGAGCTTGTTGTTGCCTTCGCTGACAGTGTTTCGCTTATTTTTCAGCAATTTTGCTGAGCGAGCAGCACTCCAAACATAAAGTTTTGCAGCATCCCCAAATTTTTGTGGCTTCGAAACACATACACACGTGCAACACGCTGGGCCAGCCAGTAAATTGCAGATTTTGTTCCTTAATTTGGCATAATAACTTTAGATTAAATAATCACAAACTGTTGGCAACTTGTTGGCTGTGTTTTTATTTACCTAAGCACAAACTTCACAATACTATAATGCTTTGCTTGTGAGCTTAGGCGCTAATTTGGCTATCACTTGGACTATAGTTTAAAAACAGGGAATTACAGGGAAATCTCTGTGAATGGTGCATGTTTCTGAACATCATTGTTGTGCAAAGGTTTGTTGTCTGCCCCGCAGGCTGAAACTTGTATTGGTAATTAAGCTCTGCTCATTGTTTCATGGTTTTTACACAAACACAAGCAATTCAGTGTAATTTCAGTGAAACTCTCGATTCTGCCGAACCTCAGCATACACGATCCAGAGTCACAAACTATTATTTGTGGACAGCGTTGCAGTTGCGCCCTTTAAAATGCAAATGCTGGCAGTTGGCGTGGAGCGAAGGGCGCGGCAATGGAGTGGGCGTGGGCGTGGCCAGGACCTGGCTAAGATCAACAAGCTGTGTCAGATAAGATCCGAGTGGTCATTAGAGTCCGGCAAACAACTGGCGAGCCTGCCGCTTGAGGCATGGAGAAAACAACAAACAAACAAAGCGAAAAAAGGAAAGCAAACCACTTGACCATAAAAAACTTCACACCTCGCATTGTACACTCTGAGTGGCGAGTGGGCGGGGACCTGAAGTGTCCAGGAATAAACACTTGAAAATGCTGGCAGGAAAGGGTCGCCACTCGCCGTTGTTGTTGCTGTTGTTTGCTGGACAAAGGCGCAGGACGAAGGGCAGGACTCGCAGGACTCGCTCTAATGGGGCGCAGTTGATGTGAGCAGGACACGCAGCCAGGGTGAAAGGTCAGCGGCCAATAACCATTTGAAGTTGGCATTTGGTCGTCAGGCAGCTGCGTTGCAATCAACTCCACTCCTAAAGCAGATCAATTATCGGTAATTAGGCGCGCGTTTTCAATTAGCCAACTGCATTGCGAGCGTTTTGCGGCTAATGAGAGGCACTCACACACACAGTCGCTTTTCCATTTGAAAAGTGTGAAATTGCCGGGGAACCTCTCGCCCAATTGGCATTGACATTTATAATTACGAACAGCAAGGCAGCGGCGCACAAGGACCAGCAGGACGAAAGGACGAAAGGACCAACCGAACAATGCCGCTGTCGGGCACTCAGACACACTCGATGGCAGCTACAGAGGCCACCCGCTACCAGCGACGGATGCATCAGCGGATACATCACCCATCCAATCGACGGCCCAAAAAGAGTCGAATTTTCTGCTTCGAATGAGCCGCATGGCCTGTTTGTGACAGGTCAGATGGCGCAGGACTCGCAGGACTCGCAGGACTCGCAGGAGGGCGGGCACCGAAAAAAACAGAAACAGCACCGCTGTCCAATGGGTTTGGCTAATTATGAACTCATTGTGAATGATAAAATCCATATGCGTTGAATGAAAAACGCAGCGACGGGCAGACACAACAATGCGATGTCTGCAGTGGAAAGGTTAAGTTAAATGGGGCTAAAGTCGCGCACTTTAACTTAATTATTAACTATGAAGTATTACCTGTAGTTGTGCATACAAATGCTATGCATTCTGTTGAAGAGTAAGTCAGTAAGCCAGTCGCACTTGAGTAGGTTTTAGGCACTGAGTTTAATGAGTTTGGGCTTCCAAGAAGTCGAACATCATCTGATGGGAAAATGATCAATTAAATTGTTTCCACGAGTTGGCCAGACGAACTCGAGTTCCACCTATTGCTGCCCACAATATTTTGGAAGATAGTAAGCTGCTAGCCGAAATGCGTCATCGGGGATGCAAAGTGCGGCATATCGAGTTCATTGATCCCCGACACGGAGTAATATTTCCGCCTTGGCTGCTCCTCCTGATGAAGTGCAGGCAAATGGTTGCCATATGGTGTGGAAGTGGAAGAGCCTGATAGCCTTGCTGTTGGCCAAGGTGTTGGTGTTGCCGCTCCTGAGGTTGTCATTGTTGTCCGCTTTTGACACGCCAACATGACCGCAAATGAGATTCTGTCTGCCTTTCTCTGTCTGTTTTTTGCCCCTCTCACTCGCACTCCAGCTGTCCCTTTCTGGTTTCTCCCTGCTCTGCATCTCACTTTTTGCCGTTTACGCCCACACGCACCCACACGCATTGAAGGACCTGGGCACAGGATAACCCTGACTGCTGTCCTTGTTGTGGTGCTCCTGTCAATGACTTTTCATAAGGTTCATTTTGCTGACAGTTCATATTACGGATTTCTTTTCCCACACACAGCACTGCCGAAGGTGCTGTGTTCCCCTGGAAATTGAATGTTTGGTGGGTAGTTTGGTGCTGAAGTGGCAGTTGGTGGCGGGGCGCCTCATCAATAACTCGCAATTAAGGAACCCTCATGCGGGGAGGTGTGAACGGGCGACTCCTGGGCCGATTAGAAAGCATTTCCAACCAGCAAACAAACAAGCAAACGAGTGCCAGCACTTCCTCTCACTTTCTATCTATCACTGGGCGCGGGGATACAAGATTTGTATCTTGAGCCGACTTTCCCTCAAACTTGTAGTTCGCAGCCACAATCCCCTTGGTGGTTCGGTGTAATTTAGATTTATGCGCCCCGCGGATGTCTTCACCCCTCTCGTGCACGGCGAGAAACGAGGGTGAGTTCTATGCTGCCAATGTGAAATAGCTAACAACTTTTAATAGCACTATATTTACGGATTAGTTGTAAAACCAGCTACAAATTCTGAACTGTATAATTGGTAGATATGGTAAATGTACTTTTGTGATAACTCTTATTATTGTTAAGGCGCAATTGTGATATTGAGATGCTATCCGCCCAGTGCAGCTTATCCGGGAATCTCGCATCGGAGTCCATCTATGGAGAGCCAGCCGCATTTCGCGTTGATTATGCTTGATTTATATGACAGGCCAGCCTCCGAGCAGAAGACCTTGCCATGGGGGCTGCGAGGGTTGCCCCGGGAGATGTGTTAATCCAGCGCAGCTAGGAGGGAGTCGTGGGTTTCCCATGTCTCTCGGCGACTTTTGACTTTGGTTCCCTTTTAATTGAGCGCCAAGGCACGGCTGTCCGGGGCACGCCCCCATAAATCAAGCGGCCAGTCGGCCTGCTGGCCTGTTGGCCTGTCGCCTGTGAGTTATTCACTCAGCCACAATGTCCAGCTGTCAATCATCGAAGCAGTTGGCTGCGTAAAAAAGGAAACGACAATTTAACGGCAGTCAAGTGCCGCCCATCAAGCATACCCTGGAAATAGAGAGGTCTCGGCCCGATTAGGGGCCACCCTTTTGGGGCAACTTCATTAGACCGGCAAACTCTGGCTGCCCCGGGGCCAAAACGGCAGCCACTTTTAATGAGACTCGAACAGATTCAGCCCAAGGAGTGTGCGTGGAAAGTGGGTGGCAATGGCAGGGGGGAGGGGAGGGGAGAGGCACGTGACATGACAGTTGGAGATTTTCTTTATTTCCTGCTTCAAGCTGCGAGCCTGCTGGTGATGATTTTTCGGCTTGTGAGACATAGGAAGTTGTTGAAATCTTGTGATGCATTAAAATTTGCAAGTTTTGACTTGTGTGTGTCTGCGTGTGCGTGTGTGTGTGTCCTGTGTCCTGTGACTGCGTGCGTGTGAGTGACAGTTGTGTGTCAGTGGCACGCTTTTCCAGCTTCTGGGACACACACACACTGGCACTTTATGCAAATGTCGCTTTTCTGCGTAGCTGCTTCGCTTTTTAATGAGCACACACACACAAAAGGTTGGCACACAACCGCATTAGTTGATTGTGTGTGTCCCTTATCCTTTTCCCTGCTGTGTGTGTGCCGAGTCCTGCGACTGTGAAGCAATTAAAACGAAATAAGCTAGGTTTTTTCACCCGGCAAACCGATTTCCACAAATGGCATAGCCACGCCGAAAAGAAAGATGATTAAATTGCTCCAAACTTAATTTCTAATTTAATTTAATAAATTAAATAGTTTGCAGGCCATAATTGGAAGAAGAGCTAGAAATGATAAATTTTTTTAATTTTTAAGGTTTGAAAATGGGTGACTAAAAGTGAGTTAAGGGAGCATTTCGGGCGGAAGCACATGCCAATTAGCCCTCGTGACCCACTGAAACTCCCACTCGGGCTCCTTGTGTTAAAAGCCCATTAGCCACTCAATCAGCTGGCATCAAGTATTGCTTTAAAAGCATTTGCAATGCTCCCTTGCCAGTTGCCTGCATTGCATTTGTTATGCCCTTGTTATCCTTGATCCTATTTGCGCTTTTCCTCTCTCTCCCTGCGCCGTTTTCTTGCGATTTTCTTTCTATTTTCCACTGTTTCTGCTTCTGCAGTGGCCATACAAAACGAATGCGTCATGTGCATAGGTGTGAAGGTTGCCGCGGGCGAGCAGCTGAAGCTGCAACAGCTACGTTGCTGCATAAAAGGCTAATGCCCCGGGAAAAGTGGAGGTCGAGCTGCCATCGAAGTGCCCTGGGTGGCATGGTGGCTTGGAGGTGCAACAGCTTGCCAGGTGCAACTGCATTAGCATGCGACAATCTGTTCCCATTTAACAGCAGCCCATATTTTTATGGCCAGCCGGAAGCGGCGTTCACTTTCAGAGTGCAAAAAAGTATATCAAAAGTTGGGAGTTTTATTGAAAAAACCTTTTTTTAAGAAGCTACTTAAAATTATTTTATTAACGTGCAAAGATCAGTTTTGGCAAAACAAGATTATGGGTAAAATTAATAAGAGTAATTCTAATAGGTTTAAATTTAATATATATAATTATCAACCATTTATTGTTTTACTTTTCCTTGGCAATTTGGAAAAACATGTTCGTATGTCTTTGGCAAATGTTGCCCTCATCATTGTTGCGCAACACTTAACGAAGGCAGCATGCTGCGAGAGAGCGGAAAGTGTAGTTGCTTAGAAACATTCTGCCGTGCTGTAGCAGCATGTTGCATGTGCCTAAGGGCAATTGAGTTAAAAAGGGAAATAAGTTAATTTCAGCATAGAAAGATTTAAAAGAACTTAAGTTCTATCAAATTATGCATAATCTCCTATAATTTACTTATTTGCGTGCTTGAACACCTAACAATTCATTTATTTTACATTCATTTCCGTGAGCTATTTATAAATCTTAAAAATGAAACTAGAATCCTTGCTTGGATCCTTACTAAAACATCTGCAGCGAGTCACACGCAGAATTAGAGCTAACCAATAATGGCTAAATACCTCAGCACCCACAGCTTGCGGCAGATCAAAGAAAATTGGGCAATTCGGGTGGCAAGACCAACAGGCGATAGTAAATGCTCAAAGCCCATTGATAATCCTTCGCCAGGACGACAACAAAAGCTGGGGCTAACTCAATTATGCGGTAAGTTATGGACACGATTGGGGCGCCGGCTGAGTGGAAAGTGGCCAGTGACCCCCGAGGAGGGATAAAGCCTTTTGGCCACTTTGCTGTCAAATTAGTGCCTAGTTCGGGCCGCATAATTGGCCAGCCGAAAGTTTTTACACGCCGCCGTAAAAGATTTATGGAAATTATGCATGTGTTTTTTGCTCATCCTGCTGGGCGGGGTGGCATTTATGAGAGGTGCCAATAAATCACATGGCGAGTGGCCCATTAATTGGCTGCAAGCGCGCCCGAAAGCCAAAACAACACACGACCAGTTGCCAAAGGTCACGTCCTGGCAACTGGCCGCATGTTGCACACGCGGTGTTGCGGTGCTGCTGCCGAGCGCGAGCAACATGCGGCACGAGAGAGCGCAGTGCGGCAGCCACTCGCAGCAGACTCGTGACCAGACCACCGGGTCCGAAGTTCGTCTCCGTCCGAAGTGAAAAAGCGTGAATGATATGCGGCATGTGTTGCTGCCCCGCAGCAGCGGCAGCAACAACATGAAGCAGCAGCAGCAGCAGCAGCAGCAGCAGCCGAGCAGCGGCAGCTGCGATTGTTGTTTAGTTCTTATCCGTGGCTCACAGCGTTTGGTTCGTCGTGCGGGTGCTGCTCCGTAAATGTATCTGTGCCATTCCTGGCGCTTGCCACTCTGCAGGGATTGCGATTCTCAAGATTCTCAAGATTCTAAAGATTCCCAAGATTCTCTGGTGTGTTTTGAATTTTTTTGGCCCCAGCCAACTTGCAATTTATGTGGTTAATTAGAGGAAAAGCAGGCGGCGGCGGACAATTTGTGCGTGACTCTCGACTGCCGTAAGTGCTGCGCATCCTTCACGTTTCGTGTGCCGCGCCCCCACCGCCCACCAGAAATAAACACCAGCAACAACAGAAAAAAAAGAATTAACACAACGTGCCGGATGAATAATAATACACTCAAGTTATCAAAACACTTGAGGAGAACTGGGAAAGGCGAAGTCCGAAAATCTGCAGTGCAAAAAAAGCGAAAGGGAATTGAAATTGAAATTGAAATTTAGGGCAAAAGCGGATTACGAGCAGCGATAACAGCCGAAAGCGAGAAATGAAAATGAAAATGAATCTCCAAGTGCGGGAAAACAAACAGCAAAACTGAGCAGTGAGTTGCGGAAAATTCGAAAAGTGCGTAGACCAGATAGAAAGACCCCACGTAAATCATTAAATCATATGGAAATGTGAACGCGTCACGCTGCCTCATTAACGATTTCCCATTTCCCAACCAACGCACTTCAGTTGCGTGCGGATCATCAATTAATTCCAGTCAGTTTTCGCACTTTAAGCGCCAAAAAAGCAGCAATACAAAGGAGTATCCGCACAAAAAGAGCGCACAAATTAATGACACAATAACGCACTGCGGTTTCATTTGTAGTGGTCAGTATCTCAGTATCTCAGCATCGCGTGTGTGTGTGTGTGTTTTCCAGAGTGGGCGCAAACGGACCACCCCCTCTGGCTTTGATTCCGATTCCCAACCGATCCGATGCGATGCGATCCGATCGGTCGCGTGGCATATAATTTATCACAATTGTCAGCGTCTGGCGGGGCAAAGTGAAAGTGCATCCGCAGATACAAGATAGAAGATACAAATTGTTTATGCAGACAGCTTTGCAAATACGGGTCAGTGCATTGGAACAATAGCTGCGAGCAGCAAAACTTTTGCTCTCTATCTGT
The DNA here is from genome assembly GCF_003286155.1 of Drosophila erecta. Classification (NCBI taxonomy): domain Eukaryota; kingdom Metazoa; phylum Arthropoda; class Insecta; order Diptera; family Drosophilidae; genus Drosophila; species Drosophila erecta. Next base: position 4,928,684 of record NW_020825194.1, read on the forward strand.
TGGCCAAGCAAAAACCTAAATAAAACTCGCCAGTGGGAAGGCCTTGAAAGTTCCTCTGTCTTTTGGATTAGCTAGCCAGTGCAAACCAAAGAGCCGGGGTAAGTTGGTCCTTCTGATTTCAGCCACCAGTCCGTGCCTACAGCTCCGCCTTCAATGCGCCATGCCATTCCAGTCCAACCAGATCCCTGGCCAGCTAGCCAGGATCCACAAACAGTCGGGGTTTGCTTATGGACGGACTTGTTTGCCTTTCAAATTCGCATCCTTGCGTGGGCTGCTGTAGTGGTGGTCACTTGAGGGCTCGGATTTATGTCGTGGCTATTGTTGCCATGGAGGGGAAAACAAATTAGAACAAGAAAGTCATTAACGTGGCAGAATGCCGAACGTATTTAAAGCAAAGCAATTAAATGTTCGCTTTCAAGCTACTATAACCCAAATATTTCCTTGCGATTTGAAAAGCAACTTAGTTTATACGCAATACTTTCCGTCATTACGGCTTTACTTATTCTTAGCCAAATAAATATGTTTTGATGCATCCATTTCCTAAGCTTCTAAGCAAATCCCGCCTTGCTTACAAAAACAAATGAGGCTCCACCCACGGTTTCTGCATAAATCCATTACTAAAAACGAGAAATCTACTTGTTCCTCTCCTTCAGCGGCATATTTTGTCCTGGCTACGCAACCTTGGCAACAATCCAGCCAAATCCATGCATGAATTTCGCCGCCTTGCAGCCAACCCAACACTCCCATGTCGTGGATTCCCGGACTCCCGGCTACTGCCCCATATGGCACACATAAAAACCAAATCACAAAATCCACTGTGCAGCTACTTTCCACCCACAGCAAAACATAAGCTCTCATATAAACGCCACAGCCGCAGGATATTTGCAAAGCCAACGCCCTCCTCCAGGATCCCGATCCTGATCCTGAGTCAGTGGCGGCACGATATACGCCATATGCCGTCCAGAGTTCGCTCCATTAAAGCAAATAGAAATCCGGAGCATATACGCGTTTGGTGTGGGCAGCACAAAGTTCAAAATATGAACAAAGCGAAACAAAACAGGCGAACGGGAGCGTTGCAAAAATTGCGAACAGAAAGTTGGGGCAGCAGCCTGAAAAGGAATTAAATTTGGGTAAACGCATAGAAGGAATTCAATTTTTAACGCACTGCTGCAAGCGTCACAAGCGTCAGTGGCACATGCAACTTGTGCTATGTGCAAATAAAAGGGCAGTCGGGAAATGGGAAAAGCTTGCCAAACAATAAAACTTTCAATACATATTTTATTTGACTTTCTGCTGCAATTTTATGCATAATAAATCCTGCAGCAGAACAATTGCTGCAGACCTCGGGCGCTACGCAAAATGGATAAATATTATGGGCAAATACAATCAGGATGGCTAGCAAAGCAGAAAACATCCTGCGAGCGACTTGTGCATAATGAAGAGACTCCTGCATGCAGGATAAGCGACTGGCATCGCTGGCGGCGATAAACATTTTGAAAATTCCATTAAGCTCGGAATAAAATAAATCCAGCTCAATTTGAGCTGAATTCAGCAGCTGACGCTGCCGAGGAGCATCACGCATGGCGTTCGTGGCATTTGGGAAATAGATGAAAATGAATCCTGCCACATTTTCCAATTAACGAAATTTACAAAATGCCAACGCGCCACGGCTAAGCCGTGCAATTAAAAAGCTGGAGCACGTAGAGTGCAACGTGGGCGGAAAAGCCGAGTGGGGAAAGTTGGGGGAGTGGGGAGTGGGCTTTCCAGGTGCAGCGGAAAGTGCGCACGTAGTATGCAAATTATTGCAAATTATCGGCGTAAATTGCGTTTGGCTTTAATGAGTGGAGAGTGGAGCGTCTGGAGCTGGAAAGTTGCTCCAAGTTGAATTAGGCATCCGCATCTGGGTTTTCGCCACTGTTTGCCTTTCATTTCGCATCGAGTCCCCCTGCTGATTTATGTATCTTGCCCCGACCCTGCCTATTTACATTGTATCTATTGCCAAGAGCCGAGTCTGCTCGGATGGGCAGGCTTCGATTTTATTTGCGTGCTGTCACGTCGCGGCGAGTGTGGAAATCCCCTCCTCGGATATTTGTGATTCTAATGCCGCCAAAGTGCTCGCCCTGATTTGCATACCCATCGATATCGATGGCTCCAGCTCCAGCTCCAGACTTGCGTTTGACCTTACACGTCTCAATTGCAGATGGACCTGGAATGCCTTGGCCCGCCACCAAGCTCAAGTGCCTGGCTACTCCCACAATGCTAATTGCCCGTGCCCAGCTAATTGCCGGCAATTCTGGACAATGCGCCTTTGTCCGCGTCTGTGCCATAATTTATCAATTTGCTGGGCAGCCGCTGCAAACGAGGCAAATGAAGCGAGCCGGGAAAAACGAGCTTATCTCATGTCAAACACACTTAAGCCGAGGAAAAGCCCTCCCCGCTGTCTGCCGAGATGCTCGTGTAGGTGGCTTGTAAATTTTTATTGGCCCTTAATGCAATAGGAACTATGGAGCCAACATGAACATTACCAATTGAATTGGAAATGGGTATTAACATGGCCATCCAGTTACATGGGCAGCGACTTGGCATCGGCAAATCGAGTACACTGCACAAAGCTGGTGGCTGTTCGCAGTCAAATGATTGGCACTTTTATGTAAATCATTAACCGGACTTTAGGCAACAGCTTTGCAATATTAGACTTAAAATAATATTGATGTTTATCATATTAAAATAAATATAAATTGCTTGTAATTATGCTTTTGATAGCCTCTGATAACATGGTAATTCAAAGGAAGATCTGATAAAAATGCTCAAAAAATCTCCGTGTAAAGGAGAGCGAGCCAAAAGGACAATTGCCAGGATGCGGAATGCTGTTGACCAAATGCGATTTCTGCATTAAGCACGGCGAATCGCCTTTACCTTGCTTTTTTATAAGAGATTCCCCACCGCGATATCTGCAACGAGCTTCGATTAATGTCTGAGTCGCTTAATTGGCTTTCTGTGTTGCGATTTCAGCTGAATTGCTGCGGATGCTGCTGCTGCTGCTGCGGATGCTGCTGCTGCTGCTGCTGCTGCTGTTGTCGCGGCTCAAGGATGAAACAAAAAGCACACCGCAAGCATTTGCATTTAGATTGAAAACGCCCGGCGCTCGCGAGTTCGATTTGGGTTTGCTTTTTTCGACTGTCGCCCGCTTCGCTTTGACTGATGCAAGCTGAGGAAATCAAAATCTCGCTGGCCCGAAAACGAACACACACCCACACATGCAGGTAGACAATGGCAAAAAAAAAAAGCGGTGAAAGAGGAAAATTTTGGGAAAATGGAAATGGCAGCCATCTCATCGAATAGCACCGCTGAATGGGGATTTTTGTGGCAAATCTTAATTAAATGCATAATTCGCATTTATTATTCAAATGCTTTGATTTATGCAAAGCGTGTCGTCGCTGCTTTCATAAATATTAATTAGAATATTTTTACGTGCGCGAATATGGATGGGAATTTGCGTGCCATCGATTCGAAATTAAATAACTATTATGGTCAAGTGGCCACAATTGCAGAGTGGCAGTGAGCAGGTCTCGAAATTTCATCCTTTCCGCCGCACTTTGCGCTGCGTTTGTGCAGTTGGAAAGGAGCTTGTAGCCCTCTGAATAAATTAATGTCAAAAGTACTTTGGCTTTTGATTTTGATTGATGATTGTGCGCCTTCCATGAGCAGCAGGGCCTTAAAGCTCCGATCCACGAACGGCAAAGGCGGCCAACAAAGCCAAAGCCAACCACTTGGGCACTGAAGTGGCCGCCCATTCCATTGCTCTGCCAGGACGATGAGCCGCAGAGCCGGAGCGGCTCTGCGTGTGTGCATAGAAATTACGCATAAATAACCAGCCATGAGAACGCCCGACTTCCGCCCCAAAACCAGCGACCCCCCCCCCCGCTCCAGCCCCTGCTGCCCAGCTATCTCCTGCTGCTTTTGAAAGCGGCTGCATCATCATCTTTGTCATCCTGCTCGCTGCATCGTTGACAACGCCAATCCGCAGTCAATGACAGCCCGGGCTCTGCGCTCCTCATGTCCTCCTGACGTGGCTCGGATCTGGCCGGGTACACTGCGACTTTTTCCCGCTTTCTAAGTTGCTCTTATTCTTACTACATCCAGATCGGAACCTTGCGGATTCCATGGCAAGTATGGTTAGACTTGCAGATAGTCACAAGCTATCTCAATGATCATGTAGACTGCTCAAAATAATTAGCAAACTATCTTTCCGACTGCCTGCCGCAGCAGCGCCCCTAAAGTCAGCGTTTTTGTTTGCTGTGTAATCATGTGCCACACGCACGTGCGTGGTCGCATTATGATGCTGGAGATCGGGATGGAAATGGGTCTGGAGGAGCGCACTGGAGTTCGCTGGAATGCGGCTGGGGAATGTGGAGCTGACTAGCTGTGGGCGGTGGGTGGTGGGCGGTGGTTGGTGGTTGGTGGCGTTGGAGGTGCCTTTGTCCCGACCACAGACGCATCAATCAGCTGTGTGCCTTGCTGCTGCCTTCGATGATACAAAATCATGCGAAAGTTCGAGTTGCCATTGCCTTTGCCTTTGGCTTGCCTTTGTTTCTTCCTGCTGCTGCTTTTTTCTCGTCGTCTTGCTCGTTTTGTTTTTTTTTTTTAAGCTCGGCCTGGGCGTGGCCCTGTAATCAATTACGTGGCTTCATTAATCATGCAAATACCAACAGGAACGGTGCACAGAGCACAGAAACTGAAGCTGAAGCTGGAACTGAAACTGAAACTGAGACTGAAACAAGAGCAGTATTGCCATTATTGATTTTGTCAAGCGTGCGGCTGCTTATCAGCTAGCTGACGTCAAAGTCCCCAGAGTTCTGCTTAAAATTAATAAATTTTCCCAGAAGCCACAGCCACAAGACGACAGTCAGTCAGTTGGACAGATGGACAGTGGGACAGTGGGGCAGACAGACAATTTTCTTATCGGAGACAGCCATTGTTGTTGGTGTGTGTCGAGCACATTTGCATAATTTGCCCAGCCCAACGTTTTGACAGGACTCTATGTGCCATATTCAAGGTTAATTTGTTTCGGCAAACAAACTTTGACTGCGCCCCCAAGTATGCTAATATTTTTGCTCTGCCCTCCGCCTGGCATTCTGGATTTTCAATTTGCCTTCGACTGGCATTTTATTTGCAGAATTATTGAGGCTCTCATAATGAAGTTTCATGCCATATGCATACACGCCTTAAAGGCACTCAGCACACATGTTCAGCCGGATTGTGGCAGCAATCCTCCTCGCTGGGGAGTCGACAGTCCTGGAAACGGAGTCCTGGGAAATCTGGAATCTGGGCGGAAAGTGCGGGGGCTGCATTAAAAATGAAAGCCCTTGGAATTCGCTTGTTAAATAAAATTTTATGTAAATGATTGAATGAAAGCCGCTCGCGCGAACACTGAATGCCGTCGTTAAAATGCTTTTCAGGCCCTTTCGTTGTAATTGATTTTGCCTTCAATGGCGCTGCACGCGCATTTTGAAAAGGCGTTTAACGTGGAGCCTGGCAAAATCCGTATCCATTCCAAATACACATGTCGCCAGCACCTTATCCTCCTCCATTGCAGTGTCGCTGGCTTAAAAGCATTTAAGTCCTGCGGCTGTTTCCCGTTTCCTGTTGCGCATGCTTTGCATTTTGTTACCTCTCAGTTGGCTTCTACGTATTTTTCTTACCTTTTCGGCTGCCTCCTTTGTAAGCCCTTTTTATGCGCCTTAAAAATGCAAATTTACGTGGACATTTAGTAGCGGCGGGGGGGAAAGGAGCGCTAGTTAAGTGGCCACCGCTAATTATGTGCAGCCCGCCAAGTGCTCGCCTTCTCGGCCTTCTCGGCCTTCTCGGCCTTCTGAGCCTTCTTATCTGCCCGGCCAACTTAGCCGTGCACCCAGTTGAGCTCCAGTTGAGTGTCGGGTTTTACGACCCGGTAATCTCCATCTCCAGGCCCTAAACTCCCAATGATGTGAGCGGCGTCAAGTCGCTGGAGCGACAGTTGTCATAAATATGCACATACATAATGCATACCATCTAGCACATAATAAGCAGATAGTGCACGGCAAAAAATCAGTGCCTCACGAAGTACAAAGCCCAAACAAATAAATAAAGCGCCTAAAGTCAATGCGGCAAGTTCCAATTAAGTGAGATACACAGGCATTCTATTTATTTACCTTTTGGCAGCTTAAATTATTTGATTGTGCTCAAGTTTGCTGTAAAATGTGCCACTTTTGAAGTTATTTGCCGAGACTTCCTGAAAACAGGGTCAGCAATCAAACGAATTCCTGGAAAATAAAGCCCAGGCATTCGGCAACACACAGTATAATTTTTTTGCTCTGCACGAGTAAGTACTTCTGCCGAATTTGTGCCCGCAGCATGTAGATGCCACTGCCGGCTAATGCGATTTTTTTGAATTGACAGCTACGTGACAGTGCTTACGACTTTAATGACAAGAACAACATGAGCGACAGGCGGACGGAGGGACGGACGGACGGAGGGCTCTTCATCGATGACAAGTGGCCATATTTTATGGGTGACGAAGTGGGGTTGGAGTGGCATCCCATTTCCCACAGAGATCAGCGCAGGCCGGGCTCAGACGGCTAATGCGATGTGGGAGCCGGAACATCGGAACATGTGTGCCTCAGCTGCATTGTATCTCGCAGATTCGGCGGCGCACAATCAGCATTGACATTTGACATTTCGAAACGGGCTTTGGCTTTGGCGGATGCAAGTGCAGCTTCCACAGCTTCCACAGCTTCCCCAGCTTCCCAGAAGCCCCGAGATGATAAATTGAAAACTCATAAATTATGTCAAATTATGTTGGGGCAGCGCCACCCGCTTGCCGGGTTATCTTATTTTATTCTACGCTGATGACGTTGTCTGCGGTGGACAGTCGGTGTCAACTTCAAGCTCGTTGCTCATTTTGTCAGTTGAGTGGAAACAGTCTTGACATTTATTAACATTTTCCCCCAACTGGCCGACAATTAAATATGACCATTTTTTATGGCATTTATTAAAGTCTTTGCCGCGTAGGTAGCCGGAATGAACATAAATCATCTCTTTATTTCAATGCTGCTTGCTTATTTGTGCTGCTGCTGGACAGTACAATTCGAAAATCATTTAAAAAGTAAGCAACTCCGGTCCAGCCGGAGATGCTGTGGCATCTGAAGGGGAACTGGGCCATAACTCAATGTCAATTCGAGCCAGAACAGACTGTGGCCAGGCAACCGCAAGCCGATTGAGGAAGATGAAGCTCTCGGGCCTTGACCAAAATGGAATCAAAATATATTTGGTATTTAAAATGACGAGCGCTGGAGCTACGCAGCCCCCGCCCCCAGGTGCAGATACAGATACAGCTACTCCCACTACAGACTCAGATACAAATGTATCCGAATCGTGTGGATTTTGGAACTTCTGGTAGTCTGTTTAGCACGTTGCCAGAGTCGTGTGTTTTATTTTCGGCAAATGGAAATTGTATTATGTAAAACATGCCTCGCTTCGCAGGCACCAGAACACACACACACACACAGACACACACAGATGTTTCGACTGTAACTCGTAGATACTCGTACTTTTGTGCCTTTTGCAGTTGCCTTCGCCTTGGGTTCGTTTCCTCGACAGCAGTTTTGCGGCTGATGCTAATTTTGATTTATTTAAATATTGTTTTATTTCCTTGAACTGATTTGCCTGGCTTGCAGGCAATTGTTTTGCTTTTCCAAAGTGTTTGCATTCCGACTGCTGGTCAGTATTTTTACTGTGGAATTAAAACTGATTTTAATGTGCCTGCTGTCTTTGCTTGGCGAATTTGTATAGATAAATACTTTGTCAGAACTGACTGACTGACATAAACGCCGACCCAGACATTCTGGAGCAGCACGACTGAGGGCTTCAAAGGAGGCCGTAGAATTCCGGAAACCTTGGGGAATATGCCGCAGAAATCCCTTTGGAGCCGACTGCATTTCTAGATTCTGGAGAAATGTCTCTCGGAAGACATTTTGTCTGGCTCCCGCTGTCGCCAGAGGGTCTAAATTTATCACAGACAGCCCCGATTTATGTTTGCCAGCACTGCAGTGTCAATCCAACGAGTGCTGGCTCTTGGATCCAGAATTCTTTAATATGGATCCGATTTATTGCAAAGTTATACATTTACTTGAAGAGCCAAATGCATTTGTGAAAACCGCACCAAGCTGTATGCAATAATCATGGCTGATGCAGCAGCTCCATTTTGGCCAGAATTTAAAATGCCTTGTTTGGCCGAATGCTGTAATTAATTGAAAACTGTTTATAAAATGCGGCCCATATGGAATTCGTTGTTTTTTTGCTTTTTGTTCGCGTGCATATATTAAACGTTTAATTATGCGAGCCTACGCGTGAGTTTGTGTGTTCGAGTGTTTTTACTGTGTACGCTCGGTTATTATGCAAATTATTTATTGTGTGAATGAAATGTAAATTTTTAATTGATTTAAAAAAACGCTCGCAAATCGAATGCAGCTCGTCCCGTCCCGTAACTCGGTCACATGTCAGCTCACGCGATTTTCGCCGCCAGTTGGCCGTGGCTATTTTCCGGAATTTTCCGCCGTGCAAAGGGCGGCAAACGGGGGCGTGGCAGTAATAGTAACTCTAACTGTGACTGCAGCGAAACTGTTGACATTCACGCACAAATTGGATTTACTAACGAGTTGGCTTTGGCCAATGGGTGGCTTTGGCGTTGACGGTCGCCTGCTGTTTGTCACTTTTGGCACTTTTGTTATCGTACACCCCATGCCCATGTGAACGGCAAAAAAGCCGGAAAAAATGCCAAAAAAAAGAAACGGAAAAGGGGGGATGAGGCCGGGAACGCGAAGCTTTCGCGCCTGTTATTTATGGCTTCGATTATCCCCGCACACAATGGGCCAACAAAAGAGCGGGGAAAGTGTTTGCCCTAAGCAAACCCAGTGGAAAACGGCTTGGCAGCGTTTCCAAGCCGGCAATAAAACAAAACGCACACGCGTCCCATTCAGCCGGAACTTTCGATGGCCAGGGAGGAGCAGCTGGAGCGGGAGCTGGAGCTGGAGCTCCTATTTTCCGGCGCAATTCGGGAATTTTCCGGGGGTCAAAGGCAGAGCAGCGGAATCACAGAAACGGCACAAGGACATGCCGAAAGAGGCTTTGCGTATTTTCAATAGTTGCCATTGTATACACACGAAACAATCGGAGGGGGTGTTCGTGTTTGTAGCCTCAAAAGACTGTTGGTGGCACAGTTCCACACAAAATTATATGAGTAATGCTTCTCATAAGTAGGCAACTATCGCTAAATCGGCAGCTTTACATTTTATAGAGTAGTAATTTGCAATTAAAAGTAAATTAATCTGAAAACCATATCTTTTTAGATTTATTACTGAAAGCGAAGGGGTATTAAATAAAAAATGATATATTTAGAACTATTCGCCTGGCCGCAAGTGTGCCTACGCATATGCGTAGGGGAAATCTGTGCGCTGATTTCAACGTTTGAATTATGATTTCCATGGGTGGAAGTTTTAGTTTGATTTTTGCCATCGTTTCGTCGCTTTTGTCACTGGGGCTTTTGGCTTCGCCTGTGGTTTTGATTTCGGTTAGGGGTGCCACTACATGCCATCAGCCATTCCACACTCGCTGTTTTCGGGTCTAAGGACCGAAATTTATATTCACCACTAATGCGGGCACTCAAACTACAAACACAAAATGGCTTCGCTGGCTCGAGCTGTGCCTGTGGCCGTCTCTTTCTGCCCCCGTGCTGCGATCTCTTTCTGCTTTGCCGATTTTCCCTGTGGCTCCCTAAGTCGCTGGAGACTTTTAGCTGGGGCCATGTGAAAATGACTGAAATCGTATCGAAAATCAAAGGTCACTTTTGGGATCAATTCAAAAGGAATTGCCGCATTCAAATCGCTCGGAGGCACTTGTGAAAATACACAGAGAAAGCTGTTTGCAGAGCGCACGAGAGGGACAGAGATAGGGAGAGAGAGAGAAAGGACCTCATATGTGTGCACAGATGCGGATATGTGCTGCCATAGATATTCAAACTAAATGGCGTCATCTATAACATGAGTACATGTGTGCGGGTGTGTCTCTGCTGACTGTCGATAGGAAATGAATTTTAATGATTGCCCCGAAAAACTTTGGCCATAGCTGGTTGGCTAGATGGCTGAATGGCTTGTTTGTCCCGTCGAAAAGATGGTCGGAAGAGGACGAGGTCCTTTGCATATCTCCGCCTGATTGCTTGTTGTTCCTGCGAGGCAGCCCCGAAAAGTTTGCACATTAAACTGTTTAGTTTAAGTAGCCGATAACTGGGGAGTGTGTGAGTGAACCCCTGACCCCTACGCCCCACCATTTTGGTCCATTTGCGATGTGCTGGTGTGGCGGAAAATGCAAACAATTTTCCATGATGCGGCACGTGCTACGCCTCAGCCATTTCACTCATGCAACTTGCCGCCTCTCAGCTGCTGGCAATATGTCAAGAATCCGCGATTTATTTCTGTGCCGCGGGCTAATTAAAAATATCTGCTCTTTCGACTCTAGCCAGCATATGAGCATATAGATTCTAGAATGCCAGATGCAAATGCATTTGTGTCATTCGGTATTCATGACTATTAATTAAATGGCCAAGTAAATATTTCCCCGGACATACTTGGATAGACACTTGAAGTAGGAGCACAGTTTTCCCCAAGCAAAATAGATTGCCGCCCCTGCCAGAGTCTATAATTGGTTTTGGCTTTTCCGAGAAGGGCACCCTTTGAGCCCCCATCCAATCTCCCAGTGCTTCTTACAATCCAGCTCCCCAATCTGCTCTCAATTTACTTTTAATTTGATTTCTCAGCGCTTGGCGCTTTGTTTATTTTTCTAATTAATACGAAAACAAGTTGCAAGTTGTTCTGTTCCATTTCGCTGGCCAGCAGCCAGGTATCAGCTATTCCCCTACTCCTCCATCAGTTCACCAGTCACCAGTCCGTCACTCGGCGGATTCCCAGTGGGATAAGTGGATTAGCGCAGTTTGGACCACTACTAAGCGTATGTACTATATAGTCGCACCTATATGCCACAACCAACGCACACAGCCACGTTTAGCGCCGCTTTAAGAAGGCATAATTAATTAGTTATGGCCGATGGTTGGGGCAGTGTGATGTGTGCTTTTTGCCGGCGACCTTATCGCAGCCTTCCGATAAGAGAATAAATAATGAAAGATAAACAAAGTCAGTCAAGGCTGAGACAAGCTAACAAAAACAAGACCAAAGGACATCTGGGTCCTGTTCTCCTGCCATGAATGTGGGTGTGCTTTTGGGTGTGGGTGTGGGTGTGGGTGTCGCTTAAGCGTCATGTGTTTTAAATGAAATGATCCCTGTCACGCCCCCTCAGGCCAACTGCCTTTTGTGAAGCCAGGTGACAAGCTGAAATCTTAAAGTTGACATCTGCTTCCCCCGCATCGGTTTGCAGTGGAAAAATGAAAATTAAGTCCCCAGCCACATTCCTGGGGGAGATATTTAATTATTGGCCGTGCCAGCGCTGAAGGCTTGATAAATTAGATATTTAATTCTGCGAACAAGAGTGTCTAAAAATGCAAAACACAAGAAGCGACCGTTAAATAATTGTTTCTGACAAAAAATTCCAACCACGAAAAGGGTTCGTCGACCGAACCAAAATGGGATAAAAATCGGGCGAAACTTTGGGCTCACCCACGTTTTTTTTTGTTTGTCGGGCTAAAAGTTGAGAGCTGAAGATTATTAATTGAAGGATTAGAAGGCGTTCAAAGGGAAATGCTGTGCGGCTAACTGGCCAACTAACTTCAATTTAAATTCAAATTTCGGGCTCGGCGCGGTGCACGTGTAAATATATTTGGCAATTTAAGACGTTTAATTTAATTGCAACAGCTGCTATTGTAAATTGAAGAAATGGAAAACTTTGTCGCTAACAAATGCGCTGGCATTAATATTAAGCAAAGTTTTGGGAAAATATGCCAACAGCAAATTAAAGCCAGCCAAGAGTGTGTAAATAAATAAGGAATCGCCGACATGATTGACGGATGAGGAAAAGGGCTGGAATGTGAGCAGAATTTGGGGGCATGCCCCAAATGAAAGTCTGCCGCAGAAGCGCCACCTGTGAACCTGGCGCATGTTGTCAAATTTAAGGTAAATTTGGTGGCAACCGCAGCCAAAGCAGCAGCCATTTTGGTTTATTTATAGAAAGCTGTCATGTGGACAGGTGAGGAGGTGAATCGCTGGCTCCTCTGCGTCCACAGGCCTGGCCAGCAGTTTCAGGACTGGGTTTCCTGTGACTGACAGCCGTCCAGGGAGGAGCGAACTTTGAGTCCATCCCATTCCATGCCGGCCACAAAGTTTCTCGCATGCCGTGTGCGTGCACTAAATTAGTCAAATGGAGTAGTTTTTTATGTAATTTCCCTTTGTGATTTCCGGATTCCACAGGAAAATGGCCCAAGGCGCCAGAGCACAAAGATAAAGTGAATTGCGGCAGCCCATTGTCCTTGATTTTTAAACCTTTTGTGCCTTGCTATCTTGCCTACTCACTTTCTGAGGCTTTAATCAAAAATCAGCAGTTTTGCCCTGGAAAATTGAATTTTAACAGCCTGTGCAGAAGCTGTACAAGTTGCGAAACCGTACATCACTTATAGAACTTGTTTCTGTTTAAATAGGAATACATTTATAATGCGCTTACCTACAACCATTTCCTAGTTTGCTACACATTTAACTTAAAAGCCGAAAGCCGAAGAAAAATGGAAGTTTCGGAGCGAGTAAAATCAAAGACTGTAATCTCTCAATGGAAGAATGAAAAATTGAAGTGCCCACTATAAACACATGAATAAATTCCTATTTGAGGAGCATAATGTGAGGCAAGGAGCCTTCGACATGGAGCTTGCTCCTTTGTTTGCCTTGGCCGGCTGCCCAAACATGAGCTTGGAATCCACCGAGTGCGAACGAACATCTATGGGGAAAACATAAAAAATATGTAAAAAAAAAGAAGAGGAAAAAGAAAAACTTCAATCAATGCAGGGGACGCAATGGGGCCAAAAGGTCAGTGCCTGGACGGCAAATATTTATTTAAACAAGAATCAAGTGGAAAAAATGAAACATACGCCCGCACGCAAAGCAGGAAAAAAGCGAGGCAAAAGCATATTTAATATTTACCCGGACCAAAGGGGATTTGATTAAAGCATTTTTGCATGCGCCCACCTTTCGAGCATTAATTTTTAATTTTCATTACACAAAATGTGGCACATCGTCTTGCCAATTATCTGGAATATTCAGAGCGAAACGCACGAGGAAAGCCGAGCGGAGCGTGACAAATAAATTAGGCCAATTATATTGAATTGTCTGATTGATTCGACCAACTGCCTTTTGCCAACCTAATTGTTATTTTTTCTGCCGCTCTTGCGCACGATGCTCTGCATTAATTTATGCTTTTTCATAAGACGCCGCCTGCTGATGTAATAAACGCATAAAGGATATTAATGAGCTGCTGTTTGCTTATCCGCCACTCACCCGATTTGCCTTTCTGCCTTTCCTTCAGCTGAAAAGGCAACTAATTGCTTACTTACACACAGAGCACAGAAGCAGCAGCAGAACTTATTGCTCATGCTGGCAGGCTCTGTTCTCGCATATTTCACAAATTGCGCATACGACATGTTGAACGCCTCGCAAGCACACGCTCCAAGTCACGAGGAAGTCAGCGGCAAGCGCATTATCAGGCCATAGTGGGCAGGTTGGCTCCTTTGGCCTGGCATCCTTTGTCGTAATTCAACTTTTATTTAGACACACAAACAGATACACTGGGAACTGGATGGGTAGTGCCTAAAATGCCACATTTGCTGCCAAGTGTAGACGAATAATATGATTCTTGCTGCCTAAACATTTTAGCGCAAAATTGCTCGCAGTGCAGCACAACAATGCCAGCGAAATGTGCTTTGAGTGGCGCTAAAAGTATGCCGCATGGTGTAATAACACGCGTCGTCGCCAAGAAGTTGGCGCTCCTGCCGCCGCTCCTCAGCTGCTCCTGTCGTCCTGTTGGTCCTGTTGGTCCTGTGACAGTGACAGCGGCGGTACTTACGCTTGTCAGACGCACGCTTATGATATATCACACGCCGCCACATTCGCCCTTCGAGAAGCAGCCCCTTTAAGCCCCCTTTTGGAGCCGCTCCCAGCTGGCCGATAAGTGGCGGAGGTGTCAGTTGAATTCACACTGCGTCTATCTGTCGCCTGCATGCGTTGACTGACTGACTGCAGCTGAATTTATATTTTACTTTACTTCACATTATTTTATTTCAGAATTTATGCCAGCTGCCATCGCCCGCTTACGCCCAGAGTTGTGCGTCTTTGGCTTTATTGAGCATGTGGATTGCACAATGCATGGGGGAGTTCGCTCACCCCCAGATTGTCATTGCCACTGCCACTGCCACTGCCAGTGCCAGTCCCAGACCCATTCCCGAACCCAATCCCAGTTCCATTTCTATTCCCACACGCAACGCCGCCTCCTTGGCCCCCACCATTACCATATGGGAATGTTCTGGGAGGTTTTATGCGGCGTTAAATCTTGAGGAAATTGTGTCACATTATGATGAACATTTATGGCAAAGTTGAGCATTTGCCCATAAATTTGTGAGCCTTGATGACGGGTTCCCGGATTCCCGGACTCCCGTTTGCGCCGAGTGGGTGCAGAAGTGGTAGCCGCTCCTAACGATGATGGAATGGCTGTGGTAATGTGACAAGGCTCTGCAAAATCTGCAAGATGCCGATGCCCGATGCCCGATAGGTGGGCGTTGGAGTGGCAGCAGCACCTGGCCAGTAAAACCAATCAATAGGCAAATAAGCAAGTGGCATGTTGCCTGCGGCTGGCAGCTACCAAAATAGCAAAATGCCAGAGTTGCCGGCAGATCAGATCAGCCAGCTTACTCAGAGGCTTCGATGGGACAAGCTGTGCTATTTTCGACACACAATTCCCTATAAATTGGACAACTAAGTCTTTGTCGGCAAATGCTTACCAACTGGGACTAACCGGACTAACTGGGCTTTAAGCGCCAGTAGTTGGCAATAGTTATACGATACTTGGCAGCAACAACGCCTGCAAGTGAAATTCAACTTTTCCCTTTGGTCCGGGGAAAATGCCTTTCATTAGCCTGTCCCACTGCTGTCTTGTGTTCGCATTGGCAAACTTTTTTAATTAGCAAATCTTCCACTTGGTGTCATTAAAGTTCAGGCCGAAACGTCACAATGCAACTCCGAAGTCGTCCTTCCCACTTTGCCCAGTTAATTAATCAGCAATAAAATATGCTAACCTAATGCCAAATACACGCACCAAAAGGGCTATATATACACGATATTTTTATGTTGCTATATCCCTGGGGGCAGACAGATGGAGCAACATGCGTTGCTTGTCGGAAATTCACTAATGAGCAAAGTTTGACTGTCAATAGCCTCGGATCTCGCCCGGCTAATTTATGGGCAGGTAACAGGAAAGGAAGTACAGGTACACCGGAAGAAAATGCCCGCTTACATTCAAAGGGTATAAAGAGTGGGTATCAAGTAGTGAAACAAATGCATTTCATACATTTTTTCCAGTGTAAAGGCAAGGGAATTTATGGCGGAGAATATCCGCCCCTTAAAAAAGGCACCCTCCTTGGCAGGATTTCAGGTTATTATCCTGTAATCAAATGGCATCATACAAATTTATGAACTTTTCGCGAAGAATATACATTATTTATATGCACTCCGTGGCGCACACATCAATTTCGCAAGTGTGCGTGTGCGTGTGTGGTCCACAAATGCTCATTAAAAATAGCCCAACACACACAAACGCACTCAGAAAAGAAGAAACTTGTCGCATGGCTGCCGATACAAAATGTTGCATAATTAAGCGAGCGCGCATTTTCTGGGTTAAGGTGAGAGTGAGAGGTCCTGCGATCTGCACTCCATTAATGCAACACCAGTGGGTTAAGGTTTGAGGGTTAAGGGCCAACTAGCCGTGACGCACGAGCGGCTTTCATCGGGGTTGCACAGCAAGTTCGAGCACATTTTGGCTTATCAATTTTGATGCGTTGTTTAATTGTCGACACTCGTGCTCCACGAAAACACGCAATTAAAGGGCGCGGCGGCAACATTTGGCTAGGTGATAAAGCAGCACTCGGCGAGGGCCCGATTTTATGGCCAACAAGCCGGGGGTTAAGCAGATGAGGGGCGCGGCATGTGGGGGTGGGAAGGTCATGCCCCAGCTGCGACCGAGCACATAAATCTACAGCCTTAATTACGCATCTCACATTGAAACGCGCCATTAATCACACTTCATCGATGCGATGGCCACATAAAACAGCCAATTTCGAGGAGTGTACTCCCCTCGAGTCCTCCGAAAACTCCCGCTCATTTGTGAGTCAGCCTCATGGACTCCTTGACTCCACTTCTGGCCTTACCCTTTTCGGCCAGCTCTTTACGAGCCCAATTTGTTTGTCCGACGTATAAACATTTTTATTAGCACATTTCATATTTCTGCCAGCCAGTTGTTACCACACTTGAATCAAAACTGCATAAGAATTCTCCGATTTGCTCTATAGTATAGCATCTATAAACATACAATATATGGAGTATCTATAAAATATACCTCTGATTTATTTCCTTTCTTTAAACATTTTAAATGTATGTTGCACATTTTTTCTTGTGTACCTCCCTCACAAACAATCAGCACTTACTCATGTTTTGACGTTTGGATTTCTATTTGCAGGATTCCCGGCCAGCAATCCACCAAAACAAGGAAAGGAATGTCCATAAAAGGGCGAATGAACATGTAAAAGCACATTAAGCGATGCTACGGACTTGATCTGACTCACACGGACATGCATTCGTAAATGCTCGACGGAAATGCTCTTTTTATGGGCCAAGTGTACATTGGCGCTTCATTAAAGCCAACGGCGGAAGCGGAAATAGCCGAGCGGCCATAACAAGGAGACGCGTGTTTATTGGCGCCAGGTCAGAAACGCAGGAACCCGAACTGGCAATTGCAAACTGCAACATTCTGTACTCCTTGGCCATACTTGTATACTCCTGCTTGTTTCTTTGACACTTTGGTCAAATTGAAGTTTGCCACATAAATGACGAGACGTTCTTGCGTTTGGCACAACGCACCGCAAGCACGACAAAATGACAGCCATGCAGCTTTTATTGCCAACAAGCGGAATGCCAACAAGTACACTGGAAGCCGAAACAACAGCCATGCAAACGACACATTGGCCAAGACAAGCCAGCAACGGCGAAAGCAACAAAGGCAACAGCAACTGCAAGTGCAACATCAACACACATCGAAAATCACGGACGAGATGCACGGACAATGGGAAAACGATTTGGGCTGTCGGCTTCACGTTGCTCCTGTTGACTTGCCTGCAGCAACTGAAATCGGTTTCGGCGGACGAGGAGTCGCAGGATTTTCAAAAGAACAGTGAGTACAACCAGCCAGCGGCAACTGTATTACTCGCAATAACAATAACTGCTAACGATTGGCAGGAGTTTCGGATTCGCTGGGCACCCAAAAGCGAAAACCGAAAACCGAAAACCGAAAAGAAAGTCAGCAGCAAACTCAGTTATTTGCAGCGGTAACGAGCTGCTGGTTTCCCTCGAATTATTGAAGGGAAGTCTTGCTCGTTATGGTCTGCACTCGTCATTAGGATTTGCCAGACAATAGAAAACTGTTTAAAGTGCGGGAATATTTGGTGGGCAGCGAAGTGAGCAGTGCGGAAATTTCAGTAAATATGAAAAGTCAGGAATGGCGCTAGGGCGTGGTTTTGGTATTAGCGGTTCAGCAGAATGTAATGCTAGCATGGAATGCATTTCTCAGTTTCTGAGTGCAGACGGAACTGGCCCAAAGTTGTTGATTTAAGACGTTTTAGCTTGGATTTAGATGCCCCTTCCTCATGCAACCCAAAAGCGCTGGCCAACACCTGTTCGCAATCCCATAAGCTCGCTGATTTGATCATCGGCATGTAAATCCTAGGATGGGAATAGAAAGCAGCAAACTATGCCAAGAGGTCATCGCATTTTCGCTCACGTCTGCACAAAACGTTCATCTTGCTGAAGCGTTTTGTGCAAACTTGCAAATCATGCGACGACTGCCAAAAATCCTTATCAATGTGCGTTAGATAAAACGTGTAGAACTTTTTCCACCAAGAACCAGCGTTCTTCGCCTTGGCTTTTGGCACATTTTTCAGAGCGAACACAAAACTTGCCAGCCAGAGGCGTCAGCACTTTTGGCCAAACAACTTTATAATTTGCGAGGTCGAGGATGTGTGGGGTCCGCTCGAGGATTCCATAGCGCAGGGCAGTGATGGAAGGCCGGCGGTGCCTTGTGCTTTTTACGACACTCTCAACTGGTTGTTGTTGCGAGTAGTTGGTCGCTGGTAACCTTGGGGCAAATCCCATTTCCCCAATGCCCCTTTCGGCCCGCCGGCCCGCCGGCCAGTCGACAAAAACAAATCATAATTCGGCAGCGACATCAGCATATTTTCCTTTCGGGTTCCTTGTCTGCGTGCCGCCTGCCTTTGTTGCCTCAAAGGATCTTGTTTCGCAGAACTGGATGGTTGGGGCTGGGTCCTGGCCACAGGCGCCTGAAATTTATGACGGGATTTGCCGATATCGAGACACATTTTCCAGCATTTTCTATTTCGCCGCCATTTGTCGTCGAGCGCCGAGCGTCGAGCCCACCGATGCATGGGATTTTGTAGTAAATTGAATTTCTATACTCGGATTTAGACATTTTCCGACTTGGGCGTCATGGACGTTTGGCTCTCGTCTGCGCAGCCCAGGCATTAAATTTAATTACGTTTGCCGCTTTATTAGCGCCAATCCTCGTCCGACTCCGGTTTCATCCTGGCATTTGCCTGGCTCCTTCCCAGAGCTTCAGCCCTCAAGTGCCGCGACTATTGATCCGGCCAAAAGGAGTTTCGGCGTGTATCTGGTATTGTGGCCAAAACACACACATAGTCGACGCGTGGCGACGCCTTAAGTGGAATCCAAATGTGCTGCGTATCGTTGGCACATAAACAAGTCCCAGCACATCGCGTGTTTTTTGGGGGAACGAGCTCCAGACCCAACCAGCCAGGAGATATGGCTTCCGTTTGTCGCATGAATATTTTCATCATAATCGTCGCTATTTTTATGTTTCTGCTGACGCTACGGCGACAACTGCACGGAAAAAAATGGATTCCGATCTCGTGAGCCTTCAATTCGTCTTGGTTACTCACATTGCAATATAGTCTTAAATAAATATTGATACAAATGATCTTTACTGTATAACAATTCATAAATGATTTATACCAATTAACTAATCGTTCATGATTACCATTAACCTTTAATTTATAAGCAACACCATTTAGGTTGGCTGATAGCATCAAGTATGAAATAGTTCCATTTACTTCCCCATATTTCTTCCATAGCAATTATTCTTTAAGTGCAGCAGCATTGAGCGCTTTGGCATTAGGGCGACTTATTGTGTGTTTTCTGTATGCAAATCTCTGGCTGGGCTCCTGCTGCTTTTTCGCTGGCCTTGGCTTTGCTTTGATGGGCAATCAACACGCTCGCAAAAGTGCTCATATGCGTGCACTGGAAGAAAAGCCACCCCAAGGGCAGTGGGCGTGGCAGTTTAGATCACAGGCGGCGTCACTAAGCGCACATTCGATTGCAATGAAAACATGAAAACATCCACAAGGGCACTCCACGCCGCATACGAGTATTTACCCATGCATTACTCGCTCTTCACTCGCCTCATCAGCGCATCGTTTGTGTTGTAAATTGATTTTTTGTTAATTTTTATGGACTTCAAAGGGAAAACAGCAGCAGCAGCAGAAGATGCAGATGCAGCGGAAGGGTGCAGCACATGTGCGGCAAACAACCAGCGAAGAAGCGTGGAAAAATTTCACAAATATATATTTCCATAAATATTTTATTTATAAACACGCGCGCGTTCGCAGTGTCAAAACAGCGTCATAAGCGCTGCCAGGCGGTCAGAATGGATGCCCCACCATGTGGAGTGCTCCAGTGGCTGGGGGATTGGGAGGGGGAGGTGGTGGTGGTGCACAGGCGGCAGAAGCGCCACAAGTCAAGTGCAACATCGGCGCTGGCAAATGAAAATTTCGTTGCATTTTGTATCTCTGTAGCTGCGACGCGTCGCAGCAAGATGCAAAGTTCAATTTCACATGTGGAAAATAGCAGTGCAACCAAATACGAGTAAAAAAATACAAAAAGTACAAAACGGCAGGGTAGGGAGCTCAAAAATACAACAGAGGAAGCACATGTCACACTGCACAGTACGTGTGTGCGGTGGAAATGGATGGGGTGTGGGTCGAAAATGCTGGAAAAACCGGGGGAAACTGGCTTGACATACGGCAGCGACACGAGAGTGGAAAATAAATTGATGCGGCGGGAAATGCAGGGAGTGCCGGAAGGGAAAAGCGCGCCACGATAGATGGAATGCCAGCGAAAAAGAATGTCCAGCCAGGTAAAATACTACAGCAGCACAACTAAAGATAGAACCAGACTTGCACATAAGGAATCCAATATTACCCACCTTTGCAGCCCAAACTTCTTCAGCTACCAAGAAATGAAAAAAGCCAGCGATTATGCAATTTCATTGAGGCGCAGCATTAAAAGCTGATTAGGTTTATATTTAAAGTTCACTAAAAGCCGCTTTAGACAAGTAGTTAAGAATGGGCTTTCATTAAAAGCTGAAAACTTGGAATTCATACAATGCGGGTCACAAAAGTGCAGCCCGATCGATATGTTGACATAATATCGAGCAAACTTGGTCTTGGAAGCACCATTGAGTGGTAAACTTGAGGCTCCATTGTTTGGGCCACAAAAGGCGAGTGGTCCGGGGATAGGAACATGTGTAGTTTCTGGCTGCGAAGACAATGACAATTCCCGGGCTGGAACTTGTACTCCCACTTCCACTACCACTTCGCTCTATATGTTTTTCGCAAACATTTCCCATTTTCTCCGCTCTTAATTTTCTTTTGCACTCGCCCATCTCGCCAGCAGATCTGCACCCATCCCCGGTCGCAGAGTGTTTCTCATAAATATTATTGCATTTTCGCATCTCCTGCTGTTGTTTATGAACTGCATTTTCCCCGCAACTCGGCCATGTGCCACTCACACCCCCCACCCCTCGGAAAAGCTTTTTAGACCGAGTTGATTCAACACGACTCGAACAACTTGAACTGGCCGCAACAAAAGCGCTGGCAATAGCCACTTCCTGTTTAGCGCGAAATTTCAATTATGAGCAAACACGACCACGCCCCTCCCTGCGCACTCGAACGCCCCCTGTCGGGCAGAAGAATAGATAAAGTAATATGCACAAGTTTCCGTTTTCTTTATTAAACAGAAGAAATCACTTTTGGCCCATTTTCATGGGCGTCGGGGCGTGCACTCCTGCAGATGTTTCATTTCTGGTTGGGAAAACGAATCGCTGAAATCGTTTTCCCCACGCACCCTCCAAATATATTATATACATATATAGTATAGGTATATGGTATAAGCCGAGTCCAGCTGAGTGTGTGCTTGTATTCAGAGTTATATACAAGTTACTGCGCCCGCTGACTACTCAAACGTGACTGGCCAAAGTTTTTCAATAAACTTTAACAAGAAAACATTAAAAAGCCACAACGCTGGCGCATTTCCATTTCCAGTGGCTCAGCGCGCAGCCAAGAAGTCAAAGCTTCAACTCCATAAAAGCGGCAAATAGTTGTGTGAAAAGGCAGTTACCCCATCCTCCCAGCACACAGATCCTTTTTTGTGCGTTTTCCACCCACTTTTCCCCGGGAGACGGACGCGGCGAGTTCGCATATAAATTTCAAATAAAAAGCAAATCTACGGAACTGCTTCTTGGCCAGCTTCGGTGTCAGCTGGTGCCGCTCTAGCTGCTCAGCTTTGTGCTCTGGATGCACGGAAATAAATAAGTGTATACCCGTATGATTGATAGTTCGCTTGGTGGATGGGAGAATCCCTGCAAATCAAGCTTGACAATTGTTTGGTATAAATTTGCTATAATTTATGTATGTAATTTACGGATTAAGCTACGGGAAATTAAGTTGGCTTAGTATCTATACTCTGAATCAATAACGATACTCATGGCTATCAAATGAGTTTCAATCACCTTTGAGTTGGATCATTTTTCCACACTATCAGTTTGACCACTTCTTTAGCTGGTGAAGAGTGGGCTGGCTGTTTCTCGCAGTGTACTGATTCCTCATCATCGTGCTGGGGCTGACGATGATGCCACCCGCGAGGCTGCTGATGGCTGGCAGTGCCGCATTACGCGGCAGCGGAATGAAATAAATATCATTTTATGACTTTTTAACTTGTTTCTCTCGCTCGCGCTTCCCTTTTTAGACGCCTTTAACAAGCGCAATAAATGCAACACCAAGGATGAATGGTTGGGGGTTACAAGCGCTGGAGGCACTCTATAAAGTCGGATTGCTGGGCGTGGGGGTAGGCGGGGTGGCAGGCGGCAGCGTAAGATGTGGCACTTGCAGCTGCTGCTGGCCGGCTTTTATGGGCCGCAACTTCCCTTTTGTTGCTGCTATTTTTAGCCGCTCAACGCATTTGCATTTTGCACTTGATTGAGTGCCCGCCGAACTCCGCATCAACCCCTGGCTTCCCCAATTTTCCCCCATCGATTTTCCGGACTGTGAGTAATGCTTCCGTTAATCAGCGCACCAGCAACATCACACCATCGACCTTGTTTGTTAGTCAGCCGAAAGTCAAAAGGTGCAAATCAGTTAACGTTTGCCATCCACAACAGCGCTTGGCCCTTTGCACTTTGTCCCTTCTGCTTTCTGCTTTCAGCCCTCAGCTTTCCGCTCCACTTCAGCTCACTCCGAAATTAACCCTTCGGGGGCATGGGTTTCGTTTCGTTAGTCATAAAAAATTCAATTTTATGAGCGCCTTTATTTGTCCACTTCACCCCATGGCTTGTCTGCCCAATTCGCAGCGGGTGGCTGGGGTGGAAACTGGGTGGCTGCAGCTACCATAGTTACTTTTAAGTGCGCCACTTGCAAGCCAATGGAAATGTGCCATAAAAATAGTAATAACAATTAAATATTTCAGTTTTTTCGGCAATTCACTGCATGCCAAAAAGCACGCCTGTTACTTTAAGCGTTTATCCATAACATTTGTTGTGCAAGAACCGAATCAAAGTGACAAGAGTAGTCTTACCTATAAAAACTTACACTCTTTAATTCTAACTTCGGCTGATATGAAGTCCACAACCACCTGCCGTTGTGACCAGGTCTAGTCACTTGTCTGGCTAATCACACCTAATCCCCAGCCGATTAATATTGTATTGTGTCTGGTGAATCACGCAACCAGGACAGCCATCAATGCATCCCTGCTTCCAAGTCCGAGGCAACGCTCCAGTGCACAGCTCCAGCCGAAGGTCCTGGCAGTGGAAGTGGCGGTGGTGTGGGAATTTGTAATTTTTATCGCCGCACGGCACGCGTTTCTCGTGGGGATGGGGGTGTGGCTGGGAGATGGGCGTACTGGATGGGCTGCCTTTGTTCGTTGGGCTCCAAAGTCAGGAGGCGAGCCCTATGTTTATGTTTGGACAACACGCCTTTATGATTTCTGTTTGATTGCCGCCGCCGCCGCCGCCGCCGAGCAGAAATAGGATGACGATGACCGGGGCACCAGCAAACGCCATTAGTCACACATTGCGGAATGGGGATCGCCGTGGCGTTCGAGTGGAAAATTGAATTTATCACTTGAACATGCCAAGCAAACGTTTGTGAGCTTGACCTGCACTGCTTGGCTAATTTTCAGTGGAAATTCCATTTCGATTGTGAAAACGTGAAAAGGCAAATCTATGTGAGACACGTAATCAACTCGTTTGTGAATACTTAACAAGAACGACCTCAAAAAGGGCCCACTCCCCTTCATTTGTCTTTCTATTTTGCAACATTTTCCGCTTGGCGGACTTTTGATGGCCAGCATTTCAACCCTTTGACTTGGACATTTTTCCGCCCAGCGGTTAATTGAAAATTAGTCAAGTGGGCGTTGCCATTGACGGAAGGGGCGTGGCCGGCTGGCTGCAATTTGGGTAATTTGCATTTTTATTAAATTTTAATTTACCGACAGTTTTGCCTTTCGGCAAGTCGTGTGGCGCGGTGATTAGTCGCTGGATTTGCATAAAACGCTGCCATAAATTGCTGCAAATTGAAAATCGCACAGAAATACAGGAATACAGGAATACAGCTGTAGTAAAACAACAACTGCCATAAATTGCATTGGTCGGAGTAAATAAATTAGAACGAATTACATTACAATGCAGCGAGCATTTTAAGCTTGGCATTTTCATTCCCAGTTTGGCCAGTTTGGCCAGTTGCGGTCGGTCGGTGGGTCGCTGGAGGTTTTATTTATGGCCAGCGACCCATAAATCTGAACAGTTTGTCAGCTGTGCGTTTAATTAAAACAAAAATTATCTAAATTATTGTCAGACGGCTGAGGCAGCTCATTTTATTCCACACCATCGAATTGCATAAATATGCAGATGCGTACGTACATTTTCGGGCTTTAGTCTCCATCAAGGACAAGGCGATTCGGCACATGAAATAAACTCTATCGAAATCACACATGTAAATCTAAACACCAACACACACTCACACAGATACTCACCAGCACACATTCAATCTTGTTGTGGCCCATAAGTATGCAATGCTGTGCATAAAATACAAGTGCGCAACTTGTTTCCTTTCCTTTCCCTTGGTGACTGCGCTGGAAAAGGGAAAATGGGGAAAATGGGGAAAAGCGGGTCGTGCTGGTCGTAAATTTACATATTTTGCATATAAATAAAACGGATTTTGTCGCCGGCGAAGCCAGCGCTGAAATGTCACAGCATAAAATGGCAAAAGAAGCGCCAAATAAATACAAAATAAAACAGCTACAAAATGGCCAAAAAAGCGAGCAATAGTTGGGCGGGCAGCCAAAGGCCAGGGAGTCGCGTCTGTCGCAGAGGTGTGCCCCCTGCCCCTGCCCCTGCCCCCTGATCTTGCCACACTGTTGCCAAGTAAGCAAATTGAGTGCGCCACGTCTGAGTTATGGCAGTCTGCCGAAGCAGATACAAAATAGCACCAGCACTGATAGCAAAGGCTTCCAAACAGGCTGCTTGGGCGTGGTCATAAACCAGGCAGCTCACATGGAGAAAAAAGTACAGAGAAATTGGTCAGCTATCAGCCGGGAAAAATCCTCAATGCATCCCCAAGTTAAAACTTTCTCTAAACTTTCTGCATTTCATTTGAGAGTTTCGCATTAATTGGTTCCCAATTCTTATAACTCAATTTCTGCTGTCTGATTATGACCCCTGTCTTCAACAGCTTTCGCTGTTCATAAACACCTTCAAGAAGCAGCTAAGTGAATAACATCTTAAATTAGAAAATCTATGCATATGGCCGCTCTTTGTACTTTTCTTTAAATAGTAAAGTATTGCACATTGCTGCCACATGTGGAATAAACTAGCAGTTTAATGCGAAAATGCTTGGAATTGGATTTATAGTCGACATGATATTTAAAATTTATTACGTTTTTGATCGAGCTGATAAGACATAATTTAGTTTTTCAAGTGGAAACTTTAATGGACAAATCGGAATGCTAATGTGGTGATAATTTAAGTAGGTAGTTTTTCTTCGTCTGCACCACATACATATGTATTTGATATATGGACGATAGGGGCTTATGTCCTTTGAGCAGCATTGGGTTCTATGGCCACTTGCGCTTGGAATGGAACTCGTTGCCGATTTGGTTTATGGCTCTAGAAATTGAAAGGCGCAAGTGTCAAATGCACGCAGCAAACGAAGCGATGGGGCAAATGTTGCAGGGGTTGCGAGGGGCACGGAGAAAGTGGAGCTCTCTAATGTGTGTTTGTTTTGCTTTCACAAAACGCTGCCGGGAATCGGGAGTCGTGTGTATAGGGGGGATAGTGGGGATGGGGGATGGGGGGATCATGGGTTGAGTGGCACTAAATCATCTAATGCCCCTGCTCATTAGCAATCAATGCACAGCAGTAGCGGCAAAAGCAGCAGCAAAGCAAACAAAACAACATTCGGCGGAGGGGCAAACGCAAAAGGCTGCCAACACTTCACACTTCATTGGAGCTGCGCCTTTGAGTCGCAGGCAAAATGGCGCTAGGCACACGCACACACTCATATGGGGGCGGTGGGTGCTGATGGGCGGGGCAGGCGAACGATTAACAAGCAAATTAGCTTGAAATTATTTCAAAACAGGCGCACACAGTAAATAAATCAATTAGCTCGACAACAAAAAAGAGCAATCAGCAGCACAAGTGCTGAGCTTCGAAGGAGGTCGCGATTGGTAAACAAAAGCAAACAATTAAAAGCTTTTCCAGCATATGCACAACACATTGCTGCACTTGGGAAAACAAGCGCCATAATGGGGAAAACTCCACACATTTGCCAAACTTTTATCTTTGAATTGGACGCCAAATTGTATCGGGGGATTAGAACTGGCTCACATTTATTGTTCGCTGGCCTGCTATAAATATTTAGCCATAATTCCTATTTAGCTGAAATGACTTTCAGACTCTTTTTCCTCGCTGTGTGGGTGGCAGTGTAGGCCGCAATTTGGGCCAAAGTGCAAGTCAACGCGGCGGCGAGTTCCCACGACTTGGCATCTGCATCTGCATCTGCACTTGTCATGTGGGGGGCGTTCGAAAGTTGCGCTTGATGGCAAACGCAGATGCAGCTGCAGATACAGATACAGATACTAAGATATCTGCATATACTTCAGATACGCAGCTGCACTTGCCCCGTCACATTATTTTAATTATTTGTTTACGCAAGGCAAACAAACTTGCTGGCGGCACTTGTCTTGTCTCGTTGCTGGATCGTCGTTAAAAGTTACGAGCTGCTGTTTTTTGAGCTCTGAATTCCGAGAACTGGGAAGCTGGGAACGGGCCGAAAACAAAGCCAAGGCGCCTAATTAGCCTGCCCGCTTTGGCGTCATGCGAATTTGTCAAATTAAGCAGCAGACGCTGCGCTTTAGCTCCAATGAGTCAGCTGTTCGGCACGCCAGTGTCAGAATTAACGTTCCCGAAAATGTGCAGGCAATTATCGAGGGCAGCTGGAAGCCGAAAATGAAGCAGCAGCAATGTAAATGCGAGGACCAACTGGCCTTCTGGGGCGGAGGAGTTGCAGGATGCGCGGCGCCAGCATCTGCAGGAGAAACAGGCAGCGAAATGAAAAGCCAAACCAACATGGGGAAAGTCGGAAAAGCGGAGAGGCGGAAAGGAGCGCGAGGACAGCTCTAGTGAAGCGACACTGATTAAAAAATTGTTTGACAAGAAATCAGCGCGACATTTGTCCAACTGGAGAGAGGAAAGCGGAGCCAGGCGACTGCTGCTGCCAGTGGGATTAAAAAACACACTGAAGTGTCGCTGTTAATTCGGCGCAAATTTAATTGTCAGCTATAATTAAATTGATTTTCACTCCGGTAGCAAACTGCAAACTGCTGACTGGAGGCATTGCTCGAATGTCTGCCGTGCGTTGGC
This sequence comes from Drosophila erecta, assembly GCF_003286155.1. Lineage (NCBI taxonomy): Eukaryota > Metazoa > Arthropoda > Insecta > Diptera > Drosophilidae > Drosophila > Drosophila erecta. The sequence goes on from NW_020825194.1 coordinate 4,956,251, forward strand.
CCAAAGTGGCGCCCAATCATTCTACATTTCGCAGTCTTGCTTTTCATTTTGGCCCTGGAAAAACCCAGCGCCTCATTTTCTCTCTTTTTTTTTTTGTCACAAAATTTGATTTATTTAAATCGGAATTACTGGGCTCTCTACGGCAAACATTTACGCATTTTTCAGTCCAAATCCAAATATGTCCCTGGGCCCCGGGTTTCCCCCGAAGTACTATATATAAATATATATTTCTTAGGTTTTTTTGGTGCGTGGGCAACGAAATTAAATTGCATTAAAAACACATAAAATATTTTGGGCCAGCTCGTGTCAGGGGGAAATTTTCGAAGCGGCAACAAAGCCATTGAAGTGTATAGTATAGTGTAAATGTGTGTATGGGCCTTAGTTCTAAATCGGTTGTACCTAACACAGGGGCGGGGGCTAGGGGGGTTGCCAAGAAACTTTCAAATATAAATAATAAATACAAATTCATTTTTCAATGACTATTAATTCCTTAGTACAGCATCAAGTCCACAGCTTAATCCGCACTTTGTGGTGCCTAAAATAGTTGTTGAGAGTAGCCCCTTTTGCACTACGCCCCTGACCTCATAGTGCTCGGTTGCCAGAGGGCCGATTTCTGTTTCGAAAAACTGGCACAAATTCAAAAATGATTTTTACGCAATTTTACAACTTGAAAAAGAACCGACTATAAATAAATTGCCCCTAGGCTTGCTCGAACTATTTGTATACGGTATCTGTGTGTTACTTTCGTTTTTGTGCTCCTGCTGCTGCTGCTGCTGCTGCTGCTGCTGCCTGTGACATGAGTCACAAAAGGCAGGCGGTCGCTGTCGCATGTTTACCTACGAAATTTGCCCTGTGCATTTTAATTGAAAATAATAAACACGCGTGTAAATAATGTGCCATGCCCCTGTCAGACCCACAACGCACCCAGCACCCAGCACCCAGCACATTTGGCCCAGTTTTGAGGTTGCTGCTACTGCTGCTGCTGCTGCTGCTTTTGTTGCTGCTCCTGTTTGCAGCCAGGCGAGCTGTGTCCTGTCGTGTCCTGTAACTGCGCCTCGGCTCCTCTTCCAAAACCTCCCCTCCAGCTGGAACTACAGCAACGGCTCGTGTTGCGCAGCATGTGTTGCATGTTGCTGCAGGAGGAGCAGGAGCAGCTGGAGGAGCAGCAGGAGGAGCAGCATCGGGAGCAGCGGCAGCAATGCCCCCGCTGTTGTTGCTGTGTCGGCGCAAAATATCCTGCAGCAAGTCGTTGCCATATTTTACTTTTTAAATGCCGTGCGGCTGCTTTGTGTGCCATTGCTGGCATTTTAATTTATTTGCTCATTTTCACTGTTTTCCAGTTTCAGTTTCAGTTTCAGTGGCGTTTCCCTACTCACTCGCAGCTCTTTCGACTGCTTCTTGCGGTTGAGTTTTCCATCATAGCCCACACATTTCCCAGCTCGAGTGAGCGATGGAAATTAAGCTGACTAGTCGGGGTGGACTTCAGTATTTGCTGCTGCTGCTGGTGACAGCGGAAAGTGTATTTGACTTTCGTCCTGCGGCGCGGCTTGTTATTTTTACATTTGGTCCAAAATTAAAAGCGCATAAATTTGTATAATTCATGGACATGTGTAGCAGCTGCTGCGGCTGCTGCAATTCGTGTGGGGCGTGGCCCACATTCTTCACACCCAGCGGCTTTTGGTGGTGTAATTGGAATCAAGTAATTTACGCGCCATTAGAGCGACCTGTCGAACCTACTGGAGGTCAGTTTCACCATCCAATTAACGTGGAATAAAATGGCCATTCACCACGTTTGCTATTGCGATGCCCTGTAATTGCGGTGCTCGGAAATTTTAATATGCCGCAAGTGGCATTCAATCAATTGCAATTAAAAAACTGTTTAAGCAAATAAATAATTAAACGCAAACTGCCGCGCAGAGTCCCATAAATCAAGGAAATCAGCTTACAGCAACATTAACCAAAGCCGCAACTAATTTTGCCATTAATAATGCACAAGCATGCATTTTGCCCAATGGAGTTTAATAGGAGTTTAGTTTCGGGCAAAGCGAGTGCTGCACTGCGTCCACATTCGCTCTCTAAATTTAATGTGTTGTTTAAATGCTGCTGCCGACTCTCGAGTCGAGTCCTTGTATCCCCAAAGCCCCAGAAGCCCGAGCAACAGTTGCGAGGAAAAAAGGCATAACCAGGAGTCAGGACAACGGAGAAAATGGCCAGAAAAGGAAGAGGAGAAAAAACAGCCACGTAATGGCCGACAACAAGGACAACAAAGCGCTGACTGGAATATTTTTCGTATTTTATTATTAAATCACGTAGCCAGTGCAATACGGCGTCCAAAATGACAGCGAACGCATTTTAATTGAAAGCAAAGGCAACGCAACGCCAAGAAGGTCCTTCTGCGACTCGTTCTCGGTCTCTGAAAAATCTGGGGAAAACGCTAAAGCCAAGTTGAACCGATGATGTGGCACAAGCAGACGAATGGGGCAACTGGGCGGTTTGTGGGTGGTGGCGAGTGAGTCGCGCTTCTGCAAGAGACTTTGGCCGAGAAGTTTTCTAATTGAAAATGGCGTCGCAAAATTTAATTTGAAAACTTTCACTGCCAGGCCGGCAGAGTGGCCGCCTTCGCTGGCTGGCTGACCCACAACGCCATCGACAACGACTTGCCGGATTTGTGAAAAATCCCCAGCTGAACTGTGAGAAAATCCTGGGAAATTCTGGTGGAGTGGCAACGAAAATAAGCACTTTCTGCCACAAGATTGGCATTTTTGTCGAGTGCAGACTTACAGCGTCTTAGCCTCTTAAACTAAACAATTGCTTAATGTTCTAAAGCATTGCATTGCTAGATTATACTTTACGATTTTTTGTGCAGGTGTAATGGCTAACATATGCTTGTTTATTCGCTTGCAAACAACTAGGCGTTATTTTTGCCAGTGCACACACGTTATTAATAAGCCTACAAGAGAATGTTGGGAAACATTTCGTATCAGGGGGCCGCCAAGAAATATTTCGCCTAATTGAATCGCCTGGCGCGAACATTTGTTGCTCGACTTCTTTGGCGCCACGAATTCGCGACTCTCGCCCAAACATTTTGCCTTTAAATAATTCGTGTACATTTATTTGTTGTGCCTGTCCCCAGTGTAGGGAACTTCTTAATTTGTACATTACCAGTGTTTTGGCCAAAGCGAAGTAATGCAAACAAAGGGCATAGAACACCAGAGTCATGTACTCAGGTTAAGCACTTTTTGGGGCTTATTTGCCCTCAAAGATGGCGGCAACCGGAAGTGCGCACACACACACACACAAACACGCCTCAGAGACACACAGGAAAAGAAAAATACGCAGGGGCAAAGTCAAAGGCTGAAGCAGGGAAACAAAACATTCTGGCATTTCTAATTATAAGTAAATATTCATACTCACATTTCTAGCAAAGTGAGAGTCTGTGTGTGTGTGTGTGTGTGAGTGTGTGAGTGTGCGAGTAAAGCACTTTAAAAGTTATTTACACACACACGCTGAATGGAGGCAACCGTGTTAGGCAGCCCGTAATGCATGCTAAAAAGTGTGAGAAAGTACATTAGGGTCACTGACGACTTTGACTACACTACAAAGGGGCGTGGCAGGGGGGCGTGACCCGACAGCTGCTGGGTCAAAAAATGGGCGGAGCAGAAGGGCAGGACGAACCTCCGTCCGCAATGGCAACCACTTTCGCTCTCAACTTGCTACATTTTGTGGCAAGCAAGTGTGTGCGTATGTATGTGTGTCTGTGTTTGCCATAATGTACAATTTAAATGTAAACAATTTGGCCCAACGCGGCAAAGGCAGTCGTGGCATAAAAAGCAGTAAGTAAGGTCGGCCGTTCGAGGGGCTGAGGAAATGAAAAAGCAAAGTCCGGCCGGAGTCTGAATGAAATATTTAAGAGGCAGCAGAAGCATCGAAGCGATCCCCTTCTATATGGAGTGGAAGGGCATATGGCAAACTGGCGCAGTGTAGCATCTGCTGCCGCCGCTCTGAATAGTGAAACTCAAATATTTATCTTGGCAATTGCCTGTAATTTGGTTTAGTTCCGACTTGCCACCGTTCTAAATAAACTTTTCATTAGCAGCCCCATGGCAGCAGCAGCTCAAATACGCACACAAAAAAAGGGCTAAGGATCGAGAGCGCAGGACACATAGTACATATACAATTATGCTGAGCTCGCCCTGATTTCAGTTAATTAACTAACTTATATTTTGCGTAATTGACTTTTATGTGCGTTTGGCAAACGTTTCAATCAAACCCAACCAGCTCACCATGCTACAACCATTCCAGAGCCACCGCTTACCATTTACCATTCACCATTTACCATTCACCAAGAAGACAAAGCCGCAACCGCAGAACAAAACCACACTGCGCACACAGTGCGTATGTGTAATATGTTATCTATGTGCTACGTGTTATGTGTTATGTGTCAACCCCAATGGCCCGATCCGAATTCCATTCGCTTACGCTTTAAATATCAATTGAATAGAACCATTTGGCTGAACCAAAAAAAAGTGTTCAAATGTTGAAAGATTGCCAAATACCATTTTTTTTCTCATTGTTTTTGCCCACTGTTTACAATGACACGGCACACTTAATGGGCAGCCTGTGAGTTTAAGTTTATTTAGCCAGGCGCTTTGTTGATTTTCTATTATTGTTCTTGCAACACTTTCCGTTTGCCGTGGGTTTATTTTGCCGAAAGTTCATTAAACTATTGGCTGGCAGCCAACGCTCGCTTAAAAAGAAATCAATTAAATATATCCGCTGGCTGTATTACGTGGATATCTTAAGCCCAGAGAGCGAATCTCGCCTTGAAGAGCCGCAAAGGCCTCCAACCACTGCATAATTAATGCAACGTTGTCTTGGGGCTCTGGCCTTGTGGCACGGAGAGCCCCAGGCAGTGGATTCCCAGCCAAATGGGGCACGAAAAGCAGCTGGCTGCTCTTGGTTTATGCATGCAAAGTAACACGTTGCGTATGCGCAATTTCTCCCTAGTAAACTTAAAGCTTTACGGGCCAGTGGGACATGGTTAAATCGTAAAATAAAATAAAATACACTTTCTGAGTGAAATCCGCAGAGAGATCATCCGAAATGCATTTCCATTTTTCACTACATCGGCAAACGCATTCGAAAGCACCCCATTGTCTTAATTGGAATTATAAAACAGCCATAAACACTCAACGAATTCGATGGAAATTAATTGATTCATGCCGTTGAGAGCCTGTCAAATGCACCGATGCACAAATGATGAGCTACCTAGAAACTCCCTCATGCAGTCAAAATTCCAATAGTCGCGCCCCTGTGCATCCAACTCGATGGGTTAAGTAAATTACAAGTGGCTAAAAATAGGCGGAAATAATGTGATGTGTCAAAACAAAACATCAAAAACGAGGGAGCACCGCAGGTAGAGCCAGTTTGCCTTGGATCTTGGAACTTTTTGAAGGCACATCAAAGACGAGGGATTCGTCGTCGTCCGACTGCCAATAGAGAATTAAATGTGGTCATAAATCATTGGGCAGGGAGCGCTAACAACTGGCAATTATAAATAGATCTCAATCTCGGTGGAGCACATCAAAAAGTGTTCCCAGCGCTTTGCATAATTGGTCAGATGGAGGAGTTCGACCTGAATTCCGTCCACGGAGGGGATGCCATGATTTAGATTTAGCCACTGCCATTTGGCCCCACACATCCGCATCCACATATCCGAGGCCATTCATATGGCTTTACGGGTTAGGTGTCGTCTCCTCTCGCATTGGCCACATATTTGCACAGCCAGCCGCAAGCCAAAGCGTTGACAAATTGCAGCATAGAATCCGGCAGAAGGAGCATTTTGCCAGCCATTTTGTTTGCCATTTTGCTCAAGTTGTCAGCGAGTGCGCGCCGGAAAGTATGCAACTTATAACAAATGGCCAACTCGTTGGCTTTGCGGCCAAAAGAACACAGCTTACCAACGAGCTGCGCTTTGGGACTTCAATAATGTGCAAATATTTTTGCGCTTCTGCATACATTTTTCCCTGCTCTTTTTTCGCTGCAATCCCATTTACTTGCGCTGAAAACCATCAAGAGGCAGCAAAAACACGAGCAAAAAATATGTTCAAGTTTATTTGGCAAAATAAAAGCGCGGCCAGAGTATGGTGTCGCTTAAAATTAAGCCATAAAGGCTGAGCCGATTGAGTTTGGAATTTAAGCTGCATAAAAACCGAGCTCTGCTGGGGGCAAGTTAAGCACTCAGTTTTGCTTTAAGGAACCAGATAACGAGGCCTCAAAACGAAGCTCAAAACGACAGCGGTATTATTGTGCAGGTGGAGCAAAAATAAAAGAAGCCGCTCAGGCGGAAACAATGTGGAAATTTTACAGGTTGCCCTGTCAAATAAAAGAACACAAAACATGGGCCGAACACAAATTCAACAGAAATCATTTTTTTGTCGAATCAAAAAGGAAGCAAAAATCCTGGCAGGAGAAGCCGACAAGGACCAAAAAAGAAACATCAAGCTCGACAACGGCAAACGACGCTGGTGACGACAACCGGCGAACGGAAGCGGGGCAAGGACAATGCGGCAGCGGCGGCACAAGGCGGTGGGCGGCTGTGGGTGTCGGAGGGCGGGGCCCTTCGAGCAGGTGTGGGCGGTGGGGCGGTGGGGCGGTGGGGCGTTGACCGTCTTCGGCGGCGTGGGCGGGGCTGCCGCGAATGGCAAGCGGAAGCATTGTGTTAAAATAACAAACAATCAGCCGAATCATGCAGGAAGTGCAAATAATAAATAAATATATATCGCACTGCGAGGCATTTCGCCAGAATCAACTTCGATTGCCGACGACAGCTAATAAAATAAAAGAAAAACCGACAAAAAAATCAGCAGGAAATCGATATGCTCTTAAAAACACAGCAGAAATCAAATTCGGAGAACAGCGTGCTATTTTAAAATAAAGAATGCTTGCTATAAATAATGATACCAAGTTTCATTTCCAGAAGCCAAGTGGTTATTCTGCTGACATAAATAGGGGCTTGCCTAATCAAAATATAGAATGTATATATTACACATGCTGACCGGCTTTCTGATGTATTTTTTGCGCTTTACTTATAACTTAGCTAATGGGCGTTTCTCTAAGTGCAGCGGTATAATAAACCTTATTTTTATTTCAGTACCCGCTCGATTGGTTTGGGCCGCTTTGGGCAAAACGGTGGAGCTGCCCTGCGATTTGACGCCGCCCACGTCACAGGATTCGGTGAAGCTGCTGCTCTGGTTCAAGGACACCACGGGCATTCCTCTGTACAGGTGAGCGAAACTACTGCCTTACTCGTACATCCCGGGGGTCACTGGTGCGCAATCATCCACTCCGAGTGCCTACAAGACAGCCATCCATCCATCCGTCCATCCGTCCGTCCGTCCGTCCATCCATCAGGCCATCAGGAGCGTGAAATAATCGTCAGCATCCTTTTGCTACACCTTACGTGTTATTTTTTTCTCGCCGAGCGCTTTTGGCTTATTTCCGGCAGCTGCCACATACAACACATGCGTACAACAGTACGGCAGTATGTGTGAGGTTGTTTTGGGGCAAGGATGCGCCCGTCATAATCCACTTTGTTATAATAAATGTAAAGCACATCCGATTACGGCTGTCGTTGCTAAAGTGTAGCAAATTTTCACGCACACACGCATATGGACCCGTAGCCATCATATTTTTCTTGCCCGCTTTTTTTCATAAATTTGCGCTGATAAATTTTCAATATAAATTGTGGCAGCCAGCGTGTGCCCCGCATGCCAAGTGGCAAATGCCTTCCGACTTTGCGTGCCGCAGCCGACTGCCGGCTGCCGGGAAGCACTCGCAAAACTCTCGGGAGCACTCATTAGAAAGGGGTTTATGGATGGCAAAGGGGCCGGATCTGTGTCAGCCCAGTCGAGCACGTGAAGTGGCCGGTACTCGATAATCATGAGCGTGGAAATGCAGTCGGAGCAGTGGCGCTGGCCACCCCAGAGTCCTGAAATAAACTGAGTAATTTACTAAAACAGCAACAAATTACTGCAATTTGCGCAGAGCTGCCAAAGTCGCGGGGCAGACGAAAGGAGCGCGTCCTGCCACACTCCACGCTAAACTCCTGGCTCATGGTGTGCAAATTGAGCGTCATTTTTTATGGACCCAAATTATGCGAGGGGCGCTGGGCGCTGGGCGCTGGGCGGTGGAAGGAGCCATGCCAACTTATGCTCTTCGCATATGCTTATTTATGACATCTAATAATCGCTACATGCTGCCACGCCCCCTCACTTACACTTGTACATTCGCCTCCCTGATTTTCCTCTTGCAGCCTGGACTCGCGGGGCGGAAACGTGAAATTGGCGCCACATGCGGCCATAGCTAGCGATCTGGGGCAACGTCTGTTCTTCAGCATCGGCGATAATCCCAAGGACTCCCGCCTGCAGATCAACGATGTCAAGCCGGAGGATGGGGGCGTCTACCGCTGTCGCGTCGACTTCTTCAACTCCCCGACGCGCAACTTCAGGCACAACCTGACCCTAGTTGGTAAGTGGCAACATTATGGAGCCGCCTGACCGCTAAAGTGGCGCATTAAATTTCGCATCCGTTTCAGTGCCTCCCGAGGAGCCGCGCATCTTCGATGCCCAGGGCAAGGAGATATCCCAGATGGCAGGACCCTTCCGAGAGGGCTATGAGCTCTTCCTCTGCTGCCAAGTGCGAGGCGGTGAGTTAACAGATTCAAATTGCAGGCTGTACTTGTCAGGCAGCTGACATGAGCTGCATCGTGGAAAATATCACTGTAAACCACTCTCATTATATTTAATTTATTCACAAGTAATTAGAAAAATAGTGTAAAAACACGTAATGGCGTTACTGTAAGCTCTATTACGATAATTAAAACAAAAAATTATACAACATAAATGCTCTTTAATAGTGTAAGCTAAGCGCAGCTTATGTTAGCAGTCAACTAAGCGTAAAAAATGCATGCACGCCATTAGCTTATTAATCCGCTTTAATATCAACCCCCATTTTTTGCCGTGCACTCGAACGCACTGCGGTGGTTTGACCCACTTAACTGTCCTGCGCTTCACTGTGTTTGTCAGCGCCACAACAACCGCAGTCAGACGCATTGTTTACCATCGCACTCAGGAGTGTCAATTGCAACCGGCTGCAAGGCTCCTCCACATCCTGCAGCATCATCTCACCAGCTCACTCTCTCTCTGTCTCTGTCTCGCTGTCCTTGCAGGACGACCGCCGCCCAAAGTCACCTGGTGGCGCGACGACACCGAGCTAATCGGCACCAGCCACACATCCGTGGAGGAGGGCGCCACCGTGATGGTTAATCAGCTGCTGATTGGAACCACCACGCGGGACTTCTACGGCATTCGCATCGAGTGCCGGGCGCAGGGCACACGGCTGGTGGATCCGGTCCGCAAGGATGTCACCGTGCAGGTTTACTGTGAGTCATCAACCCCACAACATGTCCCATAAACATTTGCTATTCATTACAACTCAGCTCCGCGAGCTACTTGACCATAAAAGTTTTGCATTTCACTTCAAGCCCTGAAAACACTCGTTGATTAGCTGACTTGTTGACCAAAGGGTCCTTTCATTGAACTCCATTATATGTTTTATATATGTATATATCGTATTGTAAGCAATTGTGCACTTTTCCATACGCAGTGAAACCGGTGCGCGTGAAGATTGCAACTCCCAACGAGCTGCTGACCGCTGGACAACCGATGCCCATTCGCTGCGAGTCCTGGGGCTCGTATCCTGCGGCCAAGATCACCTGGCTACTCGACGGCGAGCCCATCCGCAATGCCGAGGTTACCGTGCACAGCGACAAGGAGGTGAGTAGATGTCCTAGCCAAATTGCCCGAAATTGTCTGACTATTTTATGGCGCTCGCAGTGGATAGCTGTGATAGCTGGGTGAGGAGAAAGTTTTCGTTCTTGTTGTCGTTCCCAGGGCAACGCAACTTTGTGCCCGGAAAATTTGCTTCGAGCGTTTGACATTTGATAGCTGGCCGCAGTGCAGCATCCCATACAACAGTGTGCGGCGCTTAATAGCTCCAGATTCTCGGGGCAGCAACAAAGGCAACCGAGGCGACCACTGGGTGACCCTAAATGCGAGCGGGTCAAACTTTTCCCGGCAGCCGCAAAGGGGGACAGATAAAAGTTGACTCTCCGCCAGCCGGCGCTCCTTTGATGAACTGCAATGGCGAAAAGTTTTGGCCAAGCTGCACAAATTTGCACTCCATGCAGCCAAAGGCCAATGATTCGGCTAATGTGCGAATTTTTATTGCCATCCATCGTGCTTTGCCCTCGCCTCTGCTGGCAAATAGTAGCTATTTTTTCTATTATAGCCAGCATTTATCAGATCCTTTCGCCTACACATCGACGGCATCGGAGATGGCTCAGTTTTCGGCATCCATTAGTTGCCTTTTTCGGGCTGCCACTGCCACTGCCAATGCCACTGCCACTGCCTTTTCGCTTTCTAATTATGCCATGTAAATGGATAGTTGCTGCCAAACGTCGTCAGGCATTAGTCAACTCGTGCATAACCGACTCGACTTCCAACTGGGGGACAGATTTCCACACACGAAGAGTCCTGCGCTTGTTAGTTGGCCTGGCCCGGCATCGATTGTTGCCAAAACGTGGCTCGACTTTGGGGCTCGGAGCTGGTTGATGTCGTAACTTAATACCCAGTTGGCCATGAGATCCTCTGCTTCGCTTCCACATCGCCGTTCCTGGGGCTGACTGGGTAAACTGCTGCACACGGACATCGGCTTAGCTCGAAATTCGAGTCATTATTTTCAAAGACCATGCTGCAAAATGCTTCTCGAGTGGCCACAGTGCTGAAGAAGAGCTAACGAAGGCCGCCTATCAAACGGGGATACATGGCAGCTCTAAGGAAGTTTAAGTTTCACTTAAAACTCCCAAACATTTCAGAGATAGCGATTATCGCAGGAACATGATATATCAATATACTGCTCGTGTATTATTCTATAAAGTCTTCTATAATTTATAAACAAGATAGAATGCTATAGTCGAGTTCCCCGACTACCAGATACCCGTTACTCAGCTAGTGGAAGTGCAAACGAGAAATTTCAACATTCTGGTAGAAATTGGGAAAAAAAATTCAACAAAATTGTGGTCCAATTTTTAGAAAAAATTAAATTCTAAATTTGAATGCAGTTTTTTAGAAAATTGTTTCAGAAACATTTAGACGTATGCCACTTCAAGATCCGATTAAAATAAGTGGAGTTATGGACTTTAGAACTTCAGCCTTGGCACATTTTTGAATTTGTACATTATCATAACATCAGAAAAATGACAAAAAAATTTTGGAAAAATAAATTTCCAAATTTGAATGCAGTTTTATAGAGAATTGCTCCAAAAATATTTAGACGTATGCCACTTCAAGATCCGATTAAAATAAGTGGAGTTATGGACTTTAGAACTTCAGCCTTGGCACATTTTTGAATTTGTACATTATCATAACATCAGAAAAATGACAAAAAAATTTTGGAAAAATAAATTTCCAAATTTGAATGCAGTTTTTTAGAGAATTGCTCCAGAATCATTTAGAGGTATGCCACTTCAAGATCCGATTAAAATAAGTTGAGTTATGGCCTTTCAAACTTTAGCCATGGCACATTTTTGAATTTGTACAACATCATAACATCAGAAAAATGACAAAAAAATTTTGGAAAAAAAAATTTCCAAATTTGAATGCAGTTTTTTAGAGAATTGCTCCAGAATCATTTAGAGGTATGCCACTTCAAGATCCGATTAAAATAAGTTGAGTTATGGCCTTTCAAACTTTAGCCATGGCACATTTTTAGTTGAGTTATGGACTTACGAACTTCACCCGTGGCACATTTTTGAATTTGTACAACATCATAACATCAGAAAAATGACAAAAAAATTTTGGAAAAAAAAATTTCCAAATTTGAATGCAGTTTTTTAGAGAATTGCTCCAGAATCATTTAGAGGTATTCCACTTCAAGATCCGATTGAAATAAGTTGAGTTATGGACTTTAGAACTTCAGACTTGGCACATTTTTGAATTTGTACAACATCATAACATGTCAAATGACAAAAAAATTTTGGAAAAATAAATTTTCAAATTTGAATGCAGTTTTTTAGAGAATTGCTCCAGAATCATTTAGAGGTATGCCACTTCAAGATCCGATTAAAATAAGTTGAGTTATGGCCTTTCAAACTTTAGCCATGTGCACATTTTTGAATTTGTACAACATCATAACATCAGAAAAATGACAAAAAAATTTTGGAAAAAAAAATTTCCAAATTTGAATGCAGTTTTTTAGAGAATTGCTCCAGAATCATTTAGAGGTATGCCACTTCAAGATCCGATTGAAATAAGTTGAGTTATGGACTTTAGAACTTCAGACTTGGCACATTTTTGAATTTGTACAACATCATAACATCAGAAAAATGACAAAAAAATTTTGGAAAAATAAATTGGCACATTTTTGAATTTGTACAACATCATAACATGTCAAATGACAAAAAAATTTTGGAAAAAAAAATTTCAAAATTTGAATGCAGTTTTTTAGAGAATTGCTCCAGAATCATTTAGAGGTATGCCACTTCAATATCCGAATAAAATGAGTTGAGTTATGGCCTTTCAAACTTTAGCCATGGCACATTTTTGAATTTGTACAACATCATAACATCAGAAAAATGACAAAAAAATTTTGGAAAAAAAAATTTCCAAATTTGAATGCAGTTTTTTAGAGAATTGCTCCAGAATCATTTAGAGGTATGCCACTTCAAGATCCGATTAAAATTAGTTGAGTTATGGACTTACGAACTTCACCCGTGGCACATTTTTGAATTTGTACAACATCATAACATCAGAAAAATGACAAAAAAATTTTGGAAAAAAAAATTTCAAAATTTGAATGCAGTTTTTTAGAGAATTGCTCCAGAATCATTTAGAGGTATGCCACTTCAATATCCGAATAAAATGAGTTGAGTTATGGCCTTTCAAACTTTAGCCATGGCACATTTTTGAATTTGTACAACATCATAACATCAGAAAAATGACAAAAAAATTTTGGAAAAAAAAATTTCCAAATTTGAATGCAGTTTTTTAGAGAATTGCTCCAGAATCATTTAGAGGTATGCCACTTCAAGATCCGATTGAAATAAGTTGAGTTATGGACTTTAGAACTTCAGACTTGGCACATTTTTAAATTTGTACAACATCATAACATCAGAAAAATGACAAAAAAATGTTGGAAAAATAAATTTTCAAATTTGAATGCAGTTTTTTAGAGAATTGCTCCAAAATCATTTAGAGGTATGCCACTTCAAGATCCGATTAAAATAAGTTGAGTTATGGCCTTTCAAACTTTAGCCATGGCACATTTTTGAATTTGTACAACATCATAACATCAGAAAAATGACAAAAAAATTTTGGAAAAATAAATTTTCAAATTTGAATGCAGTTTTTTAGATGATTGCTCCAACAACATTTAGAGGTATGCCACTTCAAGATCCGATTAAAATTAGTTGAGTTATGGACTTACGAACTTCAGCCGTGGCACATTTTTGAATTTGTACAACATCATAACATCAGAAAAATGACAAAAAAATGTTGGAAAAATAAATTTTCAAATTTGAATGCAGTTTTTTAGAGAATTGCTCCAGAATCATTTAGAGGTATGCCACTTCAAGATCCGATTAAAATTAGTTGAGTTATGGACTTACGAACTTCAGCCGTGGCACATTTTTGAATTTGTACAACATCATAACATCAGAAAAATGACAAAAAAATTTTGGAAAAAAAAATTTCAAAATTTGAATGCAGTTTTTTAGAGAATTGCTCCAGTATCATTTAGAGGTATGCCACTTCAAGATCCGATTAAAATAAGTTGAGTTATGGCCTTTCAAACTTTAGCCATGGCACATTTTTGAATTTGTACAACATCATAACATCAGAAAAATGACAAAAAAATTTTGGAAAAATAAATTTCCAAATTTGAATGCAGTTTTATAGAGAATTGCTCCAAAAATATTTAGACGTATGCCACTTCAAGATCCGATTAAAATAAGTGGAGTTATGGACTTTAGAACTTCAGCCTTGGCACATTTTTGAATTTGTACATTATCATAACATCAGAAAAATGACAAAAAAATTTTGGAAAAATAAATTTCCAAATTTGAATGCAGTTTTTTAGAGAATTGCTCCAGAATCATTTAGAGGTATGCCACTTCAAGATCCGATTAAAATAAGTTGAGTTATGGCCTTTCAAACTTTAGCCATGGCACATTTTTGAATTTGTACAACATCATAACATCAGAAAAATGACAAAAAAATTTTGGAAAAAAAAATTTCCAAATTTGAATGCAGTTTTTTAGAGAATTGCTCCAGAATCATTTAGAGGTATGCCACTTCAAGATCCGATTAAAATAAGTTGAGTTATGGCCTTTCAAACTTTAGCCATGGCACATTTTTAGTTGAGTTATGGACTTACGAACTTCACCCGTGGCACATTTTTGAATTTGTACAACATCATAACATCAGAAAAATGACAAAAAAATTTTGGAAAAAAAAATTTCCAAATTTGAATGCAGTTTTTTAGAGAATTGCTCCAGAATCATTTAGAGGTATTCCACTTCAAGATCCGATTGAAATAAGTTGAGTTATGGACTTTAGAACTTCAGACTTGGCACATTTTTGAATTTGTACAACATCATAACATGTCAAATGACAAAAAAATTTTGGAAAAATAAATTTTCAAATTTGAATGCAGTTTTTTAGAGAATTGCTCCAGAATCATTTAGAGGTATGCCACTTCAAGATCCGATTAAAATAAGTTGAGTTATGGCCTTTCAAACTTTAGCCATGTGCACATTTTTGAATTTGTACAACATCATAACATCAGAAAAATGACAAAAAAATTTTGGAAAAAAAAATTTCCAAATTTGAATGCAGTTTTTTAGAGAATTGCTCCAGAATCATTTAGAGGTATGCCACTTCAAGATCCGATTGAAATAAGTTGAGTTATGGACTTTAGAACTTCAGACTTGGCACATTTTTGAATTTGTACAACATCATAACATCAGAAAAATGACAAAAAAATTTTGGAAAAATAAATTGGCACATTTTTGAATTTGTACAACATCATAACATGTCAAATGACAAAAAAATTTTGGAAAAAAAAATTTCAAAATTTGAATGCAGTTTTTTAGAGAATTGCTCCAGAATCATTTAGAGGTATGCCACTTCAATATCCGAATAAAATGAGTTGAGTTATGGCCTTTCAAACTTTAGCCATGGCACATTTTTGAATTTGTACAACATCATAACATCAGAAAAATGACAAAAAAATTTTGGAAAAAAAAATTTCCAAATTTGAATGCAGTTTTTTAGAGAATTGCTCCAGAATCATTTAGAGGTATGCCACTTCAAGATCCGATTAAAATTAGTTGAGTTATGGACTTACGAACTTCACCCGTGGCACATTTTTGAATTTGTACAACATCATAACATCAGAAAAATGACAAAAAAATTTTGGAAAAAAAAATTTCAAAATTTGAATGCAGTTTTTTAGAGAATTGCTCCAGAATCATTTAGAGGTATGCCACTTCAATATCCGAATAAAATGAGTTGAGTTATGGCCTTTCAAACTTTAGCCATGGCACATTTTTGAATTTGTACAACATCATAACATCAGAAAAATGACAAAAAAATTTTGGAAAAAAAAATTTCCAAATTTGAATGCAGTTTTTTAGAGAATTGCTCCAGAATCATTTAGAGGTATGCCACTTCAAGATCCGATTGAAATAAGTTGAGTTATGGACTTTAGAACTTCAGACTTGGCACATTTTTAAATTTGTACAACATCATAACATCAGAAAAATGACAAAAAAATGTTGGAAAAATAAATTTTCAAATTTGAATGCAGTTTTTTAGAGAATTGCTCCAGAATCATTTAGAGGTATGCCACTTCAAGATCCGATTAAAATAAGTTGAGTTATGGCCTTTCAAACTTTAGCCATGGCACATTTTTGAATTTGTACAACATCATAACATCAGAAAAATGACAAAAAAATTTTGGAAAAATAAATTTTCAAATTTGAATGCAGTTTTTTAGATGATTGCTCCAACAACATTTAGAGGTATGCCACTTCAAGATCCGATTAAAATTAGTTGAGTTATGGACTTACGAACTTCAGCCGTGGCACATTTTTGAATTTGTACAACATCATAACATCAGAAAAATGACAAAAAAATGTTGGAAAAATAAATTTTCAAATTTGAATGCAGTTTTTTAGAGAATTGCTCCAGAATCATTTAGAGGTATGCCACTTCAAGATCCGATTAAAATTAGTTGAGTTATGGACTTACGAACTTCAGCCGTGGCACATTTTTGAATTTGTACAACATCATAACATCAGAAAAATGACAAAAAAATTTTGGAAAAAAAAATTTCAAAATTTGAATGCAGTTTTTTAGAGAATTGCTCCAGTATCATTTAGAGGTATGCCACTTCAAGATCCGATTAAAATAAGTTGAGTTATGGCCTTTCAAACTTTAGCCATGGCACATTTTTGAATTTGTACAACATCATAACATCAGAAAAATGACAAAAAAATTTTGGAAAAAAAAATTTCCAAATTTGAATGCAGTTTTTTAGAGAATTGCTCCAGAATCATTTAGAGGTATTCCACTTCAAGATCCGATTGAAATAAGTTGAGTTATGGACTTTAGAACTTCAGCCTTGGCACATTTTTGAATTTGTACATTATCATAACATCAGAAAAATGACAAAAAAATTTTGGAAAACAAAATTTCAAAATTTGAATGCAGTTTTTTAGAGAATTGCTCCAGAATCATTTAGAGGTATGCCACTTCAATATCCGAATAAAATGAGTTGAGTTATGGCCTTTCAAACTTTAGCCATGGCACATTTTTGAATTTGTACAACATCATAACATCAGAAAAATGACAAAAAAATTTTGGAAAAAAAAATTTCCAAATTTGAATGCAGTTTTTTAGAAAATTGCTCCAGAATCATTTAGAGGTATGCCACTTCAAGATCCGATTGAAATAAGTTGAGTTATGGACTTTAGAACTTCAGACTTGGCACATTTTTAAATTTGTACAACATCATAACATCAGAAAAATGACAAAAAAATGTTGGAAAAATAAATTTTCAAATTTGAATGCAGTTTTTTAGAGAATTGCTCCAGAATCATTTAGAGGTATGCCACTTCAAGATCCGATTAAAATAAGTTGAGTTATGGCCTTTCAAACTTTAGCCATGGCACATTTTTGAATTTGTACAACATCATAACATCAGAAAAATGACAAAAAAATTTTGGAAAAATAAATTTTCAAATTTGAATGCAGTTTTTTAGATGATTGCTCCAACAACATTTAGAGGTATGCCACTTCAAGATCCGATTAAAATTAGTTGAGTTATGGACTTACGAACTTCAGCCGTGGCACATTTTTGAATTTGTACAACATCATAACATCAGAAAAATGACAAAAAAATGTTGGAAAAATAAATTTTCAAATTTGAATGCAGTTTTTTAGAGAATTGCTCCAGAATCATTTAGAGGTATGCCACTTCAAGATCCGATTAAAATTAGTTGAGTTATGGACTTACGAACTTCAGCCGTGGCACATTTTTGAATTTGTACAACATCATAACATCAGAAAAATGACAAAAAAATTTTGGAAAAAAAAATTTCAAAATTTGAATGCAGTTTTTTAGAGAATTGCTCCAGTATCATTTAGAGGTATGCCACTTCAAGATCCGATTAAAATAAGTTGAGTTATGGCCTTTCAAACTTTAGCCATGGCACATTTTTGAATTTGTACAACATCATAACATCAGAAAAATGACAAAAAAATTTTGGAAAAAAAAATTTCCAAATTTGAATGCAGTTTTTTAGAGAATTGCTCCAGAATCATTTAGAGGTATTCCACTTCAAGATCCGATTGAAATAAGTTGAGTTATGGACTTTAGAACTTCAGCCTTGGCACATTTTTGAATTTGTACATTATCATAACATCAGAAAAATGACAAAAAAATTTTGGAAAAAAAAATTTCAAAATTTGAATGCAGTTTTTTAGAGAATTGCTCCAGAATCATTTAGAGGTATGCCACTTCAATATCCGAATAAAATGAGTTGAGTTATGGCCTTTCAAACTTTAGCCATGGCACATTTTTGAATTTGTACAACATCATCACATCAGAAAAATGACAAAAAAATTTTGGAAAAAAAAATTTCCAAATTTGAATGCAGTTTTTTAGAAAATTGCTCCAGAATCATTTAGAGGTATGCCACTTCAAGATCCGATTGAAATAAGTTGAGTTATGGACTTTAGAACTTCAGACTTGGCACATTTTTAAATTTGTACAACATCATAACATCAGAAAAATGACAAAAAAATGTTGGAAAAATAAATTTTCAAATTTGAATGCAGTTTTTTAGAGAATTGCTCCAGAATTATTTAGAGGTATGCCACTTCAAGATCCGATTGAAATAAGTTGAGTTATGGACTTTAGAACTTCAGCCTTGGCACATTTTTGAATTTGTACATTATCATAACATCAGAAAAATGACAAAAAAATGTTAGAAAAATAAATTTCCATATTTGAATGCAGTTTTTTAGAGAATTGCTCCAGAAACATTTAGACGCATGCCACTTCAAGATCCGATTAAAATAAGTTGAGTTATGGACTTTAGAACTTCAGCCTTGGCACATTTTTGAATTTGTACATTATCATAACATCAGAAAAATGACAAAAAAATGTTAGAAAAATAAATTTCCAAATTTGAATGCAGTTTTTTAGAGAATTGCTCCAGAAACATTTAGACGTATGCCACTTCAAGATCCGATTAAAATAAGTTGAGTTATGGACTTTAGAACTTCAGCCTTGGCACATTTTTGAATTTGTACATTATCATAACATCAGAAAAATGACAAAAAAATTTTGGAAAAATAAATTTCCAAATTTGAATGCAGTTTTATAGAGAATTGCTCCAGAAACATTTAGACGTATGCCACTTCAAGATCCGATTAAAATAAGTTGAGTTATGGACTTTAGAACTTCAGCCTTGGCACATTTTTGAATTTGTACATTATCATAACATCAGAAAAATGACAAAAAAATGTTAGAAAAATAAATTTCCAAATTTGAATGCAGTTTTTTAGATGATTGCTCCAACAACATTTAGAGGTATGCCACTTCAAGATCCGATTAAAATTAGTTGAGTTATGGACTTACGAACTTCAGCCGTGGCACATTTTTGAATTTGTACAACATCATAACATCAGAAAAATGACAAAAAAATGTTGGAAAAATAAATTTTCAAATTTGAATGCAGTTTTTTAGAGAATTGCTCCAGAATCATTTAGAGGTATGCCACTTCAAGATCCGATTAAAATTAGTTGAGTTATGGACTTACGAACTTCAGCCGTGGCACATTTTTGAATTTGTACAACATCATAACATCAGAAAAATGACTAAAAAATTTTGGAAAAATAAATTTTCAAATTTGAATGCAGTTTTTTAGATGATTGCTCCAACAACATTTAGAGGTATGCCACTTCAAGATCCGATTAAAATTAGTTGAGTTATGGACTTACGAACTTCAGCCGTGGCACATTTTTGAATTTGTACAACATCATAACATCAGAAAAATGACAAAAAAATGTTGGAAAAAAAAATTTCAAAATTTGAATGCAGTTTTTTAGAGAATTGCTCCAGAATCATTTAGAGGTATGCCACTTCAATATCCGAATAAAATGAGTTGAGTTATGGCCTTTCAAACTTTAGCCATGGCACATTTTTGAATTTGTACAACATCATAACATCAGAAAAATGACAAAAAAATTTTGGAAAAAAAAATTTCCAAATTTGAATGCAGTTTTTTAGAAAATTGCTCCAGAATCATTTAGAGGTATGCCACTTCAAGATCCGATTGAAATAAGTTGAGTTATGGACTTTAGAACTTCAGACTTGGCACATTTTTAAATTTGTACAACATCATAACATCAGAAAAATGACAAAAAAATGTTGGAAAAATAAATTTTCAAATTTGAATGCAGTTTTTTAGAGAATTGCTCCAGAATCATTTAGAGGTATGCCACTTCAAGATCCGATTAAAATAAGTTGAGTTATGGCCTTTCAAACTTTAGCCATGGCACATTTTTGAATTTGTACAACATCATAACATCAGAAAAATGACAAAAAAATTTTGGAAAAATAAATTTTCAAATTTGAATGCAGTTTTTTAGATGATTGCTCCAACAACATTTAGAGGTATGCCACTTCAAGATCCGATTAAAATTAGTTGAGTTATGGACTTACGAACTTCAGCCGTGGCACATTTTTGAATTTGTACAACATCATAACATCAGAAAAATGACAAAAAAATGTTGGAAAAATAAATTTTCAAATTTGAATGCAGTTTTTTAGAGAATTGCTCCAGAATCATTTAGAGGTATGCCACTTCAAGATCCGATTAAAATTAGTTGAGTTATGGACTTACGAACTTCAGCCGTGGCACATTTTTGAATTTGTACAACATCATAACATCAGAAAAATGACAAAAAAATTTTGGAAAAAAAAATTTCAAAATTTGAATGCAGTTTTTTAGAGAATTGCTCCAGTATCATTTAGAGGTATGCCACTTCAAGATCCGATTAAAATAAGTTGAGTTATGGCCTTTCAAACTTTAGCCATGGCACATTTTTGAATTTGTACAACATCATAACATCAGAAAAATGACAAAAAAATTTTGGAAAAAAAAATTTCCAAATTTGAATGCAGTTTTTTAGAGAATTGCTCCAGAATCATTTAGAGGTATTCCACTTCAAGATCCGATTGAAATAAGTTGAGTTATGGACTTTAGAACTTCAGCCTTGGCACATTTTTGAATTTGTACATTATCATAACATCAGAAAAATGACAAAAAAATTTTGGAAAAAAAAATTTCAAAATTTGAATGCAGTTTTTTAGAGAATTGCTCCAGAATCATTTAGAGGTATGCCACTTCAATATCCGAATAAAATGAGTTGAGTTATGGCCTTTCAAACTTTAGCCATGGCACATTTTTGAATTTGTACAACATCATCACATCAGAAAAATGACAAAAAAATTTTGGAAAAAAAAATTTCCAAATTTGAATGCAGTTTTTTAGAAAATTGCTCCAGAATCATTTAGAGGTATGCCACTTCAAGATCCGATTGAAATAAGTTGAGTTATGGACTTTAGAACTTCAGACTTGGCACATTTTTAAATTTGTACAACATCATAACATCAGAAAAATGACAAAAAAATGTTGGAAAAATAAATTTTCAAATTTGAATGCAGTTTTTTAGAGAATTGCTCCAGAATTATTTAGAGGTATGCCACTTCAAGATCCGATTGAAATAAGTTGAGTTATGGACTTTAGAACTTCAGCCTTGGCACATTTTTGAATTTGTACAACATCATAACATCAGAAAAATGACTAAAAAATTTTGGAAAAATAAATTTTCAAATTTGAATGCAGTTTTTTAGATGATTGCTCCAACAACATTTAGAGGTATGCCACTTCAAGATCCGATTAAAATTAGTTGAGTTATGGACTTACGAACTTCAGCCGTGGCACATTTTTGAATTTGTACAACATCATAACATCAGAAAAATGACAAAAAAATGTTGGAAAAAAAAATTTCCAAATTTGAATGCAGTTTTATAGAGAATTGCTCCAGAAACATTTAGACGTATGCCACTTCAAGATCCGATTAAAATAAGTTGAGTTATGGACTTTAGAACTTCAGCCTTGGCACATTTTTGAATTTGTACATTATCATAACATCAGAAAAATGACAAAAAAATGTTAGAAAAATAAATTTCCATATTTGAATGCAGTTTTTTAGAGAATTGCTCCAGAAACATTTAGACGCATGCCACTTCAAGATCCGATTAAAATAAGTTGAGTTATGGACTTTAGAACTTCAGCCTTGGCACATTTTTGAATTTGTACATTATCATAACATCAGAAAAATGACAAAAAAATGTTAGAAAAATAAATTTCCAAATTTGAATGCAGTTTTTTAGAGAATTGCTCCAGAAACATTTAGACGTATGCCACTTCAAGATCCGATTAAAATAAGTTGAGTTATGGACTTTAGAACTTCAGCCTTGGCACATTTTTGAATTTGTACATTATCATAACATCAGAAAAATGACAAAAAAATTTTGGAAAAATAAATTTCCAAATTTGAATGCAGTTTTATAGAGAATTGCTCCAGAAACATTTAGACGTATGCCACTTCAAGATCCGATTAAAATAAGTTGAGTTATGGACTTTAGAACTTCAGCCTTGGCACATTTTTGAATTTGTACATTATCATAACATCAGAAAAATGACAAAAAAATGTTAGAAAAATAAATTTCCAAATTTGAATGCAGTTTTTTAGAGAATTGCTCCAGAAACATTTAGACGTATGCCACTTCAAGATCCGATTAAAATAAGTTGAGTTATGGACTTTAGAACTTCAGCCTTGGCACATTTTTGAATTTGTACATTATCATAACATCAGAAAAATGACAAAAAAATTTTGGAAAAATAAATTTCCAAATTTGAATGCAGTTTTATAGAGAATTGCTCCAGAAACATTTAGACGTATGCCACTTCAAGATCCGATTAAAATAAGTTGAGTTATGGACTTTAGAACTTCAGCCTTGGCACATTTTTGAATTTGTACATTATCATAACATCAGAAAAATGACAAAAAAATGTTAGAAAAATAAATTTCCAAATTTGAATGCAGTTTTATAGAGAATTGCTCCAGAAACATTTAGACGTATGCCACTTCAAGATCCGATTAAAATAAGTTGAGTTATGGACTTTAGAACTTCAGCCTTGGCACATTTTTGAATTTGTACAACATCATAACATCAGAAAAATGACAAAAAAATTTTGGAAAAATAAATTTTCAAATTTGAATGCAGTTTTTTAGAGGATTGCTCCAGAAACATTTAGAGGTATGCCACTTCAAGATCCGATTAAAATAAGTTGAGTTATGGACTTACGAACTTCAGCCTTGGCACATTTTTGAATTTGTACAACATCATAACATCAGAAAAATTACAAAAAAAAATTTGGAAAAATAAATTTTCAAATTTGAATGCAGTTTTTAGAGAATTGCTCCAGAAACATTTAGAGGTATGCCACTTCAGCCTTAGGACAAGAAACAACAGCAGCTTAGTTATTAAGAAATAATATTAATATTATATTTTGCGTGAAATACATAATCCAAAATCATAGCTAATAAAAATCCATAGCTAATACGCCGTTCTTTGTCTCCCATTTATTTATTCGCAGGACGGGAATATCACCACGAGTATCCTGACATTGAAGGTAACATCGGAGAACGATAACGCCGAGCTGACGTGTCGGGCCACGAATCCCTGGTTCTCCGGTGGCGCCATCGAGGACAAGCGCATCATCCGTGTGGCATGTGAGTACATACTCCAGTGCGGGTATATTCCTCCTCCTTTGCGATAGGTGAACTGGTAGCCTGCTATGGGCAGCAGTGTGGCCTGTGGAATAAAGGCTGCTGGGCATTTGGGTTTGGGTTCGGGTCTGGGTCTGGACTCTGAATCCGGGCCATGGCCTTCGGAGGCTTTGTGTATTCTTAACACAACTGCCCGGGACCTGGCCTATTTCAGTGTGCATGTGTGAGCTTCTGTGTGGGCTTGACCGAGGAAAGTCCAATTAGACGCATATTACGGCCAGAGCCAGCGTAATTTTATTAAGGCCAAAGGATCCAGAGGAGCCAACGGATCCGGAACGGAGCCAACCAAGTTGGCTGGAGGCCACATCAACCTGTTGGCCGCCTTCTGCTAAGCGGCTTATAAAATGCAGTCAAGTTGACTTCAATGTCGTGTTCTTTGACCTGCCTTGATTAAATTTGCACCGTTATGTTTCTATTGCTTTCCCTTTTTCCGCCGGCCTCTATAATATTTGCAACATCCGCTTCCGACTTCCGCCTTACATTACTGCCCCCTCTGCTTTCGTCGAAGTTTTCTTGTATGGCAAGGTGCACTGGGAATAACTGGAGCCAGATTATGTTCGTTGTTCTTATAAAAGTTATTCTTTAGCAAGAAGGTGCTATGAGAATTATTGAGAATTATCATTATATTTAATTTTTTTATTTTTATATTTTTAATTCTGCCTAAACTTTTCCTTTTTGCGACGTGTACTAAACTCGGGAAATCTGAATCACCTGCACTCAAATCAGACCAGCAGTAGACTCGCTTTGCCAGCTCTTCATTTTGTGTTTCCTTTTAATAATTCAGCATAAATGTCGGTAATTTTTTGGACCGTTCAGCCGACGTCATTGACATTTGCCGCCATAGTTGGTCCCGGCTCCATACTCAACTTTTGAGGATGGCGGACAAAAGACTGGCTGGGGACAAGTGGCGCCAAGAGTCTTCGTCGCGTATTAGATTTTTACAACCGTAACTAATAGTCCCATTTGGCGTGTGGTCAAGAGAACGAGGCCTGCTATTCCTCGGCCCAAAGGATGTTGTACAGCAGCTGGCGCTAAGTACATTACGCAATGCTGCTGCCCAGGAGTCCGGAGTTCACCTCCCGGCCCATTGCCGTTTATTATTTTGACTTTTATTCAGCAATTCGCTGCGCTCATTAAGCCGGATGCCGCACTTACTTACTTACTGACTCGCCTTCTCCGCATCTTCTTTCCACAGATCCGCCCACGGTATCGGTGCACTTGGCCAACGAGGATCCCAGCCGGCTGGTGACGCGGGCCGAGGGCCAGAATGTCACCTTTAAATGTCGAGCAGATGCCAGGCCGCCGGTGACCAGCTACTCCTGGTTCAAGAATGTGAGTACTCCACTCCCACTCATCATCGTCCATTTTCGCAAGCTGACGTGTATCGGACACTTAGAAATTATTATTTTCAATTGCTCCAAGTTGGCCCAAGGCGTTCACATTCTTGTGGCTATTTAGAAGCAGACACTTTTGCGGTTTAATTTAATTTGGCGTTATCCTGTAAGAGTGAAAATACTTCGCATTCCTGCTGTGCCCAAGGATAATGGTGGTTAGAAAGAGTGCCGCACAAATGCTGGGCTCATTTTTCAAACGTCTTATAATTGGCTCACGATGCCCATTGAAGTCCATTCGTGTTGCAAATTATTTAACTATTTATCATGCGACAAATAAACCGAAAGAGATTGGTATTGCCATGGACACAGTTGGATATTTTTGTGCTATTTTTGTGCCAATTTTGTGCTGGCCAACCATTGTTGACCGCCTGACTGTGACTTTGTCTTGGGTTTTTATTATTAAACCGCATGATTCTGACATCCTTTGACAGTTTTGTCCACATGGCACATCATCATTTTTCATAACAAGCAAAAACCATAAACCCGAGCTCATATTTTTCCGAGCTCATATTTTCCCGTGCCATTCTCCTCCTTTGGCCAGGCAGTTAACAAATTGCCAAAATCATTTGGCCGTCGAGGGGTGGTTTTCCAAAAACTTCTCTTTACTATATTTAGGGCACTTTGATTTTTGATTTTCGGTTCGCCCACTTCTGGCAGTGGCATTAATAGGCTACGGGTAAAATGAGGCAACGAATTATGAAAAACGACTGGCCAAATGTGCGCAAAAAAGTTGTGAAGAGCCAACGTTCGACGTCAGTTTTGTCGTGTATAGATTGTTATTATCAGACGGGTTTTCGCCATTCTTTTGCTTGGCCAACTTTTTGCACTGGGTCAACTTAAACTTTTCAGAGCCCTCTGAAGCCCGCAAAATACAAAATGAAATCCCTGCGAGGAATCGAATTAAAGCCACTTTCGAGCGAATACACAAATGAATGTGTGTTCCCAACTTTCCCGCTCGGCATTGTTAAATGCATTATGGCACAAGGGCCAATGCAATTACCGTCCTCCATCAGCGCAGTCATGGCTTTTTAATGAATTTTACAAATAATCAAATGATGCAGCATGGCCAATTTGCGGCGTATCTATAACGCGTGTTTCCAGAGGACTCAAATGCGATGGTGCAAATTAGCTGTCAATGATACGGAGCACACATAGGTGGGCGGATAGGTGGAAGGCGCTTAAGCCATTTTAATTGCATTATTATTATTATTATTATGAATTAATTAAATGCATGTGCAAATGTCAGCGGGGATTTCGCTGCTAAATGCATAATCGAATTATTCCGTAGTCAAGCTTTACTAATGGTGCATTTGCATCCGCATGGAGTCACTTGTCCAGCGAAACCAGCGACTGAGCAGTTCAAGTCGAGTGTCAAATGCTGAATGCTAAATGCTAAATGCCGAAAAATACATTAATTTGATTTAATAAAATCCATTTATTATTTGGCCCACTAAAAGACCACATTAGGCGCCGGCAACCGCAGCGATTCACCCACATACCAAATGGGAAATGGCAAATAGCCGGTCGGGAAGCATTGGCTCCATTGTGGTTGCCATTTAGTGCTGCCAGTGATGGGGATGGTGGTGGTGATGGTGGTGGCTGTGGGTACTGTGGGTGCTGTGGTCACTCGACAATGCAGCCGGCAACACCGCAATTTGTGCCATCTCAGGCCAGTGGGACAATACTTTTCGGCGCATGTGTGTGCAATCGCAGGCAAATAGGGAAAAGTCCCCAAAATAAGTCATCAAATGCAAATTATATTCTCCTAATGTCACCACATATATCTAAGCATACTGCGAAGGCCAGAAAATCCTTACATAATTATTTAAATACGCATATTTTGATTTATGACTGAAACAATACTAGCAGTCTCGCTTAAATGAACAGCCAAATGGCCTATAACCGTATATGTACGAAGAAAATAATAATTAGTAAATAATTGAATGATATGAAAGATACGAAAGTGTGCAACAATATTTATAGAAAGATTCATCAGATTGAATTGAACTATATTTTCATTTCATCGCCTAACTTAAAGCCAGTTTAGAGTGGCTTAAGCAGCTTGTTCCCAATAAGTGGACTTCACAAAGCCAGACCATTCTGTACCGATTTAATAACCCCTTCCTCACATTTCAGGGCATGCGAATGTCGGGCGAGAGCACGGAAATAATGCACTTGACGCAATTGGAGAGGGAAAGTGCGGGGGCGTACGCCTGCGGTGCCACAAATACGGAGGGCGAGACCCGGAGTTCGAGCCTCACTTTAAAAGTGCAGTGTAAGTACGACTTGCGAAATAAAATATACACAAACTACATGTGGGAGCAGCAAAGTGGGGGCCAGGACGTGATGAAACAGCATGGCGAGCCGGAAACGGAAGCTGCAGAATAAAATCAAAATCAACAAGCGATGGCTGCCGGAATGGGAGTTTGCAACTTTTTGGGGCAGCGTCGGATGGGGAAATTGCTTAGAAATGATGCATGAACGTCGCTAACTTCATCTGTAACTGTCGGCGTTTGTTGTCCGCTTGTTTACAATTGTAAAATTTCTGAAATTCGTGCTGCCGCTGGCCTAAACAACCGCCATTGATTTATACACACGCACTGACAAAACTTTCGCCTATAAATCCAGCACTCGCAATTTTCCGCTCGCCCAACAAACTTTTCATAAACCTCACGGCTGCAGGCAACCGATTTTTTCACAGCCTCGGGTCGAGTTTCCCCTGCCTTTTGGCCATTTTTTGAGGTGATTAATGTGGATTTCATATACTACTGCTCACACAGGCGATTTGGTTGCATAAATCAGAGGAAAGGCTGCACAATCGACCAAGGAACTCGAGTGCTTCTTAAGTACACTATTTGGCCGGGCTCATGTACCCACATATGGCATTTGCGAGGAAGGGATCCCAGAGAGCGATGGTGCGTGGACCATTGTTGGACGCATTTATTGTGTTGTCAGCTTACAAGTAAGGGAAAAAGAAGCGTCTTTTCATGTTGCCAATGCTGGAAAACCGGAACAGTGCCACGTCTGTTGGGCTGCCACTTGGAAAATGTGAAATGCATTGCTGCAGTCCCTTCCCTTCCCGAGGACCTACGACAGTTTAAGTAGTTTATATTTGAAATTATGAAAGTTTTGCGGAGGGA
The DNA here is from genome assembly GCF_003286155.1 of Drosophila erecta. NCBI lineage: Eukaryota > Metazoa > Arthropoda > Insecta > Diptera > Drosophilidae > Drosophila > Drosophila erecta. The sequence continues at coordinate 4,984,337 of NW_020825194.1, forward strand.
GTCGTCTATGCATTGAGTTGGCGCTTTAGGTAACTTTTCCCATATTTGGGCACACACGCTCAACAGCAACAAGTTCGCAGACAGATGGCTTAAGTATGCGACGGTGAAATGCAGCCGACTTGTGATAAAAGCCAAGAACGTAGTAATGAAGCTTCGAATGTTTATCTGCCTCGGCGTGACTTACATTTTAAAGGCGGCTTTCAGCAGACAATCTGTGATACTGGAAGCCCGGGATACTCGAGTATTCAAACAGACAGACAGACACATTTCCCTGGGGGCCAAAGGCAGTGCTTCCGCATATCTGCTCCCATTTTACAGCCAAGTGAAAGTAAGCGCCGAGCGACTCGCCTTTCTTTCGATACCTGGCACACAGATTTCCACGCTAAGCTACACATAAAATAAATATAAAAAGCAGGACTAGATAAAAAAGAGAAACCTGGAGAACACAAACCCCTCGTTCGTGAAACGGAAACATGTTAATTACTATGCTCAAGGCTATGTAGCTGGCTCGACTTCCCTTTGGATTCACCAGCCTCTCGTTCTTGCCTCATATTTTTGTGTGTATTTTGAGGGGGGCTGGTTGGATGGGGGGGGGCTACATCCCCCCGAGAGTGGGCGGCAGTTGTTTGCGCACCGAGGGGGTGGGCTGAACGAATTTAAAATGGAAACTTTTTGCTGCCTAACAACTCGATTCGGCGTGTATTTATGAAGCTCCCGATTCCCTCGTCTCATCCTTTCAGTCTCGCCGCGCTGTAAATCGGGCACCGAACAAACCTCCATTGGAGCCGTCAGCCTTCACTCGATCCTGGTCAAATGCGAGGTGGATGCCGATCCGCCGGACTCCGTGCGCTTCAGTTGGACGTACAACAATACCCGGAACGTGTCGCCGGTGAGTACTACTTTCCCTTTGGGGCACAGGCAAAGAAATACATGTTTAAATGAAGGATTTTACCCACAAATATATGTCAGTTATCACTTATCGCTTTGTCATTAAAGCGAAATGGAGTCATGGTAAAACAATTGGAATTTAATTGATTCATAAAATACTCGCACAATGGCTGTTGTGCGGCATCAAGTTCAAAGCAGTTATTTCTCCGTGCATCGCACTGGGGCAAAGGTGCATGCCTCGTCCGGAATCCAAACCGAACTTATTGTGTCTGTAATTATGCCGGGAAACGTGCTGCAGCCGGAGCCTTTGGTCCGACTGTCGCAATTACTCGGCATCCCATGCAGCCAGTCAGTCCGGAAGAATAGAAGTGGGTGGGAGTAGATGGTTGGATGGATCGGATGGGTGGGCTGGTGGCAAGTTCGAAGTCGGGTGCTATTAGCAGAACTTGTGCTAAATACTCGAGGGTTGTCTGGGATTTTCGTTCGGCAATTCAGAGCAGACGAACAATGGTCGAGGTGGGGAATCGGGCGCCGTACGTGACTGAATTAAAATTTAATCAAAATGTATAAATTCGGCATGGTGGGGCATACACACCCGACGTTCTACGGAATTTAAAATGCAAACCGTTTAGGTGCAAAGCGGAGGACTGCAGAGCTGGCAGAAAATGCCAAAAGTGGTAGAAAGACAGCAGTTGGAGGAGGAAAAATAGCAGAATGGCTGACCAAACGAACCGAAAAGACTTGCATATGTGAATCGACTTTCCTCGAAATGTCGGTTCTGGGACAGCTGTGCACAATAAATAAAGTAATTCATTTACCGCAAAAGTTATTTGAAAATCTGCACGAAACCCGTTGCCCGGTTGGCCACAGGATGACTTATACCGTCTCCAGCTCGATTCGTTTGGCTAGCAATAAAAACTTATTTGCCTTCAAATATTTATGCCCCCCGAACTGGGATTCGTTTTTGGTTGGATGCTCTGGGTTTGCTTTGATTTCAATTCGATTTGGTTCGATGGGAGTCGAGTCGAGTGGAGTCGATTCGAGTCGAGTGGGCAAGTGCATCTGATCCTTCTGCCTACGTTCGCACAATGAAGCCGCCCTAATCCCCGTCTGTTTGCCCAACATTACAGGTGCTCAACTCGAGGATACAGTCGAACGGACTGGCCAGCACGGTGACGTACCTGCCCCAAACGGACTCCGAGTTAATAACGCTGGCCTGCTGGGCCAGCAATGCTGTGGGCCGCCAAACGACGCCCTGTCTGGTGCACATCCTGCCGGCAAGTAAGTGGAACTGGAAGTGGAGGCATCCTCCTCCTCCTCCTCCTTCTCCTTCGCCCTCCTACTCAAGTCGAGTCGAGGAAGTTGTTGCCACAAGATGCCGGCACTTACCTCCATCTTCGCCGCAATTTAAACAGTACTGGTGTCGGCATTGCCACCGGTGCCGTTGCCGGTGTCGGAGTCCTCCGTCCTCCGTCCGCCTTCCTCCGCCCAGTCTATCTCTTATGCACACATAAGGATCTACTTACATAATTGGCGAGCGTGTGCCGGGTGAAGGCACGGAACGGACTGGAAGGACTGGGTGGCATTGGCGTCGCCGGCACCGGTGTAGTTGGCCAAAATGTTGCCAAATAATCCGCAGGTTGAACTGCCTGTCGTTGCTCCAGGACTTGGCCAACTTCGATGGTTGTTAATGCAAAGTACACAGAGGCGTTGCGATGCACTCGGGGAAAGACCTTTGATGCGTTTCAGAAACACATATACAACTCTTAAATAATATTGTAATTTTAGCTCATATGAAATTTCCGTTTGTCATCAATACAAATCACCTTTGAACACTTTAAAAATCAAAAGATAGTGGATATTCCCTTTCAAGCATATTCCCTTACTTCACCCTAAGTTTGGTAACATTTTAAAGACAGCGTAGAATTATAGACCAATTTAGTTATCCCCACTTTGTGCATCGCACCCTGGGGCCAAAATTAAAGCTGATTTCATAATTTTAGGGGCGTAGTCGCCAGTCGTTTTCTTGTTTTAACGGGGGCAACGCCTTCGTTTGCGGCAAAGTGGCGCTTTAAGGCGACAGGAGCTGCGTTTAAATGCAATTACCGATGGGGTGGCCGTTGGGCCATTAAGTCCCGGCTTGTCTATGACTATGACTAACTGCCATCTGGATACCCGTTCATCCCTTTCCATTGGAACCTTTTCTGCAGACACCCCGGAGGCACCGAAGGCCTGCGAATTGCGCAACGACACCGTCCTGGAGGTGGTTTGTGTGGCGGGCAGTGACGGAGGACTCTCGCAGTACTTCATGCTGGAGGTGGTGGGCGGCGACCCACTCTACTCAGGAGATCCGGGCGGATCGGCGGGCCAGGGACGAGGCCAGTTCAGCGAGGCCATCGGCCTGGGCGACAACGAGATATCCACGCTCAACGATCAGGTGAGTGGCGCTGCATCTGGATTCCCCGCCCGAATCCAGTTAGTCTAAGTTGATAAGTTCCGGCAGGGCAAGCGCAAATTGCTCAATTAAATTAAAATTTACTCACGGCTCGGCAAACAGCTGCCAGCTAAAAGCGAAACAGAATCAGTTACAGAATCAGAACCAGAATCGGGGTGCATATAAGATAGATCTGAGGGTGTGTGCAATAATTCACTTGAAATCCATATGGTCAATTAGTGTGCATGTCCTTTGACTTTTCTGCTTGAATTATTAATAAGTATTTTGGGTGTGCCATGGGTGCCATGGGTGCTTGGCCAGGGGTTTTCTTCAGCTCAACTCGAGTGTAAAAGGGACAACATAATTAATGTTGGGTCCTGGGTCCGATGATTTCACCCTTTGTCCAGCCACTCGGGGAGTGCATGCTGAGTTATTAAATTATCTCTGTCACTGCTAGATGGGAATATCATATGAAAATTTCATTTCATTTCGTTTGGCTGCTCTCAACAGCCTTGATGAAGCGCTGAAGCTGGCCGGGCGAGTTTATTAGCAAAGTAGCCAAGCGCAAAGCTCATCACGAGGATGGTCATGAAAATGAAAATGAAAATGAAAATGTTACGACGATGATGACCGTGGCGATGATGATGGACCGACATCATCTCCGGACTCTGACCCACGCCCTGGTTGCTCCTTTGGCAGTCAGCTTTAAAGTTTCATGCTAGATAAAGGACACACACACACACATTCGCAGGGAGTGAGGTTGGAAAAGTGCCGCAAGGACAACATAAATTACTTACGCTTACTTGAGTGGGAATTTGTGCGTAACCAACGAAGCTCACTCGATTGTGTCCCATTACGGCAAACGGATATTCAGTTTTAAATTTTAGACAGTGTCCTGTTTCTGTTTCAGTTGCTGTTTCAGTTGCTGTTTTCTGCGTGGCCATCAGTACAGTTGTGCCTCCGTATTTTTCAGGCATGAGCAATTATTTATGCGTTGGGTCTGCGAATGGGACAGAAAGTTAAAAATACATAGCATACTTTGCAGCGTGTGGCGAGTGAATTATAAATGCGCCTCTTGTCATGGGCATGCCCGCATCCCAAATCAGCCAAAACATACATACACAGTATATGCGTATTTAGTTTGCTATATAACATAAATGTCTATAATTCCAGGCGACATCTGCACCCATCTTCCGCATGCAGGAGAACAGTCCACAGTTTCGTTTGAATAATTTAGAGCCGGGACGTGAATATCAATTTTTAGTTTACGCCGTCAACGCCAAAGGACGAAGCGAGCCGCCGGTGGTGATTGAGAATGTACGCGTGGCCGCCCAACTGGGACCATATGGTGAGTGCCCCAATCCCCAAGTGCTATCCCGTTCGGTCCGGTCCTGTTCTGTCTCCTCGCCGCTTTTTTTGCCCGAAAACAGCGACCCGATACTTCACAGTTGAGAGGCGGAAGCTCAAAAACAAGAAAGGCAGAACTCGCTGCTAATCACATAAAGAGCACAAGTTATGGCCACCCGAGTTGCTAGTTTGTGGGTCACTTCTCTTCCAAGGCCAATAAAATACCCAAGACCTGAACATGGAACTGAAACCGAAACCGAGGCCGAGGCCGAGACCGAACTGAACTGAAACTGGAACCCTTGAACAGCTGAGGACGGAACTGTCTAATTCAACGCCTGACTGCATTTTCAAATCAACGCAAGTTCGGGGAAATCGTCTTCAATCAGCCGCCGCGAAAAGTTCGCACATGGCGTCACAGGGACACAGGGACACAGGGATGTCCTTAGAGCGCAAAGAGATGAGAACCTGAAGACGGCCTAACTGCCTCTCGAGCTGGGATGGCAGTGCCACCCCAAAGGACGAGACGCCCTTTTCTAATCCACTGACTGAGTTATGCAGTGGAGCGGAAAGCATTTCAGCATTTTCCATCAATTCTTTGAGTGGGGCACACGCATATTACGTATACGCAGGGGCGTGTAGCAACAGCCTCTTCATTTTGCTCCTGCCTAACGACATAATGCGACTGCCTGTCGCTGTGTGCGTGCATGTGAGGTCCTGTATGGGCTCCTCTGCGAGCTCCATTGTGTGCGTGTGTGTGTGTGTGAGCCGTGAGCCAAGCGTAAGCGGAATTGCTTCAATTTTCGTTTTGCTTAACGGCCACCGTAGACACTTTTCTTTTATTGTTCCTTTCACCATTCTCAGCTCTCTCAGCTCGCACACAACTACGCGTACGACAACAATGTTGTCATTATTTTCATGCTGATTTTTATTTTTATCTGCATTTCCATTACCATTTCCACTTCCATTTGCCCTCCTCTGGCCATTTTCATTTCGCATTTCGTGCGCTTCCTTCGCCCAGTTAGCCATAAATCAGTCATATTGCCCGATTTAATGGGGCTAATTGCATTTGATACGCAAATGTTCGATTAACCGCACTCACTAGATTTTCGGCTCGCACTCAATTCGCTGGCGAAACCTATTTACATGAAACAACAGCTGCCCAGCTTTTCTCGTCGAGTTACTTATGTATGTTAATGGGCTGGCGCAGACTCGTATATTCGCCCTCTGTGATTACAGAGCCGAGAGTATGGACTTGGCATTCCCATTTTGGTGGCTGGGGCTCCTTCTAATTTATGCGGAATTTTAACAAGCACCTAGCCCACGCAGTTTTTTATTTTCGCCGGCATATGTGGGCCGATAAATTCCGAAGCCGCTGGCTTCCAACCAAACCAGTTCAGGAATATAAATAAAATGAAGCCAAATCAGCTGACGCTGATTTAAATCAGTTTACGCAGAACTCATCAAGAGAATTTATTACACTTTGCGCCGGGTAAGGAAAACGTGCAAAATATCAGGCAAAGTGGCCACTTGAGCCGGGAAAAAAAGCATCAAAGGCGTATAAATAAGGAAAACAATGTTGGCAAAGGCGAAACGAAGGTCGAGGATGGAGCAAACTGATTAAAAAACAGGCTGAGGTGCCGTGAGCCATGGCATCAGAAGCCAGCCGATTCCAGCCGATCCAGATCCAGTGCAAAAGGCCGGGCAATAACAAAAATTAAATTGAGCCGCAGGTGTAGGCAATTTCCACTCAAACGCTCACTTCAAAAGCCACGACCATGGGAAGGAGCAGGTCATGAAAATCTGGAAAACCTGAAGGAAAGTAGCTGGTCCTGGCAATGTTTCAATTCCGAGGCCGTTGCTTTGACGGCCCGCAAATGGAGCGGAAACGCTTGGATGCCAAAGAAAATGGGTGGGAGGCTGGCATTAACGAATGTCTGGCATAAATCTTGCCCGGGGATCATCTTACAATCAGTTTGGCCTGGGCCCTGGAGCTTGGCTCGCACATTATGTTGCAATTTCCGCTGGCTGAAAATCTAATAAATATAAACAATGCCTCACATGTTGCTCATAATTGCCGAGGCTTTGCGGCAAGTGCCATCAGGTCTAATCGCTGGTAATAAGTGGCCAAAATGGCCTTTGATTTTCATAATTTCTCCGCCGCAGCAGCCACTATTTATCATGCCGTCAGATCTGCCATAGCAGAGCACCCAGCGATTTGGCTAATTTCAATTTTCAACCCAATTTGCCCGCTCACAAGGGCCAAACAGGCAAACAGGGAAAACACAATAAGCAAACAGTCGAAAGCAATCAGTTAGGCAAAATAATACGGCACATCGCAGAAAAACAAGTAAATAAATAAACGGCAGCGAGGCGAGGCAAACAGAAATCAGCAGGAGCATCAAACTAATTCCGAGCAAATAACAAATCATTGCTAGGAGCCCTCCAACTATCTCATGCTCCATCTGCGATCCATGTTAGTGCACTGGAAAAAGTCGACCTCTCGAAGCAAACCTCGCAAACTCTGGCAAATAGTCCTTGTTAAATATTAAAATCCATACAATAGTAGTAAAACATCATGACCTACGCCAAAACCTTTATTAGTATTTGTAGTATTTTTCATCAGTGTAGTAATAGTATCCCTCCTTTTGCTTCCAGATGAATCCATTCTGTCCGAGGACCCAACGCCCGCAGAAACAACGCATCATGGGGGCGGCGGTGTGGGCGGCAGCGGAAGCTCCAGCGGCCTGGGCACCGGCGCCAGCACGGGCAGCGGTCCGGAGAAGCAATCGACGCTGCTGATACTCGCCGCCGTCGTGGTGATAGGCGCCGTCGTGGTGACGTCAATTATCGTGGCCGGCATCGTCGTGGTCTGCCGGCACAGGCCGCGGCCACCTGAGCCGCAGGAGGTGCGCAAGAGCATGCGGTGAGTCGGGAGTCCTTTGTTTTGTGGTCTCCACATCCACATCCGCATCCGTGTCTATCCGGATGCTGGGAAAACTAATAATGAAATTGTTGGCTGCCTGTGTGTGTGTGGGTTTGTGTGCAGAAATAATTACTGAATTATTTATGTGGGGCACGTGACTGACAGCCGAGGATGAAGAAAAGCCGCGCGGCAGTTGTGGGCGAAAAACGTAGCATACTTTCTTGCGCATTCCGCGCTTATGACTATTACGCAGAAACTAATTAAATGACAGCCGCGCAAAAATGGCCGCTCAATCAATGGGGCCCCACTTTAAACTCACCTGCCTGCAGAAAGGTTAAATTGGCCAATTCTAGACCTGATGGTAAATGTCGGGTTCATTAAGGCGATCGCCTAAGCACTTTGAGGCCGCCAATCGATTAGAGCCGAGCACGCACCTGCCCAGTAAATTATGCTTAGTCTGTAATTAAATTAATTAAACCTGCACCTGACGACCGGCCGGCAGCCCAACAGGGTCAAAGTCCAACGGAAAAGAATGGCCGTAAACGAGGTCCGCACTCCGGACTCCGGACTCCGGAAACGAGGCAGCCGCACAAGTTAGAGTTTCCATTTAAGATAGGAAATCAGCGCTGTATCTGCGAAAGGGTCGCGCCCCGTGGGTGGATAATTAAGCAGCTGCTTAGCTGATGAACTCGTCCTTGCCACCCACTTTCGCCCGCCTGCTGGCTAATGAAAAATAAACACAGAGTACCGCCTCCTAGCCTTCGTATCGACGTGGTACAGGTCCAGCGTCGATGGTATCCTCCTTTCTTTGATTTCGGGCCGGCCCACTGATTGCCCAATAATGAATTCGGGCAACCACTTCAAAGCAGAACCCAACGAAATATTAATTATAGTTGCTGAAAATAGTCGCGGGCACATCAAAGCGAATCGCATGCGGGTCATTAAATGGTCATCACAACTGTCAAACGCGCTCCATGGCGTGCATAAATAAAACGGGCCCACCTGCGCCTCCGTCCTCCGCCCCTCTTCACATTTGGACGTGGTGGACATGGTGGTGACCACCCCCTTTTTCAGTCGCATGTGCGTCTATGCATAAATTTTAATGATTTGCCTTTTGCGGCAAAGTATTAGCGCAAATATTTGATGCACACATGGCCGCATATCTGCATATCTGACTGATAAGAGAGACGCAGATGCCGAGTGCGGCGTAATAAGCTCCACCGTCGGCATTGGCTTATATTTAATTTACAATGGACCATCGAGCAGGCTGATGAAAATTCGAGGGTCCTCAGGAGAAATGGTAATATTTTTGCCAATATTTATCAATGCGAGTGCCGAGTCGATAGCGAAACGCGCATTAAATCCGCTTTGGAAGGGCGCAAAACGCGAATATTGCGCATCCGCCGTGTGCAGCGCAGCATCCTGGTTTTCCCAGCCCAACCACCACCCACTCAAAAAGTTCACCCATCCGTTCCCCAGGTGATTGCTGTTTATATTGAAATTCGAGTCGCCTGAGAGCCGGCAGCTGGCTTAGTTTGTCCAGTTTGCTAAGCTGTTTCGCCGCGCCTTGGGAACTATTAGCAGTCCAACTTTTTCATGCCGTGTATTTTTCAATGTCTGATTTTTTGCATTCTTCTCCATTTTTTAGGCCGGCCAGGAACGATGTGCCGAGCATGTACATCGAGGAGGACGAGCTGAACGAGCTGGAGGAGGGCGGCGGCCGGGCGGCGGAGATTAGGGCGCGGGTGGCCCCGCCCAACTCGCACCTGTGCGGTGGCGGCGGCATGCCGATGCCCGGCGGCGTGGGGTCAAGTGGCGGGGCCATTGTGGGCGTGGCCGGACCCCACCACTACATCTCCGAGAGCTTCATTCAGTACGCGCAGCCCAGCCTAAACGGTACTATTCCAAAATCTATACTCAACAAGCTGTAGTATGTAGTACATGTAGTACGTAGTTATTTATCCGTAGTCCTAGTCAAGTAGTCATCAATTTATCCTTGTATCTATGCATCCGTGCTTTGAGACTGCGATTGCCATTGTGATTGCATCCCCAGTTGGTTTTGCTCAAGAACTTTTGAGTTGCGACTCGAGTGCGCTCTGGATATTAATTTGTATTTGTATTCGTAGCCTTAGTTGATTGATTTGCGTTATGTAGAAGTGCACTTGCCTGTATATATTTAGTACACATTACTCACCTGATTTGTAGATTACATTATGTAGATTAGTTTAACATCTTGTTTTCAGTAAAGCAATGCAAAGCGAATAAATGTCAAACTCGTTTTGGAATGCACACGAACACGAATTTGTTTTTAAGCCGGCAGCTCACTTAACAAGACGCACATTGTTTTTAATATTTTATGATTGCGCCGTAATTGATTTGCTATTTAATATTTAGTTAAGTATCCGGCATGTGAGTAGTTTGCGTGCTGGACGCGCCGGAGATCAACGCACCACAGGCAAAACAATTAGGTTGGCTTGAGCTGGCGCTAATGATGCGGTTGAACACTAAATTGGCTGGCAACTAATGAATTGGAGCACATGTAAATGAAAAACTAATTGCCCCATTTGGCATTCACAAAAGTAGCTTATGGCATTCGAGTATACTCTCTTCCAATTAGCGCAGATCAAAGTATTTAATTTCGTTACATTTGCGTTGATTCGCTTTCAATTTGATTTCGATTTCGATTTCGAATGAGTTGAGCGACCGAAGCCTTTAGAGTCGAGTGTTTGGAAGGTATTTCGCATTAGCCGGGCACCCGACATAGACCACACCTCCACTAAGTTCCCGCCTGACCTAGCCATAGTACCCCCCCTCACTATTTCTATATCTCTGACTCTTGCTCTGTCCTCACTTCCCTGTCTCTGAATCTAACCAACTCCGTAGGTAGCGAAACACTATCCACTTGCTTTCCAACTGTCTTAATCCTCGACTTGAAGTTGTAAATACCTTGCCCAGTATTTAAAGCAATGTAGTAAGCCCCCACTCTCCACAAGTAACCGAGTACGAGCGTTGTACATTCGCCGAGTTGTCCTTGCGAGAGTCCTAACTCCTAACTCTATACCATGTTATCCATCCACCCAGGCGACGTGCTGCTGCCCCTGCTCGTTACATCCAGCCAGCCTTGCAGCACTAACTCCACCATCTCGAGCGTGGTCCTGGCCATGCCCCAGGCGAAACTATGTCCTGATCCTGCGGGCCGACACACTGCCTGGCCGCCCGAATGTATGCAAAGTAAATTTTATGTAACTAAATCCGTGCAGCAGGTCGAACGACACAACCCAAGCCAGAAACCGAATCCGAATCCGAAACCTAAACCGAAACAGACACAGATACAGATACTGAAACTGAAGCTGAAACAGGAACAGCTGCAGCTGCAACTGCAGCAGATGGGCAGCCATGTCTGAACCAAAAATTCTCTGTCGAATCTGGCAGTTGGAGATGTAGAATGCAGGGGACGTTCAAGTTCGCCTCTCAAGTATTTTTAATATCCCCGTACCCGAGAACATTGCTACAGTACTTGCTCCATTTCACATTTTAATTTGTCGTCCATTTGGCATCCCAATTTACTTTGCTTGTTACGTTGCCACATCCCTGCACTCACATGTCTTTCATCTGATTTCCTTTATTCCCTTTGTGCATTTGTAATTATTTTAGCTTGGCTTTGTTGCCAGGCAAATGCCGCAAAAAATATCCAAAAAATTTCCTTTCATTTGCGGCATTCCGTATGATTTCCTTTGATGCGATTGCTAACTCGGTTTTGATGCAGCGGAGATAGCTTTTCTGTCGAATGGATCAGAGATATTAAATCCGAGCTAATTGGAGCATATGAGCTTTTTCTTTCCCCAGCAATTCAAGGCTACATACACATTAGACTGGCGCATTGGAGAGTGCAGGCAAATATTGTTTTAAAAAAGGATAAATGCATCGGGGAAGTCCGGGCACATGAGGCTGTTTGCTTAGACTTTGTTTTTTTGTTGACATTCCTGTTTATTTTCCTCACTAGCAGCTATGTATGTGGGTTCTCCACACTCCATGTCGCTCATGTATCACTCAGTGCAGTGCCAAGTTCTTTTGGGATAAATCGCATAAATTTCAGAGCGCAGTCGACGCACTGGCAAACAAACATGTGTACTATGTGCGTAAACATGCCTCAGACAGCAACAAATTTGCAAAATATTTTGCTGTTTTAACCCGTTTCGCCCACTCCCACCCACTTTACGCCCAGTTCAGTCTGTTTGCTGTGCCAGCTCGTGCAGACTTTGTTTTAACTTTGAATTGCATAAATTTTAATTATTTCGAAAGCACTAAATTAAAACACAAAAATAAGCACAAAGGCACACAAACACCAGTGAGTTCTGCCTGCGCCTGACGTGCCGACATGCCGGCAAATGCAAATATTATTTAATGGGCAGATGTGTCGTATACGTGATATTATTGCTAACACAACATCATCGCCCCTTCCCCGATTCTCTTGGCACCCGATGCGTGGGCTCAAATGTCGCAAATTAGCTAAATTTGATTTTGTCAGCGATTTAATTTTATATTTTCATTACTTTCAGCATGTCCTTCCGCTCGTTAATATCATCGCTTTTTATTTGCCTTTTTTCCTTTTTTTTTTTGCACTACCCCCTGCCAGCCTGTTTAATTTATGTGCGCCGGGGGTCGGTGGGGCATGTGACATGACACGACTCACCCACACTCGCAACTCCCGCCCCAGTGCTGCCCTTTCACCCGGCAGAACGTAAAGCAAGTCAACTGGCTTACATGGCACTAACAAGTGCCAAAGTCGGGCTGAAGTGCGCCAAAGGGGCGGTCCAGAAAATTTTCTTGTAGCTGTTGCGCCCGGATGCCAACGAGAAACACACAGTTTGGGAACTCTCTTCGCTGGGATTACACTGAGCTGCAAAGCAGCTTAAGCGATGCCCTCGAATACTGATTGGGCAGAAATCTATTAGTTTTCATCGAGATTTTTATTAGAACGGGGACACAAGGCCAAATAGAGTTTTTAGCTCTGATCAAGATCGTCTTAATGCTGTGTTTCACTGTTTTGATTTTCCTTATTTAGTTTGTGAGCCAATAGTTTCCTATAATTCAATGCTAGTTACCTACTATTTCGCTTAAGAGAACAGTGTTGCGTTGGGGCTGCCCGGGAATCCATACGCAGCGCTGTCAAATTGAAATAAAAAGGTCCTGGAAAGAGCAAAACGCTTACAGCGCCGTAACTCAAGGCAAACAAGTGAGTATATGCATATGTGTACCAACTCACGGCCAGCAAAAGACACCCATTCGCATCTTTACAACTCGGCAGTTGCTGTCATTAGCCAGCATTTTTAATTGCATATGCCAGTCCCGCTGGCTCCACCGTACAGGTGGCACTGGCACCGAGCAACGAAGGGCGAATCCCCCAGAGCAGTCAAATTCGTTTGGCTTTTTGTGCCCCCAGCCAGATCTGCGTATGGTGGTGATGATGGAATGAGTTGGAACTGCCGCTTTTTTGTGCACATTTGTTTCATTTCATGCTGCTCCATTCATTTGGCCCAGCAGCGCGTTTTTGTCTCATTGTTGCTGTTTGTCTTGCTGCTTGTGTGAGTCAAGAGTCGCGAATGTCTGAGCCACGTTTGTGTGGCCTTCGTCCTTGCTGGCCCGGCTTTTTCTATGCGTATTTGGATTGTAAGTAATGCGAGTGGGTTGCAGATGCCAGATTGTGGGTTGTCGGCTGTATCTGCTAGGTTGTAGGTTGTAGCTTGTAGCTTGTAGGTTCCATGTGCACTCCAGCGGCACTCGTCTAATTAGACAAAGTTGAGACCCAGCCACACAGCAGCCACTCGAAATGAGCACACGGCGCCATTTGCTGCGGCTATGTGATGGGATGGCATGGTGGCATTATCTTAAAGACTCCTTAAAGCACATGTGTATATGTGTGTGTCGGTCTGCGAGCTCTCACTTTGATGTCTCTGTCGTGCCACAAAAAATGCCGCAGAATTTGCCTGAGCAACATTGTTTATGCGGCAGCAGCGGCCTTACACAGCAAGAAATAACTCTCAATTAACTGCCAACGAGTTACCTACTACCTATAGTGCCCTCAAAGTCGCATGATCTTCAAAAGGATTAAGACAATCCAGGGGAATGCGTTTGAAGTCTTAGTGCTTCTGGGAATTTGAAAAAATGTGCGTGCAACATAGGCCTTAATTAATGTCATCCTTAATTCAACGCCACTGTTTGCAAGCAACTTGTGGGTTGATTATTATTTTTGATTCCCCATTCTGTTTAATAAAAATTTCTTTTTGTGCACACACGCACTCGCCGTCCGGAATGCTCAATGTCAGCGCTGTTCATTCATTTGTCGCCGCACTTCCGTTTCCGCTGCCCCACCCCCTCTCACTTTCCCGCCCTGGCACCATTCCCTTTAGTAGGTTTTTCCGCTTTTTGTTGGGCCATCCAGGCCGGCAACATTTTTGCGACTTTTGACATTTTTTAATGCTGTCAGCCATGGCGTGAAAGTAAACGTGAAAGGCCATAGCCACAGCCTCCCAAGTAAACGCACACACGCACACGTAGAAGCTCCAGAGAGCTGCCTTAGTTTGTGCGCCTTTATGGCCCAAAGACGCCACACAAATGTGACATAAAAGGCGATAATAATAAAATATCACAGTGTGCTGGGCCGAGCCACGTCAAATAGCAAACTGCAAAATCGTAAACAACAAGCGCTAGATGACGCTCAAGATTCACTTGATTCACTTGATTCGCCCGGCCGACACAATAAGGCGGACCACAATAAAAAAGAAAACCCAGACTCAGAATTCCGGCGAAAAGTGCCATAAAAATTAAGAAATTGTTGAATTATTTTACGTTTACGAGCGGAAGGGCCAATGGGGAGCAGCTCCCCATGAAATAAAGTGAATATTTATATCGAAATGTTGTTGATGTGGATGTTTCTTGTTATCTCTTGTGATTTCTGTTGCTGTTTCTGTTGCTGTTGTTGTGGCGTTTTATTAGATGCTATATTATTTTGTTATCAGCGCACAATTGGTCACGCTTTCGCTACGTATTTGCTAATGGCTCTCTTTTTCTTTTCGCCTCTCAAATAATAATTTGCAACTCTGTGTTATGATGTCATTTTGCAAGTGTTGTGAATCTGAAAAGCAATAGAAAGCAACCAAGCCAAATCAAATCAACCAAACAAGCCAAACCAAACTAATCGGTATAAACATTTTGCCTTTGTCTCTCTATTCCCGGTTACACCCACACCTACACACCCACACACCCACACACCAACTCATTACTCACTCCCACATGAATTTATGTCTCACCCACACACCCACACACCCACATCCTCTACACATATGCCATTGTTGTTGACTTTGTTTTATACCAACCAACCAAAGTGTATATTGCAGACCCGGATCTGATATTGCCGCGCGGCGAATTGGAATTTACGACCCTGGATCCAACGCTGAAGTAATTGTAAAAAGTAATAATAAATATCCACACACACACACATAGGCACACACACACACACGCAGACTCGCTCGCGGTGAGGCGTCATAATTCACGGGCATTTCATTAAACATAGCTGTAAATTTTTAGCATAAATTTAAATGCATTAGCGTAAAGGTAAATCGTGTTGCGTAACGTTTAAGCGGAAAGGCAAATAGATAAGGATTTACAAAACCATTTTGTAATTGTCAGCCATTAAGTGTCACTGAAACCGCTGAAGGCGGATGCAAAATCAAAATGCAAAAAATACGAGCATAAATATAGAAACCAGAAGCTGCGCTATAAATACGCTACAAACTTGTAACTGAAATCAAAAGTACGAAACATGTAAATACCACCACTCACTTCACAACACACACTCATTTTGCTGTTGCACCATCGACTGTACATAGAGAACGGGCAAACATTAATCAAACTGCATTTAAATGTTAAATATTAATTGTAATTAATGAACAACTAGCCCGTAAGCCAGTAGTAGTAAGCAAGCCGTGTGTATTGAAAGTGTAATTAGACTCATAGAGCCAGCAAAGAGTTATTGGCCAACGGACTTTGCACCAGGTATCTGCCTCGGATGTGTGCAAGTATCTGGCCACTTATCCATTAATGTCTGCATAGCCATATAGGATTCATTAGCTAAAGTTCCAGTCTGTCCCATCCTGTTGCTGTCCGATCACTGAAATATTGAAATGTTTCCATTTAATAGCAGCTAGCAGCTATTCTGGGCCCTCGGCCCACCCTTTCCGCCCTGATCCGGCACTTTCAGTCGCTATTTATGGCAATTCCATGAATATTCTATTACCCCAGTAAGCCGAACCGACGGCCAAAGATGAATAACAGCCGAAAAAACACACAAACAACAGCCCAGTGGGCCGTGCTCGAGTGCATAATGAATAAATGTCGAGTGAACAGCCAATTCCCAGGGTCCTCAGCAATTCCACTCACACAAGACTCCCACATTCAAACTACAACACAAACTCGAAGTCAAACAATAAATGCGAATTCAGTGTAAATGTTATAAATAACTAAAGTAACCGAGCAAAGTACGACATAAAAATAATAATAATAATAATAATAATAATAATACGCCATACACTTTACACAATACTCCAATGTAATTCGAATTCTAATTTCAAATATACAAACATAAAGTGAAATGGCAGACTAGCAAAATATACAGTGCGTATGCGTAATAAAATAAATTGAAATATATACACATATATAGATGCATACAAATGGAAACAGAGGGGGCAAACCTTCCGTGTGCCCCCGAATGTCGTTCTCTGTCTCTGTCACTCTGGACAAAACCAAACTGATTGTTTTAAGCGAAGTTAGATTTATAAATAAATTAAATTTAAATGCGTACGAGAGCGCAAACTTAAAAGTGAAATACATTAATAACTAAGTCGAAACTACTGAGTGTGTTAATAATACTGAATACTGAATAAATAAACAAGATTCAAACCAAATTCAGCTGGCCCTTTCAAATCAATTCCAATTAAAACGCCGACTCGCACATCAAAGCGAAGATTAATGCCGCCGCGACTTGGTCCACCAGAATCCGCGTCCTGTTTGCCCAACTTGGGTTTGGTTTGGCCAGGGGTTAAGTGTTATTAATGCGGAGCAAATCCTGCGGCGCTGCAGACGCGGATGCAGCCTGATTGCCACTTGAGGCGCGTAATCGAAACATCGGCAAGGCGGTCGGTCAATGGAGCCGCCTTCATTACTTTGCCCAAGCCCATCAGTATCCTTTGCCCTCGGATTCCTTTTCCTTTGCCAATCCCCAATGCCACACCCTCTGCCCCAAAGCCAAACACGAAGCTCGCCGCCCCAAAAGCCGTGGATTCGAATTAAGGCTGTTAAGCTTAAGGGGCACGAAGGCTGGTGGGTTGGTGGGTGGGCTGAAGGATTGGCCCATCTGGGCAGCCTTGGCATGCACAGGAGATTAAAACAGTTGGAGGCAAATTTGCAGCGCGTGGGCCAACACCAGCGCCCATGAAGGTAAAGTTTGCCAAGGAAACTTTCTGCGAATGCAAGTCTGTTTGTCGTAATTTGTTGCATACTTTTCAGAGCGCAAACTTGGACTACAACTAAGTAGGTAAATCGATTGGTAATGAAACACTCACCGCAAGCTACTTAAAATGTTTTAAATATATTCGTTGGCATTTAGTAGGAGACTGCCCTAAAATGGGTACTTTTTGGGTTGCCATGTGTGCCGAAAACATTTTGCAATAAAAAGTTTGGCAGAATTCATGCTCGTTCCTCGCAATTGGTTGCATAGTTTTAGCTGCTCCAACTTGAATACCACACCGGACTCGAATCGAATTAGGTAAATCGATTGGTAATGGAACACCGTACCCAGCTTGCCCCATGAACGCCAGGACACACTTTTGCTGGTATCTGCATTGTGGTCTCGCATTTCCAATCCCCTGCTGAAGTATTCCCCGTAATTTGGGTTGGCACGTGCGGATTTACTTTTCACTCTACTTTCCAACTCACCTTCGCCATTGCTGTTGTTGTCAATTTTATGGCGTTTTCATTTGCTGGCAAGCGCTTTCGTTGCAGCTTCCTCGGCAATTGCCAGGAATTTTAAGTTTCCACCTCAACGCCCCTTTCCATTCAGCCGGCCCAAACGCACTTTGCAGCACTTGGACTAAAAATAAAGCCACATAAATCCGAAGATTTGCTGGCAAGTGCGCAAATCGAAATGAAATCCAGGGTCCAGGGTCAGTTGCCCCACTTCCTGTGATTCAGTCGCTGCTCTTTTATTTCTCGAAGGCCGGAGTGACTCCTTAGCCGCAGCGTGCTTAAATAAATTAAACGACGCCCCTGGATGTCCGAGTCCTGGCCATTCAAAATAGCCTGTCACCACTCACGGAGGCGCACTTAGTCCGGACAGGACTGCTGAAATATTAAAGCCCCCAAAAGGCGGTTCCTCTTCAGCCATAAATTGGTCAAACTGGGATTTTTCAGGGGTCTGCGTCTGACTGTCTGGCTGTTATCGAAATGTCTGATGGCCTATTAAAAATGGCTTAGACGGGTCAATGGCTTGATGGACTTGAAGTTCAATTAAATTGAACGAATGCATGCGATATAAAAACCACTTGAAATTAGCTACTAAATATGCTTTATCAATCTGATGCGGTAATAAAAGGCGTACTCTTCGTTTTTTATTCCTCAAATTCGACCCATTACAACCCTTGATCTAGCCACTTCTCCGCCAGTGGTCATCTCTACTTTTTGGCAGTCAGCCTGGCCAACGGAAACTGGAGGCAACTGCACGGGCCCGTTTGGAATTCAATTAGCAGTCGGATGGCCGATTGGCCAAATGGTTGCCCTCACTCATAATGGCTTCGATTGAGCCCGGTGATTATTGCGATCGCTGGCTGGCTGACAGCTGCACTTCCAGCGACTGACATTCATGGCAGCCATAAGAATGCCATCCAGTTTTACAAGCAAAAACCCAAAAGGGAAGGAGTGAAGGTGGCTGCCAAAATGCCGAGAATGCCGTAAAAATGTTTTCCTTTTTGCCAGCCTCATCCTTTTGTCAGCGGCAGTCGTCGTCCTCGTCGTCCTTTCGCCAGATGCTGAAATAATGATACCGGCGCCTGCGAAGCGAGCAATCAGCCAGCTTTTCGCATCTATGCCAAGGACGAGTGGGTGGTTGAGTGGGTGGGTTGGTGGTTTGGTGGTTTGGTGGCTTGGGGGCTGGAGTAGGTTTTTTGACATTGTTTTGACTACGGCCACGTGTGGCGATACTGAAACTGCCGCCTCCATTTGGACATTTTCAACGTTTATTTTGCAACTGCTGCCTTAGGTCTACGCGAAACGAGAGCTCTTCAAGTGCGGAATTTATTATGCATTCCGCTCTTATAATTTGATATTTAAAGAAATCATTTTACGGCGCACGTTGCTGCTGCTGTCTCTGCTGTCTCTGCTGTGTTGCTGATGCTCCTGTGCTGCTGCTGCTGCTGCTGCTGCTGCTCCTGTTCGCTTATACAATTTAAAAATCGCGACGCTTTTTGTATGCAATGCAATTATTCTCCATTTACAATGCACTCAGCGCCAAGTAAGCAAACAAACAAACAACGGCTTGAATGGCTTGGCTGGCTGCGATGCTATGGATGGTATGGAAAAATGGGTTGGGAGGAGGGGGAGGAGCGCAGAAGCAGACAAGTAAATAAAATTGCAAATAAAGTAAAAATGTTGAAATGCCAAAGAAATGCACGGTACATATTTTACATTTATTCATTCGCTGATTCTGAATCTGCTTTAGCTTCTGCTGTTGCTCTCCTGCTGTTGCTCCTGCTCCTGCTCCTGCCGCTCCTCCTGCTCCTCTTGCTCCCCCAGCTGCCCCACCGCCTGCATGTCCTTTCTGTGGACAAAAGCGACGATGGGTGGCATGTCCTCACGCCTGTCTCCTAGTCCTGGTAAGCCGAGCGTTAATAACAACGCTTATCTGCGGCATTAGGAGCATGCCAGCTCCCCCTCCACTCCCCGAACAACAGGACCCAGCGACTGCGACAAAAAATGATAATGAAAAACTGAAATAAAAGCGCAGCGGCAGTGCCAACGGACAAACAAACGGACAAACAAACAAACGGACGGCGAAAAAGAATACGAGCTACAGGCAAACAACGCGGCGCGGAGCTGAACAACCCGACAACTGAGCAACCCAACAACTGAACAACTGCGCAACTGAGCAACTGAGCAACTGAGCAACTGAACAACTGAACAACTGAACAACTGAACAACTGAACAACTGAACAACTGAACAACTGAGCAACTGAGCAACTGAACAACTGAACATCTGAACTGTCCGGGGTTGGAGGACCACATAATTTAAGCTGCCGTTGCCTTAGCAATTGCTGGTGCTTCTGCTTCTGCTGTTGCTTTTCCCGCTGCATCGCTGCTGGCGTGACAACTTCAACTGACAGCCGCAGAGCAGCGCCATCATCCATTATCAGCAGTTGGCCATCTTAAAGTGCAGCGGCAGAAACAACAGCGGTGCTCAGGGCTATTGGCTGGACAGCCAAATACCCTGTTATCAGCTCGAATTACCAATGAGCAGCAAGCAATGAAAGCTACAATTTAGATTAATTCCTGCTCAAACTCCTTTTAAAAAACCGAAGAATTGTCAAGTGCTGAAAAGCTTTGAGTATGCCAAACTAATAGGTATCGGTGCGCTATACAGCCTGCAGAAATTCCCATTTTCCGTGGCATTACTACAGCAGCAGGACAGGAAGCGCATGGAAAAAAGGCAACGCGGGTGGCCACAACAATGGCAGCAACAACGGCGGGAGCAGCGACACAAAATGTTGCGTTGGCATTGTTTTAATGCACTTGGAGCAGCAGCAGTGGCACCACCAGCGACAGCCCATGCAGCCCGTAGATGCGGGCGCAGGATCCCGCGACGATGGCCGATGGCGTATACGCACCGTGCGCCACATTACGTATACGCATTCGCCTGTGAAGTGCGCCCGCTACTTGCCGCCCGCGGAATTGCCGCACTGCTGCTGCTGCTGCTGGTGCGCCGACGGCCCCGAGGAGTCCTTCACCGTGAACGTGACGTAATATCGTTTGTTGCTGTCCAGCTTTTCCGCGGGCAGTGAAATTAGCTGCTTGTTCTTGCCGTGCGACAGCTCCAGCGCCACCTTGTGGTTACAGCGGCCGGCGCTGGCACTGCCCAAGCCGCCCACCCTGCCGCTGGAGGCGCGGCCGCTGGTCAGGATCTTGGGCAGGAAGAAGCTGCTCACGCTGCCCGTCTTCTTGTAGGGTCCAAAGCCGAACTTTGGCATCGTGTGGTGATTCATCATGGGAACTGCAATGCAAAGAACCGGTGACACGCATTAGATTAATGATTCCAGTTGATGATCGCTGCGAACTACGAGTACAATGGACTGCCAGCACCTGGCAGGTGTCCTGCAGGTGCAACACTCAGCTAAATTGCATGGGCAAAAACAACTGGTAATAAGAAATGGCGCTGCTTCCTGGTAACCCATTTTTCGGGTGCCATCTCGGCGGGATTAGCATGGCTACTTTCAGCAAAATAACTGTGCATAAACAAGGGCACGTTAATGAAAGCGGTTGCGAGTCGGTAAAATAAATGCGTTTTTAATTTGGGATAAGCCCGACGCATCCTTTTGAGCAATCCGCTCCAGCAGCAGCAGTGGAGCAGGCAAGTGAAGACGTAATAAAAGCAGAAAAAGCGGCAAAAGCCAGAGAGCCAGAGAGCCAGACAGCCAGAAATCCAGAAAGCCGGGTCGAGAACACTTTTTTAATTTGCCCCGCGCCGAATAAACTGCTCGTAATTAGGATTTATATTTTTATGCCCAGCAGCCGACCAAGTAGATGCTTTGAATACGAGTGTCCGATTGTCCGCTTGACCCACTCTTTTTTCCGGCGAAAGTGTTGCCAACCCGCTGGCCAGGCGATTTGACTCTTTGGCCCGGCCAAAGCCTGTCTGGTGCTATTTTTCACGCTTGCACAGAGCCGCTTAAAGCCCTCTAGCAAATCGGAGCAGCAAGAAGCGGCAGCAAAGGCAAAAGTTTAAGGCCGAAAACAAAAATATTCCGGCTCTTTAATTAATTTGTCAGTGCTGGGCTGTCAATGCTACATTTTTTACCAATCGAAATAAAGCCGATTGTATGGCTTTTACGTAAAATGCATGCTGCTATATAAACACTTTTTATCTCCCTGCTATGTTTACTAATCCATAAGTTAATTACACCGATATGTTATTGGAAATTTACAACGAAAGCTATTTGGCTACAAAATATTATAGTTACTGATGGTATGTGTATAATAAATTGATTGAAAATAAATAAAATAAAGCTTTTCTAATTGCAGCATTGGTTTAAAAATGGTTTTTACAAGAAAGGCTTTTTTAGACAGCTAGCATCGTTCGGTTTTGAAGTCTTAAATAAGCCAAGATTTTATTTTTCAAGGAGCTCTCAAATGGACTACTTACTGTAGGCGGCACAAGGTATTCCCGTGTAGGCGTGGGCCGCATGGAGACATCGGTGCGTCTTGGTGGTGCACTGCAGCGCCTTCTCGTAGGCATTGTAATCCGGACTGAGTCGGCGCTCCGCCTGAAAAGGGGATGGATTTGGATGAGGCAGCTGGATGAGCGGCACTTAATCAGCGACCCACCTCCTCGTACACCTCGTTGATGTTCTGGAAGTTGTTGGTGCCGGGACGCTGGAGTCCTTTAAGCGTCTCGTACAGGAAGAGCTCGAAGTTCTTGAACGTGTACTCGCTGAAGTTGTAGCGCCGGAGTCGCGTGCCCGTTTCGCCGCCCAAAAGGACGCAGGACTTGTGGTAGTCATCCACCGCCCGCTTCACCAGCACCGCCTCGTTCAGCTTACTGGAGCGAATCTGCAGCGACTTGAGCTCCAGCAGATGCTGGAAGATCTTGCGTTCCATGTAATATCTGCGAATGGAGGAGATTGAAAGCCATGAACAATGTGCCAGCGCCCCCACTGTCCCCATCATCTGCAGATACTGAATCTGAATCTGAATCCGAATGAGAATAAGAACAAGTATCTGTGTGCCAGGGCTTTGCAAAATAAATGTTAGCAAATGTACGTAAATTGTCATTTTGATATTTCGCGAGTCACAGACAAAGGCAGTTCGCCGCCCGCTGTTCAGCTGACAAAGGACCTTTCTCTGCTTGCTCCAGGATCCAGGCCGGAGCGCAATAAAAGGCATCATGTTATTAAAATTTCAAAAATACTAAAGTGCGTACGCGGAAAAAATTCTATTAATAATTGAGGAACGGGCGGAAAAAAAGGAGCAAGCGAGCATAAACGAAGCGAGTCAAATTAAAGCCGCCAACGGCTCTACGCCCTCCACTAAGCCATAAAATGTTATTAGAAATTTCATTAAAAATTAGGTAAACAGCAAAGTTCAGCGCTTGGGGCGCACAAGGATGCGGATAAGGATATGCATCTTGGGTGCCCCTCGAAAGTTGCTCCCTTAACTCAACTGCGAGCCAACGGACTCTTCTAAATCAACGAATGACGTCCGAGCCTTTTCGCCGCGAGAGAAGCGGCGCATTCACCGAAAAAACTAAGCAAATTTGTCGAGGGCACTTGGAGTGCAGAAAACCAGGCGGCGGAGCTGCAGCGGCGTTTTGGAAAACTATTTGCCCAACGGCAGCTGCCTTTGGTGAGGAGGAGACCGCTTGACACTGCTCGCCACTTGGCTGCGCTGCGCGAAATAATGCAAAACAATTTGACTTTGAAACAAAAGTTCATTGCTCGTGGAATGGATGGTTGGACGGCTGGTTGGCTGGTTGGCTGGATGGCTGGAAAGGCGGGCAATAAATAGGTAAGAATCCTTGTGAGCCAAAAGCTGCGTAATAAATTGGCCAAGGAGCCAAGAGAAATCCCCGTGGAACGGACTTCAAAGCGCGCCAGCGTTCTTCCGCTTGTTTTGCTGCCCCACCAGTGGTCATCATCGGTGGTCATCGCCATCGCCTTCGCCATCGTCATCTTCATTGCCGTCTTTATCGTCATCATCACGGCCATGGCCCATCTTAACGTGGCCATCTCAGCCCACCATCCTCATCCTCACCATCGCCATCACTTGTTTGCCGAAGCGCTTTTCAATTTTACGCCTCGCTTTTGGCTCCATTCGGTTGCGCTTGAGTTCTTTGCAAGTCTTTCGCTTTGTGCAAATACTTTTTGCAATACTGTCCTTGGCATATTTTTTTATTCGCCCACTTTCCCGCCACACCGCCCTTCGTCTGTGGCACTGCCACTGATTTCCGTTTCCGCTCTACGTTCGCCTAGTACAACTTTCATTTCATTTTCTTGTGCGCGTTGATTTTGTGTGGCACATTTTTCCACTGCTTGCAACGCTCGCAGCGACCAACTGTCCCACCGGCCGTAAGACCCACTGACTGACAGCCACCCACGTGCCACCCACGTGCCACCCACGTACCACCTCTTCCTGTTTGCGACACAAATGTGACAGGCAAAAAGTGCACGCAGTGCGCAGGCAAAGTGGATGAAGTGGAAAACCCGCCGGCGGCAAAGTCAGCACCATCACCACCATCATCGCCATCATCACCGTGCTGGGATAGGCGCAGCTCTCACTTTTCCAACTGACAACGACAACAAAATGCAAAGAAATTAAGCGCTGCACAAGTTGCAACAACGAGTGTCCCGCCCGCCAGCAATTTGTGCGCCGCACAAGCAGCACAAAAGCGTTGCGAGAACCTTTTGCCAAGTGTTAATGGCTGGCCCACGAACACGCCAAAGAATCCAGAATGACGTGGCCTGCATACCTGCATATCCAGGGTACCAGTTTTCCACTGCAAAAGTGTCGACCAGAAGACGACTCCCTTTCAAAATCGATGGCCGCCAAAAGTGTTGACAAAGTCGCACCCCTTGCAAATTCGCGTAAAGTCTGCGGCTCACAAAAACTTTGGCGCTTCATTTTTCATTACGGCTATGTATTTGAGCCAGTGCTTCGAACTTCAAACTTGGCCAAGTGGCCGAGTGAGCTGGCTGTGTGGATTTGCGAGGGAAAACCAAGAAAATCGCTTGGCTAGGGCTTTAGCTAATCGCTCAAAGTTTAATGAATTTTCCGGAGCAACTACTGCTGATGATAGGAATCAACATTTTAAAGTCGCTGAGCAAATGTGGCTAATTCCAGCACGTCACTCGCTCTGCCAAAAAAAAGAAGAAAATCAGGCCCAAGGACAAGAGATAAACTGAGAGTCGGGTCATTTGAGGACGAAAAACGAAATCCAAATATTTAACAACGTCAATTACGTGAGCGCACATTATAAATCCCAAATCTCACCTGTGCTGCTGCTTCTGTGCTTCTGCTGCTTTTGGGACACGCAAAATTCGCACACAACAACGCACCGGTAAGTTATTTGTTTAATTTATGCGTCAGATAAAATTTTAATCTCTTCGGAGCCAAAGCGAGGCAACAGAATAAAGTTGCCCGGATGGGTCTGTGTGAAAGCATGCGAATGCAAAAATAAAATGAGAAATGGAAAATGGAAAATGGAAAATGAAAAATACGAATACGAAATACAAAATAAAGTCTCTATTTACACACTTTTCATGGTATTTTCCTGGTCGACACACCCCCGTCCACCGCACAAAGTATTCGACTGGGAGCTATGGATTCGCTTTTTACTTTTTTATTTCACATTTTTTAACTTTGCGCAGTAAATTCTATTTGGATTTTCGCCCCCACCGATGCCCAACCATATAGTCTTCAGGAATTAATTGACTCACCCCGCCGACTTGTTGAGCAACTTGTTCGGAAAGTTGCTGAGCAAGACACTTGTTTGACTTTCGGTTTTGCGCATATTGCGTATACGCCGTGTATTTGTCGAAACCTTAACATGGCGCAATCTTCGTCCGTTTTCTCCCGTTTTCCTGCCGTTTTCGTGCCGTTTCGGTCTGGTTTTCTCGCTACGGCTTATGCAAACAGCCGAGTTAAATATTTTCATTAGTCAAGTGGAAAGAATTATTTATGAAATGCGCTCGCCGGCCGGATTTCGCCTCTGTTTTCGTTACGTTACGTTATTGTTTTGTTTTGTTTTTCTTTCTCGGTGAATGTTTGCAAATTTATTCATGGGCTACAAGGCAGATTAGCAAAATTAATAAAAGTCAGCTTACGCTTTTTAATTAAGTTTGGCGGTCCCGGCTTATGCAAATACCATAAATAAATACAATTGACTTTTAAGTTTGAGCAACAGCTTACGACATCGATCCGCGCCACCAACACCATAGAATGACAAAATTAAATCGGGGCCACACGAGTTTCGGCTTAAATGCTAGTGTGAGTGTACGGCCAAAAGGCCGGGGGAAATCCCCGGAGGCACACAAAAGGATTTTCCACAAACAGCTCGGCAAACGAAGAGCGAACACAAATGGTAATCGTCCTTGCCTTCGAGGACCTCTAAAAATGCTCCCGCTAATCTGCACTAATTCCATTTACAATTAGCATTAGTGAGTTGTAAAACGGAGCCAAAGACTTTGCTTCGCAGCGAGTACGACTGCCTGCCTGCGGCTAATTTTCATATTTTGTTCAAGTTTCCGCATAAACAAAATATCCCACCGCAGGTGGGTATCCTTTCCCGCAGCCTTTCACCACTTTTTCCGCAACTTTCTCCGGATCTCTGCCCGATGCCGTGCAGCTAATTAAAATGAGCAACTCTTTGCCGGAAATGAGCATTACGGCTAATGACAAGAGCGGTTCGGCAGCGAACGAGATTTTGTGCCATTCGGGGCACTGGAATAAATCGGCCACAGTGCTGGACTTGGCCAAATGATGATTTACGCTGCGCATGGCCAAGCCAAACATTTTTTCTTAATGTTTGCGGCAATTAAGGTAGTATATAGGGTGTAGGAATAACCGAATTAAGCACTTGTCACCAATAAATGTGTCCCAAGCAGCTCACCCACCTGTTATCAGAAGCGTTAATCCTCGGGGCTTAAAATTCAGGAACAGCAGCTCATAGTTCACGCTCAAGTACACGAGAAATGTACATTAATGCCGCGTTTATTGCCTTTAACCGCATTATAATAACTTTAAAGCGCCCGTTTTTATGGCGAACGGAAGCTGGGCAATTTATTTGCTGACCAGCGCAACAGTAAGCGAAAGTCCTTCGCAAAAAGAACAAGGACCAAGAAAAGAAATGAGAAATGCTGCCTGGGCTATTAAATCCCTGGCTAAATTAACTTTAAGGCGGCATGCTTCGGCCAGTCTGATTACATTAAGAGGACCTCATAGCCGCAACTGAAGAGCGTGATATAATGCGTTGCGAGTGGGGCGGCGGGACATTCAAGTTGATTAAAATCAAGCATCAAGTATATAAATCTACGGCCAAAAAGGCAGCTTCGCTGGCGCCACTAACTGCCTGGAGATTAATTTAAATGAATGAATCTCGCCATCAACTCTCCGGGGTCGCAGCTCCACGCAATCACGGCCAATCTGTACCGCTTTCGCGTCCACCGGGGAAAATCGTATAATTTATAAGTTTACATTAACGACTGCCATTTGCATATATCGATTTTGCACATATTTTTCTGGGAATCAGTACAAAAAGGTACACAAGTTGAAGTTACTTTCTTCTTACTAAATCAAGTCTATCCATTGAACTAAGGACACTCGCTTTTAAGTGAATTATCCTTTGCATTCCATCACTTGGACTTGGACGCTTTCAAATAATTTGTGGGATTTTTAAAAAGGTTCTCCAGTGTACTCACCTCCTTATATTGCGCTGTATGGACCTGGTGACGGCGCCCATTTCACAGGCGCCCTTGTCTCCCGGCTTGCGGTTTTCCAGCCGGCTGCTGCAGGAGCGTCCGTCCAAGGTGGCGTAGATGGGTCGACGCGGCATGTGGGCGGTGTGGGCGGAGCGCAGTGTGGGTATCTTGCTGCGCTCTGCCCGCGGACTGGGCTCAAAACCGGAATCCTGGTCTTTGGTGGTGGCCAAGGCGGCCAAGTTGCCGCCATCGCGCGAGTCCTGAGAGTTTTTCCAGTTGCTGCGCGTTTTGTTGCCGCTGCGCACGCGCTTCTTGAGGCGTCGCTTCCTGCCATTGCCCTCACTTGCCTCATCCGCCAAGGATCCTCCGGCTGCTCCTGCTCCTGCTCCCACTCCATGTCGATTGCCACTGCTGAGAAAGCGACGCAAGGCGCTATCGTGCTCCGGATCCATGCCATCCCTCTCATCATCATCGTACTCGTCCTCGTACTCCTCATATTCGTAGTCCATCTTCTCCAGCTCAGCGGCGCTGGGCAGCTGGACGCCAGAAGCCGCTTCGCTAACCACCTTAAAGACTTGATTGGCCGCTTCGTAGTCGACCTTGCGTCCGGATCTCTTTGTGCTTCCATCCAGGGAGTCATCGCTTTTCAGAACTTGAAAGCTCGATTTCCGTTCGCCGGCCGGCTCGTCGGAAGCTGAGGCTGCTGGATTTGAATTTGGATTCAGAAGTGGGTCATCGTCCGCCGAATCGGAAGGCAGGAGTGTAAAAGAGCGCCTCGTCTCCTGTTCCCTTTGCGGTGGCTCCGGCTGGGCTGGAGTGGGCGTTTGGGCTGTGGATGGGCGTGGCTGCGGTGCTGCTGGTGGCTTTTTGGGCTCTGCAGTGGGAGGAGCAGGTGGAGCAGCGGCTGGAGCAGCGGTGGGTGGAGGTGTGGGACTAGGACTGGTATTTGGTTTCGGCATGACTGCAGCCTGCTCCATCTGCTCGGTTTTTTTGCCAACAGAAGCTGGCTCTGTAGCCACAGATTCCGCCCCTTCGACCGTGTTGGCATTAGGCTGTGGTTGCTCTGCGGCACTTGGTGGCTTTGCGGCCTCCTCCTTGGGCGGTGGTGGTGGTGTGGTTGGCTCGGGGGGCGGTGCAGATGGTGTTGGAGGTTTTTGGTGTTCCTTAACCTCGTTTTCAGGCTTTTCCCCAGGTTCTTGACCCTCTTTGGGAGCGGCCTTTTCAAGCTGCTTTTCTTCACTGGAACTTTTGGACTCGCTGCTCAGCGCAGTGGCAGCTATTTTGATCACCTGCTCTACCTCCTTGGAGACCAGCTGCGTCTCCTCCTCACTCAGCTGGAGCTTGGCCTCCTGCTCCGACTCCTGCTCCTTGCCATTTTCCTCTGCCAGCGTTGCTTCTTCGGAAGATTTCGAAGTCTGAATCTCCTCTGCATCGTGATGGACGTCTACCTGTGTGACCACCGACTTGGCTGCCTCCTGTTCCTCATCTGTTAGCTCCACAGCATGAGACTCCTCCACCAAGAGATTATCCATTTGTGCGGACTTCTCGCTCTTGGCGCTCTGGGTTGGTGACTTGATGAAGGTGCCCTCTTTAGTGGGTGGCGTTTGATGCCTGCTGGCGGATGGTGGTCGTTCCTTGCCACTGGTTTGATCCTGGCCGTTTCCAGCCTGGTGATCCCCATTGACAGTGAGTGGCTTCCGCGAACCCTTCTCCGGCGACGAGTGCGCCGTGTGATTCTCCTCGTCCGGATCGCTGTTGTCTCGGTTTTTCAACTTTCTAGAGGACGTGGAGCGCTTGCGGTTGACCACTCGATCCTTTTGTCGCTTGTGGTAGCAACAGTTTTCGCAGGAGTCCTCCGCACTCTCCTCCTCCCACTCACTAGAGCTGGCATACCGCTCCCTGGACTTTCGCCTGCGAATCTCGATGTTGCTCTTGGAGCGGCAGATCTCGCTGCACCGCTCGTGCTTGGACTCGCCACAGCTGCTGGTGCGCCTCCTCAGTTGCCTTCTCTTGTGGCGACGACACACGTGCCTCAATCGCTGCTCCTTTCGATAAGTTTGCTCCGAGCAACTGCAATCCCCATCTCCTTCGTCCTCCTTACCATTCCCGTTTCCATTATCCGAATCGGTGCGCTTTAGGTACACCACGTACTTCTTGGAGCTGCGCAGATCGTGCAGCTCCTCCTTCTCCACATACTTCAGGGGTCTGACCATGTCGGTAGCGTTGGTCTCGTGAAAGGGATTCCCAGCCCGTCTGCTCGACAAGCGCACCTTGTTGGCCGGCTGACCGCCGTTGGCCTGCAGGAATTTGGCCGTGGAGCGATGACCACGCTGCAGAGCTCCGTCCAGTGGGGTTAGGACCAATCCTCGTGAGTTCCGATACACGGCATTCACATCTGCGCCGTAGTCCAGCAGCAGCTTACACATGTCGGTGTAATCATTGGCAGCCGCAATGTGCAGCAAGCTGCGTCCATCATTGCTGGTGGTGTTCACCTGCTTGGGCCGCTGGGCAAGGAGCCACTCCAGGAGCTCCCTTCTACCCGAGGCGGCGGCCTCGTGGAGCGGCAGATCGCCCTTGGCATTGCGCAGCCAGAGATTAGCACCACGCTCCTTCAGCAGCTTCAAGGTCTCGAACTGACCCTTGGAGCAGCCGCAGTGGGCAGGTGTTCGTCCCTTGCGATCCTGGCGATTGGGATCAGCCTCCAGGTCCAGCAATCTTGCAGTGGCATCTGCGTGGCCCAAGGTTACGGCATAGTGCAGTGCTGTGCACCCATTGGAATCGATGAGATCCGTGGGAGCACCACAAAGGCCAATCAAGGTGTCAATGCACTCGGTGTGTCCTCGGGAACCAGCACAATGCAGCGCAGTGAGGCCATCTCTGAAAGCATTTAGATGCATTTAATGATCTTGGAGTTGGAGAGCCAACCAGGGAAACCCACTTATCCGACGACTCCACGCGGGCACCCGCTTTGACCAGGGCAATCACTGCCTTCGCCGAGCCCGCCGATGCGGCCCACAACAGTGGCTGGCGACCATCCTTGTCCTGGACATCGACACTGCTCTGGGGATGGGAGAGCAGGATGCCCAGGATCTCGAGGGCGAGCCTGGAACTGCTGCTGGAACTGGCCTGCTGCTTGCTGTCATGACTGGCGCCGCACATCTGGGCGGCATAGTGCAGCGGAGTGCCACCATTGGCGTCGGGCTTGGCCACGCTGGCTCCTGCTGCCAGGACGGCTCGCAAGGACTCCACCTCCCCGCAGACTGGAAAACACGGGATGCACTTAGTCAAATTACTATAGGAAAATATTTGTATAAATTATTTCCAGCAACATATGTGTGTAACTATAAACAAAGTTAATTAGAAATTGTTGCCATTGTCCACAAACATTAATCGTGCTTAATAGTTTATTGATTAATTGTCATTTTTGCAGTCAACAAATGAGTAACTTTTTGGATGTAATTAATTGGAGAATGCATGCGGTGCTAAATCAATTGTTGAAATAGTATTTGTAATGCTATTACTGCAGCTTTTTGTTTGGTCAGTTCAATGCAAATATCTCTAGGCCAAGTGTTAACTGCTGTTAAACAAATTGTTGTTCAAATAAAACAGTTCAAACATAAATAGTTTACTTTTGGACAACCAATAAAAATAGTTGTTAAATCAATAGGTTTGTGTGAAAAAAGAAACAGAACAGTCGACCACAGATAAATAGAACTGGAAGTCTCTATTAGACCAAATAGTTTATTCTGGCAGCTTGTGGGGATTAGCCCTGCACTCACCTGTGGCCCAGTGCACCACCGAGTGGCCCTCATTGTCCACCGCGTTCACATCCGCCTTGTTGGCCAGCAGCAGATTGACCATGGCCAGGTTGCCCTGGATGACGGCCAGGTGGAGCGGTGTGAAGCCATCCTCGTCCGCCGACTCCAGCAGCTCGGGGGCTGCGATCGCAATGCTGGCGGCCGCCACGAGGTCCTTGCTCCCTTCCGAGTCCTGGGCGGCACAGTAGTGCAGCGCGTTGCGGTGGCTTCGGTCCCGCTGCCGCAGCAATTCCGGCTGTCATCGGAAAGGTGAAATGGAGTGCAGCGATAAGGAGCAAAATTCAGAGCCACTTTAGTTAGTTAAGTGCGTTGGCTGGTGGGGTCAAAAATTAATTACTTCGCCCGCCGGAAAATTATGGCCGGGCCTGGCGATTGCACCTGCTGAGCTGAGGCCGCAGCCGATTAATAAACTAATTAAAATGCCATTTGCATATTGCATCAATTTGCATCACCCCCAACCCCCAATCCCTACCACTTGCCGCCGGGCAGCGTTTGATGGATCGCGTAATTTTCACAGTCTCCGGCTTAATTGCCAGCAAATATTTTGGTGGGAATATAAGTGTGTGCATCGAGTGTTGTAGCTGTTGTGTTGTTTGTTTAACCGGCGAGTTGTTGTTGCTGCTGGTTGCTCGGTCGATTGGTTGTCAGCCAGGCCTTTTGTGCAAGTGTCGAGTGGCTGATTGGGCAAAAGCAATTACTTTTTCCAAACGCATCACACCTCCGCCAGCGGCAGCGGCAGCGGCAGCAGCAGCACATTAAATGCGATGGCACAAAAATGGCCGGCCAATAAATAATTCAACATATTCCCGCGTTAATCATGCAAAATGATTGCAGCTATGGAAAAACAAAAAGCAGTCGTGAAAAAGTGTTCCTTTGCGAACCGCTGTTGGTCAGTAACTAAAGCAACAGCACAGCGAAGGTAAACAAAGGCTAACAGCGACGCCTGGAAGGGCGGGTGGGTGTGTCCTGCGAGAAGGATTGGAAGTCGTTGTCCTGGGCAACGTGGTGAGTTGCCAAGGACTGGAGCTGGTGTGGTGGCTCACCAGATTATCGCTTGCATTTTTGGCGCGCAAAACAATATCAAACTCCAGCGGCGCGGTGAACATGGCTCCTCCGTCTGCCAGGAGCCGCGGCCCTCCTTCGTCCTTTTTGGCCAAAGGACGAGCGTGGAGCGTGCAGTGTGTCAAAACATGTCAAGTGCACAAAAAATACTGTCGCCGCCGCCGAAAAGTATGCTAAAACTTTGCCCGCTGCCGCCAGGAATTCGCAATGCGACGACAGCGACGCCGACACGCAGGCAGAGCAGCGGCAGAGGCAGAGGCAGCGGCAGAGCAGCGACAGCGGCAGCGGAGCGACGTCAACGGCAGCACGCAAATGTGAAAGTGAAAACGTTGGCAAATCGTCGGCCAAGTGGGCGGCTGGTGAGTATGAATGTGGGTGGGCGTGGGGCAGCCCCCCTTCCGTGCAGTCGCTTTGTGGGGCGCCCATGGGCGCCGCTTATTAGGCTTCGCAACTAACTTTTCTTGCGGCATAGTTTGTGCTAATTTCTTGCCGCTTGCACGCCTCTTCACTCGCCGCCCAACTGGCCATTCACTCGAAAAAATGAAAAGGTCCCTTTTAAGCTGGCTTTCACTTAAGATGCTAAAAACTTTCTTAAAGCTATTGCGCAAAACTTCAACAATTTCTCGTTAAATTGTGGCAAGTTGCGGTATATTGCCACAAAATTCCAGCTATAACATGGCTAAAATAAAGTGCACTTTATACTACGATCAATATTTTTCTCATTGCCCTAAAAACGTCCATTTAGTAATACGATTTTCTTACATTTTGGGCTGTAACTTAACCAATAGTTAAGCCAAATCTCTGAAATATACATTTTTTTGCAGCTAGCAACCAGAACTTTCGACACCTATCACTTTTTGTTTGATTAAAAAAAAAAAAAAATTTTTAATTTTTGCAATTTTTATAAGGGGTTACATCACAATTTTTTGCAAAAAATGGGTCAAAACTGAAAAAAAAAATTTTTTAAACTGTGAATGCCATTCGATTTCTTATGTTTTTACGAGTCGATAGAGGTATATCATTCCATAATTGGACGATAATTTTGCTCATTTCAGCTTAAATTAAGGCTAATAATGGCTTAAATTAGGCTAAAACTGATGCAAAATAATATCAATGCTTAAAAATGTACTCCCGTGTCGTGAGAGATGTTGTATATAATATTCTTACGAATATATATTCAGTTCTTCTCCTCTCTTTTTAAAAAAAGCGAAAATCAAGATCCTGAAAGTGCCTGAAATGATTATTTCCTTATTTCCAGTGCATCTGGTGTTTATCTTGTCAGTAGGGCTGATTGATTGACTGTGTTGCTTTCTAACCAACATTCAATTTTTACAAACATTTCGGGCACGCTGCCTTTCTATTTATATCGCGCAAAGGATGTCGCGTGACTGCTATAAAACTATGTGAGACGAGAGGGGGCCACCTTTCACCTTTCACCCCGCCCAATGCCCCACGGATCCGCGGGAAGTGCTCAATTTATTGCACATTTTAGCATGAGTCAAACAAGAGTTCAATAGCTGTGGAAGAAGGCAAGCGAAACTGTGGCAAGAACAACAAAAGATGGGGAACTTTGACTATTAGGCATTTGCGTGTTGCATGGGCGCACTTGAAGGGATTGCTGCGAGCAGGGAAAGTGCTGCTTATGGCCAAAGGATTCACAGGACGTGCAGGAAGGACTCAACAGGTGCAAAGCGCTCGGCAAAATAAGCCCCAAAAGTTAAGTCTGCACAAGTTAAATATTTAATGTTTCACTTAATTTACAGTTGAACACCGAATATGGTACATATTTTTTGCAGGGCTTTGGGATCTGTGGGATTTTCATATTTCTCTGTTGATTGAATCGAATTTGAGCTGCGGCTACGTTTCCCTTCCTTTTTGTTTTGTTTGCCGAAAAAACTTTGCAGCAAGGGGAAAATGTTTACAATGAATGATTTTTATTTGCTGCTTCCGTTATCTTTGGCCAGCTTTTTCAGCTTTTCTGCTGGCCGGGCCTTGTCTGAGTTGCTGTTTGTTTCTTACGCTGCCGTCCGGATTATGAATAATTCAAATAAACTGAAATGATACCTAAAAACTTTGACAACCCATCGCCCAGCATTCCGCTGGCCCGGGCACACAATGGTTGAAAAATAAAAAGGATCCCAGGATGGGGCAGTGTTGCTCTCTGCTCTGTCTGCTTTGTTATTATTATGATGATGATGGTTGGTGTGATTGTTGCCGTATTCGTATTTCGTATTTCGTATTTCGCATTTCGACCACCCACAACAGCTGCCGCCCACTGGCCGCTTCTGTTGGTGTCATGCAAATTTGCATTCAACTTTCTACATTCACCCGACACAAAATGAAATGCGATAATCAAATACGGCCAACAACAATGCTCCAATGCTGCAAAGCCAGCACCAGCTGGCCCCCTCCAATGCCACTCCCTCTCTTGGCCAGATAAAACTTTGGCACTGCCAGTTAGCCAGTCCAACAGTCCAACGTCCTACTGCCCGCCATTCCAGTTGGCCAACGCGAGGCGATTGCCATCGCCATTCGAGTTCCTGTTTATGCCATTTTAATAGTTCTTTAAACAAATAAAACGTGCTTGGGCCGCGAAAAATGGGGTCACAACAATGGGAGAAAGGTCATAATTTCCAGAAAAGAACAGCAAATAAAGCAGAAAATGTTTTGCAGTCAAAATTCACCATAGCGTTCCATTAAATACAACATTGTTGCATATTTCAAAAACAAGCGAAACACGAATTCGAATGTATTGATGTTGATACTTTTATAATAACTACTGGAAATTCTAGGTTATGTGCTGTCCTTTATTTTAGAACCTAGAAGGGTGCAAAATTTACTCAAAAATTTATACATATATGCTAAAAAACTGGTAAGCTAGCGCATCTGCGTTGGGTAATCCCACTTTAAGTTTCGCCAGATTAATGGCAAATGAGCTACAAAACAACACAAAAGGTGAGCATTAAAAGGCACGAGTCACGATTTATGGCAGCTGTCCGGCCAAAAAAGGAGTCGAGCAACAGTTAGTCTGGTGAAGACATAAAATTTCACATTTTACGATTGCTCATCTCGATCCAGGCAGCTCATCCTTCGCATCCTTTAGCAGCCTTATGCACGTGTTGTATGCGGCTGCTGCCTGTAAGAGCTTCCGGGAATGCCGAAACGACAACTAAACTTAAAACTTCCTTTGGGTTTTTTACACCCAACAGGCGTACGAGGCTTAAGGGGCCCTCAGATTTATATGCCAACAGCAGGAGCAAGTCTGAATGGCTGAGTCGTGGAGCAACAGGGGGAAAACAATTTGCGTTGCTCTCGAAAACATATATAAAGATATCAAATATTCGACCACTTCCCTCGTGTCCGACGACGACTTCCTCCTTTTGCGGCATTTGCATAACTGAAGCGACAACTGTCGTCGTCAAAGGACCAACTCCACAGGACCCACAGGATCTGCTCGAAATCACAGTCTCAAACGCAGCGGTCAGCAGTCGCGCAGTGGCCGGGCTTATTATTCATATATCGTAGGCCATTAGCATAACAATGAGATGGAGGAGATGGAGATGCAGATGGAAGTGTGGTCGCAGAAGTCATAGGATGTGTTTGGGTTCTACTCCTTTGATTCACGAGCATGTAGGCGTGCATGACGCATACGCCGTGTGGCACCCGCTTCCAAGTTCCATGGGGCTCCAGCCAGGAAGTGCGTACAAATATAAATAAAGCATAAATAATAATGAAAGACGACGCAGCCGCCGCAACAATAACACAGCAAGCACACAGTTACATGATAATGCATAAAAAATAAAATACATGCATGGCCTGAGCGCCATGAAAGGGCACAAATGGCAACTGGCATCTGGGAGGGGGAGACCCAGGAATCCTGCGGATTCCGGGCGGGAACCGAGAATTCGACTTAACGCTTCGTTGGGCAGCACATCCGCCATAATTATGTGTGACGCGTCGGGAGAATGGCACATTAAAAGGCTGGAGCAACCCGAAAACAGGCGCCCGGCATGTCCTGCGGCAGGAGGATAACTCCTGGATAACCCCGTACGGCGCCCAAATACCGGAAACTCTTTTGGGGGCGCCTCGAGGTCGCACCGCTTAAGATGTCAAGTGACCACAGGGCACAGATGCCACAAGACAGAGTCCTGCTCAATGGCAAATTTATGCGGACAATGTGCC
The DNA here is from genome assembly GCF_003286155.1 of Drosophila erecta. Lineage (NCBI taxonomy): Eukaryota > Metazoa > Arthropoda > Insecta > Diptera > Drosophilidae > Drosophila > Drosophila erecta. The sequence goes on from NW_020825194.1 coordinate 5,020,724, forward strand.
ATTCATATGTTAATCACATTTGCCCGGCCCCTCAAGATGTATTTTAATTAACGTAAGCGGCAAAGTGCGCAGGTAGCAACCGCATGCAGTCAGGGGCGCAGCAAAAAACATTTTAGAGGCTTCAGTTTCACTATGAAAATAATTCCGATATAATTTCCGACTTAATTATAATGAGAAAACTAAAACTTCAGAAAAAATATGATTGCTATAATCATTCAATGCAAATAGCAATTTGTTGTTCGGCCTCCCAGTGATCAATGCAGTTTAGTACCCCCCGCATCATAGCTGTTTTAATTCACAACCAGAATAGGTAGCAGCGGCTATATATGCACAAACAGTAGGCGAACTGTGGGCGTGGCAATGTCTCAAGTCGGCAGACGCCTCCGCCGCAACTATAATTTGCATGCTCGACAGACAAAGCTTAACTGCTGCTCAGGCAGGCGGCAAGGATATATGCAGGAGGCAACTGAGGGGGAACAAGGATGATGCTGCTCTCTAACTGTTGTTGTGGCACCTTTTATACTTCTAATTAGTGCCACGTTGGCGGCTGCAGCAACAATAGCGCTTGGCTGCGTTCACTGCAGTTGGCTGGCATCGGGCTCTTTGTTGCGGCATCTGTAGCTCCACCCTTTGCCGTTGGCAACCCTTTCCCGCCAGGCGGCAGCCCACCTGCTGATCCTTGAGGAAGCGTTTCACTGTGCAGCATTCTTAAGTAGTTTTGGCAATTATTTACAGCTACTTTGGCTCGGGGGCCCTAAAAGCGCCAACCCCCCTATTTTCTCATCCGCTTTGGCCTGAACTCATCAAAAGGTTTGCCGCACGGATTATTATTATGCCATGTGCCGGGAACGGGAACGGGATCCGGGATCCGGGCTCCGGGAACCGGGTGAATCCAGAATCCAGAAGCGAGAGCCGAGAGTACTCGGGAATCGTGAATCCTGCTTACCTGTACTCCCTGCGCTGTGTAGTTAAACTTTCGCATAGTTTTTATGCCGTGCTACGGATTAACAACAACGGCAAACTTTCATTTTGATCTACAAACTTTTCCGGCGGTTTGAGCTGCTGGAAAACACCCAGACCACTTTCCTCCACCAATCCCCAATCTCAGGTGGTAGAATGTTTGCTAAACATCATGAGCAATTTTCCCGCTTTAACGGCAATTCAATTCTGGGTACACGGCTCATGCATACTTTAGATGGAGACCCAGCTGAAAACATGGCAAATATGGGCTGGGAATGGAGATGTGGATGGGGATGGGGATGGGGATGGGGATGGAGCTGGCGTCCATGTCGCCTGCATAATTCATTGGCCAAGTTGTAAGTTGTAAGTCATGGCTCAAGTTTTGTCCAAATCGAATTAACTTGCAAAATATTTTAGAAACTCTGAGCTGGCGAACTTCACTTGGTCAATTAAAAATTATGCATAACCAGCCAGTCAGTGCCGCATTCCGAGTAATTTCCGCAACAAAAACTTTCGCTCCTGCCCCGCTCCGAACCCAAAAATCCCAGCCAGGACTTCCCCCACTCCGTGGCAGGACCAACTGTGCACCGAAGCGCATTAAAATTAGTAACAAGCTATGCTCATTTGTGTCAACTTTGACTGTCATTATGCACTCGGAGCAAATATTGTTGGATGCCGAGGCAAAAGTTTTTGGCCCTGCCCGGACCTCTCATGTGATTAGCCCGCCGGGCGCTTCCTTGAGCAAAAAGGCAGCCGGATAAGGAGCAGGAGGATACAAATTCATACACGGATATCCTATGTGCTCCAACTCCAGTTGGACTGCAACTTCGGCCAGGCCAACTGGACAGCTGGGAGCACGGCAACTTCTGGGCAGGAAGTCATCTCGAAAGCCAAACAGTTGTGGGCATCCATTGCAAGACAAATTTCTACGATTTCAGTAATTAATTTGCCAATGCAAACTTTGGTCAGTTGAGTCGACTCAACTGAGAGAGTCATCCTCGTAATAGTCCGTCTGCTATTTCTGGTGGTTTCTAATTAATTGGACAGCTGTCCGGCTAAGCCGATGCCGACGCATATGGTCCGGCGGCCAAAGTTGGAGCTCCACCCAATTGGAAATGGGTTTTTGTGCTCAATTAGCCCAGTGACGCTCGTCGGGGCCAACTTCTGATGATGACCGAAACCTCAGACCAGCACCATTTTGCCATTAATTTAACTCGTTGGGCACGCTGACTTTTATTTCGACATTTGTTGGGCCTCGCAGCCTAATTAATTGTATACGGACATGCAAAACTGTCCGAAATCGCATGCAAATGTCGGGGGTCAGCTTTTGGCCAAATATTTCGATCCAATCAGAGGGATCCTTTGGCGCTGATTGGATTCCAAACGCTCCTTGTTTCTGGCTTATTCCTTTCTCACCTGACTTTCGGCAAACAGCCGAGCGATTAATTAAAAATTCAAATGACTGCGACTGAACTTAAATAGATACCGTCTGAAGTCAGCGGCAAGTGTAAAGGCAAAGGCAAATCAAATGAAATCAAATGAAATAACGATTGAAAAGCCAGTGCTACTCACACAGAATAAGCGAGGGAGCAAACTGGGCGAAATGCAAACTTTTTCGACGTCATTTTTAATGAATTTTCAACAAAATGTGCCAAACGTGTTGAGCACTGTTGCAGCTGCAGCGTGGAAAGGGTGGCAAAAAATCGCAATTAAAATTACCAAGCCGTGGCCGGAGCAAAGGCACCGGAAAAGGATCCGATTGCGCCAGCCACCAAGTCCTTCTTTCGCCATTTCGGCCAAATTGATAATAATTTGCACGTTGATTGAGCGGCAATGGCCAAGGAAGGCGAAGGCCAGGAAAGGAAAGTGCTGTGAACGGGCGTAATTAAAAATGCCAACTGAAGGTCAATAGTGAAGGATAGCAGCTAATGGAAGCTGTTCATTCCCTAAACAACTAGGTGCTTCAATTTTAAAGGGAAAGACACCAGGCTTTCTGAATTTCAAATTAATTCTCAACGACAACTTTCGGGCACTCCCAGGGCCGCACCGAAATTCCCACTTGCTTTTCCCTTAGGTTCGGCATACCCTGTTTGGCAAGGTTGAGCATGGGTATATGCCTCATGTACCTTAGAAGTTATAAATGGGCTTGACAAACAATACGCTGCATTCATAGTTTCATTTGTGATTATAAGTGTGTTGTAATTCTTCTGGGACATAATGTATTCCTGCCAAGACCTCTGTCGGACATGCAACCCTATGCAGCATTACCTCAAAAAGTTGCCGCTTGTTTTGTTATTACATTATTTGCAACAAACAAAAGGGCCTCTTGCGGCTCTCGGTTGGCTTAAATCAACTTCTGCAGCTGACTTCTCAGCGAAAACTTTTACTTAAAGCTCCAACGGGAAAAGGAGCCAATGGCCAGCAGCTTGGGACACGCCGAGTGGAGTGAAAAGGAGCAGGAGCTGCGGTGCTGTGGGCCGCTTCAAATCTTAAGTGAAAATAAATAATTCACACCTGCAGCAATCTGAGGGATGGCAGGCAGCGGCAAATACACACACACCGCCTTAGATAGACATACAATTACCAACTTGCGGTGTAAAACTTCAGCTCCGAACTCTCGGCTAAATTGCGGTTTAAAGTTGAAGCAGCAGCTACAAGTATATGTAGCTGCAGAACAACAACGAGAAGTGACCTACACGCGAAGGTGGGACAATTACGCCATTAACATTAACTAAAGGCGGGCACCGAGCTCGGGGAATTCAGAGGAACGGGAGCAACAATGCCAGGAGCCAAAAAGTTTTATTTTCTAAGAAATTAAGTCTTAATTGGTAAAAACAGCAGCAGCAGCAACAGCAGCAACAACAACGACAGCCCAGGCAGACAATAAAGACGAGAGCCCAAGATATTGAAGGGTGGCTGGAAAAACCAACATCAATGAAAAGTTTAAGCAAAACAATAGCAGGCGAGTAAACAACGTCGATGAATGTTGCTTGAGTGCTCTCAAAAAGCCAAGAAGCCACCAGCGTTCTGTGCTACACTATACAAAAGCCACTGTCCCTATATATATACTTCTATAAATACATATATATATATATATATATCTATTTCCGATGTGTGTATAAGCAGCTTTGGCAACAGCTCTGCAGTAGTTGTTACTCATACGCCATGTTGTACACAGCAATAAATCGAAAACACAGAAATCCAATAAAGAGAGCCAGTCATATAGTTCAAGAGCTCCTCCAGACTATGAGCGCTATTAAAATATATCCACAAAAATATAGAAGCGCTTAATAAGCAGCATAACAGCAAGGCAGAGGCGACAAAACCAAGTGGAGCTGTTTAATTATTCTCTGGCAAAAAACACAAAAAATATATAGAGCGACTGTTGGCCAGAGAAGGCGGCAAATTAAAGACATTAAAACTTTTAATAGCTTAGGCGGCCTTATCAAAGCTGCAAACAGAGAGTCACAGATATGCGGAGACAAGACAAATTAAAATATGTCTTGCAGGCACAAGATATAACAAGATATATAACTGAATAAAGCACAAGAGGGGCCATAAGCTCAGGACGAGACAAGGATATAGACGCAACCGAACATAAATAATATCAGTCAGCGGCTGGCGATGTAATTATATACAGATTTACTGAATAACCTTGAACCGCGAGACGGTTTTGTACTCCAAAAATACAAACAGTAATTGACATAAGCACTGCACATTCACATTACGCATACGCCTCGTTGCCCATAAGTTGAAAACCAATTTTTCGCCCGGGCTCTCTCATTGGCTCGCTGATGTTTTTCAGGGGGGAAAACCGAAAATGCCAAATGCGGCCATATTTCTGTTCCACTTTATGAGGCTCATAAAGAACGCGGCCCACAAAGTAAGTAATAATCGCCGGCATTTGCGATATTTCACAGGCAAATAAACTGCTTGGCAGCGCTTTATTTTCGTGCTTCGGCCAAGGTTGGCCAACAGAAATGTCATTTACCAATTACATGACCGAGTAAGCTTACAGAAGGGGTCGGTTCACCCATTTTGCCCAACTCATCTAAGTATTTGCGCAAAAAGTCGCTGCTGTCGAACTGTGCGCAATGCTCAATGTCGGCCAATTTCACATCAAATTTGGCGTCAATATCAATTTCTAGGACGAAAGGCACGCCAACTGGCCGGAAATGAAGGCATTTGTCAGAGCTCACAATGCCAGGCGAATAATTGCAAAACTAGCAACATGACAATTCTTTGGACAAAAAGGGGGTAAAGGACGAAAGGCTTCCGAGGACATGGCCAGGCTCCTTTAGCTTCCAAAAAGCAGGCCTTGAAAATTTATCTGCGTTCAATTAAAAACTTTTCAAATTTCAATTAAATGTGAAATTGGCATATTTAGGCGCTTGATGAACGGCCAAGGACACCGGGACGAGCCTGAACGAATGAACGACTGAAGGACTGAAGGACCAGTCGAAAGGGAATCAAATGATGGTCATGATGGGCCAAAAGGAGCAAGGAGCGAGGATGAGTAGAAGAGTGGAAGAAGAACCATTTAGCATTCACCATTCGACCGGCATAACTAAGCTTGGGGGATTATTTTGTCAATTTTAAATGTCCTGCCATTTACAGCATTCAAATTCAACTCGCCTTTGTTGTGCCGGCCCAGCCTGTTGTAGAAATGTTTATGAAGCAATTAGGCGCTCTGAACTGTGAACAATGCGCCGAAATGACTGCAACGGAAATTTAAAGACCCCCCACAACCCCCACAACCCCCATAACCCTCGCTGCCAAGCTTCCAGAGATTTCGAAAGGGTTTTCCTTTCGGCTTTAAGCTTTCTGCCGGCTCATCGTGACTGCAGAAAGATTAGAATCTTGCTACGCCTTTGGCCGCCCGATTTGGGCCTTTGTCGTTGGCCAAAAAAGATGACTGGATTTATTTTTGGTTTTTTTTGGGAGCCAAAGAGGCGAGGACCTGGAAGAAGTCAACTTGTCATGCTTGGACCGCCTCGGCTTAGCCATTATCCTTTATGCTAGCCGGCAAGTCCTGTTCCATTACACACTCGCAGTTGGCTTGTTGTTCGCCCTGGACTTTACACGTGTTGTTATGCGCGAAAGTAGTCTATCTGGATAGTTTCAGAGCATGCACTGAAAACTTTTTAGAAAAACTTAAATAGATAGATTCTAGATGCAATTTTTGTGAATCAGTTAATTTAAATCTTAAAAACCAGACATCATGAAGACCTTAGACCTTTTTTTTAATAATAACAAGTACAATTCAGAGGGTTTTTAGTTGAGTGCATTTCCATCTTACCTTTTCGCGCATTTGGGCGAGCACTTGGACAATGTCGCCCCGCTGACAGGCGTACATAAGACTGGTGCAGCCCTCGGCGAGACGCCTTCTTGCAGCGGAGGATGAGCACTGTGACTGCGACACCGTGAGCTGGGCAGGATCTGGGTCTGTTTCTGGCACGTCCACTGCTGCTTCCGCTGCCGCATCCGTGTCCGCATCCTGGCTGCTGCCCGGCATAGCAATGACTTTGTCTGCTGCCTCTTGCCTTTGCAGTTGCTGTTGCTGCTGCTGCTGCTGCTTTTCCTGCTGCGGAGGATGGTCGTTGTCCTGCTGCTGCTCCCGCTGCTTGGCGCGTGTCCTTCGCGGCAGCGGACTCTCGAACTGCAACTGCTTTTTGGCGGCCTTCAGACGAGGCGGCTTGGCCGGCCCCGTCACGCGCTTCACTTCCGCTTTCGGACGCTTCTGCATCCTCTAATGCGGTTAGTATCTGACCCGCTTTTTGTCCTCTTTTTTTCTGCCTGGCTTTGTGCTTGTGTTTGTCTCTGTTGTTGCGCTGTTGGCTTTCGCTGGATTTTTCACTCATTTTACGCCGCTTTGATGCATTTTTTCCCGTTTAATGATGGTGGCGCTGAGTTGGGCTGGGTTGGCCACGGCACTGTCTATGTATAATTAAACACTAATTTGTTTGCTCACAACTGGCTTGGTTAAGGGCTTCTCTGATGCGGGTCCTTCTTACCGCCGATAGTTTGCGGTTGCCGTTGACAGTTTCGCTAGTTCAAAGCAAACACATTCTGTGCTTTTAAGCGGAAACGGAAGTGCGGAGTGCGGAGTGCAAGTGTGGCGGTGTGCGCTTCTTTCAGTCGAACGCCTTTTAAATTTTCAACGGGCGGACGCAAAGGCAACATCCGCGGCAATGTTCTCGTCAATAATTAATTTCGGTTTTTATCAAAGAGTGAGCAACGCACACACACACAACACACACACACACAACACACACACACACACACACACTCGTGGCATCTCGGGAATAGGTTGATGCTTGGCAAAAGAGCGAAATAGACAGCTAGAAGCCGGGCTCCAGCTGCCAAACCAGCCCAACCACCCCCCGCTGCGCACAAACGCGTTGACAGGACCTCCGCGCTCGCTTTGCCCGCTAAAGTATGCTATGAAAAATTCACTGTCTCTGCATTTGATTTAAATTTCCCTTTTCACACATAAGCGGCGCACATTTCACGCGATATCAAAGTGAGTTTCGTTGTTAAATCGCGTGGAAAATAGTTTTTGAAAAACGCCACCGCAGGCGGAAACGGAAATTCCTTGCTTATTTTTGGCCACAAATAATAATCATGTGAATGCTCAAGCTAAGTCCGCGTGCACATAAAAAAGAAAAAAAACTGGGAAATCTGCGAAAACGTATCGAGCTGATTGCAACTCGAAATTAAATTATATAAACACAAGAGCTCGAAAGCGAATGCCAATTGGATTGGATTGGTACTGAGGGAGTGGAAAGGCTCATTGATGGCGATTGCCGGGCATTAAGCTCGATTCGTTTGTTGCCTTTCAGGCGATTTCTCCGCCTTCGTCGGATTTACATTTAATTTTCTGCTACTGCCACAGCCACTGCCAGTTGCCATTTTCAGTTGGCGATGATTTTGGCAAGGTTTACGAGGCGTTGAACATCCCAGTCGGTAGAAGAGAATGAAAGCCACCGGCAGACGACAGGCGTCGGGCTTTTAATAAATTAATAATAAAAACCGAAAGAAACGCTGCTCGCAGCAGTTGGTCGGGAAATGCAATAAAATTTAACTTTTCTCCTCACCTCCCAGTTGGAAGTTTGAGCTCCATTAGCTGGCGGAGCGTAGAACGATGATATGGTGGCAAAAAGTCAACGGCCAAAAAAAATTCGGTTTGCCGACGATTTTCAGCAGCGAAACATTTGTATTCCATTTTTTCCAAAATTAAAACGGTTTATGAGTTTTTAAGACAATAGACTTGAGGGAAAAAATTATATCAATCAATTGCACTGCACATTTTTAAAACCATATAAACAAGGTAGAATGCTGTAGTCGAGTTCCCCGACTATCAGATACCCGTTAACTAGCTAGTAAAAGTGCAATCGGATAATTTCAACGTTTCGTTAGAAATTGTGTTAAAATTTTTAAAAAATTTCAAACGAGTGGTAGTGACAGTTTTGGGCGGTTTGTAAAATTAACAAGACTAATAAAAAATTTCCAATAATGCCCCTTCAAAATCCAAATAGATAAGTTGAGTTATGGACTTTAGAACTTCAGCCTTGGGACATTTTTGACTTTCTACAACATCATAACATCAGAAAAATGACAAAAAAATTTTGGAAAAATAAATTTTCAAATTTGAATGCAGTTATTTAGAGAATTGCTCCAGAAACATTTAGAGGTATGCCACTTCAAGATCCGATTAAAATAAGTTGAGTTATGGACTTTCAAACTTCAGCCTTGGCACATTTTTGATTTTCTACAACATCATAACATCAGAAAAATTACAAAAAAATTTTGGAAAAATAAATTTTCAAATTTGAATGCAGTTTTTTAGAGAATTGCTCCAGAAACATTTAGAGGTATGCCACTTCAAGATCCGATTAAAATAAGTTGAGTTATGGACTTTCAAACTTCAGCCTTGGCACATTTTTGAATTTGTACAACATCACAATATCAGAAAAATGACAAAAAAATATTAAAAAAATAAAATTCTAAATTTGAATGCAGTTATTTAGAGAATTGCTCCAGAAACATTTAGAGGTATGCCACTTCAAGATCCGATTAAAATAAGTTGAGTTATGGACTTACGAACTTCAGTCTTGTGACATTTTTGACTTTTTACAACATCACAATATCAGAAAAATGACAAAAAAATATTAAAAAAATAAAATTCTAAATTTGAATGCAGTTATTTAGAGAATTGCTCCAGAAACATTTAGAGGTATGCCACTTCAAGATCCGATTAAAATAAGTTGAGTTATGGACTTTCAAACTTCAGCCTTGGCACATTTTTGACTTTCTACAACATCATAACATCAGAAAAATTACAAAAAAATTTTGGAAAAATAAATTTTCAAATTTGAATGCAGTTATTTAGAGAATTGCTCCAGAAACATTTAGAGGTATGCCACTTCAAGATCCGATTAAAATAAGTTGAGTTATGGACTTACGAACTTCAGTCTTGTGACATTTTTGACTTTTTACAACATCACAATATCAGAAAAATGACAAAAAAATATTAAAAAAATAAAATTCTAAATTTGAATGCAGTTATTTAGAGAATTGCTCCAGAAACATTTAGAGGTATGCCACTTCAAGATCCGATTAAAATAAGTTGAGTTATGGACTTTAGAACTTCAGCCTTGGGACATTTTTGACTTTCTACAACATCATAACATCAGAAAAATGACAAAAAAATTTTGGAAAAATAAATTTTCAAATTTAAATGCAGTTATTTAGAGAATTGCTCCAGAAACATTTAGAGGTATGCCACTTCAAGATCCGATTAAAATAAGTTGAGTTATGGACTTTCAAACTTCAGCCTTGGCACATTTTTGATTTTCTACAACATCATAACATCAGAAAAATTACAAAAAAATTTTGGAAAAATAAATTTTCAAATTTGAATGCAGTTTTTTAGAGAATTGCTCCAGAAACATTTAGAGGTATGCCACTTCAAGATCCGATTAAAATAAGTTGAGTTATGGACTTTCAAACTTCAGCCTTGGCACATTTTTGAATTTGTACAACATCACAATATCAGAAAAATGACAAAAAAATATTAAAAAAATAAAATTCTAAATTTGAATGCAGTTATTTAGAGAATTGCTCCAGAAACATTTAGAGGTATGCCACTTCAAGATCCGATTAAAATAAGTTGAGTTATGGACTTACGAACTTCAGTCTTGTGACATTTTTGACTTTTTACAACATCACAATATCAGAAAAATGACAAAAAAATATTAAAAAAATAAAATTCTAAATTTGAATGCAGTTATTTAGAGAATTGCTCCAGAAACATTTAGAGGTATGCCACTTCAAGATCCGATTAAAATAAGTTGAGTTATGGACTTTCAAACTTCAGCCTTGGCACATTTTTGACTTTCTACAACATCATAACATCAGAAAAATTACAAAAAAATTTTGGAAAAATAAATTTTCAAATTTGAATGCAGTTATTTAGAGAATTGCTCCAGAAACATTTAGAGGTATGCCACTTCAAGATCCGATTAAAATAAGTTGAGTTATGGACTTACGAACTTCAGTCTTGTGACATTTTTGACTTTTTACAACATCACAATATCAGAAAAATGACAAAAAAATATTAAAAAAATAAAATTCTAAATTTGAATGCAGTTATTTAGAGAATTGCTCCAGAAACATTTAGAGGTATGCCACTTCAAGATCCGATTAAAATAAGTTGAGTTATGGACTTACGAACTTCAGTCTTGTGACATTTTTGAATTTTTACAACATCACAATATCAGAAAAATGACAAAAAAATATTAAAAAAATAAAATTCTAAATTTGAATGCAGTTTTTTAGAGAATTGCTCCAGAAACATTTAGAGGTATGCCACTTCAAGATCCGATTAAAATAAGTTGAGTTATGGACTTTCAAACTTCAGCCTTGGCACATTTTTGACTTTCTACAACATCATAACATCAGAAAAATGACAAAAAAATTTTGGAAAAATAAATTTTCAACTTTGAATGCAGTTTTTTAGAGAATTGCTCCAGAAACATTTAGAGGTATGCCACTTCAAGATCCGATTAAAATAAGTTGAGTTATGGACTTTCAAACTTCAGCCTTGGCACATTTTTGACTTTCTACAACATCATAACATCAGAAAAATGACAAAAAAATTTTGGAAAAATAAATTTTCAACTTTGAATGCAGTTTTTTAGAGAATTGCTCCAGAAACATTTAGATGTATGCCACTTTAAGATCCGATTAAAATAAGTTGAGTTATGGTCTTTCAAACTTCAGCCTTGGCACATTTTTGACTTTCTACAACATCATAACATCAGAAAAATGACAAAAAAATTTTGGAAAAATAAATTTTCAACTTTGAATGCAGTTTTTTAGAGAATTGCTCCAGAAACATTTAGAGGTATGCCACTTCAAGATTCGATTAAAATAAGTTGAGTTATGGACTTTCAAACTTCAGCCTTGGCACATTTTTGACTTTCTACAACATCATAACATCAGAAAAATGACAAAAAAATTTTGGAAAAATAAATTTTCAACTTTGAATGCAGTTTTTTAGAGAATTGCTCCAGAAACATTTAGATGTATGCCACTTTAAGATCCGATTAAAATAAGTTGAGTTATGGACTTTCAAACTTCAGCCTTGGCACATTTTTGAGTTTCTACAACATCATAACATCAGAAAAATGACAAAAAAATTTTGGAAAAATAAATTTTCAAATTTGAATGCAGTTATTTAGAGAATTGCTCCAGAAACATTTAGAGGTATGCCACTTCAAGATCCGATTAAAATAAGTTGAGTTATGGACTTACGAACTTCAGTCTTGTGACATTTTTGACTTCTTACAACATCACAATATCAGAAAAATGACAAAAAAATTTTGGAAAAATAAATTTTCAACTTTGAATGCAGTTTTTTAGAGAATTGCTCCAGAAACATTTAGAGGTATGCCACTTCAAGATCCGATTAAAATAAGTTGAGTTATGGACTTTCGAACTTCAGTCTTGGCACATTTTTGAATTTGTACAACATCACAATATCAGAAAAATGACAAAAAAATATTAAAAAAATAAAATTCTAAATTTGAATGCAGTTATTTAGAGAATTGCTCCAGAAACATTTAGAGGTATGCCACTTCAAGATCCGATTAAAATAAGTTGAGTTATGGACTTTCGAACTTCAGTCTTGGCACATTTTTGAATTTGTACAACATCACAATATCAGAAAAATGACAAAAAAATTTTGGAAAAATAAATTTTCAAATTTGAATGCAGTTATTTAGAGAATTGCTCCAGAAACATTTAGAGGTATGCCACTTCAAGATCCGATTAAAATAAGTTGAGTTATGGACTTACGAACTTCAGTCTTGTGACATTTTTGACTTCTTACAACATCACAATATCAGAAATATGACAAAAAAATTTTGGAAAAATAAATTTTCAACTTTGAATGCAGTTTTTTAGAGAATTGCTCCAGAAACATTTAGAGGTATGCCACTTCAAGATCCGATTAAAATAAGTTGAGTTATGGACTTTCGAACTTCAGCCTTGGCACATTTTTGAATTTGTACAACATCATAACATCAGAAAAATTACAAAAAAATTTCGGAAAAATAAATTTCCAAATTTGAATGCAGTTTTTTAGAGAATTGCTCCAGAAACATTTAGAGGTATGCCACTTCAAGATCCGATTAAAATAAGTTGAGTTATGGACTTACGAACTTCAGTCTTGTGACATTTTTGACTTTTTACAACATCACAATATCAGAAAAATGACAAAAAAATTTTGGAAAAATAAATTTTCAAATTTGAATGCAGTTTTTTAGAGAATTGCTCCAGAAACATTTAGAGGTATGCCACTTCAAGATCCGATTAAAATAAGTTGAGTTATGGACTTTCAAACTTCAGCCTTGGCACATTTTTGACTTTCTACAACATCATAACATCAGAAAAATTACAAAAAAATTTCGGAAAAATAAATTTCCAAATTTGAATGCAGTTTTTTAGAGAATTGCTCCAGAAACATTTAAAGGTATGCCACGTCAAGATCCGATTAAAATTAGTTGAGTTATGGACTTTCGAACTTCAGCCTTGGCACATTTTTGAATTTGTACAACATCATAACATCAGAAAAATTACAAAAAAATTTCGGAAAAATAAATTTCCAAATTTGAATGCAGCTTTTTAGAGAATTGCTCCAGAAACATTTAAAGGTATGCCACTTCAAGATCCGATTAAAATTAGTTGAGTTATGGACTTTCGAACTTCAGACTTGGCACATTTTTGAATTTGTACAACATCATAACATCAGAAAAATTACAAAAAAATTTCGGAAAAATAAATTTCCAAATTTGAATGCAGCTTTTTAGAGAATTGCTCCAGAAACATTTAAAGGTATGCCACTTCAAGATCCGATTAAAATTAGTTGAGTTATGGACTTTCGAACTTCAGCCTTGGCACATTTTTGAATTTGTACAACATCATAACATCAGAAAAATGACAAAAAAATATTAAAAAAATAAAATTCTAAATTTGAATGCAGTTATTTAGAGAATTGCTCCAGAAACATTTAGAGGTATGTCACTTCAAGTTCCAATTAGGATAAGTTGAGTTATGGACTTTAGAACTTCAGCCTTGGCACATTTTTGAATTTGTAACATCATAGCATCATACTCTTGGAATTACAGGTATAAAAATACATGTCATTGTCTTTAAAAACTTGTAATCCATTATGATACCCCGTTTTTCTCACCGAGTTTAATGCTACTGTAGAGTAAATAATGTGGAAACTTTCTGGGCAATTGAGAAAATTTAAAAATTGAGTGGCATCCGGCAAGTGGAAATGAATTGGCCCAGATAATGCAAGTGGGCCAAGCGGAAATGCTTCAAGGACAAACGGCCAGTCGCATTATTGCCAAATAGCAATTAAACTCAAACACAGTGTACACATGCACACAAAGTCGTGAGTGTGACCCCTGCTGTCCTGCAGAGAAATGTGGATATGAGCATCATAATCATTAAACCGTTTTATAGTATGGTGTCGCCATAATTATTCTATTATTAAGTACCAAAACATTTGTCATGCCAGCCATGCCAGGAATTGCTCGCATATTTGTAGTAGTAGCGGCTGTTGCAGCTGTTTATAAATGATTAAACCTGGCCAACTCGAGGGCGTCCCGGGGCATTGGGCATCCTTGGTCCTTGGCCCTGGTCGAATATATCCTTGTGGCCTTACACAACGTCTGTGATTGTGCGGTGGTGGCCATGTGTGAATGTCTCTGTGTGCCCTGCTGTTAAACGCAAACTTAGCCGCTTGGCAAATAAACATTTTAGCAAATTTACTGCCAACTGACAGCTGTCAGCTTTATAACCACCATCAAACAATGGCAATGCGATGGTGCGGGGTGTTTCCAGTGGCGTTCTGGATGCGAGGTGTGCACAGACCGCATCACTATTTGCCAGGTGAGCGGTTGGGAGAGAGTCCTGCGACAACTAAACACACAGCCAGGCTCACACATACAGACGCACGGTAGTGGAGGGTCCTGGCTAAAATAGCTAAGGACACACACACACACATATGCGCGCGCTGAAGAGGACAGCCAACCAGGCAGTTTTGCCTACTTAACACTTCATTGAAAAACCACTTGGAAAGCCACTCCACCCACGAGGGCCGAATCCACGAAATAGGGAAGATAAGGGCACTCAGCGAAAATTACTGGAATTATTCGGAATACATTTTCGGCCAATTATAAGTAACAAGAACAAATACTAAGGGAATCAAAAGGGCAGTAAGTTCTTCTGAAATCAAAACAAAGGAACACATACTTCTTTCAATTAGGACATTGGGAAAGCAAATATTTGTTTCTGTGTAGTAGACCAAAGGCCCGTTCAGCGCAGGAAATAAACTGTTTGTTCTGGATGGAAATGCGATGAAGTCGCTCTTTGTGCGGGGAAACCTGGCGCTGCCCTTTTCCTGGCCACCTCACGATCCTGGCTTGACTTTGACATTCCGCAGGTTAATCGCGAGAGAGTGGTCCAAAGGCATAGCCGGGCCAATTCCGCTCCGGCTCAAAGCATTCCGTTAAGCAATTCTGGCCGAGAGAGCGAGCGTGCGCGGACTGTCCACTGCAGGCATGCATAAAGTATACTGTATAGTATACAAACAAAAAACGAAAAATGAAAAAAAAATGAAGAAAATACACACAAGGCTGTTGATACAAAAATGAAAGCACACACAGGCACAAAATGCTTGACATTTTCGCATAGCTCAGAAATTCGCTACTGCTGCTGCGGTGCCTTTGAGTTGCTGTCGCTGGCGGATTTGTACACTCCCGGCATCCCGGTTTATTACACACAAATTTGCACAAATTTATATTAAGCGGAGAGCAAGTGGCACTGGACATGGCCAGGCGGCACTACTGGAATCCCCAGCACAACTGGCTCCCAGGTGAGCATGTGAGTGCTTCCCGCCCACTCGGGTGGCTCAGGTGGGTCAGGTGGTTGGGCCTGTGGTCGGTGCATGCTCCGTGTTATTGTGGTGGCCAACTGGTTGCCATGGCAGCCAAAATGGCCACTTGCTGGCTCATGCGTTTGGGCTTAATGCCTCCACTTGCGTGTCTGGCTGGTCCAATCAGCAGGTGAAGTTTACAAAAGTTCGGTGGCATAATTGGGTTGATTCCCTCACCATTTATTGGTTTTCGATTCAACAATCATGGCCAGCTGAGTGTACACAGTGTGTGCATAGTGGCTACACTCGTCGATTTAGTTGTTACAGCTTGTAGTGGCTTCGCCCATTGAAATGGCCAAGAGTCAGTTGCACGAAACGCTCACAGCTGCCAAAACAAAGGACTTAACTGCTGACACCGAGGGTTAAACGTTTAAATTTCAATTAAGCCAAAAGCCCTCCTGCCTGGCAACACAAACCCAAAAACACACACATGGACCCATGCACTCCTGACTCATCCCCATCGGCACTCAGCAGCACCAGCCAACAACGTTACAGCTCATAAATTTCTTGACTTGTGTCAGGATGTGTTAGTTTGGCCGACATTCCACTCGTCCTAGCAGCGAAAGCCAGAAAAGAACCAAAAAAAAAACCCCAGTTACCAGTTCCTAGTCGTCGTGGAACGTCAAAGGCAGTCAGCAACTACTGGTGGTAACCGGAGGGGCTTCTAGTTTTCAGGGATCAGGGGTTGGAGGAGCATCGCAGGAGCGCATCCCAAGTAACCCCTGCTATGGCGGCCAGTCACTTAAATGCCCCAGAAATAAACTGAAACTGCACACAGTGTGCTCAAGTTAAGACAACTTTTGGCAGCTGCATTTGAACACTCACAAAGGGCCAAATGTTGCTGTTGAACAGCGAACTTGGCATGCTCTTCATCATCAGCGGCTGATTGGCAAGGGATTCGCTGTGTGTGCTTACCAAGAATGCATCAAGGATATCTAAAGCGATTTAAGATAAATCTTGGCTTTTTATATTTAAAATGAACGGAAATTGTGTTTTTATTTATAGCTTATTTCATATGTACTTATAGTTTCGTCATGAATGAGCCACAAAAATCAATGCAGCTTGGAATTCCTTCACATTTATAAAATTACTTCAACTTTCGACATTAAACCTAGACCTTGTTGTGGAATTTGGGGAATTTGTGTGAACTTCTAAAAGTTTTCCCTCTGATTTTCGAAGCTCTGATCTTCACTTCTGTCGTCCGCTTGCAGAGTATAGCCCTTTTTCCTGGCCCTGCTCGAGGCGTGGCCGAAACTCGGAACCCCTAATTAAAGTGGGTACGCAGCGGTGCAATCTGGAATTCTCTGTCTCCTGGCGGCTCACCTCCACCCATTCCGTGTGCGGCGTGATTATCTGGCTGCCCACCTGCCATCGCCTTGCCCACATATGTATGCGTGCTGCGGCTTATGCATTTATGCGACTGAACTTGGCAGCTCATTGTGGACCCTTGTTCTGCAACTCGCACTCGCACTCGCACTCGCACACGTGGTCGCACATTGTGTACTTGTTGATGATGTCCTTGCCGGTGCCACTGGTGCTGCTCCATTTGCATGGAGGACCAGGAGCAGAACATGAGCATAAGCCACCCGCATGCACGACCCAGTGAGAAGGCTCCATTCGTTTGTTTGCTCTGGCGATCCAAACTGCTGAACGGGCCAACTACTGCTGGCTCTGCTCAGACTGGTGAATGCGAGCCATGGACTTGGGACTGGGCTCCAAGACCTGGTTCCTCTGCCGGTCCTGTCAAGTTGTCAGTTGCTGGGCTCACGAACACAGCCAGCTATGACTGGGTGGATGACTTAAAAGCCCTGACAGGTGCACTCAGGCACGCACTTGCCACATGCATACTCAAGCTCATACTCGCAGCCCGCTACTTTGTTGTGCTAATCCTATTGGCATGGTGTTGGCAAACTCCAACGGATACATTGTTGCCCCAGCCGCAGCAACACATGCCCCATTAATATAGACGCCAGCAAAAAAAAGGAAGTTAAGTGCCAAAAGCATAGACAAGCGTATATAAAATCAGCCAGAATCTGTGAAATGTCCTATTATTTTAATTTTTGTGTACACTTGCATATTAGTAAGTTGGTAATACGTCCATTTAACTGGTATAAATTGGTACCCGCAAACTTGCAACTCAATGGGATCATTTTCCATTGCCCCTAATTAAAATCGATAAGTGCCCTGCCTTAATTAATACAAAGGAGGATTGCCAGTGCCGGCAGCTTAAAGATTAATTATCCATTGTATGCACACATCCTGATTGAACCTCAACCGACCACTTCACTCCCGTTCTCCAACATTCCCTTAGAAGCGCAGCGAGCATTCCCCAGTCAATAGCAAGTGCTGAATTCACTTAATTGCCGACACCTTTTCATTGCCGCTGGCCAACTCAGAGCATCCTGGATGGAACTGAGTCGAACTGCAGCTCATTCGTTTCCCTTTGGCGACACACAATTAATTCGTCCTGGCTGGCATCACAGCTTAATTTTTATTTCATTAACGCAACATCACCACCCAGCCAGGCCACAGGCCACCTATCCACCACTGCATCCACATACCCATACCCATTCCCATCTCCATTCCCATCCAGACCGCATGAAGGGCGTCCATGCATCGCTAAGCGGCTTTGTCTCATTCCCTGGCAGGTGCACGTAGTACATAAGTACATATGCATCGCATTCAAGTGATGTGGGTGGCAAATTGCGAGCAAATTAAGTGTTTCAATTCCGTTGAGATTTCCATTTCATGGAGTTCCCATTCCACTCGCTTTTTCGGGATACACTGGCTGCCCATCCTTTTTGCCTTCTTTCGGGCGGGTTTATAGTGCGTAACGCCATCAAAAATAGTTAACAGCATTGAAATGCTTTTAGCTAAAATGCGCTGCGAGTCCTGGCTATGCGTTAAAAGTTTTGTTTAACTCGCAGGACGAGAATGGCGGATGGTGTCCTGCATGTCTGCCGTAATGTGTGGCAAATAAAATTATTTTAGATCTCTCCCCCAGCCAGGTGGTGATATTAAACATCTTGGCAGCGCTTTAATTTCCGCCAGAGCCCCCTTCTATTTTCCTATAAAAGTTAAAGTTGTTCACGTTTTTTGCCTGGTTTTTATTCTACGCTGCAGGCCAACTTCACAAAAAAGTATACAAACTTTTATGAAATATTGCAACGAGCACAATAAATATTTGCCTCTATATATACAAAATATTTGTGTTGTGTTATACTTTTTGAAGTCATAAAATTCATCAGCACCAAATTCATAAAGAGGCTTCGAAGATTTTTTATTTAGCTACTGGATTATTTAAGCAAAAATAATATGGCAATTTAAATACATGGATGGCGCTCGAAAAACTTCTGCGAATTAAATGAAACTTTATGAAAATTTTAGATGCAAAGCACCATACTTATTTCAAAATAACTTTCTAAGAATAACCCTTTCATTCAACCTGCTCATACATATGGGCTGTGAGTGTTATAACTTTGAGAAAGAAAACAGAATAAACGAGCTACCGAATATTACATTATTTAAGTCTAAGAATTGTATGCGAACATATCAGTTTCAAAGGTAAAGTACTTAATAAATTCGTAAACTAAAGATACCCCCAAATGTTGCTTACCCTTGGGAACGGTTTAGTGTCTTTAAAAATCTCGTTTGGGGCTGCGGCTGAAAACCCAGTTCGGCTTTGTTCACTGGTAATTGCTTTTCCTTTCAGCCATTGTGTTGCCAGGATAAACGCATCCTCTTTCGCTGAGCGATTCCTTGTGGGCCGGCGAGTGGCAAGCGAATGGGCGCAAGGTGACCACCGCAGAGAGCAGCCAAAAACTCAGGGAAAACCGCAGCACATATGGGCAAACAAAGGTGTTTCCCGAAAGGATCTGCTTTTTGTACTTTCCGCAGGAGCTGCGCGTCGCGTTGCTGGCCAACTTCAAATCCAAACTGACCGCAAAGCATTTGCACTTTGGACTTTATGCCAAGGCGCTGTTGAAAACCAAACGAACTCGTCGGCAGCGTCGACGTTAAGTAATAACAATAAAAACCCAACCAAAGGCAGTAAAACCCAAAAACGCGAATCGAATGCAAGTGTGCCTGTGTGTGTGTGTGTGTGTGTGAGTGTGTATGTGTGTGTGGGTATGTCCAAATCCCAGTAAAAATCGCACTGTTGCAAAAGAAATTATGGTTGTTGTCGCCGTTGCCGCCGATGTTGCTGCTGTTGTGCTAATTTGTGTTTGTGGCTTTCGCACATCAAACGCCTGATTGTTGTTGTTGTTGTTGCGGTTGTGGGTCAGCACGAAAAATGAAGTTGACCCGCTTTTCGATGCCGACGCGGTGGAAAATGTGGAACAGCAGCAACACCACCACATTTTCGAAGCAGAACACTTCCGAGCAAATTTACATAGGCTCGGCCGAAGAAATTATGCATGCCTCTGTTGATATTGAAATGCCGAGCAGGTTGAACTCCGTGCACAGCCAAACCACCCACCACACCCACTCAAGGCAAAGCCAGAGAAAGCTGGGAAAGCCAGAGGCGCGACTGCTTTCACTTTTCGGTCAGAATCGCCATTTGCAGGCGATAAACACGTAAGGCACGAAAAATAAACAAGGCGTGGCCAGCTACACTTCGGTCCTCTTTTAGCCAAGTTAACTTCGACGTCGACTGCGGCATGCAAATTGGATAAAGTACGTACGGCTGTATGTGTGCAACGTCTCAGGAAGTCGTTAGAGCGGGAAAGGACATGCCGGGCAACCTTTGTGGGTCAAAAGCAGAAAATAGAAAAAATGTAGAAGTGTGCCAGCGTACAAAGTCAAACGCAAACAGAAAAAACAGTGTCCCGCTTTTGACCACGAATAAATCAGTGAGCCAACAATGTACGGCGAGAACTTGGCACAAATCCATTAACATTAACACTCAGCATTTTCGAGTCGCATGCAGTGGGCCATTTACGTAAACTTGGCCAACATGCCAAGTCGGGCCCAAGACAAACGTTTTGCTAGCTAAACAAAATGAACTTTTAATAAATTCATTACCCTGCCACTTTATGACTACGGCTCTACCCCAACCGTAGTTCACTCCATCCTCGCCAGATTCGATGCACATTGCTGTGCTGTAGTGCACTAGCTGACATTACGTATACGCCCCGTACATTTATGAACAATCAACTTTATAGCCCACAAGCAACGGGTGAATGTACTAGTTTATGTGTCTTAGCTTCCCCTACCCAGCTCCACTGCCAAGTTCTCGTCTCTGTTTTATTGGCATTTGCACTTGTGTGTCCGACTTCCCAAGATATTTTCAATTGGAAGTTATGTGTCGCAGGGAATTGTCTGGCGGAGTGGGTGGCATCGTATTGATGGGATGTGTGCAACACAACAATTGAATGGCGGGCCACTGACGGATGTTGCCCCATGAAAAATTCTGAAATAAATACGTGCAACGAGAATTGAATTGCAAATACGATGGTCAAGAATGCAAGATCAATCATTTAATTGAAAGACAATAGAATAAGCGGTGCAACTTTATTGTTTAGTCGTTTATAAAAAATAATTTATTTGATTTCACGTTCACACTTATTTTCCCATTAATTAGCTTACATAATATCCCGCAATCACAGCCCAAGGTCAGAGGACATTTAAAAATGTGTTAGTCTGGACAAAACAAACGGCACGACAAACTAAAATGTGCCGATTACATCTAGAAATGAAATAAATTATTGCGCACATCGCAACGAGCTGACCCAAATACACAAAGCGAAATGGGTGGGGAGTTGTGCTGGGTATGCGAATGGGAAAAGCGAAGGACCAGCGACAAAATGCTGGCTGCCATTGCCAGCTGATTATCGCTAATTGTGCCCAAGGAAATAGAAATTAAACGAGTCCTTTATTTCCTAGCCAGCGAGTGTATGTTCAAGGGTAATTCGCCAGGCAGCGTTTAATTTAATTTGGAACAAGTCTTTAAATATTCACTGCAATTTATTTGATCGATAATTGAGCAGGGCAAGGTTACCGATTTGCCGACAAATTGGCCAGACCTTTGATGGATAAGAAATTGAGATTAATTGAGGCACCAAGTCAGGTGGCCCTGATTTCCATGTCACTCCGCTTGGCTTTTTAGGATAAAGCTTGCTTTTGGGCTGACGACAGAAGAGGAACCCACGTTGTTCCTCTTAAAAACAAAAAATACGCCTCAGGTAGGCTGTGAAATTTAAATCACCTCCTTTTGATATCCAAATCAGACGTTCATCGGCATTTTACTTCCGTCCAACCAACAGAAACATTCGCTTCCTAAAAAAATTTAACAAAATTTCGGTATTACGTAAAATGATGGGTCTTCAAAGAAAGCGACCAACCTCCGGAGACTACGTAGTGCCAAACAATTCGGTTCTAAATCTGCAGCCAAAGCCCGGTCTCTACGATCACACGCCCAACCAAATGGAAAAGACCACCAAGTGTCGCTACTGCGAGAACATGGCCAAGAACTTCCTCTACCTGGAGAGCCTGATTCGCAACAACAAGGATAATGACAATAACGCCAAGTGCAGCTTGTGCAACTCGTCGCTGAAGTATTTGGAGTATGTCAATCGCAATATTCGCCAGGTCTTCGGCAACTTCGATGCAATTGTCCAGGCGGATCGTGCTCTGCAATCCAAGCCGGCCATGATGCCCAAGTACGCCGTGGGCCCGGCTTCGGAAAAGGTCGATCTGCGCTCCAAGGGTGGTGCCATTGTCGCCCAGCAAAAGTCGGCCAAAAGCCTCAAGTCCAAGAGCCTAAAATCCCTCAAATCCAAGACCAAGGAGAAGGGCGTCAAGAGCCAGAAGTCATTGAAGACACTTAAATCGCGCAAATCTTCCAAGTCACTGAAGTCCTCCAAGTCCACGAAGTCGGGCAAATCGCAGAAGTCATCCCTCAAGTTGTCCAAAAAGAGTCCAGTCAAGCCGAAGAGCGGGAGTCCCAAGAGCCAAATCAGCCATGGCAAAATGATATTGAAGCGCAAATTCCGAAACAAGATGGCTAGCAAGTTGGCCGCGAACAAAGTGGTTCGCAGTGTCAGTCAGTACCGCGGCCTAAGCTCCGCCCGCTCCAAGCTCTCGAAGGGATCTAGTCACAAGAAGCTGGCCAAGCAGAGGTCCACCGCTCCACCGACCAGCATCAACTGGCAGCTCCTCAAACGGAACCTGCCCAAGCGGCCCAGTCCAGTGAAGTAGTACTTGTAAAGGTGACCGGGGACTAGTAGATTGTCCTAAAATCCAATGCGTCCAACAAAAATCTATCTCGTTTGTCAAAATTCTTCAAGTGATCTTTGCATAAATAAACCCAAGAAGGCATAGTTTAATAACCACTTTTTACATTATAATATTTTAGTGACGTATTTAGTCATATCCTCATGCATTTCGGGTCTTTGAAAAAATCAATTGTTAGCCGTAATCAGTTTAATATTATGAGTTTTTCAATTAAAATTAAACAATGCTACGATAAATCCTTATAAACTGCCTAAATAAAATGTTATAAATGTAATAAAAGGTAGAGCAGCAGTGCCCATAGCTTTTCCCTTATTTAGAATTCCCGCTTTTACAGTTTGCATAATTGGCTGATGCTCCCTTTTCGAGATGTTGAGCAGGTTGTCCCTTTTATAATGTATAATTAAAATATTTTGAAAAATTATGCATCATGGGGCAGAGTCGGATTGCCGGGGAGTCCTTTTTGGAGTCCTTTTTCGTTTTTTTGGTCCTGTGGCTTTGAATCGCTCAAACTGCTGTTGGCGTCGGCGCTCTTTTAATTGTTGCAAATATTATTTTTATTTCGAGTGTTGACAAGCACGCAATTAGCGTCCCTTAAATTTACCAACCCCAAATAAAATCCGTGCTGACCCCGTTTGTTTAAAGAATTTTTGCGTAGAGGTGGCACGGCAAACGGTCAAAAGGGCGACCTAGCTTCAATTTTCATTTAACGGCCGGACGACAGCGTCCAAATATTTTCACAATTTAAATGCAAGTGGATTGCGGCGCTGGGTGGCTTGAACAGGGGGTGGTGGGTCGCTAAGTGGGCGGTGGGTGGTTTGCAGCGGCTAAGCAGATTGCCAACCTAACTGACTTTGGGGCCGCGGCCGGCAGTTTGACAATTTTTCGCCATGCCCGCTCAAATATGCCGCATACGCAGCTGGGTTCCCCGAAGCACGACCCTTCATTTGTTTATGGGCCACCCATCGACCATTTCCCATCGCTTGACACCCATTGTGATGCACTGAGAGAAATCGCGCACAGGAGAAACAAACCAGTTCAAGTGTAAAAGTTGTTCTTCTCATTGTGCGTTGCTAAGCTCTAGTTATCTGTAAGAAACTGAAATCAGAGTAGTGCTATTAATCTAATGAAAATAGTTTTACCTTAGCTTTTTTTGCAGTGTGCCAAAACTGTGGCTTGTCCTTGTGTTTGTGTGGGTGCACGCCTCGTTGACCGTTCGGATAAAACTTATTAGACACAAGTGTATTTAGGGTGTGCGTGTGTGTGGGTGCTCCCCCGTGTGCGTGTGTCACTGTGTGTGTGTGCGCGTGTGTGCGTGTGTGCGTGGGTGGGAAAGTAACTAACTGCGGGCAGTGCTGCAGTGGAGTTTGGATTCACGGGCGGACCGAGATACTCGGACTGCGAGCACGCATCTGCATATATCAATCGGATGCCCGCAGCCCATGCACCCATGTTGTGCATTTGAACAGAAATAATATTTTGCCGTAGCCCAGTTTTGGATGGCATGGACTGGGATAGGATGGGATGGTGGATGGATGCCCCAGTGCTGGAAGGATAGTTGCGGGATCGGTGGACCGGCAACTGTGTGACGTTGCCGCACAATTCCTTTGTAATTAGATAACGTAACAAAGCAACAACACGGCGACCACTGAACTTCCGCTCCCGCTGGCGTTTCACGGCCCGCCAGGCACTGGCCGTGTGCCACGCCCCCCCAATGTGCCCACGTCCTGTACATTTCCCGTACATTTTCGCTTTACGTAAAATGTTGAGAGCCTTTTCTGATTATTTGGCAAAATCGCAACATTTACCGCCGCCACACAGCCTTACAGCTGCCCCGCTGCCGTTGGCAGTATAATTAGCCGCACTTATACCCTTACCCCTTGCCACACTTTTTCCCCCCTCAGGCTGCGACTGCAAAAATCCGGCCTTCGATGTTCAATTTCCACAGCGTGGCACACTCGACTGCATTTTCAAGCGATGCGTTCGGAATTGCTGGACAGGATCGGATAGTGCAGTTCCCGGTCTCCTGATATGAACCATTCAACCATTCCTGCTTTACTTTTCGGAGCTAGGACCAGCTCATCCGGCATTCCAATGCGGCATTTCACTTCTCACATGATGTCCTGCAATATTGCTGGCATAATCGGGGGAACGAGAGTTCAATTATGGTGGTTTTCCCAAAAAAGCCTATAATTGAAAAAAATTGACTGAAAAAGATTGACTGAGTTTGTATTTACTGCAGCCTCCGTGATAATGAATCCTCGAAGAGGGCACGTCTGCAGAAAATTTATGACCATCAGCTAGTAACGCCCCAGGTTAAAAACCCTTTTCCAAAGCCACTCCAAACCAGCAATAATTAGGTCCCCAATTGGATGCCACGGGAATGCGCCAGCCGACAAATGACCTACAATAAGATTTAGTGTGCTCTCAAGCAGCTAAACTTAATATTTCACGTGCACTTAACCTACGGGTTTAAATGTCGTAATTTTCTCATTGGCATCCGGACACTGCCGCCTCCCGCATGGCTCCTTGCCCCAGGAGCCACTCGAATGTTATACTGTCTCAAAGTTTGTCTCAATTACGTGCGTGCCAGACTGAGTCAGCTCATCCGGAACCCGTGGCATACTCCCCATATACCATATCACATTTTCCAAACCGAACCGAACCGAACCGAACTGAACTGAACCGAACCGAATATTACTGGTGAGACTACGGCGCATTTCTCAGCAGGGTCGCCGGAGGGAAGACCGACCCGGCAACCCCGACCCGTTTGTCATTGGCAACTTTTTAATTAAAAGTTTCATCCGAGTAATGGGATATTTGCACTGCGAAATGCCACGGCGGCCAGCGACGATACTTGATACTTGTGCAATATTTGTGGGCGTTTCTCTTTCCGTCACCCCGTCCTTTATCCGTCCTGTTCCCGGCTACAAGTATCTAATTGCCAAAAGGATTTGCAAAACTTCAGCCTTACATAACGCTGCGCTGACCTCCATCGCTATCCTTATCTTTATTTCGCCGCTGTTGTTGTTGCACTGCAAACTTTTGGCCAGCAATTGCCAAACTATGCCCAACACGGCACTACGTGAGTCGAGCTAATGAGCTGCAAGAGTCACGCGCGCAATTAGCCGGGCAGGGATTTTAATTAGGGCCCACCAAACGAGCCAAGGCGGCCCGAAGATCGGCTAATTCATATTCACAAGGCCATTGCATCAGAATATTTTCTGGGTCACAAGGAACAGTTTATAAAAAATATCTCCACAGGTAAGTCCGAATTCAATGAGAATGAACTCTAGGCTCAAACATTTGTTAATTGCAACCCAGGAGACTAACATCAAATCTGTTCCTAGGTTTCACCGTTTGTGGCGCCCAACGTGGGACTTGCCTTGCAGCGTACGAAGTCTCTTAAGTTAGCTGATGTATAAAGTGGTCGACTTTGCCCAATTCATTTCCCGGTCTTATTTGAATAGCAAGGTTGAGGAGGCGGCAACAAGACCGGAAGTAACCAACTGCGACGTGAGCAAAGTGAAAGAGGGAGGGCTTCGCAAAGCCGGCATATAATTCGTGGTAGTTCTGGCCTACGTCAAAGTCAGATTTTTGCGAGAATCCCCCATGGGAAGTGTGAATATTCTGGCTGCTAAACAGAACCGAAAACTGCCAACTAACCACAATCGATTACCATTGGCCAGTGCTTAGCGTCGTTGTTCACTTTTCACTGTTCACTGTTCACTGCTCAGTGTCCGCGTCTAATCGCCGCCGGATGTCCGCATAGAAATTTGCTTTCATTGTTTTTGTCCAGCAGGCGGATTCTCGTTATATTTGCCTGTTTTTCGGACGGTGGATACCGATTCAGTCGCCTGTTCTGCTCTATTTTAGCTCTGCCTGTTTTTTGTCTTTTTGTTTTTTTTTGTTTGGGCCCAACTTTGTTGTTGTCAGCATTCGCTTTCAATTTCCTCATCCACTCCAACTCACATCCTTCCGCTGACTTGTCGTGGTTGCTCATTCATGGCCGTTTTCCCAGTGTCCAATGGACAGCACAGAAGCCAGTCCGTCTGGTCAGTCGTCAATCGGCAGTCGTCAGCAGTGAATCCGAATAACACTGGACCGCCCGTCCGTTTGTCAATCAATTGTGAATTGTTTATTGAATGTTGTCGTTAGACTGCACACAATGCCGCTAACAGCTGGGCAGGAGTTGTCGCTTTGGCTTCATTTGCCTTTCCTTTCTGGCTAGCTGGCGATTTTTCCAGGATTTCTTACTTCAAATTATTGGAACTGGGTGTATATAATGCAAAGCGTTGATTTGCTACCAAAAACAAACAATCCAAAAGTCTGCTGTCGAAAGTGAACAGCGCCATCGAATACCAAATACTAACGCATAGTTTAGGCTGGACTGCAGGCAGTGTAATGGGTATTGAGTGGTCGAATCCCTCGCACATAGTTTTCCCTTTAGTTTTGTTTCACCAATTTTGTTTGTTTCAAGTTTGGCCAGTGGCGGATGGCTTAGAACTGACATTGTTTGCCCTGTCAAACGCTCCGCTTTGTATTTATCTTTTTGTGCGCTGATCGATTTGTTGCTGGGCCGGCTTTTCATTGAGTGCCTCGTCCATTTTCCTAACGCATTTCTTTTTTTAAGAGCCACCGCTGCATGCCCGCACTCCCATAAATATGCCCAAATGGAAATGGTCTTTGTCCGTAATGAAATAGTGTTGACTTTCCCCACACCGCCACTCCTCGCACACATCGAATCGCGTGTCCTTAACAAATGCACGAAATTGCTTTTAAACGAGGACGACGCCGTGCAGTCTGCCGCCCAGCCTCTGAGCTCCCCCAGATTTTTCCGTCCCAGCCCAGTGGCATGTGATGATTTGTTCGCACATAATGAAACTCATCAGCAGCTGCAGCCCGGAAAAAGTCGGAAAAGTCGGGAATCGGGCAGCGGGCAGCGGGCATCGGGTATCGGGAGGCAAGGGCTCGCTCATAAAGTACAAGCCAACTTGTTCGGATCGAGGCTTGGCATAAATTCAAAAAGTACGAGTACGAGAACCCAACAGCCACTCGGCGGGAAAATGTAGTAAAAGCATTTTACAGTTTCATTTTCCACGACTCAGTGCCGGCCACTGTCCCTCCGTCCATTCGTCCATCCGTCCCTCCGTCCATCGGTCCATCTGACCACTCCGTCCGCCATCCACAGCTCGGCTTTTGTGCGATTTACTTAATTTGAAGTGTGCCGGGGCCATCGAGGCATTCCTTTTAAAATCAATTCGAAGTTTATTTTTCTTGCGGCTTCCGCCCGACGCCTCTCGCCTTTCAATCTGACCACCATCGCATATTTCCTCCGTTTGCTTTCAATGTTTGACTTGGACTGTCGCACTATTTATGCACGTCTTTGCTCCGCAGACAGCAAGGACCCACTTTGGCCAGGACATTATGGCCGATGAGCAGGCCGAAGACAGCCAAATGGAGCAGCTTGGGACTCGAGGGCCATCCGATGAAGACCTGGCCCGAGTCCCCTGCTGTCTGCTGTGTAAAATAATCTATGTAAAATAATCTCTTTTATTGCTGAAATGCTTATTCAAATATGTTTTTATATTAACAAGTTTATGGATCAAACGAGTGCAGATGGGACTGATGCACAGAAAATAAATATAAATACCAGATCTGGAATTGAATTAATTTAACAATTTACAGACATTTGTCAAAAATGTATAGAAACAACAAGAGGCTTACCAAGTTAACTAATTGTGTTTCGCATATTTAATAAATCATAATTCAGTGCAATGACTCGCTTTATTTCTTATTGTGTGGTTCAGTTTCCTAGCTACCAGCCTGGGGCAAGAGTGAATTTTAAGCTGTGCGCAAACAGCTTGAGCAAATTCATTAACAACAGAACCAGAACCGACGCCCCCGATCCAAATCCAAATCCAAAATCCACCGCCCGACCGAACAGGGAGCTCAGCTCCACAGTTGCGGTTGCCTCCGAAAATGGGGGCAATGCATTTGTCCCGAGGGTGCCAGAGTGCCAGGGACCAATCCCGCCCAGAAATGGGAGCAGAGCTGCGGGTTGCCAAGCACTTGTTTTTGATGTGACGCTGATATTTAAAAGTGGAGTTCACATCAAAGTTACACAGCGGTCCAGAATGGCCGACATCACCGTGCCATCATCCCCATCATTCCCATCATCAACATCCTCATCATCATCATAATACGCAGCAGTCAGCAGGTTTTAAACAAAGTTCGGGTTGCTTTGCTACATGGGAAGCAGAAAAATGACGGGGGATTGGTGGAAAGCAACCCGCTTTGCTTCACTTTAGTTGTCAATGCAACATAAGCTACTTATGGCGAACAAAAGTACAGAGCGCCACTTCCAAGTTAAGCTAAACTCTGGGCCAGAAGTACAGAACACTCGTACCTTAAACTGCGCCAGGGCATCACTTGGGTCGAGTACTCACTAAATATATGGCTAAAGGGTTGCACATGTGTACTTGCGGTAATTGCAGAGCGTTTTAACTATGCTGGCTGGCCTTTGTTGCAATCGCAGCTGCAACACCAACTACTTGCTGCTGTTACTTGACATATGCCAGTCACTCACTCACAGCGCTTGACTCACGAGGTGGGAGGAGCGGAAAGGATAACCAGGATGTGCAGCCATAAATTGTACTATTTGTGATGCACTGACTGCTGCTGCTTGGCGCTGCTGATGACTTGGCACTTAAACTGCCAAGGGGACAAGTGCCAGGACATTCGATCAGCTGCGCCCATTAAGCATACGCCGTGTTGGACGCCGAAAATGAGCAGCCCCGCACATCATTTGCATGCAGCGCGGTCTTACCAAAAACCATCTGATGTTGACTTATGAGCAGCCCTATGAGTTCTGGGCCGAGAACTTTCAGAAAAACGGAAATTGCATTTCGCTCACTTCGTGTGCAATTAAAGTTGGCCAGGTGGAATGGGCGTTCTGAATGTGGCGGGCTGAACTTTACCCTCTTGCATTCCGCATTTGAAATAGCTGCGCGAGCACACACTTTAAAGTGTTTTTGCCCCGTTAATGCGAATTTGAAGTTTGATCGATATGTGGGGCGTGGTTGGCGCCACGTCCACCGCCCACCGCCCGCCGCCCACTGGCCACCCGGCATTAGAGGTCACACAACGCGGGCCCATCATCATTTTAACGCCAGTTGCCGCGCCGAGTTGTTTGATTTGCCGCATCGCAGCCGCCGGCACACGTTTAGCCCGATTTTCCACTGACCAATGTCCGATGCGGCGGGAATGGCCAGCAGCGATGAGGAGGGCCTGCCCACCGGGAGCAGCGGTGCTCGCCAGCGCGTCCAGCGCGACTACAGCGATGCCAGGTTGGAGCGGGTGGCCGCCTACACAACGACCACAATGCGCCTCAAGCCGGATAAGTGGACCAAAATGATGGCCACCGATGATCTGCGGGTGAGTTGCGACTGTTGCTGAAATCCAGGAAAAAGCAATGCTTTCTAGTCGCTATATAATTTGTTGTCCCAAATTATATAAGAATATAAATGAAAGTGAATCAACTTTATGTGCAGCGCATTGTTGTGGAGTGGCAGCATGGCCACAGCCGCGTCCTGGTGATGACCATCAGTCCGGGCGGAGATCTGGTGCCCAGAAGCTGCCTCAGTGACCTGTACCTGCCGTACTCGGTGCAGAGTGCGCGTGGCACCAACACAGCCGCCATGTCGCCACCCGAAGATGAGGCCATGGCCACAGTTACGGCCGCCGTGTCCGCCGTGGTATCTGCCACGCCCGGCGCCCTGCTCATCCCGCTGCCGCCCGCTTCCTCCAGCTTTACGACTCTGGACGGCGTGCCACGTGGCAAGTGCGCTTACTTTGTGCGCCGTAATACTTCCGACGGACCCTTGACGGCAGCCAATTTTGCGGAGAGCGTTCTCTACGGCGACTTCCCGGTGCACAGCAAAATCGAGACCATGTCGCTGCTGTTCGACGACGTTCTGCAACCGCTCCTGGAACAGGCTCAAAGTCAGTGGCCCGCCATCGTGCGCAAGGATCTGCAGGCGCGCATCAAGGAGGTGCGGAACACCCTGACCGAGGTGGGTCATCCTTGCGGCACACTCAGGAAAAAGTCGACCTTTCCCTTTTATATTTTTTTGTCTATCTTGGTTTTCCCTTTACCACATTGAGTTCTAAGTGAGCATTTGGGCAACGCGTTTATGATTTTGTGCTTACAATTTATTAAAAGGTCGATTTTTCCCCGAGTGCAGCTGGCAGCTGCGGTATCTCATCAAATTAATCTAATTGAGTGCAGTGGGGCGGAGGACTCGAGTGGGCGGAGGAGGCTTGCCCACCGATCCCATTTGAAGCGACTCCGGCCATTGTCTTGGAAGTATTTCGCTTAATTGGCAAAACTTTTCATGTGTCTACGGGCGATACGTATACATGCTGTCTGTATATACTTTATTGTTATCCCAACAGATTAAGGGCAAAACCAACAATCGCACAATTTTATCGTTATTAGTTTCGCCAACAATCGTCGAGGAAGTGTTTGCCCACGTGAGTCAAGGGTAAGTTCCAGCCATCGGAGGATGGCCATTGTCTTACAGTTCCGCCCTGGCATCCAGCTCCTCGGAGTGGAAGATGTCGCCCCAGCAGCTATTTGGTATTGTTTATGTGGCCAGAGAGAGAAAGGCTTATTCATGATACCAAATTGATTTTCATTGGCATAACTTTTCGCATGAATTGCTCGAAATTTATTTAGGTAGCAATTCCGGGGGAAATTCAAGTTGTTTACCCCTTGGCCAAACAGAGCTGGTGGTGTACTTCGATTATTTTGCCATCGTGCAAATGCTTTTAATTAAATTACAACTATTAAAAGAAACAGCAATCGTCTGCTGGCCATCAGCATTGTTAAGAAAATTGTCCAGAATTTAGCCAAAATTGCCATCGATACACACGTCAAGAGCCTTTAAAATGCTTCAAGAGAATTTTGCTTCAGCAAATCACAATGTCCGATTCAATTCAATAAAGACAAAATTGAAAGCCAACCAACGGCAAAAGTCAAAATAAACCATCAGCCATTTTGATTGGTATCAGTTTGCTGTTGAAAACTAAGAACGGAAAAATGCTAAAAACAAATGGCAACATAAAAAGGGGAAGTCAAGTGCAAATTTTTCCGAATTAGGTCAATAAATGTTTCCGCTCATTATACAACTTTTCCCCATGAACCAAAGTTTCTTTTAATAACATTGCAAATAAAACCAATTAAGGAACTTTAAATCATTGTACAAAAAGTATGGCATCGCCAAGTTTCAATTTAAACTACTTCAATTTAAAGGGCGGACATCTAACACAAACATTTTATTTAATGGGCAGCTTTTGAGATGTTTCATGAAGTCTTGGTATTTACAGCCATTTAAGACCGGCTCTGGATCCCAAATTCCGCAACCTTCTGGAGGAGATGTTCATAAATTGGACTACACAAATGCACGACATTGTCTTGGAGCGCTCCGAGTGTCAACCACTGGGCTCGGCCACCCAGTCATCCGGCCATCAGCCAAAGCACATAACACTGGTGTCCCTGCCCGCCCAGGAGATTGGATTCTGGACGAACCGGAAGCTAAACCTGCAGAATATCTACGAGCAGCTGCGAGAGTCCACGCACAAGACTCTGGCCCAGATTTTGGAGCGCATCGAGTCGGTTTACTATCAGCCATATGCGGCAGCTTTCCGGAAACTAGTGGCAGCCTGGCTGGAGGCACAGGATGTGTCCCTTTGGCTGCAGCCCCTGCTCCGCCAGACTGCCGCATTTAATTCGGTTCAGTTCAGCAATGGCCACGATTTGGTGGCGCCACTCGTCCACATAGTGCACCTGGTGTGGAGCAATGCCAGATACTATCGAAGCACCCAACGGATGAGTGTCCTGCTGCGCTGCATCTGCAACATGCTGGTGCATCGCGCTGCCGAGGATCTCGAGCTGCAGCTTCTTTTCCAGGGTGATGCCGATGAGGGACTACTAAAAATCAATCGAACCGCCGAGGTTCTGGAACTTTTCAAGTAAGATTATTTCACTTTACACGCCTTCTTAAATATATATTCTTTGCATACTGTTGCCATATTTCCACAGTTATTTAATTAATATCCAAGTCTTGTTTAAACTTTTATCTGAGAGATATTCAATCCATTCTTCATTAGCAAACTGCCAAAACTCAATTACAAATTGAATGTTCCATTTAGGGACTCATTACAATTTCATTACAGCTTGTACTATAAATATTTAAAAGTAAATGTGTTCAACTAAACTTCTGCAGACAACGAATGCTGGACTACAAGGAGCGCTACGCCGGCAGCCAGGTCCTTCTGCCCGCTCTTCCAGAAGGAGCAGCTGCGGTGGCTTCATCTCCATCGCCAGATGACCAGCAGCAGCTGTGGCGCTTCTGCCACGAGGATGTGTTTGGCCAAACACTCGATGGCTTCTCCTGCCAACTGGTGGAGCTGCGTCAGGTCTTCGAGGCAGCGGTGCAGTTCCAGCAGCTGGAGAAGCTGGAAGTGGGCGGATTGCGGGGCAAAATGCTGACTGAACGTGTCCGAGAGGTGAGTATAAGGTGGCTATAAGTTTAAAGCACGATTTTCCTACATCTTGAATTCTACGATAGATTTTCGCTGAGTTTAAGGTGCTCTTTGAGCAGTGGAGCAACGTGGACATCGATCTCACCGCCACGGTGGCCAGCAAATGGAAGTGCTTTCGACGGGAGCAAACCCTTTTCTTTAGCCGAATGCAACTGCTGGAGCAGAAGCTGGCCACGGTGTTGCTCCAGGCCTTTGAACAATGTCACAGCTGGATGCACTTGCTCCGACTGACTTTGATGTTTGGCTCCCTGCTGCAGCGCGAAGCTGTGGGACCGGAATTGGCTCGAGTCCTGCCGCATATCCTTTTCATCTACGACACTGAAATGGAGCAGCTGGAGAACAGTGTGGGGGAGGTGCTGCTGGGCCATGAGATTCGCGGCTTGGCTGCTTTACCTTTGGCCAACAACTTTCCACCCATTGCAAATGCCATGATGTGGCTGGAGCAGCATATAAGTCGATGCGATGAGTTCGGAGCGAGGGAGTTAAGCCAACTCATTGACCAGTTGTAAGTACACTAAGAGAACCTCTAAACTATGTTATATACACCACAAAAATATTAGATTGCGGGAGAAATCGGAGCTGCAGACCCTGCCCACTCAGTGGAACTCCCTGCTCTCGCGTCGCAATATTTTGACCACCAAGCTGAGTAATCTGCAAATGAAAATCTGGACCTCCTGGCATGAGTGCGTCGATAGGCTCATTATCCAGGGACTAGATGAATCGGTGCTCTCCCGATCGGAGGATCAGAGCCAGCTGCATCAGAACTTCTCGCCAGTGCTGTTTGGCCTGCTGAAGGAGACCAAGTATTTGCTGGCTCTCCAGCTCACTGGCAGCTTATCCGGCGATCTCTTCCAGCTGCCGGAGCCGCTGCTCACGCTCTATGGACACCGAGATGCCTACTGGGAACGCCGCATCCGGCTGATCAAGATTGGTGAGTTCTACAATGGCATCCGCTCCGGAGAATGTGCCGCTGCTGAGCTCCAGTTAATTCACAATGACCTGGCGGCCATCGACGAGCACGTGGAAATGGCCTGTCAGCAACTCACATGGCGTCACTACGGTAAGAGAGAATCTCTCAATAAATTTATCCCACAATCAAAAATGTTTAATTAAACGAGTGATTATTATCTACATCGAATACCACAGATGATGGACTGGTGGCGGGCATCTTTGAGCAGAGCCGCGACTTATTTGACCGCCTGCAGCAATCGCACGGCAACCTGGATGCAATCCTGGCCAGCATGCGTCGCTGGAGCCGGGAGCCACTGCACCAGCGGAGCTTATACGGCCGCAATCTCCTTGACCTGCGCCACCAACAGGACCGAGTGCGTCTGCGGCTGCTGCAGTGCGACGAGACCAAGATGCTGCTCAATCGCCTGCTGATTGCCAACTTCTGTCTGTTCTTCAACTATGAGTCGCAGGAGTTCCAGCTGTACTCCAGGGATCTCAGTGTGCAGGAGGTGGGTTTCGAATGATTATTCACTATGGTCTTTACTGGCTACTGGTCTGGTTTTTCTTCAGTTTGTTCGTGAGTTTCCAAAGGAGCAGCGGCGGCAGTACAACAAGTATTTGGCCAGCGTGGATGAGTTGATCTGCCGCGAAGTTCGCGAGGCGATGAGAATAAGGTTTTTAAGCAGCCCGACCCGACCTAGCACTTGAAAGTCCCACAATCATCATCACCATCACCATCATCATCATCATCACGAAATTCAGTAGCACTCATCGCCAATCAATTGCACTTCTTCAGCAGACAGCCAACTATTTCATTACATTTCGGCACGCTGGCAGCTCCTTTCATGTCTCATCAGAACTAATCAAGTAAATGAGCACGAAATCGCACAACTGCAACCGCAAAAATGAAAGACACCTGCAAGTGCAAGTGCAGTGCAAGTTGCAACTGCAACTGCAACAACCACACTTCGCGACCGCAGCAAAATGGGGGCAACAATGGCAACAACAAATTGCCGGGGGCCGGGCATTCATGCGTCAATTGCATGTTTCACTTAGCGGCACTTTTCGTGATTGCATGCAGACAACGTCAGCCAAAAATAGAGGGGGGTGGGTCTCATTGGGGGCGTGGCTCAGCCAGCAAACGAAATAAGCTGCAAAGCAAACTGAACACTAAATTTAATTTTCACATTACTCATACGCCGTGTAATTCAGTTTAGAGTATTTGTACAAAGAAATGACAGCAACAGCAACAGCAACGACGACGCCAACAGCTCCGCCAGTGGATCCCGGCTGTACAGCCAGCATGGCGAGGTTAGTCCTTCAGCAAATCACAACGCCACAGGCGACATCCGCGGGTGGAGCGGGTGCAGCGGGTGCAGGAGGAGCACCGCCCACAGCCAACGATGCTCCACTCTTCGAAGTAAAATTGGAACTGACGGAAACGGAAATACGCTTTTCGCCCGCCTTTGATGCAAGTGTGGAAAATAATTTTCAACAAATTGTGGAGCAGCTGTTGCTCGATATAAAACAGACATGCGACTGCATGCCAAGAATTGTGGCCGACAATGCCGCGTCAGAGGATGATGAAGACGACACGGCGACGATGGCGTACGAGCAGGAGCTGAGGTGGGAGCCCAAGCGGGACACGGCACAGGAGCCGCAGCTGGCGGAGGAGCAGGAGGAGGAGCAGGAGCAGGCACATGGCGATCCGAAGCCCCAGGCCGTGCAGTACAACCTGCTGGCTGCCGCCAAGGCGTATAGCCAAAAAATGGAGTGCACTGGTAAGGAATTCACCACCCCGATAAGTGGTCGCATTGTGATATACCCTTTCTTGGGGCATATATATTTTTTCGTATTTTGTGTCCCCCTGATTTTGTCATATTTCGTATCATAAGCTTTTTAAAATCTGAAGAAAATATTTATATTCAATTTACTCCTAAACTATTTCTTTAGAAAGGGTATGTTTTGCTCAGATTTCAGCCATTTTAATCATATATTCCTCCTATCCCAGCCGATGGCCTGGAAATGCTCGAGAGGGCGATACGGGATGCCCTGGCGGACACGGTGAAGGCGGCATCGACTTACGCTGCCAAATTCCAGGCCTATGCATTCCTGTGGACCCAGCAGAGCGGCGAGG
Organism: Drosophila erecta; assembly: GCF_003286155.1. Taxonomy (NCBI): domain Eukaryota; kingdom Metazoa; phylum Arthropoda; class Insecta; order Diptera; family Drosophilidae; genus Drosophila; species Drosophila erecta. The sequence continues at coordinate 5,057,125 of NW_020825194.1, forward strand.
TGCTGGCCGCGTGCATGCAAACAGCCAGGGAGCAGACGCACCACGTCAGCGCCGGCGGCTATGCCATCATGGAGACGTTTAAAAAGGAGGTGAGCCGGAAGAGGCAAGGGAAATGCCCCCGGGGCGCCGAATGCCAACAGCTTTAGTGGCTGCGACACTCGCACCCCAGTTCTGGGAGCAGATATGGATTGGGCGGGGGCAGACGAACGGACGGACGGAGGCAGGGACTGGGTCGCTCAATTGGCAGCCACACAATTTACGCCATGTAGCCCCTGAGACCAATAACGCTTGATAAATGCCAACCATTTAGGGTCAAATGTGTGGCAACTGACCGGGCCAAGAAGGAAATAAGCGGAAAAAGGAAAAGGATCCCCGAACGAAACAAAGCAAAACACCAAACAACTGCTTAACCGCCACATGGCGTCGTTGACTTATGTTCTGGGGCAATTGGGAGCCACTTCCTGCAGCACAGCAGGCAAATCGCCGACGTATGCGTAATATTTTCTTTAAACAATTATCAAGCGCCCCGAAAAGTATGCAATAAATCGCCCAACAGGCACACGCACATTCACACACACGCAACAACAAATCATGGTCAAAGTGCATGGACATGGCGGGAAATTGGGTGTTTGCCCAATAAAATAGGGAAGTTCTGCAGCAGAAAAGCCACGAAGCGTAAATGGTCTAATCCTAAGAATTTCATCTAAATTAGGACACTTTGAAAAAGCTTAACACGTTCAAACCTAACTTTCTGAAAGCTAGCAATTGTTTGCATAGAAGAGACACGAGTTTTAATAGTTAATTTTGCATCAATACTATTAGCAAAGCCTCATTCCTTCAGTAATGTTTTTCGATTAATTTCAACATATTTTTGGCATAACAAATCCCAGACAGAAGTTCAGTGATGCCCTACTTCCGGCGTAGGGCACGAAAAATCACTGGCCGGCATTTTATTTATGACTAGCCATTGCGTTGCCTCTGGAGCAGCTGGTGTTCTTAATAAACCGACGGCAGCGGTAGAACACTACAGTATATACACAGCACAAAGGAACTTATCCTGCCACACACACACATAGACACACCCATTCACACACACGAAAAGCGCACATGTGTGGCAAGTTAGAAAATAAATTAGGGTAGGGAAGGAAGTCAAAGGAAGTTGTCACTCCGTAACCATTCACATTTTCCACAGATCGAGAACTACAACGAAGTGCACGATGCCATTGACCAGTGCGAGAACAGGGAGTGCATCAACGGATGGCTGGCCCTCGACATCAAGCCCCTCAAGTACGGACTCCTGAACCTGGCCTGCAAGTGGTCGCACCTGTGCAAGAGATGGCTGCTTCGCTACGTCCAGGGAACTCTGAAGGTGGGACACAGCTCAAGACGTTTGAATACAGCTTTAATGGGGAGGGACAACTGCTTTTGCAGGAGCTGAATGCCTTTATAGCCCGCGGCTACGAGACGCTGCAGCTGCACATCGCTCGCCAGGACTTTGCCGCGCTGCTGCGCGTCCTGGCCATCATGTCGGAGATCCGGGAGCGGGAACCCTATGCGGACAACGTGTTCAAGCCGCTGAAGGAAATCATGGGCCTACTGAAGACCTACAACGTCGAGTTCGAGCCGCAGTTGCTGCGGGGCATCGAGCAGTTGCCGCAGCAGTGGCAGCAGCTGAAGCAAGCGAGTACCGTTAAGCAGGAGGCGCTGCAGGACACCCGCTTTCACCAGCAACAACGTGTGGCCGCTCTCATCAGCCTGCACACCTGCCACCTGCAGCACTATGCCCGGCAGTTCCAGAAGATGCCCGTGAGTGGCGGCTGAATGGGGCCTCCATTATTCATACATACGGTGCATACATCGGTGTTTACTTCCAGTTCTTCCGGGTGCCCTGCCCGCAGGTCTACGATATCTGCGACGAAGTCTACACCCGGCTGCACCGCTTCCGCCGACAGCAGCGCCTTTACACCCGCTGGGCCCGACTTCTGGACATCCAGCCACCCGATCCCACGACCCTGCAGTTCTGCGAGGTCGAGCTGCGAAGGGTCAAGGTGAGTACATTATAAATCACGCTTAAGGATATCACATAATCTGTTACCATACACACATTGCTTGGGAACATAAATTACTTAATATTAAAGATTATTTTTAAATCAACACCAGAGATGTCTTAACCACATCCTTGTGGGCACAGCAAAACTAATAATTGACCCATCGCCGGCAGCAATTGTGGGACTTTGTGCGCGTCATCGAGTCGTGCATCGTGGCGTGGCACGCCACGCCCTGGCTGCTCATCGACACCGATGACATGGAGCACGAGTGCAAGAAGTTCACCCGCGACCTGCGCACCCTGGACAAGTGCATCCGCGAGTGGGCGCCCTACGTGCACATAGTGGGCGTGCTGCGCGAACTGGTCGCCTCGCTGAGGGCCATCACGGAGCTGCAGAATCCGGCAATTACGGAGCGCCACTGGATGGAGCTGATGCAGCTAACAAAGGTGAGCACAATGGCGAGATTTCCCGCGAATGGAATGGCGGGGCATGTGCGTCCTTCCAAATGATTGAGCGTGCCAACAGCGAAGCGGAGCAATGGAGCCGGCAATCTGCCCGCCGGCTGATGTCTCTTTGTGCCCAGTTAACATGGCGGGCACAATGGCGCACATTGGGCAAACACATTAGCGCAGGTGATGTGTTGTCAAACAGCCAGCCGGAAACCTTTGGAGCTGCAGAACTGGTTGGAGCTGTCACATTGCGTTGGGCTTGTGATTTGCACAAACAAAGGGCCAGTGATTACGGCCAGTGGGAATCTTTCAAACTATCACAGCAATTAGATTGAATCACAGATCACAGGTCGCATAAATAACTAAAATCTAATCAAAATTCCCGCTCATCTCTTCATGCTCAGCTGAGTGGACTGCATTCCATGGAGGAGCTGGTAAGTATAAATCATAATCACAAGTGTAATACGAAACCGAATCGGTCTGCATCATTTGGAATCAAGTATTAAAATGTAGTTATCGCATTTGCTCATCTAAACCCAATCAGAAAACAGCTACTAGGCATCGGTCATCCTGGGTTCCGGATTATGTGCATTGTTGGATGGCATTCCTTCGGCTTGTGGGGCGTTGTCTCCATTACATAATAGTACTAACAATTGGCTGATGGACAGCATTAGTCAGCACTGTTAATTAAATTTGCCGAAATTCGGTCAAAATGTGTGATTAATATTGTGTATTGCGAGCAACGAGGAAACTTCTAAATGGCATTCAAAGCAATCAATTACACTAGTCTACAAAAATATATACATTTAGATTGAAATATTACATTTCCAAATCGTTAAAGTTGCTGAATATGCACATGATTCGAAACATAATCTCTTTTCTAACTTAATTTTTAAAGCTTGCATAAAATATTTTTGTGATAGCCTAAGTATGACAAACTGCAACACAGTGTTTTGCCAATGAATTAATCCCTTGACTTTTGTGCACCGGCTAAGACATCCATCCGTTGAAATGCATTCAAATTCTGGAATAATTCGACCGACTAGGCGTATGCGTAATATGTGATTTCCACACTACAGCTCTCGTACAAATGCAACAAATCCACTAAATTGGCCCAGCTGCTGACCCTGCAACTGCAGCACCACGAGGAGGACATCAAGAACACTGTGGACCGTGCCATCAAGGAGATGACGGTGACCAAAGTGCTGGACGAGATCAGGGCCACGTGGGCGCACCTGGAATTCGAGCTGGAGCAGCACCACACGCGTCCCCATATTCAGTTGCTGAAGGTATCGGAGGAGCTCATCGAAACGCTGGATGACAACCAGATGCAGCTGCAGAACATCTCAACCTCCAAGCACATTGAGTACCTCCTGGACAAGCTCACCCACTGGCAGAAGGTTCTGGGCGGCATCGATACTCTAATTGTCAACTGGTTCGAGGTGCAGCGCAAGTGGATCTACCTGGAATGCATCTTTATCGGATCAGCGGATATTCGCGCCCAGTTGCCAGCAGATGCCGCCAACTTTGAGCGGATCGATGAGGACTTCACGGCACTGCTAGCCAAGGTGGGTCAACCCACGGATCATTCATGGACATTTAAATAGGATTCCCTTCCAGGTTAAGGAAGTTCGAGTGGTCATGCAGGTGGTGCTGCGCCACGAGGATGTGCTTCCTCAATTAATGCAGCTGCAACACCGGCTGGCAGTTTGCGAGAAGGCGCTAAATGATTACCTGGAGACCAAAAGACTGGCCTTTCCACGCTTCTACTTCATCTCCGCCGCCGATCTGCTGGACATCCTCTCCAATGGAAACAATCCGCAGGTGATTGACCGGCACCTGATCAAGCTGTTCGATTCCATCCTTCGGCTGCAGTACGACACCAACACCCCGAACGCCTTGGGCATGCACTCCAAGGAGAACGATGAGTATGTGCCCTTCGTTTCCTCGGATCCAGAACAACCGGCGTTCATCGTTTGCGGCGGTAGAGTGGAACTGTGGCTGCGGGCCATTATCCAGCAGATGAGGAGCACCCTCCACGAGTTATTCCGCCGTGCCCTGCGCGTTTTTGGGGAGAAGCCGCGGGAGCTCTGGCTCTACGACTGGCCCGCCCAGGTGGCGCTGTGCTGCAGCCAAATCAGCTGGACGGCAGATGTGAACCGATCCTTTGGCTGCATGGAGGAGGGCTACGAGGGTGTGATGAAGGAGCTGCACAAGCGTCAGATTGCCCAGCTGAATGCCTTGATCAATCTGCTGCTGGGCGAATTGTCGCCCGGCGATCGCCAGAAGATCATGACCATCTGCACGATCGATGTGCACTCCCGCGATGTGGTGGGCAAGATCATAGCCTCCAAGGTGGACAACTCGCTGGCCTTCCAGTGGCAGAGCCAGTTGCGCCACAGATGGGACGATGACCAGGCGGGCAGCTCCAGTGGCAGGGCCAGCACGGCCATAAGTTGTGGCGGAGGGGATGAGGATTGCTTCGCCAACATTTGCGATGCGGAGTTCAGATATGCCTACGAGTATCTGGGTAATACGTCCCGACTGGTCATTACCCCGCTAACGGATCGCTGCTATATCACCTTGACGCAGGTAAGTGAAACGCAAACACGTGGCGTATACGCAATACTAATTGAATAAAGGCAAATAGCTTGCACTTTGTAGTCATGCAAATCCTTTCTAACGAGCCCTGAATTAAATATAAACCTTTTCAACGCCTGCCAGGGGGCGTTAATGGATTTAGCAGCGGAAATCCGCTACAAATGTAAAGTCCATGGCTCGGCTTTGAATAATTGAAAGGCAATGTCCCGTGGCTTGAATATATTAAAATCAGCAGTTAGTTAAAGCCATTTGAGACAAAAACACACTGATGGCTGTGACTGACAAGAATGAGAAAGGGCGGAAATTCAATAAATTAAATGAATTTGCGTGTGCAATAAGCGCAGATTATGGCATTGTCTGTCGAATATTTCATGCACCACTGCCATATCAGATATTGTATCTCTGACACCCGCGAATCATATTGTTAAAAATGTGTCGGAAAGTTTCACAAAATGAAGGTGTGAAAACTAACATCGTGGAAAACCAATCACACATGTCAAAAGCAATCATGTTCATATTTCGCATTACAATAAATCTAATATTTCCGAATCATTGGAATCGAGAGCATTGCATTTAGCTATCGAAAATCCCACATGTCACAGCTTATCTCAATTAAAATAGCTTAAATTAATACTAATTAGAAACAAACCTACCTTTTTCTACAATTACTATCAATAAAAAACACTCTTAACGAGGTAAAAATTTAAATCAGGTTAAAAATAAAAACAGTAAGTCCACAGCAATCCATCTGCGTAGCTCACAATGCCTTGCAGTACTTACAATAAATGCTCTATTGCCAAGTCAAGAACATCCTTCGGGCAGCCATGCTCCACAATTGAGAAATACGTTTAAATTGAGTGCAGCATAACCAGGTGATTGCAGAAAACCGCATCGCATCAGTTTTGTAGGAGCTGTATTCCTCGCCGCCTGCGGCAAATTAAACAACTCGTTAGTGGAAAATAAATGTAGCTACCAATTTACATATGCCACCTCTACCCACGAATGCTTTTGGATTTTTCCCTGTCCCAGTCCCTGCGATTGCGATTGGCCGGAGCGACCGCTGGACCCGCTGGAACTGGGAAAACGGAAACCACCAAGGATCTGGGACGCGCCCTGGGCGTAATGGTTTATGTCTTCAACTGCTCGGAGCAAATGGACTACAAATCTTGTGGCAACATTTACAAAGGACTCGCCCAGACGGGAGCCTGGGGCTGCTTTGACGAGTTCAATCGCATCTGCGTGGAGGTCCTGTCCGTGGTGGCCGTCCAGGTGAAGACCATACAGGAGGCGATAAAGGTACGCCGTCCGCTTGCAAATTGATTTCAGTCACCTTTCCTCTGTTTCGCCATCCTGCAGCATTCTGCACCATTCTGCATTGATTGCTTTACCAGGACCCGGTAGTGTCTGTGCTCTACTGCTCCTTCTCCTCTTTCTTGTTTACAGATGCATAAAACCCAATTTATCTTTATGGGCGAGCGCATTTCGCTGGAGCCGTCGGTCGGAATTTTTATCACCATGAATCCCGGCTACGCCGGCCGAACTGAGCTGCCGGAGAACCTGAAGACCCTGTTCCGGCCATGCGCCATGATTGTGCCGGACTTCGCCTTGATTTGTGAGATTATGCTAATGGCCGAAGGCTTCCAGGATGCCCGTCTGCTGGCCCGCAAATTTATCACACTGTACACGCTGTGCAAGGAGCTGTTGTCCAAGCAGGATCACTACGATTGGGGTCTGCGGGCCATTAAGTCCGTCCTGGTTGTAGCCGGCACCCTCAAGCGGGATGACCACAGTCGGCCGGAGGATCAGGTACTGATGCGAGCACTGCGCGACTTCAACATACCCAAGATTGTCACAGAGGATGTGCCCATATTTATGGGTCTCATCGGAGACCTCTTTCCGGCACTGGATGTACCACGAAAGCGGGTCTTTGAGTTCGAGAAAACCATCCGGAGGGCGGTGAATGAAATTAAACTGCAGCCGGAGGAGGGATTCCTTATGAAGGTGGTGCAACTGCAGGAGCTCCTCGATGTGCGGCACTCGGTGTTCATAGTGGGCAATGCGGGCACTGGAAAGACCAAGATATGGCAGACCCTACGAGAGACCTATCGCATCCAGAAGCTGAAGCCCGTGTGTCATGTCCTGAATCCGAAAGCTTTGTCCAATGATGAGCTTTTCGGCATCGTTAATCCCACCACGAGGGAGTGGAAGGATGGCTTGTTCTCCTCCATTATGAGGGAGCAAGCCAACATGCCACCGGGCAATCCCAAGTGGATAGTCCTCGATGGCGACATTGATCCCATGTGGATCGAGAGTCTTAACACGCTGATGGACGACAACAAGATTCTGACCCTGGCCAGCAATGAGAGGATATCCCTGAAGCGGGAGATGCGGCTGCTCTTCGAGGTGGGACACCTGAGGGCGGCGACTCCTGCCACTGTTTCCCGGGCGGGCATTTTGTACATCAATCCGCAGGATTTGGGCTGGTCGCCGTGAGTAATCAAAAATGGCCTTGCATTGTAAAAAATATATTTAAATATTTAAAAATCTGTTGAACACTGCCATTTCTCATTTTAAAAAATGCAATTTTTTAACAATGTTACAAATGTTACAGTTCATTTCGAGCGAGTATAAAAACTTAAACAATGCAATAAAATATTCGGTGCGATATTGAATGTCATACAATAGTTTGGCATTCCAACATGAACACAGCTTTTTACATAATTTTTTACACACATTTTCTTACAATCTTACCATTTGCTTTCATTAGCTACGTATCCTCCTGGCTGGAAACTAGGGTGGACATGATTGAGAGGGGCATCCTTACCACCCTCTTCGAGAAGTACTTTCCCTGCCTGATGCAGCGGCAACGCGACTTCCGGCGCATTACGCCCATCACGGACATGGCCATGATCCAGATGACCTGCCACTTGCTGGAGTGCCTGTTGGACAGCGATGAAGGAAGTGCGGATGGACGAGGGCGAGGAAGTGCAGCCGGAGGAGCGGCAAATCCGCACAGTCTGCATCACGGGGAACTCTCCCACGAGGCGATGGTCATGGCCCTGGAAACGATCTTTGTGTACGCCACCGTTTGGAGTTTTGGCTCCGCTCTGAGTCAGGATGTTATCATCGACTGGCATCGCGAGTTCCACAAGTGGTGGATAGGCGAGTTCAAGGACATCAAGCTGCCCAGCCAAGGCACTGTGTTTGATTATCAACTGAATGTCCAGACACTGAAGTTTCAGCCTTGGTCTGAGTTGGCCGCCCATCAGTCTCTGGAGGGGCAAATTGATTCCGAGACTCCCCTACAGGTAATTAATAGTATAGTATCTTGACGTTTACTGGAGATATATGTAGGATGCCTACTTACCGAATAGAACGTGCTGATTTCCACTGCGGAGACCATTCGACTGGCCTACTTCCTCAAGCTGCTCATCGACCGCAACCTGGCTTGCATGCTGGTGGGCAACTCGGGTTGCGGCAAAGGTGCCATCTTCCGAGAACTGTTCGGTCAGTATGCCAGCGACCAGGAACTGCTCGAAGTGGCCGTGTCGGCGGTAGCTGCTGCTGACAGCCATCACCAGCAATCGGGTAATCCTCCAGGAGCCGGAGTTGTGCGCCGCAAGGCCTCCTCCTCGGCCACGCCACTGCTGACCACCGTGCAGGCCACGCACTTTAACTTCTACACCAGCTCGGAGATATTCCAGAAGATGCTCGACCGACCGCTGGAGAAGAAGTCGGGACGCTGCTATGCTCCAAGCGGACCGAAGCGTAGGCTCATCTACTTTGTCAACGATTTGAACATGCCGGAGGTGGATGCCTACGGCACCGTTCAGCCGCACACGATAATGCGACAGTTCATGGACTACAGGCAATGGTGAGTGCACTCCAGTGTGCGGACTGTGGTTAGTGATGCGGAGTCATCTTCCGACCAGGTACGACCGCCAGCGGCTGCAGCTGAAGGACATCCGCCACTGCCAGTTCGCAGCCTGCATGAATCCCACAGCCGGCTCCTTTACCATTGATCCACGTCTGCAGCGGCACTTCTGTGTCTTCTCGGTGGCACCGCCGGGCGAGGAAACGCTGCATCACATCTATGGCAACATCCTGAGCAGTCACTTGGAGAGTCCAGCCCAAGGCTTTAGCAAGGAGATTCGATCCATTGGCAGCCTGCTTGTGCGAGTGGGTATCGCCTTGCACCGTCGCGTGGAATATGCCTTTCTGCCCACCGCCCTCAAGTTCCACTACCTGTTCAACCTGCGGGATCTCACGGGAATCTATCAGGGCTTGATGAACAGCGTGGGTGCTCCGGCATCGGTGGGTGGAGGTGGAGCAGCGGGTGGCACCATATGTGGCAAGCCCTCGGAACTTATGAGGCTCTACGTGCACGAGGCCTTCCGCGTCTACCACGATCGCTTGGTGGATCCCTACGACATCAAGTCGTTCAAATCGTCCATACGAGACATTTTCAAGAAGGACTTCGAGGACTTTGACGAGGACTTTGTGTTTGCCGAGCCGCTGATATATAGCCACTTTGCCCAGTCGCTGGTGGACCAGAAGTATATGCCCCTGAAGAGCTGGGACTCCTTGTACCAACTGCTGATTGAGGCTCAAGCAAGTTACAACGAGGTGGTGGGCTACATGAATCTCGTTCTCTTCGAGGATGCCATGATACACGTGTGTCGGTAAAAAACATAGGAGTTTACTACTTTATTTATATTATTTACTATGTTTTTATTTATTGCCAGAATCAATCGCATCCTGGAGAGTCCCCGGGGAAATGCCCTTCTAATTGGAGTCGGAGGTTCCGGAAAGCAAACTCTGGCCCGCCTGGCCGCCTTTATATCCTCCCTAAATGTGTCGCAAATCCAAATCAAGCGAGGATTCGGGCTGCTGGATATGCGTGAGGAAATCGCCAGCCTTTACATGAAGGTGGGCCTCAAAAATGTGGCCTCTGTGTTCCTCATCTCGGATGCACAGATTCCCGACGAGTCCATACTGATGCTGATTAATGATCTACTGGCATCCGGTGAAATTCCCGAGCTCTTCAACGACGACCAACTGGACACCATCACAAATGGCATCCGCAACGAGGTGAAACAGAGCGGTACGCTGGACACCAAGGAGAACTGCTGGCGCTATTTTGTGGAGAAGGTAAGGCGACTACTCAAAGTGGTGCTCTGTTTCTCGCCGGTGGGTCAAGCTTTGCGGGTTCGGGCCCGGAAATTCCCGGCCATCATTAGTCGCACGGCCATTGACTGGTTCCACGAGTGGCCAAAGAGCGCCCTGGAGTCCGTTTCCCAGAAGTTCCTCAATGAGATCAGTGGTATTCTGGAGGTGAGTGTGACTACAGTATATAGAAAAGCTACAAAAATCATTTTGGAGTTATTTGTTGAAATGTTCTTGGCATTTATTTGTTCGAGTGCACTGGCAGCCTGTTCTCTTATTTATGCGTCTGTCGGGCGCAATTTACAACTGCAAACCGTCAAACCGTACACTTTAAGTCCTGCGCCCAGGACGAATGCCGACCGACCTGATCCATGTGCTCCTTCCGTTTCGCCCACCAAAATTTCCATGCAGCCCGCCCTGGTGCCGCCCATCGGTTGCTTTATGGCTTACGTCCACGGTACCGTGAATCAGATATCGAGAATTTATCTGCAGAATGAAAAACGCTACAACTACACGACCCCGAAAACTTTTCTGGAATACATTTTCCTCTACCGCAAACTGTTGGTGGACAAAAACGGCGAGTTCGCCGAGCGCATCGCTCGTCTGCAGAGCGGAATGTCCAAGCTGGCGGAGTGCGCCCGTCAGGTGGACACGCTGAAGGTGAGTAAATGATGGAGTGGACGACCGGCGAATGCGGCACGGTGACCATATGGCATATGGGAATGAAATGTGCATGCGGCGAGTCCGGTTCGCGGGTGTTAATACACTGGCACATCAGTTTTGAATGGGGCTTAAAAAGCTATCGAAAATAGGTAAAGAATTTCCTTACACGCCGATTATACCTACCATAATATCATTGGGTATGTATTTAAAAAATAACAAAATAAATAACAATATCTGTAATGACCAACATAAACCCTTAAAGTACTGAACTGAAAAATCTCATCGAAAGCAAATTAAATGCTCATTTGAGATTCCTTTTTAAATTCAGCCACACTTATTTTCCACTCTGCACACGCAGATTGTGCACACAAATGTGGGCTTCAAATAATACCTCCTGCCAGTATGGCAAACAAAAAAATACAAAAAAAGTATTACAATCTCGGCGGAGTTAAAAATTGTGTCTGTCTGCCATCAAATATTAATTAAACACGAACGCGGGGTGCCCGCAAAATCGATCATCATTGGGCATCAGCTTTCAATGGTACACTGCCATTCGATCCGGTAGCGAAGCGTTCGCCATTCAATTAGTGCGCTTAATTGAATTGTTGTTGCAGCAAATCTGCTCTCCACTTGTCCAACTCCGGGCAACATCAATGGCGGAAGCCGGAGAGGCGGAAGGTCGTTGCCATTCTTTGAGTTTTTAACGCCGCTTCCGGTTACGTCGCGTATACGCAGTGTAGGTCCAGCGGCATCACGTTTATTTCGTAGCATACTGCTCGGCGCTAAACAACATCCAGTCGTCTGTGTCGGCGGTGAAGTGGGAGAGCAGGCCAAATGTTATTTAAACTAATTGAATTAATTGAATTCGTTTCCCCCGAACAAAAGGCGTTTCGTTTCCCGTGTATTCACTCCAGCTTTACATCGCGTCTGTTTCCTAGTGATTAATACACCTGCAGAAATGGTAGTGGAGTGGGTAAAAATGGACATCTTGCACTTTAAAAGGAAGCGTACCAATAGTCATCGATTTAATTTAGTACCTTCTTTTTAGGTACTACCTGAAAGTCAATATATTATTGCTTATTTCGGATAAAGTAGGACTTAACGTTATTTAACAACCGATTCCTCTCATCACTTCCTCAATTCACTTGTATTTGCGCGGATGTGCCCGCAATTTGTGCGCCAAAGTTGCTCTGCGTAAATATTGAGCCATCGTGCCGGGGCTTTAATTATTTTCGTCGGGCGTAAAAGTTTTCAGCTCACTTTGATTTTGGCTTTCAGTTTCAATTGACGCAATTAAACGGTTTTTCTAATTCCACACGCAGCACCAACTGGCCATTCAGGAGGTTCAATTGGCGGCCAAAAACGCGGCGGCCGACAAACTGATTGTGATTGTTAGTGCCGAAAGTGAAAAGGTGAAGCGGGAAAGGTACACCGCATCCGAGGAGGAAAAGCGAGTGCGTATCATCGAGGAGGATGTGTCGATGAAAACCAAGATGTGCGAGGAGGATCTGCGTCAAGCGGAACCTGCCTTGGTGGCCGCCCAAGCAGCTCTAAACACCCTAAACAAAAACAATCTCACCGAACTCAAGTCCTTTGGATCGCCACCCAAGGCGGTGGTGAATGTCTGTGCCGCCGTCATGGTCCTGCTGGCCAGTAATGGTAAGATTCCCAGAGATCGCAGCTGGAAGGCATCCAAGCTGATGATGGTGCGCGTGGACCAGTTCCTCAACGATCTGCTCAACTACAACAAGGATAACATACATCCCAATATCATTGAAACTCTGCAAGAGTATCTGAAGGTGGGCCTACAAATGATGGGTGAGGGTCAACCAAATTGTAACCTATATGCTCTCCAGGATTCCGAGTTCAATCCCGACAAGGTGGTGCAGAAATCGGTGGCTGCCGCAGGTCTATGCGCCTGGGTGATCAATCTGCACCGCTATCACCAGGTCTTCCTCATCGTGGGACCCAAGCAGCAGGCTCTACAAGACTCCCACCAGGAGCTGCTGGAGGCCAGGGAGCGGCTGCAGTACCTCAAGGCGAAGATCAACAATCTGGAGGCCAAGCTGGCCGAGATCCAGGCCGAGTTTGAGAACGCGGTGGCCGAGAAGCAGAGGTGCCAACGGGAGGCGGACAAGACCGCCTTCACCATCGACCTGGCCCATCGGCTGGTCAATGGGCTGGCCAACGAGAATGTCCGCTGGAAGGAGTCCGTCCAGAGGTGAGTCCTTCGGCCATGTTGTTGCGGGCGGCTGGTTATAGCACTGCATTTATGCGTAATCAATTATTAAATTTAATTTACATTCTGTGCGCGTTTGCCATGGCTGTAATTGCTTCGCCAGCCACTTGTCAGGGGGCTGATGAGGTGGTTTTGCACTGAACAAAATATATAAGTTATCTTAGGTTATGGAAGTCATACCAGAGTATTCAACGTATTCTTTACACTGCATTGATTATGTATTAAATGTGGGAAATTCAGTTACTTACCCTAAACCTTGTGCTTATAAACGTTTATGGCTAATATCTCCAGTTCGTGCTAAAAAAGCTGTTATAAAGCGTTTGGCATTTACTCCACAGTTATTATTCTTTTCCCAAAGTGCATGAGTACTCCGCTTACTGGCGGGCCATTGCGGCAATAAAGGGCCGTAAATTGTATTTATCCGCTGCCGTTTGGCGCAGAGTGTTCCGGGGTCCCCGAACCCGGCTCATTCACTCGATTGCGCACTCGTCGGAAGGCAATGAACCGCCAGGAGTGACGGCAATTTGCAAAAATCATTGCCAGTTAACCGAAATGCATTTAAGCAGCTCCAAGCCGGAGGCACGTACTCCAAATAGGGGTATGCAAACTTGTCATACTCGTGCCAAGTTGGAGGGTTGGAGGGCTGGAGGGCTGGCGCTAATCCCATCTGTTGCAGCTCCATCTCGTGCTGCTCCGATGATGTCACCCACGAAAATGTCGAGCCAAGGTGCAAGGCACCTGCCTAACAAGCCAACAATCGCAGTTGACAAGTGTGAAAGTTGCCACAATGGTGGGTGGTTATGGGGAGAAGGACGAATCTTGGAAGAAAGGTGGCAGGCAGCGTGTGAGCAGGAGGCAAAGCCTATTAGGATTTCCAAGGACATGGCTGATGGAAACGTGGGCCTTGTGCATCTCCCCATGGATTACGTATGGGAATCACTGATGCATCCGTTGAAGAGCTGAAAATTTACATGATATATCTAAGCGCCTCAAGGTATGCAACATGTCTTCATGCGTGTCATATGGATAATTTACTTTTATAGCTGAGCTGCGTTTGTAAGCAAAGCCTGGTGTGTAGCTATAAAAACATCAAATGATGGAAAAATATTCTCTATTTAGGTCAAATTCATTTATTGCTCTTATTCATTAGCAATCAAGTCAAGCATTTTGAATTCGTTCCATTGCGCAGCAGAAGAAAATAAAGTGAGCTTGTAAACACAGAAGCTTTCAAAAGGAACATCATATTCTTATTTTCATTCGGTAGACTTAGAAAGAGCAAAAATAAGTATTTATTCTGTGTTATTAAATATTGCATAACTTTTGGCTGCAACTCAACCCACAATTGCGCTGGTTGGTTTTTAAATTCTATATCAAATGAATGCAAATGAACTTTTCATGTAGAATATAAAATGTGAAAGATAACAAATGTAACACAATATATTTCCGAGGTACAATTAGTTTCTTTTAGTTCCTTTTTTTAGGTTTTCATTCATTTGCCATTGTGGCTTTCATATTATTATTTTTAATTATCTGCAAATAATTAAAACACGAAAGTCCGGCAGCTGTAATAGAAACCAACTCAATATGTAATATTATTTCCAGATAATGCTTGCTGATATATTGCGTTGCCAGTTATAATGAAAATTCTGTTTGATCTCAGTAAAATCACAAATAATCAAATTGTGAATCAAAATCATGTAATCAAAACATGCAATGCGAAACCAGAATTCGTGCCAATATTACTAGAAAAGCTATCACCATGTGCCAACGCCATTTCCCCAAATAAGGTTTATCTTAGCTGATGCAAAGAGCCAAATTATCAGTAACCACCAAAGTTGTGCCAAAAACGTTACGATTTAATGGCACCTGAATGGGAGACTAATGAAAACGCAAACGTTTTGGGGTCATGAATATCCTGAATTTTCATTCAAAGCGAAAGACCGAAAGCAGTGGGCGCCCAACTATCAATTATATAAACCATCAGGCCACATGCAATAAGCATTGGGCAAAAACTTAATCAAATTCATATAGATGTCAATGGCAATATAGCTCGTACATTCGTACATTCGTACATTCATACATTCATACAACACGCAGAGCACTCCGACACCTTTGGCTGCCCATTGACGACTGGTTGCATTCATTGAAATTCAATTGAGTGCGCGTGCAAGCCAAAAGAAAATCCGTAAAGGGCGTCAATCGATGATGATGATGGGGTTTTGGGTGTTTTGGGTGTTTTGGGGTGGCAAAGTACTGCATTTTTCGCACCTAAACAACTGCAGAGTCCGCACACAAAATGGAGCAACTGAACCCCAACAAAATGGGCTGCGTCAGCAGCTAAATCGCCGGGGGATCTGGGTCCGAATATAAATGCATATGAAATACGTATTGAATTACGAAAAATGAAAAATTTCCCAACTGTGTAGGGCTTGACTATGTGTGTATGTGTGTATGGGCGATCCTTGGATATTGAGTGCATTGCTGGCAAAGGAGCAACAGCCTCGATTCTGGACTTTGCCAGTGAGAATTGTTCAAATATTTATGAAAATATAATTTGACCCGCTACGGCAAATTGTTTGTACCTTTGCTGGGTGGCGTTGGGCAGTCCTCGTGTGAAAGGGGGAAGGTGGAAGGTGGAGGGTGTGTGTAAGCTGCTCTGACTTGCATATAAATTTCTGCATATTTGACAATGACATTACACACGCACACACATTTAAGGGGATCCTGCAGGACACTCGCATTTGTTTGCCAACTTATTGTTGTTATTGTTGGAGCTGCTGGCATAGTTGGTCCGGGCTGCCTTCGAAAAATTCTATCCGTTCTAAATGAGAATGCTCTTATGTCACCTGACAGGTATTTCACCAAAATTCAACACAATATTTTTCAGCAAAAAACAATTATGCCACACAAATGGCAGGCAGTGGCGTGCATATAAATTCCCTGCCAGTGGGTTTAAATCAACAACTATCCATGCAGCTGTGTTATGTTTTGGGAATTTCAAGAAATTGTGTTATTATTTCAGCCCCCGTTTCGCAGAGGTCTCTGAACCTCTAGCAATTATCAGATTATTCAATTATTCTTTTAAGCACATAAATGTGCGTATAAATGAGCATAAATCATGGTCATTTTCAGTTTTTGAGTGCGTCTGGCAAGGAAGTGGTCACCACTAGGGCTTACTAATTGAAAATAGCTTAAGCAAGCACTGCAAAAAGTTGTCCTGTGAGGAGTCTGCCCCTTGCCGAGCAGCTTTGACATAATAAGCTCAAATATTTCAATAAGAGTTGGCATGCAGCAATTTCCGATAATTTATGCAACCACTTGAGCTGGAGCTGGAGCTGGAGCTGCAGCTGCAGCTAGAGCCCACCCATCGCCCATCAGCCATCATCCGGCTTGGTTGGGAATGTCAGCAACAAAGGCTGGAACAACAACTCCTGCTACTTCCTCCTCCGACATCATTATTTTTTCAATTTCCCCTCATTTAAATTTAAATGCAGCGGAGAAGCGAAGAGGCGGACTGCAGGCGGAAGTCGGGTGATGCTGCAACCTTAAGCTTCCTGCTGCTACTGTAATTTATACGATTTGTTAGCATCAAAGGCAGGGGATTACCACTTAACCCATCCCCTTACTTTATACGTAGCCTGCAGGCCAAGATTGGTACCCTGCCCGGAGATATACTGCTAATTTCCTCATTCCTGTCGTACGTGGGCTGCTTCACGCGCCGCTATCGTGAGGAACTGCAGCACAAGATGTGGCTGCCCAACTTTCGCAAAATCGATGTGAGTTCCCACTTTCACTGGCCTGGGTTGCTGGCACCTAAGCTGAATCCTTCGTTTCGCTTGAACAGCCCCACATTCCCCACACCGAGGGTGTGGATACCCTGGCCCTCTTCTCGGATGACGCCCAAATAGCCGCCTGGAACAACGAGGGTCTGCCCATGGATCGGATGTCAACGGAGAATGCCACCATACTGCAGTACTCCACCAGATGGCCGCTGATGATTGATCCCCAACTGTAAGTCTGTGCATAACCTATGATTCGAAAATCTAGATATCATCCTTAGACAGGGCATTAAGTGGATCAAAAACCGCTTTGGTGCCACCTTAGTGGTGTTGCGCCTGCGACAGAAGGGCTTCCTGGAGGCTCTCGAGAAGAGCATCTCACAGGGGAACACGGTGCTCATCGAGCAGATTGAGGAGTCAATGGATACGGTTCTGGAGCCCCTGCTTAGCCGGGCACTGATCAAAAAAGGGCGCTATCTGCGCATTGGCGATAAGGAGATCGAGTTCCATGCCAGTTTCCGGCTCATTCTGCACACCAAAATGGCCAATCCGCACTACAAGCCGGAAATGCAGGCGCAGACCACCTTGATTAACTTCACGGTCACGCCGGATGGCCTGGAGGAACAGCTCCTGGCCGAGGTGGTTAAGATTGAAAGACCGGATCTGGAGCAGATGAAAACCGAAGTCACTGTGCAGCAGAACAAATTTAAGATATCGCTGAAGGCACTCGAGGATGAGCTGCTGGCCAGGCTAGCTTCGTCGGGTGAAAATGTCCTGGACGATCACGCATTGGTCATCAATTTGGAGAACACCAAGCGAACTGTGGACGAAATCGAAGCGAAGGTGCGGGAGGCCAGGGTTACGACTCTGCAGATCGACGATACCCGGAATATATACCGATCGGCTGCGAAAAGAGCGGCTATATTGTACTTCGTGCTCACCGATCTGAGTCGCATAAATCCAATCTATAAGTTCTCGCTGAAGTCCTTTATGAACGTATTCCGGCAAGCTATTGCCCTGGCCGCGGAATCCAAGAACTTTGAGAAGCGGGTTCTGCACCTGGTGGAATCCATTACCTTGCAGACATATCGCTACACCTTACGCGGTCTCTTCGAGGCGGACAAGCTGACCTTCACCTCGCACATGACCCTGCGCATCCTGATAGCCGCTGAGCAGGTGGCCAAGGACGAAACGGACTTCCTGCTGCGATTCCCCCACGATCCCACTACCTTATCGCCCTTGGACTTCGTGGGTCGGAGTGCCTGGGGCGGCATTAAGTCCCTGACCTTGATCGAGCATTTCTACGGCATTGACAAGGACATGGAGAACTACACAAAGCGTTGGCGGAAATTCATGGCCAGCGATACTCCCGAGCGGGAGCAGTTTCCTGGCGAATGGAAGCATCGCACTCCGCTCCAGAAATTGTGCATCATCCGGTCACTCAGGCCGGATCGCATGACCTACGCCATGCGGCAGTTTGTGGAGCAGACGATGGGTCGGTCGTATGCCGAGATCCAAACGCCGCCCTTTGGAGCCATCTTTCAGGAGCTGAATGCGGCCACGCCGGCGTTCTTCATCCTGTCACCCGGTGTGGATCCCATTAGGGATGTGGAGCGTTATGGCCAGCGACAGGGTTTCCATTCGGAGTCCGATACGCTGGTCAATATCTCACTGGGCCAGGGCCAGGAGCTGCTGGCCGAGCAGGCCATAATAGGAGCTCTGGAATCTGGTCAGCAGTGGGTCATCCTGCAAAATATCCACCTGGTGGTTAACTGGCTGCCCACGCTGGAGAAGCTCATCGAACGCATCGTGCTGCAGAGCGAGTCGCGGGGTGAGTCCAGTTTCCGTCTCTTCATCAGCGCAGAACCGGCTCCGGATCCTCAGTACCATGTGATTCCACAAGGCATTCTGGAGTCCTCTTTGAAGGCAGGTTTTTTTCGTATCCTTTTCGACTCAAAGTAACTCAAAGTTTACCCTTTAGGTGGTAAATGAACCGCCATCGGGTATGGCAGCCAATCTGCACAAGGCATGGGACAACTTCTCGCAGGACGCCTTGGAAACGTGCACCCAGGAGGCGGAGTTCAAGTCGATCCTGTTCGCCCTCTGCTACTTTCATGCGGTGGCCGGCGAAAGGCGCAAGTTTGGACCACAGGGCTGGAACAAGGTGTACCCCTTCAACATAGGTGACCTCACCATCTCGTCCAATGTACTGCACAACTATCTGGAGGGCAGCAATCGGATTCCGTGGGAGGATCTGCGCTATCTCTTTGGAGAGATCATGTACGGTGGCCACATTACGGATGACTGGGACCGCCGGCTATGCCAGACCTATCTGGAGGAGCTCCTGCAGCAGGATCTCATTGACGGTGACTTTGAGCTGTGCCCCGGCTTTCCAGCACCGCCGAATCTCGACTTCGAGGGCTATCACTTGTACATTACCGAAATGCTGCCGGAGGAGAGTCCACTGCTTTACGGTCTGCATCCGAATGCGGAGATTGGCTTCCTGACCACCGCATCCGAGCAGCTGCTGCGTACCATTTTTGAGCTGCAACCGCGGGAATCGGAACTGAGTTCCCATTGCGGAGCACCGCGTGAGGAGCTGGTCAAGATCATGATCGACGACTTCCTGGACAAGCTGCAGGATGAGTTCAATCTGCAGGCTCTGCTCAATCGCGTGGAACGCAAGACGCCATTCGTGGTGGTGGCTCTCCAGGAATGCGAAAGGATGAACGCACTGATCCGGGAAATCAAGCGATCCCTGCGTGAACTGATGCTGGGATTGAGGGGCGAACTTACCATTACCCAGGAGATGGAGCGATTGGATCACGCTATATTCTATGATCATGTGCCGGCTGCCTGGGCACGACTGGCCTATCCCAGCATGTTGGGCCTACAATCCTGGTTCGCGGATCTGCTGCATCGCATCAAGGAGCTGGCCGGTTGGCTCAATGACTTCAAGTTGCCCTGCGCCATCTGGCTGGGCGGACTGTTTAATCCACAGAGTTTCCTCACCGCCATCATGCAGGAGAGTGCCCGGAAACATGACCTGCCGCTGGACAGGATGCTCATAAGCTGCGACGTCACCAAGAAGCAGAAGGACGACGTCACGTAAGTTAATTGTTTTGGCTTAGCTTTCCAAGTACTCCACATTTTAGTCGAACAAGATAGAATGCTATAGTCGAGTTCACCGACTATCAGATACCCGATACTCAGCTAGTGGAAGTGCAAACGAGAAATTTCAACATTCTCTGGAATCTGGTAGAAATTGGGGAAAAAATTCAACACAATTGTGGTCCAATTTTTAGAAAAAATTAAATTCTAAATTTGGATGCAGTTTTTTAGAGAATTGCTCCAGAAACATTTAGAGGTATGCCACTAAAAGATCCGATTAAAATAAGTTGAGTTATGGACTTTCAAACTTCAGTCTTGTGACATTTTTGACTTTCTACAACATCACAATATCAGAAAAATGACAAAAAAATATTTAAAAAATAAAATTCTAAATTTGAATGCAGTTAATTAGAGAATTGCTCCAGAAACATTTAGAGGTATGCCACTTCAAGATCCGATTAAAATAAGTTGAGTTATGGACTTTCGAACTTCAGTCTTGTGACATTTTTACTTTCTACAACATCACAATATCAGAAAAATGACAAATAAATATTAAAAAAATAAAATTCTAAATTTGAATGCAGTTATTTAGAGAATTGCTCCAGAAATATTTAGAGGTATGCCACTTCAAGATCCGATTAAAATAAGTTTAGTTATGGACTTTCAAACTTCAGCCTTGGCACTTTTTTGACTTTCTACAACATCACAATATCAGAAAAATGACAAAAAAATGTCGGAAAAATAAATTTTCAAATTTGAATGCATTTTTTTAGAGAATTGCTCCAGAAACATTTAGAGGTATGCCACTAAAAGATCCGATTAAAATAAGTTGAGTTATGGACTTTCAAACTTCAACCTTGGCACATTTTTCACTTTCTACAACATCACAATATCAGAAAAATGACAAAAAAATATTAAAAAAATAAAATTCTAAATTTGAATGCAGTTATTTACAGAATTGCTCCAGAAATATTTAGAGGTATGCCACTTCAAGATCCGATTAATATAAGTTGAGTTATGGACTTTCGAACTTCAGCCTTGGCACATTTTTGACTTTCTACAACATCACAATATCAGAAAAATGACAAAAAAAATATTAAAAAAATAAAATTCTAAATTTGAATGCAGTTATTTAGAGAATTGCTCCAGAAACATTTAGAGGTATGCCACTTCAAGATCCGATTAAAATAAGTTGAGTTATGGACTTTCAAACTTCAGCCTTGGCACATTTTTGACTTTCTACAACATCACAATATCAGAAATATGACAAAAAAATATTAAAAAAATAAAATTCTAAATTTGAATGCAGTTATTTAGAGAATTGTTCCAGAAATATTTAGAGGTAAGCCACTTCAAGATCCGATTAAAATAAGTTGAGTTATGGACTATCAAACTTCAGCCTTGGCACATTTTTTAATTTGTACAACATCACAATATCAGAAAAATGACAAATAAATATTAAAAAAATAAAATTCTAAATTTGAATGCAGTTATTTAGAGAATTGCTCCAGAAATATTTAGAGGTATGCCACTTCAAGATCCGATTAAAATAAGTTTAGTTATGGACTTTCGAACTTCAGCCTTGGCACTTTTTTGACTTTCTACAACATCACAATATCAGAAAAATGACAAAAAAATGTCGGAAAAATAAATTTTCAAATTTGAATGCATTTTTTTAGAGAATTGCTCCAGAAACATTTAGAGGTATGCCACTTCAAGATCCGATTAAAATAAGTTGAGTTATGGACTTTCAAACTTCAGCCTTGGCACATTTTTGACTTTCTACAACATCACAATATCAGAAAAATGACAAAAAAATATTAAAAAAATAAAATTCTAAATTTGAATGCAGTTATTTAGAGAATTGCCCCAGAAACATTTAGAGGTATGCCACTTCAAGATCCGATTAAAATAAGTTGAGTTATGGACTTACGAACTTCAGTCTTGTGACATTTTTCACTTTCTACAACATCACAATATCAGAAAAATGACAAAAAAATGTCGGAAAAATAAATTTTCAAATTTGAATGCATTTTTTTAGAGAATTGCTCCAGAAACATTTAGAGGTATGCCACTTCAAGATCCGATTAAAATAAGTTGAGTTATGGACTTTCAAACTTCAGCCTTGGCACATTTTTGACTTTGTACATCACAATATCAGAAAAATGACAAAAAAATATTTAAAAAATAAAATTCTAAATTTGAATGCAGTTATTTAGAGAATTGCTCCAGAAATATTTAGAGGTATGCCACTTCAAGATCCGATTAAAATAAGTTGAGTTATGGACTTTCAAACTTCAGCCTTGGCACATTTTTGAATTTGTACAACATCACAATATCAGAAAAATGACAAAAAAATATTAAAAAAATAAAATTCTAAATTTGAATGCAGTTATTTAGAGAATTGCTCCAGAAATATTTAGAGGTATGCCACTTCAAGATCCGATTAAAATAAGTTGAGTTATGGACTTTCAAACTTCAGCCTTGGCACATTTTTGAATTTGTACAACATCACAATATCAGAAAAATGACAAAAAAATGTCGGAAAAATAAATTTTCAAATTTGAATGCATTTTTTTAGAGAATTGCTCCAGAAACATTTAGAGGTATGCCACTTCAAGATCCGGTTAAAATAAGTTGAGTTATGGACTTTCAAACTTCAGCCTTGGCACATTTTTGACTTTCTACAACATCACAATATCAGAAAAATGACAAAAAAAATATTAAAAAAATAAAATTCTAAATTTGAATGCAGTTATTTAGAGAATTGCCCCAGAAACATTTAGAGGTATGCCACTTCAAGATCCGATTAAAATAAGTTGAGTTATGGACTTACGAACTTCAGTCTTGTGACATTTTTCACTTTCTACAACATCACAATATCAGAAAAATGACAAAAAAATGTCGGAAAAATAAATTTTCAAATTTGAATGCATTTTTTTAGAGAATTGCTCCAGAAACATTTAGAGGTATGCCACTTCAAGATCCGATTAAAATAAGTTGAGTTATGGACTTTCAAACTTCAGCCTTGGCACATTTTTGACTTTGTACATCACAATATCAGAAAAATGACAAAAAAATATTTAAAAAATAAAATTCTAAATTTGAATGCAGTTATTTAGAGAATTGCTCCAGAAATATTTAGAGGTATGCCACTTCAAGATCCGATTAAAATAAGTTGAGTTATGGACTTTCAAACTTCAGCCTTGGCATATTTTTGAATTTGTACAACATCACAATATCAGAAAAATGACAAAAAAATATTAAAAAAGTAAAATTCTAAATTTGAATGCAGTTATTTAGAGAATTGCTCCAGAAATATTTAGAGGTATGCCACTTCAAGATCCGATTAAAATAAGTTGAGTTATGGACTTTCCAACTTCAGCCTTGGCACATTTTTGAATTTGTACAACATCATAGCATCAGAAAAATGACAAAAAAGTTTCGGAAAAATAAATTTCCAAATTTGAATGCAGTTTTTTAGAGAATTGCTCCAGAAACATTTAGAGGTATGCCACTTCAAAATCCGATTAGGATAAGTTGAGTTATGGACTTTCGAACTTCAGTCTTGTGACATTTTTGACTTTCTACAACATCACAATATCAGAAAAATGACAAAAAAATTTCGGAAAAATAAATTTTCAAATTTGAATGCATTTTTTTAGAGAATTGCTCCAGAAACATTTAGAGGTATGCCACTTCAAGATCCGATTAAAATAAGTTGAGTTATGGACTTTCAAACTTCAGCCTTGGCACATTTTTGACTTTGTACATCACAATATCAGAAAAATGACAAAAAAATATTTAAAAAATAAAATTCTAAATTTGAATGCAGTTATTTAGAGAATTGCTCCAGAAATATTTAGAGGTATGCCACTTCAAGATCCGGTTAAAATAAGTTGAGTTATGGACTTTCAAACTTCAGCCTTGGCACATTTTTGACTTTCTACAACATCACAATATCAGAAAAATGACAAAAAAATATTAAAAAAATAAAATTCTAAATTTGAATGCAGTTATTTAGAGAATTGCCCCAGAAACATTTAGAGGTATGCCACTTCAAGATCCGATTAAAATAAGTTGAGTTATGGACTTACGAACTTCAGTCTTGTGACATTTTTCACTTTCTACAACATCACAATATCAGAAAAATGACAAAAAAATGTCGGAAAAATAAATTTTCAAATTTGAATGCATTTTTTTAGAGAATTGCTCCAGAAACATTTAGAGGTATGCCACTTCAAGATCCGGTTAAAATAAGTTGAGTTATGGACTTTCAAACTTCAGCCTTGGCACATTTTTGACTTTCTACAACATCACAATATCAGAAAAATGACAAAAAAAATATTAAAAAAATAAAATTCTAAATTTGAATGCAGTTATTTAGAGAATTGCTCCAGAAACATTTAGAGGTATGCCACTTCAAAATCCGATTAGGATAAGTTGAGTTATGGACTTTCGAACTTCAGTCTTGTGACATTTTTGACTTTCTACAACATCACAATATCAGAAAAATGACAAAAAAATTTCGGAAAAATAAATTTTCAAATTTGAATGCATTTTTTTAGAGAATTGCTCCAGAAACATTTAGAGGTATGCCACTTCAAGATCCGAGTAAAATAAGTTGAGTTATGGACTTTCAAACTTCAGCCTTGGCACATTTTTGAATTCGTACAACATCACAATATCAGAAAAATGACAAAAAAATTTCGGAAAAATAAATTTTCAAATTTGAATGCAGTTTTTTAGAGAATTGCTCCAGAAACATTTAGAGGTATGCCACTTCAAAATCCGATTAGGATAAGTTGAGTTATGGATTTTAGAACTTCTGCCTTGGGACATTTCTTAACTTTCTTGAATTTCTACAACATCATAACATCAAAAAAATTACAAAAAAAAAAAAAAAAAATAGTATCCTATAGACTATCAGATGGCTTCTTCTGCCTGTTACATACTTTTCAACGGATTTAGTATACTCTTTTACTCTACGAGTATCGGGTATAAGAACTCGATGAATTATACGGATCTTAAGATTTAAGGAGATGAATAGCATAGAAAAGCTAAAATCCATACCCAGAAAGAGTGCACTTTCATTTAAAGATGTATTTACAAGATTTTTAACTGCATCTTTGTCTGCCCTTCTGGACATCCTTCGAATAGCCTGCCGCCCATGGAGGGCGCCTTTGTCCACGACCTGTACATGGATGGCGCCAGCTGGGACTGCCAGCTAAACTCCATTGTGGCCCTGCGCCCCAAAGAGATGCTCTGCGCCATGCCCGTCATCTACATCAAGTCCATTGTCCAGGAGAAGCAGGAGCTGCAGCGCGTCTACGAGTGTCCTTTGTACAAGACCAGGTGGGTGACATTCCCCCAGATGCACGAGACCCGTCCACCCAACTCTTTGTCCTCCCGCTTCCTAATTGACTTACGTCTCTTTGGTGCTTTCAGGTCACGGGGCAATACCTACGTGTGGACCTTTAACCTCAAGACCCGCGAACGCCCCTCGCGATGGATTCTGGGGGGCGTGGCCCTGCTGTTGCAGCCATAAGAACTCAATACTGAAAACGCATATCTTCAAATACGAATAACACATCGAAATCTATTGTATTCCCACCGCATGTACTCGTATGTATAACCAAAAAAATCTACGTCATTCCACCAAACTACTCAACGCTCAACGCAATTTCACGATATACCCCCATGTATGACTAATCAATTAGTAGATATTTATAACCTTCAGCACATCGATGGACGCGCAACTCACGTGCTCCTGGCGAAATGGTGACGAAATGGAAAAATATTGCCTATCTTTTGGTTCCAACATCAAGTGCTGAACTGGTTTCTAGTTGCCATGTGGAACACAGCGTCTATTGAAAAGCAAAACTTGCTCGTTCGTGGGCGTAAAAGTTAATTCAGCAAATAGCTTTATATGAAATATATTTATACTACAATAAATTATTAAACTATCCCAATAAATAGCAACACAACCGAGTGTGAAAAATAGGCTCATATTGAATAGTGGCAAAAGCAATTTGCCGTCTCATTGTGACGTATCATTCAAAGGTCATTTGCAAATATACATCGGTTGAGTCTTTATAGATAGCCTCTTATTTCCTTCACTTCAAGAAATGTAGACTGTGTCTAGCCGAAATTTTGTATGGAATATTCCCCTTCGAGTTCAGTGACGTACTTGCATAAATACATTTGTTTTTACTGAGACTTTTTTAATATTGCTCGTGACAAACTGAAATTATTCCAGTTGGAAGTGTGTTTTGGGTGAGATTATCAGCTGGCATTTTTAGAAAATATGAAAGGGAATTGTGAAATATCTCTTTCAATTCCATCGACGAACAAAGTCCGTGTGGCTTTGTAGTTAGAAAGAAAGTGAAACTTTTCATTGATCTAATCAGCAAACTAGTAGAGGTCTATAAATAGTTTATGGAGGTGGTATTTTAAATTTCTTTATAATTTGATAACGATTATAAAATACTTCCCTCCTCAGGCTTGCGAGATAACACGTTCACCGTTTCATGGCATTTCAGAGTCATGCGGCAGATATTCCCCCCCAAGTCCACTGACGATCCCCCACTCGATCGTGATTTTTTATTAGACAAACTCGAACATACCTCACATCGAGCACGTCTCGATCGCCAGACCGGCCTGGAAGCTCGTGCTCCGGAGACACCGGAGGCCCCGGCAACTTTGACCACCAGCTGCCCACGTGCGCGCACAATCGCCAGGCAGCCGACTATTTCCAGTTTGGATGGCCCAAGCCAAAGAAATTCAGCCACCGAGTGATCACGTGAATAACGTTCGCCAATCAATTAGTGGGCCGTACGCCCACGAAACCGGAGTAAGAAACGTCTGGCTTTTAGCTGATTACCTATGTAGTTGGGCGATAAGGTGTCGCTGGCAATTTAACGCGAACAGGTGACACACGGACTCCAGCCGAGGGGAAAGTTACTGACTAGCGCCTACAATAGGGGGGCTCGTCATGCGAACCACATGGCGGATGCGTGATCTGGCCGCTAAAACCTCCAACTACTGGTTTGCTGGGGTTTATTGACAGCCGTTTCTAGTGTGTGCCAACTATATGCATTTGTTGACACTTTCCGATGGCGTCATTCCTCAGAAGACACTGGCGGCACTTTGACCTCAACCCTTGGCGATTAGACAGGAAACTTGTGCACGCAGAGCAATAACCCGGCAGCCCAATTTTAAATAGGAATTTCCTTTATTTCATAAATTAGTGAACCTGATAACGATTTTACTTCAGCAAGCATGTTAAAAACGCTGCTTATACTGCATGCAAAAATATGCAATTTAAAAATTACGTACAGTCTGGCTACACTTATTTTTCTCACTGCACTAAGCGGTTTCAACCTGAGAACGTGTTACCTAATTTTTTCTCCAAATATGTTTGCGCTCGTTTTTGTGCGAAATTTACGGCAGTCTGCGCTGGGCGTATTCCCCCAACCACGACGACTACACGTGACACACGACCGGGCACTGGGTGGCCAGGCGGTCTTGGCCACCAAGAGGAGCACCCCACCCACCCTTTGAAGTGCCTCAAGATCAAGGCGACTGAGTTTTCCGCGCACCGCGCAAATTCGCGGGCCTCATGCATAGATAAAAAGTGCTCGTTGCCCGACAACGAAAGCGGAGGAATCCGATTGGGAATCGGCCCTCGAACCAGACACTTCCAACGCTATCTATGCCCAAGCGGCGGACGGCGGCGTCGACGTCGTCCGGCGGAATGCTATTTAAGCGGGATATGATTCGGAATGACAAATCAGAAGTGAAATAACTCGGCAACAGCGAGCAACAGGCTAGCCGTTAAAAATAACTAACAACCAAGAAATAGCACAAGGTAAGAGGAAAGGGAGAATAAAATATGTGGGGCAAATGCCTTGCCAAGAATTATTGTAAATTTATGCCGTGATCATGCCTTGACATCGTGGACTAATGCCCAGTTCCGGTTTTGATTTCAGAACTTTGTCCGAAACCAAATCAATTGAAGAAAATGCCGACCGCATCAGCACATCTGCCCATTCAGAAGCGCCGGCCGCATGAGCACAATGGCGAACCCAGCTGCCAGGGTCTGGATGAGGTGAACCGCATGTTCCGGAACTACTGGGATCCCACGGCCTACTGGGTGTGCGATAAGCAGGGCACACGGGCTCGTCTCCAGCGCTGCCCGCAGTCGCAGCTGTACTCCGAGGAACTGGGTCGCTGCGTCCACTATGCCGATTGGGCCTGGACGGATCCCAAGGAGCCGGCTGGACGCGCCAAGATCAGTCAATCGGTGTCCACAAACTAGTGGCAGCTATCGGCTAATCTTAATTTAATGCTAGTCTAAGACAACCAACCTCATTAGGCTTACGTCTATTTTTACAAAATACCTTTATTTTTAATGAAAATAAGAAAAATCAGTACAAAATCAATAGTTGCTCGATTTCAACAATTTGGGGGCATTGTTTACTTTTAACTTAGCTACATGGAATGCACTTTCGGTTGCAAAGAGGAATGGAATGTTTATAGTGCCTAAGCAAAACAGAATTATATGTTAGCCTAAAACATATAAAGCGTTGCCCATCGAGGATCATCTGAGCTGGGCCCTCGGCTAGTCTGAATTTAGCTACATTTCGACTAAAATTAACTGGCCTGACTGGCCTGAGTAAATAAGAAACCTTTGAATATTCCCCAAAATTGGTTGAGATGTTGGAGGGAAAAGATAATAATCAGAATAGGCTTTGACTACGTGAAGAAACTAATCTCGCGCCTGGGAATATCCCCGATGAAATGAGGAGGAAGCTGGTGCGTCTGCGATCTTAGAGCTCCACATTGACGCCTTGCTTGTTGATGACCTTGAGCTTCTCCTTCTTAGGTGGCTGTGTGTCCGAGGGGATCTCCTCCTCTACGGGCGCGGGTTTCTCAGGCACTGTGCGTTTGACTTTCGGTTTAGAGGGCGTTGGAGTAGTAGTAGTAGTTGGCTTAGGAGTAGTGGTGGTTGTTGTAGTCGTAGATGGCTTAGTTGGCGGCTTCGTAGTGGTTGGCTTAGGCTTGGTAGTCGTGGTGGTGGTCGTTGGTTTCTTGGTTGTCGTTGTGGTAGTGGGTTTTGGCGTCGTTGTCGTTGTCGTTGTGGTAGTGGGCTTCGGCGTGGTTGTTGTAGTTGTCGTGGGTTTTGGAGTGGTGGTGCTGGTAGCCGCCTTGGGTTTAGGAGTGGCTGTGCTAGGTGGCACACCAATGGACGCCTCCAAACCTTCGCCCTCGACGCGAACATTGCGCACCTTCAGCGTGGGCTGCTTGGCCTTTGGCGACTTCACGCGCGCTAGGTACTGATTGGTGGGGGAGCCCAGGAACAAAAAGTCCTGGAACTCCAGGACGTGTGAAACCGTGGCGGCCGACTTGTCAAAGCCATGCAGGGAGCCCACAATGTTGCCGTTCCAGTCCACACGCACGACAGTGCTGCGCTTGGGCGCCAGCACAGTGATGCTCTCCATGTGGCCCACGAAGTGAACGAATCGCTGCGAGAACTTGTTCGGATACACGCTGTTTAGGTAACGGAAGGGCAGCTCGAACAAAGCCAGTATGCGGGCCAGGAACAGACGCACGCTGGGGAAGCGAGTGAACAGGGTGAAGCCGCTGGGATGCTCGCTATCCGCGCTCTGGACCAACGGCACCCAGATGCCCTCGGCGTCGGGCGTCAGGTTATCGGGCAAACCGGGCAGTCCGTCGACGAACACCTCGCTCTGACCGGCCTTCGCTCCCTTTAGGTAATACTTGGTCAGACGCAGCGCTCCCGTCTCGGCTACCACGATGAAGTCCTCGTTGGGACTGAGGGCCAATCCGTTGGCGAAGACCAGTTCGTCCAGCAGCACCTCGCTAACATTCTTCGAGCGGTTGTATTTGAAGAGACTGAAAGATAAAAGAAAGCACAGGCCGTTAGAGTAACCAGTGGACCCGATCAAGAAACCGGTTTGCGTTCGTCTTACAGTCATACATGTGTAACTTTTCCCTTAATTATAAGAATTTAGCTAACCCAAGCAAGCGTGGAGTCTTAATTGAGAGTAATTAGGTCAATCCCTCTAGTCCGCTACCAACGTTTTTAATAATCTAAAATTGGGCACACTTAAATAATAATGAACTATATAAAGAACTTCTTGTATACACAAATTCCATCTAAAGAGGCCATACTGTAGCCCTACTCCGAACAGCTATCACTTTGAAAACTAGCATTATTAGACAGTTACGCTAAAATATGCGATGAACTCACCGGCCGGAGGGGTTAGCAAAGCTGGCAAAGACGAGGTCTTCGATGGTGAAGTCCGACGAGGAGTCCGTCCAGTAAATGTCGCCCTGTTTGCTCACGGTTACGCCGTTGAAAATCTTGGCAGGGCGGTTGATGGACTTGCCGGCAAGTTCCTGGGCGGGGGAGACCAGCAGAGTCTTCTTATTGGTGCCCAAGTCCACCTGCCACAGGCCGTAGTAGGCGTCGGCGATGATGAGGTTGTTGCCCTGCGTATCAAAGGACAGTCCCAAAGGACGACCGCACCTGGACTCCTCGTAGATATCCTCTGCAAGGGGGATTAGTATTATGAAATGTATTCCCTTTAATGGCCCTAAAAGTACCCACCGCAGGGCTGGCCGATCTTGGTGACATGCGTGACATGGTTGGAGGTTAGCTTTATGACTTCGCCGCCGTGAATGCCGGTGTAGATCTCGTTGTTGCGGGCTATCAGGCACTCCGGGCCGTAGACCCGCCCCTCCAGCAGTCGCTCTGCTCCCTCCAGGTGAAAGTTCGGTTCCAGAGCGCCCTTCAGGTCTTTGGGCGGGGTCACACTGTACGGATGGGTGATTTCTCCAAGGATTAGGGCGTGCATTACGTCAATAGAAACGGGCTGAACTTACGAATAGTCCTTGAAGGGGAAGGTGGTGCGCGGCGGCAGACCGGGCATCAGGATGATGATGAGGAAGAAAATCATGAAGTTCATGATCCTCACACGCAGCGCGTACAACAGGCCCATGATTGATTTCTTGTGCGTCCGCCGATCACAAATTATAGCCCAAAAACCCGCTTAATTTAAGCAATAACCCCGAAGAAAGCGACACGACGGCAAAGTTCAACAAGAAAAAAACGCAAAAGTCATCATCCGGACCGGCAGAGGTGGCCGAAATATCGATACAACTATCGTTCTCTGATTGACCATCACTTACACTATACCACACAAATTAATAAAATTACCGCTTATAAATACTATGTATTTTATGATGATAAAAGCGTAGTAATTAATGTGTGGCATATCAATAAATTAACATAATGTCAATAAATAAAGACTGTACATTTTGTTAAAGTCGAGAATATCATATCACTAAATAAAAATAATCATAAGCGTACTGCGTAGAAATGATACCTCAACTTCCTCTTAAAGCCTTTTATAGCATTAGTCCATAAAGATCTTATAAAAATACTAGTTGTAAAACTATCGCACAACGCTAAGGCTGATAGATAGCTGCGGCATTTCTCGATACCCCACGACGGTCACACTATCGCTGGTGTTTTTGTTTTGGGAATTCCAAAACGTCGCAGTTGACGATGAGCGATAATAACAACGCGTTGTCCACCAAGGAAGACGTTTTCGGCATGGAGCACGACCAGGACCACAGCAACAAGCACTACTCGCGCTGCAGCAGTGCGGGCAGCACTCACACTCCGAACTCCTCGGCGCACAATACAGGTGGGCGAACGCTGGTCAAGATCGGTTACGTGGGCGAAGAGAGTGGGGGGCGGGGGGCAGCTGATAAAGCACTGGCATTGAATTACTCGCTATCAGCAGCATTTTATTACATTGTACTGTGTCTGCGTCTCATGTTGCTATTCTGTATCACAGACGACGACGATGATAGCGGCGATGCGCGCCATTCCACGGCCACCAATTCCACGCTAAGTTACAAGGAGCGGAGAAGGGAGGCGCACACCCAGGCGGAGCAGAAGCGGCGGGACGCCATCAAGAAGGGCTACGACAGCCTGCAGGAGTTGGTGCCGCGCTGCCAGCCCAACGACTCCTCCGGCTACAAGCTCAGCAAGGCCCTGATCCTGCAGAAGTCCATTGAGTATATCGGCTACCTTAACCAGCAGAAGCTCAAGCAGGAGGACGAGGGATCGGCGCTTCAAAAGGAGGTTACAGCGTTGCGGATCATTAAAAACGGATACGAGAACATGCTGCAACATCAGCAGGCGAATCCAGGGCCGGAGGAGGCACGCCTCACCGATGAGTCCAAGTTTCAAGTGGTAAATATGGACACCCTTGCTCTATACAATTCTCTAGAATCATTTCCTCTCCGTAGTTCCAGGCCATCATGGAGGAAATGTTCGAGACATTTCAGCACATACCCATGGAGAACTTTAAGCAACTGACCACCGGCATTATCCCCTGGCTGGAGGAGCACTGCAAGCCGCACATCCTGCGCAACATCCTCAGTCGCACCTTGCAGCAAATGGCGCAGGAGGCTCTGGAAAAGCAGGAACTGCAGGCCATGGAACAGGAGTCGGGCGAGGGTTTCAGCTGATCGCGCGGTTAGTTCAATTTTCTCATTCGTTATTTTAGAAATCCCTGTTTGGTAGATACTTTCGTTACGTTTACTGCGTACAAACATTAAATGCGTCATTTGAATAGTTGTAAAAGCGTTGACAAGGAAATATAACTTTTGGCTTAATGTAAGATTAGATAAAACTAGATTTGCTAATGTTAACCAAGGGAATCGACGAGAGCCGCCTTATCCGTACTACCGAGCTGTCTAAGCAGTTCCAGCAACACGTTCCGCGTGTACGGCTTGAAGCGACGAACTCGCTCCGTGACATCCAGCGCTGTGAGCAGCTCTTCAAGGAATCCCTCCAGACGCCCCGCGCTCCACACATGACGTGCTTCGTGCTTGAGTTTCAGCACGCCCGAAGTCAGGGTGTAAATCAGTCCCTCGTAGAAGTTCTCCTCCTCCAGATTCGCGGCCAACTTGGCGCTGGCCAGCAGCGCCGCCGGCAGATCGCAGCGGAATTCGTGCGACCGCACAAAACAGGTGGCCGCCAGCTGGCGGACCTGATCACATTTGTGCCGCAACAAGCGCCAACTGAGTCGGCGGAACCGAATCAGCAGTGGATTCGGCTGCTTGCCGCCCGATGTACGCAAGTGCTCGACCTTGGACAGGAAGGCCAGAAAGAGTATTATGGAGGACGTGACCTCTTGGCGATCACAGCACCTCAGCATGTGCTCGCAAGCCTTGGGCAGCAAGCAGCCCAATTCGTCGTAGTCCAGCTCACTGGGTTCCCAAGCGGGACGCGTGTCAAACTCGGTGGCCTGGCGCTGTCCCACCAGCTTGCCCAGATTGGCGCCGAAAAGTTGGAGTGCCGCATTCGAAATGGTCCATTCGGGGTTGGTGATGTGCTCCATGGCCACCAGCAGAATCTCATTGTAGTACTTGCTCATAGCTGGCCTCAGTTCTGTGTCGCGCACGAGAACGCAAAGGTAATGCAGGACCAATGCCTCCCAGCGATCGTGCTTGCTATCAAGGGAAACTCTCTCCGCGGATCGGTTTTCATTTAGCCTCTTAAGAATTTGCTGCACAGCGCGATGGAGCAGCAGCCGCTGTCGTGGATTGTCGTTCTTCAGCACGTGGAGGAACATTATGGCGAAGCCGGCACCACGTCGCGTAGTGCTCACCTGACGGCTTTCCGTCAGTAGCTCCCGCTCGAGACAATCGTGCAGCATTTGGAAACCCGAATCGCTGCTCTCCAAGCTACTGGTGATGGCACGGGTAAGTCTGCCAATGCTCAAGCCGGCCGCCTCTATGGCTCCTTTGTGCCGGCAAAGCGTCAAAACAGACACATTGATGTTGAGGCATCGACGCAAAGCCTCGGTGTTTGCTGTACTGGCAGAGATTTGCAGTTGGGAACACCCAATGCTGGTGGCCAGATCGCAACAGCCCTACAAACGGTAATAGGATTGATTAGTTTATTAAAGGTTAGTATTTATAAATACCCACCTTCAAAGTTAACCAGAAGCTCATGAGTAAGTACTTCCGACAAGCTTCTTCCTCGCCATCGGACTTGAAGGCGCTTTCGCTAACCAGCAGCTGGAGACTCTCGTCCATGTCCTGGAAACTGGCTGCAGTGGCTGCCTCTTCCTGTCGCCGGGCGTTGGCCACATTGAGGAACTTGAGAATGCCGCCAAGAATTCTCTCTAGCAATGGCAACAAGTCCTCCAGAGGCGTCTCCACTGCCAAGCCAGCCTTGACCACCTCGTCCAATGCGCAAAGATAACCAAAGAGATGTCCTCCACTCTTGGCAGTCTGCAAAGGATCTTCGAAGAACGGATCTAATTGGCCGGTAAGCTGCTTCAGACATCCATCAAATATCTTTATTCCAGCCTGATCTTTTGTAACCGCCAATTGTGCGTAGAGGGAAACCAAGGAGCATTCATCCATATCAGATGTGTGGCACAGCTCGAAGCAGCGCTCCACACACTTTTCACAGTCCACATGGCCCATCTGAATGAGCAGAGACACAGTCAGGTCCAAAGCATCATCGAAACCTTGTGGATTGTTGAGGGTATCGAAGAGCTGATGCGCCATTTCCTTTGGTCGAAATACCCCGTGCTCCAGGAGAAATATTCCCATTTGCTGATTCTGCTGGGGACTGCACATTTTTGCATTTTTGGCGACTTGTTCTGCATACAGGGACCGATTCAGAATTTCCAGCAACTTGAGGGCAAAGATCTTGGGTTGATAAACCTCGCTGTGGATGTCCCGCTCAATCAGTTGCTGAAGATGTGAGAAGAATCGCTTGATATTCTGAGCCAATGCATGGCCACCCACTCCGCTGTCCGCCTTGAGCACCTTATGAAAGTGCTTGGCCGTGTGGTTGATAATCGTGGGCATCTTACCCAGCATCGTGTTCCGGAACTCTGAGCTCTCCAGGCAGCGATGTCGCTCTACAAAGCTGTGAAAGAAATCCAGGCAGTCCTCGACGGCAAAGTTTCCCAGATTATCAACCAGGAAACGAAATATTAATAGCTGCGCCTCCGTCTCCATCTGGCTGCAATTGGTCAACAGTTCAGTGCTGATCTTGAAGAAGTGCAGCTTAGAGGTGGCATATATCTCCTTGGCGAACATGCTAAAGATCAGAATCAGACGCAATTGATCGCCCGGCGACCTTACCTCCTCGGACGCCAGAAACTCCACAATCTGAGGATTTGCTTGCAGCAGTTCAAACAACTCCTCCCGCTGTTGGATGCGCAGGAACCACTGTGAATGAAAGTTCTGTATCTCGGCCACACTTCCGTTGAGCAGCAGCTCCACACTGGCGGCAAGTAGTGCCGGGGAGCGTTGGTTGCTCAAGCTTTTCACGGGATATTGACTGGCTGCCCGAAGTCCCTTATAGCTCAGGCTGAGCCTCAGGCCATTCAAGAACTCCTCTTCGCTTTGATTAGTGGCCGCCAAGAGATCAGGCAGGGAATGCGAGTTGAGAGCACCGCTCAGCAGGTAGTACTTGTTGCGATTCGTCCACGGCCAGAACTCCACAATCAAGCGAAAGTAGGAGAAAGCCCTTTCCGGCTGTTTGCAGCAGTGGTTGTAGAGCGTCAGCGTTTCCTCCCGGGATCCCGTTTGCGTCTGGCGTTGCAGGCAGTGATAGAAGTGCTCCAGCTTCAGCGGAAGGAGTTGCAGCTTGGGGAACTTCTTTACCAGCAAGTTTGTGGCCTTGAGCACGGCCATCAGGCTGGGATTGTTCCGCTGCAGAGCCTCAATTATGGCAGTGGTGCATTTTTCCTCCAGCAGCGCAGCATCCAGACGCTTCCAGTGGTCGGTTAGCAGAATGGATTGCAGCATCAGGAAGGCAGTGGGTTGCTCGCTGGTCAACCGCTGGAATAGATCCTCGAAGTGCGAGTCCCGCAGCTCATACTTGTGCACTATGTGGTAGTACACCCGGAAGCTGATATTCAGGGCGGCTTGGTTGGCACCGCTGCACGTGTCCGCCTGCGAAGCCTCATCCTCCTCCGTCTGGATTCGTTGGGCCAGCTGCAGTGCGGCATCCTCCGGGCGGACATCTCCCAGGCCCTGGAAAGCACACAATCTGTTAGAGCTTAGTTCCCGTGATGTACCCAATTCACCTGCAGGTAGGACAGGCAATCGCTGGGTCCGATTTTCGGCCGTTTTCCCGGAGACTCCGACATGCCCAAACTCAATTTTCGCGAGGGGCGCAGAACTTTCGTCTTACCCCAACCAGGGCTCCACAACACCGGCCGCAGCGCTGCGATAATTCACGATAATCGATAAGTCTTCGTTATCAAAAAAAAACTTGAACAATCGATAAGTCTTCGTTATCAAAAAACTTGAAACGCCCAACCGTTATTGATTAGAAATTAAGTTTCTAATTAATATGATATATTTAATTAAAACTATTTATCAATTATACAGGCATCAAGTCTTCCGTCACGAGACTCGGTATTTAACATTTTTGCTTTCATTTCGTAAGATGACCGGTACGGTTCACTAGGTACAGAGTACATGGTAGTGGGTACGTGGATGGGATACGGTAATTTTGGTACATAATTCTGGTACGACGTTTTGGTACAGGATTCAGGTACGAACTTTTATTGACGGTATTCAAAATATATTTATATATTCACAACTTAGATGTTATTAAAGCAATCTTTTTTAAAAAAGAAGATTTCAGTATAAAAAGGTTGTGTCTCATAAAAAGCGAGCAACTGTTTGACAAGGCCGATATAATAAATTCGATAGCAGAAATTTGCAATACGTACATACATATGTACATATGTAAGTTTAAAAGTCTTCTTGGCAACCAACGTTTTTCCGCTAAACAAAAAAAAAACATTTAAGAAGTGTAATTTGCAATCGGCTCTTTATTTTTGCAAGTGAGTGCTTTCTACAAATTTGTTCCATCAAACTGAACTATGTACATATGTATGTATGTTTTAATTCAAAGTTTGATATGATAAGAAAATGCATGTGTTTGCGCTCTTCGATTCGTTGCTTGCAAGGTTGCCCGCGTATTATTTATTTACATATTTACATGAAATTAGATAAACCGTTTGGATTTTCTTAGAACTGGTGCAATGCGTAATTAAAGCAAAAAAGAGGTTTTCCGCATTTTCCCAGCGCCGCTGCTGCTCATCCATAGAGGTTGCACTCGAGTTCAAGTTTCCTGTTCTGGCACCGCTCCGAGTTCGAAAAACTCCAGCTTCCCCGCAACCCATCTTTTCGACCCGCCCAATACTTGTAAATCTAGTTTCGACTTAAGCACATGGCTTTCAGATACGATACGAGATACAACCTATTCGCATTCTCAGCATCTGCCACCCCGAAAACTTCAAGGAAGCTCGGCTGAATGGGATTTTTTTGAACAAGTATTCAGCAGGTCGTTTATATACTCGTGTACACATATTGTATAATAAGAACTTCCTATTTCGCAAAGGGGTAGTTTCTCACCTGTAACAAGGATTCACGAAAACATTATTTACCACACAGCTTGACAGAAGTTCGGTTTCATATTGAGAATCCGATTTACAGTAGGCCCCCGTCGACGAGAACCTGAAATATGATACATAAAAGGCCCACGGAAATTTGATATCTTGGCTATTACACAAAAAAAGCAAGTTATTACAGTCGAGAGCGATTATCTGCGTTCACTTTGCTCAGACTACAGTGCGCACCAAAAGTAATCTCCCACAGGAACTTCAAAAGGGTATAGGAAATATGCTGAATTTTACTTACTATTTTAATTCTATTGAATTAATCTCAATACTCTGAAAGGCAACAAAACAAAAAATAGGTTTCTAAGCTCAGTTGTCGAACTGGTTAAAGTTGTATCCAAATTCACTTAGCCCGAAAGTTTCGAACCTTCAAACTGAGCACTCAATAACTTAATCTGCATTATTGGATCTGTAGATTAGAGATAGTCTGAAACTTTCCGCTCGTGTCTTCTTCATTTCACGGTGAATGGCAGTGGACGAGCGGAAAACAGAACTTGAAAAATCATTATACTCGATTTCAACATGTGTATACTACATACATACATATGTACATTAAAACTGTAGCTTTTTTGCAGTTTTTATATGCAGTGTGTGCGTGTGTGTGTGTGTGTGCGCGAACCCATAAATTTATATATTCCCCGAAATAACCCCGTTCTTAAAAAAAGAGCGGAATAAAAACGTAAATGGCAGCGAAAGAAGAAAAGGCAAAATAAAAAATAATAGGCAACTGTCTCTCCGGCAATCTCTCGCAATCTCAAAAACAACTAGCGACCATAACCATTATTTGTACCTTCCGAATACGAATACGAATACAAGTACGAACACGAATATATAACGTCGTAGCGCACACGCACACAAGCGCAGGTGGCCGTGTATATAGTTGGGTTTTTGTAGGCCCGTTCGTCGCTTTTTCGAGTTTTAAAAATTAGTATTGAAATCGTCGTTAACGGCGACGGTTTGCCTCAGTTTTGACGCTTGAAAACGGCTCGCATATTCCACTCTCTCGCCGCTCTCTTCGCTGGTAAGTGTGTGTGTGGTGAGCGTGTACGTGCGTGTGTTGGTGTGCAAGGTGTTGCTCCGCTTGGGAAATAAATAGTTCAAGTCGAATTATTTGAAACTTATTGGCAGGCATGTGCATTAAGTTATCAACCGTTGCCATTAACCGCTAATAGCGCAAATGCCATACAAAACATCACTTGTCAATGGATGTTATTCACTATGGAGGAAAGTTACGTTCTGTTCCTTTTTCTTGAAAATTCTCAACTGCACATAACAAGCGTAAATTCGTGAGCTCCCTCCGTCCGTGTGTGGGTGAGCCGAGCTGAGGCAAGAGAGCGAGAGAAAAAGAATTAGTTTCTCTCAGTGGCTCTCGCAAGCCCGCACACCACCCCTCGCTACATCTATCTGCTTATTATCGTATCTTTTTCAATACAGTGCTCTGCAGGCGATTTAAATTAAGTTGGCAATTACATTTCCGCCTCGGAATTCTGTACTTAGTGTGCAAGTTCGGAATTATTTGGTTAATTGGGGCTGCTAAGAAGGAATCTGCCTTTCACATCAAGTGATATATCATTCTGAAAGCAAGTTTTCGAACTACCCCCGACCACTGTGCGAATCTTGAGTCGTTGTCGCTGGAAAAATACTCAAAATTTGAGATTCGATTCTAGTTCCAACTCGCCACTATGAATCTTTATATGAAACTTCCACGCTTTCATTCATATTCGTTGTTTTGTACTGGCGTATCATCCTCCGAATTGTACGATGCGTAATCGCTTCTTAAAATTTGTATTTCTACGCTGTATACGGTATTCGACGCTATCTTGTTTACTTGCATTTGGAAATCACTATCTCGAAAATGTTCTGTTATTGAGTGTGTTCCTCTTGCCACTTTGTCGCAGTGTATCTGTGTGTGGGAGAGTTCGTTTTTTACGTTCGCTTTTTGCAGCCATTATTCGTTTTGAAATAATCAAAATCGATAAAAATTATATATATGTACATACAATAAGTTTCCTCGCTTTAGATTTGTAAGCTCTTTTCGTGCATTTATTTGGCTACGGTGAGCGTGTCGGTGAGCTGCCACCTTTGATGGGTTTCGATTTCGGTTTGGTTTGGTTTCGGAATGTGTTAAACAGTTGGAAACACGGCAACTTCACACAAACAAATGTGTATATGCCAGTAAATATCGAGTTGGTGGTGGATTCTGAAGACGAAAGCCGAAAACCGAAAGATAACCGAATCCACGACTGCTTGACTTTTGACACAAAAAGTCCAAACTGGATTTTTTCGCTGGCAGATAGCCAGCATTTTTTTTAACCATCTGCCAAGTGAATTTCGGGTGGGTTGGAGTATATGTACATATCAAACGGAAGCCGATTTGCTGATTGAAAAATAAAAATCCGAATCAAGTTTTCCTGCAGTGAATCATCTGTTCATAATATCTGTCATTTATGTAACATCATAGATGTGAGTTTGGAAATGAATCGTAGCATACTTTTAGAGTACACAAAAATAAATTTCGATTGGTAAAACAAAAAAGTTATAGTAATTTCTAGGCCAACTATATATTTGCCTGATTTTGCCATGTTGTACTACATAGATTGTGCTCTAACATTCCAATTGATTGACAAAGTGTTCAAAGTCGGTAACCTGCATTTTCAAGTTTTTCAAAACTGGTTACGACAGGTGTCAAATCGATATTTCGTTTTCAAGTTTTCAAAAACCAATTTTTAAAACTAATATTGAAATATTTGTTCACATATTTTCCCACAGCTTCGGCGATTTTGGAACTTGATTAAAGGGTGAACCCTGAGAGCCACATCCATGTTAATGCCACGCTATTTGGATAGCTCCTCGTCGTCTGGCAGCCACGGAGCTGCAGGAGCGACCAGCAGCTCCTCCTCTCCGCCGACGACGGTGGCCGCTCACACGAAGATGCGGCTGCTGAGCAAAGTGGAGCACAATATGCGTCAGAGCCAAGGTCACATCCAGAGCAATCCGAGCGGCCAGGACATCAACCACCTCCTGCAAACGGCCTCCACGGGCAACGGCGTGGTGGACGATGTCGACGGACTGCTGATGCCCATGCGCATTAAGGCCCACATGTCGCCACCCTACTCTGCCGGCAGTTCCGTCAAGAGCGACTCCCTCAGCTTTAGCTCTCGGCCGGAACGCAACCTGTGGAGCCGGGCCGAAATGCTGGAGATGCTGAGCATTATGCAGAACCTGAACGCCCTGGAGCAGCTAAATGACCGCAACATGAAGAGCGAGCAGGTCTTCCGGCAGATTGAGGAAGTGATGCGCAGCAAAGGCTACGTAAAGAAGTCCAGCATTCAGATCTGGACAAAGTGGAAGTTCCTCAAGTCCACGTACAACACAACAACGCGTCATGGTACGGGAGTGCCCAAGGTGGTGCCGGAGGAGGTTTACCGCGTACTCTGTCGAATGCTAAGCGATTCTAATCAGGGCGGCACCAGCAGCAACGTCAACGGCAGCCTTAGTGAATGTGGAAATTCGATGGACAGTTCCAAAACGGCGGCCGAGGATAACAAGGAGGATATTCTCGGTGTGGAGCATCCCATATTCGGCTTCCGGCTGGGACCCATTAAACCCGAGCCAATTGATATAGGTGAGTGGGAGTGTCAAAATGAATGATTGTTGAGATTCCCATAACTAAGGAAATAAAAAAGGGATTATTGATGACGAACCTTTCAATGTTTTGCAGGCTATGAAACGACCGAAAAGCATGATATGGTGTCCGAGCCCGATATGGAGTCCTTCGACTACGAGGCTGGAAGTTCCCATGCCGACAACGGCGACCAAGAGGATGTGCCCCACACGCCGTTTATAGTGTCCGTTAAACATGAACCCGACATGGATCTGGGCATGGACACCACCAACACACCGCCGCCCACTGCGCCAGCCTCGCCCTCGCCGCCACCTGTAACTCTGGATGAAACCGACGATGAGAGCGTCTACTCATCCACGCCGGTGGCACCGCCTCCCCTGCGTGTGGCCTCCTTTGCCAAGGACGAGGTGCGACGACCCACCCACGGCATTCTGCAGATCGACCGCCCGCCACCGACGCTCACCAAGATGGGACAGCAGCTATCCAGTCCGGGCCAGACAAGCCGATCCGTGCCGCTCCCGAGCACTAGCAGCATCAATTTTGTCCACCCACACAGCAAGTTAATGCTACCCAGGAAGCAGAACCCGAATAGCAGTCAATCCGGGCTGCGTGTGCCCAGGGATATAAGTGTTCAGCCGACAGGAATGCGCATGAAGACAGTGCCAATGAGGGATACGGGCTACTCGCTGCGTCCGGAGCGGATGATTCCCGACATCGATCAGTCCGGGTCCAGTCCACCGCAGTCGCCGTCCACAATGACCGGTCTCATGGGACGCGGACCGCCACCGAAGTATCCGATGGCTGGGCAACAGGCGGGTGCTTCCACCAGCAGACAGGCTCAGATGATGTCTTCCCACCAGTTGACACCGCTGCAGCACC
Source organism: Drosophila erecta (assembly GCF_003286155.1). Classification (NCBI taxonomy): domain Eukaryota; kingdom Metazoa; phylum Arthropoda; class Insecta; order Diptera; family Drosophilidae; genus Drosophila; species Drosophila erecta. The sequence continues at coordinate 5,099,231 of NW_020825194.1, forward strand.
AACAGCTCCAGCCACGAAAGCGTCGACTGGGCCAAAGTCCGGTGATGGGGATGCCCGTGCCGGTAAAACTGCAGCGCAGCAGCAATATGTACGGTTCAGTTCCGAAAGACATCCGATCTCACCCTGCGATTGGTGAGGAAAGCAAAAAGAAGTCCAGCGAGGAGGACACCAAGCAGCGCAGGAAGCGTCAGGACGAGCTATTGGCCAAAGAACTCAGCCAACTGGCTTCTGCCATGCGCGTGGCACAGAAGGAGATGTTGCAGGACTTCTTTTTGCAGCAAAAGGAGATCGCACGGCGGGAGCACGAGTTCCAGATGAAGCAGGACTCGTTCGTGATGCGGACGCTGCGCAGACAAACAGATGCGTTGTTAAGAACCGCCAACGAGCTGGTCAGTGGAGTTTCAGAGGCAGCTAAAATGGAACGCGAGGATAAGGACGATGTCATTCCCGAAACTCAGCTGCCGTTCGAGCCAGAAACCGAGCTTCAAACTCCGGAAAGCGAGGAGGATAATGAAGATGGAGAAGGGGATGCTGATGACGATGTGCAGGAAACTATGGGAGAGCCAGAAGATGAAGACAATGAAGATGATTACGACCACGATGAGGAAGAGGATGACGATGGTGACGACGATGAAGAGAACATGGCCAATGACAGCGACCTGGAAATGTCCACTCTGGCCATGTCCGAGGGCTCCAACAATGTGGAAATCATTAGCGGAGAGCAGTAGATGGCATTTTCCCAACTTTCCAACACATCTCCAAGTATTACCCCAAAAAGACAAACACCATTGTTAATACCGATTCATTCCAATCGCATTCCTTAAGCTATATATACTAAATATATATATATTCCTAGAGCCAGACCCGCGCATTGTTAAAAGACTTGATTATATTTAAGCATTAATACATAAATGAAACCTAAAGTAAATTAAAATGTATTTATTGTTCATCGACCGTCTATGCCCCAAAGTGCTGTAAAGTTATTGAAACCACAAAATACTTAGGTAACCATATGATATATATCAAAATATATATGTACCTTGTACACTAACAGAAGAAGTGTGAATTTGATCGGGAATCGGAAATGGGCTTGTAATCATTAGTTCAAAAAAATTCATGTGGTACAATTTGATATGAATGCAGTTAAAAAAAAACACACAAATACATTTAAATTTCCTACCAAGAAATTTATTAAATAGTATTGCATTAGTTTGGGAAACAAATAAAAATTTACAACTAACGAAATCGGGAAAAGTAGAGCGCCCTACAGTTACGAAAAATCAATCTTACCGCCTAAAGTTCTTGCAAAAATTTGTTATTAACCAAACAAATAATCAAATAATACTAGCTTAAAATGACAATCTGCGAGTGCACCAAATTAGGAAATGCCCGTTTTGTGTGCTATGCCTGCCTGTCCTATGGATTAGTGTACTTCTACTACTCTCTGCTGATTAGCACGATCCGTAAACGCCTAAAGCAAAGTGTTAGCAGCTAGTGTTTATTTTACAATTACCATTACGACCCCGCGATACCGTGCCCACGCCCCTCCTCCTATCCCGGCACTTAGTCGGGCCGGTAGATGGGCGTTTTGGGTATAAATTCAATTAAAATAACATACTCCATCATGGAATTGGAATCACATTGTTGCTTATGCAGTCGCCAGTGCAGGCCCAGCTTATGATATAGATGATTATTCTCCCATTCGAACAGCTTGTCCAGTGTGAGTTGTGTCTGCAAAAGGAAAGGATTTAAGCTAGGATCGTAACAGATTTTCCAGATTTATCTTAGGCTTACGCGTTTGCTGAGACAGATGACAGGCCAGAGGGAACAACCGAGCGTGCAGCAACAGCAGACGCAGCCGCAGAAGAGCCATTTGACGTTGACGGGCAGGGATTTCTTCAGCACTCCGTTGATCCGGCCCACCGTCGCCTTGAACTCCTCGGGAGCCACTCGCGACAGCAGACCGCAGGGAAACTCCGCGTTGAAGCGGTTGCTCAGCCCGAACCTGCAAGTGTGCAAGTGAGAAAGTTAGAATTGGTGTGGTAATGCACTATTTGCCCTGACTCATCTCTTATGCAACCTTCCTGTAATTGACTGCTGGGCAGCAAAGCCGCCTTCACCCATAAATTGGGTCAAGCGATATCGATAGCAAAGTGCAGGGCCTAGATGGAAATTAGGTGGCGGTAACCTTGAACTACTTTTTAAATAGGTCCACGAAGCAGTTGTAGCAATCAATGCTAATAGCATACACCTATGGTCGAATCACTAATTCGTCTTTTTTCTGTATCTGCATAATTTTCCATTTTGTAGGCAAGAAAAATTATTCAATGCATTGTTAATTTAATGGTTTCTTGGCCCACACTTGTAAATATATACAAAGAGCCTGTTAAGAGCATGGAAGTAATCTATACGATCTCTATAGCATTCTATCCTTCATTTATTCTTTCACTGCATATTACTATGGCTCTTCCGCTATTAGTTTGCCCGCAGTTGTGTGATCCACCATTGACATGTGTAAAGAGCTGATAATGGTATTGTCTTTTTGAATGAGGCTACACTCTTAACTACTCTAGCTATCTGTTTTCGCGCTTATCACGCCGTACATAGTTCCACTTACACCGTCATGTTGCCCGCGCCGCGTATGATGATGGGCTCCTGGACCGGCGCCACCGTTTGGTCCTGGAAGTGCTCCAGCTCGTCCAGCTGCTCATCCTCGTAGATGGCGTCGAAGTCGGAGAAGGACATGGTTGGCCGTGTTTGTGGATCTTGTGCCTGCTATGAAGGGCTGATGGGGTGATGCGTCGAGAACGGGTGACTAGGTGACCAGGGAGAACAGAAAAGAGCAGCGGGCGCTCCAGCTGTGCCGAGTGGGAGGTCAAAACATGTTGCTGTCTGCCGTTGCTGGCGGGGATCTGGGTGTTCCTTTAGAGCTGTCCTTCAATCGCAGATTGACACTGCTGCTTCCGCCATAAAATGTCGACGACTGCCGCGCTTCCAAGTGATGTGATTATGACGTCTGGCCTTCTCTGTTGACGCAAATGCGTGGGCGAAGCGGGTGGCGAGTGGTGGTTGGCGGGGCGTTGGTGGGCGGCATTCAAAATAAAGTGCATATTAAAAAACAATAAATGCAACGCATGTGCGTGTGTGTGTGTGGGGATTGTTTCACAACACTGGCCGCTGTGTGCACTTTGTTGTTGCTTTTTCCACAGGAGCGAGCGGGAGGGGAAGAGACTCCAAATACAAAGGAAGGCCAGATAAATGTTTGCGTTCCATTAATGGGCACTAAAATTGGAATTTCCCACTCAAACAAATATCGTTAAAAGCAGAAACCACAACGTAAATGTTTTGTTTTTCCCCACACACACAGAGCACCAAATCACACACACACACCTTGCAGCGTATTTCGCAATCACTTTTATTCCACGTTAAGTTGTTCTGGTGTAAGCACGATCGGTTTTCTTGTTTTTCCTGTGGCTTGGGACTGTTTTCGATTAATTCCGAGCAGAGACTACAACTTATACACGCTTTCTACGTTTTCCGAATACGAAAATTCACTGCTCAATTTGTTGTTGCACGACCACGACGAACAGCTGGCCGACCAGGGCTGCCAGGCTGTTGCGTAGGTGGCAGCTCAAAATTTTAAAATAAATTGTACACAGGTGTTTTTTTTATTAATGCTAATACTTATGCAAATAAATCATTTCAGAATTTAAAAAAAATGGCACTATGTTGTAAGTTATGCAATTTGATCACGGCTATTTTGTTAAACGACCTTTAACTGCAGCTGGCTTAGCAGTGTTGCCAGCCCGTTTCCCTTTTCAAATTCTTCAATTGCGATGGGGTAATATTGATTTATTAATTATCTATATAAATTAATTACTTTTATGTATAAAATACATAGCGCGCCATAAGCTTAAGCCTAAACAAATACAAATTCGACGATTGGGCAACTGAAATAACATTGCAATAGCTTAATTTCGAGTGTTACAGATTAAAATATACATATATAGCTCTAGCGTGAACGAGAAGGCATATTTGAGAAGGTTTTTGGTTTCCAGTACCGGTGGATCGATGGTCACAGAAGATTACTTCTTTTTGGCCGCACTGGGACTGGTGGACTGGAATACCGATGAGGCTGACATCAGGTTCTCTATGTACTGGCCGAGCACCTGGTTCTCGGAACGCAGCTTGAGATTTTCCTCTTTGACGGAATCGACGCGTTGCGACAGGTCGTCCAGGGTGTTCTGGAGCTCCAGGACCTGCGTGATGAGGCGTGCCTTCTCCTCCCGATCGTCCTGTGCCATTTCCATGGCCTCCAGCGAATTGTGCGATGAATCTGGCGTGGAACTCCGGTTGGTGAACGAGGAGCGCAACGAGTCCATGGACCTTCCACTAGGCATTCGTCCCGTCGCCGGTGGCTCGTCGTCCGGAATGACCACTGCGTTTTTGGGCGGATTAGCAATTGATAACATCATCACTTGGGACTCCACCCACTCCCTTCAGATTTCACTTACCCTGTGGATCCTCGTCCATGTTGGGAATGCTGTCGTCATTATTTAACAGGGACATGACTGGCAGTGTTCAAGGGTACTCTTTATTCTTTTAAACTTTAACTCTATTAACTTTTGCCAAATTTCTCTAAACAATTGACACGAAAAATAAAACTACCCTTTGGGAGATTGACCAACACTAGCTGGTGGCGCTGCCGTTGATTAGTATGCGCGGCATTTTCCAATACTAGCATAAGTTTAAAGCGAAGAAGAAGCAGCCGCCTTTTGTAATCTTTTGACAAATATTCTAGATAAAATTGCTAAGTAAATGTGCGGCTTAAAATATCTCCAACCTTTTAGTGGGCAAACACTTTTCGTTTTAAGTTTACCAAGAAGCTAAGTCGCTTTGTTCGATATTGGGACATTTTCCTTATTAAGTTGCTTTATGACATTAGGTACCTGTAAATCCTGCTTATGATATGCATTTAAGCATTTAAGACTGCTTAACAACCCGTTTCCAAAACATTTTGCACCAAACTTGGAAGACAGCGTTTTTATTGACCATTTTATTTCCGCTTTTTCAAAATAACCGACAACAGGCGCACACGAATCGGCGACCAGAGTTGCCACCTGTGACGTTCGATCATAGAAATTAAAATACACACATGCTTTTGCAGTTTTTAATATTGCTGAACGACAGAACGCTATAGTTTCGCTGGGCGTGCGGATTGTCTCGAGCTGCTTTAGTTTGCTTACCTGGTGAAAAGTGTGCTTGAATTGTTCAGTTTTTCCGCCCGATTTCATTGGGCATTCGTTTTTGCCTGCATTTACGAGGTCGAACGAGCATTAACACCCTCGCAGCAAACAAACTGCAGTTCAATCGAATCATACAGATAAAGCAGGTAAGCGTTTATATCCTGGCCCACCTTTCGACACTTGCAACCTGACTATCTGAAGTTTTCTCATTCCAGCTGCACACGGCCAGCGAGCAGCATCCCGATATCCTGGTTTCCGCCTCCTCCGAGGCTGTACATTTCATTTCGCTCCGCGGGCAAAAAGGAATCGCGTGCGGGTAAGTCAACAGTTGGATTCTGGCAATGGGCGCTCCAGACTCCCTGAAAGTGGAAAATCTAGACTCATTCCCTGGGCTCTTGCCCAAATCCCTGGCTGGTGGTTCATCCGCACCAAGATAAGAGGTTTCTGTTATTGTGACATTGGATGGGGCTGCTACGTAACATGGGGCTGGGAGATCGGATCGGTTGTATCATCCAGGGCTTACATATGCGGTCATAAGGTGGGATACAAAGCCCAGGGGAGCTTTTTATAGGGACAGGTCATTTTTGAGATAACATAACTCTTTGGGCAGCATAACTAAAAATGGTATCAAAATTCAATATATGTTCAGTGTGACCGTACCAGGGCAATGGGGTTTTGCCCAATGGCCGCGGGTAAATTGTCAAAAAATTAAAGTAAAATCAAGCCATAAAACAGATCAAGCTAGGAAAGTGAATAGTGCAGGTATTGCAACATATAATCTTCGGCTTTTACAAATGGTCCATTTTATAGTGTCAGATGGTTCTTGGTTTTCACGGCCACAACTTTGCAAGTTCCAAAGAAACTGCTACCTGCTGGTTATTTTCTAATTACCAAACTATTGCAGCTTAAAATCCTTTTATTGCACTGAAAACTAAATCCAACTTAAACATTTTCAGGTAAAAAACAAAACCAAAGTAACCGTAAATATTTAAAATAAATTCGCAAACTGCGGATTTAAATACCAACTGTTGGTATATTGCCAGAACCAAGAAACACACATGAGTGCAACAAAAAACGCGCGAAACAATAACTTTAATTCAAAAACTTAAAAACCGCTGCAAGTTTTATAAATACAGAAGTGATTGCGGAATAGACGTATATAAAGCACAAATCAGACGATAAAGACAATTGGAAATCGGCAAAGAGTTTTGTGAAAAGGGGGAATACAAAAAAATACTAACGCGGGTGCAGAGTGTAAAATGCCAAAAACTTTTGTGCGCCTCAACGTACAAAAATTGTAAAGACGCGAATATAGTTTCGATTTCCGCTGGGAAAACCCAAATACAAAGCCCTTGGGATAAACGACTTAAAATGCTGCCATTGTCGTTGGCCAGCGCGGAGGCCAAGCAGCTACAGCGCGATATGTCCATCTCCATGTCGCCAGCGAGTGGAGGAACCATCGCTCCGGCCACCGCGAATGGAAATGGTGTTGCCTCAGTGGGCGGCGGAAATCCAAATCCTAACAGCCTCCTCGCTTCCCTCAAGGAGGAGCTGCGCTTCCTGCCCCTCTCATCCGTGGGCGGCAACAAGACCTGCAACATCACCATCAGCAATGTCCAGCCAATGAAATCCAAACTGACGGCGGTCAACATCGTGCCAAATTCCATAAAGCCCGCTGGAGCTGTCGCCACTGGTGGAGCAGCAGCTGCTCCCCTGTTCCAGCTGTTGCCATCGGCTAGTAATACCAGCCAGCCGTTGGTGGCCATTCTTACACCGAATCGCAAGACCACGCTACTCGGCGGAAGTGCATCCAATCCCCAACCGGTGGTCATACGCTCCGGAACACCTTTGCACAAGAATAGCCTAACCGTTGACACCAGCATCACGCCCGCGCAGCCAGGAGGATCGGGTGCAGCAGGCGCTATGGTTGCCGGAACTGGAACTGCAGGAGCACCTTTAACGCTCGTGGGCAAAACGGTCGTGCCACCGAAAATACAAACGGGTAAGTAGGGTTTCCCCTCTTCCGAGTTATGTAAGTTATGAGTTAGAAATGGCTTGGTTTCCCAGTCGCCAGCCGAAGAAGTGGAAGAGGAAGAGCAGATCCCCAGATCCGAGGCCAGTCGGAAAATGGGAAATACTGTTGCAAGTGTGTGTGTGTCTATGTGTGTTTGCGTGTGTGTGTGTGTGTGTGTGCGTGTGGGGTGCGGGGCAATCTTTATAGTTTACTTTCGTTGTTCACATCGCTCTGCGGGTTTAGTTTTTAGTTGTTGTTCGACTGCTGCACATTTCATAACACCAATTTAATAGGGTTTGTGTGCGTGTGCCATTTTCGGAAATAAGTTCAACCATCGAATTGAGTTCCATGGATGGGGCGGTACGAATTGGAAAATAAACATCAAGAATTTATTGCCATTTTCAATATATATGGTGTATATATGCTGGTTTTATCAATAGCAGTATGCAAAAGGCGGGGTGCCAGCGAAAACAACAACAACAGCAGCAGAAGCAAAGCGACAACGATGATGACGATCAGGTTTTTGCAGCTGCAATAAGAGGAGGAGAAGATTTTGGATCAGCAATCAATCGGAGCGCAGGGGGTGCGGTGATGCGGGGATCGGGTTCGGGTTCAATGGAGGATCCAATCGGATTGCCTTCGGGTGACTAATTAAAGAAAACTCAAAGCTAATTCGTGTCTCTCTGTCTTCTTGCTCTCCATTTGGATGCATCCGTGCAGCAGCACCTGTCCAGATTCCCAGCACGGGTCCGGGTGCGCAAATCTCCCTGCTGGCCAATCCCCTCAAGCCACGTGCTCCACTCATACTCAGCAAGGTGGCGGTGGACAAGCTGCGTATAAAGTTCAACCAGGTCAAGAACAATCCGAATGCCCTCGTTCTCGGCAAAGCCAATCATGTGAAGAAACTTCTGCCATCGCCGAAACCCAGTGGCGAGGATAAGACCAGGAGCACCCAAAACAACAACAACAAACATACTAATAGTGCCAGCCAACTGAAAGCAGTTGTTGCAGCGAAAACGATGCCCGTTGTCACGGAGGAGCCGACCACCAATAACAACAACATGAGCCTGATTAAGGCCAAACCCGTGGCCATGAAGGCAGTTCCGCTGCCCAGTCAGGAATCGCCCAATGTGCCGGCAGTGGCGCCAGTTAGTACAGTTCCAGAGAAGGTTGACGTTAGGCCCACTTCAAAGCCCACAACCAAGACAACACCCAAACCAACTCCTAAACCTCTGGAAACTTCCACAAATGGCCCAGCTAAGGAGAAAAAGTTGCCTGCCAAGGAGCAGAAACAGAAGCCAATGGACACCCTGCAACTGCAACCACCGGTGACCAAGGAAATCACTCAACTACCGCCGTCTGTGCCCAAGGATTTACCCAAGCTGAAGCGCTCCAAGTCCTTCGTGTCCAACCATCCCCCTTCTCCAGTGGCCAGCAACGAGCGTCGTCATTCGGTGGCCATTATGGCCAAGGAGGTGGATGTGATCGAGCAGCCCAGTGCGCCCATTGAAACCATCACCATAGACGACGACGATGAGAGCGAGGAGGAGCAGCAGAAGCCGGAAAAGGAGACACCGAAGCAGAAGCAGATCACAATGCCCATTCTGCCCGCAGGGATTACCATTTCCACCACCAGCAGACCGGTGGCCAAAAAGAAAGCCGTGAGAAAGAACTCCTCCGTGACGACAATCTCTTCCAGTGCCAGCGGCAGTTCCTCCAACAGCGATGTTGAGGAGGTGCCGGCCAAGGGAATCGGGGAGGAACTGAGTCTGCTGCCTGGCATAAGCATCATCAAGGCGGAATCTCTGCCCCTGAGCAGGGAAGACTTTGAGCGCTCATTGCGCTGCGATGAGCAGGTGCCCCAAACTCCGCCCAAGTCCTCCTCCTCCTCCTCCTCGAGCGTCTCAAACGCATCGGAAACATCGCCGCCGCCCAAATTAGCAGATCCGAAGCCACCACGTCCTTCGGTAAAGAACGGAAAGAGAGCCCACTACCATGATGTGGTTCCATCTCCTGGCAGCAAGACCAATGCCTTTAAAAGGGGCATGATGCAGAACTTGACCATGCTGAAATGGCGCGGCCAGCAGCCGGCCAACCTGCAGAACTCCACCATCCGGTTCGAGCTGAACCAGTTCAACCTCCTGCAGATAAACGAGCGTTGCCAGCCGCGCCAAGGACCAGCTGCATACTTCGAGCGGCCTCTGTATGATCGTCCGGGTCGCAGGCCCGCGGGCAGCATCCATCCGCTGCTCTATTTGTGCCAGCGTTGCAATTGCCACGGTCCCGCCGCCGACTTTCTGGCACCACGTGAGTAAAGAGAGCATTTTCCAAAGGCCTTAATCTCTATATATATTATATATTAAATTCTCCCACAGATTTCTGCTCCGTTGCCTGTGTGCGTCGATCCCAGAAGCGCCGTCTGCCGTTGAGCACCCAGAAGGACAGCAAGATAAGCCGTACCCAACTAGAGCAACCAGCTGGAACAGTGCCAGATCAGCCACAAAAGCAGCAAGCTAACTACAAGCCCCAAACGAAATCTCTATCTGCCATACAAGAACAGCTGCAGCACCGTCAAAAGGATAAGGCTAGGAAGCCATTCCGCTGGAGCGAGTACCTCAAGTCAAAGGGAAAGGATGTGGCAGCGCCCATCCACCTGTTCCCTAACCCGTTCCCCATCAGTCCCAACTGTTTTGAGCGCGGCATGAAGCTGGAGGCTATCGATCCGGAGAACTGCTCCCTCTTCTGTGTCTGCAGCATTGTCGAGGTGCGTGGCTATCGGCTGAAGCTTAGCTTCGACGGCTACTCCTCCATGTACGACTTCTGGGTGAATGCCGACTCGCAGGACATCTTTCCGCCAGGCTGGTGCGATGAGACAGCACGCGTTCTGCAGGCGCCCAGGGACTACAACTCGGAACGCTTCAGTTGGACCCGCTATTTGGTGAAAACGGGCGGCAAGGCGGCTCCGCGGGCGCTCTTTACTCATTTGAATATGCAGCAGCAGATGGGAGTTCGCAACGGATTCGCTGTGGGCATGCATCTCGAAGCGGAGGATCTGAATGACACGGGCAAGATTTGTGTGGCCACAGTGACGGATATTCTGGACGAGCGTATCCGAGTCCACTTCGACGGCTGGGATGACTGCTACGACCTGTGGGTACACATCACCTCACCGTACATCCATCCCTGCGGCTGGCACGAAGGTCGCCAGCAGTTGATCGTTCCGCCGGACTACCAGAAGTCCGCGTTCAATTGGGATGACTACATATCAGAGGTTGGAGGAATGGCCGCCTCAAAGGAGCTGTTCACCCCACGCCAGCCAATGGAGTACCAGGCACGCATGAAACTGGAAGTGGTTGACCAGCGTAATCCCTGCCTGATTCGTCCGGCCACTGTGGTGACGCGGAAGGGTTACCGGGTGCAGCTTCACCTGGACTGCTGGCCCACGGAGTACTACTTCTGGCTGGAGGACGACAGTCCGGATCTGCACCCCATTGGCTGGTGCGAGGCCACCTCGCACGAACTGGAAACTCCGCCTGGCTATCTCCAGACCAAGTCCGTGATGCCCTGCGATGTGGAGGGTTGTCGGGGCTATGGCAACGCCAAGCGCTTCAATCTCAATGTGCATGCTTTGCGGGATTGCTGTCCGTATGCGCCGGAGAATTGGCGTCAGTGGCGCTCCAAGACGGTCAAGCCAGCGCGTGTGGCGCCCGAGAATATCAGACGTGGATGGGCGAAGAAATCAAAGCGAGCCAATTCGGAGGCCAAGCAAGCCATTAAGGATGAGTCCCATCAAGAGGCTTTCCAGCCGAAAATTGCGGCAAAGGCCCAAGCCAAGCGAAAGACGACGCCTCCACGCCAGGAGAAGGTTGTGAAAAAGCAAAAGCAGGATGCGGAGCAGGTGCCAGATGAACGATCCCTGGCCATAGCCAAGTCCTTTGTGAAGGACTATGGACCACAGTTCCTGCAAAACTATCGCCTCTGGCAGCAGAACAGCGCCTTTGACTTGGACGAGGTGCGCTCCAATCCGCTCCACTGGACCAGCTGGGATGTGTTCGAATTCATAGAGCGTGCCCTGAATTCCACTGACATTGCCAAGCTGATTCTCGACCAGGAAATCGACGGCAGGGCGCTGCTGATGCTGGGGCGCCAGGAGTTGGACAAGTACCTGAAGCTTAAGGTGGGCCCGGCCGTGAAGCTCTACTCCCTGATTGTGAATCTGCGCATCGCGGTCGTCTGCAAGTTTGGTTCCAATACCACTGGACTGGCGATCAATGCCGATGCTCCGATTCTCGGGGAGGACACCCCTCTTTCTGCGCCGCAGGAGCAGTCCCAGAGCAACGGCTACAAGACGGACCACGACCAGGAGTCCTCCGACAGCGGGGACGACGAGGACGTGATGCTTGACAGCGATGACTTTCTGAGCGTTAAGCCGAGCCTGGTGATTGACGAGGACGCCGATGGTGATGCCGAAGCCGACGCAGACGCAGACGCCGATGTGGTGATGGTGCCTCTGGAAGTGCGTATGCCTTTGCGCACGGCTTCCTAGGACTCCGTACACCAGGCATCCCGCTTCCGTTGATTGATTTGTAAGATTATTTTGTTGCACCGGCCTCGGCCCATTCGGGTATTATGTTTATAGGTAGTATTTATTCTATAAGCCGATATGAATTCGATTTTGTTTGTTTTTTGCCCCCTCATCCAATAAATGATCCCTCTAGATATGTAATGCATCCTGTCTATATCCTTGGATATACCAACTTGGCTGAGCTTATTCCCCCGCTGAAGGTTTATCATCTTCGGGCAGAACTATGGTGCCATCCACTTCGAAGAGGACGTGGTCGACCAACTGGGTCACCTCAACGAACTGTTGGAACTGCTCCATGTTCTCGTAGCGCAGGTTGTTCACCTCCTGGTAGTTCTTCAGCGAGGTCAGCAGCTCGTGGTCGGAAAGAATTCCATCTTTCTTCAGGATTATCATCAGAGCCTTTAGCTCCTTTACGCTCAGCTTGAGGAACGAGTTGTCCTTGAGCACCTGGGTGGCTACGGGCAGAATTTTCTGGAAAGGCATAGGCATTAAGCAAGATAAAAGTATGGGAATTCATACTTTCGCCACGAGATCCATCAGAGCCGGATGGTTGTGCTCACTGGCCAAGTGGAAGATCTGCAGAACCACCTCAATGGGCCAGTCCTGGTGGGCCAGCTTGTCGATGTAGCAGTCGATGAAGTCCAGCATCTTGTAGCGCTCGGCCAGCAGCATGAGGTCGCCACACATGTCAATGGTGACCGCATTGCACACCTCGTACGTGTAAATGTAGAGGAGCAGCGCCTCGTAGGCGGTGGAGGAGGCATCTTCCACGCTGATCACTCGCTTGTTCTTCTGGAACTCGGGATCCCGGATCAGCCGCTCGAACTCCTCGGAGGCGGAGATGAGCATCACCTGGTGGCAGCGGAAGATGCATGGACAACACTTACCCTCCTTCACCTTTTCCGGTTGCCAAACGTGGAGCTCGCAGTCCGACTTTTGGCCATTCCGCAACAGGTCCAGGCGGCGTAGCTTGCAGTTCATAGTGACTGGGGATTTTATAGGGGCTTTGTTCTCACATAGCACACAATTTGGAATTCGAAATTGGGGTTTCCCTGGCAGGAATGTCAGACTCTGAGAAAGAGGCCACCGGCGGAACCCACCAGGGAAGCACCAATGGGTGGGCCGACCTGGAGGAGGAGGCGGATGACCAGGAAGGGATCCATAGCTTTACACCATCGCGCAATGCCAGTGCGGTAAGCTTGGGACCGGAACTGGTGGTACCCAGAACCACCGCTGTATTTGATATTGAGGAGGATATCCCAGCGGGATTTTCGAATGATGGAACCAATCGCGCCACGAGTAGAACCCGTCGACTGGAATACTTTCGCAGTGGTGCCGATGCCGATTGCCAGGTGCACGTTCTGAGCAACTGCCCCCAATCCGAAGAGCCGGCGGTCAGTGTGTGTTACAAAAAGTTTGGATGTCACCGGATCTTCCTGGCCACCGCCTCCGACAAACTGGAGCAGGACGTGTACCAGAACAAACACTGGAACGGCGTGCTGCAGATCAATGGGGTTTCGCCCGAGAGCGTGGAGATCTTCCTGGAGTTTATATACACCTTTGAGGTGACCTCGCCGCTGGTCCAGCTGAAGCTGGTGGGAGATATATTCATCCTGTCCTGCGCCTACAACATGCCGGAGCTGCTCCGCTCCTTTGCAGAGAAACTGGGGCAACAGGAATGGCCTCCAGATGGGATCTTTCCGGCCTTCGACCTGGCATTCCGGCATAACATCATCGATGTGGAGCGGGTGTGCATCGAGGTAGGTACATTGGAATACAAAATGACTCTTACTAAGGTAACTATCCTTTAGAAAATCGTGGAGGAAGGTGCATCTTTGATACAGGAACCCAGTTTGATGAAACTCCCGGTGTATGCCTTAAACTACGTCATCCAGCACTGGCTCGTGGCGGATGCAGTGCCTCCGAATGAGCTCATCAAGGTATTGAAGCAGTACCAGGAGATCAATGGGATAACCTTTGCCAATACCCAAAAATTCCCACACTTCACCAAGATTATCAAGTATTTTCCCAATGTTCTACTCGATGCCGAGGGGTTTATCAATCAAAACTAGATAATTAGGGGAAATCCCAAAGATTCTTGAATAAAACCCACTTTATTTAAAGAAATCCAATAAAATATCAGCTTTCAATAGCTTCACATTGGCCGCCCTTGGGATATGGCGAACTGGAAACTGATCTACGAGAAGCATGAAACGACTGACTGAACGCTACTCATATTTAAGTTATTAATTTCAATAATTTCCAATTGATCAAAAGTGCCAAAAATTATAGACACATTTTTCAAAAAGTCAAACGACCAGCGCTGCCAACCCGTTGCACTGCCTACACTGGTATTTTTAATGCCCCATTTTCGGTATTTTTCGGCATATACCAACCGAAAACCGAATGCGTTATGCGAGGGCCGCATTTGGTACACTGGTGCGCCATTTTACTCACATAAAGCCGAAAATTCACACAGTGGCCAGAAAGTGAGAAATTGCACAGTGCAAAAAGGTGTTTGGTAATTGGTGAAAAGTTTTGCGCGTACCGTGAGCCGACCGTTAATGATGTGCCCGCCCGCGCAGCGGTGAAAGGCAGTTAATTGCGGCTTGTAAAGACGCGCTTACCACAACAAACTCGTGCTGTCCGAAAAAAAAGTCGGCGGTTGGATTGCGGATTATCGAAGTACCGTACGGCAACTTTTGTTGGTACGAAAAAGCCGCCCATGCATCGCGGCCAAAAAAGATAATGCAAGTGCAGTAATATTAATTGCCTGGCAAAGCGGCGCATACAGACACACTCCTCCTTTTTTCCCCCCTTTTTTTTCTCTCTGGAGGCGCATGTTTTGTTTTTTCGTGCACTGTACCGTGGGCTCGGTGTGTGTGTGTGCGTCAGTGTGCCTGTACGTGTGTGTGTACACATTTTAGGCGGCAATGGTGTGGGGCCCTGGCCAGCCGATAGTCCGCCGCGCCGCGCTGTAATCGATAGGCGAGCCTAACCATTTGTTGTTTGTTTTCCTTTTGTTGCAGTTTTCATGTCTATATAAACAAACGCACAGCGAAAGTCGGTTAAAAAATCAAGCAGAGAAATGGAGGAGATATCCAGTTTGGACTCTTTCGGCGCCGATTCCAATGCGCGACCGGAGTCGGCCACCCCCCGGACTGAGGAGCAACCGGAGCAGGATCGGGATCAGGAACAGCCTGCGGCGGTAGCAAGCGAAACTCTGGATACACCCGCTTCGCCGCCGGCGGAGGATGCTGCAGCTCAGGAAAGCAAACCGCCGCCAGAGAATTCTGCCAAGGAGCCGGAGGACGACTTCGAACAGATCTCCGAGGGATCACTCGACGCCGAGGATAACCAGTCGCGAGATAAGGCGGCCAGTACACCAGCAGATCCCGTGGAATCAGAGGAACCCGCCGAGGAGCCCACGCCATCCGAAGAGCCTCAAGCCGGTGAGGATGAGCAGCCACAAACAGAAGCCGTCCGGGTAGATCCACAGGAAGAGCCGGAGGAGGCGGAGGAAGAGACAGATGCCCTGCAGGCCACTGCGGAGGAGGTGGAGGCAGCTGCCGCTGAAGCAGATGCTGTCGACGGTGGTCCCGCTTCCCCGGAAGCAATGGATGTGGATGAAGCGGAAGGCGAGGCGGAAGCAGAAGGTGAAGCTGAGCAGGAAGCCGAGGACGATGCAGCACTGGAGCGAGAGGCGGCTGATGATGTAGATATGCAGTCCGTGGGCGCAGACTCACACCAGGCCGAGGATGCGGAGCCACCGGAGGGTCGAGATGAGGTGGACACAAGCCTAGAGGAACAGGACAATGGTCAAGATCCAGATGAGCGGGAAAAAGAGGCGCCCGCCGATGAGGATGATCCGGATGCAGAAGCAGATGCGGAATCGGAGCAGGTGGATGAAAATGCGGAGGAAGCTGGTGAAGCCGAGCATGGCGATGGTAAGTTTTATGATTATTTTTGATGTATGTTTATGTAAAGTCTTAATAATTGAAATATCGTCATTGCAGATACAGTGGAAAATGTTTTGGAGCCAGAGGAATCAGATGTTTGCCTCATTCCCGACGATCAGGAGACGGAAGTGACTGAAGCTGAGAAAGAACTGGCTCGCGAGAACGCCGAGAAGGCCGCGGAAGAGGAGGAGCGTGCCGAGGAGCGGCAAGCCAAGACACCCGATAACGATGGCAAGTCCCTGGCAGATGCCGCCGTCGATACAGAAGACGGCAGTGCAGCTGCCGTTGACGCCACCGACGAATCTCCATCCACGCCAACTGGTAAGTGCGCCACACAAAGACATGAAATGCCCAATCCCACATCTACTCTATCCATTTTGCCTGCAGATGCTCAAGCTGGAGCTAAGGCGGCGGCAACAGATATTGCCGAAGGTGAGCAGATTGGGTTTATATCTGGGCAAAACTCACTAACACCTTTGTTCGCCTGCATTACATTGTTTTATTTATGCTTCTTTTGCTTTGTATTTCGTGTTTCTTTTAAGAAATTGCTTCTAGCTTGCGGAATTATTCTGTTAATAAAAAAAAAGTACATATATACATATATGAATTTAAATTAATTGAAATCAAATTAGTTTGGCCCCATTTTCGGTGAACTTGCACTTGAATTTTCCGATTACGCACTGTTTCAATTTATTTATGAGTTCACATTTGTATTGATTGCCTATATTTATTTCCAACAAGAATTTGAATTATCCACCTGTTGCGTGTACCCAAACTAATGCAAATCCCCTTCTCCTGCCAGCAGACGGAGTAGATGCAGCAGCAAACGAAGAGGAGGCCGGTGGTGATGTTCCCGATCCCGACGAGCCCACAGCTGAGGAATCCTTCAGTGCCGGAACGGGTGAACCGGGGTCCACGCCGAAAATCATCATTAGTTGGATCGTTGGCAGCGTACAGAAGTGCAAGCAGTGCGGCGACAAAAAGAATTGTGGCTTCAGGTACAGGAGTCCAGAGGAGACAGAAGAAAAGGATAAGGAGAAGGACAAGGCGGATGAGACTGCTGAGGAGCCAGAGGCTCCGCAAGAGCCTGCTCCCAGTGGGTACGAATACATCTGCGATACCGCCTGTGTCAATGCCCTGCTAGACGATCAACCCGGCAAGTACTTTGTGCGCCGCAAGAAGTTCCTGGTGGAGGAAGTTGTTCGTGAAGAAGGCGCCGCCGAAACGGAGGCAAGTGCCGATGGCGAGGACGGAGATGCTGAGGAGGCAGCTACTCCAGCCAACACGCAAGATTGCCTGCAGTGCAAGGAAAAGATACGGTGCAAGTACTTCATCAAGCAGGACCAGGACTGCTTCTACATCTGCAATGACGATTGCTTCAATCTGCTCAACGCTGAGGAGCCAGAGAAATTCAAGCTGAAGCGGCACTCGATTCGAGTGCGCAACATTGGCGCCACAACGCTCCAGCCACCTCAAAACTCGCCCAGCAAACGGACCGAGAGTGGCGTGGTTGCCAGGACGGTGGAGGAGGCAGAGACGGCGCGCCTGGACAGAATCGAAAGCTTCCGAAGGCGCTGCGCCGACTGCGAGGCGGAGATCAATACCGATGAGAAACAGCTCATGTGGGAGACCATGGACTTCTGCAATGAGGTGTGCCTGGGCAGCTATCAGCGCACCATTGGCTCCACTTGCGAGACCTGCAAGCAGGAGGTCAGCTCCATAGCGCTTGGCAAGTACTGCGTGCGATTCGGTTTCGATGTGCGGCAGTTCTGCTGCGCCGGTTGCCTTAACACCTTCAAGAAGGGTCTGAAGACGTGCTCCTGCTGCCAGAAGGATATCAGCGGCGGCCAGGAGGGCTTCCTGGCCCCGGTGGGTGACAAGGATCAGTTCAAGGACTTCTGCTCGCAAGCCTGCCTCCGTCGCTACGACAGCATGTGCAATCCCCGACGAAAACTGCGCACCGATGTGTGCGGTGTGTGCAACCACGAGAAGCCAGTGAGGGTGGAGATGTTATTGGAGGACAGAGAACACTACTTCTGCTCGAATCCCTGCTTCTCGGCCTTTAAGTTTGTGAGCAATGTGAACGCCGATCCGTGCGCCATGTGCGCCAAATACTTTGAGCGGCGGAGCGCCGAATCCTACACCATCTACAACGAACAGCAGTCACCCAAGGTCTTCTGCTCGCGTGTGTGCATCAACGTGTACATCATTGTCAACAGGCACATCGTGTCCTGCCAGTGGTGCAAGGTGAAGAAGTACAATTTTGACATGATTTACCAGATTGGTGGCCCCCACGATCAGGAGACGCTCACCTGCTCCATCAACTGTCTGACCATGCACGGCGTTAGCTGCAACATTTCCGCAAGGGCGGTGACCAAATGCGACAATTGCTCCAACTTCAATACGCCTCAGTATCACCTGACCATGTCGGACGCTTCCATGCGCAACTTCTGCACCTACCAGTGTGTGATGCAGTTCCAGAATCAGTTCGCCCGCGCTCCCCTCACGCTGGACAGCGACCTGCCTCCCAGCAGCGGCGCCAGTAGCAGCTCCAAGTCCCAGCAGCAATCCAATCGAGGTAGCAAGAACTCGGCACCCTTTCCCACGGGTCTGCCCAAACGTGTCAAACTGAAGCTCTCCCAGGTGAGTTGAAAACTGAATAATACATATGATGGTAGACACTGGGTTTATTGAGATTTTACAAAACTATTTGGAAGGTTTTGAAGTAACCATGTAAATTGTGTTGGAATGTTTAACATAAATTAAGTGTTGCAACTCTTTATAGAGTTACCTGCTCTATTATCGGCACATGTACTTTAATTTGACTTTTAATTGAAGTTGCAATCGCTATTCAGATCGCATTTAAACCTAACTCAATGCCAACTAGAACAGAAACCTATGTGAATTAATTAACTGTTGTACCTAATTAACTAAATGATTAATATGCCCGATACTTGCAGACTGGAAAAGGTGGCATTGGAGGCAAGAAATCCGGATCCGGCACCATGCTACCAGTTATATCCACGGTGCAATCGCTCGCCAGCGGCGAAACGGAAGCCAGAATCGGAAATTTGACGGTTCGACGCAAGCGTGGACGTCCCCGGGATTCGGGACCCTCACCGCCGCCGCTGTCCATGCAGGGCGTTCATACGCCAGCACCTCGAGGAAGGCCGCGCAAGCACGTGGTTGAGTACTCAGCACGGTCGCCATCGCCCACTATGTCAGGCGGCAGCTCCCACATGGGAATACCGGGCAGACGAAATACTACCACGACTATGGACTTCGGGCCGGCTACGGTAACGGAGACCAAGATCATCACAGTGCCACCATATCCCAAGTCTGTGCGAAACGTGAACATAAGCTGTAAGCCCTTAACAGTGACCCAGGGCGAGCAGTGTACCCCGGACGTGCGGGATTGCGCCACCCAGACGGAGAAGGACTACTCCAACAAGGTGCTCATTCCGGTACCGGTGCCCATCTTCGTGCCGCAACCCATGTACATGTACTCGGCTCCGTTCCCCGTGCCAGTGCCCATTCCGCTGCCAATCCCGGTGCCTATTTTCATACCCACCACGCGCAACACCGCGCAAGGCATTCTTAAGGAGATCAAAAAGATACAAGACAAGATGCCAGAGGATCCGCTGGAGGCAGAGTTGCTTATGATGGCCGAAATGGTAGCCGAGGAGAAGCACGAATCAGACTCCGACTCGGACAACGAGATCAAGCCGGATCCTGGCCTGGTCACGCTGCAGTACCAGAACAGCCTCGAGTCCGTCGCCCAGCAGCAGCAACAACAGCAAGTGGTGGACGTCAGTGGAGGCGGACATAATCCCTACGGCGATGATATGCTGCAGATTGCCCTCAAGATGGCCACAGGCGACTACGACAATCATCACCAGACCTCGACGGTGGACCTGGAAACGTCGATGACGGCGAATACGATCAGCAGCCAGTCGCCGATGGGTCACGACGGAATGGGTCAAATGGGAGTACATCATCTGGACCAGCAGCATCACATGCTTGATGCCACGCAGCGGTGAGTAATGAAAGATTGTAATCAAAAGTCAGTGCCTGAGTCCCCAAATTGTGTGTCTTTTAGAACTCCTCGTGGACGCAAGCGCGGCGTAGGCGTCGTCATGGACTCACCCAATCGCAATAGCCGGTCGCCGGTAAAGAGGCAGCGCGGCGGCGAAATGGACCACTCTGCGCTGCAGCAGCAGTCGCAGCAGGCACAGCAGCCGCAGGAGAAGCCCGACGCGCAGATGTTCCTTAAGTACACCTTCGGGGTGAACGCATGGAAGCAGTGGGTGATGACGAAGAACGCGGACATCGAGAAGAGCTCAATGCGCCGGCGGCCCTTCAAGACGGAGCTGCTTCAAATGACCGCCGACGAGTTGAACTACTCGCTTTGCCTCTTCGTCAAGGAGGTGCGCAAGCCCAACGGAACGGAGTATGCGCCGGACACCATCTACTATCTTGTGTTGGGTATGTGTTTAACTTGCGGGGTTTAGGTGTATCATTCGATTTCATTCAAATCTGTTTCTTCAGGCATTCAGCAATATCTGTATGTAAATGGACGCATAGACAACATCTTCTATGATCCGTACTATGAGCGGTTTACCGAGTGCCTTGACGAGGTGGCGCGCAAGTTCTCCGTGCTTTACAACGATTCGCGTAAGTGAAATCACCTTGAAATGCTTCAGTTCCAACATAACATCTTGCTTTACATTCGCAGAATACATTGTCACTCGCGTGGAGGAGGAGCACTTGTGGGAGTGTAAGCAACTGGGCGCCCATTCTCCGCATGTTCTGCTGAGCACGCTTATGTTCTTTAACACCAAGCACTTCAATTTGACGGTAGGAAGCAGCAATGCTATGTTTTTTGACCTGCGCTAATTATGTTTGTATTTCCAGACTGTGGAGGAGCACATGCAGTTATCCTTCTCGCATATAATGAAGCACTGGAAGCGCTCATCACAGAATTCCAAAGTTCCTGGCTCACGAAACGTGCTCTTACGATTCTATCCACCGCAGGCGGGTCTGGGTAAGTCTTCAACTTGGTTTAGGATGCACAGCAACTGAGCTCTTACTTACTTTTTCAAACAGATGCCAATCCGCGGAAGAAGAAAGTCTACGAGCAGCAGGAGAATGAAGAGAATCCGCTGCGCTGTCCCGTCCGCCTTTACGAATTTTATCTCTCTAAATGGTAAGTGATTTGTATGCTTGATATTTAAAGATACTTAGATTGCCAATCATGGTACGTTTGTTCAACAGCCCCGAGAGCGTGAAGACCCGCAACGATGTCTTTTATCTGCAGCCCGAGCGCTCCTGCGTGCCCGACTCACCGGTTTGGTACTCGACGCAAGCACTGGGGCAGGACGCACTGCAGCGGATGCTGCACCGCGTCAAGATGGTCAAGGAAATCAACATAGCGCTACTAACGACTTAATGTTTAGTTAGGCAGTTATATCATTGTGTACGTGCACGGCTTGTCCTGCAATGACACCCGGAGGACGTTTCTTCGGCTTGGTGCTTAGCACAAGTTTGTTTGCGGGCAAAACCAAATAGGACTAACCTAGGAGCGAGAGTTGTGCTATATTATAAATTGTTTTAAACTTATTTGTACACCTATTTTGATTGTCTATAGTTGCGAAATCGCTGAAAGAGGTGACCTTGTATAAAATGTAAACGCCAACCAAGCCCATCTCACATTCGATTGACTAAATGTAGGAATCAACAACCAGCAATACACAAACTAAGCACACACTCACACACGCACACTCATGCAGACACCCGAGACATTTTCATTAGTTTTAGGATCGTAAGCCAGACAACCATGCATCTTTAGTCATTACTTAGATTGTTTAGGCGATAAGGCAAGAGCGATATGCCCGACCGGATAAGTGCATGTATGTATGTACATAGATTGACGATGGATGACCAGAGCATGTACAATGTGAGTTGTACATAGGATGCGAACCTTAACAATTAGCCGCGCTGTTGTTGTAAGTGTTGAATTGTAAAATGCTGTAATCCTTAACTGCAAGATCGAAGTGCATGTACATGTCTAATTATAAATACATACATACTTTCTATGAATTCAGATGGTTTTTATTTGGCTAGAGATAGGGTTCCTTTTGACCCGAAATTTGAGTATTTCCTGATTTAAGTTTAAGCTCTCGGCATTATATCTGTAGTATACAAAAATAAAATAATCAAAAATAAGTGAATCATCTTGGCAGCAAGAAACGCAAGCTTATAACTTTCACAAGTGTTTTTGTTTATTGACACAAAAGTTATGCGGCACTCTATTTAATACATTTAATTGAGATGGTTGATTGCAACACACTCTTTAGCTATCGTAATACAAAACAGATGGAACTAAAATAAGATACAGTGTCGGCCCGAGTACTTTGCTCTCTGTGCAGACGGTGTTGCTTGGTCATGTTTTCCAGTGATGCAGGCTCCTGTCTGGTTAGCTATTGTCCAGGGCTGAAGGCGCATTCGATGAGGCTTTTTGTTTGCTGTCTTTTGTAAATATATTCACACTGCCGCCGCTCTTCACTCCACTGCTATTACCACTCGGCGTCGCCATTTGATTTTTGGAACACGTAGTCTTTGCCCCGCATGTTCATGATGCCATCTTTGAGATAGAATTTCCATTTGTTTCGCGACCTGGTGATCTGCGTAGGAGGTTAGTTATAAACTCCAACTCATACACGTGCCTCTGCGAACTTACCTTATCATACTGACAAACAATCACGTTATCTGTGTCAAACATTTCAGCAGAGTCTTCGTCGGTGACATCGTCTTCGCTGTTGAGCGGCTCCTCCTCGGCAGCGTCTTCGTGCTCCACATCCTCGTCATCGTCTTTGTCTAGATCATCGTCATCATCATTGTCGATGTTGTCGTCGCTCTCCTCGCTCTCATCCTCATCGGAGGAGTCCAGGGCACCGTCCAATTGCTTGGAAGCGGCAAGAGTTTCTAATTTATCAGAATAATAGTTATAACGAGTGCGCAACAAAAAAAAAAAGGTTTGAGTCTGCTTACTCTGGTGATTGGCGCTGCTCAGTGCTGCGTTTACATGCTGCTGCAACACAGACGAGGCCAACGTGGTGGGCAAGGACATGATGGATGAAATCAGGTGGGCCGTCAGAATTTGGGTCAACTGATTCTCCTGCAGCGCTGAGGCAGGCACTTGTATGGTGAGCACTCGAGATTCCGAACTGGCAGAGCCGGCTGGCGATGGCAGCGTGATCTGTGAAGTGCATTAGCAAATTTAGCCAGCTACGCATCTAGTAATCTAGTAATTCAACTCACGTTAACGGGCATAATGCGGTTGGGGTCGAGCGTGGCCACAATTGGAATGGAGCCCTGTCCACTGCTCGCCGCCTGCTGCTGTTTCTGCAGCAGTGCTGCCCCCGAGGTAGGATGCAGTGGTGGCGGATTCTGTGAGTTAACTTCCTGCTTGATGGGCACCAGCCCGTTCTTCATTCCGCTGCCGGCAGCCATTCCGGCGGACGACTTGAGCGCCACCAGCGAGGACGCGGAGCCGCTGCTGCCGATCTGTGGCTGTGATGTGGCCGCGGTTGCGGCGGCGGCCTTCTTGGCCTTGGCATTGGCTGCCTGCAAAGGGAAAGAGGATTAGTGGGCTTTATTCTGGAAATCCTCCTGCAGACAGATGGCTTTACCTTGTTGCTCTGCAGTCGAAATGTGCGTTTGAATGTGAGGGCGCATGGAAATGAATGGGTTTTTGAATGGAGTTTGATGATGTGTAAGGCAGCGCATTAGTCGATGTTGGTGGTGAGGCGCGTTGCATTGTAGTGGATCATAAGAAAGATAAAGCAAGATTTCTTAGATCGCATGTCTTTGGGGTGAAGTGGTAACACATAGCTTAAAACTATACATTGTAGGGACTTATATGCTAGATAGACACAGGGATTTGAGATGAACATGTCCACCCGAGGCTTCCAGTTCGTTTACCTTTGGATTGTTGGCCACGATGGGCGGCGGGTGGGAGCCATCGCCGGAGTCTGGGCTCAGCTCGACGGCCTTGCTCGCCAGCAACTTGTTGCGCCAGATCTGCTTCATCTCCTGCAGCACCTGCTCGTCGACGCCCTCGTCCAGGAACGCGTCCCGCACATTTGTGATGACGTCCTCGATCACGGCATGGTACACCTTCAGCTGAGGGAGAGAGGTGTGCCATTAATTGTATATAATTAAATTTGAAATGCACGATCAATCTGGGCTTGTGTTGACTTAAACACTCATTATATTATCGCAGCTCAACTCCCTGCTATAAGCGTCCATACAGTTGGGGATAAAACAATAGGGATGGCGTCATAACTAGCTGTCTAGTAAGTCCATGGAGCACGTAAAGTGAAACAGTCCCATTTCCTTATAAAGAAACTATAGAAGTTGAAAATGTGGCTCACAATATGTGTGCCTTTTGAGCCCACATTAAAATTCAGACGCAGCTGTAATGTGAATATGCAAAACACAAATAATCTATGCAAATTATTTGTTTGCGACGAATGCAGGCATATACATACTAGGCATATGCTGCTATATATACAGATTTATATACTGCGTACACCGGCATGCCAGTCGACTGTTTTACTAGTTCGTTTTGCCTTATCAACGGGCGATAAGGAGGCCCCGACTTGCTGATAATAGCACAGGCTACGCAGCATGTCTTACTGCTAATTATAACCCCCAATGGAGTTCGTACTGCTCCGAAAGCTGAAAATCGGAAAACTCAGAAGGCAAAAAGCCCAAAACTGCAAGCCAATGAACGCACCAATACACCGATAGCCAGACAGACACGCACTCACACACACACACGCATACACACCGAACATGCATACGCAGAGGTTGCAGTTTGGACATCTCGAATTTCAGCGGGGCTTAGTGCTGTAGTACAACTGTAGTAATCATGACCACTGGGAAAGCTTTCACTTTCGCGCGTGGGCGCCGGAAGGAGGCGGAGGAGCAGGTGGAGGAGAAACTCCTTGGTAGGATGCCATCCATATGTCAGATGCAATTGAGCCACCGACGATGACACAGATAGCGTATCCCGAGATCCCACCGCGCACTCACCACCGATGTCTGGCACAGCGCCATTTGGACCTTTTTCTCCGCCAGCTTGAGGCTTTTCTGTTCGCTGGGTCGCTAATTGACGTATTTGCTGAATTATAAATGGGCGAAGTGAAGAATTAGCGATAGTGATGCGTTCGTGACGGTGTGCGGCGGAGCAGTGTGACCAGCTGGGGGCCAGCTGAAAATGACACAAATCCACGAAGTAGCAACGCCGCATGTGGTCATACCAAGCTACGGCTGCAGCATTGGTAATTTCGAAGATATTTAAGTGCACATATTGAGAAAATATTTTGGTATTTATTTATAATTCCATTTAATATATAGTATTTGCAAATGTCACACTACTTAAATAGCTTCTCCGCTTCCGTTTTAGCTAAGAATCTTAAAGCACTCACCACTTTTTCAAGTGTATTATTATCCAGCATTGGCAGCGCTGCCAGACTGTCTGGCGCTGTTAAGCTGCTTTATCACTTGTTGCGCCACTGTTAGCCGCACTGTTAACAAGTCGTCCGCTTGTTTTCATCGAATCGAGTTGGGAATTTACTCAAAAGCGATTTTCTTTTCGCTGCAACAGGTTTCCAGCGCCGCCAACCCCTTTCCAAACGGGCACGCTTGCATCCGGGGACGCAGATCGCATGAATCAGTCGCAACCGGTTGAATCGCACATCAGTGAAAGATGAGTGGCGCCGAGACCGAGGCACAGGGCCAAAACCAAGCGAATGGCAACAGGACCAGGTCGCGTTCCCACTTGGACAACACGATGTCCATCCGACTGCTGCCGCTGCCCGTGCGAGCCCAACTATGTGCCCATTTGGACGCCCTGGACGTGTGGCAACAAATGGCCACGGCGGTAAAACTCTATCCAGATCAAGTGGAGCAGATAAGCAGTCAGAAACAACGCGGCCGCTCAGCCTCCAATGAGTTCCTCAACATTTGGGGCGGCCAGTACAATCACACGGTGCAAACTTTGTTTGCTTTGTTCAAAAAGTGAGTCAGTTGGTGATAATAACCCGAAACATCCCAGAAATGACTCTTACTTTAGATTAAAGCTCCACAACGCCATGCGACTGATCAAAGACTACGTTAGCGAGGATCTGCACAAGTACATTCCCAGGAGCGTGCCCACCATCAGTGAGCTGCGCGCTGCTCCCGATTCCAGTGCCAAGGTGAACAATGGCCCGCCATTTCCCTCCTCCTCGGGCGTCAGCAACTCAAACAACAATCGCACCAGCACAGCGGCAACGGAGGAGATACCCAGCCTGGAGACCCTGGGCAACATCCACATTAGCACGGTCCAGCGGGCAGCCGAGTCCTTGCTAGAGATCGATTATACGGAGCTGGAAAACGCCACGGACAGGTGGAGTCCGGAGAATCGCCTGGGACAGGGTGGATTTGGAGATGTGTATCGCGGGAAATGGAAGCAACTGGACGTGGCCATCAAGGTGATGAACTACCGCAGTCCCAATATCGACCAAAAGAAGGTGGAGCTGCAGCAGAGCTACAACGAACTAAAGTATCTAAACAGCATCCGGCACGACAACATCCTGGCCCTCTACGGATACAGCATCAAAGGTGGAAAGCCGTGCCTCGTTTACCAGCTGATGAAGGGCGGTTCCCTGGAGGCTCGCCTGCGAGCCCACAAGGCCCAAAATCCACTACCAGCTCTCACCTGGCAGCAGCGGTTTAGCATCAGCCTCGGCACGGCTAGGTGGGATCTATCGTATCTTAGATGGACCAACATTAACTTTTAATTTCACTCCACAGAGGCATTTACTTCCTGCACACGGCGCGAGGCACTCCGCTCATCCATGGAGATATCAAGCCGGCCAATATCTTGTTAGACCAATGTCTGATGCCGAAGATTGGTGACTTCGGGCTGGTGCGCGAGGGTCCCAAGTCCTTGGACGCTGTGGTGGAGGTGAACAAAGTTTTTGGCACCAAGATCTACCTGCCACCGGAGTTCCGCAACTTCAAACAACTCAGCACGGGTGTGGACGTCTACAGCTATGGCATTGTGCTGTTGGAGGTGTTCACGGGGCGCCAGGTGACGGACCGCGTGCCAGAAAACGAAACGAAAAAGGATTTGCTGCACTACGTCAAGCAGCAGTGGCGGCAGAACCGCATGGAGCTGCTGGAAAAGCACCTTGCAGCACCGATAGGCAATGAGTTGGACATGTGCATGTGCGCCATCGAGGCGGGCTTGCAATGTACTGCCCTGGATCCGCAGGATCGACCATCCATGGACGCGGTGCTCAAGCGTTTCGATCCATTTGTAGCCGACTAGATTGTGTGCCTTATTATGTTACCTTTATTGACGAACTTCAAAAGTTCGAAGAAGAATTGAACCATTTCCACATATTGTGATCGATTGCAATATATTATTAACTTTAACATTGCGAGGATATCCCCCTAAGGACTTATTGTTATGCAAAAACTGTAAATGCTTAAACTATTTTTTATTAAAATTTTGTACACATAGTTGTGAGTGTTATTATGTTCATAAAAACGAAATTTACAAATTGCCTCAAATCAATAATTTAAAACTCAAACCAGCGACGTATTGAATTTAGCGTCATTTCGGTTATAACTATTTTCATTTTCGCAACACAATCATCGCAAAATAATACTGTTTTTATTCGTGACGACGAATTCCGGCTCTCCCCATCGACACGAATCACTTTTATAGATATAGACTTTAGCACGAGATAAATTTTCAATTTTTAATTAAGGACGACCAGCGGACAAGACAATGAATTTAAAAAATTCCAAGTTTTTCAAGAGGATTCAGGAGCTGCGCCACTTCTCCAAGGAGAAGCTCCGGAAGGATCGCGAGAAAAGGACCCACGTTGTGCGCGCCCTGGACATGGCTCTTAGTGAGCAGCCGTGCTTGGACCGGGAATGGTTAAGTCCGGAGCAATCGCCGACTCAACAGCCCACGTCTCCGCGGCGCCGGATTAAGAAGATCCGGTGCGTGAAGAGAAGGGCACGTGCCGGCAAGGAAGTGGCTGAGAATATCTCCCCATATTACGGACAATCTTCTGGTGAATGTAGTCCAATGCCTGCCGTGGAAGCCAAACCTCAGGGCTTCATTCAACTGAACAACAAGACCTACCGCGTGGACTGTCCCACTCGAGTGCTTAATCCTCCCATGAACGTTGAAGAGGAGCGGCCAGCCAGGTGATCTTCCTTAGCTTTGTTATTGGAAACCGACTCTAACATAATTCCCCAGCGAAACCAGGAGTACCATCTGCGTGACCAACTCGCGCTACGCCATGATTGGGAAAATCTCCAAGACACTGGGCTACAAGCTGGTCAAGGAGTCCAAGCTGTGGAACATCCTCTGGTCCGATTCGTTTCCCGGCGTAGAGCTGTTCAAGAACATGAAGCGCTTCCAGCAGATCAATCACTTTCC
Source organism: Drosophila erecta (assembly GCF_003286155.1). Lineage (NCBI taxonomy): Eukaryota > Metazoa > Arthropoda > Insecta > Diptera > Drosophilidae > Drosophila > Drosophila erecta. Next base: position 5,127,546 of record NW_020825194.1, read on the forward strand.
GGGCATGATCGAGATCTGCCGCAAGGATCTCCTGTCGCGGAATCTGAACCGAATGCTGAAGCTCTTCCCGCAGGACTACAAGATCTTTCCCAAGACCTGGATGCTGCCGGCGGAGTAAGTAACCGTACCTCGCATTGAAGTGACACTCACTGATTCCATCGATTTCAGCTATGGAGATGCCATGAACTATGCGCTCAACCACAAACGCACGTTCATCCTGAAACCGGATTCTGGAGCCCAGGGTCGCGGCATCTGGCTGACCAACGACCTGAAGACCATTGGTGCTCACGAGCGGCTAATCTGCCAGACGTACATACACAGGGTAAGAGGCAGTACTTGAGGAGCTCCATATGCTGACTAACCATCGTATCCACTACAGCCCCTCCTCATCGATGGCTACAAGTTCGATCTGCGGGTCTACACCTTGATTACTTCCGTGGATCCCCTGCGCATCTTCGTGTACAACGAGGGACTAGCCAGGTTTGCCACGAACAAGTATGTGGAGCCCACGCCCGGAAACGCGAACGATCTGTACATGCACCTGACCAACTACTCGGTGAACAAGCGGAACTCGCACTACGAACTCTGCGACAACGATGACTGCGGGAGCAAGAGGAAACTGAGTGCCATCAACAACTGGATGCGGCGCCACAACTACGATGTGGAGGAGTTCTGGAGCAATGTGGACGATGTGATCATCAAGACGGTGCTGAGTGCGTGGCCAGTGCTGAAGCATAACTACCATGCATGCTTTCCGGGGCACGACAAGATCCAGGCGTGCTTCGAGATCCTCGGCTTTGACATACTGGTGGACTGGAAGCTGAAGCCCTACATACTGGAGGTAAATCACTCGCCCAGCTTCCATACGAACGAACAGGTGGACAGGGAGGTTAAGCGACCCCTCATCCGGGACACCTTGAACCTGGTCAGTGCGGTGCTGGCAGACAAGAGACAGATTCTCAAGGAGGATCGCAAGCGGGTCAAGCAGCGGCTGCTCAAGATCAGGGGAGACCCGTAAGTTGCAGATCACTGGTCTGCTACCAGTAATCCAGATATATTTCAACTTCCAGACCAGTTCAACGTCCTCGTCTTGGTGGCGGCACCTCCAATGCCAAAATAGATGCCCATAAGGGCAGCCCAGAGGCCGTTCCCGTTGATATGGAGCCGGCTGCTGAGGACCAACGACCGTTGGCACAGCAAATCGCCTGGGAGGAGAGTCATTTGGGGAATTTCCGGAAGATAATGCCGCCACCGGACTTGAGCAAGCTGGACTACTACACTCGATTCTATGCGCAGTCGAACCAGGTGTCCATCTTCGCGGAGACGGCGGCCAGTAAAAAGCGCGAGGATCTCGCGCGCAAGATGCGTATCCAGATCGAGGAGAAGAAGGCGAAGCAGCAGCAGATGCTGAACGGAAAGGCCAAGCGGGACGCCCGGAAACGGCATGTCTTGATGCTGCCGAGGGCGGTGCGCGAGAAGAACCGGATGAACCTCTTCCGGATGCGGGAAAACTGGTCGCCGGGCTTCATATCGGATGCGGAGGAGCGACTGCGCCACACTTGGCTGCACATGCGAGCGGAGGCGATACGGACGCTCAAGATCACCGAGAATGTAAGCCAGTTAACTTAGAGAAACGTATATAACTAAGGAGTTGTTTGTCCACAGATCTACAGCAATCTCTATGAAACTGGCCACTTGACCAACACGGACATGGTCGTCTATCCGCATCTCTACCACAATTTGCAGCACGGCTTTGACATCAGACATATTCCATAGCCGTCTACGGCATCATTCTGCCCAGTTGGACGCCCACGGACTACACTCCATCACGATGTGTTCTTAAATTCGTTATTTCAATTTAAATTGCTGCTCGTCAAAAAAAAAGTATCAAACGCTTTCGAATCTTTAAAACAATGCATAAAAGGTTTTTCAATTATTCCACAGGTAGATATTAGGCACATTTTATGGGATCTTAAGCAACCATCTTATAGATCCAAAAATTCGATCTTATTAGTTTTTATTAATAATAATGCGTGTTAAATTAGCGATTCACATTAAAGTTTACTCGATTCACATCAATTCAGACACCGAATTCCGGGCAGCGCACTCTCCTCTTTAGATTGGGAATCGCATCTGGCCGATCCGCATAAAGGCATCTACTTGTATATTGTGTATATTTGGCAGGCTGCCCGGCACACAAGCATCGTAAACATTTGCCCCATTGGATGGGGGGAGAGCTCCGACATCGGAGATCGAGAATCTGGCAGTTCGAGAGCATTTCGCTGAGGCGATTGAGATGGAGATGGAGAGCACTGAGTTCAGTCGGTCGAAGGAGCACGCCCCGGGCAGTCGCCAATTAAATTTTTGGGGAAAGTATTTGTAAACTATTTGTGTTTGTAAAGGAGACCTATATTCGAATTGCCCAAAAATATCTGCGGCATGTTCAAAGTGTCACAGGAGATGCGTCTCAACACGCAGGCCGCCAACTCCTCCTCCGCCTCCGCCACCAGTTCGAGTGGGTGTGGCCTGGAGGGCAATAGTCCGGAGGAGGGCGGTATTTTTGGACGCTACCAGCGGACGCCCGATGCGGGTGAGTGGCGTCGATGAGGAAGTAAACATCGAACCGGCTATTTATACACTACCAATCTCCCCAGATGCCTATCCATCGGAATCGCCGCGCGTCTATGTGGCACCCGAGCTGACCGACGCCGGCAAGGTGCAGCTGCTCCACTTTCCCAGCGGAGCGCTGAGGGTCAACAGCCCGCTGGGATTCATCATCAAGCGGAACGGGGTCAAGGGTAACTTCGAGGTGCGCGTCGAGGGTCCCAGTGGCCAGCCCATCCAACCCGTGCGGCTGCAGCAGCTGGACCCGGAGCGCTTCCAGATTGATTGCCAACTGGCCGCCGGAGCGGGTCTCTACAAGGTGCACATCAAGTGCAATTCCGTAACCCTGCCCCGCTCACCATTCATCATCGTGGCCATAGCAGGTGCTCCCGAATCCATCGAGGGCAAGTCCGCTAATTCTTCTGGTATGTTTTATCAAGAAAAGTGCACCTAAGTTGGTGTAATCAATTAGCATCTTGTACGCTTTAGTGCCCATCTTGGATTCGGATGCCAGCAGGGTACAGAGCCGTGGCCTGGGCCTCACCCATGTCAGCCTGGTGGAGCGCAATGAGTTCACCGTGGACTGCGGCCAAGCGGGGAGCAACATGCTCCTGGTGGGCGTGCTGGGGCAGCGCGGTCCCAGCGAGGAGGTGGTGGTCAGGCATCTGGGCCGTGGCATTCACAGGGTGACCTACCGGGTGTGCGATCCCGGCGACTACATCCTGGTGGTCAAGTGGGGGGAGGAGCACGTACCGGGCTCCCCGTTCAGCTTAAGTGCGGATTAGCCGTAGAAAACAAATGTGCCACTATAAATCAGCTGACCTTGATGGGGCGCTGCTACCACCCATCGGCCGTCTCCTCAATGGAATCCTGCGCAGCTCCTCCGGGCGATGTGCACCCTAATGGTGATTGCCGATGATAGTCTTATGGGTGCTCCAGCCGCGTTCCTTGCCGCTCTTTCCCGCCACTAATGACGTTCGCATTTTGGAGCTGATGCTGTCGGCGCCTCACAACCTAATGATGATGACCGGCGAATGTGGGTAAACTGAGTATGTGGGGGCAAATAGCAATCTGTACAGCCGAGGTTGATGCAATAGTCAGTAGTTTGAAAAAAATAAAAATACAACGTATTATATGTTAACATGCATTTACCAATAACAATATATTATAGCTTATTGTGCACTTAAATCGATGTAATAAAATAATATGATTATATCTTAAAATTACATATATTGCAAATGTTGCACAATACAATAAGCTAAGTACCATACATTGAGGTTTTTAATTTGTTTCTCATTTGCGGGTAATATTAAACTGTCCATCACTATTTATAGAAATGATTAAAGGCGGGGATTGCAAGATGATGTTGTACTTGATGATGATGACAAATTCATTTTCTAATCCTATACCACCTGTGCTGAGTAAGAAAATTACAATATATTTGCATATTATAAATTTCCAAACATTTAAAGAATGTGGAAATTAAATAACTAGAAATGTTCCTAGAATTGTTTTTCGAAATTCAAATATATTATATGTGTAATACCTTTATATATATTATTAATTTCAAAGTTTACTATTAATACTGTTGGCCAAGTTCCTAGATAGACTTTCAAATATTTGGTGACCTTGTTATTGCCACTTCGCTACCCCAATTTCTTCTTATTCCGCTTTTTCCCACCCTCATCGCCCACCACCCCGCTACTCTACCACTTTTTCACCGAGACGATGTGCAATTTAATGATGATTACCCCACAAGCAAAGCCAACTGACGACTTTGTGGCAGCGACATTATCATTTTTTGTTATTTAGCCCGCTAATGACGTTCGCCGTTGCTGCTGCTGTTGTTGTTGCTGCTCCATCGCACAACCTAATGATGATGATGATGACCGGCACATACGCGTCGGTGCGGCTGTACGAGTGTGAGTGTGCATTATGCTCCAAGAGAAGCGATTTGTTGTTGGGCAGAGGAGGTGGGGTGTAGCTGAAAATGATGATGATGAGCGATGAAATGGGCTTGGTTTGTAGCACCCTAACGAGCCGAGATTGAAGTATTTGAGTATATTGAGCACGAAAAATGGCAAATGACTTGGTTCTATGTGCCTAAAGCCACAACAAACATTTTCAATTTCTCACATTTGGCGCTGTTCGAAACCCCAACGGCACCAGCAACAGTCTGGCAACGCCATAGCACACTAGCCGCACCGCTCACACCTTGTTGCTCTTGCCATACAATGCTGTCTCGCTCCCGCGGAGAACATCATTATAGAGTCGAATGGCGAGAGCTGCGCAGCGTAGGAGCTATAAACTACGTTTTTCGTGTGTTTCCCTCTTGAAGATAATTAAAATTTAATTATTTGACTTATTATTAAGTTTTGTGCCCCCGCTGTTGGCATCGCAGTGTTGTTGTTTCCCCCGTTTGTGCATGGAGCAAAGCGAGAAACGTAACAATAGAACGCAATCAACGCAAGAAAATCGGATGTGGCTGCGATGTGAGTGTGTGTATCTCTGAAATGGGAAAAGTGTGTGCGTGTGTGTGTATTCGAGGAAAGTTACCGCTCCCCCCAGCCCGCAAAATTACATACATAGGCTCCCCCAACCCACCGCCACTGCTGCTAACCCGCAGTCGCAGTCGCTGTCGACGTCGGCGGAGCATCTTCATCTTCATCCGCATCTGAACCCAACTCCCTTGTACACTTGAGTTACCGCTTAACTTCGATTCCAAACGTCGCCGCATCCACTTCTCACTGCCTACATCTTCTGCTGCTGCTGTTGCTGCTGCATGCAAATAGCAACTTGTTTCGCTCGCACAATTAATATTTGTTTACCGTTTACCGTTCGGTTTGCATTGCATGCGCGTGTGTTTGTGCGGGAGCGGCTGAGCTGTGTCGGAGTGTGTGAGCCGGCTTAATGATAATTGAAAGCCTGAAAATAGACAATGTACACAGACAAGTGGATACCCTTTAGTATCAGAAAATATGTTACATGCCACTGGGATTACTGAGGGGCTTTGTTGATACCAACCATTTACGGTACAAACAACATGGGTGCTAAAATAAACCTTTTAAAATCATTGGACGTCAAATTTAACACTGTTCCTATTGCATTCTATTTCTAGTGATAAGAAATGCTGATAGACTAGCTGACAGAATGCTTGTGTTTTGAACTTTCATAATATTATGATGTGATATGATCATGATATTATAATTGAAGATTAAAGGTGACTTAAAACTCTGCATAGTTGTATCGAAAATTTATGATAACTAATGATTGAGTTCTTCTATTTTAATGTATTACCACAATATACCCATTCACTTCCCCGAAAACCCAGTAAACTTAAAATTATAAAAGGGGCAGCCACCTTTATACCCTTTTTGAGGGGAGGGATATGACCACAGAATATTAATTACAATTTCTATGCAATTAAATAGTCATCAAAGCGGTTGCAAACCTATCTTGTTAAGGGATCTCTGAAACTCATAGGGATTGCAATGCAAATATTTAAAACCGAATAATAAGCAATGGCACCTGCACGTTAAATAATTATTCATTTTATTTCAGGAGCGTATCCGTGTACACTATGCCAGTCCACTAGATAAACCGCTTCATGTGCTCCTTCAACTGGCAAACGAAGATTGTCGGGCAATCCCAGTTGTCGGCAGTAAGACCCATGTGAAATGCCTGTAAGTTGACTTTGGAATCAGCCGCTTTATCAGGATTACATTCAGATACTTTTCCACAGTATGAAAAATTCAACAAAAAGCGCCGACAATGGGAGGATAGTGGTGTTCTAGAGCTGATCAAACTATGGAAAGTCTGCGCCTATGAGCTGCGCACCATTAAACGCAATGGCCATCTTTATGTGGCAATGGCCAAGCAGCTAACCTCGCTGGGCGTCCCTGTAACCGCACTCGAGGTTCACTTCAAAGTCAACAATCTTACGCAGCGCTACCGACAGGAGCAGAAGACTCTCGAGACCACAGGCATCATCAGCACCTGGAAGTTCTACAGTCAAGTGGATGATGTGTTTAAGAGTCTGGCCGGACACACCGGTTACAAGTCAGTTGAGATTCATATTTGCAATATAGCAATTCCATACTAAGAATTACATACCTTATTATTCCTCAGAGACAAACGCATGACAAGTGCGTCCAATACGAGCAGTTTACCATCTACATCCGAGTCACCAGTTTGGAAAAATCCAATGTCTCAACAAGAGTTTAATAGTAACAACACGGAGGGGTTCTATAAGTAAGCACTAGCAATACAACACTTTCTTCTATTAATAATAATTGTAATTTCCAGGACCGAGTACGGCATGCACCGGCACTTTATGGACCACTCCCAGCCACCACCCAATGCCGGCAGCGTGGACAACTTCATGGCCTCCTCGGTGGCCGTGGCGGCGGTGGCTGCCGCTGCCTCGGCCCGCCTTGCAGATAACAACATGGATCAGCAAATGAACACGGCTGCCGGAGGAAGCGGCGCCAGTGGTGGTGGCGGCGGCAACACCAATGGAGGCGTGGCCAACTACCAGAAGATCAAGAAGTCACACGAGGACTACGACAAGTTCGTGGACATTGTGAAGAACATCGTGGATACGCACAAGAGCACTCCGGATAAGGTGGACACGTTCGGCGACTTCATCAAATCGTACATGAAGCGCTGGCCGGAGCGGCTACAGGACGAGGCGATTAACCACATCACCAACTACGTGATCGTGAAGAACATGGAGCACAGCATGGTCAGCAGCCACAACCCCGAGGGGGTGAACAACCGACAATAACAATACAAGCAGGAGCCCAACAACTGAATGAGTTGTTGGACGACGCAGCTCCAGGAATCAGGCCCAGAAGGCGAACGAAGTGAGACGGCAGGCGAGGATTACTTAAGGTGGCGCGCAGTTACTTAACCGCATCTGAGTTGCGGCCAAGTTCATTGGACACCCACACGGCATACAGTATTTTTTGTATAGTTAAAATATACATTGAAGTTTTAGTTTTCGACGGTCGCTCCCCCGATACAGAGTTGACTTCGGTAAGGGGGGACAGGATCGATCAATCGTGCATAGAGATCCTAGGGAGTACATTACATTTAGACACCATTTCCTACTGTTAGCTGTAAACTATTATACATAAATTAATAAATGCTTTAACGATTATTTATGAATGGTAGTAAGGATGCAATATCGGCAAGTTGTATTACGAAAATTGTGCACTTTACGATTTAAATATTCTCATTACTTCCAGCTTCTTTCCAGATCTTGAGATAACCTAGTGTCCTGCTGATTCCGCTAAGTTTTCATCCGTGTAGTCTAAAATACGACGCTTCATACGGCGGAGGTATTGCTTATGCTTGAGGTACATTTTTAAGCTTCCCTTAATCGCTATGAAAGTCAATCCTCCAAGTAGAGTTTGTTGCAACCTATCATCGACTGAGCTATAAAGAACCCTACCCACGTATATTGATATGGTGGGCAAGAGCATTGCCCCACAGACCACCCGCGATCCTGAAATTGGGACCATAGTAGCACGAGGGTATGAGTCCGCCTCAAGGTCATAATCACGGCCTAGGCACATCATGGCAAGTCTTCGCAGCATTGAACAACATTTTCTAATGATGCGCAAAAGGACGTCGTCCCACGGAATCATGCGTCCAAGAATCAGACCAACTGGGATTAATGGGAATCCGATCAGAATAAACAACGGGTCTACAGCCTCAATTACATGATGAACGTGGCGGTCATGACCAACGATCTGCAGATATGTACTTGCTCCGAACGTAATTGCTGACCAATATATAAAGACCAACGTAAAGACAGTGGCCAGGCATTTATATAGGGGCTTTAAAATGAGACTGCACATGAGTTCCAGAGCCCTGGCAAAAATACCGAACTTCGAGTATACAATGTTGTACTTCGTTTGGCATTGTGGGCAGTAAACTGTTTTCAGTTCGTTTCCTTTTCCAGTCTTCTCGTCAATCCAGTGGGAAAGACAGCTCTGGTGCACCCACTTGGTGGCTCCTCGGCATGGACATGGATTCACCCAAGCCAGACGACAGTCCTCTTTATCGGTCAGATAACAGATCCAGCAACAGCGCTCCGTGTCCGTATGATCTTCGTTATCTATTGGTAATGGCTCTCCAACTACGTCATCCCCAGCTGCAGCCTTTGGTACAACAACGTTGCCAGCCATTTCTGACAACAAAACAGTGAAATAATATAATCTTGTTTCATCCAAAACTTGAATCTGAATCAAGGCACATGTTTACAATACCTACTTAGGCCAAAATAACTTAATTTTTTAACAGTTTGTGGTTCAATTTATTTTACAGAGAAGTTTTCGATATATAAAGTTATAACTAATCTTGTACTGATCTTATTAACCTACTCGATGCAAATGAACGATAGCGAAATTTCCCATTATGTTTATCATCATCACAAAGTGGTCAGGTTAGATGCGCTGGACTTGACACGCCACACTGTTGAACATGTTGGCTGGCTTTCCCGGCACTGAAGGCGCCACCAAGAACCGGGCGAAAGTGCCGCCCTTCTTGTCCGCGACACGTCCGGGATTGATCACCAGGCAGTCGTTAACTAAGCGTACGAAGTGCCGCTGATCGCTGGGCAGGATGAGTACATTTGGCAGCTGTTTGAGCTGGGCATACTTTAGCGCCAGCTGGGAATCGTAGGCCATGTCTTCATCCGCCGGCGGATACAAAGGGTAGAAGGAGCCCTGGTGAAACAAATGGTTAATGGCCCTGTGCATCCGCTCGCCGGCATTCACAGCGAATTCATGGCTCAGCAGATGATCCACCACGTACGTTGAGGTAACGCCCAGCGTAATGCCATCCAAGTCTACCAGAGAGGGATCGGGCAGCATGTATAGATTCGGATAGTTTCTGCGTAGAGTGGGCGGCGGTGTGGGATACACGGAGAGCGCCATGGCGTCCTTCTGACTGGTCACCATCAGCACTGCGGTGTGACTACCAACTGCCTCCATTATTCCCGCAATCATCTTCTCGAAGAATGTATCAAAAGTCTCAGCCAGTTCGCCGACCATCTTGTGGTCCGCATCCAGGAAGGGACCTGTGAGCACCAGCACATCCGGTCTGTGATCCTTGATGTACTTGAGAAGGTCGTGCAGTGGTTCGTAGAACAGATCGGTACTGTCCGTAAAAGGCCCAGAGGCCACCACAAACTGAAGCTCCCTGTCTATTTGCAGAGGAGTCGCTGGCGTCAGTTTGCGCTCTGTATGTATCTCCTCTACCATGAAGGTTTTACCTCTGGGTATGAAACCTTTGGCGAGCACCACTTGACCTGGGAAAATGCTGGCAGACTTGACCCTGGAGAAGTTAAGTGTGAGGGTTGGGTCCATTTCATCTTCTACATCGTCATCTATAACGACCATAAACGCGGAATAGGCGTCCAAGGGACCATCGTCCTCAGAATGAATCATTCCGACCGCGTGAAGTCCACCTGCGGACTGCAACACCTGTCTATCCTGCGGATACCAAATGCACTCGGCGGCGCCTGCTTGTCCAAGTTTCTTGTCCACCAGTGCAGGGCCGGTTTGGTTGAAGCGGACGCGCAGGTTATGGCATCGGTCGGTCAGCAGGTCGTTCATGTAGCCAAAATTGGCGATGGTCAGCGGGGCGTCGTTGTGCAGCAGTTTTTGGGTCACCGGCACCGTGTGCTCCATTTGCGACTGCCAGCTGGAGCCAGCCACGAGTTTGGGATGTCCGAAGGTGTCCACTATGTCGCCCGGTTTCCCTGCTACTGAGTTGGATGGTGTTTCTAATCCTGCTTTCCTCTTTGCCGATTGGGGTGTATAGCTGGCGGGGCTGAACAGCACGCCGCCCTTAAGATTTGAGGTCCGACCCACATCTTTCTTAGCCTTGGGCGTATGCAGAACGGAGGAGTCCACGGCCGATTCGCTGAAATAGTCATCAATCATGGGATCGTCCTCCATCACGCCATACGTGGCCAATGAGCTCGTCTCCTGGACATCGGACGGAGCATACGATTTCGGCCTCTGGGTAGTTGGCTTGGATCCCGCCTTGTCCTTCCGGAGCTGCAGCACCTTGCGCTCAAAGTCGCCCAGGTTCTCGATCGCAGGATCTTCGCCATGGAGGTGCGACAAGCTGAAGGCCATCCATTGTTCCACAAACTCGGTGGCGTCGTGGATGTTGTACGTAATGGCGAGCTCAGCACACCTGCCCAGAACTGGGTCCGCTGGCTCCACGCCCATCTCGTCGAACTGCTGCTTCAATTCCTCCTCCATTCGTTGTCCTTTCGTTCGCCGTTTAGTTTTCGTAAATAAACCTAGCAAGCAATTTATTTTGGCGGTAAAAGTGGGTACAGAGTTGCCAGACTGGGATGCTTTTAACACCTGCTCGAGTTTTCTTATCGATAACATATCCACATCTCGATAACATAACAAAGCTATCGAGCTGGGATAACCGTGGACTGTGACCAGTGATAGTTATCGCCCATCCCCAATCGAAATGCAACAGCTGTTTTAATTTTGTATTGAGAAACTTTTTTGTTTACTCCGCGTTCAAGTGCAAACAAGCGAATTTAGCGGCTGTAATCGCGTCGGTTTGATTGATGGGATTCCGCACTGTGTGCCGATAATCGCCGCGAAGTAAGTGATTCGCCATGAACACGGACGATCTGCTGGTGCGCCGCGAAAGGAGCGAAGACTCCCAATCCTCGAATGTCTCCGTTCCGGTTACGCCCCCCACTGGAGGTGCCGCGCCTGCGCCCAACGCCTCCACGTCATCGCTGGACCGCCTGCGGAACACCTTTCGGCGCACGGAGAGCATCTCGTCGCAGATCTTCAGCCACATCTCCACGCAGTTCTCGAATGCGGCCGCAGCAGCCGCCTCCTCCGAGGTAATCGATGGCACCACCACGTACCCGTATCCCGACGAACCCGCGCCACCTGTTTTACCTGTTGCACCGGACGCGGTGGTGAGCACCAGTGCTCCATCCCCATCGCCATCGAAACTGAAAGCAAAGCGGTTGAAACGCGGTGAGTCCTAACTACAAGTATTATTCATTGGATGATAAGCACCTTTGTTTTCCATTTTGCATTATCTATAATATGTTAAGTAATAATTTTGTGTATAAACAAAAGGTTAACCTATAACTCTCAGAATAGTAATGAAGCTATACAAATTATTTATATTAAAAAAAGGAAACATATTTTCAAATGTATATTAAAAAATCATTTATTATAATTATTTACAATTTGGGTGCTCAGAAACCACTATACAATTTATTTATTAATTTGTTGAACTGCAATTTCGTGGGTTGTGCGAAACTGTCGTTTAAATACTTATAAAAATAATATAATTAAAAATAATTTAATAAAAGTGCATCGGGAAAGTGTCAACGGTTATTTATACACCATGTACAGCAGAACCATCGAGAACACCCCCAACAAAAGCTCGCGAGGAGCTTGCGAGCTTGGAACACTTGACAAATCAATAGGATAAAGAACTTTTTGCCAGTCTTACTCAACGCGTACACAACAGGATAACAGTGCACCCTTAAAGCGGCGAGAATTTTCGGTTATTTGGTTAATTTCAGAAGGAAAACCTTCTTAAAAAGAGGTTTACAAAAGGAAAACTCCTCATAGGTAATGCAAACAGTTGGGGTAAAGCCGCAGCAAAGGAAACTCCGAACTTATTGAACAGCTAACATCGATATATGTATATATTTAAATGTATGTATTTTTATGGACGCCCACGTACACACACTCAGCCGTACTTGAAGCACCAGCAAAATGCGTGGACTCGTCGAGGATACCAAAAGGACCAAGTTGTCGGCCGCGAACAACAACAACCTCAGCAGCACCAGCGGCAGCAGTCGCATAAAGTCAAGTAGCCTTGCAACTGGATCAAGTGCAAGCGGCAGCAGCTCGAAGCCTTTGAGGAGTGCGGTGAAAACGCCAACCACGGGCAGCACGACGTCATTGGCAGGAACAACGGCGGGGAAGAAGTCACCTCAAACAGGGCAACAACAAGTTGGCAAGTCCGCAAAGTCCTCGACGGCAGCAACACCAACTGGTACAACAGCAGCAGCAACTGGGGCAACAGCAACAACAAAAGCGCAAGCGGCGGCGGCCAAAAGCCAAAAGGGTCAGAATCCACCCCCACAACATGTGCAACCGAAACAGCAGCAGCAGCAGCAACAGACACAGCAGCAACCCCTGGTGTTGCAGCAACAACAGGCGAGCAACAGCAGCAACACGATTGCCCTGCCAAAAGCCTCGCATGCCAACACCAGCGAGGAGCTGGCCGGCGGTGTCCAGGACACCATTTACCTGTGTAATTTCCGGGTGTCCGTCGATGGCGAGTGGCTGTGCCTCAAGGAGCTGCAGGACATCGATGTTGCCGGCGGCCCTGGCAGCTTGGCAGCTCAGACCAGTGAAAAACTAACAGGTGGAAGCAGTTCCCAAACGGGCTTCGGGTCCAACTACAATGTGGGCGCCAGCTCCAGCTCCAAGCGCAACAGCAAACGCTTCTCCGGATTATGCACCGGCAGTGGTGGCGGTAGCGCCGGTGGAGGAGGCGCCTTGGACATCACCGACAATGGTATTATGGCAATTGAAAACCTTATCGGCCGCCGGCTGTGCGACATGGTCCACAGTGGCTCCTCGGCACTCGGCCAGTCCCAGTCGCACTCCCAGTCGCAGCACCAGAGTGTTGGCCTCTTCGCCGAGTGGTCGCATCTCTGTAGGTCGCTTCTTGATGCCTCTGTTGCCCAGCACGCTCCTACTTTGTAGTCTCTCTTCATTTCTTGTTAGATTGCAGGGGCCATACAAATCAGAAGAACATGGAGAGCCAAGTCATTATTTTCTTAAGGCTTGAGACTTTTCTAGGTTTTTGTTTCTGTTCTTAAAAGTTTTGACTAAATTTACGATTTACTTTCTTCGTAAGATATTGTTTCATGTGTAGACCTTAGCTTTTGCTTTTTTGTTCAATAAGCAATGGAACACGGCACGAAAGCCCTTAAAAAGTGTGAATGGCTAGATCTCGGTTCTCGATTATATTGGCCTTTGTAATCTTTCATCTACTTGCATGCCTCTTTGCGTTGTTGCACATTTAGTTGCTTGCTCTTAATAGATAGGTTAAACTCAAAAGGTATTTATCCTATACTTAAATCAGATCTTGGATAAGGGATACTCGTCTTAATGCTAGATTTCAATTAGGCAGATAATTGATACAATCATTTTGGTCGATGACAACTTACGAACTGCTCTTAGAAGTTAAAACTCAAAGGGTTTATTATCTTGTCAAAAAATATACAATGAAATAGTAGCTAGTCAAAAAACATAACAGGTTAAAGAATAGTCAACTAGGAATCATCAAAAGTCGTTTCCCAGCTGGGAGATTCCTTTAAAGACTAAAAACCAAGATCAATATTCTGGCTTATTACTTGTTGAAAAACAAACCTACCGTTGCACCGCCCTTCAGTCGACGGGAAGTATCTGGTTTGTCTTCAGACTTTTTCCTCTGCAGAAGAGGATCATCGGATGTGTCTTCCATTTTCGGCATTACTTTTCAAATTTGAATATCAAGAGAAAAAGTAAATTACTCAATTGGATTTAGGAAATTACTAGTCATAAACTTACCTATTCTCACTTGTTTGGGCGATCGCCTTTCTGGGGACGACTGCTTCTTGTCTTCTGAGGATTTGGTCTGCTGGTGACTCTGGGTTCAAGATTTCAAAAGCAGGGGGGATCTGATAACTTACCTCCTTTTTTCGACTAGTCTCAAAGTCCTTAAGCTTCTTCCGCCTGGCTTCTTCTCGGGTTTGCCTTTGGCGCCTATTCTCTCTAGTACCCTGTTCGCTTTCCGACGAGGGAATGACGGATAGGGCGGACTTTAAAGTGGTCTTACAAGCGTCCTTGTAGGAAGCGCGGCTAGGAGACGAGTCATCGGAAAGAAGTTTGAAGGCAGAGACCTGCTTTCCCAGCTGATCCCGACTCTTGTCTGGTGCGTAGTAATCCCCGCCCTTCGCTCGGGAGAACTTCATGGGAATGCACTTTCTGTTGAACTGACAGCCCAGCGACGAGGTTGAGGTGAAGGAATCTAACTCGGGATTATCCGGATAGCCTGTAAACAAGAAGGCTTAGATAGTAATTTAGTTGCCATAAGTTTTGACTTACGATTTCCTTGAACTGATCTTTGTGAGGTGGACCGATCAGAACCCGAGTAGTAGTACCGTCGATTTACATCAGTATCGGCTTTATCTTCTTTTTTTTTCTTGTCCTTATCTGGCTCTTTGGCTTTCAGCGGCTCCTTATCTATTTTGGGTTTCTCTTTCGGCGGAGGAGCCTCAGCATCCGTTGGGGCAACCCTCTTTCTCCTGCCCCTTCGCATGCAACAGCAGATGATGAGCAGAATGAGGAGCAGGAGCAGTGTCAGAAAGGCGGCAATGCACCAAATCAATGTCTCATCGTTGTCGCACTCGCGGCACTCTTCCACATCCTCCTGCCGGTTCTGAACCTTCTCCAATCCGGTTAGCCATTCGTCTTGGTGCTCCTGCTCCTGTTCTGGCTCTGAGGTCTCCTGCCAGTGAATGGCAGAGCGACTTATCTTGCGGGAGTCTTCTTTGGTAATGGAGGGATATCCCAGAGCGTCATCCTCATTGGGTGGTGTCCGGGATTCCTCCTCCGCATTCTTCTCTTTCGACAGCATCTCCTGGATCTGCAGAATCCCTCCTAGACCCGGGTAGAATACATCATCCGCATAGTGCATTTCAAGATTTTCCTTTATCCAGGCGAGCAACTGGTGATTGTAATTAGCCTGGCTGACGCCCTGAAACCGATGGCAGCTGGTTAGCGTTTGGAAGAACTTTACCAGGACAAATTCTGATCGTGGTGATCGCAGGTTGTAGATGCGTCGCTTCCGTAAGGGCAGGTATATGTTGGTCAGGTGGCCATGATCATCCACAGCCTCCAGTCGGGGCAGGGTCACAATCATACTGCCTTGATCCGGCTCTTGGGAAATGCAAGATTGCTCTAGTTGAGTACAACTGGAGGCATCCTCCTGGGCACGGCAGCTCTTGGGCAGTTTGACTGGTTCGATCTCTTCTACCTTGAACTGGGATATTATATCCTTACTCGGAGTTCTCCAGCCATTTCCATTCGTATTAAGAGTCGTTTTGCACTGTTGATAAATGTTTACCAAGCGCTCCACGGTGTTCAGCTTGATGCGTCCGGCATAATAGGATATCTGGGCCATGGGCACCAGATAATAGCGAAGATAGCCACCCAGGGCGTCGTAGAATGCTCTTTGAAGGATTAGTCGCGTGTCCTCGTCCGACATTCGCTTCACGATCTGGTTAACAGTATTGAAGTACCGGAGTAGCATGTAAACAACGCTGTCGGTGAGGAGGGATTGCGGAAAGGATTTCGGCACCAGCAGCTCAAAGTCTTTGCGGGCGGATATCAGAGCAATGTCCTCTGTGGAAAAGCAATTTTTGCGGTAGTTGCCAAACAAATTGGTGCCCAGAAATGAATCTGATTCGGGTGCACTCCTCGTCGCCTTTTGCAGATCCCTGGGCAGATCCTTAAACCATTCAAGCTCTTGGTATCGTCTGGGCGGGGAATATGGAGCATTCGTCATCTGGTCATCGACCCTCTCGATGAGGCCATTGCGGTAATCCCGCAGCTCCGAGCTGAGCATGGATTGCAGGGTCAGTTCGTTTTGGAAATCGTTCGTTGGCACCTCCAAAGTAGCCAGGTCGATACTGTATATGGGACAACCCCCGGGTGCCAGAAAGAAAAGCAGCCAGGAGAGCACATAAAATTTCATTACTCAGTTAATCAGTTGTCAGTTGCTTTGAAGCAAATTTCTGCGCCAGCCAAGTCTTTAATCTTGGAACCACCGTTCCTCCATTTGCAGCCCGGGACACGGCGGAAATCGAGCGCAGCAATCTGGTGAACATCTGCAAGTTGGTGGTTAAGGAGCTGTTGGAGCAGTCGCTGCGATATGGGCGCATGCTCGACTCGGATCACCTGCCGCTGCAGCATTTCTTCATCGTTATCGAGCACGTCCTGGGGCACGGATTGCGGCCCAAGAAGGGTCTGCTGGGACCGCGAAAGGAACTCTGGGACCTGCTGCAGAGCGTCGAGCACTACTGTCCGGAGGCGCAGGATATTACGGCGAGCGTAAGGGACCTGCCCACTGTCCGTACCCACATCGGCCGTGCTCGAGCCTGGCTGAGGATTGCTTTGATGCAAAAGAAGCTATCGGATTACCTGCAGGCGCTCATCGAGCACCGGGAGGACTCGCTCTTCGACTACTATGAGCCACATGCTCTGATGATGAGCGATGAGGTTAGATTGCGGGCAATCTTCTGCAGGATTCCCTTTAACCCATCTCTTCCTGCTTCAGATCGTTGTGATAATGGGCATTTTGGTGGGCTTAAACGTAATCGATTGCAATCTGTGCGTCAAGGAGGAGGATCTGGACTCACAGCAGGGCGTCATCGACTTCTCGTTGTACCTGCGTTCCAGTTCCAGAAACGCCGATGGCGCTCCTGAAGACAGTGTTCCGCCTGCTCTGTTGGATGCCACTGGGCAGGGCAACATGATTGCGGTGCTGGATCAGAAGAACTACATTGAGGAGCTCAACAGGCACCTAAAGTGGGTTTCGGCTGTTGTAATGTAAAGCCCCCCAGCTAAGTTATTCCACATTTTTCAGCGCCACTGTGGGCAATCTTCAGGCTAAAGTTGAGTCCCTTACGACCACAAATGCGCTGATGAAAGAGGATTTGGCAATCGCTCGGAATAGCCTGTTGGCCCTTCAAGCCGAAAACCAGGCCATGCGACAGTCCACTCCGGCAGCGGACAACAATTCAACTGGGTTGGGTGGTTCCTCCGATAAGGACAAGGAGAAGGCGTCCGAGGAGCTGGTTGAGGAGCGCCGCAAGAACAGTGAGCTGGAGAAGGAGCTCAAATTGCAGGTGTCCCTGAAGGCGGAATCGGACATGGCCATGAAACTGCTGGAGAAGGACATACACGAAAAGCAGGACACGATAGTCTCCCTGCGCCGCCAATTGGATGATATTAAGCAGATCAATCTGGAAATGTACCGAAAACTGCAGGTGGGTAGTCACCATCAAGATGGGTCAATTTGGTTGGAGTCTGGCTAATCTCAACGTGATTCCTTGTAATGCCAACCAAAATGACTCATTCAAACATTCATTACACTGTTCACAACTCATCTGCCCACATTCATTCGCTCATCTGGCTCGTAGCTTTGGTATCATTTAGCTTTCGTTTTAAGTTTTTGTTTATAATTTAATCATTAGCCCAAGTAAATCGGTTTAAGCCTTCAAGTCAAAAAGTAATCCCGTCTAAAATTTAACCAGGAATGTGAAGATGAACTCACACAGAAGGGCGAGATGGTCTCGCGCCTGCAAACGAAAGCCTCACAAATTGGTAACATTTTACAATCGCTAGAAAAGAAATACGAATCGAAGCTCATCGACCAGCAACACCATGGACCGGGCTCCGGATCGGGATCTGGAGCTGGGAATGGAGCCATTGGCGGAGACCGATCTCCGAACACGCGGCGACAGCAGAATCTGGAAAAGTTCGAGGCGCTCACCAAGAAGCACAAACAGGACGCTGGCCCGCCCATGAAGCGTATGCATCTCAAGATGGACGCCTTTCCGCCCTTCAATCCTAGCAAGTACCGCAAGTCACCGCGCCAGCCGGATGCACCCAATCCGGAGCAGCTGCAGGAGAGCAAGGATGCCAAGACGCCCACGTCTGCCAAGTCCCTGAACGATGAGCTAGCCGAGGCGGCGGCTGCGGTGACCCAGCACTTTGGAGTGGATGCCTCCCAAAGCGATTATGTCCTGTGCCGGGAGCAGACCGCCGATGGAGAAACTTAAACGGCAGCTACTTATAGAATAGGATCCTCATTTTATAGGGCCAGTTTCGGTTTTCACAGAATGAGTTCTACATAAGTGTATTAACTTGTATGTTTTTTGAATTGAAACCTAATTTACTTTCAATGAAAATCTAAAACTAGTTTAATATATTTACTGAATGTATTTAGTGCCTGACTGCATTTATACCTAAGGATAAATTCTTTTATGTACTATTATTTGAATTGCTAAAGCCCTCTCAATGGAATAATTGCCTACAAATGTTGAATTTTAATGTACGAGTATGATCCAAAGATCACCCCATTAAAGTTACCATGTGAAAATCGGAACAGGCCTGCATTGCTCCCAATATCCCAAGGACCTGGATAGCCACTCAAAGTCCGGATCCAGGTGCCGAACGGAACTCAAAGTGAAACTGCTTAACAAGACTCTCATTTCGGGAGTCTACAACTAAATGAACCATATAGCCAGTGTGTACCATATAGGATGCCTTTACTCCGTAGACCAGATCCCTTTAAAGGAATGAATACCAGAATTGTTAAAGGTTTTGAATTACTAATGTATGCAACCTGTTAGCTAAATTATCATCCCAGTGCCCCCGTGAACGAAGATTATATACGATTATAATGTAACGACGTATGTATGTATATATGTATAGTGTGATTAAGAGGCTTCAGATGTTTATTATACATATGTATGTACGTATGGATCCCCACGCAACCGCTTATATTGTAATTATACACTCAGTCTAGTCAAATACAAATATTGTAATTATATACTATGAATAAATATTGAGACTATATGAATCTACAAATCCATGCAATGTACAATACGCGTTGGAACTTCTGCATATATTCTAATCACTTACTCCTCTAAATCGAACCCAGAGAAATAAAACTTATCCCGAAGATCAAGTCTTTCATTTTTCACCATACTAACACCGAGATTAAACGACGAAAGAGTACAACGTTGGTACATCCGCTTATTTTCTTCGTTGGCAGGACTGCAAGGCGTCTTTAACGCACAAAACGGAGCTGATGTCCAAGATGGAGGTCCAAAAGGAGGATATGGCCAGCACCATCGATCAGCTGGAGAAAAAGTAAGATGGCGGGGCAGTAGGGCTATAAACCCACTGATCCGGAACTATATTTGTAACCCGTTGTTCATGAAGATATTTTCCAAGTATCCGGAAAATAGGGTTTCTTTTGATAACTCCGCATTAAACCTGGTTTTGCCCTCTGCAGGTGGAGTCATGACAAGAGCAACCTGGGGGAGATTCTCAAGACCACGTCGCAAACACTGACCACCCAGGTGACCGCCAGCGAGGAGCGGGCTGCCCGGGCGGAGGCCGAGTCAAGGATCGAACGCGAGTGGCGGATTTCGCTGCAGGAGAAGGAGCTGAAGTTGAAGGAGAAAATATCCAATCTGCAGGGCTGCCTCAAGGAGCTGGCCGAGGAGAAGGAGAGGAATGGCAAACTGAAGGCTGATCTGGACAAGGTGCGAACGCAATGGTCAGAGGCACAAACTACGCTGGAGGAGCTCGGCATCCAGCTGAGCGTGAGCAAACTGAAGGTGTCGGAGATGCAGGATCAGGAGCGTCGCCAGCGGCAGCTGCTCTCCGGCTCCGCCCAGTCTCTGCAAGCCATGCCGGAGGCGGTTGGAAGTCCAGGTATCTGGGCACCGGACTCCATTGCCACCCACTGCACCGCCTGCGAGCGGGAGTTTAATCTCACGCGGCGGAAGCACCACTGCCGCAGCTGCGGGGAGATCTTCTGCAAGGCCTGCTCGGAGCACACGCTGCCCCTCCTCAATGCCCAGGGTCAGCCGGGGAAACCAGTACGTGTGTGCGATATCTGCTACGCTGCTAAATGATAATCAATGGCGCATTCACACATGGATATTTGTTCGACTAGGAATTGCAGGGGCGGTCGTGATTTTAAGAGAGCTCTAGAATTATGTTCATAAGTCCTGTTCCATTAAATGGTAATATTGTGCTCGTATCTTATGTGAAATAATAAGATAATTAAAATATACCTAAATGTTATTGCATTAATATGAATGTCAACCGCCCCTGCAACAATCGTATCTATTGACCATTTACCTTATGAATAATACCCTTTTAGGGGTGTATATTATAGTACATTTATAGAGTTGTGTAATCAAATTATGAAAATTGTGTTACAAACTTATTAAAATAAACAAACGAAGACTAAGAAAATAGAATGCTATTGTCGAGTTCCCCGACTATCAGATACCTGATACCTCAGCTAGTGGAAGTGCAAACGGGGAATTTATGGACTTTAGAACTTCAGTGTTAGGATATTTTTGAATTTCCACAACATCTTAGCATCAGAAAAATTATAAAAAAATTTAGGAAAAATAAATTTCCAAATTTGAATGCAGATGTTTAGAGAATTGCTCCAGAAACATTTAGAAGTATGCCACTTTAAGATCCGATTAAAATAAGTTGAGTTATGGACTTTCAATATTCAGCCTTGGCACATTTTTGAATTTGTACATCATAGCATCAGAAAAATTAAAAAAAAATTTTGGAAAAATAAATTTCCAAATTTGAATGCAGTTTTTTAGAGAATCGCTCCAGAAACATTTAGAGGTATGCCACTTCAAGTTCCGATTAAAATAAGTTGAGTTATGGACTTTCAATCTTCAGCCTTGGCACAATTTTGAATTTGAACAACATCATAGCAACAGAAAAATTACAAAAAAATTTAGGAAAAATAAATTTTCAAATTTGAATGCAGTTTTTTAGAGAATCGCTCCAGAAACATTTAGAGGTATGCCACTTCAAAATCCGATTGGGATTAGTTGAGTTATGGAGTTTAGATCTTCAGCTTTGGCACATTTTTGAATTTGTACATCATAACATCAGAAAAATTACAAAAAAATTTAGAAAAAATAAATTTCTAAATTTGAATGCAGTTTTTAGAGAATTGCTCCAGAAATATTTAGAGGTTTGCCACTTAAAAATCCGATTGGGATAAGTTGAGTTATGGAGTTTAGATCTTCAGCTTTGGGACATTTTTTACAACATCATACATCAGACACATTACAAAAAAATTAAATTTAAAAAAATTTTATAAATTCGACTCGGCTATTGATCCTGATCAAGAATATATTACATACATACATGTTACATGTTACATACTTTTCAACGAATACTTTTCAAAGAGCCGCTGTCGTTGGAAAATCAGTCAAAACTATTTATAAAGTTTCAAAATGCTTTTCAAATACACAAAACATGTTAAAACTACTGGGCAGCCTGGGTCGCTCCTGCTGCTCATCAGCCAAATCGGGATTCAAGATCCAGCCAAGTTGTATTTCAAGGATTTGGTTTGGTCCGATGCCCAAGGACTCGAATTGGATAAAACCAGGTCGTCTTCACTACATCGAAAACGAGGTGGAAAAACAAGTGGACATTATAAAAACAATAGATGGTGTGGTGGTGCTACTGTACAACAAATCGCGCGAAAAACTGATCTTCGTGCGTCAGTTCAGAGGAGCGGTGTACCAGGGAATACATTCAGCTGGATCCCCAGACATGTCCAAAGGAGAAGCTGACCTGGAGAAGTTTCCGCCCGAAATGGGAGTTACTTTGGAACTTTGCGGTGGCGCCGTGGACAAGGCCAAAAGCGTTGTGGAGATCGCCAAGGAGGAAGTCCTTGAAGAGTGCGGATACGAGGTGCCCACGGAATCGCTGCAGCATGTCTACGATTATAGATCGGGTATTGGCACCTCCAGCAGTGCCATGACATTGTTCTACTGCGAGGTGTGTGATGCTCAAAGGGTCTCGGAAGGCGGGGGCGTGGACACAGAGGAGATCCAGGTGCTAGAAATGTCCTTGGAGGAGTCGAGGAAGCTGGTCCAAACAGGGGCCATAACTAATGGTGGACCCTCCTGCTTGCTGGGGCTACTATGGTTCTTTCTGCACAAGGCTCCCAAACGTGCTTAGTGGTATATCAGTATTAAAAACTTTAAATAAGCTAAATTTAAATAATATTCATTTATTTTGTTTGTTACAACGAACTTTTCAAATTCGATTAGTATTACCATCTGCCGCCTGGCATTAAACGTCAGAAAAGCTCCCCCAAGCAAAAGCTGCCATCTGATTGTGGCTCCCTGTCGCCGGTTGGAGCTTTCCCAGTCAGCTGATGGCAGTGCCACTGCCGTGTTTTCGTGCCTCAAATCCACTAATTTAGCATGGAGAACGTTTCCAAGATCTGGCTGGGTCCCCTGCCCCAAGACTCGCCCTACGTGAAGCCCTTCCGGCTGTACTACGTCCAGAATGGCGTGGAGAAGAACTGGGACCTGCTGAAGGTGCACGATAGTGTGGCTATCATCTTGTACAACACGTCGCGCGAGAAACTGGTCTTGGTTCGCCAGTTCCGACCCGCCGTCTACCACGGCATCATCTCCAGCGCCAAGGGCACCTTCGATGAGGTGGACCTGAAGGAGTTCCCGCCCGCCATTGGCGTCACCTTGGAACTCTGCGCCGGCATCGTGGACAAAAACAAGAGCTGGGTGGAAATCGCGCAGGAGGAAGTGGTTGAGGAGTGTGGCTACGATGTCCCAGTGGAACGGATCGAGGAAGTCATGGTCTACAGGTAAATGGGATACATGGCTACATACATACTTAAGTAAATAATTGTATATTTTTGTTTATATTTTGATTTACCTGTTTTACACTCTTAAAATTGTAAAATATTTGAAAGCCGCTGGTATTCCATATAAACAGCTAACACTAAAACCTTACATAATTCAACCATCATAATTGATTTTCCACAATCTTCCTGAACAACTTGTTTGATAAATCCATAGATAAACATAAGTCGCAATGTGTGTAATGCGAGTATTCCCTTGCAGATCTGGAGTTGGTTCATCGGGTGCCAAGCAAACCATGTATTACTGCGAGGTGACCGATGCGGACAAGGCCACAGGCGGCGGCGGAGTCGACGACGAGATCATCGAGGTGGTGGAGCTGTCCCTGGAGGAGGCGAAGCGGATGATCCAGCAGGGCGCCGTGAACAACAGCCCGCCCAGCTGCCTGATGGGACTGATGTGGTTCTTCGCCAACAGGGCACCCTGTGCGAAGGCCTAGAGGCAAACCCAGATAAGCGGCGGCCGTGATAAGATGATAAGATGCGTCCGCATCCGCAGCGTTGCCTTATAAACCTCAGTTAGTCAACACGAATTCGAATGCTTTCCAACCAAGCGCATTGTGAGTGCGCCTGGCGCACACTAATACTGAAATTCCCGTGCCTGCCGAGGCTTACCTTATGATACGATATGTACCGTGTAATATGTAATAAACCCCGGCCAGCTGTCCGCTCATGAATTCGGTCAAGATGTCTCCCACTTCCATCTCACCTTCGAGTTCCACTCCCACCGCGGCAGCCAAGTGCATAAATCGCCTATAAATCAAAATGCCGCAAGACGCTGCTGCTGCAGAAGCTCCAAACGGGTTCCGCTTTTCTCCGATCCCATCCGATCCGATCCGATGCGATGCGGTGCGATGGGATGGGACCTGGTACTGTGGACCCATACCCATCTCATCCTATCCCAATCCCGAAGCGAACCAAAGCGAACCAAAGCGAAGCGAAGCTGTGTGCCGTTTTTGGGCCCCTGTCGGGCAGCGTGTTGCTGGGATCAGGTTACTTATTTATACACGGCCAGGGACTTTAGCTTCCATGAACGCTCCTGGTACTCCTCATCACAGAGAAAGAAATATCATTCCGCTGGGGAATCATCCTCATCATCATGCAGTCATATTTATTTTCAATTCTTGACTAAAATATGCATTTAATAGTTTAATATGTTTGGAATTTTTCTTATGTTTAAATATTATTATATTACAAGCTGTAAAATCCATTTGAGTAATAGCATGAAGCAGTGAATCATCACCTATTAAGATTCATATTTATACATATACTTCAGTTGGTAGCGATATGGTTTGAGATTAATATCTTTTTAGTATATCATGCATATAAACCTCTTTTAGTAAACAATACTTCTGTATTTTTATTTATCACGCAATTATTTTCCGTGCACCAGCATCTATCCATCCTCTAGCATCGGATCCATCCTCCATTTCCATCCATCCCGGTTCAGCGGTCATGGCGAGTGGCGGCGTGGAAATTTATTTACCCCAGAGCCATGATTTGGCAATATTTCAACATTGTAATAGAATTTCTTTCAGCCTATTCAGACTTGACTTCCTTTTCGGTGGATCACCCAGCCCCTGCCCCTGCCGCTGTACCAGATCCCCCTGCTCCTGCTCCAGCTACCAGCTCCCAAATCCCAATTCCCCTCCTGCATCTTTCGCATGTGCGTGCATTCGATTTGCCGCTGATAATCAAGGCCGGTTCTTTGTTGTTGTCTGCTGTTCGCTTGCGTGTTAACCTCATGTAAATTATGGACCCGAGGCGAAGGAGCCGTCGGCAGCAGAGTCAACAAAAATGCGAGTGTTGAAATTATATTTAATTTGCATATGTTGGCGGACGACCGGCCGTCCAGGAGGCCCCTCAGGGAATCGGGGATGCAAATGAGTTGAGGGAGTTCCACGTGGATCAGGTGTAATGTCGACAACAGGGATTTGTCACGGAACCAGTGGCTCTCAAACTGTGGCCCCAGTGCTTCTATGGAGGTTGAAGTACTGAAAGTTAGGGCCAAGTTAAATGAAGAATAATTAACTCATATATCCTATGAATATCAAAAATAGACTTGAAGGAATATCATAATCCGTATCCAGGTCATGTAAAACCATGGATTGATTTGAAGTGAGTTTCCCTTGAAACCTCCAATGAATGAAAGCGGGTTTCTTTTGCGTTAATTTAATGGCCGTTGCGTATTCCAGAGCGATTTCTTTTGATTTGTCTGGCGACAGATTCGCGGCTGCAACCTATTACTGCTGCAGATATCGCTGCTGCTGCAGTTGCAGTTGCTTCCTCATCGCACTGAAACCCATCTGTCGCCTGTCACCTGCTCCCGTTTGAAGTGGTCGCTGTTGCTCCCCAAGGTACAAATCGAAGTCATCACAGAAACTGATTGTATTTACACTCAGAAAAATTCAGATTTTAATGTATACACAAAAATCTGAAAAAATATCTCAAAAATGTTATCTTTACTTACCTTTACCTTTATCTTTACTTTACTATACTTTACTTTACTTAAATAATCCGAAAAAGGTGATTTCTATTTAATATAATTACCACCTCGTGATTCAAATACTTAGTAGTTATTTTCCGTGCGGCTTTACCTTTTGGTTTTGCTCAGTTGCGCAAGTCCAATTGTACAGAATTGCAATTATTTCATAATCACGTCCCAATTTATGTGCTGCCGGAGCAGCGCGGCGATAGGCCAGAGATTGCCATTTCGAATCAAAGCGTCTTTCTATTCCTGCGCACCCAACTGACCTCCAGTGGCTAAGGCAATAGCTATGGAGCTCTGGCCTCTGAGAATCCAATCCCGATCGCAAAATGGCGTCCGCACACGAACGGGAGCGAAAAGTTCCAGGCGGGGATCGGGGGATGGTCGGAGCTGGGGGCGGGGAGGCTTCAGTTCTGGGATGGGAAGACGGAAGATCAAGAAATCGCGATCATGGCTCGGTTTCCAGTGCGCATGCGAAAATTAAGTGCAGCCAGCAACAATCATAACAACAACAGCAAAATTACCTGTAAAACAGTTATGGTTTTTGTTGTTGCTGCTGCTGCTGCCGCTGCTGCTGCTGTGGAGCAATAATGAAATTTTTATCGGATTTGATTATAAGTTGCCCAGCTACATCCCGGCCACCCCGCCGTCGTAATCTGCCAATAAGAAGAAAAGTAAGCGAGGTAGGTACACTGGGACTTATAGTTCCAAAATATTTCTTATATTCTACAGAAAACTTTCTAGTTCTTGGGTTAAATTGCATGTCTATAGTCCATTATTCATCAAATTGATTATATTTGATTGATATTTGGATATCCCCTTCAAGGCTAGAGAATAATATTTTCTTTCACTGTACCGCACTGGTAGCTGCCTAGCAGGGAATGGGATTGGGTTGGCCATTCGCGGGGGACTTGGGGGAAACTATGTAGCCGCCGCTCATTGATTCCGCCTGCCGTCCATTGGCCGTTGTCCGTCGTGATGCACTTTAATGAAATGAAATCTTATACTATCATGAGGCGCATGAACTGTAAAGCCGAAGCTGAAGCTGAATCTGTAGCCAAAGCCAAAACCGAAACCAAAACCAAAGACTCCGAACTGCAGTCCAAGTCCGCAGCTTTGCCCACTCAAAATGTATAATTATCTGGCGGTTTTATCCGTTTGCCAATATTAAATTTCTCATCACGCCCAGAGAGAGGAAAATGCAGTTGCAGTGGCTGCTGCTGCTGCTCCCGAAGCTGCTGCTTCACCTGGGTTGGTTCTTGGCGGAGCTTACAGGTGGGAAGAGGAGCAGGAGGCATCGGAGGAGGGTATGTCCCGCTTCATGGGCACGGGCGCCGTCAAACAATTAATAAAAGGCCAAATGTCTGCAACGAAATTTATGCGGCTGCCTTTGCCATCGAGTTATATATAGGCTTCGGATTTCGGACTGAAGTTTTGCTTTTCCGCTCCTGACGCGGCAGTGGCCAAAAGGAAAAGGCTCCGTTGGCGGCTTTACCGTTGCACTGCTCGATGGACTTTCTAAAATCGATGCCACCAACTTCGGGGTCGAGGGCTTCTTGGGGCGTTGTTCCTGCACCTTGCTCTCTGGTCGCCGAGATCCGGAGATATGTGCTCCGCAAGGTGCGGCATCCGACAGATTGGGCACAAGAACTGCCATAAATGTGTGTCAAGTGGCTACACAATGCCTGAAAACAAAACAACGAGCGAACATAATTATGGTTATTAGCAGCGAATCAGTTTAGAATTTATAATTAATGAAGCTCGGGTTGCACAGCACTGGAAATAGTAAGTTCGTGTTTTAAGTCTTTTGATTTCGCCATGAACAACGAAATCAGCTCAGTGCTATGAGAAATAAAATGAGCAATGATTAAATCGCTTGTTTTTTGCTTAATAAACTATTGAACTACATAATATTTTCATCTAGTTTTACGTATTTTATTATTTTTGGCCAGATTTATTTTTCCCACAAGAGCAGACTTAACATTGATCGCCAGTCCATTAACCTTAAATATTGCTCCATTTCCCAGCCTCACTGATAAAATCGGCAGTGGCGTTGTCTCTTTGCACGTGTCGCCATTTTAATTGCCTGCTAAGTGCGAAGAAATATTTTTGGCCAAATGCGTATAATTGAAATTAAGTCATAAATGGTCAAAAATGCCGACCGAGCGCGACTCATTGGACATGGCTAGCAAATACTAATGAAGCCGGCCCAAGTCGGGCCAGATGGCGTAAATATTTCACACTCTTTGCCTTGATTTATGACACTCCGACATAGCACATAACACACCATGGACAACCTCCGTGCAAGGAAACCCGTCGTCCAGTGGCTCCAAAACCGCTGCACCTGCCCAACTGATTGATTTGCAGGCCTTTTGCACTCGAAGCCAGCTTTAATTGCGCGCACTTTCTGGCCTTCTCAAGCTAAGTTCTCTTTTTCTCGATCCGTGTCTCTCGCCCTCTCTGTTTCCCTAATGGTTTCTCTTGGGCTGCTCTTAAATGGGTTACCTCTTCTTCGATAACTCTCTTAGCCACTCGTTAGACCCGACTTAGATGTGTGCTCCGCCCCCTTGGAGCGGAATTGGAGAAACCACAAGCCGCAGACCGCGAAATATCCACGAAGAAAGTGCCAAAATGGGGCGATACGAATTTACTTTGCCGTTGGGCCTTAATTAGTTGCTTTAGTTAAACTGACTGCCATGGAAGAGACTCGTCTTGTGGTTTCTGTGGGGTAAAATGGGAAAGAAAAAAATTACCAAGGACTAGGTCTTAATTAATAATGATGATAATCTGCCGTTTTCAGTTTTTCACACATAAAATTGAAAATATTTGTCCAAATATGGAGTGCCATGCCTTTTTGAACTCGTAATTCAATTTCCTAACAACTTGTATTCAAATTTGGCAATGTTAAAATTTTCCCATTTTTTGCAAATTTTGATGATGTTACCCCTTACAAAAAAGTGAAAATTTATCGAAAAATTAAATTTTCCCAAATCCACAAAAAAAGGATAGGGAACTTTTGTACTGGTAATAAGCTGCCAAAATCAGTAATTCATTAAGCTTTAAGGTTATTTTTAGTCAAGTTATGATACAAAAATGTATCAAAATTAACTCATTTTTACCAAAGGACGTTTTTCTGATTTTTCCCTATAGACGGAACAGTTTTTCACCCATAAAATTGAAAATATTTGTCCAAATATGGAGTGTCATGCCTTTTTGAACTCGTAATTCCATTTCCTAACAACTTGTATTCAAATTTGGCAATGTTAAAATTTTCCCATTTATTGCAAATTTTGATGATGTTACCCCTTACAAAAAAGTGAAAATTTATCGAAAAATTTAATTTTCCCAAATCCACCAATAAAGGATAGGGAACTTTTGTACTGGTAATAAGCTGCCAAAATCAGTAATTCATTAAGCTTTAAGATTATTTTTAGTCAAGTTATGATACAAAAATGTATCAAAATTAACTCATTTTTACCAAAGGACGTTTTTCTGATTTTTCCTCAAAGACGGATCAGTTTTTCACACTTAAAATTGAAAATATTTGCCCAAATATGGAGTGTCATGCCTTTTTGAACTCGTAATTCAATTTCCTAACAACTTGTATTTAAATTTGGCAATGTTAAAATTTTTCCATTTTTTGCAAATTTTGATGATGTTACCCCTTACAAAAAAGTGAAAATTTATCGAAAAATTTAATTTTCCCAAATCCACCAATAAAGGATAGGGAACTTTTGTACTGGTAATAAGCTGCCAAAATCAGTAATTCATTAAGCTTTAAGATTATTTTTAGTCAAGTTATGATACAAAAATGTATCAAAATTAACTCATTTTTACCAAAGGACGTTTTTCTGATTTTTCCTCAAAGACGGATCAGTTTTTCACACATAAAATTGAAAATATTTGTCCAAATATGGAGTGTCATGCCTTTTTGAACTCGTAATTCAATTTCCTAACAACTTGTATTCAAATTTGGCAATGTTAAAATTTTCCCATATTTTGCAAATTTTGATGATGTTGCCCCTTACAAAAAAGTGAAAATTTATCGAAAAATTTAATTTTCCCAAATCCACCAAAAAAGGATAGGGAACTTTTGTACTGGTAATAAGCTGCCAAAATCAGTAATTCATTAAGCTTTAAGATTATTTTTAGTCAAGTTATGATACAAAAATGTATCAAAATTAACTCATTTTTACCAAAGGACGTTTTTCTGATTTTTCCTCAAAGACGGATCAGTTTTTCACACTTAAAATTGAAAATATTTGCCCAAATATGGAGTGTCATGCCTTTTTGAACTCGTAATTCAATTTCCTAACAACTTGTATTTAAATTTGGCAATGTTAAAATTTTCCATTTTTTGCAAATTTTGATGATGTTACCCCTTACAAAAAAGTGAAAATTTATCGAAAAATTTAATTTTCCCAAATCCACCAATAAAGGATAGGGAACTTTTGTACTGGTAATAAGCTGCCGAAATCAGTAATTCATTAAGCTTTAAGATTATTTTTAGTCAAGTTATGATACAAAAATGTATCAAAATTAACTCATTTTTACCAAAGGACGTTTTTCTGATTTTTCCTCAAAGACGGATCAGTTTTTCACACATAAAATTGAAAATATTTGTCCAAATATGGAGTGTCATGCCTTTTTGAACTCGTAATTCAATTTCCTAACAACTTGTATTCAAATTTGGCAATGTTAAAATTTTCCCATATTTTGCAAATTTTGATGATGTTACCCCTTACAAAAAAGTGAAAATTTATCGAAAAATTTAATTTTCCCAAATCCACCAAAAAAGGATAGGGAACTTTTGTACTGGTAATAAGCTGCCAAAATCAGTAATTCATTAAGCTTTAAGATTATTTTTAGTCAAGTTATGATACAAAAATGTATCAAAATTAACTCATTTTTACCAAAGGACGTTTTTCTGATTTTTCCCTAAAGAAGGATCAGTTTTTCACACATAAAATTGAAAATATTTGTCCAAATATGGAGTGTCATGCCTTTTTGGACTCGTAATTCAATTTCCTAACAACTTGTATTCAAATTTGGCAATGTTAAAATTTTCCCATTTTTTGCAAATTTTGATGATGTTACCCCTTACAAAAAAGTGAAAATTTATCGAAAAATTTAATTTTCCCAAATCCACCAAAAAAGGATAGGGAACTTTTGTACTGGTAATAAGCTGCCAAAATCAGTAATTCATTAAGCTTTAAAATTATTTTTAGTCAAGTTATGATACAAAAATGTATCAAAATTAACTCATTTTTACCAAAGGACGTTTTTCTGATTTTTCCCTAAAGAAGGATCAGTTTTTCACACATAAAATTGAAAATATTTGTCCAAATATGGAGTGTCATGCCTTTTTGGACTCGTAATTCAATTTCCTAACAACTTGTATTCAAATTTGGCAATGTTAAAATTTTCGCATTTTTTGCAAATTTTGATGATGTTACCCCTTACAAAAAAGTGAAAATTTATCGAAAAATTTAATTTTCCCAAATCCACCAATAAAGGATAGGGAACTTTTGTACTGGTAATAAGCTGCCAAAATCAGTAATTCATTAAGCTTTAAGATTATTTTTAGTCAAGTTATGATACAAAAATGTATCAAAATTAACTCATTTTTACCAAAGGACGTTTTTCTGATTTTTCCTCAAAGACGGATCAGTTTTTCACACATAAAATTGAAAATATTTGTCCAAATATGGAGTGTCATGCCTTTTTGGACTCGTAATTCAATTTCCTAACAACTTGTATTCAAATTTGGCAATGTTAAAATTTTCCCATTTTTTGCAAATTTTGATGATGTTACCCCTTACAAAAAAGTGAAAATTTATCGAAAAATTTAATTTTCCCAAATCCACCAAAAAAGGATAGGGAACTTTTGTACTGGTAATAAGCTGCCAAAATCAGTAATTCATTAAGCTTTAAGATTATTTTCAGTCAGTATCACGTATCACCATATTTCATTTAGTGTTTATATTTTCTTGTTTATATCAAGTATTCATTAATATTTGGAAAACAAAATTGGAGGAATTTGTAATACAGATATACAGTATTTCGTAAAAGATGTAGATTTATTTTATTTTCATTCCTTTTTCAAAAGATATATCTATATGGAGATTTAACTGATAAAAAACTCTTTTTTAATTTGGTAGAATTTTGTTCGAATAAGTCACGTGAGCATTTAAAGGGTTAACAAGAAGGAGCGACCACACAATTAAAAATCATTTGCATATCAAACAATAAAACAAGCAATCCAACGAGAAACCCACCACATACAGATACATCGATGACTAAGGATGGCTGGGCTGGGAAGTCGGCGAGGGAAAAGTGAAACTCGGCCTGATCTGGCTGATAAGCCGGAGGGAAGGCCGCCAGCACGGACACACACTGAAGTAATGGCGCATTAAAAGTCAAAGTCAAAATCAACAAAGCACCGAGATGGCCTAAACAAGATCCTGATAAGGAACCAATACCAATCATGATGATGGGAAGATGCGGTCTGCGGATCGGGGATTCGGGCAGCTGCCACCGGCGTCGTCCGGCGATCCGGTGATTCGGCGATTTCGACGACAACGTTGACCGCAACAACTTTGTTGCCGCTCGCCAGTTGTTGAACTTAACGCGAAATCTCTGTCTGGGAAATTAACTACAGTGAAGCCTTTTTCGGAATCTGATACTACAAAATACAGAAACAACTGTATTGAATAAATATTATAATGAATGATCTAACCAACAAAGCTTCACATATATGAGGCAGAAATCAGTTATAGTTTAATTATGCTAGGTCTCAAGAATGACTTTTTTTAACATATCGTTTGCAAGGTGCAGCACTCCTTGGTTCCACTGTCTATAAAAATGAGAAAAAAAAGGAGAATACGTTCTAAACGGCAGCACATTTCGGCAGGGGCCAACTTCCTCTGGCAAGAAGTCTGTAAATGTCTGAGACTTCGTATGCACTTGGAAGGAGTCGAGTTGATCTGAGGTGAGCTGAGCTGAACGGACAGCGATCGTTGTTTCTGGTCGGTTTGGCTGGGTTATCTGATTTTAATTAAACGGCATCGCATAATAAATTATCTTCATTAGGGTTGAATCGCTGGGATGGGAGCCCGATTCCGGTGCCGAAACGAAATCAAACAGAATCGAGTTGGAGTCTGGAGCCTGACGAAATATTCGAGCGATCCACTGGCCGAGCAACCCCTTACTTCCACGCTCCTGGCCGCCCGGGAATCCCCTCCAAGCCCCATTCCAATGTGGCCATAAATCAAAACAAGCCCATCCAGCGATGCAGTGCGTGTGTTCCACTCCTAGTCGCTCCCCTTCCGCCATCGATCCGCCATGGACTCATGTTCATTAATGAAAAACCGGACCAACTGTCAAACAGAATCTGCAAATCATTCGACGCGACGGCTGTGCGCCGTTGACAGTTGGAAAAGCGCTGCCGCTGAGTCCGGGAAAAATCAACACATGCTTAGATAATAAAAAAAATGGTAAAATAAAAAAACCTGAAGTAAAAAGTGAACTCGATTGTGTGGCTAATTGGTATCAGTCGAAGATTGAATGTGCTTTCGGTTTGAGAACTTTATGAACTCACTCGCTATGAATAAGGCAAATATTTTATTTATTTTGAAATATAATATATGTACTTATATGTATGTTATGAGATATTTTAAATAATGGGCATTTAATTTTTCTTAGAAGTCGTTTGTCTTGAATATATTTTGTATCGTAGAGACTTGGGAATGCAGTAACAGTCCACCATAATGAAAAATTGTGTTCTTATCGCTGATTACTAGTGTTATTGTAAGGTGAAATAATTTGTACAAATCATGTTTTGACAATACTTCTCTGTATAGTCACGTCAAATGAGTGGTTAACAGCCGCAATCTTCTAGATCGGATATCTTTCCGTGAAACAGTGCCTGCGATCCGAGCAAGCTGATCTAACCCCGCGATGAGAGTATCTGTGGGTATGTGGAATCAATCGGGAGAAGATTTAACTGGAAGTGGAGCAGAAACCGGTTGCACATGGTCAACTGATTGACGAGTTGCGTACCTCAAATGTGCAGCTAACACGCACACAGGTGCGTGCCCCTCGAGGAGCATCCACATGTGTGGATGTGTGGGTATTTTATTTATTTTTTCAGCTTTTTGTTTATTTCTTTGGCATCATCAATAATGCCAGCCAAAGGAAGCGCATGTACATGTCCGTGTAGCGCTTAATGATCTTGAAATCGAAGTTGCATTAGCATTGAATGTGCGCATGCGCAGCAGTCGCAAAATGTTTCAATTATTTGTGGGCACTCGAGAGATAAGGCAGCAACAACAAATTATGAATAATCGAGTTCATTAATCACGTGTTAATCTTCATGCATGGGCCGCATTACAGGCCGAACACCAGAAATAATGGGAGATACAAGACCAAAATCTAACCCAAAACAGCCGCCAGCCTCGGAGCCGAAATCTCTAATTTATTGCCTTCCTAGCATTTGGCTAATGAAGACATAAAAACCGCAATCAAATTAAATATTTTTCTTCATGGGAACAAAATGTAAGCGGACCGCATTACTCATCCAACAACTTAGTTGGCTTAGAAATTGTTTTGGGACCTCATATAACCTTGTCTGGCCACCAAGTGGAACTAAACTGCTTGGCGCCCTTTAAACCCTTTGTCTCACACCGAATCGAAGCAGAATTGAATCTCACACATCTTTCCATCTAGAAGTTCAATGATTTTCTGGTCCAAATTCCAATTTGTGCTCGAATTTTAATTAAGATTTTATTATACAACTTTATGCCGCGTTGCAAGGCGTGAAAATTAAATTTTTGGATTATGGATTGCAAGCAATAGAAGTTCAAAGGAAGTTTTTAATTCGGTACTAAAAAGACTTCCATTCCCTAAGTTATTTGTTATTCAACAGGAAAGTTTTTAAAGAGAATTAAGTTTTTAACGACTTTTATAAAAAATTGGATTGATTTGCGAAACTTTCCAAAGACGCGCATACTGTTATTAGTGTGTGAAGAAAACAACGCCTCTCCTTAGTTTTTTAATCCAAAACTCAATATCTGTGACCCGAATTTCGCAACTTAAAAACCGGAATTAAGTTCCAATCAAATGCAAATGCTTTGAGCAAGATGTGAACAACAAGACCTGGAAGCAGGAAAAATGTCGAAAATTGCAGAGCTAAAGCCAACGGGCCACGCCCCCTTAAAGCCAAGCTTCCTCATTTCACATAAGTCAAACAAAATGCGCCCTTTTTGCTCGGCGACTTCGCCTCCAGATTATGGCTCCCCTTATTAAAGCCGCATAAACCCAAATTAAATTGTCGAATTAAGGCAACATTTAACGGCGGACCAGGGAACACAACGAGCGACGGTGGCGCAAAGGGAACAAGTTATAAATTTAAATTAAAACATATACAATAAAATGTAAATCTCGCGAAATAATAAACGTCTGCGCAGCGACTCTAAATGATGTAAAGCCCGCACATTTATAAGATGTTGGCTAAATGTACGTATAATGCGTTGGGGATCAACATGGCCACAATTTGCCGCTCTTGTTGTTGCCACAAATTATATGGCTTGGCCGAAACTGGCGAATTATGTACGGGGCTCGTGTACAGTGAAATATGAATTACACGCACAGCGGCGCGGGAATCGAGGCTTGTGGTATCTTGGCCGGCCAGAAATTAAGTTAAAAATAAAACTCAAGTTGAAGACCAACTCGAAAGGTAACAAAAAAACATGCAGGCCACAACTACTGTAGGTAAACACAAACAATAACAAAAACACCAGCCAGCAACATCCAAAAAATTTACAAGTCACTGGCACTCACACATGTACCTACATATAGCCATATACCCATATAGCCAGCCACATGGACATTTGGACGTGGGGCACGGCCGCAGAGCAAGTTCGGGTCTGGAGAAGAAGGCAACCTGGAAGGAGTATAAAAAATCAAATTAAACTTCTTACGGATCCCGCGCGTCTCTTCGAGAAAACATAAAGCTCCCAAAGTCCGAGAACCAGAGCATAGTAAACACAAAAACACCCAGCACACACACATGAGGTAGAAATCCGAGGCTTCATCGGATCTAGAGATGGCTTCGTGAGGTTCTGCTTATAGGAAAGCCCTTCAAATGGATCATTTGGACCACTTTCAGTATGCTGCTATTTCAGACACAGGTTTGCATATGAAACATTAAGCTGAGACAACTCAATATAATAGTTTACTAACCGAATGTTTATTACAACTTAAAGGAGTAAGTAAGCTCGTTAACTTGGCTTTACAGCTTTAAAGCAGTTAAGCGGTAGCTTGTATGTAAAATTTTAATACCCAAAACCCATGGCAAACTGCCAGGTAATTTTTATAAATACCCATGTGGTCTCCACATTTTTTATTATAATATTTTCCACACCGTTTCCAAGGTGTCATTCACGCTGTCATCCCCATTCTGAGCCTCAGCGAGGCGCATAATCCAAAGAACCCAAAGGGGCTCCAAAGAAACATTTGTGAGTCGAGCAAATAACACTTTATTTCATTCATTTAACAGGTTTCATTTATGAGCGGCCAACAACACCAACGGGCAGTCCGTCAGTCAGTCAGTCAGCCTCCGATTCCGATTCCGATTCCATCCCCATCCCCACCTACAGCTCCAGCTCCAGCTCCAGCTCCAGCTCCCATACCATCCCATACCAAACGCCAAACTCCACTTGGCGGCCCAGTGGTCAGCGCGATTCAGCCCGGCTGCTGCAGCCCAAGTTGGCGATGGAGCTCGGAGTCAGTGCCAGACTAGGTAATGTTCCCACGAAACAGGTTGTGGGTCCACCTCAGCCCAGCTCAGCTCAGCTCAGCTCGGCGGTCCACGGTCCACGGTCCTGCAACGACGGAACCCGGGGCAGCGGCTCGAGCTCGAGCTGAAGTGTTGCGCCTTCGTGCATGGCCGAGAGCTATGGGCCACCGCCACTCGCTTCTTTTAGTTTGATGGGTACGTCTGCAGCAAAGGGGTATGCCCATCTTGTAGGTGCCAAGTAAAAAGTGTAGTGAGTAAGAGCCAATGGAACAGTCCTCCACAACAATTTGGATAGCTATATTACCAGTCAAAACATTTAGGAAAAATTGTCTTTGCCTCAGATCTTGCCTCTAAACAAGTCTTTCAATTACTGACTGTGATGAGTATAAGCCTGTCTGGACCATCTTTTCATAACTCTTACCACTTTTTATTTACAGCTATGTGCGAGGCGGGCCCATTCGAGTATATGGCCATGGGCAAGGCAATGCAAGCCGAGCGGAGTCAGGGCTGCCTCTGAACTGCATCTGAACTGCCGGGGAACTGCAACTGCAACTGGAAGTTGGTAGCAGCACCTGGGGCTGGGTTGCGGCCAGGTCCGCCGCTCGCACTTACTGCCGATTGCAGCGCCAAATCAAAATCTGTGCACAATTATGGCCTACACATCTGGCCAGAAAGCCGGCCAGATAGCCAGCTAGCCAGCTAGCCAGCTAGCCATCTAGCCAGGTCGCAAAGGAATGGAATGGATCGGGTACGGCGGTGCTCGTGCTCCTCATAAATATTTAACGAGTTTCATTTTTAGCCAGCATTGTCTGCGGCATTTGCAGCACTCGACTGGCCATTAGAAGATGTGGATGCAGACGCCTCATGAGCTCCCAATTAGTGTTGGATTACATATTTGTAGCCCGATCCTGTGGCATTGTAACCAAATTGGAACATATAAATTATGTACAAATTCGGAAAACGGGCAAGCCGAGCCGGATAAATGGAGCGCATTAGAGCGAGGCTCCGTTGGTGGATTATCAGAATTATAAGTTCATTTAAAGCATTCAAATTGGAAATTAAATCGCAATGAATCATCACAAACGCTGTTCGATTTAACGCCCCGGAATTGTTGTGAATAAACGAGATATTCCATCCGTGGCTGGCGCACATTGTTAGCAAACAAATTTCATTGTGGGTACCTATGGGAAACCTATTTGTTGTGCCCAAATACCTCCGGCGCAATCCATCAAAAAGAAAGGGGCTCCGAGGAGCAGCGGGTTGTCCGTCCCTCGAATCCCTCAAAATCCCCCGAAAATCCCGCTGCTGCCCATTAATTTATTGTTGTTATTACGGTGTGCTGGTAATCAACACGTTCCTTCGATGACCTTGCACTATACAACCATCGATCGTGTGATAAATCGAACGGAAATCATTAATAATCAGGCAAAATCAAAAGCGTTTCTTCGCCTAATGATTGGGATCGGTGCGGTACCCGTACCAGATACGAGTACTTATGTAAAACGCCAACAGCAATTTGAATTATGACGATTTAAATGTAGCACCAAGACAAGAAAGGAAGGTCCGACGATAGGATGGATGGATGCCCATCCCATAAAGAGCTGCACTGAGGGAAACCCATACTGTTAAGCATGCAATAGCTGACAAAATTCAAAAGATTATTAGATAATCTATTTCAATCAACTGCAATATAAAGTTAATTATAGGTATTCAAAAGCCCATCTTTAACAAATAAAAAAAACATATTTTCAAAAATTTGTAACTCCAAATGAAATTTTTTTCCTCTGCAAAGACAAACCCTTCTTGGTTCCCACTTCCCATCTTTCCCCGGCGCACTTGACGCTCTTTTTCGAGTGGCCAGCGGAGCGATGAAAGTTCGAATCAAATCGATCGAGATGCGACAACGGATGAGCTCCGGAGTTTGGAGTCGGACTGATGTAACGCCGGCTTGAAGTATTTGATGGCATCTGGCGCGTCTTCGCTTGGCGTTCCGATGACAGCAAAATTGCAACTTCAGTTGCCTCCACTTGGCTGCGGATCCCGGGGCCATTGTTTATTGGTTTTCGCTTTGGCTAAATTATATGGCAGCCGTATAAAAAAATATCGAGAAATGCATATTTATAAGCAGCCAGGCGGGGACTCCGGCTCACGTTTCCATTTGCCAGGGAGCAGGGCATCGAACATGCGATGACAAAACGACACGAAATCCTTTTTTCCATCGGATTTCCCCTTAGCTGCATTGTTGTTCGCTGGTATGACGGGATGCGACGCTTTTGACATGATCGGACATTTTCACAAATGCTGAAAACGAGGGGGCTTCGGAGGCTCCCATAAAACCAAGGCGCATCAAGTGCAGTGCAGTGCCAGTGCCAATGCCAGTTCCATCCTCGATCGCGGTTCTGAGTTGTCCCTGTTTCTTATTGTTCCTACTTAATGTCTTTAATATTCATGACCAAACGAAAGTAAGCGACTTTGTCTCGATCGTGTCCAGCAAATCGAAGTCATCGAACGCCGATCGCACAACGTGTTGTGTCTCGTATTTGAGTTGAAGTTTTCTACTTTTTTGGTGCATGTGCATGGCAGTAACATCAAAATGTCGCGATGCGTGTTTTTGTTATCTTCATACAGTTTTGGACACCTGGGGGTTATAGTGATTTATTTGGGCACCTTAAATATTCTGAGAGTACATTTTAAATATTACTACACTTTAAAAATCTTCAATTATTTATACAACATGAGATGATGATCTGATCTCGGTGAGTCAAGTTAAGCAGCTCTGGCTCATATTTCATGCAGAGTATCTCTGCGCCGCATCTCACCTTCTTCTGGCTGATTAAATCGAACGCGTAATTCAGCTTGGATGTATGTCTTAGTCCCTGTCCCGTCACCTGGAGCCCCAATCCCCGCCAGAACCGTCGCCCAACGGAGTGAGCCCGTGCATGTTTATGAGCTTTGATGTTTTGTATCGCGACGTGTGGGAGTTGGATTGGATTGCAGCGGATCAGCGATGAAACATAAAACCTTTTATAGGTAAAGCTGATACTTCGGATCTAACAGGGCCAACAACAAGCTCTGCTCTCCAGTGTGTGTGTGGTTTTGTGTGGCATACAAAACAGCAGCTGAAATGTCCACTTCCGGCGCAAACGGACATGTGTGAGTGCTGCTGACCAATCGATGCAAATGCTTTGATTGTTAACGCTTCGAAAACTTTCCAAGAACCGCACTCTTTCGGATGTCCATCAGTCGGTCTCTGGGTCTTCGCACTCCCTCGACCTCCCCGCTGGCATTTCCTCCGGCCCAACTGCTGTCCAGTGGCCAACAACACACCTTCTGGCGGCTGCCAGTTTGGCCAAGAAACGGAGGAAGGCGGTCGGCGTTCGGCGGTTGGCGGATGGCGGCTGGCGACCTGGCCAAGTCACGACTTCGGCAAAACATAAAAATATCGGCGGCAATAAATAATAACAACGATTTTCCAGACTATCTAGCCAGTTCGGCCGGACTCAACGAGCAGATAGGAAGGAGGAAGAGCTCTACACAGAAATAAATTGTAATACGTCGATGAGATGTTACTCGATTGAAAAGTAAACTAGATATGCCTACCCATCTTTCTACGATGTGCAGCATTTTACAGCAAGGATGGAACAAATTCATGGGAATAATATGTAGACATTATGTCCGGTCCACAATAATTTTATATATTTTATATAGTTAATTATTGTTATTTTAGTTCGATCCCAAATATTTCCAACCTAATTAATGCGGTCAAAATAAAACCAACATTTTATTGATAATAATTTGTTAATGGAATAATAAAAACTGTATATGCAAAATATTGCTAATGTTGATTTTTATATATTTTATTTTTCTTTGTATGTACCGCTCCAGAGCGAGACGGCAGTCGTTGGAAAGAGAGGGAAGCCGCGAGGAGCGGGAGGACTTCATACTACGCCTGTTGTGCCATTTGCATGGCACTCTGGATTTTTATTTATTACACACACACTGCATATGCATGGCCATACAGACACATGTTTTTGGCATTTTATTGCCGCGGCTAATTTGCCATAAAGAAAGCGCCAAAAATTATTTGTTACCAATAATTTTGTTGCCTTTCTTGTTTTGTCGTTGACCGGCCGTTTCGGCCGCTTGAATTATTTTGCATTGAAAATTCGCTTGGCAGCCAGCGTGAGAAATTCCCTGCCTTTTGATGTTTGAGACCGCACGCGGTGCAGTGGGCGAAGGGGGCGTGGCAGACCAATACTAGTGTGTGTATCGAATGAGGTGTGAATTATCTGAGGCCAAAACTTGGAGAGCAAATGCGATGGTATCGGATCGTATCGATCGTCTTAGATCGTAAATTCGAATTAAAATACATTTATGCAAATAAATATGGACTGATACCCGCTGGGCATTTTGACAGCAGTTTGTGGTGCTGGCCATCAAACAGCCGTTAAATGGCGAGTTTATTGGGCCCAATAGTTTGGGCCAACTGCCAGTAGATAATGAGAAGCGCATTTCGAATCGATCTTGCCAACTTGTTTGGCTTAATTCACGACCCATTTGGCCAACGCCATGGCTGACATTTGTTGCTTGTTTTCCGATTTCAACTGTCACATAAATTTGACCCCTCGACCAAAGGAAACCGACCAGCAATATCACCATAATATCAATTAAATCGCTGAATGGCAGATTCTACCATCCCGTGTGGAAATTTGAATTCCTAATGGCGTTTAGTGTCCAATAATGAGGGACATTTGTTTTATAATTTCATTAGCCGCTTGTCCGCTCTCGGCCAGTGCCATAACTTATTATAATTGCCTTTGGATTATAATGCGAATGCGAGCAAAAAGACAGTGCGATTTGCATAAACATTTTATTGTTAAATTAATAAAAATTTTGTGAATAGAGCGCGGACACAATGCCGATATCGGAAATCGAATCTTCAGATCTGCGACCAGTGACATCGACAGCGATTTCTTATTGATGTTTATTACAGGTCCAAAAAATTGTCGCTTGTTTCGGATTTTTATTGTCTGCTGGCTGCGCTGACAAGTGCTACATGTTTTTTCGCTCGTTTCGATTTGATTTTTGGGTTTTTGATTTGAATTTGGGATTTTAGATTTCTCCGCAGCCAAATACATAATTAATTTGATTGAAAATTATGGCACTGTTTGCACAATATCATGTAAAGCCCAAGGAGTGTGTGCATACTTATTTAGTGACTGTGTGAGTGGCGGAAACTTTTGCTTAACCCTAATAACCTTGTTGCTTTTTAGTGGGACAGCAACAGCAGTTGCTAGTTAAGGCAAGACAAATTGACAAATAACATCACCTCACTTAACCCGACTTGCAACGCCTTTTTGTTGGCCAAAATACCAGTAGCAGTCGACCCGGCCTAAAACGCGCTGTGTGGTAGGCCAGAAAAAGCAGGAAAACGCTCCTCCGAGGTGGAGTTTTAATTAGATGCCTCATGGGAGTATCTTTTTTCCAACCTTCTGGCACTTTTGTACAGTGGGGTAAAGTCAACTCTGATTAGCTAGGACAGTTTAGTTTCTATTTCTATCAGGATAGTATACCCTCATATATATTGGCATATGTGTTACATATGCTTAATGTTATAATAAAAATAATATTAATAGTAATATTACCAATCGAAACCCACATTATTTAGACCCAAATGTTGCTGATTAACCCCTAGTGAGTGTTTCCCACACGGCGTATACGTGATATTTGTAATTACTTTCTAAAACATTTGGCTACATAAATTCCACTGCTCGTTTTGGGAAACATTTACCATTCGCTAGGCGCTCTCCTTAAAATTGGCCATTGCAACTTTTTGTGGAAAACAATTTCCCGACTAACAACAACAACAACAGCAAGCAATCCATGTAATGGCGACAATTCGCATACGCCCAGACAACCCGAAAAAAGAAGGAAAATCCTGAAGACAAGAAACGTAACCGAGTCAGCTAAATAAAAAGGTTAATTGAGGAAACATCAGCGGACGGGCGTGATGTGAGCATCGCCCAAGTTGAGGGACCGATTTGATTTGAGCCAGCAACATAAGGAGGTCGCCCGGGGTCACCACATACATATTGGTGTATATAGGGGGTCCATCTTAGCCAGCATCCACTGTGCTCTTGGCTGGGTCGAGAGCCTTTGTCAGCGGCTTCAGTGGCAACTTGAACCAAAGCTCGGGGCCATCTGCTCCTCGATCGAGAGGCAGAAATGGGGGGTTTTTTTGGGAGCTGGAGTTGAACTCCTCCCTGGCGTGCCTGCCAATTGGAAAACAATACCGTTTCGCTTGTTTTGCTCAGGTCCGTTTGATTTACAATGCAACAGAAAAACACAAAACAAGCCAAACGTTTGTCTATTGATTGTTGTTTGCCAGTGCTTGTTGTTGGCCACTTTGTGGTAGGTAGGTGGAGTAAGAAATCCCAGGCCAACATGGTCGCCATCATCGCCGTGGTTGCTCCAGCTGCTGGTCGTGCACATTTACAAAATATTACCCATATAGTAAAACAATTTTCCTATACACTACACCTTTGGCTTAAATGTTCGTCCTGTTAACATTCAATTCTAGCTGATATCCTTGGTTATAGCCACAAAATTACATATTTGAGATTATATGGATGTGGAAAGTCTTGTTGATTCCACTGCAGTATTATACCTGTAGATCTTGCATTTTGTTTTCAGTGTTCTGCTGTCGTCAAGCAGCGGAAAATATTCGGCTTCAGCCGCACGATACTCTGTTCCATCTCCATCTCCGTGGCCGTGCCCGTGGATTTGGCCAGATTTGGGTGGCGGAGTGGGGATCGGGGATTGAGGGTCTCTTATTCGCTACTTGCTAACAACAAAAGTGTAACACAAAATCCGTGAGTCGATTTCTGCAATACATAGGCCCCATCTCC
The DNA here is from genome assembly GCF_003286155.1 of Drosophila erecta. Lineage (NCBI taxonomy): Eukaryota > Metazoa > Arthropoda > Insecta > Diptera > Drosophilidae > Drosophila > Drosophila erecta. The sequence continues at coordinate 5,170,936 of NW_020825194.1, forward strand.
ATCCCCATTTCTGCCATTGGAGAACCGCCTGGCCCCTCGATGTTTTAGCTTTTCAATTTCATTTTATTTTATTTACCTCCCTCGCCGCCAGTGGAACGTGAGTTGGGCGGCGATTTACTTATTTTATGGCAAACTGCAATCGCCCTCAACTTTTTATAATCCGCAACTTGTAATTTTGCGATCGGGCGGCACAGAGAGATCGGCTCACCCAGAGGTTGGTTCATAGAACCTGGCATTTCCACCCCTCTGAACCGAACAGAATCGCATCGAACTGAGCCCCAGCCCCGGATCCCCGGACCCCCAGATCCTCCGATCCGCCGATCCGCCGATCCCCAGTGTCCATAACGGGGCCTGGGCCTCCAACTGCAATAACCAAATCATTGCTCAATCGAAAAGCGTCCACAGTACTCACGATTGTGCCACTTACGCGGTCAGCCGATAGGCGATAGGCGATAAATTGCCCGATCGGGTCTGGGATGATGATAGCTATAGCTGCGGCTATATAGTAGATGGGCTGCGGCCTGGGAAGCGGAGCTGAGCTGACGATCGTTTTGATTTCCAACTTAGTTCGATTAAATTTGCTGCTTTAATGAAATCATAAATTATGCCGCCATTGCACCCATTGCATGCCGCTCAGAGCACAGTGGTTACAAAGTGGCTTGCTTGTGGGGATGCTTCAGGAAAAGATTTATGTGTTGGCAACCTTTAAATAATTGTTACTTAAATGTTATCTTGTATGGCAGAACTAACTAATTTGAAGATCTTTTAGAGCTGAGATCTTGTTGGCTATTTAAAATCCGTCTTAGACAAATATTCATGCGAATTGTAAGGAAGGACTAACCACTGTGCAAGCTGGATGTGCGCGGATCGCAAGTCATAGTCAATTGACCAGTTGACCGCCCTGGCCGCCCGCTTGGCCAAAAACCTATTTGCGGTTTAATCGAATTTACCGTCCATGCCCTGCCAAGAAACAAGAGGAGGAGTCTCCGACAGGCGGGGGGACTCAGCGTGGGACATCACTTGTTGCAATTGGCCGGCAACCGTTAAAAGCCGGAAAAACTGAGGGAGTCGCACTGGGAAAAATTAAACGAGAAGTGTATGGCTGAGAAATTATGGTAGTCAACTGCAGAAGGTACACATTTATCATGTGGAAATGCCTTGATTTATTTGCAAACAAGCATTTCAATTTGTTTTACCTATTTTATTTCGGTATAATATAAATTATAAATCTTTTTGTTTAGTGTTCAGATCGGAACGAAATGGACAGATGGAGGCTGCTCCATGTAGGATACGATGCGATGCCATGCGGGCTGTACATTGTGGCTATTAGGGGAAACCAAATTCGGCATTTGTGTCGCTGGCATTATGATTGCATATTTCAATTTGGGCAACAAAAGGCAATTTTCTCCGGGACTTCGAAGGACCGAACCGAGATTGCAGGGAACGGGGAGCGCAAGCCACGTTGAACTGCACTTAACTATTTTTCCGCCTTTTCGTCATTAAATTTTAATTGTGTTTTCTGTGAACGCCCATTTCGAGTCGGAGTTAAAGCTCCGGAGTTGATGGTAAAGTTGAACATTTAGTGGCCATGGCGGGGATCGATTTCATTTACTTTCGAGTGCCTGGGTGTTAACTGTTTGGCCAAACAGCGGGCCAGAAATGGTTGTTTGGATTGTCGAGTCAACAACTGGCCTTTGTTTTTATTTGCAATTTGTGGCTGACTTGCAGCAGTTGGAGTCTTACTTCTAATTACGAATTCCTTACGCTTTGTTCTGAGGTGCTGATTCTGGCGGTCGCTGGGAATCGGGCACTTCGTTCCGTTCCCAATGGCCATTCGGATTTTTAGCATTTGAGCGTTAAAATTTGTTTGCCCAGCACACGGCGGCTGCGTGTAAATAGAAAACGGACAAACAAACCAACAAAAATCCAACCAACAGACTCCGAAAGGAACACAAAGAAGCGTGAAGAAATGTTTTTAGTTACGTTTTGTTTGGGCCACACGAGCGCGTACATGGGAATTCCATCAAACGCAACACAAATATGACTTTTATAAGCCATGAAATTATAATTTGGCTCTCGAGTGGTAAGTGGCAAATGGGCGAACTGCATACATTCCCTCTGTTGTCCATCGGCTCTTACCACTATTTGCTATTTGTATTAGCTCTTGGCTCTTAGCCGAAAAAAGGCGTGCGAACCACGCGATGCCAAGTTTGACTCATCAATTGGTTCGGAGAGACACTCTTATGCACCCTGTTAAAAGGAAGTATGCAATGTATCGCTGAGATGCAAAAAGGATTTTACTTATAAAAAAATAAACCCAAAAGGGTGTTTGGGTTCAAAAATCTCTGAACTTTAATTGATACTTATTTGCTAAGTTGTACACCTTTGCCCAGCTCCGTTGATAGCCCAAATGAAATTCCCCTTTCCTAACTTCTAATTAAAATCGCCACAGAAAGTGTCAAGCCCTTGCGTCTGCAAAACAAATAAACATTTGGGTCGCCTGGGACTCGATTCAGCTCGAGGTATATATCAGTGGGAACGGGAACAGGAACGGGTCGGGACGGGACGGGAAAGGAGGAGGGTCGAGCAGGGTCTGGAGCAGGAACAGTGTCGTTTTGGGGTCTCTAATCTGGCTTGTCATCGCCTGGCAGCTTTCTGTCTGCGTCTGCGCCTTCCACGAAAATGTGCGGCCTGACTAATGAGCCGCCAAACCGCGGGAAAAATGACAAATTTTGTGCAGTTGGCCACAGAAGCTTCGGCATCGGCAGCTGGCAGCGATTTGTAGGGCCCGTTTAATATTTAAAACAAAAGACTCAGGCAACGAACTCGGCTGGCAGCAGCGGGGAAGAGAAACACATAAAGCACAGAGCCATGGGCACGAAACAAACGTAAACGTAAACGGAACATTTGCCAGCTCGGTTTCATGTAACTGCCATTTTTAACACTTAAATGAGCCACAGAAACTGCAGCAGCAGCAGCTCGTCTCTTGTCTTCTGGCCAAATGCAAATGAAGCCAACGGATCAGGGCCAGGCAAAATGCAAAGAGCTAACAAACCGCGAAATGGCAAATCGCGAATTGCAGTTTGCAGTTTGCAGTTTGCAGCATGCAGCTGGCTCTGCAAATGTTCTGCAAACAACTTTGGCTTTAACTCTGGCTAATTTAATTGATGATTTCCACTGGCAGACATCTCGATGTGGTTGTGGTCACAAAGAGGTGTCATCGCTTTCCTCAGGTCCCTGTTTTTCCCATTTTTTTTTTACATTTTGTGTCGTGGAGCTAGAGCATGTCAACGCCGTGTTCATTAATGTCAACCGTACAAATCGAGTCAAATAAATTGAGGCTACGCGACGTTTAATTAGAAGTAACCAAACGACTCGAGTCAACCGCCACTTCCGCATTGGCTATCCTACGAAAAAAATAAAAGGGTAAATAAACGAGCAGCCATCGGAATAAAATGTATAAATCTTAAGCTGCAAACGCAATGCGATTGACCGATAAATGCAATAAATCCTCGAACTCGGACTCCTCGAACTTGGCTCGGGTTCGAGCTGCTGCTGGGCCAGCAATCATGCGTTAATTTAGTTGCATGTGAAGATTAATTAATTCCCAACGTTTTTACTACCTTTACTGCCTCGGATTCCCCGGCAGAAGCAGCGGGTGTTGTCAGGAGGTCTGCGAAGTCGGCAATTGCGGAATTGCTGTTCGGCCGTAAACGTTGGTAGCTGCAGCTCCGTCAAATGACTTTTTATGGCCCCAGAAAAGAACGTATTTTGTTTAGGGCCAATAAAAAAAGGCACATTTGGCATTGGCTGCCCTACAACCGCAATGGCTGACCTGTAAACAAAGTTGGTTAGTTTCGATCATTGCTAGGCTATATTTACATAGAATCTACCGCTGTGGCTGCCACAAATTCGAAATTCCATTCCCAAGCACTGGAATTTGATTCTCGGATATCCTACACAACACGAAATAAATAAGCTCATTTTGCAGTGTGAGAAGTATGTAGCCAGATATGTTTGATATTGGATGTCGTTCGATGTGTTTCCTAGAAGTAAAAAAACAAATTCTAGTAATACATCCAAAGATATTCATATTTTTGTGCTATCAAATAAATGATTAATAATACAAGTTGTCGTATGAAAATAATACTTCTATAATTCCTGACGAAAAGTAAAATTCTTTTTTTGAAATATTTTGATTTGTTAGTACTTTTTGCAAGTGATTCCTAATCCACACAACGAGCCACAAGAGGACGACTTTGGCACGCAGACTCGTCGGTTGCTATCTGGAGTTGCTTTTGGCCAATTCGAACCTCTTCAAAATCGCATGTTTGCAACTGCAATCGAGCTAAATGGCGAAACGTTACCCATATGTCTATATGTCTACATGCCTATCTGTCCGTCCGTCCGCCCGTCCACAGTCCGCCCGTTCGTAAGTCCTACTCTTGGCCAGTCAGCGTTTCTGGTGCTTTCTGTTTTTGTTTTTCTGGTGGCTGCTCCTTGCTTTCCCGCCATTGTATTTATGGCTATTCATTTCGTGATCTACTGATTTCGCATGTGTTGGATGGGAATCCAGAACATAGCCGCAGATCCCGGGATGAACTCGTAGCCTCTCGGCCTCTCAGCCACGTACCGTGCCTGCCAAGAGTACTAAGGCAGAAGGAGATACAGATATAGATGCAGACAGACAGCCAGCCAGCGATCCGCATATATGTATTCCACGGCTGGCTGCAGGAAAACGAAAATAAAATAGAAATCATTAGGGCACCAAAACACACATAGTAAATCTCATCAAGAATTTGTAGCAATTTCCTGTTCGATGATTCCGAAGCTGGGAAGCAGCCAGAAGACCTTGGCCAAAAGTCCAACTCGAACTGAGTCATGTTGCCGCCCAAAGTCTCCGGATTGGTGGCTTTTCTCGGGTCGTGTGCACAGTTCATCATCGGAACATAAAAATTCACTGCGTTCGTAAAAAAAAAAGGGAATCCAAAAATCTCCATCTCATGCTGATGAGGAGAGCTCCAGTTTCAAAACTCACACTCTGCAGTTAAAAATCGAAAAAATCAAAAACCCAAAAACCAAAAATCGAGAAAAATAAACCAATGCAAACAACACGTGAGAAAATCTTCGTCGCCGCGTCCAAGAACTTGAACGATTTTTATTTCTTGTTCAGCGTCTAGGGCGACGCTTGATATATGAACATATATATGTGAGTGAGTGTGTGCATGGCCAGAATCCCAGTCCCTCCGTTCGCTTTTTGTTTAGTTCTTTAGTCTTTTTTTTTCTGTTTTTATTTATATTCTCATCACAACTGATTGCGCTTCGCTCGATGCGATTAGTGTTAAAAGGTATTAAAGCGGCAAATGCACAGCACACTCACACATGCACACACGCCTGAATCGAGAGTGGGATCCCTATATGAAAGGCAACAAAACGTTACAGTTGCCACTGTCCCACTGTGGCCCCTTTTTTTTGTCCAGCGCCCATTGTCGCTCAATTTGACACTGCGGCCGGAGTTTCAGCCTCAGTCTCAGTCGCCGTCGACGGCCGCAGTAAATTTGTTGTCATTTGATATGCGAGTCATGAGGATTATTAGGTTCAGCCGGCAAAGAAAAAAATAAGCGGCCATGCGACCAGGCAATATAACGAGGAGGGCTTCAAGAGTACTGTTACTGTTACTCCTTTTTGGAAATACAGATATTGTGCAACAGGTGAAAACATACAAGTAACTATGGGCACATGTTTCCTCAGTCAACTCAGGTTAGGTCTAAGTTCGAAAGCTTCAAGCCAATCAAACTGTTTTGTTTTAAGTATTACCCATAATATCTGTAATGCAATATTATAAGCTATACAAATCAAAATCCTGAACTCTTGCAACCACCCTCGCATACGTTTAAGCCAGCACAAAGAAGACATTTGCCTGTGTCACTCTGGAGACAGCAATCCCCTCTAGTCAGCGGAGTCTCGATCGCAGTCCATTTCCCCTGCCCCGAAAGCCTCATCATCATCATCATGGTCGTTGTCACCATCAACGGGCTGTCATTATTGTCGTCTTTATGGTTTTATACTTTTTTAATTTGGAGCAAACTGTCGAGCTGATCTGAATGCTGTTGGCCGGGCTTGAATCGACTTGGCCCGTTTGCGTGGAATGGAATGCTCATTTTCGGCTCGGATTTTTGGTTATTGGTTCCCTTCTATTTAGATTTTAAATTGCTTTTAATTTGAGTTATAGAACGGTGCGTCGCTTAAGCCAGCATAAATCGGGATTTGAGCTCTTTTATGTATTTATTTTACCATACAATTTACACACTCCATTTGCCGGCCAGAGAACTCGGGGCTCTTAGCTCTTTGGCTTTTCTGTGGCAGGTACGCACTTCATTAAGGCTTTGTTTGCCAAAGGTGTCGATTGGTGTCTGCTTTTCCCCCACACCCAAGGAAAAGCCATATTTGTCATCATAAATATGCTGAGGCCAAACAAAAGACTGAGGCAACAAACTTGGTCAGAACTATGCACACCGATTTGGAGATTGGAATTGAAAGAATCAGAATCAGTCCCAGAATCAGAATCGGTGAGGCTGACACCTCATTTTGTACTTGGTAATTTCTCAATAAACGGCCGCGTGGGTAGTTCGAAAACCTTCCTTAAGCCCACTCATTAAGGAGACCACCGCGGTGGACAGGCGTACATACGCCGACGTGGTTAGATTAGATCAATACAAGTGCCACCGTCCCCGCAAGTGGATCTGCATCATCCGACTCCGATCCGCATCTGGAGTCTAAAACTGGACCCTGCCCATGGAGACGCGGTTTGTCGATGTGTCTTTGCGATAGGCATTTAAATCTCCGCCGAACGTTCGTGTTTTTCTTCTGGTGTTTTTTGTGTTTTTTACTTTTTTGCCTGCACCTTGAGTAACGTTGGGTTTGTGTGTTGATTTTGCACTCGAATGTGAAACGCAACGCGGCTCAAGTGGAGCATAGCACAAAGTGCTTAAATGTTTTCGATTGTTGCCGCTGGCTGTTGGTTGTTGGCTGTTGGATGTTCTTTGGTTTTCATTCTTGTGGCCAAGAGCAAACAGTAGGCTCTGTCAGCCGGTCAGCCAGTCAGTCAGGCAGTCCGTCAAGCCGGCTTCTTTATCATTTTGATGAAATCGGTAACCTGGGAATGCGTTGCACTTGTAATCTCCTCCTGCTTTGCATGCATCCTCCGTTGGGTGAGTGAATTATGTGGCCGGTACTCTGACGGCGACTTCGACTTGGACTGACATGTCTGCGGAAAATGGGCCCATAATGAAGTGTATTTGCCTTGCATTTTTAATCATTACGATTACCCATTCCCATACAAAAAGCTTCAACTTGCCACACTCGTTGCCGCCTGCAATTTGCAATTAAAATTCAAATTAATATAATGCACGAACCGGAGACTTTCAAATGTTTAGCTTTTTGTGCCTCACTCGTTAAATACGCTGCTCCAGTTTGTTTTATACGTCTCGTACATGCCGCGACTCGAAATGTTTTCAAAATGCTCGTAAAAATGCGAGTGAGTTGTAAGTGCTTTAGGCAAGAACAAGTTTACGTTTTTTCGTGTCCAACAGTGGGCTTTATTTATGTATAAGCCTTATGGTAATCTTGAACTCGCCTGTGAGGCGTAGTGCCCACGAATTACCCGGTGCACTAAAAGCTGGCCAAAAGACTTGTCCAGAATGGCAGCTCAAGGTGAGAAGAAACCGAGCCAAGTAATGGAAATTTATTACATTCATCTGAAGTTGTCAATAAATTCAGCAAGCAGAAGGTCACTTTCGAGGTAAAGTATGTGTTCGAAGGGGAAAAACTTTTACCTGTCTCGAAATAAACGTTTTATACAACAAAATACCTGAAAATCGCAAGTATAAGTGACAGTGTCTTTAAAAGGCATTTGTTAGAAAGTTAAGAAAAAGAAACACAAATTCTCTTATATGATCGGCCAATGGGCTTCAATCCCGAATTAGCATAATCAATCACTTGCCAAGCCAAAGATTACTCATTACTCCCTCGAGCTCTTCATTTTCGCTTGGACTATGCAAATAAATATAGAATCTCACGACACGATTCCAGTGTGGAATGTCGATTCGATCGCCAACGTATTAGCCCCCTACAGTCCAATACGCCCCCGTTTTTGTTAAATATAGCTTGGTTTTTGTTTTGTATATGTTTCTCCTGACTTCATTTACAAAATCTGTGCGTGCGCTTTTTGTGTCCGTTGCTTGTTTCAGGCCACGCAAAAGGTAAATTTATTTTACATTTTATTTAACCCTTCATTTGAGCCTCATTTTTCTTCCATTTGGTGGATACACGAAAAGAGAAACGCATTTGACACATTTTGCATTTTAAACGTTGACAATTGCCGCCAAGTGGTTGCCGCTCATGTTTGTTGTGCAAACAGGCGATGGAAAACCTAAACCCAAACTCAGATGCAAACAAAGCCGTTCCAAGGTGAGAACTTAAATCTCTGGCTTATTAGCTTGTGGATGCTGGGCACGTGATGCGTCAGCTGGCGGAGATTCATCACCTCGGAGTTACAAAAGATCGGCGTTGACAAGTGGAAAGTTCGAATGCAGATTCTGATTTATGCGGCATGTGCGTGCTGGCCATTTGCCTGTTCCTCTGTTTAAAGAATTTGTTAATCAATTAGTCATAATTTACGGCTCAGCCGTAATCAGTGGACGGAAGGCAATGAACTGGTATCCTGCACTTGTTGCACGGTCTCCTCAGCAGAAAGATACAAAACGATCTCAGTCTGTCCTCGCGTCTGTGTGGCAAAAACACATTTGCCACAACGCTAATGATGCATTGTGGCTTGCATGTGTTGCATGCCCCCCTCGTCTCTCTTCCTACACTCGGCCCTCTTGGGCTGCAAAAACAACTTAAGCGTTTAACACGATCTTCAATTTGCGCGGAGCCAAATATAAGAGAGAAGGCAGCAAAAAATGAAACACCGAAAGAAAGGAGAGGACGAAAACACTGCGAATCGCCGAGACCAAATGCAATGAGGACGAGTAGAGCTGATGAAAAAAGTCGTGCAGGGCAGCGCCAACTGGCATATAGCCACAGTGGACAGCTCAACAGGTGAATTAAGTTAAAAAGTGCATCTAACTTTGAGGTGTACAGAAAATTGTGGAGTATTAAAAATTGAGAATATTACATTTATGAATGTTGAACACGTAAATAATAATTTTAAGCAAAGTCGAATTTCAACTTCTCTCATGAAATGTATTCTTTATCGTTATTTAGAACCAAATAATATTTACACCCATTATCACTTAGTATTCACTGTATCTGTGCGATTGGCGATGCACCAGCTATATAAGCAATGCCTCATGCTGTGTCGTAATCGCGAGTTCGTTGCCTAAGTCTTACGTTTTGCTTGCCACTAAATATATCATCGATGCGCCCGCTCCCGCCACCCTCAACCTCCCGCGCTTCTCGCCGAGATTGCGGCTTTAAAAATATGTTGAGTTAAGCTAAACGATGCAGCTACGGCAAACTGTTGGGGCGGCCCCACGGAAGGATGGGGGGCAGGAGCGCAGTGAATCGCATGTATACGCCCATCAATGCTGCCACCGCAGTGGCAGGTTGAAATGTTGCGCCAAGTCCGCGAACTGGGCACGAAAGCGAAAAGGAAACACAAGGATTTTTATGCCAGCTCGGCACCCTTTTGCTGCCCCCCCGTACCCTCCAGACCCCGCGAAATCCAGCTTGGACTGCTGCAACTCCGACTGCTGGCAATCGGATCGCGTACTTTGTGCTGTTCTACACGCATACAACAACAGCAGCAAGAGCCACAGGTAAGCCGCTGCATCAGGAATGAAATGCAGGTGCTTATGGCCTCCGTTTGGGCCAACCTCCGCTCCTTCGGCTGGGGCACTTTGTATGCCTCAGAGAGAGTCTTGTACGAAATTAACTACAAACAGCAGTACAAAATATTTTAATTAAAAATTCCTAATCGTGTGCGAAGCATTTTTTATCTGATTTCAGTTGCCCCCCTCGCGAAACGGAGGGTCCTCCTCCACCACAGGCAAACGGGCTAAAAATGTATTAATAAGAAAAACGCCAAAGGTTTGCGTGTGTGGAGGATAACCCCTACTCCGCACCACACTCCAGCCTCTCCTCCTGCGGCACCCATCTCATCTGGTGATCTTCCCTGGCTGCTGCCGGGTCCCAGACGTATAATAAATTGCATTTGCCTACCAGCCGAGATGCAGATATGAGCTTGGCATGGAGTCTCCTCTTCGCCGAGTTGGGTTGCATGCAGCAACTGCAACTGCAGCGACGACTCGGCAGATATTTTTGCATCTAGATACTTTTGGCAGTAATGTGCGAAAATTTCATTGGGTGTCGAAAAGTTAAGTAGTGCTCGCTGCCGCTGTCTTGGCCATGTGCTTGTGTGCTGCAGCACTTTTTGAGACGTCTTTGGAGCTCTTTGCCTCTACCACTGCCTTGGAAATCTCAGGGTTGCCGTGGCTGATTGTCTCGCCCCAATCTTCGAGCGCTGCCGTTTACATTTAATGTGAGAACTAAACATTTGGCTTTTGAGCCTTCAATTTGTATTAAGTTGTTTGCATCCTCGCCATCCGTTCGCCACTGCCAAGCGACTCGTCAACGCGGATGGGGGAAAACTATTTTTGCCTGTGACTGCAAATCGCTGGTTGCTGAGCTCAACCGGTGGAAAATTGCTGCGTTTGAGCCAAACGACTGTTATCAATTTCGCCTGGCTAATTGGTTTCAAATTTATGGACCCGTAATTGATATTTATGTTTGTCCTCGCTCCGCGATGCGTTGTCAAATGGTCGGAAGATCGAAGTTGGAGTCGGAGGATCTGAGTTGGAGCAACCAGAGGCATGCCTGCGTAATTGGTCAAGGTACTTTGCTATAAATCCTCGTCTGGCATTTACTGCATCGGCTTAGCGACGATAGACCTCCATAGATTGCGACCAGAACACGAAGGCTGGGTATCCGGACACCGGAGACAATTTAACCGTCTATTCAAGTATCTGTGCTGGAGCGGTTATTAAAGTGCCAACATTGAAAGAGATTAGCAGCGCTCCAGAAGACTACTTTTCGTTTTCTTGCCTGCATAACTTTAGGGAGCATATTTCCAAAAATGGTGAAATATATTTGCCACGAAAGTCCAGCTAATTACACTCAGATAGCTGGGCTCAAGGTCAATTCTTGCATCACCATCTGGACACTGATAAAAAATTAACCAGGGGCGTAGCTTGAAAGTTCAGAGGGATTACCACTTATTTTATACTTATACTTATGATAAAATATAAAGCTTAGCCTAAAAAGGAAACAATCGTAATCTACTTTCTTTAAGAGTCCACTAAAGATGTTTTCATCAATCATGCCATTTAGGAAAAGCTACTCTGTTATGAGTTTATTTTCCTGCACTTCTCGTTAGTACTATGACCCAGTGAAGATTTATTTTACAGCTCCCTGTGGAGGTAACGCCTCTGGTTGTCCTAGCTCGCCTCCTGGGCGCGAATTAGCATGCAGGCCCCGAAAATAAAATTCGTTTTGTTCGAATCAGTTCTCATTTTGTTCGACGGCCAGCACGAACGAAACGAAACGAAACGAAACGAAAACAAAGAACGCGCTAATTAAAAATGCTAAAAGTTTTAAGCCATCCGCGAGTCGGGCCGGAATTCCAGCCTCCTTTTCAGCTGTCCATTTCGACTGGGACTGAGTGGAGCTGCGGCTGATGGCCAGCTTCCATTCCCAATGCGATCAGAAGTGAATTTCGATTTTTTTCTGCCCGGTTTTTGTTTTTACTTTGTGTTATTTTTTTAGGGATCTTGTTGGAGTAGTAAACACCGCACGGCTGTCGATTTCTGTTTGCTGTCAGTTGGCATATGGGGTATGGGGGTATCAGGGAGTCGGGCAATCGGGGAATGGGGGGCTCTGGGCAACCCTGCCGAGGTCCAACCATTCATCTTTGGCCGGTTCGAAGGGCCTGGTTTTGGGTTTGTCGATTTTCGGTTTTCAGTTTTCAGTCTTCGGTTTCGGCTGGTCATTTGTTGGGTTGGCGTGTTGCTTATCCCGACGATTCTGTTTGAAAATTTCCAACGAAATGCTGGAAATGCTGCCGCAGAACAGGACTCAACATGCAGAGTTTATAGGTATTTTAATTAGTTGAAATTTCTCAGTGGCTACATGGGTCTGGGAACGAGGTGAAAGAGGAGAACCCTCAAGGGACCACCTAGGTAACAAATGTCTTTCCTATGTAAACATAAGTTTCGGCCCCAAATGAGCAGCTCCATATATACATCTCCTCCTAACCGAATTGATTTAAGCCTAATGAAGCTTAATAAGAACGAAAATCCTCCATAAATGAAGCGATTACTCTAAAGCAATCTCATTTGAGGATTACGATCTTCCAATGAATAAAGTATTCAATTTTCCAGAAACCGAAAAATACAAGTTCACCCAGGCGGGAAACTAAAATTAAAACGTCGACTTAAGCTGCGAACGAGAAGGGCGACATTTATCCGGACAGTGACAAGTGTCCAACCCCGGAGATGAGCCGATCTTCCTCGGTTTTTGGTTCTGATTTTGATTTCGGTTTCGGTTTCCGAAAGGTTATTGTTTGTTTAATTGCGAGCAAGTTGGCTAGCTAGGGCGGTGCACACTTGAAAATTGTAACAGCAAAAATGATAAATGATTCGCGCACTTAACCCTCCACTTGCACAGCTGTTGGTTTCCACTTCCTCAATGCGTTGCGATGCGATGCCAGTGCGTAACATTTGCCGCAAATCAAAGGCAAACCGCTGATGACGAGGTGGTGGTGGTGGTGGTGCCTGGGTGCTTAGGAGGTGGTGGTTTAGGTGGCCGGACTGCCTTGGGTGCACTTACAGCCACGAAAATGTAATAAAAACGTGCGTCTTCACTTCATGTAAATCATGTCAGGCGGTGGCGAGTAGCGCGAAATATTTACCCAGCACTCATAAAAAAATTTACATAATTTCCAACATTACCCTAATAAATTATAAGGTTAAATACTGCTGCTCAACAGGACCTAAAAATGTTTTTGAGCCTCGATAAAAAATGAACACACACATTTCATATTTTAATGACACTGTAATATAATTTAAAAAAATAATATACGCCATTAGAATTTATGTACTCTTTTTTATAACAATGTTTTTTCTTAGTACTTTATTTCAAAGGCATATATAATATAAGCTAAAAACCATGTTGCAATGACACAAATTGTTTCCAGTGTGATGATGCTGCAGTGCAAGTAACATAGCAGCCGAAGCACAAATGAGGAGCACGGCATGGAGATCATCCTGACCGCAGTGCGATCGCAATCGCCAAATGGAAGGCAAGGTGTCCCATTCGGAGCTGGCGATGGAGATGGAGTTCCAGTCGGTCCAGGGCGTCTCTGCATCTGCACTCCGCCACACTGGATGTGCCTGGGTATACCTGGTGCTGGTCTACTGTCTACTGGCGGTGGCGTGAACGTGCAAACATGTTGCACATGAGAGAGGCTGCCGCTAAAGTACTTGTACTTGTCATATTGTTATGGATTTATGGCAAACACGTATAGCGCTATAAAAATGACATATGCACGTGTATGGGTTAAAGTATGGGCTCGATATGAGTACTCCTCGCCGCAAGCCGCTCATCCTTCCCTTAACCCCTTCGCTGTCATCGCGGTCGCAATCTGAGTCGCATTCGCTGGGTAACAGTTGCACATGTTGGCGAAAGACATGAGCACGCGCAGCCATCTCGATTACTCGCTTGCGTCGGCGCAATCGAGACCAACCCTGCCCGATTTCCGATCTCTATATCTGTTCCATATCTTTTCATCCCCCTCCCAATGCCGCTAATTAATCGCCTTTGTTCGTGTGATAATGCGATGCGTTCGCAGTCTGTTTGCCTTACTGATTTTGCAATTGGATTTTGTTTTGGCAGCGCCTAAGGGTGGATTTTGGGTTAAATGAGGCGTACCTCTACCATTTTACCCCTCTGTGGGCGAACATGTGTGAGGTTCACAAGTGCCTTGATTTTGATTTCGGGCAAGGTGGTACAAATTGCGGGGTCAGGTCAGGTGGTCACATTGATGTATGGTGCAACATAAAAAATCGGTTCATTACACAACTGCAGAGTGGAAGGTTCGTTAAGCTGACGAATGATACAAGGCTGTGTTCTCAGCTCCTATGGATAAAGCCACAGAAGTATTTTTTAAAAGTTAAGCAAATAGTATCTAGTTAAGCCAGATCTATGATAGGAATTGTGTCAGATATTCAACTATTATATCATAATCTCGTTTTCTTTACAACCTGATTTCAATAAATTTTTTGTAACTCAGCTAAAGGTCTATCATATCTAATAATGCTATTTAATTTAGCCAAGATAATATTATCTAATATTTCGCACACGCTGCCCATTGCAATAACCATTAAAATTAATAAGATCAGATTATTTTCGTTAAATGCAGCGACCCCTCTTCGTATGGAACTTGTAGTTTCTACACCATTTGGCTAAGCAGTGTAAAATGCTATTAGCTAATACTCACAGATCTTTAAAGTAAATACTGCAATGGTTTTCGGGAAAACTGCTGCCCCTTTCGAACTCAGTTCCAATTCCCAGTCTTTTAACCCGAGTGTTCTCTCAAGTGTCCGTAACTTCTCGCTAAAAATATTGCCCATAAATCTCTTGACCCAGCACTGTGCCAATAAAAGCGTTCATAAACAACTAACCTAAGGCAATGATTCTCAGTACTAAGGGCGGCCAGAATGCGGTAACCACTAAACCACCAAAACGCCCTAACCGCAAGCAGCCACCACAACGGCAGCAGGAGGAGTGAAAAATAAAAAAGAAAAACGAGGAGGCGGAAAAACACTTGAAAAATCTGTCATAAAATGTTGAGTGGTGTAAAACCAACTGGTTGAAATTGCCAACATATTTGCCTGTTTGTTTAATGAACTTGCCCAACGAGGGTTTTTCGTTTGAGGGGGTGAGCCTTTGTCGAGAGGGTGGGTTTAACATTTTGATTACTCAATATGTTTGATTTTATGGATTTATGCCACCGCTCTGGTCCACTTTTGCAGCTGTTACATGTGGCAGTAAAACAAAAACACTTGGCCAGAAAACGAAAGCTAATCCCAACAAAGAAATGCCATTAAACCCGAACAAGTGTCCAACAAACCGCCAACACAGAGTGCCCCCAAATTATGAGAGACGCGCACAAAGACACCTGTAAGTCGATGTCTGCTATTAGTTGAAATCAAAACGAAAACAATGTAAGCCACAGTGAGCAAAAATAATACAAGTATCTCTGGGGACAACAGCTCGAAGTCTCTGGAGGCTGAAGGCTGTAATCTGCTGGCCACCAACGCAAAGCTGGTCGTCGCCTTTTAGCCAATTTTGATATAACTGAAAGCGTCAATTATACGTGAAATTTATGATGCCGTGTGAAGAATAACACCAACTTGCAACATATTTGGACAACGAAACCGATGCCGATGCCGTTGCCGTTTGCAGTTGCCTTTGCCGTCTCGGTGGCCCGTACAATTGCCGCTCTGGGGTCTCTTGTCGCAGATATGTAAGCTGATAATGGGCATTGTAGTGCAGTTTTTCTTCCATTTCTTCTTTTTTTTCTTCATTTTTAAGCGAGAAAAGATGACAAAGGAGCTGGGAGACCGCTGCCCGGTACGCCCACCAAATAGAGGAGGATGGAGACCCAAATGGCCAGGGAGACGGCTAGAGAAGACATTTTGGGCACACACCAAGTCAATTTGTTTTATCTATTGTCGAACAAGAGTCATGTCACAACGGCACAATGAGATTTACTATGTGTTGTTGCAGTTGTTGAGGCAGCAGCAGTTGTGCTTGTTGTTGCTGCTGTTGTTGCTATGGTGGGCAGACAATGGAAAATCAGCAACATGATTCGATATTTAGATATGCGCCTCAAGAAATATGAGCCGCTAACAACAACAGTATGGCAACAACAACAAAGATGCTGCCGCCTGTCTTGTTGGCCGCATGTAATTGCCAAGTTTGTTGCTTAAGTCTTTTGTTTTGGCTGCGCTGATAGGCCAGTTGCATTTAAATTTGATTTATACACTTTTGGCCAGCAGATAATTGGATGGAAGTCGCCGCTCTGTCTGTGGGCTTAATAATTGGCTGGGCAAGTATCATACGATTTGGTTCCCAGCCCGTTGAAGATTGTGGGAGCGTTCCTGCATATTAGGTGTTAATTGCCAGTCCCTTGGAGCTACTAGATCTGGAGCACACAAACACACACAGCCCCAGAATGCACTTATTGGCATAATTAAGTTGGAATCGTAAAAAACGGCAGCCGGGAGCCTCGGGCGCGCATGCGTGCAGCAGCCGAAGCGGCAGCAACTCCATTAACTGCCGATTCCGATTCAGATTCCGGACCCCGGGGCTATATACAGTCGTGCGACCAATCAGCGGCTGGCTAAAGAGCACTGCTCGAAGAGCAAACTGGTTTTCTCCAAAGAGAAGCACACAGAGAAACGCTGCGAGTTAAGCTCTCGGATCGGGATCGACGGCAACTTGTGCCCAGAGGCAATCAGTCGTTAGTCGAAGCCTGAAGCGCACGCAGCACTCAGCGGAAGTCGTCGCCAGCTCAGTTTGAAGCGGTTTCGGTGGTTCAGACCGAGCCACAGTTCTCTTAACCGCCACCACCACCAGCACTATCACCATCACCACCTTTACCACCACCAAAACCGCAGCACTCTCGCGTGACTTGCTCCGCCCCGTGAATGGATGCTGCTCGAGGGCTGGAAATGCCGCAGGATTCGGTTAACGCGTTTAGTCGAGCGCCGTGCTTCGAGCGGTGATGAGCCCCTTTTCTGTCAACGGTAAAACCCCTCCTCGAATTGGATTATTGTGTACCCAAACTGAAAGCCACCATCCATATAACAATTGTGAAAGTGTTTAATGTGCCGCAATCGAATTAAATTGCTTGCTGATTACAACAAATGATGAAGAGCAATCAACTGCAAATGCTCGGTGGAAGAAAAGCAAATCGAAAGATCGACAATCAGCCGACATTTTGCTGTGTGTGTTTTCATAGTGTGTGATTAATTCCTGAGCCCAGATCGTGTGAGCCAGGGAAAACGGAAATACCTTTCAATTAAATACAATACATTAATATATCAATATACAATGCCGTAAAAATTGTGTTTAATCAAAGGCGAAAAGTAAAAGTGCAAACAATGTGAATATGCGAAAACGAGTGCCCCATTCCGGGGAATCGCTGGCCACAGTGTGCTCCATTGATAACGCACACAGGCAGAGCACAGGGACACAAACACACGCTACTACGAAGTGGAATTGAAACATGCCCAGTGAAAGAGAGAAAGAATGAAAACAGCCGACTAGTTCTTAATGCACGCAGATAATACAAATAATAATAATAATGGGCGCACATAGAGAAATTTTTACTAGAAATTTTCAAGTAGGATGTCTAACCAACCTATTGAAATTATTAGACTTTCGAAAAGCGATCTTAAAGACTGTTATTTTTTCAAAACTTAAAGGAAATGGATGTGGATACTTTGGAAGTTGGCGAGTCTTAAGTAAAGATAAAGCTGTAGTTTTCTTCCGTGCAGAGGGAGAAAAGAGAGATTGTGAAATCAGTGAGGTTCTGACTGGGTGGTACGAGCATGGGAAAGCCCCTGATCAAGAGAGCGCGGAAAATGTACCAAGCACCGCTTAATGATTTACCATATGCAACGAATTACGGATCTGGCACGGTCCAAAGCTTATTCAGATCGTTTTGTTCAATACGGATCTGCTGGCACAATTATTTGATAAATCAGAGTGTATCCAGAAATGACTAGAACTTGAATGCGTGCAAATAGATACAGGGTATAATATAGTTTTGAGGCCTCCAGTACTTTGTCGTTTTGCAAATTGCCAAGAGTGCGGAGTGAAAGTAGGGGTATTCAGGGGAGGTAGCTGCATCATCCACTTGCAAAAGCCACTTCCGGTCATGCCCTGCAGCAGCAGCATCCACATCCACATCAGCAGCAGCAGCAGCAGCAGCAGCAGCATGAGCAAGAGCGGCAGCATCTGGGTTTCGATTCAAAGTCAACGACTTCCGTTCCGTGCCAAAGCCGGGCGGAGGCCCCAAGCAAATTACTTAATTAAATGGACAATTAACACCCGAGCAGGAGGAACCAGGGCGGGCTGGGGAGCTAAAGGCCATGGGATAATAGGATGGCCCGGATGGCAGGGGCAGGGGGGAAGAATGAGTAATGTGAGCAAGAGTGAAAATATCTGTAAATTAATATGCGCACAAGATGCAAATTGTTTGTGGCCAAAGACACGGCTCCATAGTCGCGGCAGCAACTGCAGCAGCATCTGCAGCAGCTTCTGCAGCAGCAGCGGCAGTAACAGCGTTAAATTAACATAAATTGAATTGCATTTGCATTTGCTGCACGTTGCCGCTCTTTGCGGTCTGGCAAAAGTAAATGTTGCTGCGGTGGCTGGTGGCACTTGTTGCGGCTTGCTGCGGCTGGCTGCGGCTGCCGCTACTGCAACTGCAGCAGCATCTGCGTGTCAATTAGCGTTGATGATGCACAGTGAAATAGATTTTCCGCAGCCCGTTTCAATTCCATTTCGTTCGACAATTGTTACAGCAAAAGATCTACAAAACATCATCGCCTATCAAGTGGAAGTGTCAAGTGTGAAGAAAACAAAAACGAGAGAAGCACATACTAAGGTCCATATAAATAATAAATATAATAAATAATTGTGTGTGATAACAACATTAAGAAAACAAAACGAAGGCGAAGTGGAGAAAATGATACAGCATCCAGAGTACGACCAGTTATTCAGCTATCCAGAGCAAGTGTAGTGTGTGGCAGCTTAGAAACAAACAAAGGCACCAAAATCTGCATACATGGGCTAATTAAGGCTGCCCAGCGAATTTACATTTGTGTGGTGCCAATCCAGAGTGAATCCGAAACAAACTCCATCTAGATCGCCAACCAGCATCACGCTCGCAAACGCCCCCAGAATGTACAAAATGTTTAGGAAACATTTTCGGCGAAAACCAACATCGTCGTCGTCGGCGGAATCAACAATAGAATCACCAGACAGCCTGGGAATGTCCAAGAAGACGGCGACAAAAAGGCAGCGTCCGAGGCATCGGGAACCCAAAATCGCGACCCTGCCATCGACGGTCCGCGATTGTCGATCATTAAAGTCTGCCTGCAACTTAATTGCTTTAATTTTAATACTGTTAGTCCATAAGGTAAGCAAACCAACATGCAAAAAACGATCGAACCCCCAACCCCCACCCCCAAAAGCAATAATCGAAAAAGCCCCAGATCCAAATACATGCGGGTGTAGTGTCTCGGCAAAAGGCCAAAAGAAAACAGCCAAAGTTGATTCAACCCATGTGAATTGGCAATAGCTGAGGGCAAAGTTTTGATGGGGGACGTAAATAATGATGATTTTGGGTTTATTTTTGAGCGATTTATCCACTCCGCATCCAAAAGAGCTGTCTTTAATGAGAGCTCTTACGCTGAAATTTTCTCAGGGCAGTAAATCATGCATATGCCAATAAACAAGATTCGTAGAACCCATAAACAAACAGAAATCATTCACAACCTTAAATAATTGAATACTATTGAAAATACTGAGAGTAATGTTTGGCATAAAACACAACATAAAGGGTTTTAAAGTTTTTCCTTTAAAAAATAAAGTTGTTAACGCAAGCTTACATCAATCTATCCATTAAAGTCATTCGCTGGTTTTTAAAAAAGCCTCTGACTAGGAATTCTGGGCTTAGTAGGATCGGATCGAGGAGGATTCCTACGAAAGGTGATCCGCCAGATTAGTGGGCAGTTCTATCTACGAGAGCCATCTCTCCGAAATGGTTCCCACATGGCAACGGTAGTCGAGAATCGCCGGAGCTAGGAGGTTTTCGGGGTGTAGCCGTCATAAAGTGTTACACAAAGTGCCTAAACATGTATTGAGATGCCAGCGGAGATGCCCCGAGCGGCAATTAAAAAGGCAAAGAGTTGGAGAGCCAACGGCAGCCAACGGTTCAGAAATACATAAAAATTAATCGTTGGTCGGAAAGTTATAGGCAGTTTGGTGAGTGGGGATGCGCGGGGTCTTAACAACAATTTGATTAATACGCCAGAGATCTCGAGAGGCAGACATTAGAATCCGAGGAGCAGGCGAGTCCCAGTCCCAATACCAATCCCAATCCCAGTCCCCAGAAGAGCAGTTCGGGATGTGGCCGACCGTGGGGCAATCAAATTGATTACACACATTTATCTACTTGGATGAGGGGATTGCATTGATTTAGGGTAAGCGAGGCGATAAAAGTCGCCGGCAGCAAAGATCCACCTCGGTCCCAATGCAACTATTTAGTTGTTAATGAAGTAAAGAAAAGTTAAATATTTTGTAGCGGCGATTTATGACCAACTTCCAGGGAAAACCAGACAGCCATCCAGCCAGTCAACTGGTCAAGCGAATCCGCGATCATATCGCCTCCGTTCACATGGCCCCATGTCAGTTGAAATTAACCCAGTTACTCGGCCAAGTTGGGATGCCAAAAGTCCGAAAAGCCGCAGAAGATCTCTCTCATTTGAGCTGACATTTATTGATCATAAGCTGCATATTAAACTGACTGCGAAATATGCATAAAAAGCCCAAAATCAGAAATGAGTTGGCGAAGCGAGCTCCCACGTTGCCAAGCTGCACAGTTGGCTTTAGGGCCAAGATTCGTTTTGCTTCCCTGCTAACTGCAGGCTTAATTAAAATTTAATTTCACATTAACATCGTGTGTCGGCTTCATTAAGCGTTTCGATTTTCCCCCAGTTTACATGTGGCGCCGCAGCACTAATTCCTTAAGCATTTCTGGTGGTTTATCTAATCGAATTGATTACGTCAAAGTTTGTCCGGAATATTAGCGGATGCACCTGCTTCATGAATGAGGAGCATGGCCCGAGGAAATGTGATAAATAAATAGTAAGCAGCCAGAACCGGTTCCACATAGCATCTCTCGATCATGGTCGGCCAAGAATCCCAATCAGTTTGAGCAACCAGTTGCAGTTGAGTCTTTGAGTTTGAGGCCCAAACAAAAGGAAATCTCGAAAAAACGCCAAGAGAAACCGAACACAAACTGGCGGAGAATGTCGGGGGAATCGGCGGGGATTGCATTTGATTGATCTATGGCATGATCAACAATGCATGTGGCTTCGAGCTGAAGTTTCGTTTTTGTCGGCCTTTATTTTTTTGAGACTCCATCTGCAGCTGCAGGTGACTTGAAACTGGTGGATGCCGTTAGCCAAGCGGCCCGGCTAAATTGCAATTTATTTCTAATAAACTTATCAACACTGCCAGCTACCAAAGACCATGACAATAAATTCACTGAAATATGAAACCATAAAAGCAGGAGTCCCAAGTTTTCATTAGCATATTTTCCGCGAAGCAGAACCCATCCGCTGACTGGTAATGAACCCTAAAATACAAAGTTGATGGTCAAGATGCGGCTTCCAGATGCAGGAGGCTCTCCTCCTGGCTAAATTATGATAAGCGATTTGCCGAAGAATAGTTAAACTTTATGTGCCATTTGTCAGATGCGTTCAAGTGCGAGAGATCGGCGAGCGGCAATCTAATGTGTTATTAATTTTATGGCAAATGCTCCAATCGATGGGCCCGTGATTTGTGGCCACTCGGGCCCACGGATTCCAGTTGGAGCACAAAGGCATTCTAAATTATACAAACTGCTGGATATCTCGTTTGATTAAGTGAGCCAAGCCGAACAGTTAAGCCGCTCTGTGGGGAAAATATTTCTCATTATTTTCGTGTTTCATTTGCTGCCAGATTTATCTGGCTCCTTTCATTTGCCTACCACTTTTACGAGCTACGGTCTTCTGATTTTCCTCTCTTGTATCGATCCATCTATTTTTGTTTTTAATTAAAACCTCTACCGCAGCCCAATCAGAGCGCCCTAGGTGGCTTATTAGCTTTTACAACGGGCGAACGAGCTGGGATCAGATCCATAAAGTGTTGAGCATATTATTCGATTTGGAATGTAAGCTGGGGAGGGGGAGGGATTGGCATAGAGGGGAGGGTACTATTCGATTGGGATTCACTTTTTTTTGGGGGCTTCGTTATGGGTCGTGATTGATTTGAATCGATTTGGGATCGTTGTACTGGCGTTTTTGGTTAATTTTGCCTATGTTCTCCACCACAGATATCCGCAGCTGGTAACTTCGAGCTGGAAATATTAGAAATCTCAAATACCAACAGCCATCTACTCAACGGCTATTGCTGCGGCATGCCAGCGGAACTTAGGGCCACCAAGACGATAGGTAAGTCCATCTTCAAGTTTATTAAAGCCCCAACTGTGGCATATAAGCCTTTTCATCGCATTTTCTTGTCAAAGAAAGTTAAACCCTCGTAAAAACTGCAGTCTTACTTTCGACTCGCTGTAACTTATGAAATAGTAACGAACTTTTTAATTGTCCTATTAAATTTATCACGCTTCTATATTAACATAAAGCTATATTTTGAGTTGCCAGATATTTCCTTTTGGATTCCATCTGGATGCCTAAGCTCTCTGATATTTCTTATCTGGCTTCCCCGAAATAGACGGTCAAGGCTCTTGGTCTATCAGCAGAATTTGCACTCTGCAAACTTCTGGTTCTGTACTAATATATTCCCCCTTTTTACGATGCCCGGCAATTATGCAATCTCGGAGGCAACAAAGTCTGCATTTCTATAGTATACAGCCTATATTATATTCGCAAGTGTGATAACCCGTGCTGGAATTTCAATTTCAGGCTGCTCGCCATGCACGACAGCATTCCGGCTGTGCCTGAAGGAGTACCAGACCACGGAGCAGGGTGCCAGCATATCCACGGGCTGTTCGTTTGGCAACGCCACCACCAAGATACTGGGTGGATCCAGCTTCGTGCTCAGCGATCCGGGTGTGGGAGCCATTGTGCTGCCCTTTACGTTTCGGTGGACGGTAAGTGCAGTTCCCATATATACTCGTATTATACTATATTATATCTATGTTACCCCTCTGCAACTAAGACGCACGCTTTTGGCACGAGCTCTCACTTTGTGGGCAGCACTCGTTATTGTTTTTCGACTTTAGATAGCTCGGTTCCGCCTGGAGAGCAGCCAAGCTGAACTGTACGTTTCATGGGCGATAAGGTCTAGCCGGCAACAGAAATGTGAATGGATCTGTGCGAAGCCGAGAGCAGAGCTCGTGCCGGATTGATAAGAATATGTATTTATGAAAAGCAGCAGAAAAACACAGAAACAAGAAAAAAAAAAAAAAAAACCGGGAGGGGCATAGTCTATGTGGGGTTTCCACAGCGAGTCGATTCTTTGCGCTACTTCCTGTGGCCAAAATTCCAGCGTGGGCTGAACCAGAATCATGGGGCGTGAAAATGCCAAGGCTAGCACCAAAGCGGCTTACTCATCTCGACCAACTCACTTCAAAGTTAAGTCCCTTGGCCAGCCAGCCAGGGAAGGGTCGTCATCTTGGTCGGCGGAGATTCTGCCAGCGGTAGCCGAAAAAAAGCAATTAAAAATTGTGTTTCATGTTTTATACTTCTTTGCCGGGCACCTCCTAAGCGGCTTTCGGTTAATTAAGTGAGCATAATGCGGGCTTATGACTGCCAAACTGGGAAGGAATAAAATGGTAAAAAGAAGCCCATACAGAAAACACTCGGACCGAGAAAATAAAACATAAAATAAACGTGGCCTGCTACGTTCTTTTAACTCGGTTAAGGTAAAAATGTAACCTGACTGGGTGTAGTCGCAGAATTGAAATAGAGTTTTGCTCTTTTTTATTTGGTTGTTATGTACGCTGTTGTTCTGACGGTTGTTTGCTGCTGTTTTGGTGCTGTTCAAAGCTAACTTGGTTAACAATTACACGCCTTGGCCAGATCGGTGTCCCAACTAATACGACTGCGAATCGCGGCCAAAGAGCACTTGCACACAAATGTTATATTCATTTAAATGGAAGCCAAAGCCAATCCAAAATCCAAATTTCTAATACAGATTTCTGCTTATATATTATTTGAGATTGATCAATCCAGTTAAGCCTTTTTTTTATGTAAGCCATTAAAGAACATAAATGAACCATAAGCTCACTTTTAATTACAGTTTAATACCCACTTTTAAATTAAGTTTCTCATTAAATTATGGGCTCACATCGAAGGAATTTCTGTAATTGAACAGCAAATTAATTTAATTATTTTTCGAGTGCAGCAGAACTTGCAGTCGCCGCTCGCGTCGACGTCGACGTCGACGTCGGCATGCGCATGCGCCGCCGTTTACATTAGGCAGGTTCAACTGTGGCTGGGATGCGGCGCGGCGCGGTGGTTTGTGGCGGGGGAGCAGGCATGCGTCAGAGCCGGGTCTTGGTCTTGGTCTTGGTTGGGTCTTGGCTTGGTCTTAGTCTTGGGTTGGGACTTGCGGCTTGGTGCTTGGTGCTCGGGGCTTTCGTCTGGCTTGCCTGTTCTGTGTCTCCACCAATCCCGGCCCCCCGCCTCCCCGAGAGCACTAAAGTCGTGGCCTGAAGTGCGGACAACCTGTTTCGTGGGAACATTACCTTGTCGCGCTTGTCGCTCGGCCGATGGCGATGGCGATACGTTACGCTTCGCTTTGGTTTCGCTTTAATCTTGTGCCTTTGCCAGTGCTTTTGCCCTCAGTTCCCCAGCTCGCCAAGCTCCTCAGCTCCCCAATTCACATGTGAGTGACTCGAAACTGTGACTGGGCGCCCAGAAAGAGAACGAATACCGGGCGAATTCTGCATAATGCCCGGCGTAATATTCGCCTGCAGACTGTCAGTCAGTTAGTCAGTTAGTCAGTTTGTCTGGCTGCCAGGCACCCTCAAGAAGCCTTTCACAAACTCATGAAAATCTTCGAAAACCGAAAGACAAAAATCAAGAAAACAAATACAAAAAAGAGCTGCCGATATGGTCGCAATTGTCCCACTTTTTATTGAATGACTTCTTCTGCTTCTCTGGCTGCTGATTGAGTGAATGGCATGTTAAGACTCATAAACATGACTTAGGAAATACTTGAGCCCGGCCTCAAGAGCACACATCATAACATATACCATCGCGGGCCTTCAATGTAACTGTCAAACACCGACTTCACCTAGGGACCCTCTCCCAGCCATCCAGCCATCCAACCATCCAACCATCCAACCATCCACCTGAAGCATTCGAACTGCCACAGACCCAAACGAATTTCACTTGACAATATTTTCCAAGTTCCAATGGCCTGAAGATCTGGAGTGCGCGTGCGCAGCCATTGAGCGATCTCGAGTGGTATTTGTGGGCCTGTTCCACTTTTTGCTCAAGATCAATGAATGACTGACCAAATAAACTGTGGGCTTTTGATCCATTTCGCTACCCCCACAAAAGTCACTTTGTTCGAGATGAAACACTTTTGTTAACCCATGGCTTCCATTAGCGAGAGTGCTTTGGCCAAAAGACATGATTCTTCACATTGTGTAAACATTTCGGTGGCCAATTCAGAACTCTGAAATGTCCCACTGAAAGCTACTTGATTTCGTTGTTTTTCGAAAAAGAGAAATTAATTTGCGTGCACAAATGAATCCTATTTACCCAATCCGCCTCCATCTGTATGCATGTAGTTCAGAACTTCCTCCCATTGGCTCGTTCATATGTGGCATCTCGTATTTCATGAAATCCAAAACCAAACGCATCGCCATTTTCAATTGATACACTTCCGCTGGCATTGCCGTGCGCCATATATGTATATCCGTACATCCAGACGGATCATGATTTTAGCTCGAGCCCGGAACAGAAACTAAGTGACAGCGATATGTCAGCGCGTGGAAATTGAATGGTGGCTGGAAATTTGAGCCAGGGTGGTCAGCTTATGGATGGATAGATTTACAAACTGTGTCAAGTTGTTATCGCTGATGTTGATACGTCTGCAATTAGCCAATGTCTGCTTTGGACTGATTTAGTGTCGCGTCGCCAGGGCAATTACTTGGGAACTTCCCCCATCCGTTGCCCAGCCCATCTTCCATCCACTGGCGACCGCCTCCCACTGCTAAATGAGCATTTCCTGGCATCCAGCGGCGGCATCCAGACATCGTCGACGTTTAATTGCTTTCTGCCCAACGAGAAATCTTCTATAGCTCGCAAATTACAAAAAAAAAGAATCATCGGATCTTCACTTTTTATGCGCCCATGCATAGGAAGAGTTGAAAGAAATCAGAGGAAACTCTTGATTTTAGAGGTCGACATGGTGGATGCTCTAGGATGTTCAAATCTACAAGATTACAAGTTCTTACAAAATACAAATTCTAGGGTTCACATTCTTATGTTGGAAAAGAGAAGTAATTTGGAAATACACCCGAAAAGTCCTTTACTTCTTTTTAAAATTCAAAAACTATCCCGGTGAGGGTATGAAATGAAAACAAATCTGGAAATTAAAGAGAATTGGGTCTGCGTTGCTTTTTCGCATTTGGTTTTGGCCAATTGCAATGCCATGGACAGCGACATGGACATGGCCAAACTGAAGTCTGTTTAGAAAGTCCGCTTCTCCTGCGTGAAATTAAAGTGTTTAGTTTTGCTTTGGCTCGCTTTGTTTGTTGTCTGATCGCTTTGTTCGTCTGTTGGTTGGTTTGCTGTTTGTTTTCTGGGTTTTTTGTTTTGTTTGCCGGCCGTTGCGTTGTCTTCATTTGCATGGCGGGCAGCCCGAGATTAAACTGTCCATTAGCGTCAGCGCAGAGTCAAACTTGAAGACACCAAACTAAATGCCACCTTTCCTCCTCTCTTCACGTTCAATTACAGAAGTCGTTTACGCTGATACTGCAGGCGTTGGATATGTACAACACATCCTATCCAGGTAAGTGCGGTGGCAATTGGAGGCTTGTGCTCGTTACCACAGCCCCTTGTTGCAAGTTGCTAGTTGCATGTTGCTTGTTGCACGCTGCTCGTTATTGTTTGCCAGCCAGGCATTTGGCTTAATTAGCAAGCAAAGACGCAGGAGAATACACTCAGAGAAAGCCAATAGTACTAGTTGATCAACAGTCACTACATTCACTTTAGTATTTGGCCAAGTTTTGCAATAAAGTTTCTCTGAGTGCATCCTTAAGCGCCCGAAATGGTACCAACAACTAACTAAATTCTTCTGCCCACATCCCATTTGTCCCTGCTCCACTGGAACGCCGACGTTGATGCCACCAACAACGAATCCCAATCCGAATCCGATGACAACCGCCACAACAATTGCCATGCCACGCTCGCCGCCCATCGGAATCCTGACCCGAAAACACCCAACTTGCCAACCGAACCCAACCGAATGAAATGGCATGAAATGCAGATGCGGAGAGGTTAATTGAGGAAACATCATACTCGGGCGTGATACTGCCGTCGCCGGAGTGGAAGACGCTGGACCACATCGGGCGGAACGCGCGGATCACCTACCGTGTCCGGGTGCAATGCGCCGTTACCTACTACAACACGACCTGCACGACCTTCTGCCGTCCGCGGGACGACCAGTTCGGTCACTATGCCTGCGGCTCCGAGGGTCAGAAGCTCTGCCTGAATGGCTGGCAGGGCGTCAACTGCGAGGAGGCCATCTGCAAGGCGGGCTGCGACCCCGTCCACGGCAAGTGCGATCGTCCGGGCGAATGCGAGTAAGTAGCTTTATATACATACCTGTTTTTTCCACATTTTCATATCATACTGTGGAGAGTAGAGTGTACGCCTTTGTAATTACGACCCCCTGCCACCCCACTTAACGATGTGATTATGACACTTTTTTGCATGTGGCCACTAAACTTTGGGGCCGGCTTAATGGCCCTGGCCTCTGATGGTTGGAGTCGCCACTCGGATGGCTCAAAATCGACAGCCAGGCCAGGCCAGGCCACAGTTATAATAATGGCCGACAGTTTCTTTCTTGCTGCGCGAGATCGGTGGCAGAGAAATGGGTTCTTTAGCTCACATGGGGCACTTTTTACTACTGCTGCTTTTCTTAATTCAGTGCCGCTTTTTTCGCTGCTAAATGTGTGAAATAGTTGGCAGCGTTTCTCTCAGGAAAATGCCAATCAGTCGATGGTCAAGTCAATGATGGGAAACATACAGGAGTTTCATTATAGTTGTTTATATGTGCAGATTAAAGCGCATTTTTCTGGTAATTAAGTTAATAAAAAAACAGGATATTTCTGGAATTCCTCAGCTCATATCTCAGCCAAATAATAAGGTGGGTCAAAATGGTATACATTTTTGGAGCACTATTTCGATCCTTAAACGATTTGTATCCAAACTTTTTTTAAATGGAAAAAAAATTTTTTTTTAATTTTTTGAAATTTTGATAAGGGGTACCATCATCAAAATTTCAAAAAATCGTCAAAAATTTAGTTTTGGAAATCAATTAAGTTTTGAATGTACGAATGTTGTATAAGTCAAAACCAGCGTAGAAATGCTTTCAGAACTTAAATTGGTTGAAATTTACTCGAAAAATCGGTACAGTGCAGTACTCCTGAGCTCATAACTCCTCCAAAAATATTGGTATATCAAAATGGTACTGTTTTTTTAAACACTATTTTGAAGCATAAACGATTTGCATTTAAACATTTAAAAAAAAAAAATAAAAAAATTTTTTTTAATTTTTCACTTTTTGGTAAGGGGTACCATCATCAAAATTTCAAAAAATGGCAAAAAATTAATTTTTTTAATTCAAGTAAAATATGAATTCACCATTATTGTCCAAGTAAAATTGAGCTTAGGAAAGGTTTTAGAGCTGAAATTGGATGAGAATTCGTGCAGTTATGAGCGTACACCTTTTGGTTTTTCGCTAAAAACCGCCAGCAAAGCGAATTGCATTTTTCCCATCACTGCCACTGAAATGAAATGGGAAAGAGCGGAAACTGATCCAATCGGTTTATTTCCAATCAATCCGCATTCCTTATTAAATTGTTCGCACTCGGTAACTACCCATTTGGGAGATAACCCGAGTGCTATAAAGTTGTAACCAGCCATATAATCTGCAATCAAGTGCCAGTACCAATGCGATTCGCGGCCAAAGAGCAGGCTAATCAAACGCCCGCACGATGGCCAAGCGCTGATCTGGCCAGGAGCTCCTCCTTCTCCTTCTCCTCCTCCTCCTGCTCCGCTTTCTTGGTTAGAACTTGCAGGCCGCCTCTTTGGAGCTCTCATGCTCAGACTCGCGCAGCAAGAGCTTTGGCAGAAAGTGTACTGGAAAAGACATAAGTTCATTTGGAAACTAATGAACATAATGTCTGTCTAATGGTTCTAGCTTTCAGGCCTAATTTTATCTTGATCGTCAAGTTTCAAGCACGTAATTTCAATCTTTAAATATTAAATTTAAGCATTGAATTCACATGCAGTAAATTTCGCACAGTGCAGCTGCAAGTCCCCGTACCGCAGCACGAAAAAACGTTTGTGCCTCGGTTGTTCCTGTTGCAGTTGCAGCAGCAATAGTTGCTGCAGCTGCTGCGGCAACAGTTGTTGTTGCCGTTGTTAATGCTCCAGCGTAACACAGAATACGTGAGCCGGCGGCCATGATTGCATTTCTCGACTGCATCATGATGCTCTGTCAGGCATCCCATGCCAACCAGTCCGCGCCGAGCACCTCCTCTCGTCCTGGCTTTAAATAGCAATAATTAGTGTGGCCTAGAAAACATCAAAAGTCAGCAGATTTCCGCTGCGCCACAACAATTATAAGCCAGAAGAAAAATTACTTTTGCTGTTTGCACGTTGCTGGCCCATTTGCGATTTGTTGGCCGGGAAGGCCGGTGGAACCAGAGCCGCAGATTCGCAGCCAGATAACAACAGGCTGCCGTTTTAATGAAATCATAAATTACCGACATCGAACGGCGATGTCGACTATCGCCAAGCATGACGTGATGCCCGGAGCTTGTAGAGTTAGCACCTCGCCGGGCGATAACTCGATACTTCGATGCCTCTAAGGCTCAGTACTCGATGCCCCGGCTGGCTAACTTTGATCCCGCTGCACTTTGGCGTGTTGCAGCGATAAAATCACAGTTTTCGCCTCGAGCTGGAGCAGGACTGGCTATTGCAGTTGCCAAAGTGGCCAGAAAGTGGCCGACTGGCTGCACTGCCACTTTAGCATTTGATGCATCAAGGCCAAAGTTCAGAGTGACCCAATTCGGTGGTTGGCCGGAGCCAAATGCGTTCCCAGGCCAAATTGAAATGTAAAGAAACACCGGAGCCCAAATTGCCGAATGAATAATGGGGGAATGTTTTCCCAAGATGCAGATAACCTTCGAAACCCAAAGGCTTGGGCCTGCCATACAAATGGCTAATATTATTTAGCAATATACAATAATTAGAAGAGCTTTAACTAAGACAGGTGTTTTATTAACTATTAAATAGGAAACATAAATAAGTATTATCCCACCGTTGGCATTACATATTTCCCAGCTGCAGATAAAATCTGGATGCTATTATGGAGCTCGCCTTTTAGCTGGGCTCTGCCACACCTCATTTTGAATTCAAAGTTTGCATTTTCCCATGCTGCAAGTACGAACACACTCATTTGTAGCCAATCGAATGAAGATCACCTTTCGGCCAAGGTCTTCGATGCCCCATTTTGTAATCACAGCTCCGCATATTTATGGGGGAATACTTTTCCCAAGCTGCTGAATCCTTCAACTTTGAGCTAACCCCTCGGCTAGGGTCCTCTATGCTCCATTTACCAATCAGCGAAAGCAGACCCAGAGACTCATCAAAATCTGCGATTTAATCCACAGATGCAGACCCGGCTGGCGGGGTCCACTGTGCAACGAGTGCATGGTCTATCCCGGCTGCAAACATGGTTCCTGCAACGGCAGCGCCTGGAAATGCGTGTGCGACACCAACTGGGGTGGCATATTGTGCGACCAAGGTAAGTTACCTGCAAATTGCCAGTGGGAATGGCAGTCTTGATGTGGGAATGGGGGTATCATCGATAATATCGATGCCATTACGCCGTGATGCATATTTCATAGTCTCGCCTTACGCACTCAACAGATTTAAATTTCTGCGGCACCCATGAACCCTGCAAGCACGGCGGCACCTGCGAGAATACCGCTCCGGACAAGTACCGCTGCACATGCGCCGAGGGCCTCTCGGGCGAGCAGTGCGAGATCGTGGAGCACCCATGTGCCACCAGGCCGTGCCGCAACGGCGGCACATGCACGCTGAAGGTAAGACCCAGATTTATGCGCTTCTTCGCAGTGCCATAAACTAATTTAATACGCTCTGGATGAGCCGTCCCCCAACTGCACTTAACTGCCAGACACTCGAAGAAAAACCACGAAAATATTAGCTTAAAGGAAGTAAAGTCCTTTCTGCTCCTATCGAGCGCTACATATTCCAAAATTATTTATTTATCTTATAGCACAGAGTCTAAGCGTGTATCTGTATCTGTGTATCTTTGCAGCCGAGTAACCGAACTCAAGCCCAAGTGTATCGCACATCACATGGCAGGAGCAACATGGGCAGGCCGGTAAGACGCAGCAGCTCGATGCGCAGCCTGGATCACCTGCGGCCGGAGGGGCAGGCGCTGAATGGCAGCAGCTCCTCGGGATTGGTGTCCCTAGGTTCCCTGCAGCTGCAGCAGCAACTGGCCCCCGACTTCACTTGCGACTGCGCAGCCGGATGGACGGGACCGACATGCGAAATAAGTGAGTTTTGATTTAATTTTATTCCGCAGCACGCGATTAGCCACAGCTCAGCTGAATGTGGCTGAATGTGGCTCTTTGTCCGGCCAGTTGGCCAACTGGCTGGCCAAGTTGGTGGTGGCTGATGGTGCTGTTGTGCGGCAATGTTGCCGCTCGATCATGCAATTGAGCACACACGCATTTGACTGTAGCGAAATAAAATGAAGTGAAATGAAATGGAATGAAATGAAACGTAGCACGCACAGCCAGTTATTGTTGCCGGCTTGGGCTTTGGGTTTCGGTTTGGATATGGATGGATATGGGTATGGGTATGGGTATGGGTTTATTATGATTGTTGTTGCCACGGTGGTCCGGCAAATCTTTGGTTCGCTTCGGTTTTGCATTCCAATTGGAGCACGACCGACACATTCACCAGAAACTATTTGCTGGCCAATGCAATAAGCCGTAAGCTAATTGAGTTGCCATTCCCAAAACGAATGAGTCGGCGTTGAAGGATTTACATTTGTACTGGTCATTTTGGCATGCCAATTAAGGGCCTTCAATTGTTGCCAAGAATTCCACTTTACTTACTGACATATAAATGGTTTGATTGCAACATCAGTGTCACTTCAAATGGTTTACAGTCCACGATATTAATCAGGTAATTCAGTCGTAAATATTTTCTATATTTGGTAAACTCCTCAAGTCTTCCGATCTCGTGGGAAACTTAGATATAAAATTTCATACTGCTTAATTGAGTTAAAAGTATCGTAACTGCTGCTGATCTGCAATCTGACCTTATTTGCGGCCTAATGGCCAGCAAAGGGTCACAACTTTATTTTTGGGGTGCCCTTCTTATCAGACCGTCCATAATACAAACAAATGAGTTGCGTGCTGCTGAAGGAAATAAAAAGGGGATAGAGAAGGAAGCGTCGTCTCGCGAAGATTTCAGGCAACCGATAAGCCAGGCACGCAGGCTCATACCCATACCCAAGTCCATCCGCGAGTCAGTTCAATGACTTGAGCCCGGGCTAAGAGCCACCTGCTCAAGCTTTGGCCGCTCGAGCGCTCAACAGCAAAATCAACACATTCACGGAGAGAAAATAGGAGCTGGTGTCTAAATGTAAAATAATACACAAATGGTTCTTAGCTTACAGCAAAGATGTTTTAAAACCAGCAAGATGAAGGAATTTCCAAAACTAACAGTTTTGGAAAAGATTAAAATATATAGTATATTCATTTATATAAACCACATTTAATTGTGATATTGGGGACTAATTTTTAATTACGAGCATTTTCCCACAGTGCTAGCACTTTATCTCTTGATGGCACTTAAACAATCTGCTTGAATTTCCCCTCATTCCTTTCCAGATATCGATGAGTGCGCCGGGGGTCCCTGCGAGCATGGTGGCACTTGCATCGATCTAATCGGTGGCTTTCGATGCGAGTGTCCGCCGGAGTGGCACGGCGATGTCTGCCAGGTGGATGTGAACGAGTGCGAGGCGCCGCATTCCGCCGGAATCGCTGCGAACGCTTTGCTGACCACCACAGCCACTGCGATCATTGGGAGTAATCTGAGCAGCACCGCCCTTCTGGCCGCTCTGACCAGTGCGGTGGCATCCACATCCATGGCCATCGGACCGTGCATCAATGCCAAGGAGTGCCGCAATCAGCCGGGTTCCTTTGCCTGCATTTGCAAGGAGGGCTGGGGCGGAGTCACCTGTGCCGAAAACCTGGATGACTGTGTGGGTCAGTGCCGCAATGGAGCCACCTGCATCGATCTGGTCAACGACTATAGGTGCGCCTGTGCCGCAGGATTCACGGGTCGCGATTGCGAGACGGACATCGACGAGTGTGCCACTTCACCGTGCCGAAATGGTGGTGAGTGTGTGGACATGGTGGGCAAATTCAATTGCATTTGTCCACTGGGTTACTCGGGATCTCTGTGCGAGGAGGCCAAGGAGAACTGCACACCATCGCCATGTCTAGAGGGCCACTGCCTCAACACGCCCGAAGGATACTACTGCCACTGTCCTCCGGATCGCGCCGGAAAGCATTGCGAGCAACTGCGTCCGCTTTGCTCCCAACCGCCCTGCAACGGTGAGTAAAAATAGCACAGACCTGCCGAGAGGCCATGGGAACCGATCTCGCCCCGATGAAGACATCATTAAGCTCATCAATCGCAGATTGCCAGCTTTTTGTCGTCTTTCGAGAGACGAGGGATTCCTCAGACGTACACTTTGAAAATAAATTTAGAAATGATAAGAAACTCTAAAAGACAAAATTGTTCTCGTACCTCGTACCTTTTGCCAACAAAATGAGGTACTTTGCTATAAATAGTATATCTTTCTGAGTGTAACCCTGCGTTAATAAGCCTAATCATGTCCCCCAAACCAACAGAGGGCTGCTTCGCCAATGTCAGCCTAGCGACGTCAGCGACAACGACGA
Organism: Drosophila erecta; assembly: GCF_003286155.1. Lineage (NCBI taxonomy): Eukaryota > Metazoa > Arthropoda > Insecta > Diptera > Drosophilidae > Drosophila > Drosophila erecta. Next base: position 5,205,056 of record NW_020825194.1, read on the forward strand.
CGACAAGCACCACATCGGCGACAACGACGAGGAAGATGGCCAAGCCAAGCGGATTGCCCTGCAGCGGACACGGCAGCTGCGAGATGAGCGACGTGGGCACCTTCTGCAAATGCCATGTGGGCCACACCGGCACCTTCTGCGAGCACAGTGAGTAATCCCGATGCACATCCACCGATGCACAGAGACGGCAAACTCATTAACTTTCCGCAGATCTCAACGAATGCTCGCCGAATCCTTGTCGAAATGGGGGAATTTGCCTTGACGGCGACGGCGACTTTACATGCGAATGCATGTCGGGCTGGACAGGTGAGTCGAGACGGAATGAGATGATTTGGGAATTTGGGATGAGTCGGGTTGCGATGAGCTCAGCTCAACTGAACTGAGGCGAACTGAGCCGGGTTGAGTCGGGTGCGCTTTAAGCGGCCAGGCCGCCAAAGTGAACGTCAAAGCGTTGCAACAAGTGCAGACTGCAAAAGTGGTGCTAAGCCGCAGGCGAAATACCCTAGGGACAGACTGCTGTTGGTGGGGATCAGTGAAAGTGGTAAAAAGTATCACAGCAGGTTAGAGTTTCAATCAATCAACATTAAATGAACGGGAATAAAACTCCTTTAAAAATCACGCAATCCAAGTATTTAACAAAGGCTTTTGCACACAATTGTTCCCTTTGATTATGCCAAGTTTTATTTACAAGAAGTTTTTTAGACCAACCGATTTAAATTTACAACCTCACCGCGTAGTTTTTACTACTCCTTCCGAGAGGGCATAAAAACCTGCTGTATGCCGACTGCCTGACTGGCGCATTATCAACGCTTGGGGGCTTTAAATGGGCGCGAGACGAGTGTTGGCCACGTTAAGTTAAGAGCGCTACGCTCTCACACACACGATCGAGTCGGTCGCATTTATTTGAACATTGAAAGTCGGCAGTCATTACGGCCTCAAATTGAAGCGAATGCGGCTGAGCCGCGAAGCTTTTGAAAATAAAAAAATAACTATTTGCGCGTTAGTCGCAGTCTTCGTAGCCGGCGAATGTATTTGCCACATGTGGCAGCCAAAACCTCCTAGGGGGCCCACCGCAGCTAGGCCAAACCTTTGCCATGATTTATGTTTGTTTTTAATTTGCGATTTGCATATTTCACGCGTTTCGCTTTTTTGTCACAGACACAGCTACAGATAATAAAAAATAGCTTCGGCCACAGTTTAGATACAGATACAGATACAGTCAAGCCACATCGATCTATGTCGGCACACTTTTACTTTTGCGATTAGTTCAAGCCAAGCCAACGGTCATGGCAATCCTCTTTCTATGGATGTAAACTCCCACACTCCCAATGAGTTTGTTGCCTAAGTCTTTCGTTTCTGGGAAATATATTTTAGCTTAACAAATATATTACAATAAGAAACTAATTGTAGGTTTAGTATGGTTTAGTATAAGTTCGTTGCCTAAGTCTTCTGTTTCTGAGGAGACAAGCATTGAATAAATCAAAACATTGTACTACGATTTATATTCAAATATTAAATCAAATTTTGTAAATTCATTTTTTCTTCTATGTAGGTAAACGCTGTTCGGAGCGGGCTACAGGTTGCTATGCCGGTCAGTGCCAGAATGGCGGCACCTGCATGCCTGGAGCCCCGGACAAGGCTCTGCAGCCGCATTGCCGTTGTACGCCAGGTTGGACTGGTCTGTTTTGCGCCGAGGCCATTGACCAGTGCCGCGGCCAGCCGTGTCACAATGGCGGCACTTGCGAGTCAGGAGCGGGCTGGTTCCGCTGCGTCTGCGCTCAAGGATTCTCCGGTCCTGACTGCCGCATCAATGTGAACGAGTGCTCGCCACAGCCCTGCCAAGGCGGTGCCACCTGCATCGACGGAATCGGGGGATACAGCTGCATCTGCCCACCAGGACGCCATGGATTGCGGTGTGAAATTTGTAAGTTGGATTACACTTTATAACTACTATAAATATTTAAAAGCCTACATATAATTTGAGTGTTAAGAAGCTAAAAGTGCTATTTTATATGTCTTTTTTAGTGCTCTCCGATCCCAAGTCCGCCTGTCAAAACGCGAGCAACACCATCTCCCCTTACACTGCTCTGAACCAAAGCCAAAATTGGCTGGATATTGCTCTAACCGGAAGAAGTGAGGACGATGAGAACTGCAATGCGTGTGTCTGCGAAAACGGCACCTCTCGCTGCACAAATCTCTGGTGTGGATTGCCCAACTGCTATAAGCTGGATCCGCTCTCCAAGTCCTCGAATCTGTCCGGCGTTTGCAAACAGCACGAGGTGTGTGTTCCGGCACTGAGTGAGACCTGCCTCTCATCGCCTTGCACTGTTCGAGGGGATTGTCGAGCCCTGGAACCATCGCGACGGGTAGCTCCACCCCGGCTGCCAGCCAAATCCAGCTGCTGGCCCAATCAGGCCGTGGTCAACGAGAACTGCGCCCGTCTCACCATCCTCTTGGCCCTGGAGCGCGTGGGCAAGGGAGCTTCGGTGGAGGGGCTCTGCTCCCTGGTGAGGGTGCTGCTGGCTGCCAAGCTGATTAAGAAGCCGGCGAGTACACTTGGTCAGGATCCGGGAATGCTCATGGTGCTCTGCGATCTCAAAACGGGCACCAATGACACTGTTGAACTAACTGTGGTAAGTGCTTTGCACATTCCCTCCTTATGTACTTTAAAGATATAAAATATCAACTCAATTGTCTGAAGCATTTAATCTAATCCAAACCCTATTTTACTCTTTGTATATTTTCAGTCCTCCAGCAAAATAAATGATCAGCAGCTGTCAGTGGCGGTGGGTCTGCTGGGTGAACTCCTCAGCTCCAGGCAGTTGAATGGCGTTCAGCATCGCAAGGAACTGGAGTTGCAGCATGCAAAATTAGCTGCCCTCACCTCCATTGTGGAGGTCAAGCTGGAAACGGCCCGAGTGGCCGATGGCTCGGGTCACAGTCTGCTGATAGGAGTGCTATGCGGTGTCTTTATAGTCCTGGTGGGATTCTCGGTTTTCATCAGTCTTTACTGGAAGCAGCGTCTCGCTTATCGCACCAGTTCAGGAATGAACTTAACTCCCTCTCTGGATGCACTGCGTCACGAGGAGGAGAAGTCGAATAATCTACAGAACGAGGAGAATCTGCGAAGGTATACGAATCCGCTTAAGGGCAGCACCAGCTCCCTGCGAGCGGCCACCGGAATGGAACTAAGCCTCAATCCCGCTCCGGAACTAGCCGCCTCGGCGGCGAGTAGTTCCGCTTTGCACAGATCGCAGCCACTGTTCCCGCCATGCGATTTCGAGCGTGAGCTGGACTCCAGTACGGGTTTGAAGCAGGCGCACAAGCGGAGCTCCCAAATACTGCTGCACAAAACCCAGAACTCGGACATGCGGAAGAACACGGTGGGCTCGCTAGACAGTCCGCGGAAGGACTTTGGCAAGCGGTCGATCAATTGCAAGTCCATGCCGCCCTCCTCGGGCGACGAGGGCTCCGATGTCCTTGCCACCACTGTGATGGTTTAGCCGTGATCTCACCAACCAACCAATCAAGAAACCAAGCAGCCGCCCACAGCCAGCTCAAAGTTCCAATTGCCACAGCACGGGCGCTTTTTCCAAGTGCATTAGTAGCGTAATTAAAACTAGGACATAGATTAGGATTACGAGGTACTCCACAAAGGAGTGGCTCTGTTGAAAACGTAGCTTTTCTAAATCCAGGTCGTTTATGGTAAGATGAGGTACACAAATAAATAAGCGTGTTAATCAAGCTTTTCGAGGCCACAGGTTGGGCCAATGTATTTGTATACCTGATCTTATCTTAATACTAACCAGTTTAATGGCTTGCTCTTTAATCTCTAACTTAAAGTTCTCTATAGGAATAACTCTTTTTTTTTTGTGGATCAAGTTAAAAAGTTCAGTTAGACGGGCGTTTTCCACAGTGTCATGTCGATGTGGACACCCATGGATATATAAGTTAGATAGTGTAATTCCGAACTCTTCTCTTCGCTAAGCAACATCCTACACAGTGTGATATTTAGTGTAACCCAGGCGCGCATTTACGTTCATTTAAAGGTAATGATATATATAAAGGAAATCAACTTCTTGGCTAGCACAAGCTGTATGTATATAGTTCTCGTTTAGGATCGTCGCGCTCTATATTGTGTATAAGCTGTAAATACTGTAAATTAGCAGTTACCGTTATTGTATTTTGTCTATAGATAGATTCGTAGCATTAAACTAAGACCCAGCCGCAACGCGTTAGACTTTAAAAGTTGTTTGCAATTGTACGCAATAATATAGTTTTATGCTCGTAGTTAGGTAGCTGTGTAACCGGGTAAGATTCAAACGATTTTGTACTGTATTATACCTATCTGTGTAGTAATATTTATTTATTATATTAATTTTGATCTAGACGCAATAAAGGAATATCAATAAAGATAGTAAAAGACATAACCATGTATGGCGTATTATTACTTTTGGAAGAGCAGACATTATATTTGTAGTTTTGGCAATCAGACCTTTAGAGGTCGATCTTATGATATAAGGCAGCTCTGAACTGCTGGACTCTTTTTGCCATCAGCATCATTTCCTGTCATTTGGACTCGTCTGGATCGAACAGAAATATGTTCGGCTGGGATTGCGGCGATCGCATTTGAAATATGCGCTAATTGAATGTGAAAACCAAATGCAAGTTGGGCACTACAACGGATCGAATCAGAGGACGGGATCGGGACACAAATGGTGAAACCGGCGAAACAGATCAGAAGGCCAGGAGGAAAGAAATCGAAATCGACCAGCGAGCAATGCATTTTGCGTTGTTCGGTTTCTAATTAAAATACCAAAAAGAGCCGGCCGAAACACACAAAACTAAGCTCAGCGGATGATCAAGGCCCGAAGCAGTGGATTCAAAAACAGATACTGCAGAGGTGGCTGGGTTTTTTACCACAACGTGCGTAAATTTCGTCAGCGGTAAACTCGGCTCCAACAAAACGAAATGGCCGGGTTCTGGAGTATGAGTGTGTTGTTAATGAAGCAGAAAATGCCAGGAATTTTCGCTTGATTGTGCCTGCCTCTCGTTCTCTTCCTCCATGCACAGAAAAAAACCAAACATTTTGCCTTAGACTTAGACAGATTAGGTGTAATTGGTCGAAAACGTTGTGTTTAGATAGTCAAGCAAAGATTAAGCGATTTGCTTTCCCAATATATGTTAATCTGTTAATCTTACTCGTATCAGTTGTAGTCAATCATTTTATGATAATCGAGAAATGGGAAAAACCTTTTCCAGTGTACGGCGGCTCAAGTGTTTTATTTAGTTATTGAACAGTACTGTCCAAGGCCAGGACTTTGGTAGCCGCCCTTTTCGAACCGCCGCAGCCGAGCGAAATTTTAGCGGCATTTTTGGCGCTTTTTTCTGTATTATTTCTGCTGCCAAGCGGTCCGCTGATGTTTCGGTGGTTGTTGCTGTTTTTTAATTAACGCGCGATACGTTTTCGACTTTGAAGGGCCAAGGAGCGCACATGATGGGCATATAACTCATTGGAATTATGGTGGACGGAGGCCAGCAGGCAGCAGCAGAGGAAGCGGGCCTGCGGGCCAGTCCTCGAGCTAAAGTAAAGTTGCCCAGCGAGAACAGAACGTACATAAACTTTATCCGTCTATAATCTAAATATGTTTCTCGGTTGCTCTTGGCTCTTTGCGCCGTTGTCGTGGCTGTTGCAACAATTTGCTGCAAATTGAAAGCCAATTACGTTGTTTGCAGCATGCCAAGGCAGCGACGGTCGCTGCGGATCGCATCGGATCGGAACAGCCATATAGCCAGGGCCTCTTGGCTGGCAGACAGGCGAAATTGCGGGGCACACAGCTCTCGTAGACGACATAAATATCAAATACAGGTCCATAAATTTGAAACCAATTAGCCAACTTAAATTGATAATAGTTTGCCGCTGTTCCGAGGGGTTCACAGGAGGTGGGTACCTACCATTTGCCTACTGGCCGCAGGAAGCTGCCACCGACGCGATCCACTCGAACCACTCGAACCACTCGAGGATGTCTTTGGCGATCGCTAATGGCAGTGCCATTTGATGACATACGTCGCTCGTGTTGAGCCGCCAATTTTCGACCGACAATTGCTGGCCATATATGTAAGGACGCAGTAAAGGCAAAAGCAGCAGCGACATCAGCAACTGCCACTGCAGCAAATGCATCGTCTCATATGTCGCATGTCGTGCCTGTCGTGTCGTTCTAATCACAATTGCTGCCTCTGCCGCGGCTGCGCCTTTTTATGGCGCTTTTATGCAAAACAACTTAATTTCGAGCCCCGATCCGTTTGCCACAATGCAGCGCGTAAAATATGCACTCGCAGGCAGCGGCAGCGGCAGCGGCTGAAGTAGGACCAACTCCAGCAGCAACATGGCTAGCAAAACGAAAGACTTAGACAACGAACTCGTACAAATGTTTCGACCATTTGCCTGTGTGTCGAGCTGTTATAGAAAATTATCTGAAACTGATTTGATATATATTCAAATAGGCGCTGTGCGACACATGTTGCTGCTGTTACATGCAACATTTGCCGTATTTGTTGCACGCAGCAGCAGCAGCAACAGCAACAGCACAGAGCTCCTGGAGGAGTTGCAAGCCACAACCGACTGGTAGCCAGGTTAGACTTGTCGTTGTTATTTGTATGAAATGCTATGGATAACATCGCCAGCAGTAAACGTTTAGTTTGTGTTTTAATTAAAATATTTTCATTTCCCCTTGCGCCAGTGGCAGGCGAAGATTGCCGCTGAGAAACACGCTGCGACTGGATCAAGATCCAGGCACATCCGTGTCTTGCTGGACAAGTGGCATTTATAAGCAGCATTATAAACTAATTTAGGTGGGGAATGGATTGGCTAATAGACCTGGGAAACGTCCGAGTGAAAGTCGTAAGAAAGGAACTGGCATCAAAGAAATATCTTTACAAAAACAAACCGAATATTGTGAGTCGTTTATTTACTTAGCTGCTCATCAAGTTTAAGACGCGCTTTTAAAACGAACCTATAAGTAATTTACCGATCTGTTTATTATCTTGGCTCCAGGGACCTTTACCAAAAAATCACTATTAAAATGACTAATTCGATTTGAATGTCAAAACATTAGGATCTAATCCCACTGGCCATTTAACCCCTCTTAGGCGGTCATTAATTGATTTACCAAGCCCCCTGAAGCTCACTTAGTAAGAAAGAGGAGCCAGAAAATCAGTGAAAAATTACCCAACTGCGGCAGAACCACGCTTTATAAATGTCAGAGGCGACATTAATGTAGCGCATTTGTCTAATTAGACAAGCGTTTTGGGCATGATGCTACGAAGCTCTCGCTCCACGCCAAATAAATTAATCAGCTAATTGATGGGCATAAATTACGGGCATGCAAATGAGACGAGATCGCGGCTGCTCTCCTGGCTAAAATTGATGGCCAGGCCAAATTAAATTGGGCAAATGAGCTGAGCTGGGCCATTTAGTATGTCAATAGTCGATGCTGAAGGGCCACCCACTGGGCAGCAGATAGCAATCGAGAAGTGGTGAAGCGCTTTCCAAATCGAAGCTTGCCAGGTGCAACGTACAACTCAATTAATAACAATTTCTCAGAACAATAAGCCAGGCGGCGGCAGCAGCCGCAGTGAGTGCAATCCTTTTTGGCCAACATTTGATTATCTCACGGCCAGAGTGGAGCAGCTCCTCCTGGAGCCGCAGCTTGTGGCCACGGCTCTTGCTATCGGGCGCTGCCATCGGGGCGGCGCGGTGTTGCGGAATTAGCCACTCTGGGCCTGAACTTTGGCGGTGCACGAGGTCGTGGCCAAATTGCCAGGCCATGCTCGGTAACTCGGAATGTTTGTTGGCTTTTTGCTTTTTGTTTTAATTGAAACCCGTACGAAATGGAAAATGGGAAATGGACTTTCAACTTGCCAGCTTGGTAAATTACCCACACGAAAAGAAAAAAGAAAGAAGTAAAACTTAAGTATTAAATATTATATTAGGCATTACGATTTCGCACAATAATTATAATTAATTTAGTTATATGTACATATAGAGATACAAAAACCAAGTACCATTGCCTTGAAAATACCAAATCTTGATCTGTAATGATTTTTACTGATCCCAATATCTTTTTCCGATCACATCACAAACTTTTTTCGGTGCCACCGACTCAGTCAGACCATTTCTAGTTTTGAGGCCCAAGTGCATTACAGGGCAGTTGGAAATTTATGGCGGGCCAGGCGGTGTCGAAAATAGCGCCAGCAAACTTCGCGATGACGACGAAGACGATGCGAGACCGATGTTGATAGCTATAGCTTTCCGCCGGCTGGAGTTACTTTCTAATGCTGCAGTCACAGAGCGGCGATGTGGATGTGGATGTGGATGAGGATGCATTGCACACGAAAGTCATAAGCGCAACCGAGGCAATTAAGTTCGAGCGACAAGTTGCGCCGCTGGAAGCCAGGAAACTCGGCTAGGATCGGGTGGTATCGGTGGAAACTGGGAGGGGAGCTCGGCTGCAGCTGTTACATGTTTATGGCTCGAAACGGATCGCACGTAATGGGATTTGCGCTGAGCGACAGCGATAGCCTGTGACTGCACCAGCAAGCTCCACCAGCCAGCAGGCACCAGGCTCAGTCACATCCAGCGATTCAGATCCAGAGACTAAGCTATATGGGTAGAGCTATAGCCACAAGTGCTGTTGCGACTCCAGCGCCTCAATAAAGCCGATCGCATTACCAATTAGGCGTGCACACTCGGCTAAACAGCCGCCTCCTTCTGGCAAGTGGAAATTGAATTAGTTGTCGCGGCATATGCGTGACTAGCTGCTGCCCGGAGCTCCATGTTCGCCTAAGGCGTGCACTGAAAAAAATAGTGTTTTCAAATATTACTTTTCTGTCTTATTTTTAAGGAGTAGAGCATTGTTCCTTACCCAGAAACTACTAAACATTTAATCTAAAAGTGCATAACATTATTATCCAGTAATACTACTATTAATACTACTATTACAAAATCCCCATACTAAATGCCTTTGCATTGAATTAAATGTGAATCATTTTATAAAATAACACTTTACTTTTTCTTTGTGTATAATCAAAAGGCCGCGGGCTAGAGATCGGCAGTCTGGTTTGGGTGTCGCCGTTCGTATGTGTAAACACTTTTTACACTTTGCCACATTCCTGTGCCGCGCGCATAAATCAGGCGTTGCTCGCCTGTCAATCTGGAGCTGCGCCATCGATAGGCATCGGGGTCGTCGTGGAGTGGAGCTGACCGGAGGAGCTTTTAGCAACTGCTCAGCAGCTGGCTGGGTGTGCGCTAGTTGCGGATCCGTTTTCTGTGCTGATGCGAATCAACTGGTTGAGGATGCCGTTTGCTGCTGCTGCTCCTCTATCCTTTAGTAATGCTTCGATCCTTATCTCTCGCTAAACTTATTTGTATTCCAAAGAAAAACAATATTATTTAGCAAGGTAACTTTTTTTTCTAACATGTGAAAGTATTTCCTGCAAGTATTTCATACTTTTAAACTCATAATGAAACCTTAAGTACCTATTTTTAGCTAATGTTTTAAATAGACACAAAGTAAAAGTGATGCAGCCTCATTCAGACTCCTTAATTAATCTACTCGTTCTCCACGACTTGCCCAGGTGAAGCTCAGAGCTGCCCGAAAACCAGATGCGCTCGTTGATCAAGTGCGAATGCAGATCCCCCAAGGCGGGCTCCACTTGGAACTTTTTCTTGACGTAGCGATGCGTGAGCACATTGGTGAAGACCCACTGCCGGTGGACGGGATTTTGAAAGGAAAGGAAAATTGATCGATTGTGAGGACTTACTGCCAATTCGTGTTGACGTTGCAATCTCCGCATGCTTTCATGCAGTTCCAGGAGCATCTCGTAACGATGGGCGCCATTCTCAAGCATTCGCAGGGTAAAAGCCAGGGAGTCGATTACAATCAGCTTAATCTAAGGAGACAGTTGTGCTTTTGGAGTTACAGAAATCTCTTTCAATGAAAGTTAAATAAAAATTGGTTGGGCATTTGTATGCATTTTTTGTGATGTTGGGAAGGGACAAGAAAAATATTTTATGATAGTGAAGAAGTAGATATTAGCAAATATTTTAGGGACTTATATTACATCTGGATGCTCGACGAGATGCCTGTGGCAACTGAGAACTGTGGCCATTAATTGATCCAGTTTGTGGCACTTCACATAATAGATTTTCTGCAGCATTTTGTGAGCCTTAAATTCTGGAACTTTGTGTGCATACTGCCTTTCCAGTTTCAATGCTAGGCCTAGAAATAATTTCTGTTTAGTTTCACCAGAGAAATATGTAGTTTACTTCATTTACTAACCCTTTAATCTGTCGGGATGGAAATCCTGCCGGGTGTCTATAAATAGTGCACTGCCTTCCAATCCGCCAGCCGCCTTAGGAATTTGTACATTTAGGCAAAGTTGCAAGCTATCAATGAATACAAATACCATTTCACTTGTAAGTTATAGTTAATAACAAAACAATAGTTAAACCATACCACATTTGCGTTTTTCCGGTGCCCGAATTGCCGATCAGTTCGACCAGTTGACCCAAGGATATTCCACCTCCAAAATGAGAGTCCAGAGCTTTGTTCCCCGTCAGGATCTTATTTGTGGCACTTAGGGAGATGTCCCAGCAGGATTTATAAGATACTTGAAGGTTTTCATGGGACACGGATGGTCTTAATTCAATTGCTTCAGGTTGCGATGGCTCCCAAACCCTTGAAAGTCGCAAAGTTTATATAGATTTTAAAAGTGCTGTACTTGCTGTAAGCTACCGAACAAGTTTACGGCTCATAATAAGCTCCTGTCGCTGCTTAATTTGGTTTAAAACACTTTAAAAACAAAAATTGTGATCACAAATAATCAAAACAATCGCGCCATATGATTTTACAGTACTGTTATGACTTAACATGCAGTGTTGTCTTAGTGGACGGTCAAAGGCTGGCTGATACAAAAATGCTTATACGATTTGCAGCAATTCCAGCTTATAACGTCTGGCAACACCAAATGTCATATGTTTTTTGTTTACAACTTTATTTCTTGCGACGCGAATTTATTGGACTTTAGTCATCCAAAATGCTGAACTTAAAACAATTAGCCAGCCACGCCTACCGCCAGTACGAACTGGTGACGTGCATCAACATGCTTGAGCCCTGGGAGAAGAAGCTGATCAGTGAGTATCGAAATTACGCGAAAAATCCAACTGCTAATCCGGATTATCTCTTCGCAATCAGATGGATTCTTCCTGGTTATGCTGTTCCTGGTGCTCTTCTCCAGCTTCATGTATCTTCCAAACTACATGCAAACCCTGATGCAGTTCGTAACGCCGCCCAACTGGCACAATTCCCCGGACAATGCAGCCTATGTGGCACAAAAGATGGCACGGAGCTGAGCTCCCACTACCCATATCGTACAAGTGCATACTCCCTATAGAAAGACAACTATGATTTAAAGCTTATGATATTATTGTGATTTACGTCGACTGGTCCAAGATCTGTAAATATTGAACTGTGCCAAGAAAGAACCGCTTAACCCACTTCACAACCGTTTTTCTGTACCGCAGACAGATTACAATGGTCTCCACGATTCGCAGAGCGGATGTGTTAAAGAACAGGCCAACCAGCCCTCCAAGGGAAACTGAAAAGGCGAAATTCAAAACTAATTGAAATTGGTACGGATAGTCTAGCTTACTCAAGAAGTCCAGTATAGTCTTAGTTACGCGACGTACATATCGTTGTGTTGGCAGCTCAACCAATGACACTCGGATCTCCGACACTTCATCTGAGGCTTCATCATCCCTAGAAGTTAAAAGTTACATTTTAAGTAACCCATTTACTTGTTTCACCTCTAAATGTTGAACTGCGTTAATGAAAGTTTCTTAATGTGCTTACTCATCAGCCGAGTTGTATATTATGTTGTACTCCGGCTCCTCACAGGAGCTCATGCAGTTGCAGGACTTGCGCTCCGTCATGATCTTGTCGCGGATCCGGGTCAGGCAGATCAGGCCGCGATAGTCACAGACGGGTAGGTAATTCTGGCCGGGAATAGCCATAAAGTGACTGGTGCAGTTGCAGTTCTCGAGTTGGAGTAGCACAGTACTATGAATGCAATACATGGAATGAATTATATTAAATAGGTACATTCCATATTACCACTCCACCACGCAGCCAGAGTAGCTGTAGAAGTCGTAGATTCCCTGGCGCTCTGGCACATGCTCATGGCCATAGCGACATCGCCGGTGCTCCATGCTTAGATCTTGGACACTCTCGTCGTTGTGCACCTCGATCACGTTCAGGATCAGCTCCTTGTAGTGACCTAGCAGCACCGTTTCCCGTATCATGCCCTCGGAAAACTGGTAGGGCACATCGATTGGGGCATGAACGTATAGCTGAATGTCGGTGGCAGCATGGAAGCTAAGATGTCCCGGTCCCGTCATCCGGTTGTTGGTATACTGGACATGGGACACTTTGCGAGCCTGATGTGAGTTAAAGGAGAAGCACAGTCCATACTCCGTGGGCAGGGGCAGAAACTGATCGCAGCAGTCGAACAGCTTGTTCAGATAGCTACAATTCACCAGCAGTTGATGGCACTTGGTGCGGAACTGCAAGGACCAGAGGATATAGCTGGGAGCAAGTACAGCAGTATAGGCAATCCAACGCACCACGTCCAGCAGGTGGGTGAAGTTGGAAGGACATGGCATCCTGGCGCAATCCTCGCAGCTGCTGCAGACCCCTCGGTAGAATACAATTTCGGAAATGAAATCGTCCACATGCATATCGTGCTCCACGCCAAAATGTGAATCACTCAGATCCCAAATCCTCTCGGCGTTATATATCTCGCATACAGTGATGGCCGGAAAAGAAGAGTTCCAATTCAAGCTAGACAATATAAGTTAGGGGGTATACTTCTTGCTATTTCAACTTACTATATAGTATCCAGATTAAAGGATACCGACGAGGAGAGGTAGCTGTTCAGCAGCAACATGGAGACATTCGCAAAGAAGGGCAGCGTGTGGTAAAAGGTCACCAAGTAGAGAATCCTGCAACAGAGGCGAGGTTGGTATGGGAACTATATAGATCATATATAGGAAGTTACATCTTCAGCAAAAATCCGTGGAAGCGGCTACTGCGCATTGTGAACTTTTCAGCAGCAAAAAGGAAACTGTTTCCCCAAATTTTCTTTTCGGCCACGAGCTTTTGGTAACAATGGGCTGCATGATAGCATCGATCCATTGTTTCCGCTTTGGCCTACATTAAAATAACTACCCAGTTTTATTGGCTTGGATTTAGTTCAGTGTTAAAGCTCGCACAAAACAGACGCTCCAGGCAATTATTTAAATGGACATCCTTAAAAGCAAAAGTCATGTTAGACTTTTAGGGACATAGGTCCAGTATTACTCACTGTTAACCCGGAGATATGTATAATTTTATCCACATAGATCCAAACAGATTCTCAGACAAAATCTTAGGTACTCGTACATATTTTAAATGGACATTAAATGCAGCGTTTAACCGCAAATTATAGCATACCAACGACATTACCATTGTTGATGACTCAGTTTTCGATCAAAAGACGAAGCTTGTATATATATAATCTATCTATTCTATATATACTATATAGAAATTCTGAGAAATAACGTTTTTATAGAATGATTACTCTCCGAATGATATTTGATATTGAAATAAGTGGTATTTAAGAGCTTTATCCATGGCAATAATGACGAAGTTCAAGTATCTGTGATATAGAAACAGAAATTACTCGGAAATCTAAAGCTATGCTTAAACCACATGAAGAGCTATGAGTCAGACGAGCAGTTTATGCACCAGTTAGTTACGTTTGGAACAGGCATTGATAGATGATGGATTTAATAGAATTTTTTAGGCGAGACTAAGATTTTTGAATCTTAAAATTTCAATTTATAAAACCAAAAACCCTTTGGAATTTATCAAACAAAATAGTCCTTTTGTGGCGAAGGTTAGTGGTCAAGATTGTTTGAAACTTATGTTCGGGACCTATGATAACTATCTATAATCTTGTGCACCATTTTAGTGGTTTAACTTAATTATAGTTTGCTTTCGCATAAAAAACATGGCTATTGCACCAGTACACTCAACATAAATAGGACGATCAAAATGTTTATTTTGAGAGGATATTATTTATTCAAGGCCTCTGCCTCTTTTTCCAAGCTCCGCCGAGGTAAAAATTGGCATTTTCATTATTGCTGCTAATATTATTTATTAAAGTTATTTACAAAGCTAGATGCACGAACTCTTAAGACTACGGATATAAATAAATTGGTGTCTTGAGGAAAGAGTTTCCGGTGGCACTACTGAAGGTTCTGCGTGATCCAGGGAAGCATGTCGATGACGCTGGCGAAGACACCTGGCTGGTTCTGGTTCTGTCCGCACAGCCGTCCGCCGAAGGAGACCACGCCGTACTGGACCACTCGGTAGGTGTTCTTGAAGCGGTGCTTGAAGAACACGGGGCCGCCGGAGTCACCCTGGCAGGTGTGCTTGATGCCGGTACCCGTGGCGCAGATGTGGTTATCATTCACCTCACCCTTGTCGTAGTACTGGCGACACTCGTCCAGGCTCTTCCTGGTGATCAACGCCTGCTGGAGCTTGGTAGCCACGGTCTCCTTATCGGTACCGCCCCATCCGGCGACAAAGAAGCTCTGATCGAAGTCCAGTTCCTGGGACTTCTGGTCGATGGGCAGGCACACGGGCTTGATGTGAGATTTCTCCTTGACCACGCGATCCAGCTTGATGATGGCCACGTCATGGCTGATCTTGCCATGGACGTAGCTGGGATGCACACGAATCTCCTCAATGCCGTACTCCTCGTAGGGCGGAATGCACACGCGGTTCGTACCGCCCAAATAGTGGCAGTCCTCCTCCGATTCCAGGTCATGCTCGCCCAGGCGCACCGCGATGCTAGAAACAGAATGCCATGTCCGCACAGATTAGTCATCAGTAGTAGATGCTGAACCAATTAAAAATGACTATCGATTTGTTTTCCAATTTTCGTTGCATCATCTTAGAAACTCTGTATCTTGATGTGATGAAATTGTTTTGGTTGTAGCATGAGGAACTTACACTTTGGGCTGCTCGATGATGCAGTGGGCGGCGGTCAGGATGTGGCGCTCGCTGATGAGGCTGCCACCGCAGCGGAATGGACGCGGATCGTTGATCTGGTACTTGATGAGGGCCACCCAGGGAAAGTCGCCCGGCCTGGCCGTCTTTCCACCGCTGACCTTGGGATTGCCCTTGTTGCCGCAGTTGGTCACCGAGTTCAGCAGCTGCAGACCCTGTTGACTGTACCGGTTCAGATTTCCACCCGCGGATCGGACCACCTTGCTCTGGGACTCCTGATTGGATGCGGACTGCGGGGTCGCCTCGTTGGGGCAACAAAGATGGAAGTCCTAAAAACATAAATTCAAGTTGATTTATTGAGCCTTTTAAATGATCTTTTCTTTACTCCTCAAAATCCAAAAATTTTGTTTTTTAAACTTTTGCTTTTGATCATTTTTTTTAGCACTAAAATGTGTTCCGGAATCATTAAAACTTACCCTTGTATTTGTGCTGCTCCTGCACTGCATCTGAATGATTTGGTTGTGGATTTTCCGAGGTATATTTCGGCCGTAGATCCCGATGATCTTCTGCACAAAGGAGCACTCCTGGTATCGGATGCACTGACCGGCTGCTTGGGCCGGAGTGATGCAACTAATCTCTGCAAGTCAGTGGAATAGTAAGCATTGTCCGTAGGATATATCTTGCTTAGAACTTACGGCTGATGACCAGCTGGGGCAAGATGCACAAGAGGAGTCCGAGTCCAATCGCCGTAGACACCATCCTGACTGATTGCTGTGATCAATAATCCGTAATCAACGTGGGCGGCCTTCCTGCAGTTGTAAAAAACCTGTCTCAAGTCCGGATGCTGATGCTACTACTCGTCGAGATCTCGTTCCCGTTCACGATTGAGTTCTCCAACGTGCGCGCTGAACAGATGAACTTGTAATGAACCGCAGATCGTCGTGTGCCGCGCTTTTGTAGCTCGGATTCGCGTGCTGTGGGAAGCGCCAATACAATACCCAATCCAATCCAGACAGCACTAATGATCAATAGCTGAGCGCAATCCCGGATCGGCGATACAGGTTTTGCGGCACTTCCACAAGATCAAGCGCATGGAGAACTACTAGTTTCAGATACTGGCTACCTTATTGAGTTAGTGCCGTGGGTCTGTAATGCAATACTATAAAGTTACACTCTCTAGAGAGGGGGTGCAATATTATTACTTAATTACCTGATAGTATACGTTTTGTTTAAAGCATTAGTTATGTTTTATTAAAACACCGAGACTTTATAAATCACGGACATATAATAACAACGATTGGGAACCATAATCATCAGCTACGGTACGAAAAGCGATAGTTGAACTTGGATCGTGGAGCGTGGGAAAAGCGATTAAATTCCAGGAAACCCCCTGCCGATTAGTTGGCTCTCCCATTCGCAGCTGGTGGCTCCAAGCTAGATGGCTAGATCTCTGCCCTCCAAGTCTCTGATTTTCCGGCTGGAGATTGCCACTGCAGTGGGGACTGGCACGCGTCGCTGAAGTTCAACAGGTGGGCTGGACAGCCATTTGAGACGGTACTTTTTTGCTCAATTAGTATGCTCTCCGATTCCCCCATTCACCTGGCTACGCCCATGGTGCAGGTCGTCGCCGTAGCGCCGTATCGAAACCCGTTCTTTGGATATGAGACCGATGTGTAACATGGAATTTCCAGAACAGAAATTCCCAGCATCGCGGGTAAGATATCTAAGTGCGCCATGCGTGCAAAAAACCCCCCGAAATTTGCGGTTTGCGATACAAATCTGGCTATGTTTAGAACGCACGTCACTTAGGACAGGTCGGAAACTGTGGGCCTTATGAAGTTCCAACACTTAATATTCCAGCACTTGACTATAAGCAATCCCGTGAAGAATAATCAAATCAGCTTATCTTAAGTGTGCTGGATCGACAATTCGAGTGAACTCATATATTGGCTTCATTATCGCGGTTGATTAATAGTTCAATGGGTACTTATTTTCCCTGTAGATGATTGGCCCCTAGGCAACATACAACAACTTGGTTATCACTTGAGACTTACGCCATATTAGTCACACGTCTGGTGCACAATAATTCTGATTGTTAATATTCACAGAAAATGTGAAATTATTCGCCTGTCTGAGCCAGGCTTTTGTTTATCCGTCAAACAGAAGTAAGATGTGTTTATGATTCATTCGCAAGTAATTTAAGTTGTTGGGGGCAAGAGTGGGGGAGTAATGATTTCGAATCCCTAATATCATTTTCCCCTGAATGTGTAATTTTATGCGAACCACATAAAAACCGCGAGTAAAACCGCAAAGCTGTTAAATGAGTTTACAAATATGTGTTTAATATATTTTTGGGTAGGACTTAATACTAAGGCACACTCTAGGATGCTCCTCACAGGCCATTGCTGGCCATGGTGTCCGTGATCCATTGCACGTACTCGCCAACATTTGTGTACAGACCGGGCAGGCTAACCTGTCCGCAGGTGACCACGCCCTGGCTGACGATCCCGAACTCGACCATTTTCGGGGCATACTCGCCCAAGTACTGGGCGGGTGCCTGGAGCGGACCACCGGAGTCGCCCTTGCAGGAGTCCTGCAGGTCGCCACCGCCCACGCAAAGCTGACTGAGGGGCACTGCCCGGCGGTAGGCCTGGGAACAGACGGAGCGCGGCTTCAGCGGCACATTCGCCTGGAGCAGCACATCCGAGGAGGAGCCGTTCTCCGTGGTGCCCCAGCCAGTGACGAAGTAGGTGCTTATCTGCTCCGCCTTCTCCTTCAGCTCATCCGTGATGGGCAGGCAAATGGGCTTGATGTGCTCTGCATAGAGAGTATTTATAGTTATATATAAGGATGGGGATTCACTTGACGTGGAGGGAACTTACTCTGGAAGGGAACGCTCCTGTTCAGCTTCAGCAAGGCGATGTCATTCATGATGTGACGCGCATCGTACTTCTCATGAATCAGATGCTTCTCAATGCCCACATCCACAACTGGCGGAGCACACTTCTTCTTGCGTCCCTGCTGGCGGCAATCCTCCTCCGTGGAGATGCGGTGCTCGCCCAAGCGGATCTCATAGCTATGGCAATGGAGATTAAGTCACGAATGTTTCCAGACTGGTACTCGCGTACTTACAGATCATTCTGGAGACCGTGGACACAGTGAGCAGCAGTCAGGATGTAGCCTATAGTAATATACACTATACTGAAGTTTAAATCTCATTTTATGGAAGGAACACCTACGCTCGGAGATCATGGCTCCGCCGCACAGGAACCTGGACTCGCCAAACTGCTGGTAACGGAGCAGGGTCATCCAGGGCCTGGAGGAGAGCTTCACCTCGTAGCCATTGGCCACTCTTTGGCTGAGGAAGTTGCCGCAGTCGAAGTTTTCGTCCTTAAACAGACTCATCACCTTGGAGTTGTGCTGAATGTGGGCTGAGGGACAGCAGAAGTGGCGCTGAGGAGGAGACGTCATTAAAGTTAATCAGTAAGCAGTTGTTGGAGCAAAGACCTAGTTTATCTAGAATCTAAAATTACAAGGAATATGAAACTAGTCTGATCAAGTTGCATATGTGAATATCAATGAGGTTTATGCGATACATTTGCGAATATGAATGATTTTGACTGAGTAACATAATTGCTATACGCCATTGAATTTGTTTTTATTTTAATCAGTGCGTTTGCGAATCCATTATACAAACGAAAGATGATGATGGTCACCATTGCTTTGATAATGCCACATTAAACTTAGCTGCTCTATCGTAATGAGTTTTAAGTCCATCATTTCGAACTCACCACTCCATTGAACTCGCCGCAGGAAGCCCTCTGCAGATAACTGGCGTAGTCGGCTGGCACTTTCTGTCCGGATTTCTGGGCTTCCGTCAGCCGCTCCTCGATGCTGCGGCAGGAGGAGAAGGGCATGCACTGACCCTGGTCGCCATCCGGTGTGGTGCAGTCGTCGGCGTAGTCTGAGCCATGTAATGTACACCAATATTAGCATTAGCATCCCATGCGACGCGGATTCCGAGAATTCCCCTAACCTGCTCGGGCAGATTGCACGCCCATCGACGAGAAGACGGCAATGCCATATAAGACTGCGAGGCTGCTGGCTATCATCATCTCGCTGGAAACGCTGATCTGGACTGATCGGAACCTGTAGTGTGACGTGGGTTTCTGGGCAAACAGACGCTTCAAGCTCGACTGGGAGATAACAAGCTGAGAAGTTGCGTTTTATACCGCCAGCAGCAGATGAGAGAACCAAATCGAGTTTAAATCAGAGCTTTAATCTCTCGATTTTTGAGACTGTAGCAACATCTCTGGCTTCCAGTGATCCGGAATACAATTAACAATTTATGGGAAAATCCAAATATTTTCAAACATTTTGTCATTCTTCCTGACGCAAATAAAAGAAAAAAAACAAGATAATCAAATGCCTCTCGTTCTCTTGCGCACAGAAATCGGAATCTCTCTCAAAAGCTCTGAAAACAAAGGGGCTTCCAGATCCCAAGAGATCTACAGCAAGTACTTGGCGTAAGGATCCCATTAAGATGAATCGCGAGTGTTTAATTTGTTTTCGTTTTATTGTTTATCGCACATCATCATCATCTAGTCAGTGGTACAATGGCTGAATCGGTCCGATCGATCATAAGGGGTAGGGTATGTAGTTATTGATACATTAGCTTGACCTTTTAACAATAAATTATAACAAAGCTGCTTAATTGCGTTAATAAATATCAGACATGGCTCAAACAAACATAATTATCGCTCGAATATATCTACAGATATAAGGGAACTAATCGATAGAAAGCATAATGTTCTAACTTAGATAGTTGGAGGTTAACGGCAGCGAATTAAGTTGTTTTACATGTGGAATCGGTTGGATGGTTGATTGGTTGTTTGGTTGTTTGGGTTGTTCTCACCAGTTCTCGAAGCAGTTAGCTCTGCTGTCTAGCCAATTGTTCTAGGCGGTCGGTTTGTAGGGGGTACGATAATTTACATTACTTCCTCGCTCTCGCTCTCTGTGTGGGAACGAAAGGAGCATATAGCAATAGATAAATCAATCAATTGTCGAATTTAGGGTGGGTGATTAAGCGTGATTTTGATATATAAGATTTTGATAGCTTCAGAGCTCGCTTGATGCCGCCGTCAGAGTTAGTAGTAGTAGACAGAGCAGATCATATCGAAAGCTGGGGCACACTGAGAATGCAGGATAGTTATGACAAGCGGCGAGGAATGGAGTTGCGAAGCCAATCGGGTATTTAAGTTACAGCAAACCATAAACATAGCACAGATTAAATACAGATAGTAAAGTGATAGGATAGAATACTGCGTAATTGCTTTTTCGGAGGCGTAGTCACCGTCACAGTCGTCATTGTTGTCGTTTGGTATCGTTCGTTTTGGTATCACAAAATTAATAACATGATCATTTTTACAGATATAAAACAATCGCATACATACATAATACTATAAACAATTTGAAAATACATTTAAGAACCGATCCGTTGACTCAGCAGTTTGTTAAATGGTCTAATTATATTAACAACATTTAAATAGTTTTTAGTTGCGGCTGAGTTCGAGTGTCGCTGTCAACGGATCGATCGACAAACATTAAAAAAGAGCACTGGAAATTTATCTAGTCTAGGGTAGTTAGTAGTCAGTTGGTTGTTTTGTTGCTTGGTGCTGATGGTGTACGCTTGGAAGTAGTAGAGTGTGTTAGATGCAAAACAGAACGGTGCCATCAACCAGTTGAACGCATTAATGCTATTTTATTTGATGGCGGCAATGAGCGGGCTTTCTTCGCCTAGAATAAAATAAGAAAAAAATTAATTTTCACTTTGTTTTCCATAGAGTTCTGTGGGCACTAAATCACGAGTCTTAATGTAGGGCATCCGCGGCCAAACCCACGAAGCGGGCATCGAGCTCTCGTAGTTAAAGTTGTACAGTTGGTTCTCCAGCCACTTGCGCTTGTCCTGTGGCTCAGGGTAGGTGGATGCCAAGCCTGCAAAATATACCAAGGAAGTCATTTCATTTGTTTCCCATGAGGGATCGGTATCGTACCTCTATCGTAGGCACATTTGGTCACGCCAACGGCAATGTTCATGGACACGCTGCGGATGCTCGACAGCGGAGGATACAGCGATCCGCGCTCAATGTCGCTGGGCTCGACGAAGTTGGCCAACTCCTGGGCGGCGATCAGGAACATTTCGTCGGGTATGTGGTGAGTGCCCGTGCAGATCACGCCCAAGCCGACACCAGGGAAGATGTAGGCGTTGTTGCCCTGGCCCGGGTAGAAGGTCTTGTCACCGATCTGGACCGGCGGGAAGGGAGAGCCCGACGAGAAGATCACGCGAGCCTGTGCATTTAAATCATCTCGTTAAAAATAATTTATCAATACATTTTTCTATTTTAAAAACTCACATCCGTGTGCTTGTAAGCATCTTCGGCAGTGCATTCTGCCTTGCTGGTGGGATTGGACAAGGCGAACACCACGGGCCTCTCGTTGTTATCGGCCATGGTGCGCAGGATCTCCGGTGTGAAAATGCCGGCAGCAGCCGAGGCTCCAATAAGCACCTGTTGATTAGTTTGATATAACCAAAGGATCTTTAGAAATAGCACTTCTTATGACATACACTGGGCTTGATGGTGGAGACAATCTCGGCGAGATCTGACATCGGGTTGATGTCCTTGGCGTAGTTGATTTTGTGGCCATCCAGGTTGCCCTCCTTGCGGCTCTTGGTCAACAGACCGTCGATATCGACCATGTAGATCCTGTTGTAGGCCTCCTCGATGGGCACACCATCTTGCACCATGGCCTTGACGGTGAGATCGGCAATGCCGATGGCGGCCTCACCGGCTCCTGCGAACAGGAAGGTGTAGTCCTTGAAGGACTTGCCTGTTATGCGCTTGGAGGCATACAGTCCAGCTACGGCCACGGAAGCGGTTCCCTGGATATCATCGTTGAAGGTGCAGTAGGTGTTGCGGTACTTGTCCAGGAACCTAAATGCATTGTGGTTGCCAAAGTCCTCGAACTGGATCAGAGTATTCTGGCCATAACGCTGCACCACGGCCTCCATAAACTCATCAATGAAGTCGTCGTACTCGCGACCAACCACTCGCTTCTGACGCAGACCCACGTACAGGGGATCCTCCAGCAGATCGATGTTGTTGGTGCCCACATCCACCACAATTGGCAGGCACTGATGGGGCTTGATTCCGGCCAGAGCCGTGTACAAGGCCAGCTTGCCCACGGGAATGCCCATGCCGCAGGCGCCCAAATCTCCCAGTCCCAGGATGCGCTCACCATCCGTCACACAGATGGCACGCACATTCGGCTCCGGCCAATTCTTCATCACATCAAAGATGTGTCCGCGATCGTTGTACGTGATGAACAGACCATGAGGACGTCTGTAGATCAGGCCAAATCGCTGGCACGCCAAGCCCACTGTGGGCGTGTACACAATGGGCATCAGATCCTCGATGTTCTCCGACAGGAAGCGGAAGAACAGACGCTCGTTGCGATCGTACAGATCGCTCAAGTAGAGGTACTTGTTCAGCGGCTCCGTGTAGCGGTTCACGGCGATCTTGCAGAGCTGCAGCTGCTCCTCTTGCGTCTTGAAACGCGCTGGCTGCAGTCCATGGATGCCCAGAGTCTGGCGCTCCTCCAGGGTGAAGGCCAGGCCCTGGAAAGAGAAAGCGAGAGATTTGTTTATACAAAACTTAACTTATACAATTGATTTAGTGCTGCTCACCTTGTTGAGTCGTGGATCACGGATGTGATCTATGCCGCGCACCTGAGACGGGCAGATGATATCGCCCACCACCTCATGATAGTGTCGAGCTGTGGGAACTGTTGCTGCTGCCACCGCAGTCTTTCCTGTTGCTGATGTGCCGCATCGGCACAATTTGCCCACCGTTCCACATAAGCTGCGAATTGCAAAAGTGCATTACGTGAATCATTTATCAGCGGGGCAATTGGAGAACCCCCTGGGAGCCCTTGACTTTGAGGTGGGCCCGCTGACATTCTTGACATTGCCATCGTGGAGCCCCCCAGTCCACCCACAGAAACACACATATTTATGGAATAAAAAAGCCATGTCCAAGGTCGACGTCAGCTGCTTTTTGTTTATCACCGCGCGCTGGGCACGCCAAAATATAAAATGAAAAGCAGAATAGAATGAAACTAAGCCGCATTGTTTACAGCTGTCCCCTGGAACCCAAAGCGCCAGCGATAAGGGGGGATGGATGGCCTGGCAACATCACGATAAAAATCTATGCACAGCCGCGGTCATAAATCTAGCATATAATCCAGCTTATTATTAAGTAGAAAAAAAATATAGATGTATAATATATAGAGATTTCTACATCCTTTTATTTGGGAAATAACTATTCAAAAAGTCCAAGTTAAGTTCACTTCTACCGCATAGACTGAAGCACATTATTATTTATTTTCATCGCGGAAAACTAAAGTAGCTAATTTTCTGGGTACTTCCTTGTGGGCGTATCAATTTAATAAATTACAAATCAATTGGATCATTGAACTTGAAAATGTTTTTCTGTTTTTGAAGCGTAATGACCCAAGATAAGATTGCAAGACTTACTACTCAAAGTACTCAAAGTGAAGGGCTCAGAAAAATAAATTATGGACCTGCGCTCACTACATCAATTAATTAAAAACAGGTTCTGGTTATGAAACACTGTTGCTGTTTGAAGTACCTAAGGAAGATCATATATTACTCGCTAGCAGATCTTACGATTTTGACCCCTGCTGTTATGTTTTTGCTAGCCTCTAGTTCCACTAGATGGTGCTAATTGCGAGAGAGGCAAATGACGGGACATGGGCGTGTGACTAATATTTGCGGTTCATTGATGGAATCATGTTTGGGGGGAATGGGAATGGGAATGGTAATGGCAGTGGGTCGGTATCGGTATCGGGGCTGGATTTTGGTCAAGTTGGAACCGGTTAGTGACGTGCGCCGGGCTGGAAACCCCGAGATCCCTTGCGCCGACAAAAGGCGAGCACTTTGGGCCGATAATTATCGTTTAGGTAATGCTGTCATTCGTCAATTTTTTCCATTTGTTTGAATGGTACTCACATGAGCCCCAGCACGTCAAGTGCTAAACAATTTCGCATATCTGAGCCAAATACACGGAATAAGTGCGTGTCATAAACGATTTCCAGTGATACCCTTTTTTATCATCAAAAGTACGCGCGAGACTACCAAAAATTATTTGTAGTGGCCGAAAGGCCAAAGAATATACCTAGAATACAAACTGGAGTCCGAAGGCAACAAAAAACTAGCCAAGTTCATTAAACTCTACGCTTTTATTTTTGCTAGCCGAATTTCTGGCTAACGGTTGGTGTGGGAGCGAGAGGCAAGCTGAAATCATTTTTGATGAACTTGGCAACGAAAAACGCTGACAATGGCGAAACAAAACACACATTTTTTTGGGTATATGCACTAAATATAGAATTCCGCCAGACCATCTTTCGAATATGTATGTCCATGTCCATGATATTGAAGGTGTTGCGTTTTCGCTACACAGCAATTAAATTGTTTGAAAATGAAAAAGTACTCCGAAAATTTCCATAAGCTTTTTTTCGTAGGAAACTGCGAAACAATAACAGAATTTTGTATGTATTTGTACTTCTTATCCAATTGTGAATCATAGGAAATTCATACAAAATATGTGATGCCTATTCTTCAAGTGAAAAAACGAAAATAAAGCACATACATATATGTACATATGTACCTATTTTATGTAGGTTCTACCCCGTTTCTCTCTCTGCAGCCCATTGATTTTTTCAGCTGTTTCTTGTTTGGCAGCCAAAAAACGGAGGCATGCAAGTTCGAAAACGCTTATGCAATTGCAAGGGAAAAGTGAAAATTCTGAAAACAGCTGTTCGCCGAACGGGGCAGCAAGAGGCGGGAAAGGGAGGGAAAACTAAGGGTCAATGCCAGGCCATGTGCGATTCCCAATCGGAATCCTTCTCGCTCACGCACACACACACGCACACAGCGTTTTCCCAGTGAAAACGAAAGCTGCGCAAAAGGGAGGAAGCGCAGAGAAAGAGGAATGGGATGCTATACTATGTGAACATAGTGTATATATGCAGGTACATATGTACGGACGCCTTGGCGGCTGCTCGTCTGATCCGAGTGACTAGGTCACTGGGCTACCAGCTGGGGCAGTTGCTCCTCCCGCATCGCGAAATCTTACATAATTCGCGCCCTCACACACGCACACTAACAAATCCTTGGAGGCGAGTCCTTGCAAAAAACTCGAAAATATAGCTTACCTGGGTCGTGAGAACATTTTTATTTCGTATAATTGCTTTCCGTTGGCTGCTAATATTTCTGCTCCTGTGTCAGGCAAATCCGTTTGACAGTTGTCCGGCTACAAAGGGCTAATACTTTCGGTTGCGTACGTTAACGTTGCTGTGTGACGCGGTCAGCGCCAACGACGATTTTCCAGGAATAAAATTATAGCTCTGCGCGCGAGTTTTAACCCTCCCCAGCAACTTACAAAAACGACACTAGTGACCAGGCCATGCGAAAACGCCAGCGAAAGTTAAATGGGCCTAGAAAATGGCCGATGTGCTAAGCGAGTGCCGGGTGCGGAGCTCCGCTAGCGGCTAGTGCGGACTCGACCCTTTTAACGGACAAACAGCGAGGAAGCGAATCTGCAAGCCTAAAGTTTAGTTCACCTTCAAATGTTGTGCGAATTGGAAGCATTTAGTTTTAATGCTTCTCCTTATTCCAAATGGTAGTAAAATTATATCATGCAGTACTTACCAATAGAGGTAGCACTTTCTTACTTACTAAATAACTCCAAAAGTTTTCGCTATTAAGCAGGTTGTAGCACTGCACGAAAGGTTACAAGCAGATGCTAAATTGTTAAAAGTTAATCAATTTACAAACTGTTGGGCCTAAGTATATAATTAGGTATAAGCTTATGACTAGAATTGTAAGTCAAAAACACACAGCAGTATCACGTTGCCAGTGTGAACGGTGTGGAATATTTTTGTCACGCCCGCAGTATTTTCCGCGTAACCGAAGAACACCCCACTGCTGGCACTTACTAGTCCCAGACTCCGACTGGTCACATTAATCGAAAAAAAACTTTGCTGCGAACGCACGGACGCTCCGCTGTCGACGGAAATCGCATCGCAACGCGAAGGGCGGATGAGTGCTGCGCGAGTTTAATGGAAAAGTTTGCAATCCGAGTCGCCCGACATTCGAGTGGTCAGCCTCCGCTTTGACGCACTGCCTCTGCAGGCCGCCACAGGACAACCGACGCAGTTTCCGCGAGGGAAATGCAGCTCCACTTACTGAGACCGTAGAGTCACGCGTGTGAGGAGCACGAAAAGTGAAAAAGCAAAAAGCGAAAAATAAAAAAGAAAGAAAAGGGAAATAAGCGAGAGGAGAACAACAAAAGGCAGAAAGGCAAAGTGCGAAGAGGCCGAGGCATTTAAACAAAATTCACAATAAGTGTTAAAATCAGTAATGTGCATTTAGCAGTTGCCAAACAAATTGCATTTTTTCTTTGTTTTGTTTGGCTCGCACGCGCTAGTGTTGGTGTACAGTGTGAGTGATTGTGTGTGTGTTTGAGCGAGAGCAAGGACAACAAGAAAGAGCAGCGGAAGAGGAGAAGACGAGGAGCAGCGAGGGAGGCGAAGCAAAAGCAACAACTGTGGAGCTGCAGCTGGAAAGAAAAAGCCTCCTGCGATGGACACGTTTAAACGTTGGCTAAACAAACCCAAGGTACAGTTTTTGTTTTCTGCCCTTATTTTCACATAAATTATGAACGATAACCCGATTAGTAGTGCCTTCTTATCACTGGAAAAACAATAAAAACAAGAGAGAGCGCAGCGCAATTAATTAATAGTGAACAGAGCGCGAGAGAGAGCAACAAATGGTGTCAAATGTGGCTGTGTGTGTTAACTGTGCCGTTGTGACGTCAGCCTTTGGCCCTGGCTCATTATAAACTAGCGCCCTCTCGCTCGCACCCTGTTAGCCAGCTGGGTTTTAACCGCATTTCGTTTCCGATGATTAATTCGAATTCGCTGACGTTGCAGCAACTGCATCTCGGCGTGTTTTTGTTTTTGTTTTTATTTTTGCACAATACGTGTGTGCAAGCTGCACTCTCAATTCAAATTGGAAACACTCACCAACACATGCACACCCACATGCACATGCACATGCCCAAAGTAACAACAAAAACAAATATGGCGCCAGTCCGTTCGTGTTGCAAATTACAAGCCAAAGCAGCTAAAGCCAAAGCCAACTAATTTATGTATCTGCGCCTGGTAATTTGGGATCTATTCTGTTCCGCTCGCAGCGGGGAAATCCCTCGCTATCTCGCTGTGGAAAATCACTCAAGAAAACAATGTCAAAGCTCCAGCGAACGTCTATTTATAACCCTCCAACTTGCAATGGAAACTAGCTAAGGCGGATCTTTCAGATCCTATTCGAGGATATGATTAAACCCCATAAATATCTTATGAAATTCACAAACTGGATTAAGCTGCTTTAGTTGACAAATACCCCGATCATTTAACACATTTCAAATATGTAGGTATGGGTATCTTTCAGTTCTGCCAAGTATCCGAAAATGTTATAATATTAAGTGTTTATTGAACTTTTCGTGAGTGAACTCATGTTGCTCAGGAAAGGAATTGTCCCTTGCACACAAGTTCGTCTGTTTCTATTTAAAGAGCCCCCCAATTTCGGGTGTCTGGAATATGTGTACACGGTAAATGCGAACCGCTCGACCCTAGGCTCCAAAAATAAATCGCCGATGGAGCCAGTTTCATGCCCCTCATCCAGTTTTCCTTCCGATCGCTCGTCAATCAGTCAATCCGTTTGACATTTTGATTGCCGTCGCCAGATTTCTATTTGTGCGCGGTGCTCAAGAGTAGGAAAAATGAAATTAGAAGCAATTTACACGCAAATCCATTAAATCAAAGGCAAACACCCTATATGGCATACATATGGCTATGGCTGTGCGGTGTGTATTTGTGCGACCTCGGTTACCTGGAGTGCTGGAGGTCAGTGTCGAGACTTTTGTCGGGTGTTGGGTGTTGGGGGCTCCTCCACTCTCGGCATCGAATCAAATGGAAAACAGATGTCTGGTCTGGTCTGATCTGATCTGGTCTGGGCTGTGGTCAGAAGGGCGTCGGATGTTTATGTTTTCGAGTGCTCAATAGCCGGGAAGGTATTGTATAGTACTGTATCTTTAGCTGGCACTTTGATTAGATAAGATTGCGCCGAGTGGAGTGGGTGGGTGGGAATTGCCTGCGCAGCACGTTTAATGGCAGGTGATCGAAGGGGCTTGGTGTTTATCGATTAACGGGCTGGGAAAGTATCGTTTAAATCGCAATTTGAAGCACGATTTGCTTTTGTTTTCCAATAACAAAAGCGTAACTGCTGGAAAGTCAAGTTTTTGCGGCTTTAAGATTTTTATGGCAATCATAAAAATATAAACATATTGTCAAGCAAATACCAAGAAGAAGTTTCTATTATGACCAACTTTTATGAACACCTTGAAATAAAAACTTAAATGGAAAATACATTTCGTAACCCCTGATCTTGTTGGAAGAAAAAGGCAAAATCCCATAATTTTTTTTTATTTTTGGTTCCTCAGTTTTCAAATAACTCTTTGGCCATAAATAATTGAAAACTTCGTTACTACTGTTAAGACTTGGCTGCATGATTTATTACGCTCTAAATGCATTCGGAAATTCCAATTGGCTTTGCAAAAGTGATCAAAGCGAAATGGAAATACGGTTTTCTTCGGTTTACTTTCCGGATTGTAGTTAGTTGCTCTCTACTTTGCTTTGTTAATTAACACACTTCTTCCCCCCAACCCCACTCCCCCTATCGTCGCCCACCTCGCATGCAGCTCATAAGTAACGGTACGTTTTCCTTATTTTCTTGGTGGTGGAAAATGGCTCGCAAACGAAACGGAAAATCCACACAGTCGTCTTAAGTTTCTGCTTTTCTTTCATACTTGCACATGGGTGTATGAGTGTGTGTGTGTGTGTGTGTTTGCAACTCTTTCGTCTGGCATCAACATCACTGCTCTTCTTTTTCATTCATTGACTGCACACAATTTTTCCGCCGCTGCTTCCTGGTCTTCTCTTTCTTTTCTTTTTCCTTCTCGTCTCGTCTCTTCTTGTCTTTGTGATTGTGTCAACTTTCTTTCTCCTGCAAAGTGAGATTCTTGGGCCGAGGTCGCTTTTGTTGCGATTCAAAAATAAACAGAAACAGCACGGCGATAGCGTTGCCAGATGTGTCGCAAGGCATTGCCATATCGAGTTGCATAATCCGAGATTGCTTTGCTTTGTGGTGTGTCAACCCTGTCCGCTGCATTCTATTGCAGCAACGAGAAACTAGCAAACACTGAATGAGTAATTGAGGCGATTTAAACGCGAAGGTTTTACTGCACCAGGAAATTCTCTCAGCTTACAATAATTCCCAAAACTAGAGATGGTGGTGCGCCAACCCTGTTCGTTATTTACACTTTACACATTAAAATACTTAGAAGCTTGCTTATAAGTGGCACAGATTAATGAGACGATTTCCATACAAGTGTAATACCTTTCGAAAGAGTATGCAGTGAATGTAATTGTTTTCTCTCCGTCTGTGCATATAAATTTTCATAAAAACGAAACCGACGACGTGCTGAAGGCAGACAAAGGCGAGGAGAAACCGAGACAATGGAGGCTGGGAACGAGGCGACTGCCCCGAAACCCAGATCCCAAAAAACGCGATCGGATCCGCAGTCAATGGAACTGCCAACTGGCAACTGGGGGCCACTAAAAACTCTGAAAGAAGGCGGCACGCGCCACAGGCGACTGTAATTGATTATCTCTGATGTGGCGGCCACTGGATCTGTGGTCCCAAAACCAATAGCGTTACATCATTCTTCCATATTTAATTCGCTTGCATAAATACAATATACAATATGTATATTCCCATCAAAACTCGTACACCACACATATAGGAAGTATTGTACAGACGATAAAGCAAACACTTTTATATTTTTTTTTTTCGCTTGCCTTTGGATACTTGATTATAAATGTTTGACGATGAATGCATAAATGTATACGTAACCATGTACAATAGTATAAAGCACAAATAGTGGGTGCGGACTGAATCGTATTTGTGAGTGTCTGCCGGTTGATCAGCATTATTGAGCACATGGCTCAGATTCGCATTCGTAGTCAGATTGCGATGGCTGGGTCTTCCCAGCAGTGCTGAAACAAAGGCATTTGTGATGTTCTTCTATCTGCTAAAAGCAAAAACTGAGTAGTTCCTCAGCCTGGTTTCTGGTATTTCTACTCGCTGCTTTCTGGCTGGCCAAACGATATCTCTCTCATGTGTCTTGGCTTTGTGTGCTTGCCATAAACTCATTTGAAGTTGGCATTGAATTGTTTTACGGCCCGAATCGCCAAGAAACAAAAGTAAGCCATAAAAAAGTGAAATCTATGGGTGGCTGGCAATGTCTGATTTTTGTATTTAATCGTTGATGGCTTCGGTTTTTTTTTCTGTTTCGTTTCTACAATTATTTTCGGTTGTTTCTGAAAACTTCCTCTCTCTTTGGAAGTCTTGAACTCCCCCGGTTTTTTGGAGCATGTTGCAAAGGTGTGCAATTAAAGTCTGTTGCGTCGTCAGCACGAAAATCGGCCATTAACACAATAAACTCTGACTTGTGGCTTACAACAAAAGCATAAAAGTAAGAAATTACCCGCAAAACAATTAAACATGAGCTGGCAAAATGGAAATTACAACAACAAAAGCCGTTCAACAACTCAGCCTAAGAGAGTCATGACTGGACGACTATAACTAGCTGAATGAAACGAGGGAATCGAAGGGGGAAAACCTATCTCCTTAGCCAGCTTTATAAAATTCACTTATTTACGCTTTCTTAACTTAAACTTATGGCTGAGGAAATAAACGCGAAGAGAAAAACTTTTCTGACAAAAGAGAAGGAAGTTAAGTGCCAGAAAAGGCAGACCTCTTGGTAATGGCAACCGATTATAATGCCCATTTCTGTTCCAATGATGCGGATACAGTGTGTTTCGCAATTCAAGCCACATTATGAAACGACCTTACAAGTAAATAATTACGATAAATAGAAAGATAAACACCAAAGAAACCTGTTGAGGCAGAGCTCTTATTACCCCAATATTTTGTAGTCACTTACTGGGTTTCGTTTGCTTTCAAGGCATTAATGCTTCTTTTAACTAACCGTAAAATGTTTGGATCATCATTTAATGCATTGAGAATTCACGTTGCATATGTTTATTCATTCAGTTTACCCCATTTAATGGAATCTCTACCATATTTGTTAACTCCATTTACCGCTCTACTGTTCTGAAACCCACTACATATTACACCTCTTGTACAAATAAAGCAAGTTGCCTCAAGCTCATTTTCACCATCTGCGCCATGAATGGACTCGGTGCGTATCCGACCCGTTGGACAACACATTTAATGCAGTGCAACAATGTGTTTGTAGCTCTGTACTCGTGCTTGTGCTTGTATTTGTGTTTGTGTTTGCTTGTGGTTGTGAGAATGTCTGCTTGTTGCTCGTGCCTACAACAACAACAAAAACAACAACGAGAGCAACCTGTATCTTGCGGTGCATTTAATTTGGGCCATATTGACATGTGCCGCACAGCCGGCGTCACCGTTAACGGCTTTTGCTTCTGCTCGCCGCTGGCCTCAATTTGACGTTCTAGTCTGGTTGAATATAAAGTAAAGGCCGCCAAGGTGGGCCACAAATGTCGGCTGTTGACTGCCAAGTCAACATTACGAAAGTCTTGATAAACAGCATTCTGATGTAGCCTGAAGTAGCCTGAAGGCGACATCGAGATACTACTGACTGCACGACAGGCATTTGTCATTTCTAATCACTATTCAAATTTTGACTGCGGCTTACATTAAAAATTTTGACATAGATTCTACTCATAATTATCATTACATGGGTATCATTAGGTTTATGGGCAATTAATTCGAATGGAATCTTTGAAGGGAAAGCGAAATGTCATGATAAACAGCATTCTTTGCTCCAATCACTGTTGAAATTATATGAAAACTTGATGACAAAAACTTGCTGGGCAATCTGAAAAGAATTGACAAAGCTTAGCCATTGATATTATCATAATTTTTATCAGCTTCCAAGATAATTAAAGCAATCTTTGTTCTGATGGAATTCCAGGGGCAATGACGCATAGTCCGCAAGAATTTATCGAAGAATTTTTCAGTTCTAATAAATGTTCTAGTTAGAAATCATATGGAAAAAAGTAGTTGTTTTTATGACAATTTTCCGAGGCACCTCTATTAGATTACAGCACTTAATTCCACACTTTTGCTCTTGAGGTTATCGCATTGCGAATCTCTTGAGCGTATTCCTCTGAAACGAAGGCACGTGATCGGGCTTTATATTTCGTCACATTCAGCTAAACCATTTTATTTGCTTTGGATGATTTAATCAACTTGTTTTGAGAGTCTTGTTCCCTGACCCTGCTTCTAATTTCCCGCGGGAAACACTTATAACAAAACGCGAGACTGTCTCTTTTGTCAGCTTACTAGCAACTTTTCCACTGGGGGAACAAAATAAAATTAACACGAAATTAGTTGATAATACAGGCCACATATGTCCAGGGGTCCCTGGTGTCCAAGTGTTCGTAATCCACGCGCTATTTAGTGGGTTTAGTGACGCATTAAGTCGGTCCAGGGAATATATACAATGTACTGATAATGGATGTCTACGTATAGACAGCGTGTATTCATGAATTGACCTCACGTAGCTTAGTGAATCGTGCCGAAGACAAGGATCCACAGAAATAGTGACTAATATTGAATAGGGTAAAATAAATTTCACAAGACTCGAGGAACTTAAATACTCGTATCTATTAGTTTCACTTAAACTTCGTTGTTTCAACTCAAAGTAACCCCCGAATTCATTTATTCAACCCATATAATGCAGTAAGCAAACAAACCTAATCAGTAGAAGCTAATTAAACTCGATTTATTTCCATTAGTAGGGAATCACCGCTGATAGCTACATATTAAAAGTGGGTGCTTGTTTTTTCAGTCGTGTACCCTATAAGCAATATTTGTATTATTACCGCAAACAGGAAATAATTATATGCAACATGATTATGGCGATTACAATGATTTTCAACCGAGATGTAATGGTATTGTAAACGTAGATTCTCTGAGATCCCATCGATTAAGTCATTATCTCAATAGCTAACAGCGAGCTTTCCCATGACATTATTTCCTTCTCAATATAGAAACTTGAGTAATTTTCCACTGGTAGTGGCAAAATTTATGCTCTTTTCATTGTGATTGCACTTCGGGCATCGATACTCAGTTGCTGGAACTCCTGTTTGTCCCGTCTTTATCGGACTCCAAAACACATGTAGCCCAAATATGTCGGCTATATCTTACAGTTGCGATAAGATTGTGTAACATTTCCAAAACGAAAATCAAATAATTTAGCGCACGCTCGCGGCTCTGCTTGGTTGGGTTCCCTTCTTTTATTAGCCCAGTTCGATTATTTTCTTTATTTACTCTCCTTTTGCGGAAGGCAGGGCTTGTAAATGCTGGTTAAATATTGGTTAGCAACTTAATCCGCATATTTATTCAATAACTTCCTGTTAGCGCTGCTGTGCAGCCGACAAATACAGAAACTGAAATTACTTTACAATGTTTTCATATTGATTGCGGGGTCCGTGTTATCACAACTGACGTCGACTGAAGGCTGACAGGGCTTTAGCCGTCTTATTGATCACTTTTCCTTGCATTCAGTCGAACTGATAATTTAGTTTTACAGGTCAAGCGTGGCCCGTTGGTCTGCGATGCACTGCTGAAAAGCCCGTTCCACGACTCAATCTCTCTGGCTGTTGCTCAATTCCTGACCCAAGGTGGACCACCACTTGGTTCATTGGCCATCTTGGCGAGGAGATTGTGCCAAGGCAGTCTACGTGCAGCCGCCGCCGCCGCCACAGCCGCCACTCCGAGCGATATGTCAATTATTCGTTACGCTTTTTGCCAGACGTGCAGACAGTTTCCCAAAATAAAAACGCTTTTCAAATGGCCAAACAAACGGTCAGTCGGGGAAAAGTAAAAGCGGTGAAATTTTCACATTCACAACGAGTCGGATCTCCTCGAGGAGATTGAAGTGAGTGCAATGGCCACTCCACTCCACTCCAGCTGCCCAGTCAGTCCGCAGCTGTGGACTTGGAAGCCACTCTCCTACTT
Organism: Drosophila erecta; assembly: GCF_003286155.1. Lineage (NCBI taxonomy): Eukaryota > Metazoa > Arthropoda > Insecta > Diptera > Drosophilidae > Drosophila > Drosophila erecta. The sequence goes on from NW_020825194.1 coordinate 5,239,442, forward strand.
TCGAATGGCGGCGGTTTCAATTGCGGATTGCATTACGCCCGCCAGACACCGCCGGCCATTGCGTCCCACCTATTACCTAATACCAATTCCCATACCAATCCCGATCCCCGATAGAGCGGACCCTTGCTTATCAATTGCCGGCGACACTTTGTTGTCCAGCCGCACAGGCAGAAAATATCGCTGATATTAAGATATTCACATCGCATGCCCTTTTCTCCCAGTGCAGCTGCTGATTACATAAGCGGCGCAGCGCGTCTAGGTCTCACTTTTTTCTTGCCCTATCTGTGGCCGGCATATCAATGAGAGGAGCGGAAGATCGGATGCGCGTGTGGACGCCAACGCCCACGTACTGCACGTACAGCTGGTCGACTGGAGCCCGCACACCCACCACTACACCTTTACCACCACCCCTCCTGAAATCCGCTGTTTGGTTACTCAATTATCGACACTTCCGAGTGCCGGACGGACGCACTTTAACCCCCGCTGGAAAGTGAAAGCGATTTGCGGTTTATCTTCTCAGTTGCCATTGTCGGTTGGAGCAGGGAAGGGGTATTATCTATCGGTGGCAGTGTCAAGATTATTAAATATGTACCAGTTGGCAGTGGCGCACAGCAAATGGAAAATCCCAGCCAGTTGCGATGGGAGGAGGAGAAGAAGCCATTGAAAAATCGGTGGGGGAATCGCATCCACATTTCGATACGCACGGCTCCAGAAAGGTGAAATGTAATCCCTAAAGTTTAAGGTTAATCTGATTAGTGCTACTGCTGTTTCAGGGGTTTCCATGAAGTTATTAGAGTGCTAGAAAGTTGGAAGTTTGTCAATCGCTTGCTATCGAGTGACACCGACACCCTTGAAATCAAGTTTGTTAATTTAACTTAAAATGTTTGCTGTTCATTTATAAAATGTAAATACGTTTTTGCAATAATTCATTAAACCGAACTTCAAAGATCTTGATCATTAAATGCAAATAATTTAACCGGAATCAACCTGTTCATCCGATATAAAAACAAACAAAACAAGCTGCGAAATAAGCGGTGACAAAGTGATTTAAAAAAATGTGAGGCCCGATTGGTCTCAGTTTATCATCGATTGCGACACATTTTTAGGGCCTCATGAATATGCAATGGGGCTGATGATGTGACCTCTTTCTCCGCCCGACTCCTGCCTCCCCCTTCTAACGCCCACAATCCCCAATCTTTCTGTCTTTCTCGGCTCCTGGGGTCTGCCGCCCATCCATTATTATCCAATTTATTTAATGGGTTTTATTGGCATTCGTCTCTTGGGCTCATTTTGTCATCTCTTCCGCATTGATTTGCCTTCGCCAGCTGTTTTCCACTCTTTTTCCCTTCTGCTTCTGCATTTACATTGGATCATTTCGATATGCAAATTTTCCGTTCGATTTGTTAGGAAATTGAATTAATTATGACATAATAAAAAGGCCACTGGTTTGGCTGCATCTGATCGTATCGAAACGCCACAAAGTGTGAATTTTGTGGACAGTCAAGCGGTTCGTTCAACTCTGTACAGTTAACCGAAAATAAAAATCCTTAAATCGACTTCCGGTTTATCCGTTTGCAAGGGTTATAATTTGTATAATTTACGCGCGCACTCTGTTTGCCCAGAGTTGATTGCACCCGCGATAATTCGAGGAATTTCTCCTCTGCTTATTCATTTTATTGTTGCTTGGGGATTTGAATTTTATGCTTCAATTCTCAATCATTATGTTTGGCGATATGTCCTGTATAAAGCAATTCCGTTGTTCCCTTTTTGTCGCCATGCATATGTACGTATATACAGTATAACAATTGTATATATATAGGCTGGCTATCTGCTGTGCTGATATTGAATCTGTATATTAACGCGAGTAGCATTCGTTTGTTTATCAAGCTCATTTATTTATATACGATTTGACCGTGACTCAGTTTTCACTCGGTCTTTCTCTTTTCGTCTGGTGGATTGCTTGCTTAAATAGGGATACAGCGAAATTCCTCTTAAAACATTAAAGATGTTGTAATGCAACTTCAATAGAATTCCTGTAGATCGAAAATGTAAACTCGTATGCGCATACGCCTTAAAGGCGTTGGTTAGTCATACGAATGGCTGATTAACCGATTCCCAGAACTCAATCTTTGCATTTCGAGTGGTTTTACCCTACATCACAAGTAAAGCTACAGGTTTTCTACTGTTTTCTCACCATCTTAACAATTGCCTTCAGTGTATTAACTGCGACGCATTTTCCGATATTTTCTTATTAATGGTTAATAATAGTAATAGGAACTTATCTTTTATTTATCTCAACGTGCTTTGAGTTGTAGGTAATATATTTAGCTGATGTGCGAACTCACGTGAGATTGCTATATGAATGCAAATAGTTTATAATTATTTTAAACTTTTCGTATTTGTTTTTTAATTATATCTTTTGCCGCATTCGCGTGAGTACTTTTCAGTATAAATGAAATTAATGTTTCTAAAGCTATTCAATAAAATTTGCATTAAAAAGTCATTGATTTTTGGTTTTAAACAACATCGCATGACAAATTCACGTGAATTTATTTGATCTATTGAATGCGAAAAGTTAGATGGGAAATTATGAAGAGCTTGCCAGTTTTAGCACTTGCATTTGATATTTGAAATTTGAGCCAATTAAATTACTCGCTTAATTTGCAGTTGAGCAGAGCGAATTGTGCAGAAATTGAATTCAATTGATCGGTGGTTCCCAGCTCGAGAGGTAGTTTTCCAGACGTATCCCCCCAATTAACCGATGACAGCCAGGTGCCGGGACCAAATTGAATCGTTAGGGGGTCACGACATTCGCCCTGCAATTCACCTCCAGCGCCATTTTCAGAGAATCTCCTCAATTGGCGAATGTCCAATTGAAATCGTAGCGAAGTAGCGCCGAGCCAGCTGTCAAAAGTACAAATCGTGCGAATATTCAATGTCAAGTGCGTGTTTCAGTTCCACTGAGTCCTTCTTGCGTCAGCAAACGCGGCCTGGCTTTGGTCCTTCGAGTGCGAAAACCTTCGGGGCCAAAGGGGCAGATATTCGTTCACATAGATACAAAGGCTGGCTGTCTCGCCTGTGTCCTTGCCGTTGGCTGCCCTCAAGGATACAGATACAGATACAGATACGGATGGCGGGGTAGAGAAGGGTGGAGAAGCAGCCTGTTGCGCGTGTCATGGTCACCACTACGGACATCTGTGACGTCAGGCAGATGTCCTTATGGTCAGATGACTGAAATCGCACGCTTGTTTGCCTCATTTTCCGGATAATTAATTTCTTTGAGCGTGCAACACAATTTTCAGTAAGGTATAATTACTAGGCTTGCATTTCAAAATGAGTAAGATGGGAACACTTGTTTATTTACTTAAAAAAAAATTGCCTGTCATAAATTAGTTTTAAAATCAGGTCACTCCAGAGATCAGTACCCATAAAATCAACATTTTTTCTTAAGTTTTAGAGACTATATAATTTGTGCTGGCCGTTTGTTTACGAACGTTTATTTTTGTTACAATGTCTTACAGAGTGCAATTAGAAAGTTGAACTCGTAATATCTCATTACTCATAATTGAAGGCTTTGACCGTAATTCTCAACTGCCAGCTGGACTACTTCCTATTATGATTTGCATTTCGACTTGCCCAGGCGTCATTAATTTTCCTCTTCAACTGGAACTGAAAGTGGTTCTCACCCACATCAAGTCGAGCAGCAAATTTGGTTTCACCTCCATTTGCGATACCACGGCTCTATATCTCAAGGCGTCCAAATGAGTGTTTTTCTGTTATCGTCCGTAAACAGAAACTTGCTGGTGGGTGGGGAGAGCGGAGTGGGGTTACTCACCCTTAATTAGCTGATTGAACACAAACCAGTTGAAACAACAATTAAAATACTTGACAAAGGCAGCTTCCAGCCGGGCGATATGCAAATAACCCCAGTGGATAAACACAAATGCGCTCAGATATTAACAAATTCGGATGTGAGTCCAAAGGTGTGGTCTGTTTTAGAGGTAAATAGTGTCAAAGAACTTTTGCCATATCGCTTGCGAATCAATTCCTCAAATGTTTGCCCTCTTTCTGGCTGAATTTAATGTGCAAATAAAAGTGTCTAATATTTCATCACGACTGTTGCCAGCAGTTGCCAAATTCAAGAATCACAATGAATAAGTCACGAAGTCCCATTTCATCTCAACTTCGCAAAAAGTGCCAGCGAAATCCTTGGAGTCATACCTCCTCCAACTTCTGTTCGTTCCGCTTGGCTCGAAGCAAGCTTAAAATTTTTAATTACCATTTAACATTTGCCTTTTTGTCAGCCGCCGTTGCCGGGGTTTTTAACTCTTTAATTACATTTGGGATTTGGCTAAATGTTTTATGTATTTATGAGGCATGTAAATGGCTTTTGATAATCATTCATTATTAACTTCAAGGCTCCGTGCATTGCGAATACTGTTGAATATTGTTGACTCGTTTTGCAGTAAAAGTATAATTATTTTGCTTATCACAAGCTTTGACTTACTTAATGCATTAAAATTCTTCAAAACAAAGTGCAGGCAAATTTCTACAATATGGAATTATGAGTAGTTCCCCGGCCATTATCAGTATTATTTTTTATCAACTATTATGTACCTTCCTTATCCTCTCTATATGGCACATTCATGGAACACACATGGTTCTCCCTTCTTTCCCTGCTCCCAACCAGTTTGTGTCCAAATTGCGACGCTAATTAATGGCTACAACGACTGGCACTTACAAAAAGTGGCTGGCGTCGACAACGTTTTGGCCAGCGTCGTCATGACGGCCAACAGAATATGGGAATGGGAGCGGGAGAGGGAATTCCGGCGGGGATCGTGGGGTGGGGAGGTGGCTTCTTGGGCAGTCATTGAACTATTTACGCATGGCCTTGCTCAATTTATATAATTTATAATTCTCAATTAGATTGCTTATTCTTTTTCTGCCACCTCTTTGCCATTCCCCATCGTGTTTCGCTGGCAAAGTGAGCGACTGAGACAGAGAACAAAACACACGCCAAAACGAATCTCAAACATTTTTAGAGCTTTGCCCATTTGATTGTTGTGTAAACAAATGGCAAAAAAAAAAAAAAGAAAACAAAGGAAAACAAACTTTACCCTTGGGCCTATGACGAAATGTAAAAAACGAATACGAATACGAATACGATACTGTGCATCGATTCATCGAATCGCGTGGGGTGATTCATTCATAACCACTCACTTGCAATGGCTCATATGGAATCATTATTACTTTTTCATACTTCGTGGCGTAACTGCACGATAAAAAATAATTTCTTCATTAAAATGAAAACCTCAGAAGAAATAGCTAACATTAAGTTGGTTTTTAAACGGATTTAGCAGTAATCAATGTGATAATGATTTTTTTCAAGAGACTGACATTTACGTTCACCAAGTTTAGGTGGCATATAAATGATTTTTGTTTAGTTTTTCGCTGTGTGGAAATCCAACTGCTATCGTAATTAGTCTTTGTTGTGGCACAAATTTCCCTTGAACAACTCACCAGCTGTACCCAGACATATATTCGAATTCGAATACGTATTCGTATTCGAATGTGAGTTAAAGTTTTGTGGACGCCCGCCAACACCTCGAACCTCCGGCTCATTGACAACCGACTACCTTTAACTGCAAACTAGCAGCGAGCCAGCGATAAAAAACAAACCTGCCGAACTGCGCAGTTTTGGCTTTTGAGGCGGAGAGTCAACGCTTTTGACTCGAACTCGACGTGTTTACCTTTATAATAAACACATTTCGATTCGTGCATTCGTTTCCTTTCCACCACGGCCAGCTGCTCTTGCCGCTTTCAATATTTAAGCGGAGCACATATGCGAACACTGAAACAACCCAACAACCGACCAACATCAACTCACACAAAGGCCGGTGAAAACAAGTTCAACCGCCGATAACTTGCTTTATCGCCAGGCTAGGCTCCCCTCCGGCACCTTTCCATACCCCGTACTCTCCGGCTAGGTACATCTCGTGCGATTTGTTGGGGTTGGCAGCCCCGCTTAAGTAGAGCCACGTGATTTAATGGATCATTGAGATTTCAGGCACATCGCGGCTAAGCCCACTTGTTGCATGTTGAATGGGAAAAAGCTCAGCCAAGATTGCATCATCCCAGTGGGCTGGCTTCCCCTTTGCTCTTCCTTACATGCAGCACATAATTGTTATTCGTGGCATCAGCTTACAGCCCGGTTGCAAAATCGATGGCGGTTATCTTACAGCGACCATCAAACTAATAGCACCATAACTAGATTTTTACATCCGTTCCTCACTACCTAAAAAGTGAAAAAATTGGTTAGACTTTAAAAACGTTATATAGGTACTAAATGAATCTTTCAGTAAAACAACTCGGCGTATGAGTGATTTTTCATACAAATATTTAAAGAACGTCTTTCGCAATTCTCTCTCTTTCTGAAAGCCAAGTGTGATTTATTATTTTGAGCCGCATTGTAAGGCCCCAATATTAGCATACGTGATATGTGGATCTGTTGTGAAATCAACGAAAATTAGTTGTGCTAATTAAGCCGGTCGTATGTATGCCTGGATGATAGCGTCTACGTGTTTAGTGGCCTATTGAGTCATCCTTATCGCCATTCGGCCATCGTGTACCACCTCCAATACAACCACAACCCCACCATAACCCATTGCAGTTGTCACACGATCCCTCAAGTTCAGCGATTAACCATTATAATTTGTTGCACTTGCGCAGCGATAAGCTGGCACTGAGGAGAAAACGAGAGAGTTGCACAGTATATCTACGTTCAATTACTCATCCAAATTGCTTATCACTTTTATTTTAACAGGCTGATGACAAATCCCTGCTGGCCCGCTTCTTCCATGCGGATCGCTCCCTCACAGCGGTGGCCAGCGAACTGGACAGCTTCGATGGACGCGCGGAGCCGGATCGGTGCACCAGACTGGTCAGCAGACTGCGGCAGAATCAGGTGGGTTTGGGGCAGAGTGGAATCCTGAGTGAACACAAACCAACAATTGCATTTTCAATCGCAGGACAAGGTGCTGGCTATTACGAACTTGATAATGGAGGAACTGCTCGGCGAAGATCGTGATCCTCGTGCCTTTCGCGCCAAGTTCCCCGAGGAGGTACTCCAGGAGAACTTGGCCGGGCAACTGTGGTTCGGCGCCGAGTGCCTCGCAGCAGGCTCCTCGATCATGAACAGGGAGACGGAGAGCAAGGAGATGCGACCACTGGCCCAAGCGGTGACCAAGAGTTTGGGAAACGTGCGCGTCCTACTGAGGGATCAGTGTTTGAAGAACAATGTGCCGAACAGCAAGACACTGCATCTGGACTTGAACGATTCCACCACGGAGCAGCTATACGAGAGTCTGAAGATCTTTGACCGACTGTTTGCCGAGTTCGAGTTGAGCTATGTGAGCGCCATGGTGCAGGTGAAGTCTCGCCATGAGTACGAGATGCAGCAGTGGATAGGAGTGCTCTTCTCGGAGACGCTGCAGCGAGCTCTGAAGATCGGGCTGCTCGACCAGGAGATGGTGGATGCCTTCGATCCCGGCCTGATGTTCTCCATTCCGCGGCTGGCCATTGTTGCTGGCCTGGTGGTCTATGCCAAGGGTCCGCTCAACATGGACATGCCGGGTGATCAGCTGTCGGAGATGTTCCGTCCCTTCCGCACAATCCTCATCAAGATCCGCGATCTCCTGCGTAATCTCAACAACCAGGAACTGTACCAGCTGGAGAAGCTTCTGTGTACCAACGAGGACATCAACACTAAGGTGGGTTAATCTAGACTTAAAATCAAAAACAACAATTTTAAGCCTAATGAATCTTTCATGAATCCAGGTGCCACTTGGTTCGAGCAGCATTGAAGCGCCCAGTCCAGAGCACAGCGCCCATCCTACGACGAGCAGTAGCCAAAACAATAACAACAGCAGTAACAACAACCACAGCAGCAGTAGCACCACCACCACCACCATGGGGACAACAAATACGCACAGGACTGTGGAACGGCTGGTGGATCAGCGAAACAACAATCATAATAGCAACAGCAACAGTAGCACTAATCCAACAGTGGAGGGAGCTACGCTGCGCTCTCCGTCCATGTTGTCGCTGTCGGCCACCAGCACGCCCACCGCCTCGCCAGCCCCCTCGCCCACACCCTCGCATTCGATAGACTCGACGTCATCGGCGGCGACAAGCTCCACTAATCCACCAGCGGACTGGAGCGATGGCGACGATGAGGACGAGGACGACGACGATATTGAAGTGGATGAAGAGGATCTAGAGAGCAGCGACGATGACACGGACGAAGAGCAGTTGCTCAAGGACATCGTGGCGGCGGACTGTGCCTCCGGTTACCTCATACCCAACACCAATCTGGGCAATCTACTGCAGCCCCAGGAGGTTCCTCTCACGGACAACTTCGTGGCCAGCGAAGATGACGAGTACGGAACGGCGGAACAGCAGGGCCACCAGGGACTCGAGGAGGAGGAGCCCAGCACCAGTGCTGCCATGCTGGCGGCCACCCGCACCTTGCAGCGGCTGCGCCTGCCCAGCAGCGACACCGAACCCCTAGCAGAGCCCACGACAATCAAAGCGACCGAGGAGCAAATGCAGCAGCCAAACGGACGCCATCAGGAGAGTCACAGTCACAGTCACCGCCATCACCAGCGCCACCACCATCACCATCACCACCGTCACTCTCATCAGCATCGGCAGCCACATCCGCATCGCACAACACGCAGTGGTCGCAAGCGTTGCAGCCTGGAGGTGGCGGATCCGGAAACAATTCAGCCCGAACGCGAGCAGAACCTAGCCAGCGGCGATACCAGTGCCGCCTCCTCGCTGTCTGATGATGTGTCATTGGCCATGCGCAACACAACGGCGCGTCTCAAGTTCAAGTAAGTAATAATAGTAGATAAAATAATCAAAATAGTTGTGGTTTTGATTCATACCAAAACTAATACATTTCTCCACCAATAGAAGCACCGAGAACCTGCTGCACCGCCTGTTCGTCTGCATCGCCGGGGTGGCCGACCAGCTGCAAACGAACTTCGCCTCCGATTTGCGCCAGATCCTGCGCAGCGTGTTCCTGATGAACATGTCGTCCGCCCAGGAGGAGATTGACATACCGGAAAAGACAAAGGAGTCGGAGCTGTTCGAGTTCCGGGCCTCCGAGAACGATGTGATACAGGAGAGCGCCGGCTCCAACCAAAGCATTTACTCAGCCGAGGAAGTAAATCCCGAGCTGGACAACGTGTTCAGCGCCGGCGGTGGCAACCAAGCCACTGGTCAGCGCCATTCCGCCGGCGCCAGTATGCAGCGAAATAATACCATTGATCTGGCGAGCCAGTCTGGCGAGGGAAGTCCCAGTGGAGCAACGATGTCCACCAGTCGCTCGCATGTGACGCGTAGTCGGAGTCTGGGGGATCAGGAGGCAGCCAGCTCGGCCACCAGCAGCACTGCACAGTTGCGTCAGCAGGAGCAGCAGCAGCAATTGCAAATCCAATTGCAGCGACAGCGCAACAATTCCGTGGGCAGTAACACGCCCTCAAGCGCATCTTCCACTAGCTCGAGCTCCGAGCAGAACTCCCCGGTGAGCGCCAGGAGTGGCAGTCGCCGTCGCCTGCAAAGCAACAACGAAACCCAGATGCCCTCTTCGGCAACGAGCACCTCAGCCACGCTTTCTCCGCCAGCCTGGATACCCGATGGCAAGGCACCGCGATGCATGGCCTGCCAGACGCCCTTCACTGCCTTCCGCCGGCGTCATCATTGTCGCAACTGCGGTGGAGTCTTCTGCGGCGTCTGTTCCAACGCCTCTGCGCCGCTGCCCAAATACGGACTAACCAAGGCGGTTCGCGTCTGCCGAGACTGCTATGTGCGCGAGGTGCGCTCCGGCATGGGTGTCCAGGGAGTCCAGAGGGTTCAGAGCGTTCAGGCCAGCGCCTCTTAGGACTGGCCGATGGCGCTAGAAGGCGCAGCTGACGACCAAAAACGTGGCCGAGATGGAGGAAAAGCAAACTGTGAATCGCAATTGTTCCGCAAACATTGTTTTCTTTATTTTATACGTAATCCTAATCCCATGCGAAGGGGCCAAATGACCACAGCCAGGGCCCGCGTATATAGATCATATATATCTTAAATATATATAACCCTAGCTATATATTTTTTATTTCCAAACCAATGACCAACTGAGCGTCTATCAAACGAGTCTACAATAAAGCTTCGAACTAAACTAAACGATATTTGTTCATATCAGAAGATAGCGCCAGCTTTAAGTTCGGCTTGCATTTTTTAACTATCACATTTTGTTTTCCGTTCTTCGTTTTTCGTTCTGGGACGTAGGGAAGCACCTTTTAGAGTGGACAAGAGTTTTTTACCCGTAAGCTTTAACTTGCAAAATCCTTTGTCACTAGCCAAGGCCTTACTGTATGGCAGTTAGAGGTATAGATAAATGTATATTTTTCTAGCGCTGAGTATCATTGTGCGATTGTGCGAACGTATCAAGCTGATTAGTAGGCGTTAACTGTAGCAGAAATTTTTGCGAAACATTTTTTGTGATTTATCGTAATTTTATATGTATTAATTCGCTTATGTTAATTCGTTTCTATTTGACCTAGCTGGAATAAATAAGTACGTAGATGTATGTGGCAAGATGAAATCCTTAAATTGAATTTCAACAATAATAACAACTATATTAACACTAAAGATAAACATATATATTTTCTGATTCAAACTTGTAAAAAGAATGTAACAAACGAAAAATCTGTAAATTGAGTTTAAGAAATATATGCAATTTTATGCTTAAATAAAAACCAAACAACTTCTCTTTTGTACTCAATTTTGGAAAGGGGCAATGCTGAACACAATGTATTACACTTCAACGTCACACTAATACACAACAATTTTTTTTCTTTGATTTTCTTCTTTTTCTTTGATTTTCGGTAGGATTTCTTCGTTGTCCTGCAATCCTTTGCGGTTGTTTTCTTTTGTTAGTTGATACCCAGAAGATGAAGACCATACAGCGCAAGATGTCCAGGCTCCAAAAGAGCTCCTCTGTGTATTCCAAGTCCGTTTCCATGATGCACTTGGAGGAGCGATTCCGAGATAGCATAGAGCCGGCGCAGATAAATCTTCTGCGTGATCTGGACGAGAAGTTCTTCTCAAATTCCTACCTGCTGGTGCAAAATCTAAGCGAACGCTTCCCCTTCCTCGCGGGCAAGGTTAAGCTGTACGTGGACATCCTCTCCAGACTACACGCGCACTACGTCTCTGAGGTGCACCAAGGTAGGGCAATGCATGAGAAGGTGAGAAATGCGGACGACAAGCTGAAAATGGCCCTGCGTACCACGGCCACCTCGGAGGCGATGATGGAGCACCTGCGTGAGTCCTTGGAGGAAGCCTGGCGGAACGAGGACACTACCAAGAATCGCGAGGAGACCATGCAGATTCAGCTGATGTCGCTGGTGCGCGGCGATCAATCAAATATGCCAAGAGTCATGACCGAACAGGTGCCAATCTCAACGTAAGTTCTTCCTCCATTTACCTCCAGTGGCTTTTCCTAATTTACTAGAGCTGATCATCTTCGCAGCAAGGACCTCCAACTTCATCGCTTGGTCCTCCGGGAACGCGATCGGCTGGCTGCCGAGCTTAAGGACTACCAAAAGCGCCTGCAAACTAACCGCATTTACTCGGAGACGGTGGAAGGCATGATTGAGGTATCCAAGGAGATTATCTCCAAGCTCAATGCGCGGGTGAAAAAAGCCGAGTCGGAGAACTTTAGGCTGGAGCACAAATGTAGTGTGGAGCAGGATAAGTACGAGGATCGGATGTTGCATCTGAACAAAGAGCTGGCAGCCGTAGTGCAGCAAAACCAGGAACTTATGCAGGCCGATAAGGATTTTGTGGAGCTGGCTGCCACCAACGAAGCACTCAGGCAGCGCAACGATCGGCTTTCGCGGGAGAACCATACCCTGACCAAGTCCTTGCGCCTCATGGAGGACGAGAAGAACAAGCTGCAGACGAGCCTGAAGGTGGCCGAGGGTTTTAACGATGCCCAGAGACGGGATATGGCAGATCTCGTAATGGCGCGCCGTGCAGCCGAGCGGGATGCCAAAAAAAAGGCTGACGACTCGGTGCTCTTGGAGCGACGATTCCACCTGCTGGCCAAAAAGAACACGGACCTCAACGATCAAGTCCTGGTTAAACAGTGAGTACATTAATGTTTTTAGAATAATGTGGATAAAACTACTGGCAACTCACCTTTAAGAAATGAGCTCAAGGTGCAGGAGAAAAAGATAATGATGGCCACCGCCAAGCTGGATGAGGCCATCCGCCAAAGGGAGGAAATATATCGTTCGCGGGAAAAACTGAGAGTGGAGGTCACCCGTTTGAATGACATTGTGGCCGGAGTGCGACACGAAATCGCCACCATTCGTCACCAAATGCAAGATTTACTAACCGATCTACTGCGAGCCAACAAGCAGCTGGACGAGAAGGACCTGCAGGTGCAGAAAATAGCTCGGGAAAAGAGGGAGCAGAGCCTGGAACTCAATGATGCCTACAAGAAGATCGATGGGCTTGAGGGTGAGCATTCGAAAGAAACAATTATAAATTGAAATTAATTCCAAATTGATTTCTACAGAGACACTTGCCTTGAAAGCGGAGCGGTTAGAGCTGCTCCAAGTGGAGCTGCAGCAGAAGCAGCTGGACTTCACGAACGTCAAGAAGCAGATGGAAGTGATCCACTCGGAGAAGGTCATGTTGATTAAGACGATGGACATGTGCTCAAGGGACCGCTCCACGCTGCAGAATACAATGACCAAGTTGACGCATCAGATCAACCAGATGACCAGCTCGCTGGCCATTAACGAAAAGGAGATTTCCAGCCTGAAGAACCAGATTGAGCAGCTGAACCGAACTGTGAAGCAGAAGCAGAATGAGATTCACTCGAAAAGTCGCCTGTTGGCCAGCACAAAGTCGGATCTTCGCGAGATGAAGATCCGTGTGGAGCAAGCCGCCCACACCATTGACACCGATGAAAAGCGATTCAAGCACATGGCCTGTGCCCTGGACGAGGTCACCAAGGAGAAGAGTCTGGTGGGCTTTCAAATGGTTAGGAGGAATGATGAGGTGCGCCTGCTAAAGGAGAAACTGGATATGATGCAGAAGGCCATCGATCGGGGAACCATGCAATACAACCAAAGGGTGGAGGACATCAGATTGCTCAAACTGGAAGTGGTAAACCTGCGAACTTCACACGAATGCATGCAGCGCGAGGTGGGAAACAAGGCGGCCATGCGCCATGATGTGATTCGATTGGAGCGACAGCTCAACCAGGAGAGGCTCAGGGTATCCGCCTACTCGGAGGAGCTGTCCCGCCCCTGTCGCATCCATCGTTGGCGTGTCTTGCTGGGCAAGGATCCGCGCCGTTTCGAGTTGATCCGCAAGATTCAACAGCTCCTGAAGCGCAACATACGGCTATCAGTGGAACGGGAAAAAAAGGCCAAAGAGCTAGCGGCTTTGGAGCACGTTCACAAGGAGTTCAAGCGCCAGATGACATATCTACCCGATCCGAGTGTGCGCCAGAAGCTCTGCATCCAGCAGCGCATCAATCGCCGCCAAACCCGCCAACTCAAGTCCATGAAGGCTGAGCTCAGGATCAACGAGATCGACCTCAAGACCAGGGAGCACCTGATAGAGGGTTTTCAGGAACAACTGCGCCTGCATCACTGTGAAAACAAAGATAACTTCATTGGTAGAGGGGATTTTTCTATTCGCAATGGCAAGGCGACCGATGATGAATTCACGGAACAAGTGTTCGACATGTCTGCCAACTGCGAAAGTTAATCTAAACGAGCAGTGTGATAGTACCAAATATACATACATATCTACATATGGAGGACCACCTCCATCGTCGATAGGGTATCTTTTACACTTTCAGAATATTAAAGAAAACCTTGTTATCAAAAATAATGTGTTGTTTATAGCATTCAAAAAGTAGCAAGGTAGCAGTAGTATTAGAGTAAGCTACTGACCATCTTGAAGCCCGCACCCAGAGTCCTAGGCAGTTGGGCGGGCGCGGAGTAGCAGTGCATCTGCTCCAGCAACTGACGCTCCTCCAGGAGCTTCTGCTTGTGCTTCTTCTCCTCTAGCAATTGGGTCTTGGTTAGAGCCAAGCTGGCCCGCATCTCTTCCAGCTTCTCCTTCTTGGCCTTCTCGTCTGCCTCCCGGGCACTGAGCTCGGCCTTCAGAACCTTCAGTTTGCGATCCTTGGCAGATAGGTTGGCCTGTTAGGAGATAAGATATATTAATCCCAATATAATAATCCCATTTGCATATACCTTAACGCTGTTGAGCTCCGCCCGCACTTTATGGCTGGGAAGCTTGAGCATGAACTCCCTCAAGGCCGCATAGAGCTGTTGGGCCTCGTTCAGGGCACGTTCCTGCTCCAAGGCGGCCACATTCTGCTGGAGCAACTGCTTTCGAAGGATACTTATGCGCCCGAGGAGATCCATTTTTTCTGGATCCTTGCCGCTCAGGAGCCGCCACCGATGGACGTTCATGGGCGTGACCATCTCATCCTGCAGGGCACGCGCCTTGATTCGTTCCTGGTTTAGCATGCGATGCATTTGCAGCAGTTCCTGGCGCAGATCCGCTGCACTCTCTCTATCCGCACGCAAGACATCCCTTTCTGTACGCAGATTCTTTATCTCCACGCCCATTAAACGCATGTCGTCCTGACACTGGCTGCACTGCCTCTGAGTCTGATCATACACCGTTTGCAGGTTCTCCTGGCTGTGCTTGAGTCGTTCGAACTCCTCGTTGCGTTTGGTCAGCGCCGCACTGATAGCATTCTTCTCGTTCATTAGGTTGTCAACATCCTTGCGCAGGCGCGACAATTTCTGCTCGTCCTCTTGGAGTGACTTGGCGTGCCGATCGTTCTCCTTCCGCTTGTCCAGCAGTTCCGCCTTGGTGTGCTGCTGACCCAGCTGGGCATGGCGGATATCGTTGCGCAGCAGACGGCGCTCCTTCTCCATGCGATCGATCTGCAACTGGAGTCTGGACATCTCGCCATCCCTGTACCCGATCTTCGCCTTAAGTTTCTCGACTAGCGCCTGTAGATTCACTAGTTGATCGCGAAGCTTCTGCCGCTCCTCATCGGCCACCTGGACATTGCGCTGAAGGGTCTGGCGCTCTGCGGCAAGAGCATCGTGCTGTTGCTGGAACTTGGAGCACTTTGCTTCCAAGTCGCTGATGGTGCGTTTCAGTTCAATCTCGTAGTTCTCCTTCAAGTGCATCTCATCTAGGAAAAGTGTGGCAATTAAAATAAAAAAAATTGCACATTAGGTTAAAAGCCTTACTTTGCAACGCATCCAATTTGTCTATCCAGTGCTGAATCTCGTCCAGCTTTTTGGTCTTCTCCTTCTTGAGCTTGTTGGCGTCCTCGCTGAGCTTCTTCAGCTTGGTGTCCATCGTGGTGATGGTGTCCTTAAGAGCCCGAACTTCGTGTTGTGCCTCTTGGTGCAGTGCATTGCTCTGCTCGAGCTGTTGGTGCTCCGCCTGCAATTCCCGCCTTAGGGAATCCCGCTCTTTGGTCAAGTTTTCGTTGTTCTTCTCGAAATGATGGACCACTCGGCGCATTGACTCCAGTTCCTTGTCTTGGGTGCCCAGCTGGGTTCTGTAGTATGTTGATTAGTATCTAGTAGAGTGTCTTTTATTAAATATAAGCCTTATACCTTAGCCTTATGTTCAGCGTTTCCACTTCTCGTTTGGCCTCGTCTAATACCGCATACTTCCGAGCAATCGCCTCCTGGGACTTGGCCAGTTTTCCATTGTCCTGGCGCACCTTAATCAGTTCATCCTCTCGAACCTTCAGCAGATTGATGCGCTGATTCAGAGCGCGCTTGTTCTTATCCCGTTCCTGTACTGTGTACTCCAAATCCACCGTGATCTTGGCCAGCTTGTTATTGGCTGCGTTGTGCTGGGTATTTAGGTGCTCTAGGTTCGTCTTGAGGGACAGAATCTGCAGGTTCTGGCGCACTTTCACTTTGGTTAAGTGCTCGTTAGCGGATTTCATGTGCGAAATTTGCTCCTGGTAGCGTGACTCTTCGGCCTTCATTGTGGAAAGTTCCTTGGTCAAGACATCACTTTTGCGTTTCAAGTTGCAGGCATCGCTGGAGGTTTCCTGATATGAAAATTATTATTTCGATGTTAAATTAGGGTAATCATATAACGAACTTCCAGTAGTTTGAGTAATTCCTTGTTTTTGGCCTCCAATCCTTCAATGGTGTTGTCCAGTTCCGTTGCGTAGGTCCTTTGCAATTGCATTCGCTTGTTGAGATCGGCAATCTCGGCGTTGAGGCGCTCCCGTTCCTTGCCATCGTCCCGCTTGCTCATGGCCAGCCGTTTCTCATTCAGATGGGCCACCATCTGCTCCGATTCGTCCAGTTTCTCGCGGAGACTTAAGACCTCGTCCTGAGCGGATTGTTCACGTATCTGAGCAGCATCCTTCTGCTTCCAGGCACCCTCTGAAAACTATTATTGAAGCTAATTTTATTGCACATATTTTAAAACTACTTACCTATGACCCCACGCAACTCCTCAATGGTGGCCATGTCCATTTTAGTGACCCGAGCCGCATTTTCCAAGCGCTCTTCAAGGCTTTCGATCTCCTTTCGCAGTTCCTGGGATCGTTCCTTCTCAAGTCTCAGATCGCTTTTGTAGCGACTGCCGCAGATGAGCAGCCTTTGCACATTATCCGCATTGTTGGGAGTATCCTTTTGCCGCAGAGCTTTGGTGGCCTGTAGATAATATTCGCATAATACAACGTTAACTTTAGATTTTTCAGATTGATACCTCAGGGATTTTGTCGCATAGTTCCTTGTAGAAGTCATCATCAAAGTCATCTGGCACAAGAGGCTCATCTTCTGATCCTGACGCCTTCGACATCTTTAAGGCCTGATTGGTTCCAAGTCTTATTGAACAAACTCATAGCCTTAACCTTGTCCTGGCAACAAGTTGCCATACCGGCACAGGCTGTCAAGGACAACGCAAAACGATTTGTATACTAGTAGTGTCTTTTATTAAGCTAGTAGTAGTATAAAAGCGTCATTGTGTTTCTAGTCGTCATGGAGACAAAGTACATGCCTTTGCTACTTAATGCATTAAAGTTTTGAGTGAACTTTGGAATTGTAAAAGGCTTATTATACTACATTTTACTAAATAAAAGCTTTTCATTCCTATTACTTTGAGCTTAAACGTAAACTATTAACTTAATATTGACTTGCTGGCACATCACATTAGCGTCTACGTTCAAATTACGGCCACTCGTCCTCGAAGGGCGCATCATTTACCGTGTGGAAACTCAGCCCAGTACCTTCGGGTTTGTGCCAGGATGGAAGCAGCACAGTTCGCCAAAAGGACCTGCATGATGTTACTTAAAAAAGGTTCTTCCCTAAGAAGTTTAACTTACCTGCCGCGCACCAAACCCAAAAACAGCTTCCAGTTCTTTTTGGTGCCAAAGTTATACGGATTAATATAAATGCGCTGTTGCTGGAGGTGCCGTTTTCGCTCCGCTTCGTTGATATGAGCCTCTACACTTGTCTCACCACGAGTGATTAGCTTGGCGTGCCAGATGGAAAGGCTCCCCAGAGCCAAGACGACGGCCACATTTGTGAATGCCATGAACCAAAGCGCTCGTCGTCGACCGGGCAAAGCGGCATCTGTGTCTACAATGGGTGTTGGAAGATTGTGCACTGCTGCAGGCAGCATAAACTCATCGTACTCATGCGGATGTGTCTTAGGTTAAAAAAAGAAAGTAAGATTAAGTAAAGAACTTGTAAAAAGTCACTTCACTGGATTACCACTGGAATGATGTGCCCACTGAGGTTAAATTTCACTGGCTGCCCCTCCAAGGGCTCAATTTCCGTCCAGTTTTCGCCATGATCCAGCCACAGGTATTTGTGGCCGATCTCCAAGCCAAACAAAATAAGAAACAGGCAACCCAAAGTGGTGTATGTCATGTAGAGGAAGAAGTAGCGATGATTGCCATATCCCACACAATTGTTGAGCCAAGCTATATAAGGAATATATGAAACTTAATGCCGAAAGGCTTTCCAAAACGACAGATACTCACGACAGTGATGATCCATCTTAAGAATGCAGCGATTGCAGATGGAGCAGTGATGTGTCCTCGGTGGTTTGGGAGCAATGCACTTGCCACACATGCTAACCGCTTCCACCAGGGAGACTCCTTCCGGCGGATGACCAGCCGGCGTGATCACAGCCATAACGTAGTGAAAAACCACATTGAGTAGCAGCCAATTGCCCACAACGAGGAGGAAGTAGGTCACCAACTGACTCTTGGCCCACCAAAAGGGCAAGCCAATCCAGTAAGCAATACTAACGACTGAAGTGGTCAGGGCAGCCACGCCAACCACAAAAAACTGAAAAAATATAGAAGAGCCTAAACATATAAACAACAAATTTTATGTTGCATAGTGTTACCGGTCCCAGGCAGTGAGTGTAGTTGTCCACAAACCAAAAAATGGGGGTCAGACAGACATCCGAGGCGTAGGAGGAGTTCATGTGGGCGTTGAAGGTTAAGGAGTGCCAGCAGTGCTTCATATATGACCAACGAAGCCGCAAAATAAATCTGATAAATAAGTAAACAATAAACAAAAACATTCCAAATTAGTGATGCATTTGGGGAGTGGAATTTTTTAAAGCTTACAGCAACTCCTGAGTGGAGTGACCCCTCCACGTAATGCGAGCCATTGGTAGCAATTGGTAGCTTTCTTATATTTTTTATATTTAAATTACAGCATTTTTGGCGATAAATAAACTTTATTTTGGCAAGTAAATTTGCAAAGTTATTTTTGGTGTGACCCTCTGCGCCAAAAAATCTCTTAGTCAGCTGTTGCCTATCGATGAGCGGAGACTATCGAATAAGTAGGCTATCGAAGTCGGTTTATCATTATCCACAAACGTTTGTTTTGCATTTTCCGGTGAAATTGTTGAAAACTTGTATTTTCAACATGCGTTCACGCAGCAGGAGTCGCAGCAGGCAGAGGCAACGTCGTCGGTCCGTTTCTAGGGCTCGTTCCCGGTCGGAGAGAAGGACTTACCAGAAACCGCAACACAGGAGATCAGTTTCCCGCGAGAGGGAAAGAGACAGGGTGAGGGAGAGGGAGCTCCACAGGGAAAGGACTTCCAATCGCAACTCTCGTCGCTCCAGAGAAAAGGATGCAGTGCCACACCGCCGCAGAACCCGCTCCGCGTCCTCCAGAAGCTCCAGCAGCAGCAGTGATAGCTCCAGTTGCTCGAGAAGCCCCTCCAAAAACCGCAAATCCCGCCCAAAATCCGTGGACCGCTGGCCCAACGATCGTTTTCATGAAAACAACGATAGGCGGCAGAATCCTTTCCGGGGACGGGCTGCCGAGGGTAGTTTCATTAATGACCCCGCCGAACCATCGTCCAGGTCCCAGCATAGAGGCAGAGGACCGTCCAACTACCATTTCAAAGGTGACTCCAAGGCTGTAAATGCCCGCAGGAACCAGAGAGTTCGCATTGGCGAGGAAGGCGTACCAGAGGTCTGGGGCAAAAGCCCATCCCGCCCAGAAAGCAACGAAGTGGAGCTGGTAAAGGGTTCCTACATAGGACCCAAGAAGAAAAAGAAAAAGGGCAAGAGCAAGCACAAGAAATCGGAAAAGAAGTCGAAGAAAAAGTCAAAGAAGTCCAAAAAGAAAAAGAGCAAAAAAGAGTCTAGTTCCTCCTCCAGTTCTTCTAGCAGCGAAGATAGTAGCGACGAGTCCAGCAGCTCAAGTTCCAGTTCTGACAGCGAAGATGAGTCCGATGAGGAAGATGTTTGGCTGGAAAAGACTGCCGACGGTATCAAGAAGCCTAAAAAGAAAAAGTCGTCTGCCAGCAAAAAGGACAAAAAGTCTAAAAAGAAGAAAAAGAAGCGTAAGTCAGAGGTTGAAAAGTCCAAGAAGAGCTCCTCCTCGAGTGCCAGCAAATCCAAGAACAAGGAAAGTTCCACGCACAACGACGAGGACGTGGGACCTTCGTTGCGACCCGGCGGTAGCCTTAATCAAAAGGATTTCGGCAAGGCCTTGCTGCCAGGAGAAGGTGCCGCCATGGCTGCTTACATTGCCGAGGGCAAGAGGATACCCCGCCGTGGTGAAATCGGCCTAACTTCCGATGAGATTGCCAATTTCGAGTCCGTGGGCTATGTGATGAGCGGCAGCAGGCATCGGCGCATGGAGGCCGTCCGTATCCGTAAGGAGAACCAGCTGTACTCCGCCGACGAGAAGCGTGCACTAGCCATGTTCAGCAAGGAGGAGCGACAGAAGCGCGAAAACAAGATTCTGTCGCAGTTCAAGGACATGATCCACTCGAAGCTGCAGGCCAAGGAAAAGAAGTAGGAAAGCATCATACTATGTTCACGATGTCTGCAAATGGCTTTCCAATAAATGTCAAACGCACATCAAGATGTCCAAATGAATGTCTCAAATTCGTCGCATGTCGTAACTTCATGAACTTATAAATATTTAATGTACAAAAACAAATGACGTTCGTAAATTAAAGACGTTTTAATATTCATAGAGTAACTTAATAACTTTAATAAACACGAATGTTTTTGGCGTTAAAGTGGGCGTGCAGATGAATAAAACAAAATGCATTTAGTAGAAAGACCCTGTACAGATGACATATTCCAAATATGCGATAAAAAACATTTTTTGGCTTTCCTGTGTAATAAAACATATTTATATTGACAAGGCGAAAAAATGTTTATTGCTGTTCGCTTTTCCTCTGCACTCCACTGGTTTTCCTGTCCACCAATCTATTCGAACTTCACTTCAGATCTGCATTACATTCCTGTTGCATTAACACAGCGCCATCTCCAGCGCGACAGCACACATAAGTATTATTAAAAATTCAGTCGTTGCATACTAATGAATCCAAATTATCATATATGGGAATATACATAACATGCCAAGGCTCTGCGGCCAAAATCCATATGGCAACGGATTAGGCCAGGTCGGTATGAAATACTGTCCTGGGACATGAACAGATTTTCGCCACGATGTTTTCGTGCCATGGCATAAACACAATAAATTGTTTGCTCCGCCTGTGCGTTTCATCTTCTGGCCATTTTTTGTTTCTTGTGCGCCGCCTCCATGCGCATGTCCTCGAGATCCTCTTGCATACCTGCGAAAATGACGTCAATATTAGGGGCTTTTATTGGCCATATGGTGCATTACGTACCCAACTTCTTGCTGATGTACTCCTCGCGCTGCATTTGTGCAAAACTGGATTCCATCCCACGATCATCGTCGTCAATTCCTTTATAACGCCGCTTGTCATACCCGAAAATGTCGCGGATATGGGAAGATATATCCTCCTCGCAGTCGCCATCATCGATGAAGTCATCCAACTCAGAATCGTATTCATCCTCATCATCGTCGTCGTAAATGCGTCCTTTAAAAATCGAACAAAACATGATATCTAAAATCTATTTAATAGCGAACATGTTGTTTACATACTTTTGCTGCCTGGCGGTTCGACAGTTTTTCGTCTCTTGACATCTGCGGGCGGGAATTGCCGTACTCCCTCGGATCTCTGAGCATCCGATGACGAAATCGGTCGCGTCTTTCCGACCGTCGCTTTGCTAGAACTGGGGCTAGGTTTTCCAACCGCCGATGCAGTTGGCGCAGGCCTAGCATTCAATGGAACTGTTTTAGTAGCGGGCTTAACACTTGAAGCAGAACTGCGACTAGTAGAGGAATGGGAATTGGAACTAGATAAACTGGTGGAGCTCGAGCTGCTTTTCGTTGGCTGTGGGGTCGTTGGTTTTTTAAAGCTTTCACTTGGCGGATTGGCTGGCTTGGCTTGATTTAGCTTGGGGATGCGTCCGTTGGACTCCATGCGATTGGGGGGGATGGATTTTGAAATGCCTTCCTTGCCTTCACTTTCCCGCATCTTGAGCCGCTGAGCGCGCTGCTCCGCTTGCCGCTGGCGCTCCTCCATCTCACGTTTCTCACGGGCCGACAACAAACGCTCCGGTTCCTTTTTTTTCTGCACCTCGAAAACAACGGGCTCGTGTTGTTTCTTTTCAGCTAAGCGAAGCAGGGCTTGGAAGTCCATGGGCGGCGGCTGAGCAGGTCGTTTTACCTTCGCCCGACGCTGCTCCTCCTCCTGCCGCTTTTTGCGCTCCTCCTCGCGTTTCTCTGCGTTCGGATCATACAAAGTTTTCGAGGTACTGTAAGAACGGGCCACGGAGGCCTCCTTCGACTTGGTAGCGCTGGATGGGATAGTGCTTGTGCTGCTCCGCTGACGTGTGTGACTCCTGGCCTCCTCTCTTTCCCTGGTAATGGCCGCCTTTACGCGCTCCTTGGTCCCAGAAAGATCTCTCAGCGATTGTGGCCTGCTGGGCGCGAATCCCTTGTCTTCCTGGACATCTCGCACTTTTTCGATGTATTTCTCGTAAAAGGCATTCGCTTCAGTGGACACGTAGCCGTAGTCATCGCCCTGACCCTCGCCCGCCTCGTGGCCATCGATGGACTTATCGTAGTCCTTGGCATCCTCCAACACTGATTTGTTGGCCGACTTGGTTACCTTCAGCATTTTACGTATCTTGTTCTTAGACTTTTCGTCCCTCTTGGCGAGCAGATCGTTCAGCTTCTGGCGCTCCTCGCGTTTCTTTTTCGCCTCCTCGGCCTCTTTTTTTTGGAGAAACTTCTGGATATTGTTGGACAGCTGCTTGGACTCCTTCGACTCTTTCTTGGGCGGCGCATACTTGGTGCTATAGTATTTCCCCTGCCCCTGACGATAAAGGTGAAAATTTGAATGATCAGATGTGGGTCACAAAGGGAATGCAGACGAAACCGCGTTCTCCGAGTTTCAAACCTCACGCAAAGGATAAACTGGACACCTGTGTGGCTCTCACCTCCTCCTTAGTGACCGCATCACTCTTCTTTTTCGCGTAGTGCAGCAGAGCTCCGAAATCCATTTTGTGATCCGTATTCTTCAATTGCTTTACTTTTAGCTCACCAATAGGTCTAATGATATCGATTGGCGATAGGCGTTCGACAGATGTGGTCTACTTTTCGTATCGATAAGAAAATAGAAACAGCACGTGAGTGATTTTTCGACACGCGCTACAATATATTAACGCAGTAAATTAAAAAAATATATTTTTTTAATTCTTGATAAATAATATTTTTCAATGAAAGAAAACTAAAAAAAATTAGTTTTACCGTCTTTAACTTTACTCTTCTGTAAGCCCAAATAAACCAAGTCGTCTTAATTTTAATAATTAAATTAGCGAATGTCCATTTTTAGCGGAGCTACACTCCTAGTGATGTTTACCACCCATGATGGTCAGTTTCTAAAATGTTAGTCTCCAAAGAAATACGCTTTCTTCCTGTGTGCGGTACGGTACACTCCCATAGATCGCGCCTCTGCTTGTTTAAAATTCGGCGACTGTTCACACATACGCGACCATTTTCAGTCCTAATAATATAAATAGAAGAAACCACTTCTTAAGATTGGTTTTTAAAAAACTAAAGGTGAACTGACAACAAAATATATTTTTAAATATATGCATCCCAGCAACAATTGGTGATTCCGAGTCAGCCAGGCGCTGGTCACACTGCGGCGGTGCTCGGGAAAACGTGGGGTTGAAATACCTTTGACCGATAGTGTGCCAATTCCACAATTAAACCGCAAAGTTTGCACAATTTGGCGGTTACCTCGATGTCTGCTCTTATTTACCAGACCCATTAACCGAATTCCGCGAGACGGAGTGTGAATTTTCGTTCAAATCGCGAGTTTTATGTGCGAAAGACTCATCTGCAGGGTGTGTTGTTGGTGCGAGCGAGAGGGCAGCAAGCGAATAGCCGACCAAAACAAACTAACGCTAGCCGGCGGAAAAGGAAGAAGAGGAAGAGCAGGAGTAGATAAGCCAAATACAATACAATTGAAAAACACCTTAATAAACATTCACACACACACACGCTCACACGCGGAGTCACACCCACCAACACACTTGCCTCGTTTAATCAATTAACGGGACAACGGGCAAAGAAACAGT
The DNA here is from genome assembly GCF_003286155.1 of Drosophila erecta. NCBI lineage: Eukaryota > Metazoa > Arthropoda > Insecta > Diptera > Drosophilidae > Drosophila > Drosophila erecta. The sequence continues at coordinate 5,263,533 of NW_020825194.1, forward strand.
TACAGTTCGCTTTCAGACGTCGCGTGCGAAGATTGTGTCACAGAGCAGTGGGATAATAATACCATAGTCCTTGGACACAATAGATACATAAATAGCCGCCATGCCCGCCGCCGATGAACTGCAGTCGCCGTCCAGCGAAATGGTCCTGCTGACCCCTAGCTCCGGCAATCCTCCCTCCAGCATAGCCCAACCAGTGGCCAATCCTGCCGAGAAAGCCCAGGGTCGCGAGGGATCCGCCGAGTCGGACAGCAGCAGGGTTGTGATCAAGAAGCAGCTGGGCCTCCTCGAAGGTGTGGCCATCATTCTGGGCATCATCTTTGGATCCGGGATCTTTGTGTCACCCAAAGGCGTTATCCGGGAGGTGGAGTCCGTGGGCGCTTCGCTGGTCATCTGGGTGCTCTGCGGACTGCTGTCCATGATTGGTGCTCTTTGCTACGCGGAACTTGGTACTGCCATACCAAAATCTGGAGGGGATTACGCGTATATCTTTGAAGCGTACGGATCGCTGCCGGCGTTCCTGTATCTTTGGGATGCCATGATGATATTCGTGTGAGTTTTACTGGTCAATATTGTTTGAATATTCTCGAACATTTCGTCGCTAAAGTTTCCTTATCTGCATTTGCTGCGAAAACATAACTACAGTATCAAATTGCTTTCAGTAATTGATTTCGAATTACCATATTATCGCCAAAGGGAACTTATTGAAGTAAAAGTAATAGCTCATTAACGTTTTCTTATAATTCTAAGTTTTTTTTTAACATAGATATTTAACATAAATTGAATGTTACTACAGAACTACAGGGTAGTACTACAGAACCTGATTTTCAGGCAAGGTCAAGTTCAATAACTTTTCAGATAAGACTAGAAAGATGGAATACTTCGGATCGGTGTGGATGCAGCTGCTTTTTCAAGGTTAAGCCATGGACTGTGTATTATAGCCGTAGAAAGTGAAACGGGCCTTATCACTTAATCTACGCTATATAAATTTATTTATTGAGGCAGTTCCGCGAGTTCTGCATTGAGCGATTTATTGGCAGCTATTTTTGCGGTTTAGTTTCGGCGATAAGCACAAATATCTGCTTTTCCACTTTTGCATGCGGACATTATCAGCAGAACATATGTCTGAATGCAGTCTGCAAAAAAAATGTCCACTGATTGTGTGCTCTTATCTCTTGCAGACCTACGACCAATGCCATAATGGGTCTGACCTTTGCTTCCTACGTGCTGGAACCCTTTTTCGGCGGAGCCTGCCACATTCCCAAAATAGCGCTGCAGCTGCTGGCGGCCATCACCATCTGCTTCCTCACCTACCTGAATTCGTACTACATGAAGGTGACCACCAAGATGCAAAACGTCATCATGTTCACCAAGATCGCCGCCCTGGTTATGATCATCCTGGTCGGTCTGGTCTGGATGCTAATGGGCAACGTGGAAAACTTTACGAGGCCCTTTGAAAACACTGAGACTGATCCCGGCAAGATGTCGGTGGCCTTTTACTCCGGTATATTTTCGTATGCCGGCTGGAATTACTTGAACTTCATGACGGAGGAACTGCGGGATCCATATCGCAACCTGCCGCGTGCTATTTACATCTCACTGCCTCTGGTCACCGGCATTTATGTGCTGGCCAATGTGGCTTATCTGGCCGTGTTGTCGCCTTCGGAGATGATCGCATCCAATGCCATCGCTGTGGTGAGAACTTAGCGACCTTGTCCCGATTGGCAGTCCGATCAGATTAGGCAGACTTAAAAGAGCTGTATACATAGTTATTTCTTAAACATAATGCAAGCCCTACAATGAACTATTTTTGTATCTTTAAATCGCTAAAATGCGATCCATTTCCAGGAATGTTAATTTATTTGATCGGAATCGGAAAAGTCAATTAAACCAGTGGATTTTCAAATGACTTTAATTGATCAAATCTCTTTACAGACCTTTGGCGATAAGATTCTCGGCGTCTTTTCACTGATCATACCCGTCATGGTGGCTATCTCCGCCTTTGGCGGCCTCTCCGTTCACATCATGACCTCCTCTCGCATCTGCTTCGTGGGTGCCCGCAATGGGCACATGCCGGCGATTCTGTCGCACATCAGCGTGAAGAGCTACACCCCGCTGCCGTCGCTCGTTTTTCTGGTGAGCTGTGCTTCTCAATTAGCGCACAAATGATATTATGTAATTAAACCCTAATTGATTTGACTGTTTTCCTCTGGCAGTGCTTTCTCTCCATTGTGATGCTGGTGGTGAGCGACGTGTATGTGCTGATCACCTACGCCAGCATTGTGGAATCGTTCTTTATAATGTTGTCGGTGTCGGCGGTTCTATATTTCCGCTACACCCGTCCCTGCATGGAGCGGCCAATTAAAGTGAGTAAAGCGTAATCAGTGTTGCCAATTTAGACGTTGTATAGCCAACAAAATCTCTGTAATGATAGAAAATGTTTCAAACGTTTTAAATGTAAATACTTTGATTAGATCTAAGAGCTTAAGCTTTTTGTAACACAAACCTATCTATATTTGTTGCTTTGACAGGTCGCCATGTGGATTCCCGCCCTATTCGTCATCGTGTGCGCCTTTCTAGTCGTCGTGCCCATCTATGTGGCGCCCTATGAGGTCGGAATGGGGGTATTAATCACCATAATTGGCATACCGTTCTACTACGTGGGCGTCGTGTGGAAGAATAAGCCGAAATGGGTGCAGAGCACGATTGGTGAGTAGCCCTTCACATTAACCCCAATGTGTGCCATTGTCCGACATTTATATGGTTTTCCTTTGTAGACTCGCTGACCTTCACTTGCCAGAAGCTCTTCATGTCCGCCAAAGAGGAGAAGCAGGACTGAACTGCCTTCAAAATGACACAAAATGGAAATATTGGAACCATTTTTCAAACGATCTAGCTATTTGGCCTTCCAAATGACTACCAATTAAATCTCTATCTTGATGTGAAAGCTTGAGGACAAGAAAGCTTGGCTCGCTGAACCTGAATACCAAAAAACGAAAATACCTAAAAAAGCGTAAGACCTGACCTGTACATCACAAGGACTGGAAAAAGAAGTCAATACTATTTCATATTTCTATATTTATATTTATAAACCATGACAAAAACGTTTACCTAAAGTGCAAATTCTTCGAATAGTAGTTTAGTATTGATATTTAGCTTAACATTTATTTTGCACTGAGTAAATTCTAAATCTAAACCAAAGTAAGCCAAAACTGTTTGCCAAAGTTGCGATATTCAGGTCGATATTTGCCATATAAAACAGTTTCATATCATTTTTTGTTGCTTATTGTTTAAATATTTGGTTATTGTTTTTGTCCCTCATTTTACTACCTAAGTGCATTGCATTGCAGTTTGTAATAAAGATTTTTGTACGTTGCAACGAAGCGCTTTGAACTCAATCTTTTAGGCGCTGCTCGCGAAAGTATGCCACAAGATTTCTGCGAAAGATAAAGCAAAACAATTGATAACGTTGAATTGATTGAGCATTGCGTGGGATGTAAGCCCATGCCTTCGCTAATCAATTAGGGCTGATAAGTAATGGGTCTATTTTAAGCCATTCACGACGGAGAAGTCGCGATTTTGGCCAAAAATAAGTCACCGCCTGTCGCCCCCATTGACATTTCGGACAATCGGAGGCTTGTGGGATGACGCCAACGCTATATTCGATCACTGATAGAGTATTCTGTGCGGATCCAGGCCCGCGTCTAGGTGTTTTTAATTGATAAAACTGGTGCGCTTATCTGGGATTCTCTGCACGGTTCGCAGGTGCGCCCATCTATGCGAAATCTGGGCGAGAGTAGTCGGCTGATTTGTATGCGCCGTATTCGGCGTCTCGTTTAATGTCTTTTTAAGTATTTATATGCAGGGAGGATGTCTAGTTACCAGATCGCTCGTAAAATCGTCTCAATCGGAATTGATGTTTTTTATTATGGCCAAATAATTGAGTTATTGCGACTGGCCGAGCATCTCAAGTGCGTTGGGAGGCTCCCGAACCGTGGTTGTAACTGCTTTATTACTAATATTAGATGTTAGATGATTGCTATCTCACAAGTTGGGGCCTCAGATAAACAATAGTCTGCTAAAAGACTGCTAATTGCCGGCACGTGAGTTCCGCCTCTAAAGAAGCCACCTTTCGCTCTTTACAAACTATTCCACATTTATTGATCGATGCTGACAGTTGACTTAGTGATCGGTATGGAGGCGTAATCTAGCAAATATTGATTTATTCTGCTTGACGTTTGCATAATCAATTGCATGCTAGATTAAATGGAAGTGCCTCAGACGACGAGGAGTTCCTTTTGAGCCAAACTGCTCATGTGATAATCATGCGATTATACTCCGACAAATATTGACACCTTTTGGGCCATAATTTGGGCTCTTCACAATCGTGTTCAAACAATTAAATTAGCAGCGGGAAAATACCTAAGCCGAATGGACCGAATAGAACCGGTAACCGAATCGTTTGCGAAACTAGCTTACCTGATTCAAATTTGATTATTCTTGTGATTTTCTTCTTGAAGAAAAACATATTTCTTATCTGTAGTTTACATATCATTGTTATTTGAAGAGACTAAGGGTAAAATCGATCACCATATTGGTTCTGATATGTTACTTGAAAGAATCTGAACTGCATTAACATAATGCATACACATCGTTTCACAAATAAGAAGTACACCTTTTCCATCGCAACTTTCCTCAAGCTTTTTATGACGGGACTCTGACAACTGAAATCCCACTCTAAACCTTGGCATTCAAAATGTCTGGCCTATGATATCTGGACAAGTCAATTGCAAATATCCGACTTCGTGTGACTACTGAATGGCCACCATAAATATATAAATAGATATCAGAGTGCCTTTATATATGCAATTTTAAACTCTATCAATCCCACATGTGGATCACGAACTGCCCATACATGTGTAAGCTCAGCGTTCTGTAACGCATGAAAAAACGGCTCAGATCTGGCAAAATAAGCTGAAAACGCTCCAATTCGTATAGCCAAAACTTGAAAACGTGCGAAAATCGCTCAATGAATATTCCCCATTGCCTCGGCAGCGAACGATCGGTTGGATTTTTTTGAGGACTCCGCTTTTAATTAGCGACTTTCGACATGACGTTGCCGCGACTTGTTGGCTTAGTAACGCGAAGTGAGTAGCCGAAAACAAACAAATAAATCGGCAAATTGTATGCAAAACAAAATATTATCGTGAATGATCGAGGGCGGCATTAGGTGCGAATTATGACGAGTTTTACCCTTTGATTTTGGCCAGCACTGATCGACATAATGACGCCCTTTCGGGCTTGGCGGTACCATTGAGCTTCCGTGACGTTGCGCATACGCCGTGTTTGCCGTGCGTTAAGTATACGCAGGGTGGTGCAGCCGTCTGCTGCTAAGTGGGCGACTTAGTGGGGTGGCTTGCACTATGTACCGATCCTCCAGTACCTCGCCAAATTCCCATCGATCGATCGATCGTCGGCTGTTCGCGCGACTCTTTTGCATTGGTGTGTGAGTACGTATCTGTGTGAGCGGTGCACGCGCTTCGGGCGGGGATTTCAGCTTTCGAATTTTCAAGTAGTTCGTTGACTGCCCGCTGAGGAAGTTGTGAAGGTGCTCCGGCAGCGAAACGTCCGCGCAGTCTAGAATCCGTCACCCGATCGGAAGGTGCTATAGCCGCTCGTCAGGAGTCAAGAACTTGCAACGGAATCACCATGAAGTTGGCCGCTTTCTTCGAGGCTTCGTTTTTGCTAATCTGCTGGTCGCAAGGTAATTGCATTGCCATTTTTGCGAAGTCCTGTGACTCACTCGTGTTTGTCAGAGTCTGAGCTGTCCAGATAGATATAGTGAACCAGAACAAAAATAGCCATAAATTGATATCTGTTCGTGGGAAGTACTTTTCTTTACGAATTAACGGTTTGTCATACCCCCAGGCAACTGTGCACTGAGAGAAAAGCTATCCCATTTATAGCAATTTTAGTTTTGTATTTAGATAATCTAAATATTCGGCGTATTTTTAAAGTTTCTTTTCTCTTTATTACTTATTCCCAATAATTGGTGTATATTTGATTTTTAAAATAGAAAGAAATTAGTTTTCGATTGGTTCTATTTGTACATTTCTTTCGTGTCTATTACGAAATGTCAATACGATATTGGTGGGATCTTGGCATTAGCAGTCATAAGTACACACTTCACGAAGCTAATTCTGACCAGTTAAATGGTGTTCATTCCACTTGAAACTGTCAATTAGTACATTTTATTGGCCGCCGCATGATTTAGACGTATTGCTGTACTTGAAGTTGTTGATGCCTCTGCTTTTGGCCAGACATTAGCACTTCAAACCCCATTCAAAATGTAATCTGTCAGCTGTGGGTAAGCTCTATAAATACTATTTACATGCTAAATGGAAATCCATAATCTCCGTGCTAAGACTTTGAAGTATTTATTTATTTCCCGAATTAGTACGGACCTAAAAGATCGATTACAACGAACAAATGCAAATAATAGCTCGAAGTAATATGTTTATAATATATAAAGTGGATGACATAATGCTCGATGGCCATACCTGACAAAATACTCAATTTAACTAATTTCAATTTATTATCTAAGACTTTGATAGCCGGGACTGAAATAAATAATATATATAAATAATAATATACGTTACCACAAATAAACAACTAATTAGACTAATTCATCAATCGACGAGCAGTGCACACAAAAATATGTGCTTTACCGACTTATCGACCAGTTGTGCAGACAATAGCACAATGGAAAACCATGTCATATGATATGTTAATTCGCAGCGAGCTCTTCAAACTGAAATTATCACCAATCACATGCAAATTAGCCGTTAAATAAGTATTTCCTTTCGCCTTGCAAAAGATTCCATGGAATTTGCTGCCAGCTTTCAATCGCGTTGGAAAATAATGAAAACTGTTTGCCTGCGCCATTATCTCGATCTAAATCAATATCAATCGCAGCGATATCTAATTATTGGCCCGAACGTGCCCTTGGCGCCCGCACTCTTTCCGAGCTTTCCCTGGAAGCCTCTTTACCCACTTTGTTATTTATTTGCCCAGCCATTGACTAAAAAAGAAAGAGACATTAAATATTTGCTTCGGAGCCCCATTTATTATGCCATAATTCACAAGTGCTCGTATATGTCAGAGATAGCCCCGGAAAATCGGGAGAAGGTCAGCCAAAGGGGGTGAATAGCACCCACGGGCATGGGCACGTGATCACTCATCAATCGTGGACTCAAGATCGCAGATTGCGGGAGACGGGCAGCCTGCAAGTGGGGAAACACTTTAATCATTTTGCCCGATTCAGGACTAAGCGCGCATTCCAGCGGCTAATTGATTGCGATTTTGTTGTGGACAGACTGCAAATAGTAAATCCAAACTTTTGTTCCGGAACCAAATGCTTTAAATAAGTGGCAAACATGAAGCATGCAATTTTGTAAATCACACATCCCTGCCCTTCCAGCTGTCAGCAGTCATGTCTTCGGCTACTCAGAGCCCAACCAGCGACGCTGGGCCCGCCATCATGGTCACTGTGCGGGGAAGACCCAATCCCCAATTGCCATCACCACCAGCCGGGTAAGAGCAGAAACTTAAGGTCCAGCCAAGCGGGAACCCAACTAAGCCTATTTGCCTCCTTTCAGACAATGGCCATTCATATGCCGGCGGTGGACATGATTGGCTACCACAACCTGTTGCCCTACCCCCTGAAAATGTTAAACAATGGACATACGGGTATGATTTGAGTTGATATCTATTGAAATTACCTATTTTTATCCAATTTGCGCAGTGTAGAATTAGTGCTAATTAATCCGGTGTTTCTCAGTTTCCATCAGCATACCCAAGGTGAATGTGTCTGAGGTGGGCGAGGATTTCCTGCCCTACATCCGAGGCGCCAAACTGCCCGGTGAGTTCGAGCTGGAGGGTCTCCACTTCCACTGGGGCGACAAGAACAACCGGGGATCCGAGCACGTCATTAACGACATCCGCTACACGATGGAGATGCACATTGTGCACCGGAACAAGAAGTACGCGACCATTGGGGAGGCTCTCAATCATCCGGATGGTGCCGCCGTCCTGGGTTTCTTCTTCAATGTGAGTGGTTAAGGAGTTTGAGGCGCCTGTGTCGACTGATTTTTAAATCGATTGTGTTGCTTACACAGCTCGACGAGGATGAGGGTCCTGGCCTGGTGACCATTAACCGGCATTTGCATCTGATTGCCGATGCCAACCAGGAGGCCACTCTCAACGTCACTTTCTCGCTCTCCTCGCTGATTTCTGGCGTGGATGTGGACAAGTTCTACACCTACAAGGGTAAGTATTTAAGCAATTCTAGTCTTATATTTTTGATCATCAGTGCATTCTATTTGCAATTGGTATTCAGTGAGCGCTTAAGGCGTCAATTCTCAACGATTTACTGACATCGAATCGATGTCTACAAGCGATGTTTATCTTTAATGTCACTCAACTAACACTGTATGTTGACTCTAGGTTCCCTGACCACACCGCCCTGTTCGGAGGCTGTCACCTGGATACTGTTCCCCGATCCCATTCCGATTTCGCCCAAGCAGATCTCCCGATTCCGTCAGCTGTCGGACACGCAGGATGGAGCGTTGGTGGATAATTTCAGGGCCCTGCAGCCAGTGGGCAATCGCAGGATTTTCGCACGCACAGGACACGTGCGCCACACCTCGATTGCCACACTAAAGCACGAGGGCGAATATCTCAAGTACGACTGGTTCTACTGATCTATCGACTCAAACTGGCAGCCGGATGTGGAGCACTGTGCCATCCCATATTAGGATACCTCTAAACTAAGCTTTTAATAAGTTACACTAACATTTAGTCTAGGCACTCACAGAGAATAAAAAGATTAAAAACAAGATAGAATGTTATAGTCGAGTTCCCCGACTATCAGATACCCGTTACTCAGCTAGTGAAACTGCAAACGAGATATTTCAACATTTTCTGGAATATCGGTAGAAATTGCAGATTTATCGATAGAAATTTACAAAACATTCATCATTCATTCATTTATTAATGAAGTATCCCACAGTTATGGACTGAGAACTTCAGTCTTGGGACATTTTCGACAACATCATAACATCAGAAAAATTACAAAAAAATTAACAAAAAAAAAAAATTCTAAATTTAAATGCAGATTTTTAGAGAATTGCTCCAGAAACATTTAAAGGTATGCCACTTGAAAATCGGAATAAGATAACTTGAGTTATGGACTTCAGAAATTCAGTCCTGGGCCATTTTTGACTTTCGACAACATCATAACATCCGAAAAATGACAAAAAAATTAACAAAAAATAAATTTCCAAATTTAAATGCAGATTTTTAGAGAATTGCTCCAGAAACATTTAAAGGTATGCCACTTGAAAATCCGATTAAGATAACTTGAGTTATGGACTTCAGAACTTCAGTCCTGGGGCATTTTTGACTTTCGACAACATCATAACATCAGAAAAATGACAAAAAAATTAAAAAAAAATAAATTTCTAAATTTGAATGCAGATTTTTAGAGAATTGCTCCAGAAACATTTAAAGGTATGCCACTTGAAAATCCGATTAAGATTAGTTTAGTTATGGACTTTAGAACTTCAGTCCTGGGGCATTTTTGACTTTCGACAACATCATAACATCCGAAAAATGACAAAAAAATTTTAAAAAAATAAATTTCTAAATTTGAATGCAGATTTTTAGAGAATTGCTCCAGAAACATTTAAAGGTATGCCACTTGAAAATCGGAATAAGATAACTTGAGTTATGGACTTCAGAACTTCAGTCCTGGGGCATTTTTGACTTTCGACAACATCATAACATCAGAAAAATTAAAAAAAAATTAAAAAAAAATAAATTTCCAAATTTAAATGCAGTTTTTTAGAGAATTGCTCCAGAAACATTTAAAGGTATGCCACTTGAAAATCCGATTAAGATTAGTTTAGTTATGGACTTTAGAACTTCAGTCCTGGGGCATTTTTGACTTTCGACAACATCATAACATCCGAAAAATGACAAAAAAATTTTAAAAAAATAAATTTCTAAATTTGAATGCAGATTTTTAGAGAATTGCTCCAGAAACATTTAAAGGTATGCCACTTGAAAATCGGAATAAGATAACTTGAGTTATGGACTTCAGAAATTCAGTCCTGGGGCATTTTTGACTTTCGACAACATCATAACATCAGAAAAATGACAAAAAAATAAATTTCTAAATTTGAATGCAGATTTTTAGAGAATTGCTCCAGAAACATTTAAAGGTATGCCACTTGAAAATCGGAATAAGATAACTTGAGTTATGGACTTCAGAACTTCAGTCCTGGGGCATTTTTGACTTTCGACAACATCATAACATCAGAAAAATTAAAAAAAAATTAAAAAAAAATAAATTTCCAAATTTAAATGCAGTTTTTTAGAGAATTGCTCCAGAAACATTTAAAGGTATGCCACTTGAAAATCCGATTAAGATTAGTTTAGTTATGGACTTTAGAACTTCAGTCCTGGGGCATTTTTGACTTTCGACAACATCATAACATCCGAAAAATGACAAAAAAATTTTAAAAAAATAAATTTCTAAATTTGAATGCAGATTTTTAGAGAATTGCTCCAGAAACATTTAAAGGTATGCCACTTGAAAATCCGATTAAGATAACTTGAGTTATGGACTTCAGAACTTCAGTCCTGGGGCATTTTTGACTTTCGACAACATCATAACATCAGAAAAATGACAAAAAAATAAATTTCTAAATTTGAATGCAGATTTTTAGAGAATTGCTCCAGAAACATTTAAAGGTATGCCACTTGAAAATCGGAATAAGATAACTTGAGTTATGGACTTCAGAACTTCAGTCCTGGGGCATTTTTGACTTTCGACAACATCATAACATCAGAAAAATTAAAAAAAAATTAAAAAAAAATAAATTTCCAAATTTAAATGCAGTTTTTTAGAGAATTGGTCCAGAAACATTTAAAGGTATGCCACTTGAAAATCCGATTAAGATAACTTGAGTTATGGACTTCAGAACTTCAGTCCTGGGACATTTTTGACTTTTGACAACATCATAACATCAGAAAAATTACAAAAAAATTAAAAAAAAATAAAATTCTAAATTTGAATGCAGATTTTTAGAGAATTGCTCCAGAAACATTTAGAGGTATGCCACTTCAAAATCCGATTAAGATTAGTTTAGTTATGGACTTTAGAACTTCAGTCCTGGGCCATTTTTGACTTTCGACAACATCATAACATCCGAAAAATGACAAAAAAAAATAAATTTCCAAATTTAAATGCAGATTTTTAGAGAATTGCTCCAGAAACATTTAAAGGTATGCCACTTGAAAATCCGATTAAGATAACTTGAGTTATGGACTTCAGAACTTCAGTCCTGGGGCATTTTTGACTTTCGACAACATCATAACATCAGAAAAATGACAAAAAAATTAAAAAAAAATAAATTTCTAAATTTGAATGCAGATTTTTAGAGAATTGCTCCAGAAACATTTAGAGGTATGTCACTTCAAAATCCGAGTAATATAAGTGGAGTTTTGGACTTTGGAACTTCAGTCCAGTAACATCAGAAAATCAAGATAGTTCTTGAGATCGGGGCGTTCATACGGACAGACGGACATGGCCAGATCGACTCGGCTATTGATCCTGATCAAAAATTTATATACTTTATAAGGCCGGAGAACGGGTATAATAAATTCATCGAAAGTCACCAATGAGCAAGTTTAACAGAAATCAATTAAAGTGTTAATTGGATAATATTTTAGGAATAATCAAATTGCTTAGATTAGTTTTAAATAATTATATTTAACTTAGGTGAAGGATTCATAGATATGTTATAGTTCCCAAGGCACTTTGAAGGACTTGGAATTTTATTTTAATAGAGCCCCTTTCATGTGATCATGTGAGATTTGCGACCATACAAGGCCAAGGAGGTGGGTATGTCCTCCACAAAGAAGCTGGCTGGAAACAGGACAAATGTCTTGTGGAGTAGATCTAGTAGTGTTCGCTCCACGGTTTCACGTACCAGTGGACACAGTGCCTCGAAGACATTCTTCCAATTGTCGTTAAAGAACTGATTGGTGCTTTCTTCCACCTCCTTGCTGTGCCCATTGAAGAGGTTATCCATTCTGGTGCGCACTTTGCCGACCTCCAATTGTACATTCACTGAAGTCACGTTGTAGAATGTGTAGCCGCCCTTCTCGTAGAGGCGCGTCTTGGCGCTCATCAGTATGTCCAGATCATCTATCAGCGGCAATACATTCGTTTATCTGCCATTTAGTAGCAAATATCATTCGCATTTACCTATTTCCATGACGATTTTTCCATTTCCCTGCAGAGGCACCAGCAAAATGCGACCGAGCATTTTGTAGTGACCATCCATTCGCATTTGGGGCAGATAGATCTTCGTTAGCCAGCTAAAATCCTTCTTGCTGACCCTGGTGGGAAAGTATAGATACAAGTTATACAACAATAAAAATATGTATTGTTTTTCAAATGTTTTACTCCTATTTATCAGTTTTTATTATTCAAAGATTGAGACTGGCAATACCACGTGCGCGAAACTAATTGATTGATCAATGTTAAATAGCATTTAATAGTCTAAATCGCGTTATGATATTATAATGTATACAGATATAGAAACGTAAGTGCATTATCAAATCGGAAAAACTCATGTCTGGGAGTTTCCCATTAAAGATGTTCGGCTATACGAGCTCAACGACCTCAATGGAGCAACTTTTGATTGCTCTTGACGGCTGGGTGGAATCGACAGCTACTCACTTGCTCTCCTTGATCACCATTTTGCCAAAGCCACTGATCAGCATATCCGTAAGATTGGCGGAAAGGGTGGCGACGTCGCTGTTAGCCTGCTTGAACACCAGCTGTTCCTGCCTCATGGGATCGATGGGTCCAAAGGATGCCTCTATTTCGGGCACACCTGGAGGATAATAACAAGTAAGTCGCTTAATTCGTGGCTAGCATATTGATATCTCACCTTTGACGAGCTGGTTCATAAATCCCTGTATGGAGCGAGTTGAGCACTTGGTGAACTCCGGTTCGTAAATCTTACATGACTCAATGTAGGAGGCTGCAAAGAAAGCATATTTATAAATAAATAAAAGTGATTAAATAGCACACACTATATATAGTATTTATTGGTTTTGCACCTTTAATAGTTTTCCGCTTTGGTACACTCCTTAAGTTGATAGCTCCAATAGTACATATTTAAATGTACTTTTGAGGACTTACGTTTTTCCGTGTAGAACGCAACGCACTGGTTTCCTTGAAAGCCGGCATGGAGCAGCATTAGTAATCCAATTAGGAGCATGGTGGAAAGCTGGCGTCACTGTCACTGCCGGAATCCCAGTCACAATCCGCGGAGATCCTTAATCGAGTTTACTACGCACGAGCTACGAATGAGATACAACTCGTAGTGGTGCCAGCTTTTATCTGGACCATGTATATATCCGATGCATATATATCTCGGCTGCAATTGATGAATTGAATCTGAAGTCTCTGGGTAATACCAGAATCGAGCCGTTTTCATTTGCTCGCAATGCAAAACTAAATTTATTCTATTTTTATTGCACGACTGACGAGAACGTCACATAATAAAAAAATTTCAATAAGTTTTCTTAAAAAAGTAATAAATAATGGAAATGATTTGGAATTAAACTTATACTTGTCGATAATTTTAGATAGAGAGGCGTATTAAAAATGTTGCTATTAAATTTTGTCAGATGGAAGATATTGAAATAACAAAGTGGATATTTATCAGAAGCAGCTTTTCTCGCTGTGTAGCTAACTTTAACTGTAGCGATTTTACCTTGCATCCGAACCGGTAAGCCAATTTAATATATACATAGCTGGAAAATACGCTGACAACTATGGCACGAACAAAACAATGTTTGTATCTTTGTATTCGGCTCTGCTCGGATGTGGGCAAACTTAATTGCTTGAACCGAGGTGCAATAAAAAGTTTAGATGCCATAATACAAACATTAAGTTGAGCGAGCATCTTTCAAATTGATCAAAATATGTTCCATATCTAATAACTGCAATATGTATAAATACATGGATTAAAGTTCAGTAATCGCTTAAATGATGTCATATTTTTGAGATTGCTGTGAATATGGCCTCCATCCAAAAATGTAAGATTGTGCGGGAATGTGATATTTTTGAGTCTCAAGACTCAAGAACTCGATAATGTTAGTGCCAGATAATTGAATTATGTCATGGTCTCGAGTATAAGACTTTACATTTACAATAACTTAAGCGTATAGCTTTATTTATAATAACCTCTTTGAAATAACCAATCACCCCTAATAGCTTTACAAGGGTATTGACATTTTTGTAAGAAGTTCGTAACTTAAATGTGTATTCTTGATCAGCACACAGTCGGTGTTTTTATAGATTCTCTGAGTGTTCAAACACATCAGATATGTTCGAAAATTGTAATCGATATATGTATCTGTAAGATAAGGGTACTTAAACCTCGCTTGACCAATGTAAACTTTTATTCTCATATTTCAATTCATTTTCTTGTGCTCTCTTATTTCGTTCTTATACACAAGTTTAGTTTGATAACACTTACATAGTAAAATAGAGATATGTATACCCTATAGTTGGTTGACCCGATTATTATATACCCTTCTGCTTACTAATTTTAAGACATAGCACCAATAGATGTTGATATTGTCAATGGTAAATATTGATTTTTTCCAAATTGTGGCAGCTTGGTATGTGGAAAATTTTGTATTATACATACCAAGTCTTGCTTTACAAATTGGAGAAAATATGGTAAATATTTGGAGTAACGACCTCTATAGCGATTTATTTAAGACCTTCAAATATTTATTTTTGTTTATTTTATCTTTGACAGACTGGGAGAGCAAATCTCGCAGTCTTCTTGTAAAGGAAAATAGAATTGCGATAAACAAGGGAGCTCCACTAACCGCTTGGTAAAGATCTCCATGAGGTTTGCTGAAATTGAGTTCTCGGATAAGTCCTCAGTTGTGCCAGTTGTGCTTTAAGCGAAATCGTTTGCAAAAATATTTGCGCAGGCCTCTTTAGTAATATTGTAATAGTCACCAGCATCGGTTGAATACTTAAAGCTACCATGTGGATTTGTAAAATTTTAATATACTCCCTGATCCTTGGACTTGTTGCGGCGCAGATCTGTTATGATGAACGTCCTAGTGGAACTCGCAGAGTAAAATTTAGGCGTTGCTGCAAGGACTACAAAAGAGTAAGAGGCCCTAGACTCAGATGCATTCCACAATGCAAAGTGAATTGTGGAAGTGGCTCCTGTACGAAACCAAATGTCTGTACCTGCCAGAAAGGATATAAAAACTTCAATAACGATCCATCTAGCCGGTAGGTAATACGATCCATGGACTTTACCAAAGCCAGTTAACTATAATTTAATCAGAACAGTTATGTATCAGTTAAAATAATTGCATCAGAAGGTTGCGTTTCCTGTGCTGTATTGCTTATTTATTCAGACCCCAGTCCAGTTGCCTGTAACTATAAATGATTTCTTTATATTCTGACAAAAAGTAGGTTATCCTAATGTGGAATAGCAAAGCTTTTGAGAAATTTCTATCGCCAGCTTTATGCATTACATTGCATTTATTTGTGTGATCAAAAACAATGCATGATAATGGCTATTTAATAAAATAAATATAATCCCATAACAGGAAGGAAATAAATGTTGATTAGGCGGTCATAAAAGGCATGGCATTGACTTTATAAAAACTCACATTTAGCGCCAACCAAATCAAATTTTTATAAAGTTTGCCGCAAAACATCGAATGGACCATTGATTTCTGAAGTTTCTTTTTTTCGTTCAGATGTGTGCCCTTCTGCGAGGGCTGCAATCGAGGAACCTGTCAAGCTCCGGGCCGCTGTGTCTGTCCCGAGCGCCACCTGATGGACGAAAAGACAAACAACTGCATGCCCCAATGTGCCAGTGGTTGTCCAAATGGAACTTGCATAACGCCGAACAATTGTAGTTGCAACCAAGGATACGGACTGAATGCAAGTACCCAGGTGTGTTTGCCAATATGCAAGGATAACTGCAGGGCAGCCAATGGCTTCTGCGCGGCGCCCAATCGCTGCGAGTGCAATTCAGGTTTCATTGCCAAGCCGAACTCCAAATCGTTTGAGTGCCAGCCGGTCTGCAAAAATGGCTGCAGCAATGGTGTTTGTCGGGCTCCCGACAAATGTGAGTGCAACAAATTCTACAGAAAGAACATCGATGGGAACTGCGTTCCAATCTGCGAAGACGGATGCGTGAACGGAAACTGCACAGCACCGGACGTCTGTCAATGTCTGCCGGGATATACGAAAATTGGGCAAAATGTTTGCTTGGCCGTTTGTCCCGCCGTCTGCAAGAATGGAGATTGCGTGGCGCCCAATGAGTGCCTCTGCAACGCTGGATACACAAAACGGGAAGGTGTCTGCACTCCGGATTGCAAGGATGAATGTGAGAACGGATTCTGTGAAGCTCCAGAAAAGTGTTCATGCAATGAGGGATATAAAATGGACAGTGAAAACAGGTGTGTACCAATCTGCTCCAGAGTATGTGAAAACGGATTCTGTGTTGCCCCAGAGAAGTGTTCCTGTAATGAAGGATACCGGATGGAAACGAACAACAGTTGTTCCCCAATCTGCTCAAGAGAATGTGAGAACGGATTTTGTGCTGCTCCAGAAGAGTGTTCCTGTAATGAGGGGTATAACATGGACAGTGAAAACAAGTGTGTACCAATCTGCTCAAGACGATGTGAGAACGGATTTTGTGCTGCTCCAGAAGAGTGTTCCTGTAATGAGGGGTATAAAATGGACAGTGAAAACAACTGTGTACCAATCTGCTCCAGAGTATGTGAAAACGGATTCTGTGTTGCCCCAGAGAAGTGTTCCTGTAATGAAGGATACCGGATGGAAACGAACAACAGTTGTTCCCCAATCTGCTCAAGAGAATGTGAGAACGGATTTTGTGCTGCTCCAGAAGAGTGTTCCTGTAATGAGGGGTATAACATGGACAGTGAAAACAAGTGTGTACCAATCTGCTCAAGACGATGTGAGAACGGATTTTGTGCTGCTCCAGAAGAGTGTTCCTGTAATGAGGGGTATAAAATGGACAGTGAAAACAACTGTGTACCAATCTGCTCCAGAGTATGTGAAAACGGATTCTGTGTTGCCCCAGAGAAGTGTTCCTGTAATGAAGGATACCGGATGGAAACGAACAACAGTTGTTCCCCAATCTGCTCAAGACAATGTGAGAACGGATTTTGTGCTGCTCCAGAAGAGTGTTCCTGTAATGAGGGGTATAAAATGGACAGTGAAAACAAGTGTGTACCAATCTGCTCAAGACGATGTGAGAACGGATTCTGTGCTGCTCCAGAAGAGTGTTCCTGTAATGAGGGGTATAAAATGGACAGTGAAAACAACTGTGTACCAATCTGCTCCAGAGTATGTGAAAACGGATTCTGTGTTGCTCCAGAAAAGTGTTCCTGTAATGAAGGATACTGGACGGAAACGAACAACAGTTGTTCCCCAATCTGCTCAAGAGAATGTGAGAACGGATTTTGTGCTGCTCCAGAAGAGTGTTCCTGTAATGAGGGGTATAAAATGGACAGTGAAAACAAGTGTGTACCAATCTGCTCAAGACGATGTGAGAACGGATTTTGTGCTGCTCCAGAAGAGTGTTCCTGTAATGAGGGGTATAAAATGGACAGTGAAAACAAGTGTGTACCAATCTGCTCAAGACGATGTGAGAACGGATTTTGTGCTGCTCCAGAAGAGTGTTCCTGTAATGAGGGGTATAAAATGGACAGTGAAAACAACTGTGTACCAATCTGCTCCAGAGTATGTGAAAACGGATTCTGTGTTGCCCCAGAGAAGTGTTCCTGTAACGAAGGATACAGGATGGAAACGAATAACAGTTGTTCACCAATCTGCTCAAGAGAATGTGAGAACGGATTTTGTGCTGCTCCAGAAGAGTGTTCCTGTAATGAGGGGTATAAAATGGACAGTGAAAACAAGTGTGTACCAATCTGCTCAAGACGATGTGAGAACGGATTTTGTGCTGCTCCAGAAGAGTGTTCCTGTAATGAGGGGTATAAAATGGACAGTGAAAACAAGTGTGTACCAATCTGCTCAAGACGATGTGAGAACGGATTTTGTGCTGCTCCAGAAGAGTGTTCCTGTAATGAGGGGTATAAAATGGACAGTGAAAACAAGTGTGTACCAATCTGCTCAAGACGATGTGAGAACGGATTCTGTGCTGCTCCAGAAGAGTGTTCCTGTAATGAGGGGTATAAAATGGACAGTGAAAACAACTGTGTACCAATCTGCTCCAGAGTATGTGAAAACGGATTCTGTGTTGCTCCAGAAAAGTGTTCCTGTAATGAAGGATACTGGACGGAAACGAACAACAGTTGTTCCCCAATCTGCTCAAGAGAATGTGAGAACGGATTTTGTGCTGCTCCAGAAGAGTGTTCCTGTAATGAGGGGTATAAAATGGACAGTGAAAACAACTGTGTACCAATCTGCTCCAGAGTATGTGAAAACGGATTCTGTGTTGCCCCAGAAAAGTGTTCCTGTAATGAAGGATACAGGATGGAAACGAAAAACCGTTGTTCCCCAATCTGCTCCAGAGGTTGTGAGAACGGATTCTGTGTTGCTCCAGAAGAGTGTTCTTGCAATGAAGGATACTACCAGGAAACTGAAAACAGTTGTACACCTATTTGTAAAGACGGGTGTGACAACGGGCTTTGCGTGTCTCCCAATGTTTGCAAGTGTGATGACGGATTTTTATACCTTGAAGAATATAAAAGCTGTCAACTTGAGAAAAATGTACTCAGCGTTGTGGATTGTGATCAGACCTGCCGAAATGGAACCTGCGTAGAAGGAATATGTACTTGTGGTGAATATTATAAACTGCTTGAGGACAATAACGGGCTGTTCTGTCTTCCGATTTGCGAGCCCGAGTGCCTCAATGGATTCTGTGAATCTCCGGGGTCTTGTGTCTGCTGGGATGGAGAGAGGCCGAAAGATGGATATTCTTGCCAATTTGCGGATTCTGTTGGGTCATTGACACGCCAGAAAAAGAATTCAAGACCCTTGATGTGGTTATATTTAACGATTGGTGGCATAATTTTGATCTTGGCCATAGTAACGGCATTGCTGATGATTTATATCTATAAAAAACGGTCGTATCACGTGGACAAGAACGGTAAACTGTAATTTAAATAGTTTTTGAATAGCTTAATGATTTTTCTTGTTTTCAGAGAGGGAATTCGGTGTATATTTTTCTCCCAAAAAGGTTGATATTATTAGAGCGTAAACTTTGATGGCATGCAAGTAATAAAATAAATAACATATGTATTCGTTTTATATTTTTTATTACTCAATTTAAACAAGTTTTCAGATGGCATACTACAATTGAACAATAATTAATTGCACTCATCTATTCTTTTTACCAAGCGCCGCCTTCGAACCATAAAGTTGCTCTGGCGTTGGTATGTCCTCAACGAAAAAGTTGGCTGGTATTAGATGGAATACCGTGGACAGTACGTCATAAAGGATGTTCTCCACCGTCTCAACGATTAGTGGTTTTAGGGCCTCATAAAAATCGCGCCAGTTTTCGTTGAAAAACTCATTGGTACTGCGCTCCACCTCCTTGCTGCGACCATTGAATAAATTGTCCAGATAAGTGCGCACTTTGGTCAGATTTAGTTGAACCCGCACTGAGGTCACGTTGTCAAAGGTGAAGCCACCCTTTTCATAGAGACGCGTTTTTGTTAGTAGCAAAATGTCAAGATCATCTGCGAGAATTTCAACGTGTAAGCTGCGCATTTGCATCCATACTCTTATTTAAATATTCAATTCAAAATTCAATTACCGATTTCGATAAAAATTTTGCCAGAGCCACTCAGTGGTATAAGGAGTATTCGTCCGGCCATTTCATACTTTCCGTCCAGTCTCATTTTCGGTAGAAATATTTTGGTCTGCCAGCCGAAGTCCTTTTTGCTGACACTGGAAATCAAAACACATTTATTTAGTTCGAACTTTATGGTCTCGAACAGCAGCAATAAGTAAATATAAATATAATTAGTCTAGCTCAGAATATGATTTTCATATTCTTAGTACCTACCGACTCTCCTTGACCTTTGTGTTGGCGAAACCCTTGACCACCAGGTCAGTCAGATTGGCTCTGATGGTGGCCACCTCGTTGTTATCCTGCTTGAAGACTATATCCCTGACTCTCATGGGATCAAAGGGACCGAACCGCTCGAGCACCTCCGGTATTCCAATGTTCAACTGATCGAGAAGCTTCTGGATGCTATTCGTAGAGCACTTGGTAAAGCCCGGTTCGTAAATCCGACAAGATGGCAGGAAGGCAGCTGGGCGACACGATTGGTTTACACTGAAAGGAACTGCGACTCTAAGGATATGTATGCACTTACGCTTTTCGGAATAGTAGGCAACAGCTGAAGCCAGTGACCTATCCATGGCGATATCATTCAGGCACAAAATGGCCATTACTGCACTCCAAGTGCCGAGCAAAGTGCGGCCGTAGCTCGTGCTGCTCATGGTGCCGTACTAGCAAGTAGTTAAGTATCTAAGTAGCTCAGGGAATAGTATCTGTATCTGAGGCTGATGCAGCGCTGCTCAGTCACTTCAAACGGTGTCACGGTTTGAAGCCGACTAGCCGGCTACTTGCTGCGATCCGGCGTTTTATTCTCAGCTGCCAAGATCCGAGATTCGAGTTCTCATATATGGTAACGACTTACAGCAACCTAACGATGCCGGGGCCAAGAGCAACTCATTTGGCTTAATATAATAACATTTTAATTCACCTATTTCCTGACATAATAGCGAATATACAGTGAGAAAAGCATCTACAAACTAGGTAATGCATTCTTATTAATAATAATACATTACAAATATTTGAAATATAAAATTGTAAGCTTGTAAAATTATTATTATACATTGTCACTAAAAACAATCAAGAATCTGTTATAAGCTCCAACACAGTTTTACTACTTATTTGATATTAAAAGATCTAGAACCCATAAAAATAGCATAACAAGTCCGCAATTATGGGTAGTGTTCCCCTCCGTAGCTTTTAATGGAAGTCTTTAATCAAATAGGTAGCTGGTACATAGGCAAAAGTCTTCTTGAAACGATCCAGGAGCACTCCGCCAACTGTTTGCTCCACAGCGGGACGCAGTACCTCATAGAATGCACGCCAGTTTTCGTTGAATAAAGTGTGGGCAGTATCTTCCAGATCCTTGTTGCCGCCAAAGAGATTTTCCAGCTGGATGCGGAATTGCTGGATCTCGCGGAAACTTACCTTTACACTTTGCACATCAGCGAAAGACCCATCTGATGTGGCTACCGGCTTGACAGCCAGTTCCAAGAATATCAGAGCATTTTCTGTATAAAACCGCTTTTTAGATATAACTCGCATAAATTGAAAGTAACATTTTACCAGATTCGAAGTATCCCTTGCCATGACCATTGAGATTCAGGGCTACCACATGTCCTTTGACTTTGTAATCGAAATTGAAACGCAGCTTGGGAACGGAGATCAAGACCTTGGCTACATAGTGATTGGGATCCCAGCTGAGAATTTTTTATGGTCAACCTTGATTTCGTCACAATATTTTAAAAGCTTACCTGGATTCCAAGACTAACGCTTGACCAGCACCTGCTACATAGACTTCCTTCAGATCTGCGTTGATAGCTATCGATCTGCTGGCATCCTGGGCAAATTTCACCCTCTTGATGTAAAGTGGATCAAAGGATCCCACGGCATTGTAGCCGGGAATTCCATCCTTCCACTGCCGGAAGAAACTCTGGAAATTTTTGGTCAGACAGACATTGAAGTTGGCATCGCCCACGACACAAGAAGTTAGGAAGTCGGCTGAAAGTAATACATTTAAGAATATTATTAACTTGTACTTTTTCAATAAATTATTCGAAGAACGCTCATTACGTTGCTCTGCCAGATATCTTGCTCCTTCAACAGCTGAAAGGAGTACGGATAAAATGATCAGGAACTTGGCTACTTCTATAATCATCCTGATGATTTAATTCCAAAATGTGACGACTACAACCGTTTTCTTTGAATGCTCTGATTGAAATGACGATTCTGTCTGGTCTCCGGTAATTTTATTCGAAATGGAACGCTTGAATGTATAACTTTTAAAATCATTTCTTTATTTTGCCGTTTTATATACATTTAGTTTATTAATTCCTACTCTGTTTTCGGTACAATTAGTAAGTAAACGAGTTTGTCCGCATTAGACTTGTTGTGGTCGTACAGGGTGCCTAAATCATTCGAGTCATCTGATGCGGTACCCTAGCCCGAAATGCATTAATTTCGACAAAATTACTTAGCCTTTGCCTCGGCGACGACTACACTTCCAGTTGTAAGAGCCAGCAGTTCCATACTTCTGCCATAATATATATATCTAGATACTTAGCCATATATTCTAGGCGGTAATTATCTCACTTTCGCTAAAGGCGAACTGGTTCTACAAGACCATTAAAAAGCGATGGCTTAGTATGACGATGGTAATACTGTCGGACTTATGTGGATTTGTGGATCTCTCTGAAGAAAATATATTTCTATAAATTATAGACGAAATTCTAGTAAGCTACCTTTGCATAGATGCATACTCAAGTGAGGAAAAGAAGCCAGCCGAATGTATTTAACTGCATGCAACCATGACCAAGGTCCGCGGTTCTTGGGTTAACGAACTTGTGGCTTTGTATCTACACAGAAAATAACGAGTTATGAATTATGTATCATGAGAATTTGGTAATTTTATATGCATGCATTTTTTATTATTTGCCACAGTGAGAGCTGGAAATCTGTCGATCTAAAAGGGGGACAGACAACATTTATTTCATGCATTGCTTTCTGATTGGGTACTTGCCCTATTTTGGACAGTGTAGAATGTGATTTTAACTGGATGAACGAAAATTATCCGAAAGGTTGAAATAACGTCAATATTATAATGTAGGTTGACTGCGTTTGTTTTGAATGTTGTTTGGCGACTTTGACTATTTCTTTAATATTAATTGGATTAATTTGTGAAATAAGAAGAAAACAGCGTATAAACTGATTTGAATTCTAGAAATCTACAAATGTCTAGCCAAATCATCGAATATTTCTTATTCGCTACTATGACGTAAACACAGCAACCAGTTTTCTTAGCCAAGGCATTGACTAGGTCAGTATACCAGCATATTAGTTTTTGAATTGCTTTCTTTTCCGTGCCCCAAGTGTGAGTTTTGACGGACTGGGAGTAATGGCTAAATCCGCTGTCAAATTGCTTGTTGTGGTTGCAGATTGCTATTGGCTAGTGCACTTCACTGGGAGCAAGGTGTTTGGCCAGGTATTTGCAATCGATTAGCAGCTCAGGGGGAATTGACTTGCATAATTGGAATGCTTAGCAAGTGCAACACTTCCGCACCTCTCAGTACTGGCATTTTATTCCTTTCTGGATTGTGGTTCTCAGAGATGGCAAAGGTACTTATTATTTGTAACTTGTATATTTGCTTGCTTTTACAAATCGATCAGACTTTTATTTATGTTTTTTCGACTCTCGAATACTATCTAAAACTTTGATGTACCCATATGTAGTGAGCTTTGAAACAAGTATCCAGTGCACCTAGTTCTCATCACTGTTGCTGCTCTGATCTGATCTCATTGCGTATGCGTGAGTGTTGCGGCCTGGAAGCATAAATTGCTGGCCAAGAATTCGAGTAGACGACGCTAACAACCTGATTGGAAATTGCTGCGCGTCGGTCTGCTGGTAAGTGAATTACCTGTAGAGGTGAGTGAGTGGGTATACCCACTCAAGTACTCACGTCCAGCTGGCTGCCGATCGCTTTCGATTTCTATGCTGCATTCCAAGCCAAGTCGAATCGAATCGAATCGAATCGGATCGGTTCTCGGCTCGGATCGGGAGCTCGGGTCTCAGTTAACGTATTCGTTTTCGGTTTCTGGTCGCAGCTGATCGCCAGATCCAGAGACTTCGGCTTGAAGCTTTGGTTTCTGCCATGGTTTTTTCCCCTCTTGGCCCGCCTTGGCAAAATGTTGGCTGCGGTATAAAAAGCGTTGCACGCCCTGTTTTTCTTTTGAGTTTGTCGTTTCGATTCGCAGAGTCTCGAGTGCAAGTGCAGAGCATATTTTCCATTTTCGCAGTGCATTACTAATTTGGGAGATTGGTGAAAACGGTTCGACATTGACTGTTGGTTCTAAGCTTGGCAATATGTTGGAATTGGTAAGAGGCTGCCAGTTGGTTTAAAGTGTTACATCCCATATCTATACTCCACATCAATATCGGTATGCAAAAAGTGTTTTCAGAATTTGCGCAGTGAATTTTTAGAATGCAATTCAGCCAACCGGTTTGATCAGATCAGTGTCTATGATAAAAAGTAACTAATTGCTGGCTTATTACTCAGCCATGTCCTTGAGTGAAGCTTTGTGCACTGATAATCAGAGCAGCTAATTAAGGTATTTAGCCCAAAGTGAGGCAATAAAGGCAAAGCTCATGTGTAATTGCTGTGTTTACAGATGGGTGTGACCGAAATAGTGATTTAATGATGCAAATGATTTCACTGTTCACCTCTTTGCTTTTCGTTTTGCAGACCTTGAGTTTGGGGCTTCTGCTTCTGGCGGCCCACAGTGCGTATGCGCAACATCAGGACTACACCACACCGGTGCCCATTCTCAAGCAGATCGACAAGCACAACGACGACGGATCCTACACATATGGATACGAAGCGGCCGATAAGAGCTTCAAGATCGAGACCAAATACGCGAATGGGGAGGTCTACGGAAAGTACGGCTATGTGGATGACCAGGGCAAAGTGCGGGAAATAGAGTATGGAGCCAGTAAGCGTGGCTTTGAGCCCGCTGGCAGCCACATCAATGTGCCACCACCCACGCTGACCAACAGTAATCCCTACCCCTTGGCACCCAACGAACTGGACGATGGCCAGTACCGCGAGGACCCCGCGGTGTACTACAAGGACCAGAAGTTCAATCGCCCCCAGTCACCGGCCAGTAAATTCAGTCTAAACGATTTTGGACGCGGCCAGCAGCAGGCCTACGCCCCGCCCCCTCAGCAGCCCGCCCCCCAAACGCCCTACTACAACCCAACGCCCCAGTACTACAATCCCCCGGCTCCGCAGCCCCGTTACTACCAGCCCCCGGCCCAGAACTACTATAATCCCCAACAGCAACAGCCATACAGGGGGTTGCCGGAGCAGCATCATCCCTCCCTGCGAAACCTCAACCTTTACACCGGTTCCTATAGCATCGACTATACGGGCCGGAAGTAAGAAGGAGCAGCTTTGGATGGGGGATCACCTTTGAGTTGGGCCAGAGAGTCAGGGACTGAAGTGTCCGAGGACAATGTCAACTTGTTACTGCCAAATAAATCAGTCACTCCGCACACCCCACATATATCTATTACTGTACCTGTTTATATATGTTCTTGAATGTGTGTAATAAATCGAGTTTCGAGACCTGAAGCGTTTACAGAGAAAACAAAAGTGTTCTGAAATCATAAAACGCAAATGGCATTTGGTGTTTAAGAGCGCTTATAAAGTGGCAAACTTGTATAATGAGAATGCAATTTATTTGCGTCAGCTTTTTCGCTGCTATTTCCTGCTCAGTAATTGTTCTCAGTGCCGAGGAGAATTCGAAATATCTGCTTTGGCATTCAATTTAGCCAACTACCAGGTTCCGCTTCAATTAAGCCGCCCCATAGCAGAAATCGCAGCAAAATCCAGCCGATTGAAATAAAGGCAAAGAGCCCAGCAAGTGGCCAATAATCGTTAGGCCATTACGTCAACACAGAATGATCGAGTTAAAACAAAAAAGGCGAGCATTGTGGCCGACTCAGATAGAAACCCAAAGTAGATTTGCTGTTGACTGGAATTCGGTGCACTTATGCAATGTGCTGGCCCCAAACCACTTTCAAATGCACTGCCACCAACGTTCGACCAGTTGGCCATAAGCTGTTGGCTATAAGCATGGTCTATGTACTTTGTGCTGGGTGGTGGAACCACTGCCTTTGTCTTTTGGGTGTGTGGACTGCAGGTACTGGAAGCAGTGCTTTGAGCCATGTTCGATAATTGGAAGTCACCCTCGGATCAATAGGCAAACACAGAGCTTAAATCAGCGTGGTGCTTATCTCTTCGTTAGCTTAAATGAGCTATTAATTAGGTAATTTAATTAAATTTTTCGAAGGTTTTTCACTTTGTTAAAACCGATGATTACCAATTTTTAAGAAATACATGGCAGCTAAACCTCAAAATAGGTAATGGAAAACTTGTTCATTACTGATCTATTGAGCTGAAACTAACAGCTATTCCCTGCTTATTCCATGCTATTTATAGTTTGTCATATACATTGTGTTGTGTGAGTTATTCAAATTCCCTTCCACTGTGCCAGTTGGCCAAGTCAAAAATTTATAGCGTTTTGCTGGCGGCACAAACGGAGAATCAAGTCCAGACTGCACCTCTTAAAAGCAGTGCACAAACACACATTGCAGGCTTGGAATTATTTGTATATTTTCAGCATTTATATAATTCCGCAGAGCAAAATAGCGAAACTGGTCTGCCGCTGCTGGGGCGTTGGCATGACTCAAGAATTTCCTGCAAAACTGTCTGCTTTGCTTTGGGTGACTTGCGAACAGCTGCTGCACTTACTACACTTTTTGCAGCAGCGTTTTCTGAGGTGGCATAAAGCCGTAGGTATGGGCTTGTTATGGTTCCTATTCAGAAATGCGTGGGCGTAAGTCGAGTCCTGCATTGAAAATCTATTCCTTTTGCATTCACACTGCATTCAATTGTATTGAATAGTTCCCAATCAGTGGGAAATGCACATTTGTAAGATGGAAATAAAAGCAAGAAATGCCAAGATTCTTTAAAGCGCACATAAAGCAGATGCCTAAACTTCCATTGTGAACCATTTTTAACATTACATACTGTTTCTTCAAAGTCCTAGTACCGATTTTTAAAACATTGCCCAAAGCTTATTGTTATATTCCGATTTTTTAGCGAACTCTTTCGACCTTGATCGTGGCAGTGCGTCTACGCAAGATCAGGTGCACGCCCATTTGCCCCCGGACCGCTGCCCACGAACAAAAGCCGGACAGAAACTAGTCTTTAACGTGATATATTCAGCAATAAAACATAAAAAATAAAAGAAAAAGGCGACTGACAAGCGAAATAACAATCGCACGCACTTGAAGACTGGAAATCGCCCTGCGTCATGGGCGGCACTTGAAGGAGGTCTTAGCACACAGAAGGGGCACAACCGGGGGGCAGACAATCGTTGACGGTTTCCTGATCTGTGGCTATGTGGTGCAGTGGCCGACCAGTTTTCAGCCGAACTATCGCCATTCCGCAGCGGGCTGCATTGCGGACTGGTTCCCGTGGCTGTGCAGCAATAACGGACTGCTACTCGTGGTGTGTCATTAATTCCAACAGAATGACTCCCGCAAGGCCATTTCGAGTGGCTGCGGAAAGGTGCTGGCCAAGGAGTGGAGTGCAGCTAACACTCTTGAAAGTGACACGCTGCTTGGATCTGGTTGTGACTCCCACATGGTATGATATGCTTTGACGTCAAGCATACGCACTGTTGAACCGCAGAGAACAACATGGAAACGAATTCTTAAGATAGTTCTTCGCTGACTGGTTTGTGAACTTTGATACACTTTCGGGCTGGCATTAAGATTTATCATGTTTGAACATAAGCTTAAATATAATTTTATACAATTTGTAGGCACACCAGTTTTAAAGGGCTTACGGCCTACCAACTTTGCTTCATTTCCTCCAATTTGTGGGCCTCGCAGATTTGATTAATTATCGTGGATGGCCACATCTCAATGGCGGTAGTTGCCATAGAGCACGGAAGGTCGGAGTTAGAGGTAAGACTACTGCCACCCTGATTTCGAAAGCAATTTGTTAAATTTATTAAATTGTTTTGTGGAACTTGGCGAATACAAGTGGGTGACCTAATTCGTTGAACTGTGGGGTCAGAAAATATCTTGAAATCGGCAAAGCAGTGAAATGGAATTTTTTGCAGCCGTTGGATGACTTCTTCTAATTTAATCTTGGCATTTTAGCCTTTAATTATAATTTTAGATAGGCAATGCATATGAAATGAAATATGGTCATTCTTGGCCATTCCCGTGGTAATGGCGAGGAAAAGCTCTGCAAAGCACTGAGAGAACTCCCGCGAATCGCTGTCTCAAGCTCGATCAAGCTCTGCAGCCTCTCTTTCTCTCTATGTATCTCGATATCTTTTTCTCCAGAGAAACGTATCCACCAGCGACCGCTCTCCGTCCTTTCGTTGGTGAAGTGTTGTGGCGCTGCGGCCGTTGGTGTGGCTCGGTGGTGCAGTGGTGCGGGATGTGGGGTCTTTGGTCCGTTATGGGAGAGGGAAAAGGTTTTCCGCGATCGGTATATAAAGCGAAATACAACAACCTGGGCGGCTCAGTTGCCGTCGGTCACAAGTTAACACTCCACGCGATCTCCACCGAAGTCGGTCCGAGGAATTGGCCGATTTGTCCGAGATAGTCGCCCGGTTCATTAGGGGATTTGGATTTGGAATTGAAATTGAAAGTGCTTTGTTGTCTTCGCCACTCGATATTCAGCTGGGTGTTGCCAGCGAAGGCCTTTTGCGATTGCATTCAGGGTTTAATCAATTCGAAATAGCTGGCCCCACAATACAACAGCCAATCAGCGGATACAATTCAACAGTTCAACATGAAAGTGGTATGTGAGTGGGCGGATATAAACTCGTACTTATGTCGGTGGGTGGTAAATATCAAAGGTCGTTCGACAGAATCACTGGATGCGTGGCCGCAAAACCTGAGGGGGTGTATCCGAGTCTGGGACCACCAGACACACAAATGGGGAGGTACTGATCTGTAAACTTACGTCATCGCCATTGCGGCGACTGTTGTGCAAATATCGCATAATTTGCTATGCAAATCGAGCGAACCGTTAATTTGCTCCCAGCCCCAATCGCAATTGTTCAGCTTGGCTACAAGCGACATTTTGCCAGGTCTTTGTGCCCAATCCACTCCACTTGGCACCCAATTTGGTAACTGGCTTTTGACATAATTTATGAACGACGCAGCTTCTTGAGAAAAAAATGGCAGGAACTTCAATCAGCACAAGTTGCACTAACAAGCTAGCCGCTGCCACATAGTTTTCCCCCCTTCGGTCCAGCGTGAAAATATCAAAGGCAAACTTTGGCTCAGTTCACACGCGGCAGTCAGCTTTTTGGTCAGTTTCTGTTCGGTTTTCGGCGCACTGGTCCCCCGAGCATGTCGTGGCCTGGATGTATCTCTATCCGTACCTGTATCTGTATCTGTATCGGTGCCTGTATCTAACTACCTGTCCGTCCACCTGTCCGTCCGCGCCAAGGCTGCGGCACATGGAGCCTAGCTAGTGAAAGGTTTTGGCATGCGGAATGGTTGGAAAAACAAACCAAAGTTCAAAATGCCAAAAAAGAGTAAAAGCCAAAAAAGCGGACATTCTGAGCATCAGAGCTTGTTAGGCTGAATACTGACCCATGAAGCCATAAAACCAGGGGGAACCTCTTCATAAAACCTCAATTCCAATGGAATTGGATTGATTGAAATATTTGATTGCAATTATTGTGATTTATGCCAAAATATCCCACGAATTGCATGCATACTCGTAAAAAACATGGACAGTCACAGGGCTGTCTTTCAGTTATTCAGTAATTTCGCGCAAATTTCTTTGGCATTTGCTGCCGCAGTTGCATACTTGCAACACATTTCGGCAAGTGTGGGAACTTTTCCCAGTTTCCCATGCATAATTTGCGTGCCTGCCTCTTTCGGGTTTTCTTCTCTCTGATTTTGCTGCCGGATTACCCAATTGCAGCTGCGATATGTTCGCCGTGTGGGAGTCACATGGCTGGGCAACGATAATTGGCATTCCCCTGCTTCTTTGGCGTCTTTCTTCCCGGTAGCATTTCTCCACGCCACTGGTGGCCATTCAATTAATCCCATCCAGCCTATCCAGCTGAGCGGCCATATCGCGTGTCGTTGGGATTGGGATTGGGCTCGGCTTTTATGCAACTGCACTGCGGAAATATCGCAGGAAAGGCTTGAAATGGCTTCAGAAAGAATCTTCTTCACTAAATATCTAAAATACCTACAATATTTTAGGTTACATTTCTTAGTTACTTAGTTGATTTTGTTTTTATTTTTTTGGTACGGAAAGTTGAGTTATTTCTTTGAGTGCTGGTAACTAAATCCGGGGTATTGGTTCCTGCTTGGCATTGAGGGTGTCATTGGCCGGCGGAAAAGTGAAAGGCAGCCTGACATGAGACTTTTGTAGACATCGCCGTCTGACATTCTGGGCAGCACTCAGACTCCGATGCACTGTCAAGGTGCTTCGACGGCCAGGGGCGAGGAGGAAACTGAACTCTTCTGGCAGACAGGGTGCAATCAACTAACCGGTTGTGATTTGACTAGACAGACTTATACCCATTTATATCCTATCACCGCAGAATTAATTGGCTTGTCTTGCAGATGCAACGCGTGCTCTTTGTCGGCTGCCTCATAGTAGGTGCAGGTATGGTGAGGTCACAGGACTACCAGGACTACCAGGAGAACACACCAAGGGCTGCTCCTATTCGGCTGAGGGCTAATGCCGCTCCTGCTCGCGCTGAAGCGCCACGTGCCGATCCAGTGGCAATCCTCAAGCAGATCAACAAGTAACAATCCCAATATTCAATTACACTAACTACACAATTCGATATCATACATAATACAAATAATATTCCCCGGCAGGCACAATGAAGATGGCTCCTACACTTATGGCTACGAGGGAGCCGATGGATCCTTCAAAATCGAGACCAAGTTGGCCACTGGCGAGGTGAAGGGCAAGTACGGCTATGTGGACGAGACCGGAAAAGTTCGAGTGGTGGAGTACGGAGCCAACAAGTATGGCTTCCAGCCATCTGGAGAAGGCATCACAGTGGCACCACCCACACTGGTGGATGAAACCCTCAAGGAGGAACCAGATTACGCAGATGAGCCGGCACCACAGCGGCCTCAGAAACCCTATGTAAGTTGCAAGGCGCACTGAATCAAACAATTAATTTGGTAAAACATATAATTTTTTAGCGTGTTCAGCGACCCCAGCCACGCCCACAGCCCCGCCCACAACCTCAGCCGCAGTATGTGCAATACGAGGAGGAGGAGGAGCCACCGCGTCGGGTTCAGTATGCCCCCGCTCCTCAACCACAGCCACAGCCTCAACCGCTGCCGCAACCACAACATCTGCCACAACAGCACCACCAGCCGTCGGTGGGTCCGGCACCGCCAAGACTCCAGGTTCCCGGCGCTCAGCGCACCACCGACGTGCTCTACTCACCACTGCAGCGACCTGCTCGCCCTGAACCGGATTACTCGCAATCGCAGAGCTTCGGCGATGGTCCCTCCAACGTGCGGATTTCCCGGCCCGTTTACGCCCTGCCCCCCGCCTCACCAGCTCCGAGCAGTGCCCGGGCCCAGGGATTCCTGGCTCCCGCCTCCGGGGGACGTCCGCTGCTGGAGCCAGTGGGTTTCGGCCAGTCTCAGGGACCCAGCGCTCGTCCTGTGCAACAGCAGCCGAGCTTCCAGCCGCAGCCGCGGCCACAGGCTCGTAGTGGTGGAGGAGGTGGCTCGGGATTGCTGGATCAGTTAGCCCGGGACTACGCCCTGCCCCAGGGAAATGCCCAGCCGCTGCACGACATCACCTTCGGCTACTACTGAGCTGGAATTTAGCAGGCGGTTGCAGTGCCCATCTTCCTGAATAACCCACAGATTCCTTGCTTCTAGGTCCTAATCGCACAGGTGTGCCCTGTCCTCAGATTTTCTAAGCGATAATAAAAATTCCCTAAAATAAATTTAACTGTTTTTGAGGAGACTTTACTGCGTTAGTTGAATAGCTAAGTGCTATAAGTCATAGCCGTCTTTCCGGCTTGGAACACCACATTTTTGCAGGGATATAATAAAACAGAAATATTTTTCCTAATCTGATTATTAATAACAGATTGATACATTCTGCGATATATTTTAATTACGTGGTACTAAAGTAATGTATTTAAAATAATATATTTATAAATGTAGTGCTGAGTGTGTATGAAATGACCACGCTTTTACATAAATTTTACGTGGTGTTGTTCGGATTTTGAAGCATACTGTTAGGCTAAAAGTAAATTTGTGAATTTCCCGAGCCGACAATAAAAGACTCGGTGTTTAATCAACGATTTATTTAATTTAAATACTTAAAGGTAAGATGGGGAAGTTCAATTAATGCCAACTGAAGTTTCTGACAGGCCCTTAACGAGGTTCTTCAAATCGAAAGTGTGTTTAGAATGGGGGAGAGTGACAGCAGATAGATTCGAAATAGACAGGAACGGTTTGACTAACTCTAGGATACGTGGAGATGGACTGGGCGCGGTCCACAGCTTCCTCATCGTCCTCTACTGATGGTAGACTGCAAAGAGATCGGTGAGAGGTGAGAAAAGGGTTCCCGATTCAATGTGTGGTGGTGCAGCAGCGCAGGAAAGTGGGTGTGCGAGAAGAGAGGGGTGGGTGGGTGATTGGTGGTGCTGGGGATCTTTTGGAGCATGCTGTGCTTAGGCATTCGGATGCAAATTCAATGGCGCGCTTTATTGCCAACCATCGCTGGGAAGCTCAATAAATAATTAATTAGATTACGATTGCGATTGCGTTTGCGATAACGAGAACATAAATAATTTATAGGTAAATGCTGCACATGACTTAGAGGACTATAAGCTAAGAACCGGGGCCATCCCATTAGATCTCCAGCACGCGGTTGAACATCAGTGGATCCTGTATCTCGTAGTCCTGCGGCCGGAAGACGCGCTTCGTGTGCTTGCCGCCCGCCACCTGGCGGCGCACCTTGTAGCCACCGCTGTGTCCTTGGTGGTGCGGTGGTGCACTGTACACGTACTTGGACTTCTGCACCACTGGCGGCAGGTACTGGAAGTGGGGCGACTGCTTGTGCACCTGCTTCTCAATGGAGTAGACTGGCCCGCTGCCGTGGCTGTTTCCCTTCCGTTTGGCCACCTCCAAGGCGGCTATAATGGGCGACAGATCCTTGAGGGCATTAGTCTTGGTGGCGTGGTAGTTCTCCACCCGGTAATCCGCAGCAGCCTGCGGTGGCGGGGCCGCAGCTGCGGGTGGCGAGTAGTCGTAACCCTCGTTGGGATGCTTCTGGATGTAGAGCTCCTCGGCGGACGGGCGCTTGGCCATCTGGTGGTACACATCCGCCGGATTCTTTGAGGCCGGATTATAGGCAGCTGTTATGGACTCTGTGTGCGATAGGGACTCCAAGGTGCCTAGGTTACTGGGCAGCGGTATGCCATAGCTGTTATAAACCTCAGCCTGTTCCAAGCCCGTGCCCGTTGGCAAACCTGTATCCAAAGCCACTGTCTTGGAGGCTGTGTACTCAGTTTTCCCGTTGGGCAGCAAGCTGAGGATCTCCTGGAGCTGCGCCGCCGCCTTTCGGGCTTCCTCATCCGACAGCTTGGAGTGGCCATAGATGTTAAAGTCATTGCTATTTGCGCTGATCGCTGCCGTTTTGTGGTTGTCGTTTTGAGTGGCGTATGTGGTGGGTGTATGTGGTTGTTTGTTGTGGTGGTGGTGTTGTTGTTGTCGAGGTGTGTATGCAATGAGATTTCATTAGATTGACTAAATTAAATATTTGCGTTTTTATGTTTGGGTATTTACACTTGGCTTGGTCTGTTTATGTAAGAGTCGGTGGGTGTATTTCAAAAGTATGAAAACTGTTCATCATCTTGCTTTTGTAAATGGAAAAACAAATTTAGCAATTAACAAATTAGCTGATTATATTCTGACTCTAAATGATTATGCTACTAATTCTGCAAGACGCGAAGAGGTTCGTTACTTTTAAAGAAATTTAATTTTTTCTGTTAACTGTTCTTGTTGTGTTAGATGAGTTTAGATCTTTATACAAAATGATTGGTTTACTTTACACATTTTGTACATTTCTGGGCAGCTTGAAGTTGTTTTGCAGGATGATCGTAGATGAATTCCGGTTTTAGTTTTGGTTAGCTGATGAGGATAGTCGATAATCCGCGTTTCATTGAAGGTTTCGCTAGACTCTTTAATGGGCCATTGGCTAAATACGTATGCGCAACTTTATCAAGTATGCGACATGTGGCCACTGCAAATGGCCCCATTAATATCTGTACAACTCGCTTAAGTACTATTGGTGGTTAACGGACTAATGTAAGATATGACAAATTATTGAAACATGTTCGCATGTCTTTATATACAATGAATCGACTTATGTGCGCTTGCGCAATGTGTTAAAAAATCAAATAAACTTAGCCTAGGAAATGTGTCATTGGAACAAGTTCCAGCCTGACCATACATCAGAGGCGCACAAGGAGAGATTTCG
This sequence comes from Drosophila erecta, assembly GCF_003286155.1. Classification (NCBI taxonomy): domain Eukaryota; kingdom Metazoa; phylum Arthropoda; class Insecta; order Diptera; family Drosophilidae; genus Drosophila; species Drosophila erecta. Next base: position 5,298,076 of record NW_020825194.1, read on the forward strand.
ACTGGCAGTGTTAATATCTACAGTATTTACAATGTATCTCGGTTTCTGCCTCGTCTTCACGAGCTATGTGCAACTGATGATGGTGCTTTCACTTTCTTCTCGTTGTTTGCTGTGTGCGGAAATGAGATGGGATTTGGGGGCGGGGCGGCTGAGTATGCAAATAAAGCTGGGTGATTTGCGATTGCAAGCCAACGCCTGTCATTGTCATCTTTGGGATACACTTCTAGAAATTCAGCAATTACTTTGACTATGTTCGTCAAAAGCCTTATGCCTTCCATATAAAGATAACTTAAGTTGGAGAAAATATGTACAAACTTAATATTTTTGAATAATCGTATTTACAAGCAGTATAGTACAAGTTGATCCATAGATAGAATATTATTCCTATGGATAATCAGATTGAAAACCAGCACCAAATTCTGTTAGCAAAGCAGAGTATGTACAGTGGAGATTGTTTAGAACAGACCCGGAGGGTTCTGTTACTCCAGACCCGTTACTACGCACCATCTTGTCCATAGGCCGATGGCAGGTAATTGCTTGGCGGCGACTCGAAGGCCGCCGGGTGGCTCACGCTGAAGGGCGCCCCGCCGCTGTAGCTGGCCCCGCCCACCGGCGGGAGGTACTGGTGGGTGGCGCTGCTGTAGGAGGGGGGCTTCGATGGCGGACCGTAGCTGGCGTGGCCGGTGGGTATCTCGTACGTGGTGATGGCTGCAACGAGACAAATGCGGAGACATTTAGTGGGGTAAAGTGGAACGCAGACGCAGATGGCGGCGGAACGGGTTGCTGGCGAAAACGAAAGTTGCCGGCCTGGCCAGGTTCATTGCACGCTCCATGCTCTGATTTGGCCATTGGATCTGCTGCCAAATCGGAGCTGGGAGTTGCCTCTTCCGTTTTGGCCAGGTGCGGCTGTGCTGGTTATTAGGCGGCTTAATTGTCATGCATCTAGTTCAGCAGCCGGGTTACGTAAGCGAAAGACAATATGTTTTGATTTCATGGTCCAATGGACAGTGGCATATGCATTGGAATAAATAGTAAAGTATCGCGACCTAGTCCAATTTCTTTGTATACGAGTGCCTGCTGCACAACAAGGGAGTTGCTTTATATTTGCTATAAGTCCCTATTATCGAGTGTGCAAACTTGTAGTTCTTGGTAACTTATGTGTTCTCTGAGTGTACTTACTCTCGTGATGCACGACGGGTCCAGGAGCGGAGACGGTCTTGTGGACACTGCTGCCGCCGGAGGAGCCGCCCGACAAGGCGGTCAGCTTGGCGAACAGACCGCCGCCGGAGGAGGAGTGACTAGTGGCGTAGGTGTGCGAGTTGATGTGCGCCGAGTTGATGATGGACTTGCCCACGTCGGTGACCTTGTCTCCGCCGGCGGCCACCAGGTTGCCGCCCGCACTCAGCGCGTATCCGCTGCCCTTGATCAGCTGACCCTTGAGTGCGGTGACCCCGCCGGTGATGGCCTTGACCGCCTGGAAGATGGTGTTCAGCACGGACTTCTTGAACGACCAGGGGTCGTAGTCCACCGAGTTGCCCTGGAAATGTGGAATGCATTAATTACATATATTTGATTTCGATTTAAAATGGCTGAGCAAATGGCCAACCGCATAGAGGATTCGAGAAATGTCGCTGTCAACTTACATGGACCACAATCTCGTGGGACTTGTAGCTGTCCCCGCCACCGCTGCTTCCGCCGGAACTGCCAGAGGCGATTGAGGCGGAGGCCTGGCCAATGCCGGACAGCAGGCCGGACTTCAGGTGCGCCACATAGTCGAAGCTGCCGGACCGCTTTTGCACCTGCGACTCCTTCACACTCTCGCCCGGCTCATTGTCCAGATCTGTGTCTTCCAGGGAAAGGGACTTATCGCTAGCTGGGAGGGCGTGGCACATCAGAGGCAGGGCGGCCACCAGCAGAAGACTTAGGCTGAAGACCTATATGTGGTAAAATAAATTAGTTAATTTGCCAAACATGAAGTGCCCAAAGTAGAGCACCCAATTTGTAAGCCGGGAGTACGTTTTGCAATACCTTTGGAAATCTATTCAAATTTTACATGACAGCTCCAACAAAAGCTGTAGACGACAAGGAAATTCAATTGCCGAAATGTGTCTCTGCAGCGGTTGCACCACCATCGCTTTTTTGTTGCTGGTTTTGTCCGCTTGCCACATCTGTGCACTCATTTGTCAACTGGCACACACACACGCACACACCATGTGCAATCATAATCTGCCACTTACCGCCAATATACAAATTTAAGTCATAATCCTCGATCTGAGTATGCGAACCCACTAAAAGCAGACCCCTCATCCTTACCCCCATATTACTCGGTTTACAGTTGAGCGGGCTGGGCTTATAGGCGGGGGTGGATGGGCGGTAATGGTCATAACCAATTTGGCCAAGAGCGAAGCTATGACGATGCTTTGACTTGCGGCATTCGCTGCCGTTTCATGCTCCATCAACCTGCCAATATGCTAATTGCTATTGAGGCGAATGCTCCGAGGAATCTACTTAATCTTTATCATTAATATTTATCGTTATCGCAATCGTGCGGAATTACTAATTCATTAATTCCTTAGTTTTTTGATCAAAACGTTATACTTTTTAAATTATATGCCTGAACTAGAGTTATATTTATAATTGTAGGCAGTGAATGAAAACGTTTAAGTGATTAAGAAAAAAGTGGTTTAGGAAAATGGGAATTAAATAACTACATAATTGACTTTCCAAAACGTTGATAAAATCTTGATGCGGTTTTAAACCTCATCAAATATACTCGTATGTATATCTTTTTTTTCCTCCGCGTTTTTGCTAAGTGCTATAAATGTTCGTGAGTGGTAATCATTTCCTTTCAGTAAATTGCTTTACGAAATTGTAGGAAACATTTGTTGATATTACGTTGGCCTTATTTTTGGTCATTGATTTGTGTAATCCACTTATAAACTTTGTGAAATATTATCTTGAAATTGAACCAGATTTCGGTCAGCGTATCGATTATTGATATTTTTGACAAATGCGTTTTAAATTAGTTTTTTATTTGGGTTAAAGTGGAACCGCCTCGAAAAATATTAATCGAATTGGCAGCCTTTCTCCTCGCGATGGCGCAACCGCCATTATGACTGGCCAAATATGTTGTGATATCTTATACAATGCATTAATTGCCCTAGCCATGGCCCAAACAATTGGCCAATTGCAATCTGCATACAAATGCACTGATTAATCAAAATAAATATTGTTCTTCGTTTTGGGATTGCATAAGCAGAAACATAATAAAACAGTGGCAGAAAATAATTGAAAGTTAATTGCTGGATACAATTATTATTAATGGTTCAGCTGAGTAATTAACGATGTGCAATTTGTGTGCAAAATTCGTTTGAATCCATTGGCATATTGAACTATTGGCCAATATTGGCCAAAATCCATTTTACCATCCTAGCCTCTTCTCTTTGATGGGTTTTTTTAGTTGGCCGACACTGTTTGTTGTTTTCTTTTTCTGTTTGCTCATTGTTATGGCCAATATTTTGTCTGGCCAGAGAGTGAAAGTGTTGTATTTGCCGGCTTTGTGGCCGAAAAACATTCGCTCTCTTATTCCGTGTTCACAAATAATTAGCATAATATTATTGCTTAATGGTCGATGAGCAGAATGCCTACACTATATATTTATATCTAACTACCTCAACTTTGACTGGTAACTTAATTGCGGTAGGTTCGGTTTACGAACTCGTTTATTGTCGCTACGTGTGCCTCGCCTCACCTGGTTCGTCTTCGTTTTCCGTTTGGCATAGCATCACCTGGCCATATTCAAATTTCTTAACGTTTTCGAAAGCAACCCGCTGACGGGTAGAAGCCAACGGGTCTGACATAATAATTATGCACGACATTTACCTTCGCACTCGGTCAAATGGTCATCGCTTCTTGCGAGTCATGACATAAGGTTCCGAGCGAATGAAGGTCTACATCAAAAAGCTCAATCTGCCCAGCTCTGGGAGTGCACTGAAGCATCGATTGGGATTTTTGGGTTATCCATTTGTTGCGTAATGAAAGCATCTCTATTAGTCACTTATGCGAGACCGCGGGATAGACATCACGCAGCTCTGAGGCTTAGCTAATAGCGTCAGCGATGTGTGGCCAACATGAAACGGGTTTCGGTGCAGAATGCCTTGCACTTGAACTTGTTTGCCAAAGAAATTGCATAAACTAGATATGAGCAGGTATGCAGGGGAGGGGGAGGAGAAGTATTGCCAAGATTAGACCGCTCAATTAGTCCAGTATTCGGATCAACTTTCACTTGCTCTATCCTGTGACTTACCTTCATTTCGTGCTCCTGCGTTTTTCGTGGATTTAGCTCAAATTGGGCCTTCGATTAGCTGGGCGGCTAATTGAGATCAAAATTCACTTTTACCGATGACGTCCTCGTTGTATTTTATTTTTAAACTATGTTTAAGCGCTGTCTCCTCCTCACATCAACTTTCTTCACTTGGCCACTTGCAATTGGCACTTTTGGCCGCCGCACTTTTTTACTTCGATTTCGAACCGTTTCGCTTCACGTTTGTTTTGTCATCGGCATTCGTCTCAGCGGTTTGCAGCGCACACAAAATTTCACTCTCCACTTTCTTTCACCGATTCGAGTCTCCCGATCTGGGGATTGTAGCTGCGGCTATATCTCGGCAACGTCTGAGCTCGAACTGTGCTCGAAAATCGCGTTGTGCGGCTTATTTAAAGAAATCACCGGAGAGACGCCAATGAAGTGCATTTTGAGCGGTTTTGGGGGTCTTCTCGAACGCTCTTAGTCGAGGGGTTAAGAGTGTTGCCCTCTCTTTCCTGCTCTTTTTGTGTTACAATTTATTTTATATTTTTTCGGCAGCATTGCCGACATTTTCTTGACAGCCTCTTGGCCACAAACGAGTGTCTGGGGTTCAATGCGTTTCGAGTGGCATCGGCATCGGTGTTATCCACATGTGGCAATCCGAAAACTGCAATGCGGCTCATTAAGTTCGGTGGCATAAACGTGTTCGACTGCTCAAAAAACATCACTGTTGGCTTTGTTTTCTGACATGGCCCAATCGAAAGACTGAGGCAACGAACTTGAAATGGTGTGATCGCTAATGGAAAAGTTGGTATCGAAAGAAGTAAAGCAAGGACACTATTTTGCTTTGGAAATATTCTAAGATTTTACTTCTTTTGTACCATAATACTATTTGTATGTTATGTAATCCGTGGCAGTTAGATTAACTAGCCACATTTTGCAATATATTTGTGGATTGAATCAAGATCTTAAGAAATAATTTATAGACATTATAGAAATAAGTTGTGCCATAAGCAGATAGGAATATAAATTAGGTTGAGTCTACTAATTTTGAGTGTGTAAATTCTAAATCGTGTAAATTCGCTCCTTCAGTAGCGTTATATATTCTTGACCCAAAGCTAGCAAGATCTCTAATCTCTGACTTTTGGAGAGCGACAACCTTGAACTCAAGTACGTTGCTGATGAGAGCCTTCAACCGCAAACTCCAAAACTGAATTCCCAAATATCAACACAATGCGAACTTGAGGGCAAGTCATTATCTAATGTTGCGACAAATGAGTGCAAGTCAGCCTTTAGGCCCTCCGCTTGGTAAGAGTTCACTGTCACTATGTCAGAAGCGCTTCATTTGTAAGCGTGCCACACAATTAAGGCTAACAATGCTGGGGTTAACAATGGATATTTGTAAGATGCCTGCCTGTCTGCCTGTCTCCATTCCCTGGTGACAAAGTCGGACCAAATGGGTAAGTCCTACGTAGGCAAATCCACGACTCGAAAAATCCCCACCTCTTACTGGACTGCGGTTATCTAACCGAAAGTGAAATGGGCCCAGACCGACCAACTGCAACTGCCAACTGAAGTTGCAACTGCAATAGCAACTGCAGCTTCAACTGCATAAATGCAAAACGCGAAATGAGCATGAAGAAAACCTGGGCCAAACATAATACTTAAGCACTCGTAGTTAACAAACTGTAAATTTGTTAAACAGCAAAAGGAAAACAAGACGGTACAAACCAAACAGCAGCAAAATAATGAAAATGAAAATAAGAAGAAAAACCCCGACTCATGTAATAGCCGGCGAATATATACAAATGGGACAAGATAATTGCAATTGGAGGCGGTAGCTGCCGTAAAAGGGTTTTAAGTGGTAATACCCTATGATGAAAAAAGTGCTTACAAATTATGGCGCAGAAAAACATGAAAATACAATGTAAGACATTACTTTAAGAATATTACCACTTTGGGTTATTCTAAGTTTGCATAAAAACGCTATTTAATATTTCCAAAAATTTGTTTATGATAAAACCTAATTACTGAGCGGAAAAATCTGAGCTGAAGGCCATTTGCAATTCGTGGAAAATCCAATAATCTCATTTTGACCTCTCCAAATTGTTTTCTTAAAAATGTTTGCTTATTTTAGCCACTGTTTATTGGGTTGTCAACTTAAAGAGCGGAGATGGGAGATATAAATGTTTTCCGATCGGTATAATTCGTGGTTAAGTTAAGTTTCCGCCGAACCGATAATGTGGCCACTCAGTTCAAGTTGAATGCACAGAAAGTGAATCCAATTCAACTCAACAATGGCCCGCACCCAATATTGCGTATACGCCACCGCATCGTTAAAAAAGAAAAACTATCGAACGACAACCGGACAAATTTAAAAAGGAAGGAAGTAACCGATTGGATTTAACATACAATTTATAACGGCTCATGACAGATGAAAGAAGTGATGATATAATACTGGATTGCAATAAGTCTACAATTAAAATAAATTCATTATTGTCACGGGAATGCATGTCCTGGGTCTTCTCATAAATAAATATATAAGGCGCCGGACTCCAGAGTGCCACTTCCTGCCATTATGGCGTTCGGGTTTTTTCTATCTTTTTATATCATCATCCAGCCGAAGTACGAGGCCAAAAACACACATGTGCTTTTAATTTTTCACTCACTTTTCATGGGTTTTCCTCGGCTGCTAGTGTTGCGCCTTTTTTTTTGCTTGTTAATTGACGTGGGGCAATTGGCAAAGCAAGCAGGCAAAAATAAATAGGCGCAATGTAAAAATGTGTTGGGAAAAGTTTTCAGAGTGTAACGTGAAGTGCGATAACAGGCCGCTGCGCATTGGGAAATGCTAGAAAATACCCGAGCATCGACCATCGAACAGCAAAGCCACCAAAGTCCACTCCACTTCCTCGACTTCCTGCTGCAGTTGCTCGTTAGTTGCGCAATGAACTTCAACTTCAAATTCGCAAATGTTCGGCTGTGCCGGGGACAAAAATATCTGAAATCCATATCGGAAATGAACCCGTTTTCGTCGTTTTTTTGGCCGATTTCTATTATGTTTTATTTGTGTGTCTGGTTGAGGGGAATTTGGTGCATTATTTGGATCTATATGGATATGGGACGCCAGCCAGCTGGGCAGGAAAAAAGTGAAAGCATGCCAGGCGCTTGGATTTATATTTGCCTAGCACTCCAGCAAGGGGCATCTCCATTTTTCATGCCCCCGTTGCTCCACTGTCAAAATATAATACTGCCGAGATTATGGCTATGATGCAATCGAATCGGCCTATTCCGACAAATTGAGCAACAGCTGCTGCCGCGATCTCGTCCTGGTTGCCTGTTTCGAATGTTTATTTTCGAGGCGAACGCACAAGAAACACGCTGGCGTGTTTTGCTGTCATGGCTGAAATAGCATTTTGCAAAGCGGTGCGTCCACATTTTTCTCAGGTGCCGTGCCGCTTTAATTGTGCCCGTTTGAATATATTTTATTGAATGTGCAATGCAATTTCATTATTTATTCAGTCGGACGGACACACACCGCAATACTGCGACCACTTGGACACACATGTATGAGCAGGCTGTCATTAAGCGTATTTCACTATTTCACTATTTCACCATTTCACCATTTTCGCGTTAACTTGACCTATGAGCTGGCTCGCTTGACTTGGCCTGACTTTTGGGCCATCCTCGCCCCATTGGCCAATCTGCCGCTCGTCTGGATCGCCAAGGTGCCACATCGATTAATGGGTGCCCTAAATGAGCTCGTTTCCCTCTAGATAAATAACTATTAAGCTAATTGAATCAAGTTGGGAAAATGGCACTTCAATTACTTTAGCTGTGTGGTTTTCATTTGTTACTTTAAACGAACAAATGATGATTAGGATCGCGAATCTTATAATTATCTACTGTTTGAAAAGTTATGGCTCCTCTGAAATTAGAAGCCTATTTTTGCTCATTAAATTTAATCTACACTTATATTAACATTACAACTATGGCAAAACATTGTAAAAAGTCTCGACCTTTTCTAATACGTAAGTTCTTAGACAAAGTTGACCACATTACAACTATGGCAATACATTGTAAAAAGTCTTGACCTTTTAAAAAACGTAAGTTCTTAGACAAACGTATGATTCAATGGTTACTAATAAGTTGTAATTTTAGCGGCTTCACTGAAAGTAATTAATGAAGTAGTCTAAGTGCTACCAAAATTTTAACTGCTAAATGCATTTCAAATTAACATTTAGGATAGTGCTAGCTGAAATTAAATTCATTAACTTGGCTGACTTAAACACAATTTTGAAGCCGCCCAAGTATATGCTCCTCATGTTTAGTAGATCCCCAAAGTATGCAAGCAGATTCATTCAAGTTTCGCTCAGTTGATGATTTAATTGACTTCATTGATTTCTTGGAAGCAAATAATAAACGCGATTTAAAAGAACAGATATAGACGGGGCATTAAATAATAAAAATTTCATCATCAAGCAATTTAGTTTTCGATCACGTATATCTACTTACACGATACTGTTCCCCTTCATTGCATTTTATTACGTGCATATCGATAAAGAAATTCTTGTGAATCAACTGTGAAGCTGACGGTTCCGCGAAATGGCCTTAAATCAGTCAGCTATGAGTATATATGGCCAAGTAAAACATATTCTTTAAAGCAGTTCCCCTTTTCCCAGGGCGAACGACATCCACTGTGTGCCATTAACATACACCCAAGAAAGATCCATTCATTCAACGGCTGCTCGACTGCGTCAGATGCCGCTTACATGGCGAATATTTGCAGTGTGTGACTTTAAGATGCGGTTTTTATCCAGCGCACTCGGAAATACCAATTGAGTCACCATCTTTCCCAACGCCCAGCACGCTCCAAGGCGGCGACTTGCTGGCTAATTAAAGCGATTCCAATCTGTGACTCCCATGACGCGTGCGCCAACGGAACTGACGTGTACGGCGCCCGCTCGGAATACCAAATGTATTTGAGGCATTAGATGGGCTCCATCGTGGGCATAGTTTCATTGGTGGTGGTGCCGAGAGCAAGTGCGATCTGAGAGCTTTGCCGGCGAGCTTTGTCCGGCAGCACTTTTACTTTCAGCAGCAACAGGTGTTGGCCGGCAAAAGGTCAACTTGGCCGACTGTGAGAAGCCCTACGCTTGGCGGGTTTAGCCCGAAAGAGAAGGTGGTAATCAACTCACACATGGGTATTTTCAGTTTGGGGAAATTTTTGGGCAGTAAAAGGGAGATAGCTTTGAACACCTTTAATTACTTTATTTATGCATTTTCTGGGTGCGCATAAACTAAGTTTCCATTTAGCCGTGGTTCTAGACTCTGGCGGGCTCTTTTTTTGTACCAATTAAAAAAGCAATAAATCTCTAATCTGGGATGCTCAATAACAAGTGGACAGATAATGCTTAATTACTAAAATAGGTCGACGAAAAGGGCAAGTTTCTCGTTGTGTATTTTTGAAGAGTATACATTGCTTTCAAAGCCGGCCTATCATCCAAATGCAGTTTTGATTGACTTCCCAGATAACCAACTACTGATACCGCTAGTTTAAAACAAAGCTCTGACATGCAAATCGTTACTGTGTGGTTGCTTTAAATTTTTAGGTCCTAATAATTCATATGTGTTTCATAAATTACGCGATAACGAAGTGACATTTGCTCGTCAAATGCCAAAAAAACATAAATTTTGTACTAAAGTTCAAGGAAGCTATGATGAATAACTATGAGAAAAAAAACTAGCTTTTTGTAACAATTTAATATCGCCAAAAAATATACTAGTATTGTTCATACCGTATAACTTTTTTGATATAACTTATAAAGTCCAAGTCATAAGTATTTGGTTCAACAACAGTGCTCCTTTTTGAAGTGGTAGTTTGACACGCACACTTTTCTCCAAGTGTAAGATGATTCAGACAATTGCTGGCAAAGTTTTTCGTGAAGCAGGCGCACTTAGTAGTGCCGCTCCAGTCAGCTGTGATAAAATCGCGGACCGCTTGCCCAGGCGTCCCGCTCCCCCGCTCCCTCGCTGCCTCGCTCGACCGCTCTCTCTACCCATCTCGCTCGCACCCCCTGCCAGGCGTCTCGCTCGCGCACAGCGCCCGCTCCCGCTCGCACTCTCGCAAACTTGCTTAAAGCTGCACTTAAGCACGGAGCAATTGTTTGGGGAGCAGCCGAGTCGGCCTTTGGGGTCCACTTTTCAGTTGCCTCCCAGACGTGCGCTCTCGCTGTCGTGTGTTCTCGATCGCGAGAAATCGAAATCCCAGTCGAAATCGAACTTGGCTAATGCTTAACCCTCTGCACGCCCGGGGAGATATGGTGAAACTCTCGATCTGACCGGAAAACCCCAGCGCGCGTCGCTATAATCCCAAGATCGGTGGCAGATGGTTTCGCGTCCATAAAAGCGCAGGCATCTCGCGCTTTTCGTGTCACTCAAAGCCGGCGCACAGATCCGAAAAGTACCGGACGCACCTATCCTGCGATCAGCTCTACTTGGATAACGTGGATTGCCCCTGCTTTAGGCCAAATCAGTTATAATCAATATATCAGTATACCGCGGCATTTCATCAGAGACCCCGATCCGAAATCCGAAATCCGAAAACCGAAAACCGAAAACCGAAAACGGTTCCCCCAAAGCGGCGAGAGCGAAACTAAAGTGAAAAGCAAACCGACTAATTGAAGTGTCTGCCTGTGACTCGCAAACGTGCAAAGGAAACAAACAAAACGGAATAGCCAACATATCACACTGAGCCACCGCACAAAATATTTATAAATAAATACGGCAACAGTAACACCAGCTACCGATATAAAAGCCCGGCATTAACATTTAGTCGTGCCAGTTTGTTTATTTTCTATATACGCAAGCCCATAAAAACACAGATCACTAAAAACAGCAGCAGCAGCAGCAGCAGCAGCAGCGCGCCGCTATAATAACAAAGTTGTAGAAATAAGAAAATTGGTATAAGCCGCCACCGATCCGCCAATCACCTGCTATACTCGCACACTATAACTAAACCCGACGCAGACGCACGCCGTCCACAGAATCCATATAGTTATAACTACCCAAGTTGCTTGAGCCGAGATCGGTCATGATGACGCCCATGTGGATATCGCTGTTCAAAATCCTGCTGCTAGTGTTCGCCTTGTTCGCCACGGTGAGAAGCTATCCAAATTCCGAAACAGTCGAACCTCCATAATCAAAACTGTGGTTTAGAGCAAATATTTAAATAGCTTGCCATCGAATCTGATAAAAGGTTAAAGTGTCCTTAAGCTAACAAATTTGCTGTCTTCTTGAGACAAGAACTTAAGAGCTTGAGACCAGAACTTGATTTTTGTTTGGAGACAGTTGCTTGTTCCAGTTATGAAAGTTCGACTGTATTTCTGCTTTTTGTGTTTCGTGTTAATCTATGCCTAACATAACTGTCATATCATTGCAATATATCTCTGGCTATGGGCTTTTTACTTAGCTTTTTTCGATTTTCCGTAGTTGTTCTAGCAGTTCTATTAGCCGAAGGGCAGTTTCAAGTTGAAATTTAGTCGGAGACTGGAAACCTGTTCACATGGCCATTAGCAAGTTATGTGCAATTTTCATTCTCTATAGAATAAATGGCATTACAATAATATTAATTGTCATAAACAATGCCAGACATTCTGCACACGACTTTTGAAGTAATTTACTGCCGACAAATGGGATGATCATCTCTGTGTGAAAAGCAATTAGTCCGTAATAATGGCGTTGCATAATACAAAATCCGTTTGAAAAGCGCCTGAGACTTTTGTCTTTCCGGTTTTCCGCAAATTCCGCAGCGGACCGGTTTCAAAGATCGTTTTGAGTTCTAGCTAAGTTCCAATGGGTTCATGGAAAACCTAAAACTGTGGGGGAAAACGATCCAATGTTTGCCTTAGTTGCCTTATTTGCTTCAACCCAAAACACTGATGAGCGCGTTTAAAAAAAGGTTGATTGCTAATTGATTGTCGAGCTTGGGAAAAAACATTTCCGAGAAATCGCAAAAGTTCTCAGGCAATCAAGTTCCGATGGGTTGGCACCTAAAATCGAGTTTAATACGTGCTCATCGAAACCTAATTTTAATTTGAACAAATTCCTTTGAAGATTTTGGGCACTTAATTCGAGAAATTAATCATATTAAGAAGACTTCTTAAGCTTAGAGACTATTATCAAGGCGTTTTCATCCCACTGCGTATATGTTTATGCCATACAAGTATTTAAGGAATAGCACACAAAGTGCTGATAAGTCTTCGGATTATCAGAACATTAAAAGCAACTGTTACTATTGGCTTCCGGTTTGATTATTTCGGCCGTAAATTTTTTCCTAAGGATCGGCTGCCTATAGACTTATCAGTTTATTACTGCTTGCGTTGATATTGAAATGATTTGCGATAATCTCTCTCGATTTCCAGTTGCTAAGTAAGTTATGAGCAACTCTTCCGGAAATTATCAACTCAGATTTTGGCTCTTTTATCTTGCTGTGTTATATATAGGTTCGGGTCCTAACTCAACAGAACTATAGAGCCGATGGCGGGAGAAAACTGCGCTTGCCCAGAAAACAGCTGTTCAAACTTTTCGAATAAGCAAATGTAGTGCCGACAATAGAGAGAGTGACAAACAAACGAGCCCGAGCAGCGACCCACGAATATATATAGACCGTTGTCTTGGCAATGCTGATGAACCGCAAACAAAACTCTCACCTGTATCTTTCAGATAGTTTATATCAATATCCAATTATCGAAGCGACACGAGGCCGAGGTGAGGGCAGCGAAAACAGAGGCAGAATATAATGCCCTTTTGGCATCCATGAGCAAGAACGGAACCGGAAAGCCAGCATCTAGTTACTTACAGGTGTGAGCACACTGTCCCGAAACAGACCCAGTTGTATTCTTATGCTAAATACCCTGTACCTCCTAATAACCCTTTGTGTCTGTGTGGTCAAAACGTCTGAACCGAGACTAAAGTCAATCGTCTTGTCTTTTTATTTCGCCATTTTTGCTACAGTACGAGGCCAAGGATTTTGAACATATCATCAAAGAGCTTTTTAAAATAACCAATGATGAGGGAGTTGTCCTCTTTAATGTAAGTGTATACCTAGGCAAACGCATGATTCCTTTTAAGAATTCGTCTTTGATGTGATTCACCGCCTAGTACCTGAGATCAATGGCGATCGATTGCTTCAGAGACGAATTGGTGCTGCTTTCTTATAACTATTGTTCACCATATAATGCATCCCCATTTCACTGCTCATTCGGTTTCTTATTGGGTTGTGTGTTGTCTTTGTGCTTCCTATTTTGCCACCTGGCTAAAGACTAACACGAGTGAATTCTACCCGAACAGACGACCGCGGACAGTGCACCCTTCATGCCCATACCCACCCAGCGCGACGATCCGCCCCAGAAACAGAATCTGAATCTGAATCAGTCCCCGATCCCCGAAATGAACCGCCATTACCATCAGTACCACAGCCTGATCCAACCAGATCAGTACTTCAAAGTGCAGCGCTCCCCAAACGGCAAGCTGAATCTGGTCTTTAACGATACGTTCGTATCTTTGCAGAGGACGGACGCGGAGGTGCAATCCGAACAGCCAAGTACCCCCCGACATCCATCGGACAGTAAGTACCAAAAATATTTGATTATACTCGTATGCTCAGTTACATTCGATACTCTAACATGCCTTACAACTAACTACTAAATCGATCCCATACTCACTGGCCAACTGCCTTTGGCGCTTGCCTAATTTTAGCCTTTGTCTTCCCCGATTCGCCCATAGTCAAGTATCGGCCTCCACAATCGCCACCTCGTCCACTGAGGAATCTCACCCAGGAACATAATCCCTGCGCCAAGGGTGACAGCCCCGTGTCCAAGACCTTCTGCACGGAAGTGGACGACTACCCGGACCTTTCAGGCCTCACCCTCAAGCTGAAGAACAATTTCGCCAAGTTCTTTAGCAACGAGTTTCAGCCCACGGATGTGGGCCCTCGCCTTGGTGACGCGGACGAGCGATTCCTCTGCAGCAGCACCAGGAGGCTTGTGTACCCGAGAAAGGGCATCGTAGCGGACAACACCTGGCAGTACATTGTCAATAACGATGAGTACAAACAGGCCATTCAGGTCGAGGAATGCGAGTAAGTCGTACAATGTACCGCAGCTAGATTTCAAAGGCCTTGCTAATTGCTAAACCTTCCCCACAGAGGAGATGGCCAACCCTGTGACTTCGCCGCCAACTTTCCGCAGAACTACAATCCCATCTGCAAGCAGCACTACACACAGCAGACCCTGGCCAGCATCAAGAACGATGGCAAAGTGGACGTGGTGCAGCAATCCTTCCGGATCCCATCCTGCTGCAAGTGCGCCTTGAAGACTAAGTGATTCTGCAGCATGGGATTCTCCAGTCGATGGCTGCGACAATGTGATATTGAGGTATGTGATATTTATTCGTACATTCAATTTTAAAATAGCTACAGAACAGAAACGAAGGACATTCAACTATCAGGGGACTTGTAGGAATCCTTGAGACTGGGCACAACCGCTTCACTTGACCAACTTGCGCAGAGTCCATCCGACGGCGTAGAATCCCACCAGCTTCAGGGCCATTCCCTTGCTTTCAGCCTTCACCAAATGCTTAAACTTGTTCTCGAAATTGCCATCCATCTGAATGAGATAGTATAAGGTCAGCAAATCAGAAGTTTGCGAAATATGTTTAAGGGAGGATTTTCGAACTGTGCGTTCGAACGTATTTGACTTTAGTTAAGGAATGTTTATTGTGACTCGTAGAGACAAACTTATCAGACTGAGACTACAACCCGAAATGTATATACAGCTTCAGTGACATTATAACCCTGTTAACTAGATCAAACATTTATATATATTTCATCTCTTTGCAGCATGAAGTTTCACCCACCACAGAATGGCAGGCCAAACTGATCAGGGGTCGTTGATTTATTCTATAATCTGCAGAATCCACACTTAGACTAATGTGCACATTAATTGAGAGCTTTAGGTCGAGTCACTGTACCCATATTCGTGTCATATATTCATTTTTGGCTTCCTCGTCGAATGCCTAAGCTAGAAATGCAAGTAATTAGTCATAGAATACAAAGAAAGCTAAACAAATAATAATAAAAATAACAAAAAAAAAAGATAGAAATAACGATCTAAAAAATGTATGTTAAAAAAGATAATGTATAATAAATGTATGCAAGTACATGCCAGCAAAGTAAAGTTCTTTGAACCCATCAGCGAGTCCTGGTGGACAATTTATTTGCTTATTAACAATAATTCGGTTCGCCCCGCTGCGCAAACCAATTACACCCTAGTGTGTGTAAACACACACCCCAAAGGGGTGGATTTCGCCGGCAAAAGGATAACATGCATCGCATGGCGCTGAAGTTTCTGGCGCTGAAGTGTACAACTGACAACGGGGCGTATGCGCGATGTGTCTTGAGGTGCTGGCGCTGGCACATGTGGAAATCAATAGTATTTATCGATTCCCAGACACAATAAACTATGTCAAAGTTAGGCCGAACAATGCGAATGCTTGTGGATTCGTTGTGGGCGGGCAAAGTGCCCCAATTTAATTACTATTATTAGGTATCCTTCCCGTTTGGCCAAATCCAGTGTCGTGTCCTGGTCGATTGGGCATTGGCCAGGGTCATCAATCATGCACTTCCCCACAACCACACACCCGCCTCCATATCAATTAGCAACTATCCATATATCTCTGCCCGCCGATTTTATATATATAGTTTGGGGTGCCCTTTGCAAAGTACTTTTCCTCATTACGCCACTGGCTCCCTTGCGCGGATTGTGGTCACTCGGCGTCCCTTCGTGTTCTGTTCTGATTCACTGAGGGAATAAACTTGGATTTGTATTCGAACGCTGCATACCTCTGAAGTCACCCAGCAATAAAAGTCAGTCGGAATAAATACGTTTAATGCATAATCACAGTCGGCATTTCCACATCTGTATTTTAAGTACGCCTGCATTATCGGTGCTAATTACTTTAAATATTTTGTTAAGCAATGCACAATGGAAACGCGATAGAACTGATGACCCTTTTATATTTCCGTACACTTGCTGCATACCAGTTCTCGAAACGGATGGACCCGACCCATCATGGAAACGATGGAACTACAAACAAGGATATGGACAACATGCAGGACAGTCAGACAGTGTCGGCGTTTCTGGTGGGAATGGAGATGGGCTGTGGGTCGCATTGCTGGCTCGTAATTGCCGCAGCACATTTGCATGGCCGAAGGAGTTAATGGGGGTTGCCTGATTTGTTTGTTGGTAGTACTATTGCCACTGCCAGCCAGCCGTGTTGTTGTTATTCGGTTGCTGGCTGGCTGGCTGGCAGGCAGGCATCGGTGCGGTATAAATACGTTCTGTTGACGACGCCCGGGCTCCAATACGCCGGTAGTCGCTGCTTCAGACCAGTCACCCGCTGCACTGGCTCCACTTCGAGTCGATTTTTCCAGAGTTCTAGCTCCAGCTTTCGTTTCGGGCCCTCATAATGCCCAATTATGCAACTGCCTTCTGTTGGCAGTAGCGGTGGAAAAAGGCAAATAAGCAAACGATAAGCTGCTCAACCGTTCCCACTTGGACGCCAACTGTTCCCTGCGTAAGCGCAACATGTGGGCGCTGTGACGTGCATTCGGATAAGGCTCATGCTCATCACCCTGCTCATTGATATGCCGCAAAGTGCCTAGGAAAATCACCGGCAGTGTGCGTTAAAAAAGCGGAAAAATCACACACAACATGCAATAATCGGGGGCTTTTCCACTGGATTGACTCATGACATGGCTATGGAGGATCGCAATCGCATCTGGACCACGGGCAACATCAACCATGGCTTCTTTGGCGACAATCTGCAGCAGCAGCCGATGCCCCTGCAGAGATTGCAGACACCAGGTAAATTTGTTTTTAATATTAATTGGCTGATTAATATTTCAAGCACCCCTGATTTAAGAATAAAACAAGATATACTGCTGTAGTCGAGATCCTCGAATATCAGATACCCGTTACTCAGCTAGTGAAAGTGCAAACGAGAAATTTCAACATTTTATGGACATCGGTAGAAATTGTGTAAAAGAATTCAACAAATTTTCAAAAGCGTGGTTGTGACAGTTTTGGGCGGCCTGTGGGCGTAGGAAAACGATTTTTGGAGATCGATAGTATATTACAAGACTAATAAAAAGGGCAAAAATATCACATTTTTCAAAAAAGCCACTTCAAAATCCAATTAAGATAGGTTGAGTTATGGACTTTGGAACTTCAGCCTTGGGACATTTTTGAAGTTCTACATCATAACACAAGAAAAATTAAAAAAAAATGAAATTCTAAATTTGAAAGCAGATTTTTAGAGAATTGCTCCACAGAGGTATGCCACTTCAAAATCCGATTAAGATAAGTTGGGTTTTGGACTTTGGAACTTCAGCCTTGGGACATTTTTGAAATTCTATGACATCATAACATCAAATAAATTACAAAAACAAATTTAAAAAAATGAAGTTCTACTACTTTCGGTCTACTACGAATTTTTATATTATTTAAAAAGTATATTTCCCTCTTATCACAGTTCCTGGCAACAAAACCGAATGATTTAAAAATGCCAATTAGTAAAAGGTGACTTTCAGTATACCTTAAAATCTGTTTTAGATTACTTGTAAATATTTGTAAACTCACAACTGCAGGAGAAAAGTGAATTGTTTTTTATTGCTATTGGAGCTAAATGCATTCGTAATTGAATGAGTCATGTATACTTTTTAAACGTATGTAGATAGATGTTCCTAATTAAATCGAGTATAATAAGGCAATTTATGGTACTGGAATCTGCCTAATAACCACTTGAAATCTTTAACCGCAAAACCTCAAATATCCATCCGTATGTCGTGGAACTCGGAAAATGACTGGTCAGATTTACATTGCATGACGTGTAGAATGAATCTACCGGAACCACCCATCGTAAATCGATCCGAAACTTTTGTTTCTTATCGTGGATAGCCATTTAAAGGCCCATTCGGGAGTTCCGACCATTGCGGCTTTATCTTCAACGTCAATGGGTTGAATGGTAGCGACATCGTCATCTGTTGCATTTCCGGAATTTGCTACGCTATTTCCGTCTTCATCTGCTTGATCCACGGCAGCTCCAGACGCAGTTTGTTTGGGTTTCCGAATCCCTTTTGCTTTTACCATCCCGTCTTGGTTATTTTTCTGATTGATTCTAGCCAGTTTTCCGAACAGCACAATGCGATCGTGCATGACGAAACCGACCACCATTAGAGCCACCACCATGAACACCAAGCAGTCTATAAAGCTCGATATCATTCTATAGGGTCTTCCAATCTCAGCCTCGAATCTGGCAGCCTCCTTGAAGATCTCAATGGTATTGTACACATCGTCGGCCATGCCGAAGAGATTTGCCTCTATTTGGGAAGTATTGAACATCAGCACGGATAAAGAACGAAACATTTGGTTACTATTTTTGAATTTTGTATTTTACAATTATGTAATGCGTAACAATTACATCTGACAAAGGCCGAAAAGCTACAGGCTTGGAAAACCAATATTTATAGACCCCAATAATATTCTTCGTTCTAGAAGTATGCAAACACGTAAATGACCGGATTAGGTGTTTGACCAAAAAAGCCCTCACTGTCTCTATTTTGCATGCACATTTGATATCGGCTCGTGGGGCTTAATGGGCTTTTATATTTTAAAATGGCTGAAACTACTGCCGGACACGCGAAATGTTTTCAGGCCATTGAACCGGACGTTGTCACCAGCTTAAAACGCTTGCTGTCTTCGTCTTTGTGTATATGCAGGTCCGCATTCGCAGGACGTTCCTGCGACAGGTGTATGCATTAGCCAGGCGATTAGGGACACCCCCAGGAATGGGATCACATGTCCAATGACGACAGACACAGAAAAATGTCCCAGATCAAGATAAGAGGGTATACACGAACATTGAAAAGCGGTGGGTGGCATGGGTGGTGGAGGCACAAACACAATTGACAACATTCGACTAATTAGTGTTAATAAAACGTACCTCTGAGTATCTGCCATCGATTGAAATCCATTTCTCAAATCTAATTGAGCCTGGCCAGAGACCAATTAGTACTGAGTCGGGGCATTGTACTCAAAGATTGCTCAAACCCAATTACAGGTAACCTCAGCCTTCTTTCGGCACCCATTCGAGCCAATGGCAGTGGCAATGGAAACGCAACTGCCAATGGACATGGACACAATTCGGCCACGGAGAGTGCGAACGGAAAGCAGCTGCCCTTCGAGCCCGTATCCCCAAACCTAATTGGCATACAATCCAAGTAAGTGCGCCTCCTTTTAGTTCTTAACCATTATCTAACCTACCGGTGATCATTGTCCCAAGGTTTCGTCGGAGTTACTACCACAAAGTGGTGTTGGGCGGACTGGTGGCCCTCGTCATCATTCTGCTCATTGCAATCATAGTCGTAAGCCTAGGCCGTACGTATTAATTAATATTTTTAGTGCAGTACCTAGTAATTACAAAATAAAACTCACTCACATGCTCCATCCCAGTTAAGAAATCCAGCTCGATTTGCCGGAGCAAGGAGTGCATCCGCACAGCGGCCAGCCTCATCTATGCGATGGACGAGCAGACTGATCCCTGCGAGGACTTCTACCAATTCACCTGCGGCAGGTGGGCCAACGAGCATCCGCGTCCGGATTCGGTGACCTCGAACGATTGGTTCCGGGAGCGTCAGGCGAACATAATGCGTGTGGTCCGCGAGTTCCTCCGCTCGAATATCACCAAATCGGAACCGGAAGCGGTGGGCAAGGCCAAGACAATGTACAGAGCTTGCATGGATACGAAGCTGCTGGACAAGCGCGATCTGGAGCCACTGATAAACTATCTGCTGCGTTTTGGACTGCCCATTCTGCCCTCCGCCTTGAATCTCACTCTGGGAAGCGGTTCCAAATACGCCACAGAGGCAGCCAATGTCAGATACAACTGGCTGCAGTCCATTGTTTCCATTAAACAACACCTCACCATGGACCTCATCATAGGGTTCGATGTCTTTCCGGATCCGTTTAACCGCACCATTAACCGCATTGCCCTCGGAACTCCAGAGTCTGATTCAGCGTTTCCTTTGTGAGTGACGAATAAGTTTATAAAATATGTTGTGCATATTAAGTTACTTGAATTACCTTTAGCAACAACGACGACTCCCATAAAATGCTGCGAAAGATCCACCGCAAGACCATTTTCATGCAGAACAGCGACGATGAGGACGACAGCGAGGAGGAGCGGGAGAGCGAGGAGGAGGAGGCCGCCAAGCAGACCAGCACGGGAATGACCGCCTACCTGCACTACGTCCGGAAAGTCATCGAAAAGTATCTGCTCTACGTGGATCCCAATGTTAACCAAGAGGAGGCCACCCTGGGCATCACCGAGTTGGTCAAACAGGGCGTTAAAGTAGCAAGGAAGGTGCATGAGGTGGGTTTATAAGTACACCGTAATATCAGTAGTAATATATTTAATTGACAACACCAGTTGAAAGAGGAGGCCGAAAACATGACCAAGCCGTCGAAGAACCCGGCGGATGACATTGTCTACATTACCCTGCAGGATCTGCAGAACCAAACTGACAAGAACATCGCACCCAAGACACTGCCCATCTGGGTTCGTTACATGGAATTGATCCTAAAGGGCACCCGCCACGCCGGCAATATACAAATGACCCAGAAACTGACAATAGTAACCAGCCAGGCAGACATCACGTATCTGCAGAACATTGTGGAGTATCTGGAGGACACTCCCGCCTCCCACATCGAATCCTACCTGTTTCTGAGTACCATCGAGGAGCTGATTCTGCACACATCGAGTTCGATGCGCTTGCTCCACTCGGAGTACATGCGGGTGGCCATTGGCACAGAGGGCAGCACCCCGAGATCCCTCTACTGTGCCAATGGAGTAAACAGTTTGCTCGGAATGGCAGTGAGCTATGTCCTGGCCGACGCGGACTTCACCAAGGAAAAGCTGCCCAAAGTTGAGCGGATGCTGAGTGATATACGGCGCTCCTTCGATCGCCTGGTGAAGTCCACCTCGTGGATGGATGCGGCTACCAAGAGGAAGACCATTCAAAAGTCAGCTGAGATGAAGAGCTTTATCGGATTTCCCCCTTGGCTGCGAAATGCCACCGTGCTAAATGCCTATTACGAGGGGGCCGAGATGAATGCCAGCACCCATTTGGAGAACCTCATGGACTTCGTCCACTGGCAGATGATGGAGAAGCTGAACGAAATGGATAAGCCAGAGCCCATTGGCTGGGCCACTTCGCCTTCGAATGTGAATGCTTTTCATACGTTTCAATCGAATGCAATCAGTAAGTGCACTTCAAGAAAAGCCCCACTGAAAATAGGGAAAGCTGGCAATTAACAATGCTATTTAAATTAGACATTAATGTAACTAATAATGGCCTAATTATCTGCTCAACTTGACCGCCGTAAATTTTATCATGACTAGATTTATCAATCATGAAATTTAAACATTCTCCTATGTATTGATGAATTTGATAGTGTGACGATGTTCTGAAGTTCAGTGGTGCTTTGCCTGAGTATGGACAACATTTACTTGTGGAGTGACTAATCCTGACACTATCTTCTTTTGCAGCTGTGCCCATTGCCATTTTGCAATACCCGTTTTACGACCTTGGTCTAGAGTAAGTTCGTCCAGGAATAGCACTAAGTACTAAAAACCGAGCACTGAGCACACAGATAGCCGAGCAAACAGAGAACCAGGCACGTTCCCACACCCGCACCCGCACCCGCACCTAGCACTAATCCCTGCCCGGATGGCCCTAACCCGTGTGTTGGTCTGTGTCCTCGGCAGGGCGCTCAATTACGGCTCGATTGGAACCATCCTGGGCCACGAACTGACACATGGCTTCGACGACAGCGGCAGGAGATTTGACCGCGCAGGGAACTTGGTCGAGTGGTGGTCAAATAGGACCATCGACGAGTATGTCAATCGCACCGAGTGCTTTGTGGAGCAATATAGCCGCTACCACCTCGCGGACATCGATGAATATGTGAGTACCTTTGGCAGTGTACGACTGTTATTATATTCTTGGGAAATGTAGGCTGTTGCCCAAATTACAGGAAACATTGCTTATGAATCATTCTAAATTTTCTACATATCGAATACCTGATTTCAACGCAGATTGACGGCGAACTGACGCTGGGCGAGAACATCGCGGACAACGGCGGAATGCGGGAGGCCTTCTACGCGTACCGCCTCTACGTGAAGGAAGTTGGACGCGAGCGGTCCAAGTTGCCCGGACTAGAGCACTACTCCCACGAGCAGCTCTTCTTCATCTCGTTTGGGAATCTGTGGTGTGAGACCTACACGCCGGCTGCATCGCGTTACGCCCTCAGCGATTCCCATTGCCCGGGACAGATGCGCTTGCGGGGAGTGCTCTCGAACTCGGAGGAGTTTGCCAGGACCTTCAAGTGCGCCCGAGGCACGCCCATGAATCCCAACCAGCCCAAGTGCCGCATTTGGTAGTGGGCTGTGCTCGAGGAGTAAGCAATTGGAACAGGAACAGTCAAGTGATTTTTCTACCCGTTTGTACTTAAGCTAGCCATATGTTTAGATCAAATATACAGGTGTCTTTTGCACGGTTCTGGATGCAGGTGCAATAATCTTAGTGGTAAAACGCTTCTCAATCGAAACCCTCCGAGCGCGCAGCTCATAAGTAGGCTACGTTTTGCGTGTCATAGCTAAGCAAGTTAAATTTTCATTGCATAATTTTGGGCTGTACGGGAATCTTACTTCTTACGATAT
This sequence comes from Drosophila erecta, assembly GCF_003286155.1. NCBI lineage: Eukaryota > Metazoa > Arthropoda > Insecta > Diptera > Drosophilidae > Drosophila > Drosophila erecta. The sequence goes on from NW_020825194.1 coordinate 5,321,216, forward strand.
TAAATACTTGCATGTGAATATTGTATATACTTTTAATTAACTACATTTAATATACATTCATTAAAATTCTATTGCGTTGACTTACAATACAAGTGAAAGACTCGAACACTCACATACGCACACATATACACTCAGCAAAATGGGGGCTTCGATCTTTGGTTGGTTGCTTAACGTTGTATTCGCACTCAAAACTCTGTGCTTATTCTGTTTGCTTTAGTGCCACCTGAGCTTCCCGATCGCCACAGCGGCGAATCAGTTTCCGTTTTTGATGTGGCATCTACCGCAGCGGTGACGTCTCGACACACGACAATGGCTTCTGGTTTTTAGCGGTGTATTGAGTAGGAGAAATGTGTATTAGTATTTTAAAAATATCTAAAACTCTTAAGAATTTAGCAAAAATTCTTAAAAAGAGCTACCAACTTACCGCTCGCAACGAAGTCGCTCGTGGCTTTCGACGGGCGCTGATGTAGGTAGTGGATGTGTTCATTCGATTGAGGTGAAGTGCTGGACCCGTTCCTTGTTTTCGCCAGTTGTGCGTGGAAACGAGAGGAAAATGTTAGAAAATTACTTAAAACCTAAAGCTGCTGAACAGGAAAATGCGGTTGGTGCAAATCATGCGGTTGCGTGTCTGTGTGTTTCTCAACTGGCATGCAAGGCTACGTAAAACCGAAAGAAACAGTGGCTACCAAGGACTATGGATTCCATGAGATCACCAACTGGCTTGCAATGAAACAAAATCACAACAATATAAATATAAGGAAACGGAGACGGAAACGGAAACGGATACTAAGTGAAGGGGCTGGCACCTAATGGGCTTGGGTTTCCGGAGTAGGGCATCGCCGACTTGGCGATGGTACTTCGTGGCCATCTCACCGGAAGCAACATTCATGCGATCGCCGCCGCTGCGCAGGAAGCGAGTCAGGCAGCAGCAGCGATGCAGGCCCGGCATGCGGTGCATCAGCTGGACGAATCCGCTCCTGAAACGGGCGTTCATGTAGCAGTAGATGATCGGGTTGTAGCAGCAGTGCGACATGGCCAGCCAGTGGAAGGCGAACCACACGTACGGCAGCGGCTCCCAGTGCGCGAAGTCCTCGTCGTTCAGCAAGAGCTTTGGAAAACAAATCGAGGTGAATGTTGATTTTGCACAGGAAACGAGCAACTCACCTGCAAAATATTGAAGGGCAGCCAGCAGCTGGTGAATACAAACACAACCGTCAGCATCATCTTGACCATCTGCAAGTGGAGAAGAGGGCGATTAATTTAAGGACACTGAATGCCAGAGTCTATTTATAGGACTTCTGCGGTCGTGAACCTCGCGAATCATTCCGCAGCTTTTATGACTCAACGACCTTGACCTCTGTTTCCCAGACGTAAAATCTGTTGTTTGCAATTCCCCCATAAAACATAAAACCATCCACTTCGAGTTTGTTTATATAGGGAGGCAATGACACGCTTTTATGGCCTATTGCAACTTATTTTTATCGTAGCAGCACAAGGTTTAGAAAATATGGTTTCCTTCAAGCCATTTGGCATTTGAGGCCATGATATGTGTCTACTTTTAGGCTGCCAAAACATCATAAATTTTACCTCCCTGTTTGACACGCAAGTTACCTATAAAACTCTCCCTCTGTTCGAGTTTTGTTTACCAGTTCGTGAACGGAAAAACCCGCACATTTCTAGGATATTCTATATATCCGAATAAATAATTTCGTTGAGTCACGGGGCTTCAATATCACTTATACTATAAAGTTGCCCAATTCGGAGGAGTTTTGATTGTTTTTCTGCAAATCGACTGAATTGCGAATATGGTGGCGTGGTTTACTGTAACAATGAACTCAGGGGCCACGTCTCTTTAACGTGACCACCTGAATAAAAAACTGGACATAAAGTTTTACGGCTAAAACAAAGCCACGATAAAGATGTTAGGTTCAGTTTGCACATCTAGAGCCTCGTACACTAAAAAAACTATTTATTAGATTAAAAAAACTTATTTCAAAGCCTCAAAACGTAAAATGATTCAGCTAGTTGTGCGAATTTGTTTTCCAAGGATATAAGAAACTGAAATATGAACATCTTTAACTTTTTTACTTGAGTGTATAAGAACAGATATTGCCTTAAGTGTTTGGTTTGGAAGACAGCCTGTTGATGCAAAATCAACAGATGATGAAATCAAAGATGAAAAGCAGACTTGCAGGGATAGAAATTGAATCTTATTTGCATGCAAATATAATGACATAATCACGGGCAACGCGACTGTAAATGGAATCTTGTTCAATGGCAGGGCATTATGAACTGATTCCATACTCGTTGTGGATGCGAATCTCGGTCTCCGACAATTTTCCGAGCTCAGATGGGTGCATCTGGCGGCAGTTTTCCGCTGGACAAGCTGGCAGTTGCATTTTATGAACCCGCCAAGTCGTTTTATTGGCCGCCTTTGTTGTCGGTCGATTCTGCCATTGCAAATGCAGTTTCCCGTTCCAGTCTTGAGTCGCTGCAAAGTTGATGGCAAAGTTAACGAGTGGGCCGTTTGATTCGTTTTAATGCCTCGTTTGTTGGCCATCCAGCCGGGGAGTGTTAACAGTGTCAACATTAAGTATACGCCGCGTTGTTGGACGTCAAAGCAGCAAGACGAGGAGCAAACAGAGTGCGCCCAAGCAAGCTCGTAATGAATGTTTATACAAATATGTTCATGCTGTTTTTCCCCTGACGCCCGTCAGCTGTGACCTTTGGCCCCAACATGTGTCTGCAGACGGCTGAACTCTGGCACCAACTTTCCCCAGCCCCACACAGAAAAAAATGGCTTGTTAAAATGTAAATATTTCTTTAGTATTTTCATGTTTTTTTCTAGTGCACTCGTCGACTGTGGGTGGAAACCGCAACATCATCTGGCGTCTGGAGAAGTCTTTATGGCTCGACCAACTGGAGTGCTAACTCTTTTGCCATATGTCATATGTGCCGGCTATATTTTCTGCGCCCGCGGCTCTGGTTTCATCTTTATTTTGGCAGTTTGTTTTGGCCACCTGAGCGTGACAGTTCCATGACTTAATTGCCGGCTGCGGAGGCTGCCGGCATTAGCTGCAATCACAAGGCACTTGGCTTTTTCGGTGATTTGTTTTGGTTTTGAACCGGTTGGTGGATAAGGCTGAGTCCGCCCATCAAAGTTTATGCCGCGCCTGGGCTTACATAAAAAATGAGCTCGTGTTCGTGGCTCAGTACAGCCAGCCGTGTTGTAATTCATCAAAATCTTTTTGGATTCACACCCACAAAATCAAAGAGGGCAGCTTTTGGAACTGGGCCATCAAAGTCTTAGGCTGACAAATGAGCTTGGATCTGCCGAGTCTGCTTCAATGAGGTAAAAAGTGAGAGCTCCATTTCGAGTGGAATAGAAAGGCTGAGATGGGGAACAAAGCAGACTTTATTCCAATTCCTTTCTCCGAAGTAATTCACTAATTAAATTACCGGACACGTTCGTCTCAGCCAAATGGTTCCTAATTCTAGGTCCTATTAGCTTGATTTATTGATGAAGTTTTGCTCGGCAAGAAAAAGCCTTTTAAGAATGGTTAATTTACCTTTTTATAAGTTAAATCGCTTAAGGCATAACTTCGATATTCAAGCTTTCTACGGCATGTGTTTATTTTGCCAGACTTCATTTATTTCCGGATGTTATTAAAGTTTTTCATCACAAAAAGTAACACCACTTAAATAACAACAAAAAGGCGGGGTAACGCGTTTGACTGCGTTTTTCTGACCAGCCTGTTAGTTTTTGTTATATGGATCTCTTTTTTCCATCTCTTAGCCTAATGACATTGAAAGCGAATGGAGAGTACGCAAACACAGCTTGCTGCAAATTAAAAGCAAAAAAATTGTATTCACAACGTAGCACAATGGAAATCTCTCTTTGCGTGGGAGTAGAAAAAAAATTTGGTATAAAATAATAACAACCGCCAATGGAAACTGGATCAATAAAAGGGTAAAGCACTAATTTTGAAGCTTACAACCATTAATCAATCCATTTCACTTATCGATTAGCTCGTGCCGCACGTTATCTTGACCAATTCCCGGTAATAACAACTGACCCCGGGGCACCCGCATGTCTTACGATGTGGTAATTGAGCCAGCTTTTAATTGCCTAGCAATTGCGAAAGTGCCGGAGAAAAAAGAAGCCTAGTTGGTAATAGTTTTTGTGATTTAAAAGCAGCAACCCGACAATCAGTCGAGGTGCGCACCCAACTCGCAAGTTGTTATCCGTGGAATGGCCAAAATCAAACGGTCATTAAAAATTTTGCTTCGCCGGCAGCCAAACTAATCAGCTACTAATTTACACGGCAAATTATAGGCCAAGTTTTGGCCCTTTTTGCAACCCCGCCTTGCAAACTGTGGCTTAACTTTTGAATTCAATTTGAGCGAATTATTTTAGCTTTCAGATGACTTTTATAAAGTTTGTTGCTCACATCTCATTATTTATAATATCTTTAGTGAACCAACTGAAAAGTTTAAGAGCTGCTAATGTTTCAAGTTGCGCTTTTACGGTTTCCTAAACATGCGAACAAAATGAATTGAGTACAATAACCAAATGACCACGACAAAAGGCCGTAAAAATCCAGTCATAAAAAATAATCCAATAAAATAATAAAAGCAAAACACGAAATGGGAGTGTGCCAAATGTACTTTTGTTTGCTGCAATTATAAGCTATGCGATTTATAGTCCTAAGAACAAGGCCATTTCCAAGAGAATTTTGCTTTCATTTCCCGAGCTTCTCTATAAGCCATATTAGACGATAAAGCCACCTTAAGTCAAAGACGGGATATTTTCTCGGGTTTTGAGGGATACTCCGCTGTTGCGCCTACTTTTACTTTTACGACCTACATACTTCATACATTATAATTAACCAAATGCCTGCATTAAGCAGAGGGGCGTGGCAGGAATACGTACAATTAATTAGAGCGCCCAAGGTGTCATAAACCTTTCAGCGTTGTCAATTAAACGGGAAAGCCGAAAGTGCGAGCCTAATACCTCACAATTTCTGTCTCCTTTTTGCTTTTGACCTCTCGGAAGTGCTTCAGCTGCGATTTATTGTGGGCGTGGCAATGGGAAATGAAAAAAAACTCACAGAAAAGGAAACAACACGCCCACCGGCGGAAAAGTATAGGTCATAAAAATTTTCGCTTGGCCACAGTATATATGTATATGTATTTTGTGGGGGGCCTTTTGTCGATGATGATAAAATAATGTATTTCTCTTTCTGTTTGCTTTGCGTTTTCCGCCAAATTGAATTTTAAAGATTTTATTTTCCCCATAAATTGTGTTTTCTACCCTCATACATATATTTTCGATATCTCAAAAGATTACTCATTTGCATTATTGTGAATTTGTGTTTTTAAATTTTTCAGGATATGAAACACAAAACTTAAGTTAAAACACTGCAATATAAATTTCACGTAGATACTTCCAGGCGTTGATATGTATCTGGTTTATTCTAAGTTTAAATGAGTGGTGTATATGCAAATAATTGGCTTAAGGTGCATATGACAGTAGGTAGTTAAGTGAAAGAATATCTGCATTGAAAAGGAAAGTGCACCAATTTGCAACAATGTGGCTGCTTTAGAAACTTTTCAAATTTCCCAACTGCCAACAGTCATGTCCTGTTTTTGGGCAGGATCTATACAGGTTCAATTCATTGGCCACTTCATCCATTCTGCTCTCAACAGCAGTTTTTCCGGCCAATTTCCCACATGCAAAGTCCTGTTTACGGTCGTTCTGTTGCACAGTTTGTCCTGTTTTGGCCATTTGGCCAGCCGGCCAACATGTTGCCTTTTTTATGAGCCCACTAGGAATTTCCAGGCAATGCCAGGCAATTCCAGGCAAAATGCACTTGTACCAAACGGAATTAATTAGGCTTATTGAAGAACCTCTTTGCTACCAAACTTTGCCAACACTTCAAACAATCAAATACCTATACTAAAGTATATATGTATTACTAGCTTATCTGAAATTTGAATCTGATTGGAGAGGGTCTCGACCAAATTCCCGCAAAGTGAGCCGCAGGGCGACGCTTTTGTAAGACGGATTGCCATTGATTGCGCGGGCAAAAGCTATAGGTAGAGCCATAGTCACGGTAAAGACAACAGCAGCAGTTCATTTTTGGCCCAGACAGGCGGAAGCGAAATATGAGTGAATATGCCAGTGAAATATGAGGCTGGGAACAAAGGCAGCGGCACACAGCACGCCGAATTGAACTGAGCCCATTGGAAAAATAGACAGCAATTTCTGGTTAACCCATTTGGGTGATATATCAAGTTTGGTTGCCTCCCCTCGAAATCGTTTCAATTTGTTTATATTTCTATGGACACAGTCCTGATTTCTTTACATTTTTATTTCAAGTGATATTTGGCAGGCATAGTTGAGTAAAGCACTGTTGTACCCAAGAAATATAAATATATATTTAATTTAATCACGTGCTTTATTGCTCATAGTATTGTGATCAGAAATTAGGAAAGCCTGGGAAACTTATTTTAAACTCATCTGAATTACTTGATTATTGCAATAAAAAGTAGGCTGATATGGGTTAAAGCCAACAGCAAAAATCGCGATGAAGTGAAAGTGATAAAGCTGGGCGAAAATGAGAGGAAGAAGCTCGTCCGGCAATGACAATGCCAAGCTGTCTGTATACTTAAGGCATTAAAACATTGTAGCAAAAAAGAAAAGAAAATCAAAATTAAAAAAATAAACAGAAATTCACAAAGAAAATAAAGCAAGGCAAATTGGAGGGTTTCAAAGCAGTTGGTAATGAGAGGGAAAAAACCGGAGCAACAGTTTGTCATTAACTTCAGGCAAACGATCTTGCTGCCTCTTCCCAGAAAAGTTTAAATAATATAAAAGACGAACTTTTGGCCATTGTGCAACTGAAGCCACTAAAACCGTTTTAAAGTTTTCGCACACTTTCCACAGCAATTTAGCGAAATGTTTTAATGAAAACTTGGCCAAGAAAGGATTCAAATTAATTGTCAGGATTTAAATTGCTGGTCAGCTGAGACCTTTGTTTCTATCAAACGACAAACTAGAATACAGGAGTAATGCGAATAACGGCCAGAAATCACTTTTTAATTAGCTCACTTCTCCAAGATGTCAACTACCCTTTTCAAAAGGTTAATTAGTTTAGGGAAAATGAGCGGAAAGACAGGGTCAGCAAATGATTAGCTTGAAGAGTGTGAAATGAATCTTAAAGGTTTTTTTTTTTTCGTAATTTTGTCACCGTTGTTTTTTATTTGTGCATAACGTACTTAAGCCTAGTATAATTAAAGTATATGTATTTATATGTATGGAGCAAGTCAGGCCCCGCTAAATCATCTTCTGCTACAAATCATCATCATCATCATTCGCTCTTCCGGGCGCCAGATGAGGTTCCCATCCAAGGAACCCGCACATGTCGCCTATTAGCTAATAGAATTTTCCAGGCAGGGCTGAAGGTAAGACTCTAATTTAGTTGAAGGTGAAAAATGTACAGATGCGAAAGGTGATAGCCAAAGTGAGTGAGAAAGGAAGGATTGAAACGTATTATGTACAAAAGTCGTGGGCGAAAGTGCCGCCCCCCTTTGAAAGGAGTGATGTAGGTCTGAGATAATTGGGGGACACGTGGTGGTCGAAGATCGTGAGATGGTTAATGTGATGTGGATGATGTGGTAATCGAGTGAGAGTTTGGGGGCATGTCAACGACAGGACTAGTCAGCATCTTGGGCCGAGTTCGAAGTTCGCAATTTTGAGTTCTCGATGGGTTGAAGATCCACTTAGTAGGGTCCGGACTTTCCAGGTGGTCCGTAGTTGCTGGACGGGGCCGAGATGGAGCCGCTGTCTCCTCCAGTGAAGCCACCATCGCTGCCAGTGGTGTAACCACCGCCGGTGTTGGTCTGGGTGAAGCCACCTTGGGAGCCCGAGATACCTCCAGAAATGCCGCTCGAATCCTTCTGGGTCTTGTACTTGATGAAGTAAACCTCGGGCTTCGATGGCTGCGTGGGTGCGGGCGTGGGGATGACAATGTCCTGCTGATCCTCGGGCTTCTTCACCAACACGTAGACCAGAGTCTTCTCCTCGTTCTGAGGCTGCAGAGGAATAACCGGAGCCTGGTACGAAGGTGGCGATGGGGCCTTGATGAAGATGATCTTGTAGTGCTTCTGGGACTGGCCCACGGGCAGGTTAGGGCGCTGGCGCACTTCTTCCTGCTCTGGTGGTGGCACGTGCACGTAGATGTGCTTCTGCACCAAGGTGGTGCCACCGCCGCCGCCGCCGCCTCCGAAACCGCCAATGCTGCCGCCTGTGGGTAAATAACATTGTGTTTTGCGTTAAAATGGATTACATTCGGAAGTGATCTTGGGTGCAAGGGACACGCACCTCCGCCGAAGCCTCCGCCGGAGCCGCCTCCGAATCCACCGCCGAATCCGCCGCCTCCTCCTCCACCACCGCCGCTGCTGAAGCCACCGCCTCCGCCGCTGCCACCGCCGAATCCACCACCGAATCCTCCGCCGGAACCACCGCCGAATCCGCCGCCGGAACTACCGCCGAATCCACCGCCCAGACCAACGCCCAGGCCACCGCCAATGCCACCGCCGGCGCCACCGCCGGAGCCACCACCGCCACCAGGACGGTTGTAGTTGTATCCGGCTTCAGGACGGGCGGCGGCCAGCGCCAGGCAGGACATTAGGATGAAGGCTTTCATGGCTGAACAATCACGGGTCAACGGTGCGTATGGGTTATGGATACTAGATGGGGATGCGGATTCACGGCTTTTTCGTTCACAACGCACACACTTAAGCACTCGGCACTATTCCACAGTAATCCTCGGTCTGTGGTTTTGTATAGATGTACGGTTTTTTGGAAAGAACAGAAACAAGACGGGGATTCAGTTAGACGGATTGGGTTAACTCAAAGCTTATAGTGCCTCACGTTGCTATATCCTCGGATTGCACTTGGCTGCTGTTTATTAGACCAAATCAAATGCTTCACTGACGAACCACTGCAGCCGCATCACCAATTTATACAGAAATCCAGCCAGATGCACGGCACCACTACCACAATATCAGCAGTTGTTGTATCTGCGAGAGGGTCTCCGTTTCGGCTGGGTTTTTCGTTTTTCGTTTTTGGAGATGGTGATGGTGATGATGATGATGATGCGACTTTGCTTTCTGGGCACTGCGCATGCGTGGCGAGCAGGCCAATAATGAGGCGCTGTCTTGGCCATCTGTCTGTGTCGGTGTCTGCAAAAGTATCTGTATCTTGAACGGCATGTTCGCTTGTATCTGTGGGGTTACCGTCTGTTTGTCTGTGTGGGATGGCAAGTGAAACCGAAATTACCGCACAATCAACTTATTACAGCACCGCCGATTTCCCGCTGTCGGATGTGCTGGAGAGCTCTCTCTGAGCGCCTCGTTTTGGCCACACATTTTGGCCAAGTCGAGACCCAGTGTCGTGCACTTTCGCTCTCAGCGCCGCTGGGCTGCCGCTGCTTTTGCCGCTGCTGGGTTAAAACCGATCCCTCACTTCAGCGTCAGCTGGCCTGGCGAGCGGAGGCTTTCGTGGGGTCGAATTTGGAAAATTTCTGCACGCTTCTGCTCTCAACGAAAGTGAAAATCGTAGGAAAACTCTCTGCGAACAATGGCAATTTCGAATAATTTGATGTCTGTCTGTGCATCTCTGGGCTGGCATTGTGTTTCATTTTCTAAGGGGGACAAATTTCCTGCCCCTCGCACGCCAAATGCGAATACGTGCCATGGTGGATGACTGAGTGAATTAGTGAGACTGTGATTGTGACTGCGAGAGTGTGTAAGTGTGCCACTGTGCGAGGCCTACGATCCGTAGATTCTCCGTATAGATAATGATATATCTGGGTTGGCCGTGTCTGGTGTGCGAAAGTAATTGCCAGGCGGGATCGTACTTATCGCCAGACATCCTTGGGGCTTGGGCCATGGCAAATAAATCACAAATAATGTTGGCTCTGGATGGGGTTTGTTTTTAAAACCAAAATGGGAATGGTGCTTGAAACATATACTTTTCTGTGAAAAAGTATGGCGAAATCTTACATCGTTTGTTGAGTAAGAAACAAGTCTTTTTTTGTGGAAAATTCAAAAAATATATATACAAAATATACAAGACTTCAGATCTCATTCTACCTATGGCTAAATATTCAATTTTTATGTTGCAAATAAGCCAGATATTTTAATTATGTTAGTTTATTGCAACCGTTACTCTCTAATGGCTCACGGAATTGATGAGTTGCGCAATGCAAACTTGTAAACAAAATTAAATCCAGTTAAATGGCCAGACCTAACACATGTTTTTTATCAATGCACGTAATGTTATTAAAGCCAATTTATTTCTTTCCACTGCCACTTTACGTATTCAGGCAGCTAATTGTGTTAAGTTTAATGAAGTGGTCCATCAGTTCGACTGAACGCTCAATGAACCGAATACAAAGCAGCGAAAGGTGACAGAGAGTGTAATTTGAACCAACAAGTGTTCAATTAGATGTCAGTTTTCGGGTCAGCATTTTTATTGTTCGATTCGATGCGATTTTTAAATTTGTGGCGATTTATAGCGTGTGGCGGCAGCTTCAAAAGGCTAGTTAAGTGAAAAACCATCTTTATGCAAACATAAAGGCATAAAACATAAAATACATTTTCAAGCATATTCAGGGGGAACGAATTGGGATGTAAAATAAACCCTGGGTGGTACAGTAAAGACTCAAATACAGTAGTTGACATGGACATATCATTAACACCTTTATGGCCCAACATTAAAAATCAATAAGTGTATTTCACTTTTTGGCACATCATAGTTTTGTTTGACACTGTTTTCATGCCCACTCGATTACTCATATTTCTTCAAGCTAATGGATTGAGCATTTCTCCAATCCTGGTAATTAAATTCGAGTGCCCATGAATCACGGCAATTCATAAACGACACTTGACAAACGACTTTGTGGCTTGGTTGTGTGTAATTCCCACCTGGTGGGGGGAAAACGCAACTACGCCTTCTGATGCAAGTGAGGATGTCGGCTTAAACTCCCGCTCTTAGGAATAATAATAATAAAAATTAAAACGCAACTGCAGTCAGCTGTCAGTCGCGCAGCGTTTCCTATTGCGATTTCACCTTGAATCGCTCTCAGTGGTTGCATAACCGAAAAGAGCTACAAAAAGGCCATTTCTTCGGGCCAAGTTGAGCCAGGAGCAAGAGTTGGCATATGCAAACACTGTTTTGGCTAACGAGCGTCGAGCGATATTTCGTGTATTGACAAACTTGTGGCCGCAATAAATTGCTCTGCCTGGGAAACGAAATCGAGTTGAAAGAGCCCAAAGAGCCGAATTTAGCCGAATTCAAAGCCTGGCCAACAGCACCCGCCACCAAGGAGCAACTGGTGGCCGTTCAATCTGCATTTTCGCTGCCTCCGAATGTCACTCGATGGATGGGAATGCAAATCGTAGCTGCAATCCAAGTTCGAGTTCACATCTGAGTCCATGAAAAGCGGTCGCCTTGAAATGCACAAGTCTTGGAGTTTCTACTCCCAAAATACCCTGAAAAATCAGTCAAACTGCTACAAGTAGAAGAAAAAATTGTTGAAATATGGAATGCCATACCTTGTTGAGCTGGGAAAAATATTCTCTAACAACTGGCATTCCAATTTTTTTGATTTAAAAAAAAAAAAATTTTTTTTAATTTTTGCAAATTTTGATGATGGTACCCCTTATCAAAATCGAAAATTTTGGCAAAAAATTTTTTTTTCCATCTCAGCCTGGAAATAGTTGGGTTCAATCCTCTAGGTAATCAGATGAAAAAAAATGCATTTCGGCGGACTGTGGTTCGCTTCTAAGCCAAGTTATGCCAATAAACCCGTAAGAAATGGTCTTTTACCTAAGGACCTAATTTGGATTTTAATAAAATTTGTTGTCATATGGAAATATTCCAATATTCCTTAACAAATATTAAAAATTAAGAAACTACTAAAAGATGAAAAAGGGTATCGGCTGGTTTAAGGGTGAGTATGCGCTTTCCTTTTCCCAAACTAAGCGGTTTTCATTCAACTTCCGAATGCCGCTGGGAAAAAAGCGCCAAAAGCGCGCCGATCGCCAAAAGGCCAAAAAGAAACCGCAGCTGGCGATAAATCTCACGCTCAACAATGCGGCTAAAAATAAGCGGCTAAAAGCAGCGTTCGGCGGTCGGTCGACTGAGGCTGCCAAACAGTCAATGGGGATCACAATGCCTTTGGGACGATAAAGAGCGTTTAAATTGGAGTAAAGTCAACTGTGTGAAATTTAGTGTACTGGAGTGCTCGACTCAGTAAGTTGTAATGTGGGCCGTAATTTGAATGCGTTGCAAAGGCATTGAAATGCAAGTATTGGACAACTGGATGCTATGTCATTCGGACTTTCAAAATAGGTTTTGCAACAGAAGTAACATTGCTCCCAAAAAACATATTGTTTAGCTAAGGTTATTCCTGTTCGTGTTTAAGTGACAAATTGAATCGCCAAATAAACTTAGTACCAACCACTAAATTTCCAATGTACGTTGTAAATAAACTCTTGGCATGTATCCGTTTGGTGTAGCAGTAATTAAAATTTCGTGCAGCTATAAAGTCATTTGCACTTTATGTGTGATCCCACAAAATGTCAGGGGGATTTGTTTACTCAGGCATCTCAACAGGCATATCTGGGAATCCAATGACTTGAACTTTGTTCACTGGGCTGACGCCTCAGTGGGCGGTGAATCAACAGAAAGTTGCATAAAAGATACAAAGATGCAATACTTTCAGGTTGACACTGAAAGATAAAGCACACGCAATGGGCCGAAATATGGGTGCATCCCTGGGAAGTGGGGGATTTTTATGATTTTGGGGCCGGGCCGGTCCGGGGGTCGGCGGATGATGGCTAGGAAGTCGGCTGAGACGCCGACAGTTGTTGCTTCCTGCATCCATTGTCGCTGGTTTTTACCGGCGGCATCATCCCCTCAACTGCACCTCATCCTCCACCTCGGGTTTCCATCTCCAGTCTGCCCAGCAACACTTCCTGCTTGTTAGGCAAACGGCAGCGTGCAAATTTTATATTGTTGTGTGCGATTTCTGTGTTTAGGCTCTTTGCGTTTTTCTCTGGCTCTTTATTTTTAGTTTGTGCAGCCGACTGAACGGTTTCGCCGTTTTTACATTTGACATTTTTGGTGTTGCCTCAGTTGTTGCATGTTGCATGTGGCTGTTGCCGCCGGCGCGTCACTTGCATCTTCCATCTGTTCGCGATGGTATCGTCGCATCGGTGCATCGATTCGAGATGTGCAGACTTATTATTTATTGTATGTTCGGATGTCCAACGGCTCAAGATGTTCAATTCAATTGAATTTGTTGCTACTCGAACTCTTCTGCCGGCGCAAAAGTTTCTGCTCGCTCACTTTTAAATGCTAATTAGTGTCAACGACTTTTTGCCACAGAGTTGGCTTTTATATTTTGGTTTTTCGCTTAACGGTTGGCCATTTGGCAATTCAAGTAACGCGGCAAATTGTCTAAGGTCGCCGGCAAATGAAAATGTTAATGTCTGATAGCGAATGGGCCATTCAGAGTGGTTAGCTGTCTTCGAGCCGAGCTCAAATGTTTGTCATTAACCTTCATTTGCAGGCGGCAATTAAAAGTTCTGTTGTGCGTCTGAAGAAACTTTTGCCCATTGTACCTAAATTGGATTTGGATTTACAGAGATTTCTACCGCAAATCTCAGTTCGAAAATGGATTAAACGATTGCTATCTTCCACACCAGTTTTGTTTACCACTTTACGTTAAGTAAGAAATGTTTTACCTTGTGTAAAATGCATTAAATTCTGCACCTTTTCAAAGCGTTTGCGTTTTTCATTCCATTCCGTAAACACACTATTCCACCCGTATCCTGGCAAATTATTGCCTCCACTTTGCGACCCACAAGAAGCTGTTAATTTAATTGCAACTTCTATTCCTTGAAACACTTTCCCACTTGCGGATCCCCGTTTCTTGTGGCCTGCAGTCAGAATTTTGCATGACTTTCAGCCATTTTTTCTTTCATTTACGGTAGCCGTTTAATGGGCGCAATTTTAGTTGATACCACTCTGTTACAATTTGCTGAGTGGTGTTATTGTACCGCATTTCGGTGGCTTCCTATCCAACTGACAAATGGAAAAGTCGTGTCGAGGGCAGAACATTAATCATCACCTTTCGCACATACCAAACGCATATCACCTATATCACTTTTGAAGTATGCAGGTCCGGAAACTTTATCTGCATTTCTGGCGGCGCGGAGGGCTAACTGCGGAGTTCAAAGTTCAAAGTTGCTCCATGTGCATTCGCAACAAGGCAGACAAGTTACTAAGTTAACTCTCAACTTACGTCCCGAATCGAAATCAAATTCACACCTGAGTCCGGGGAAATGCGAATCGCTGCGTGCTCAAAATAGGCGAATTACACTTGCAGGTGCACAGTCATAAATGCAAAAGAGCCCATAAAACCATCGCACAACGTGGCGTATGCGTAATTTTACAAATGAAGTGCAATTCGAATGAATCCTAAAACTGGATGCTGCCGCGCTCGCAAAAGCGAAAATGTGTGAAAAGAAACTGCCGACTTTGATTGTGCGCCAGTCTGCTCTTAATGCATATAGTAAAACTTTACCTAATGAAATAATTAAAGCCAACAGCGATGCACAGGGAAAAAGAGCGTAGTATCCAGTGGTTTTCCACATTAGTGATGTTCAAAATATTTGCACTGATCTCATTTTAGTTAACAGACAAAGCTGGGAGAGTTGTAATGTTTTGTATATGCATGTACATTTGAAACTAAATGTATTATATACATTTCCTGTGTATTCTTTATTTAGTTAGGAAAATTATTATGCCTAAAACCCATTTTTTACGCCATGAAGGATGTGTCCTCTTCGTCGTAAAAACGCTGAGAAAAATACATTGTATGCCAATTAGGGCAGGCCGCTCACTTGGATTTGCATGTGCCAAACTTTTATTGCATTTGAATTGCAATTGATTCCCTTGCCGCCGAGTGGAATTTCAAATATCTGCGGCTCCCACCCAAATGGAAGTGGCTGAAATGGAGGTGAAATCTGGGGATTGAAACTATGTCTATAATGCCAATTGCGGTGTAATTTATGGTTGCGGTGGGAACCGCGGGGTTAAATTGTGTGGGATCGCGGTCATTGAAGTTGATTTGTTTGTTTTTGGGGTGGAAACAGAAAATGCATATTAAACTAAAATATCTTTTTGTCTGGCGTATTAAGAGGTTTTCCCCCAAATCAGCGGAATTCGCTTTGTGTTTTCTTTTCAGTTTCATATTTGCATTTCCTGGGCGCAATTTTTCATCATTACGAGTATCTGTCCATCAGCAGCTGCACGTGCCCCAAAAACCCGGAGACCCGAAGAGAAGAAAAGCTGTTGGGAAAGGGAAAAACGTGCGAGTCTTTCGGCCATCGATCCAACAATGGCAGCCACATTCGCATTTGCATATCTGTCGAAATATTCGTAATTCATCAAAGACATCCATACACTCCCCGATACGTGGCCAGTTCCTCTGGGCGAACTCCGTGTAATTTGGCAAGAAGATAATGCAAATGGTCATTAAGCACAGAGTCGGATTCGCAACTTTATTGGCCGGCTTATGCAATTGTCCAAGACTTCAGACTTGTGGCTAGAAGAAACCACAATTATTTAAATTGCACCGTCGAAGACGTAAATATGCGTGAAGTGTTTGGGATTCCTTTTACTTTTCGGGCGGCAGATAGTTTTGTATCGCCGTATCTTTGTATCTTTCCATTGTTGCGTGCGGCAATGAAGTTTACTTCAAGTCTTTTGCAATCCTCTGCAGTCTTGATTTGTCTTCTTAAGATTTCGTATATTTTAAGAGGTCTGGAAGAGTCTGGGAACTATGAAAAACCTTGAACAACTTCCTCAACTGCTCCCAAGGAACTTGTAATTCGGTTACGCTGGTCCTATTAAATTTCGATTGAAAGCCTACAACTTTGGGCAAAAGTAATTGAAGTTGACAGCAGAGCTTAAACCACCTTCCTTTACACAAACAAGAGTCAAAACATGAAATCGTATTTTGCGTAAATGGGTTTCAGATTTCACACTTTGGCCACGAGTACAAGGCACGAAATATAAACCATAAACTTTGGGTCCAAAGATTGATTGAAGGGGCCGAAGGCCTGGGGGAAAGACACTTTATGCCAGGGGAAATATGAAATTGTCAAGATAAACACGGCCGAGGCTGAAAACTTGTTAAAATCAATTAAGGGCATGAAGCGAAAAGTGAAAGAACGGCCGTCGGACAAATGACAGTCAAAACCAAAGAGAGTGGTCCATCGCCGGATTGGTTACGCAACACGGTTCCAGGATGCAGTGGCCATCGAGTTATGAAAGATGAGAGAGACCTCTGCCGTCAATTGAAATGGCGCGATAATCAAGGCGATTTATGGTGACTGCAAAACGCGTGGCAACGCGCCAAAAAGGATGACCACCATGGACCGGCTCACCAATGGATGTAGCACCCCCAACTCCCAAGCCGTGACCACATCTCCATGGGAATCCTCGGCGCCACCACCCCCAACCCCAAATCCTCCGTAACCGATTGGGTAAGCGCAAATTGAACTCAAAGATAAATGACCAGTTCACAAAAGATTGAGATTCCCATCGGAACTGGCTGGCTAACTTTCGCTTTTAGCCACTGCCATCCAAAATGAAGACGCCGCCAATTGAAGATTTTTGAACATCACATGCAGTAGTCACTCGTAATTAATCTAAACGGCCTCTTAAATGGCAGTGCACAGTTCAGTTTTTTGTATTCAGTTTATAAGTAGATTAAGCTTTAAATGGCAATTAGGAAAAATGCATTACTTGTTATGCTTTCAATTACATAGCGTGTTTTGGCTTAATTAAACGGGGGACTTAGCGGCTGCCTTTGCTTGGGTCTCTTTAATCAGCGTGCACTGTACGCACTTAACTAATTTGGATCTACTGAGGTTTATTTAATCCATTACTTATAAGGCAGTGTAGTTAATTGATGAAATTTGTAACAATTTGAACTCTGTAACAATTATTTTTTGCATTTTTAGAGTATCCACGAATTGTTGTGACTTGGCAGATCACATTGCGGTTTGTATTCATGCAAAGTAGCCGGCGTTGCTTGCTTTGCAGTTGCTCGAGTGGCGTTTGTTGCCGCTGGTGTTGTCATCATTTCCACTTTTGTTGTTAAGACAACCCGAAACCGCTTCAATTGGCAGTGCAAATATTAATGAGCGAACGTGTCCGAGATGTTGACGATGACCGGCGGATCGGGGCGTTCACGAATTCGTATGCAATGTGGTGATAATTGTCCCTTGCCAAATGACTTCATCGTAAATGCGGAAAGATAATCAATGGCCCAAGGAGGTGAAGCAGGTCGGGTGAAAGAAGAGTGAAAGGGACTTATCACTTGTTGCGTAACGGCCGAAAGGAAAGAGCGATTATTCTGTGGCAAGGCCAACTCGCACAGGTCCAGGTCCCAAATTGAAGGCAATCTAAAGACCTCTAAAGCGTTAACTTCCAAGTCAGTTTGCCACTTGACGGCACACGCACATGTGGTTTGCTGTGTCCTCTTGTCGAAACCCCAACCTATGGCAACAGATGCGTGGCATTAGTTTGCGTGCCCAATTTGTGAAAAATGTACAAGCATTTGGAGCCTCGAGATACATACCTGCGATCTGCAGCACCTGCCCCGCCCCTTAATCATCGCCAGATGCAGCGACTCACGCACTTGACACGCGGCTCGATTAGGGGCTTATGAAAATTGCGCGAGACACGAAAAGGTCACTGGTGGAACTGGTTTGCATCCGGTGGCTGGCGATCCGCAATTCACAGATTGTCAGCAGTTGCAAATGCGAGCGCAAGTGGTCGCATTCACGAGCTGGCCGCTTTTAACCTTGCAGACCTTGCCACAGTTGCAGCCAGTAAGTTGTAAGTTGTGGGTCTGCCAGTTGGCAGTCGGAGTCCGCAAAAGTGTCTGGCCAAGGCGAAGGAGGCGAACCCGGCGAAGTCTCGGCAAACGGGCTCAACATTTAACCTTTCGAATGGGGAAACGTGTCAGGAAATGCGCTGGCATAACCACAGACCCAAGGCTCTGTTTGGGGCACATTCGACGGTACAAGATACTTGCACTTTTTTCCACTTTCTCAGATGAATTTGGCCACGACTTCGCCCTCCAGGAAGAGACAAATAGAAACGTGGACAGCAATTGACCAGGAAAGATAGCTTTTAACTTTTAATACTTGTAATTTGCCATGTTAATACCCATAAAATAATAGTAAAGGCGAATTGGTTACATTTAATGGCAAATCTTCGCCAGGCTTGGATTTAATCTGCTACTTACTGTGAGTTCGATACGACACTGTGATTTGGTGAAGCCCTAGATACATTTTATGTGCGCTTCCTCTTCTATTCTTCTTTAATATTCAACACTAAATGTATGCGTTAAAAATTTGGATTATTTTATTTAGGTTTCTTAAGGGACCGTGTTTAAATGTGGCCGTCACCATGCGACCACATAATTTAGCGAATCGGGGCGTATTTAATGGATGCATCCGAGCGACAATGCGATACACCGAATTGTGCAGCCGCAAGTGCAATTGCAGCTGGGCATCCCGTAGGCTGGTTGTCGCACAAGTTTTACGCATTTATGCTAATCGCTCCATTCTCGAGGCACCCACCCAACTAGCATCCTCACGAGTGCATTAGCCACCTGAATGTATCCGTATCTGCATCTGCATGCATCTGATATGCGTGCCTCCGGCGAATCGGAGTGGCTGCTGCCCGCCTCTAGTCATTACTCCCGTACTCGTCAACCGCAAATGCCCACGTTTTAATTAGGCGTGTGGAGGCGCCGCAATGCTGGCCAAGAGGCATCAGCAAATGTATCTCACGGATATGCATGGTCGTGTCGTGGTCCGTCGGCGGTTGCCAGCTATCTGGTTTTCGGTATCTGTATCTACAACTTATATGCAGAACCGTTGTTTACTTTTCGGGAAAAGCGAGCCGAGAGAAAGTGCTTCACTTTCGCAAGCTTCTTTCGCACATTTTCACATTTCATTGCGGACGATTGGTCGAGGAAAAACTAAATTAAACCATTTTCCCAGCATATTTTACCCTGTCTCTCTCCTTTTATCTATCCTGTTAACATTTTCCATTACAACGAAATTCAATTCCGTTGTGGAGCTCGAGTTGCGGTTTTTATTTACTGAATCTGAGACTTCGAGGTTTTAGGCACTATTATCTTAGTATTTTAGTTATTTAATGAAAAGCTAACATATCAAATCGTTGATCTTCATATAGTTTCAAATACCCAATGATATCCCATTGCTTCTAAAGCACTGAACTTCAGCAATCTGGACCCCAATGTTGTATTAACTCCATCCAAAATGGCAAATTTGTAGAAAAACGGGGGAAGCCCTTAGCACGCGACATTTCCGTACCTGGCAGACAATGGGACAATTGTGGCAACAGTCGCACAGACGACACCTTAATAGCTCCATGGCCCCATAAAACGGGGCGACAATACCCACAAAGGCACCCACGCACCCGCTCCATCAAAGACAATTGTTCGGGGAGCGGAGAGGGTGGCAGATGCTGCGTCATGGGCCAGGTCCGAACCATGATATGGCCATATTACTTTCGCCATGAGAACCACTAACAAATGCTCCTACAAAGTGGGATGCGGGTTTGTCCAGGGGAGCCATGCTCGTGCCTTTATTTGCAGTCGGGATAGAAATGATATTTGCAGTGGCGCTGTTTATTTGAAAATGGCATGACAGCGGCCAACTGAAACTGGCGGCAAGAAGTCACACAACCAACGGTGTCTGCACTCGAAGTACAATATATGAAAAGTCTGTTTTAACGATTTATGTGGGAGAATGTTATTTGGCTTACCAAATAAAAAAACTGTACACATATCATTCTTATATTTACTTGTTAAACATTTATACGAAGCATTGGAAGTACATTGCTTTGTGTTCCATCAAGTAAGTTGGAAATATTTCCTGTTATTTTAAATTTGAACTTTGCCAGAATTTAATTTTATTTTCAGCCCAGTCGAACAGCTTTTGTTTCCATGTTTCAGGAGTCCGCAAGTCAGCGATGTGCTGCTACATTTTCTGCAGAGCACGACGTTCAGAGCTCCACTTAAGGCCACAAATCATTTTGCGGCAGTTGGCATGGATGGGATCGGATCCGATGGGATGGGAATGGGAATGGAGCTGGGAGGAAGGTGATGCAGATATAAAGTTGTTGGGAACGAGACCCACACTCGTGCGCCTCCAGGGATCCAGATAGGGATTTCTCCGCATGTGTGCCTTGAAAATTACGACACTTGGCAAGCTGAAGATTTATGCCGCAATTACCGCAAGTGTAAACTAATTACGGGTTTAAGGTGCCAACTCCGAGATAATGGCAGTCGACAACACAAGCAACAATGAAGTAACAAGCAACAACAAAACGAAGGCAAGTTAACCCGCTTCGGCGTGGCTACTGGTCATTAAGAGCTGACCATTAACAGTGGCTTATCAATTTGAATTATTTCTGTGCGGGATTTCCTTGAATGTCTCGATGGGTAGAGTAGAAAAGCGTTGGGCTCGAAAGTGCAGCCAGCATCCCCCCTTTCCTTTTCATGGGAATCCGCGTTAATCTAAATTGTTCGTGTCTGACATTTCTCAAGTCCGACACCAGCTACCTGTTGGTTTCCATTTGATTGCTGCACGGAGGAAAATTCCTAACAACATTTATAACGTTTTAAGAGGCTTACCCAAAGGTTACACAATGTTGGCCCATTTTCAATAATTTTAAAAGTCTGCGCGCTTAAAAGTTTTTTTTTTTTTTTTTTTTTTTATTGTAGTTTATTAAGATATACAGGATAGCTATGAACCCTTTTATTACCTTATTTTCTATTGTTTCTGCCAATTGGCGCTCCGGCTATAGGGAATATTTAATATAGCTTTTTCTAGTTTGGTCTAATACTCTCATGTTGTTTTATAATTAATGTTTAGCTATTAAGCTATTGTTATCTTAGCACTAAGTCTCTTGGTTGACGTCTTTTGATCCTCTGCCTCGGTCGAGTAATGGTGAGATCATTAGCGAGACGATTCCTGTGGTTCATCAGTCTTGAGTTGTACCGACTGGAGTGGAAGTTGATTTGTTGTAGTACCGTAACTAGTTTTAGGTCCCTATGTAGCACGCTATTTCGAATGTACCACTCACAGCCTGTAATTTGTCTCGCTATTTTGTTCTGGGCCACCTGAATTTTTTTGATTTGGCTATCTCTTGCTATCCCCCAGATTTGGCAACCATATTGCCAGATGGGAGCAATGACCTGCTTGTATAGGGTGAGCTTATTTCGGGTGGAGAGTTTACTGTTGCTTCTTAGGAGCCACCAGTGCTTTGTCACAGCTGCTCTCACCCTTGTTTTGATGGCTGCTATGTGGGGAGCAAATGTGAGCCGGCGATCTAATGTTATGCCAAGATATTTGGCCGTACTACACTGCTGTACCATCTCCTCACCTAGTTGAACAGCAGGTGGTGTTTTCCTCCTTAGTGAGAAGCACACGTTAGCTGACTTTTGACCATTTATGCCAATATTCCATCTTCTTGCCCATTTCTCGTACCTGTCAGCGTACTCTTGTAGGCCGTCTGCTGCTTCATATTCGCAGGATGATCTGTAAGTAACACAGACGTCATCGGCGAAAGTGGCTAGAGTCATCCTGTCAGGGTTGGCGTCCATACTAGCATTTGGCTGCGGCATATCGTTGGTATACAGACAGTACAATAATGGACCCAGTACACTTCCTTGAGGCACTCCTGCACTGACCTCATGTATCCCTGAGGTTGCGGAGTGGAAACGTACTGCGAACTGCCTATTCGCCAAGTAGGACCGCATTAGCAAGTAATACGGTGCTGGTAGTGTCATTTTTATTTTGGCCAATAGGCCAATATGCCAGACTCGGTCGAATGCTTCCTTAATGTCCAAAAAGAGCGCATTGCAGTATTCTTTCTCATCGTAGGCTTGCAATATTTGGTCAACGATGCGGTGCAGTTGTTCTATTGAACTGTGACCTGCACGAAATCCAAATTGGTGATCAGGGATGGCTCTTCTGGATGACATTATCCCAGCAATTCGGGCAGAGATAAGTCTCTCAAAGATCTTCGAGATTGATGGGAGGAGACTGATTGGCCGGTAGGATGCTGGGTCACTCTCTGGCTTTCCGGGCTTGTGGATCATACTCACTAAGCCAAATTTCCACTGGGCAGGGAAGTAATGCAACCTCAACATAGCGTTGAAGATCAACGTTATGTAAGAGATCGCGTGAGTAGGCAGCGCCTTCAGAGTAGCGTTGCAGATGATGTCGTGGCCTGGTGCTCTTTTAGAGGATTGGCGGTTTATGATCGCTGATATCTCACATTGGTCGAACGGGAGAATCGGTGCATCCATTTGCAGCGCTTGCTCGAGGACTTCCTGCGTTTCTTGTTTTTCCTGTTGGCTGGCAAGGTTAAAGGGCTTGAACCGTTCAGCTAAGTGCCTAGCAAACACTTCCGCTTGTTCCTTGTCAGAACGACACCATGTTCCGTTCTCATTAGCTAGTGGTGCCTTCCTGGGGCACCTCCTTTTTATACTACGCGTCGCTTTCCATAGAGAATGCCTCGCTTCGCTTCCAGTACCAGTGTTGGTAAGCCTCTCGTCGAACCATGCAGCTTTATGGTCCACCAGTTTCTTACGGAGAATATGTTGAGCTCTGTTCCACTCTAATTTGTCTAGAGGGTGGCGGGACCTCATCCATCTTGTCCGAAGTCGTCTCTTTTCAGCAATTAAAATAAGAATTTCCCGTGTGAGGGGTATACCTGCTGCTACGGGTCTCTGTGTCAACGTTCGTGTAGCTGTTATGGCTGCCGATTTCACCTTTACAGCAAATAGGTTGATTGCGTCCTCAATATCTTCTTCTGAGTTGATTTCTATATCAAGATACAGAGATTGCTCTAGAAGACCGCAGAACATTTCTAAGTTGGTGTGTCTGGTTATCAATCGATCTGCTGTAGGATATGTCAATGCTGTGACATCCAGCGTTATGATAAGAGGCAGGTGATCAGAGCTGAGATCAGGAGCCGATGTTATGGAAGCATGAATATCGAGAACGCCTTTCGTTACTGCAAAATCAATGCAGCTTGGAGTTCCTCTCCTACCGTACGGATACCGAGTAGGACTGCCTGTAGCCAGCGTGTTGACTTCCGTACTAAGAATAAGATCCGCGAGAGCGCGACCTCTTTGATTGCATCTTCCTGAGCCCCAGAGCCAGTGAGATGCATTCCAGTCTCCTGCAATTATAAATTTTCGATGATTTAGCGGTAGTATGTCAGCAAATTCATTTGTTGTCCATGTGAAACGAGGAGGACAGTAAATCGCACCAAAGTCGATCACACCAAGCGCTGTGTTTATTCCTGCAGACGCTATTTGTACTTTTTCGCTGGTAACAGGGCTCAGAGGATAATGCACCAAGCTAGATTTTATAAAGATCGCAGCTCCTCCTCTAGCATTGCCAACACTTGGATCATTAGCTGGATATGCATCAAAACCATATATTTTTGGCACAAAGTTTCCTCGGCAGTGAGTCTCACTAATTAGTATGACATCGATCTTATTTTGTCGCGCAAAGCACTCAAGCTCTGGCAGCTTCGTGGAAACGCCATCGGCGTTCCACATTAGAATGCGCAGCGGCATCATATTGTTGATCGTTGCGCTTGGAGGGCAGCAAGCAAATTAAGAATTTGCCCCTGCTGCTGTGTCTGCTGTTGCTGCTGTTTGAGCATCATCATCATCATCTCCGTCTGTTTATCCTGTAACGAGCGGAGTGAATCGATATTTCCATTGAGGGTTCGCATCATGTTTTCAATGTTATTTTCAAGAGATGAGTGATATGCCGTATTTCGGGATCTCGATGCTGAACGGTTGCGGTTGTTGTCTCGTTGAGCTGCAACTCGAGATCTCGATGTCGAGCGGTTGCGGCTGTTGGTTCGTTGGTTTATGTTTGGGTTGTTCTGCTGTTCATGTTGAGAGACATGCACGCCTCCCCTAGCTGCATCTGCATAGGAGACACCTTGACGAGTGGCTACTCTTGGTCTGCTCCTAGTTTGATCATTTGTCTCGGTTTGGCTATTCACAGTAGGCCGAGCTCCAACTCCACGCTTGGGCCGAGATCGTTGCAGGAACGCCTGGTATTTGGGGCACCCTGAATAGCTTGCAGGGTGCTGTTGTCCGCAATTGTAGCACGTGCACGGTTCACTGCGCGGCCTAGTACAGTTGCTGGCAGCGTGCTCGCCAGCACATTTGACGCAAATATGCGCTTTACGACAGTATTTAGCCGTATGGCCAAACTGTTGGCATCGATGGCATTGCACAACAGCATTGCGCTTTCGGAGGGGCTCAACGATAACCCGCATATGGCAAAGTGCCTTGACTAGCAGGATCTCCTTATTATTGGCCGCGGCGGCAATATTCACGAAGAACATATTTACCGGCTTGGCTACAGGGGTGCCTGGCTCACTGCGCCTCTGGGGCAGATGGACGTCAAGCACCTTGTGTCCGAATTTTTCCAGATCCTCCTTAATCTGGCTATGAAGCGTGCTGTGGTGTAAGCCTTTAATGCAGACTTTAAACGGCCTATCTTCCTTCAGTTGGTAGCAATGGAATTCATATTTTTCCTGCTCAAGCCAACTGACAATGCTACGAAAAGTGGTAGCGTCATTTGCATAGAGTCTCATCATACCGCCAAGTGAAGCCCTAGCTTCAACTTTATTTATGTCAATTATTTTCCTGAGTTCTTGCATGAGCAGAGAGACGTTTTCAATACCTTCCATCACTATGGGCGGTGGTTTGGGCTGCGTCTTGTTGGGAGAACCTGAGGTGCCAGGAGAGTTAGCGGCCCGCTTCGCCGCAGCAATGGCAGCTTGATGACTTGTACTAGGCCTCTCACATAGCACGTCGTTGGCGTTCTCAACTTCCATGTCATCTGGGTGAAGCGCTAGCAATTCGAAACGGTTTGAGCTGCCACTATAGTTCGATTGAGGTATGGGAACGTTATCACCGTTCTTGCCGAGGTTAGCTTTTTTCCCATCAGTCTTTGGGGAGGCGCATGACTTGCGCTTTATTGTTTGAAAGCGCTGCGAGGCTTCACCTGAAGCAGGGCTTTGGTAGCGCGAGGCGGTTCCTGATGTGGACCCATTGACGCTCGAAAAAGCAGATGCCAATGAAGCTGCTGTGGCGGCAAAATCGGATACTTGTAGAGTATCATTATCTGAGGGCGCGTTGACGGCATTTCTAAGTTCCTCTCCTAGAACTGCCTTGTTCTTATTAGTAGCACTAGTAGTCGTTGACTGCGGCTTGTCAAATTGTCCGGGTTTCATCGCACGCCTAAGAGTATGCAATAATATCAATTGATCTTGGGGCAGAATAGAAACTAAAAGCTTCTATCTGATACATAGGCCAGAACTTATCTGCTGCTGGAACCAAATGGTAAGCTCCTCACAGATGTTTGTTAAGCTTTCCAACGGATGTTGTGTTAAGCTTGCCGGCACGTGGCCGTTGGACAGCGGAGCACAATTTAATTAAATTTGATAGTTTTAAGATCACTGCACTGGCACGTTACTATCACTGATAGTGACTCAAGATGTCACTAAGCACTAATTGTGCCACTAATTGTGGACTTGTCTCTGGTGATTAGTGGCGAAAATATTAATAACCGCGAGCGATGATCAGGTGCGTGCTGCTCTTCGAAAGCTGCGAGGAAACTCCGCTTAAAAGTATAAGTAAATAATTGCTGAGATGTTTCACTTCACAAATTGAAACTGGTCATGGCATTTTCATTGTGCAGCTGATGCTATCACCCGCCAGCAAATTAACACTCCAACTGGAATCGGAGGCGGAAAAGACTACCACGTAGGGTGTGGACCTGCGGATGAAAAAGTCCGGCAGGCGATGTTCACGTTTTAATTACAAGCCCCTCAGTTGGGTGGCTAAAACGCGGATACACGAAAACGGGGTTAAAGCGCCGCCAATCACACAGTTCGACTCCCTGGACTGGCCCATCTGATGATCTTTGCCATGCCACTGTAACAGCTAACGAGTAATGAACTTTTAAGTGGTATTTCAAATTGGGCACTTGTTGCTGGAAATGAATTTGCTTTAAATTATCTAAATCTGCTTTAAATAATCTGCGTTAATTTGCCACTTCCAATTATTACGCAACTCGAATTGTTCACCATCCTCGGTCAGCTTCAAATTTGCATTATCCCAATGCTGTCGACGGGTTGGCTTGTTAGCTGACTCTCCCATTCATTTGCAGCCACGACATACGCGGCGTATACGCAATGTGACAAAGTGGCAGCTGCAATTTGGTGTGCTCGTATAGTTCTAACATTAATGAGCAGTCCATTGACTTGCTCAATGACTGCGAGAAGGTAATATTACTATGTTGTGCTTGGCTACACGTTAAACAAATCTCTAAACATAATACTTTGGCGTTGTAAGAATATAGTTTAGCTGTTCTGTAGTTGATTGATACATAATTTATTAAAAATTGCCTCAAAGGTATTTTAAAGAAATATAACTTATGGCACTTTTATTTGAAGTGTACGCAAATGAACTATAGTCACTGAGTTCAACTGAGGCATCTCCATTAGGGGCACTCGTCTTGGACTCCGAACATTTTTTAGTGCGTCACTGACACAGATTGCACCCAGTCGACATTCATAAAAGTTGAAGTCCGAACCTTTCACTTTTGTAGAATAACTTGTTCGGGCGCCAAACAAACAAACCTCGCCGACAAACAAGCACAATCAGACAGACAGGTGGGGAAGGGGGCCAAAACAATTGCTGGACAAGATGTTTTCTCAATCAGCAGCAGATGCAACCACAATTACCGGACAGCTGTCTTCCAACTGCAGCTACCAACGCGTTTGGTTTTGGTCACAAGCTGCTCTTTCTGGCCAACAAATCCTCCTAGTGCGATAATTAAACCTAATATTTATCGGTCTTTGACTTTAATTGCCCATTTTTGCAGTTACAGAAACCGACTTGAAACCAATTTACATACACGAACTGTCCTCTCACCTTGTCAATGTTTAATTTACGGACATTATTTGGCTGCAAATAATGCTGCAAAATACCTGGCCATTGAACCACCACCGCATAGTATTCAGTTTTATTGATTTAAGCCCAAATTGACCGAGAACGAACAGGCTGATACATTTTATAGTCGAGGGCAAACAGTCCAAATGAGCTGCCCATTAAGTCGAGTGTTAATGTTAACGTCTTCCTACTTGTGTGTCCCATAATTAATGGACTACACGCTCATTTTGCAATAGTCCAACGATCTGTCCACAAACGGCGAACAAATAGTAGACTCTTGCATAATTAACGTAGAATTAGGAATGCCAACACTTGGCTAGGGCTCTTCAAATATTTGACAGAGCCATAAATCTCCCTAAGCTTTGAGGACTCTACCCGGGACAAATATGTTTGCGGAGGTTTTGGATAATTATATCTTTGAAAACCTGCAATTAAACGTGCATTCATGGTAAATTTTAATTTTAATGTATATTTATGGCCTCTGCTTTGAACAATCTAGCATCTAATGTACAGCTCAT
Organism: Drosophila erecta; assembly: GCF_003286155.1. Taxonomy (NCBI): domain Eukaryota; kingdom Metazoa; phylum Arthropoda; class Insecta; order Diptera; family Drosophilidae; genus Drosophila; species Drosophila erecta. The sequence goes on from NW_020825194.1 coordinate 5,348,925, forward strand.
TTTGCTGCTTAGACAGTTAAGTTCTTCAATGTGCAACTTAGTTGCTTAGAAAATTCGTATTGCACAAGAAAATATTTAAAAAATATTGCTCGTCAAAAAATGCCGTCTTAATATTAATATATTGTATTCATATGTTTTTACATTGCCATAACATGCTGACATTTACACGCATGGGCAAAAATAAAATTACATTTTTGTAAGCTGAAAGTTTCTTTATTACTGCAGAGTTGTTTCCTGCCATATGCAGATATGCACGGATGGACAGAAATGAATTGGGCGTAAATAAATCAATGACATGGAAGGGCTCGAGTGTTACCCATTCGGTGGTCCATCCGCAGAGGGAACCGGAATCGCAGCTGGAGGAGATCCGAGATCCGAGCGGCGAGATAAACAAATCGCACGAAGGGGAGACTAATTGCAGCCTGTTTGCGGAGTGGTTGCTTCTGCAGCTGCTGGCTTTGTGGGTTTTATCTTTTAATTTGCCACAAAACGCACAAAGTGCATTCAACACTCGGCTCCGCAGCGTGTGTGGGTGTGGATGTGGGTGTGCACAGTTGGATCAGCGCGTGTGTGTTTGTGCGGGAAGACCGAGCCGAACTTACTGCCCAAGCCTGGGAATCCTCTCACTTTTTTCACATGCACTCTCCATTGTAGCCGTGCATCCATGGGATGCGGCTGAGCTGACGATGATGAAGATCCCAGCTGCCCGGCCAGCTCGACTGGCTGCCTGCTGCCTGCTGACTGCTGGATATGACACAGATTACGTAACGCGAAATTAACATTTTAACACAATTCAGCTGGAAGAGAAGACGATGACGCGGCTGCAACGTCTGGCACAGCATCAGTCGGAGAAATATGACAAGGAATTTCATCTTTAATCAAGCAGACCGCATCCTAAAATACTCTTTTCAGCAAAGATTGCTCTTCAAGATCGATAAATTCTATCAATAACCATAGTTCAAGGACGGTTTTTATGGAACATTACAACTTACGACTATTTTTTATAGCATAGTTCGGTTGAATATACAAGTAACTAGATTTTGGGCGCCTAATCAAAGTCTAATATTGTCAGGCGCTTGAAAATTATAGATACCCCTTGTGAGGCATATAAATGCAAAAGAGAAAAAGCAGAAATGGAACCCGTTGTGGATTGGACTGGTGGCCGCCTCCTGTTTGGGACCTGCCCAGTTGGACGGGGATGGCTCATCAGTCTGCATCTTGACCATCCACGGCCCGGCCAACAGGGGCTCAAATATCGGGAGGATGACGGTGGCGATAATGATCACAATGACGCTGAGGACGATGGACGATGGCCAATGCATGGGCACTTTCTGGCCAAGAGTTACGCCTCTTGCAGTCAATTATGCAATTAACGATTTGCCAGCAAACAAGAAGCAATCGCGCCAAACGATCCGCGTTTCCCCCACATTACACATTAGTAGTGGACACTTTGACAAAACAGACTCAAATGGCAGACGGCAGATGGCAGATGCAAATGTTGGCCAGCAGATCGATAGTAGGTTGTGCAAAAAAGAAGAAAAAAAAAAGGGTGAAGAAGTAATGGCGATACACGTACTCGATCCACAGCTGCAGTCGTCCGCTGACAACTATGAAGTGTCATCGCCCCAAGTCAGCAATAATATTATTCCTCCCCTCGGATCTCCGAATCCGACTGATTGTTTTGCCCGCGGTGTGTTTCCCAGCAATTAAGTGATGGACTGCGATTTGCAACTCGTGCAAACAAATTTGGAAAACACTTGGCAGATATTGAAAAAGTGCATTGGAAAAGGGAATGCCATTTGTCTAGGAAAAATAAAGTGAATTATCGCGATCCAGTGACCATACATACGTATGTCTTTTATATTTGTTAGTAGAATTATGCTTTAATAGTTATTCCGCGCGAGTCACTCATAAATCCTTCCAGTTGCCCCACTCAAGCAATTAAGCCTGAGCAAGATTACCCAATAAACTTGTAGTTTTCAATCGACTTTTAACAACGGGCGACAATTACGCTTTCGAGGAAACTGCGACACACAGTCGTGGTCCCATGGGGAGATCGAGCAATTTGCTAATCATTTCAGCTGCCAATTGGCAAAAATGTTCGAAAGACGATGAGACACAAGGAAGAAATTGTCAACGATGGACGATGGCAGCGAACTGAGCGAAGGGAGCCGTCATGAGAAAATGAGAAATCCAAGTCAGCAGAAATTGTTGCCGAGTTAAGTAACCAAATAGCTATTGGTAGCCACTTTTTGGGCAACTGCATCGAAGGATGGTCAGAGCTTGGACACTGGGGGGGCTCGGTTGGAGCCACTGCATCGCAAAAGTGAATGGCAGATGAAGCTGCATTGCCTTGGGCTGAAATTGGGTAACATTGCACAGCGGTGGGCGAAACTGTCAGCAATTGTTTTTGTTTCCATCTTTTGGCAGATGAAGGAGTCCCTGTCGGGTGACTGTCTGATCTCTGGGATTGGGCAGTCATTGGGCCAACTGTGGCACTCTGTGCCTGCGTTTCCCAGCAAATGCGGCGCTGTCCACCATTAAAAAGAGTCAAAAGCTTACTTTAAAAGTGAGTTCATTTCAAGCCAGACAACATTAAAACATATAAGATATTAGAAAAAACTTAAGAAAATGATATGAATCTCAAAGAACTAAATCATTTTTAGGATAAGATGGTTTTCCAATTTATCATTTGGTCAGCTTAGGTTTTGGCCAGCTCCCATGTGCACATTTTTGGCCAACTGGCTTTCGGCTCTCTTCCTCTTTTGCTCAGCTGCACAATTGGCCATCGACTTTGGGGGCTTGTTTGACAAGTAATGTGGTTACGTGGTGCTCCCATCCCCACCCTCATCGCAATTGATTTCCTGGAAGACCACAAAACGCTGGATGGCATCTTCAGACGACGAAGGCGAAGGCGACGACTACAACGACTGGTACGCAGACGCAATGGCAATCTCGTTGGATCGCAAAGGCTTCAGCTGGCAAGTGGATAGGTTCGGGGACCCCTGTACCAAGTACGGACCACATGCACCGCATAAATCTTTTCTCATTTACTTTTGCCGAAACTCGGCTCGTGCAAGTTTATTGTAAATAGTGTCTGCGCCTTGCACCGCGCGATTATGTGAGCATTACATGCCATTTGACACGCTGCCACAGCCCCAAAATACGCCAACAGCCCAAAAAAAAAACACAGAAAATTGCTTAAGAAGTTAAAACTTCAAGCACACTATCTTATGTAAAAGCATTTTATGAAACACACTAATAGCCGTTGGCTCAAGCAAACCTAAACAAATCTTAAGACATGGCTTTGCTTTATCCACTTTGACGTTAGAAGTGTAGAACTCTTCATTATTGGTAGCTAAGAAAGCTGCTATTTTTTCACTGAGCCGTACAAAATGTGAGATTACCCACTGCTAGGGTATACCATCAACAGTGAGGAGCAGGAAGCCAGCCTGGCACGCTTGCTCCCCATTGACCCCAGATTTTTCTCCGGCTGTTGGGAGCAAGAAAAATAGGGGAAAAAATGCAAAATCAAATTCAAGATTGCTGCTTCGACAGCTGTCGTCATCGTGGTTGTCGTTTCCACAAACTCCGGCCTGCTGATGGCTCAGTTTGAGCCAGGGCTTCGTCTTGGGTCTGAGCTCCCTCGGAGCAGCCAACAAGTGGGGCTTGTCATTGACTGCAGATCGAGGCACTGGCAAGGTGCTGCGATTGGGGTTAAACTGTAGAGTCAACACAACGCAAACAGGAGATGGTTTGAATTATGCAAGAGGAGTTTTGGCAAGGAGATTACTGGCATTTGCTTAAATTATAAGTTCAAAATATATATAGGCACACTGATTGGAAAATATTTACTAATAATAAAAATTAAGTAAATTCGAGGGTCCGTTAAAGTGCTCATTGAACAACTTTATTTGCTATCCGTCTTTAAAAACTCCGTGAGTATGCGGGCACGTTTTTTAAATATTGGTCGTTGCTTAGAAATAGTTAGGCATGGTAAAGAAAAGAAAAAATAACTAAAACAAATTAAAACAGTCATTGATTGTCTGTGCTTTGGTTTAAAAAGATCAACAATCAATAAATGTATCTACAACTTATATCTTATACTGGAATGATGTACTATATTAATTCAGTTCGTTGCTTTGGTACTTTCAGTTGTTTCCCAGTCCCCATATATTTTCCCACAAAACCCCTTAGCCATGGGCACTCTCACGGGGATTTGATTGGACGGAAGGGTCAATTTTAAGCGCATATTAGTTTTTGCGGTGGCTGAAAAGGGGAGATTCAGGGTTTCAGGGTTTCGAATGCACTCACCTTCCGTTTGGAGCGTGCCATCCGCTGGTCGCGGGAGGACTCCGCCTCGCCTGGCGGTCTCTTTCCCCAGACGCGGATGGTGATCCGGGTGTAGGTGAAGATGAGCACACCCAGCGGCACGACGAACTGCAGCGCGAATAGGGACAGGGTGTAGTAGTACTCCTGCGTCCGCGATGGCCAAATCTCGCGGCAAATGTATCTGATGGATGCACGCGCATAAAGGACATCACATGCAATGAGGGGACAGAGACGGGTAGCAGTGCATTAGTTTGAAGTGGTCAGCTCTGGTGGTCACCCAGAATCTGCTGTCACAGAAGGACACCCGCATATGCGCTCATAGACTCTCGGTTGAGTGCACAGTTTCATTTTAATGCCAAGCCCTTCAGGCTGTTGCAAACAGTTTGCTCCTGCAAAACCTTTTCTCATTATTCTCATTTCAGGTGAGTTTCAGTTGCATCTATGTCAAGTTTCGCGATACAACATAATAACCACTTTCAGTCTAATATTAGCAATGACTTGTAGAACGTGGCCGGCATGCATATGATTTAAATTGTTTGTGTGGGAAGGTGCTTAAATGTGCGTAATACATTAAATATGCTCTCCACTTGACCTCCATGAACCCAGCACCCTTTGCTCTTTGTACGGCCAGCTTTTAGGCATAATCGTCTTGACACGGAGATACAAATGCAAAGTAGGAAAAACACTCGCCAAAATTAAATTTCTAAAAATGTATCTGTTAAATATACCACAAACTTCTCATAACTAAGAATTGATGAAATAAATGTTCTTCTCCGCATGTGAATAATATCAGTCCATAATAATCGGTCACATTTTGTTACTTTTGCTTGGTGCTTGAAGTGGTGGTACTTACTTCTCACATTTCTCGTGCCAGGGCGACATGGGGATCTCGAGTCCAGAGACGATGGGTATGGGCAGTGCTGTGGCAAGTGCGATGAACCAAACGCAGCCGATGATGTAGGTAGCATAGCTGCAAAAAATGGGTTGTTGAGTTGAATGTTGGTTATTTTCGACATATTGTACGCTTCTTTTGTATTCCAACGTTTACTCTTATAAAATGTTGCACTTACTCCCGATTCAACGGGGCGTATGAGTGATGCTGTGTGTTGATGGAGCTCGGTTTGTTTTGGCTCAAGGAGCGCTCCTCTGTAGCTGCGTGCTGATAAATTGCAGTCATGTTGAATAATTACTAGCCTTATTGACGTTATGTCCCCGCAAATATTTGCAGAAGCCACGAAGGATGACTTTCGTAGCCCACAACTACTATCAAACACAGTCACGCACCCGCAAACATTGACGTCAGCTGGATTTCCATTTGGACAACACAGCAAAAAGCGAAGTTCAGTTTGCAAAGCTAATAAAATCTTAGCTTAAAACGGACATTCCTTCAAAAATAATTTGTAATGTTATTTAATTTATTTTATTGATTTACTTTAGAAGAACTAACTTATTTGAATAATTTGAATTTTTCTCTGTGCACATAATATATAACAGACATTAAAAGTCGTCCGAGCGTGAAATACTCATGCCAGCTCTTGAACTCGGCGGAAAATGAGATGGATGTCAGTGGATGGACACCGAGGGTTGGCGGATTTTCCGAGGGAAACCCGTTGTATTCAGTTACCAAGCAAATTGACGCATGGCTTGGATTTGCTGGGTCTCGGATTACCATATAAGCCAATCAACACTGTGAGCCGTCTTGCTAAAAGCCTACCGGTACGCCATTCCCTGGGGATCGCAGCTTAGGTCAAGTGGTCAAAGTGGACACAAAAGTAAATACCACAGTGTCCACTTAGCGCTGACTAGACACGCCAATGTGCAAACTCTTGGCAAACGCTTGTGGAGAAAGTACTTAAATTCATGGCTTTTCTATTTTCCTAGTTGATGAACACCTTTATTTGGCTTACTGCAAATAGTTACGGCTATATAAATTTATTACGCGAATAAAAGTGATAACATTAAAAACGAATTTCATTTCAATGCCAAACTAATGGTAAGAAAAAAGTACATGAAATAAATTCACACCGAAATTATCATTTAATTTTCCCTACTTTTGAATATTCTTCTTCTGTATGCAATTAATCTGCTATGAATAAAGTCGTAATTAACTTTATTTGAGGACTTACCGTTTTGTGATGCGTGGCTTTAGTGGCCACATGATGGCTATGTATCGGTCGATGCTGATGGCCACCAAAGTATAGGCGCTAACCAGAACGGAGACCGCCTGCGAGTAATTCACGAAGTGGCAGAGGGCCAGGCCGAAAGGCCAGTAGTTCAGGATAAACAGCGAGATGAAGGACGACGGAACGCAGAAGACGGACATCAGGACATCGCCCACGGCCAAGCTGGCTATAAAGTAATTGGTGACCGTGCGCATTCGCGGTGTGGACTGGACGATATAGCAGACCGTTCCATTGCCGATCAGAGCGAAGATGAAGATGGGAATGTACAGCATGTAGACGATGCTCTTAAAGTAGCCACTGGACCACATGTCCTCCGATTGAAGCTCATTGCGGTCGCAGCTGAAGTTCATCATTACAGTGATATTATAGGTCTCCAACTGGAGGCCACTGAGCGTCGTTGTGGAGCCATAACCATAGTTAGACTCTTCATCGCCCGACGGCAGTGCAGTGGTATTGTAAACAAGGGATGCAGCGTCCGGCAGGCTGAGGGATCCCTCCTGGTAGTCATCCTCCTCGTTTCGCAGCAGCGGCTGCTGGGGAGCTATGTAGAACATCTTCTCGCTACCCCCAGTCAACCGATGGCTATTGTGGAGCTCCATTCAAGCGCGTCAATGGGCGGAAGTCAAACTCTTAGGCCAAGTTGAAGTCGTGGAAAACTTTGTTCAGCATTCTGGGCAAGAATCCTTTACGGTTAGCAGCCAGCCTGCAAGTGAAATTTAATTACATCAGTTTTTAAAATATGTGCTGCACTACATTGCGGCTACTTAATAATTCATTTAATATAATGGAACGAAAAACATTGCATACTTTTGGGCGCCTGTCAGTATAAGAGTTTCTCGCTTAAGCTAATTTTAAAAAACTATGCAGGCAAATGAATTTAGTCTCATAATAATTTAAATTTATATTTATTTAATTTCTTAGAATCATGGGAAAGATTATCATCAAATGCAATCCAGTTGCCTTTAGAGTCTAGAAATTTTGGGGATAAAAGTAATTTGAGTACGAATAAAAAGTAATTTAGGCAATGGTCTATACAAACGTTCCTGTATCCGACGCATGTATGTAAGCTTCGTTTGGTTTAAATAACTTTCTGAATGAACTCTGGCATCGACTGACAACACTCATTACCCAAACACTCTGTCCCACCAACCAGCAAAAATGTTATCAAGAGGGTAAATTGGTTATTTCAGATCAATAAAATGGTTGCGAATTTCGCAAAGGCCTAAAAATGTACGGAGCCTCTTTTTGTCATTTATTTTGCTGGCATCCATGTTGATTTTTTATCAATTATCCTGGCAAATTCTTCGACCTAGGGTTCTGTCAATATATCTCATGTCAGGCCACTTCCGCTCATTATTCCGAGAAAATGCTTGGGAGTTTACTCGTTAATGTTATTCAAATAATTCAAATTCAAATCAGGCATTCGATGAGCTAGCTATGAAATTAAATTACGCTTTACTTGAAGTGTGCTTAGATAACGTACAAAATGAAGAAGCTATAATGCAATTTAAAAATAGCCCATCTAAAGTTCACGTTTCAGTTTTTTTTTTGACTGATAGCTGAAGGTTTTTCTTTGGTACTTAATAAAAGGACAGGTTGAAATGCATAGGCCAACAACATTATTATACGCAAGGTGCCAATCAAAAGTATGTCTACCGAGCTGCACTTAATTAAAGAGCATTTCATTAATTTTTGATTAACAATTATGTAAAACTGCAAATGTGTGCCGAGAATGCCGAAACAGGTGAAATAATTACATGTTGTTAGGACGTCATTTGGTATTCTGCTGGTACAACCCAATATCAAAAAATAAAAATGTGCAAAGGCTGAGCAAATAATTGCAAATTAAGGGAGGCACCAGAGACTGAAGCCCTTCAATATAATGTTGGTAAAAAAAAGGGAAATCACGTACAATTCGAGCTGTAGATATGTGCGTCATTAAAAATATAATAACGTCTTGCGTTTTCCTGGAAAATGGGCAGCAGTTCATATTTTTTTGAGCTTGCTTAGCGGTCTTTTAGGCTGAACGCAAAGATTATTTAACATTATAACTAGGCACTCGAGAAACATTAAAATACTTTGGAAAACCACAGTGTGTTAAACAATTGCCTATAAGGTCTTTACAGCGGCTAATAGAATTATCGTTTTGCTTTAGAAAAGTCGTCAAACCAAGATAACCAGCTTATATCAAAAAGACTAACAAATTTTCTCTACTATTCATACTTTAATGGAATTCAACCTTTCGACGTTGCAAAAAAATCTCTGATAATAAGCGTCACAGAAATACAATAGTCTAGAGAGCCAACTAAAGCCAGCCTATCAGTAGATAAAAATGCGATCAGATTCGGAATTCCAAAAAATGAAGAAAACTGAACAATCAGATTAATTTAATGTACCCATACCACCTAGTCAGCCAAAGTAAAGCCTTACGATCTAATCTATTGATAAGTCGCCCACCAGGGGACCTATAAAAGACACTGTTGGCGAACTGAATAGCCATCAGTTGTGGGCTCTACTAGAATATGAAGACTTTCCTGATTTTGGCAATCTTTGCTCTAGTCGGTAAGAACAGACACATATTGCGAATCCCTCAGAAATGCCTTTAGCAATGCCATATGCTCCTTCTAACAGCTTCGGCTTATGCTCTGGAGGAATCCGAGCGCGTCAACGGGGAGAACGGCTGGTACGTTCCCCAGGAGGACGGCTCCTTCGAGTGGGTGGACATGGATGTGGCTGAGGAGTGGATGGAGGCCCAGGAGAAGCTCGAGGGCCGTGGCTTGACCACCGTTCCCGTGAACTTTTACCTGTACACGCCCAAGAACCCCTCCAGCAGCAAGCACATCTACGCCACCACCAAGTCCATTTCCAAGTCCAACTTCAACCCTGCTCACCCCACCCGTTTCGTGATCCACGGCTGGACCCAGAGCCACTTGAACAGCATGAACTCGGACATCCGCAAGGCCTTCCTCTCCAGAGGAGACTACAACGTGATCGTCGTCGACTGGGCCCGTGCCCGCTCCGTGGACTACGCCACCTCCGTCATGGCTGTCGGCGCCACCGGAAAGAAGGTTGCCAAGATGATCAACTTCCTGAAGGACAACCACGGTCTGAATCTGAACGACGTGTACGTGATTGGTCACAGCCTGGGCGCCCATGTGGCTGGCTATGCCGGCAAGAACACCAACGGCCAGGTGCACACCATTGTGGGTCTGGACCCTGCCCTGCCCCTCTTCAGCTACAACAAGCCCAACAAGCGTCTCAACTCCGATGATGCCTGGTATGTGGAGTCCATCCAGACCAATGGTGGCAACCTCGGATTCCTGAAGCCCATCGGCAAGGGAGCCTTCTACCCCAACGGAGGAAAGACCCAGCCCGGATGCGGATTGGACCTGACTGGCGCCTGCTCCCACGGTCGCTCCACCACCTACTATGCGGAGGCCGTCAAACAGGACAACTTCGGAACCATCAAGTGCGGAGACTACGAGGCAGCCGTCTCCAAGGAGTGCGGCAGCACCTACTCCAGCGTTCGCATGGGAGCTGATACCAACGCCTACATGGTCGATGGCGACTTCTATGTGCCCGTGAACAGCAAGGCTCCCTTTGGCAAGATCAACTAATGGCTGTACAATAAAAACGACGCTTACAAAATAATTCGAATTCTTTTAAATTTTCAAATCTGAAAAGGGGTGGCAAAAAATATGGTATTTTACTCATAAGAATGGTTTCTTATCTCTCATCGCTCAATGCCAAATATACCTATACATAATCAGAGCAATGCTAAAATTCAGTTGGTTGTCATAAATCTGACAGGCTGAAAAAATTGAAAATTGATTGAGGTATGTTAGCGATGATAATATAATAATATAATGTATAATATAAAGTATATCATAATGTATTGGCACTGTGCTTTTAGCAGTAACTTCTCCGCCAGTTTCGTCAAAGCGTTTTCCCACTTTGTATGCCATGTTTGTAATTATAATTAATGAGCGAATGGCAAGCGCAATTTTGTCAGTGGCAAAGTCAACTGCCACATCTATTTGCATAATATGATAGTGGAAGGCACCACCCACAAGACGTCACCAGTAAATATTTGAATAACGAACCGCCTGCCGGAGGTGGTCTGTGTGTCCTTGTGGCCCAATTAGCACTCGAGTATGTCAAGTATTCCATAACGCGTATATGCACCTGGTGCATACTTCAATTGAAGATTGAAGTTTCACGCTTTCTACTTCAGATTCATTCAGTTAATCGTCAGATAGGATATTTTTAGAGCGAGCTCTTGACAGTCTGATAAGGAGTTTTTTCGACCCGACGGAAGTGGCCAACTTCCCACCTAGAGTTTTGTGGGCCAGAGTTTCCTAATAACAGGACGAGTAGTGTATTGTAAGCATAACAAGAAGGTAAAGCAAATATTAGTCTCACGAACGTTTAATAAGGATGAGTCCGACTATTTGCCAGCTGTTGCTATTAAATTTGCTTAATCAAACGTCAAAACCCCTATATCAGTATGTGAGCCAGTGTGCCATGAATACGATACTCTTCGATATGCTATTAATTCAAAATGCTTACTGAATCTGTATATAATAAACTATAATAAAGTTAAAGTATTGGGTGGTCTGCGGTTTGTGTTCATGTTCATACTCGCGTTATTAATTGGATTAATTACTCAATAAGCGATGATTAAGTGAAAACGGATTTTTGCCTGAAAGTATGCTGTACTTTTTGGAAAAATGTTTAAGTTGTAACTTCCGGTTAAGCGGCGTAATTGTGAAATTACACTTCCTGTTTACTGCTGCAGCAAAAAAAGATTGTTTTGCTGGTTATTTTCTTGTTTTAATGCCCCAGCTCTGCACCTTCGTTGCGTACTTCATACCACAGATTACAAACCACCAGCTGACCAAGATAACACAAGTCGAGCAAAACAAGAATGCGCTGGAGTGTTAAATTAAATGCCCATTTAATGATACCTACAATTACGTCCACTTAGCCCGACTTACAGGAGATTAAGTTAGTTGAGGACGCCAACCATTGTAATCGATAGCTGATAGTGGAGGCAACTGTTTGCTGGCATTCATGACTCGTGTCTGGATTTAAATTCCATAGTCTTTAACACCCAACAATCAAAGAATCAGTTTGCAAATCGACCACAAATGGCGCAATTGATAAGCCAATCAGCAGAAAGAAGAGCTCTTTAAAAAAAGGGGCAGTATGGCCGGCAATCAGATTAATTCAAATGTACCTAAACCTCCCAGGCAGCAAAAGTAATGCCAACCGATTTAATCATTCGGTGATAAGTTTGCCCACTGGTGAAGTATAAAAGCAATGGTTTTCGAACTGAACTACCATCAGTTGTGGACTCTACTACGTTATGAAGACATTCCTGATTTTGGCATTCTTTACCCTGGCCGGTAAAATATAAAAAACAAAATTAAATTTCTAAAAAATCCTATCTAAAATGTAACACGTCCTTTCAGCTTCGGCTATTCCGATCAAGGAATCTGAGCGCGTCCATGGGGAGAACGGCTGGTACGTTCCCCAGGAGGATGGCACTTCCGAATGGGTGGACATGGATGTTGCCGAGCAGTGGATGGAAGCCCAAGAGCTGCTGGAGGGCCGTGGCCTGACCACCGTTCCCGTCAAGTTCTACCTGTACACCTCCTCTAACCCCACCAAGGGCAAGAAGATCACCGCCACCGCCAAGTCGATAGATGCCTCCAACTTCAACTCCGCTCACCCAACTCGCTTTGTGATCCACGGCTGGACCCAGAGCTACTCCGCCAGCATGAACAAGGACATCTGCAGTGCCTGGCTCTCCAGAGGAGACTACAACGTGATCGTCGTCGACTGGGCCCGTGCCCGCTCCGTGGACTACGCCACCTCCGTCATGGCGGTCGGTGCCACCGGAAAGAAGGTTGCCAAGATGATCAACTTCCTGAAGGACAACCACGGTCTGAATCTGAACGACGTGTACGTGATTGGTCACAGCCTGGGCGCCCATGTGGCTGGCTATGCCGGCAAGAACACCAACGGCCAGGTGCACACCATTGTGGGTCTGGACCCTGCCCTGCCCCTCTTCAGCTACAACAAGCCCAACAAGCGTCTCAACTCCGATGATGCCTGGTATGTGGAGTCCATCCAGACCAATGGTGGCACCCTCGGATTCCTGAAGCCCATCGGCAAGGGAGCCTTCTACCCCAACGGAGGAAAGACCCAGCCCGGATGCGGATTGGACCTGACTGGCGCCTGCTCCCACGGTCGCTCCACCACCTACTACGCCGAGGCCGTCAAACAGGACAACTTCGGAACCATCAAGTGCGGAGACTACGAGGCTGCCGTGTCCAAGGAGTGCGGCAGCACCTACTCCAGCGTTCGCATGGGAGCTGATACCAACGCCTACATGGTCGATGGCGACTTCTATGTGCCCGTGAACAGCAAGGCTCCCTTCGGCATGATTAACTGATAGAAATTCAATAAACTACGAAATTGCTACCAAATCCTTGTATTTATAAACATTGAGTATTTTGTCCAGCAATTGTTTTGGCCCCCTTCCCCACCTGTCTGTCTGATTGTGCTTGTTTGTCGGCGAGGTTTGTTTGTTTGGCGCCCGAACAAGTTATTCTACAAAAGTGAAAGGTTCGGACTTCAACTTTTATGAATGTCGACTGGGTGCAATCTGTGTCAGTGACGCACTAAAAAATGTTCGGAGTCCAAGACGAGTGCCCCTAATGGAGATGCCTCAGTTGAACTCAGTGACTATAGTTCATTTGCGTACACTTCAAATAAAAGTGCCATAAGTTATATTTCTTTAAAATACCTTTGAGGCAATTTTTAATAAATTATGTATCAATCAACTACAGAACAGCTAAACTATATTCTTACAACGCCAAAGTATTATGTTTAGAGATTTGTTTAACGTGTAGCCAAGCACAACATAGTAATATTACCTTCTCGCAGTCATTGAGCAAGTCAATGGACTGCTCATTAATGTTAGAACTATACGAGCACACCAAATTGCAGCTGCCACTTTGTCACATTGCGTATACGCCGCGTATGTCGTGGCTGCAAATGAATGGGAGAGTCAGCTAACAAGCCAACCCGTCGACAGCATTGGGATAATGCAAATTTGAAGCTGACCGAGGATGGTGAACAATTCGAGTTGCGTAATAATTGGAAGTGGCAAATTAACGCAGATTATTTAAAGCAGATTTAGATAATTTAAAGCAAATTCATTTCCAGCAACAAGTGCCCAATTTGAAATACCACTTAAAAGTTCATTACTCGTTAGCTGTTACAGTGGCATGGCAAAGATCATCAGATGGGCCAGTCCAGGGAGTCGAACTGTGTGATTGGCGGCGCTTTAACCCCGTTTTCGTGTATCCGCGTTTTAGCCACCCAACTGAGGGGCTTGTAATTAAAACGTGAACATCGCCTGCCGGACTTTTTCATCCGCAGGTCCACACCCTACGTGGTAGTCTTTTCCGCCTCCGATTCCAGTTGGAGTGTTAATTTGCTGGCGGGTGATAGCATCAGCTGCACAATGAAAATGCCATGACCAGTTTCAATTTGTGAAGTGAAACATCTCAGCAATTATTTACTTATACTTTTAAGCGGAGTTTCCTCGCAGCTTTCGAAGAGCAGCACGCACCTGATCATCGCTCGCGGTTATTAATATTTTCGCCACTAATCACCAGAGACAAGTCCACAATTAGTGGCACAATTAGTGCTTAGTGACATCTTGAGTCACTATCAGTGATAGTAACGTGCCAGTGCAGTGATCTTAAAACTATCAAATTTAATTAAATTGTGCTCCGCTGTCCAACGGCCACGTGCCGGCAAGCTTAACACAACATCCGTTGGAAAGCTTAACAAACATCTGTGAGGAGCTTACCATTTGGTTCCAGCAGCAGATAAGTTCTGGCCTATGTATCAGATAGAAGCTTTTAGTTTCTATTCTGCCCCAAGATCAATTGATATTATTGCATACTCTTAGGCGTGCGATGAAACCCGGACAATTTGACAAGCCGCAGTCAACGACTACTAGTGCTACTAATAAGAACAAGGCAGTTCTAGGAGAGGAACTTAGAAATGCCGTCAACGCGCCCTCAGATAATGATACTCTACAAGTATCCGATTTTGCCGCCACAGCAGCTTCATTGGCATCTGCTTTTTCGAGCGTCAATGGGTCCACATCAGGAACCGCCTCGCGCTACCAAAGCCCTGCTTCAGGTGAAGCCTCGCAGCGCTTTCAAACAATAAAGCGCAAGTCATGCGCCTCCCCAAAGACTGATGGGAAAAAAGCTAACCTCGGCAAGAACGGTGATAACGTTCCCATACCTCAATCGAACTATAGTGGCAGCTCAAACCGTTTCGAATTGCTAGCGCTTCACCCAGATGACATGGAAGTTGAGAACGCCAACGACGTGCTATGTGAGAGGCCTAGTACAAGTCATCAAGCTGCCATTGCTGCGGCGAAGCGGGCCGCTAACTCTCCTGGCACCTCAGGTTCTCCCAACAAGACGCAGCCCAAACCACCGCCCATAGTGATGGAAGGTATTGAAAACGTCTCTCTGCTCATGCAAGAACTCAGGAAAATAATTGACATAAATAAAGTTGAAGCTAGGGCTTCACTTGGCGGTATGATGAGACTCTATGCAAATGACGCTACCACTTTTCGTAGCATTGTCAGTTGGCTTGAGCAGGAAAAATATGAATTCCATTGCTACCAACTGAAGGAAGATAGGCCGTTTAAAGTCTGCATTAAAGGCTTACACCACAGCACGCTTCATAGCCAGATTAAGGAGGATCTGGAAAAATTCGGACACAAGGTGCTTGACGTCCATCTGCCCCAGAGGCGCAGTGAGCCAGGCACCCCTGTAGCCAAGCCGGTAAATATGTTCTTCGTGAATATTGCCGCCGCGGCCAATAATAAGGAGATCCTGCTAGTCAAGGCACTTTGCCATATGCGGGTTATCGTTGAGCCCCTCCGAAAGCGCAATGCTGTTGTGCAATGCCATCGATGCCAACAGTTTGGCCATACGGCTAAATACTGTCGTAAAGCGCATATTTGCGTCAAATGTGCTGGCGAGCACGCTGCCAGCAACTGTACTAGGCCGCGCAGTGAACCGTGCACGTGCTACAATTGCGGACAACAGCACCCTGCAAGCTATTCAGGGTGCCCCAAATACCAGGCGTTCCTGCAACGATCTCGGCCCAAGCGTGGAGTTGGAGCTCGGCCTACTGTGAATAGCCAAACCGAGACAAATGATCAAACTAGGAGCAGACCAAGAGTAGCCACTCGTCAAGGTGTCTCCTATGCAGATGCAGCTAGGGGAGGCGTGCATGTCTCTCAACATGAACAGCAGAACAACCCAAACATAAACCAACGAACCAACAGCCGCAACCGCTCGACATCGAGATCTCGAGTTGCAGCTCAACGAGACAACAACCGCAACCGTTCAGCATCGAGATCCCGAAATACGGCATATCACTCATCTCTTGAAAATAACATTGAAAACATGATGCGAACCCTCAATGGAAATATCGATTCACTCCGCTCGTTACAGGATAAACAGACGGAGATGATGATGATGATGCTCAAACAGCAGCAACAGCAGACACAGCAGCAGGGGCAAATTCTTAATTTGCTTGCTGCCCTCCAAGCGCAACGATCAACAATATGATGCCGCTGCGCATTCTAATGTGGAACGCCGATGGCGTTTCCACGAAGCTGCCAGAGCTTGAGTGCTTTGCGCGACAAAATAAGATCGATGTCATACTAATTAGTGAGACTCACTGCCGAGGAAACTTTGTGCCAAAAATATATGGCTTTGATGCATATCCAGCTAATGATCCAAGTGTTGGCAATGCTAGAGGAGGAGCTGCGATCTTTATAAAATCTAGCTTGGTGCATTTTCCTCTGAGCCCTGTTACCAGCGAAAAAGTACAAATAGCGTCTGCAGGAATAAACACAGCGCTTGGTGTGATCAACTTTGGTGCGATTTACTGTCCTCCTCGTTTCACATGGACAACAAATGAATTCGCTGACATACTACCGCTAAATCATCGAAAATTTATAATTGCAGGAGACTGGAATGCATCTCACTGGCTCTGGGGCTCAGGAAGATGCAATCAAAGAGGTCGCGCTCTC
Source organism: Drosophila erecta (assembly GCF_003286155.1). Taxonomy (NCBI): domain Eukaryota; kingdom Metazoa; phylum Arthropoda; class Insecta; order Diptera; family Drosophilidae; genus Drosophila; species Drosophila erecta. Next base: position 5,365,587 of record NW_020825194.1, read on the forward strand.
GCGGATCTTATTCTTAGTACGGAAGTCAACACGCTGGCTACAGGCAGTCCTACTCGGTATCCGTACGGTAGGAGAGGAACTCCAAGCTGCATTGATTTTGCAGTAACGAAAGGCATTCTCGATATTCATGCTTCCATAACATCGGCTCCTGATCTCAGCTCTGATCACCTGCCTCTCATCATAACGCTGGATGTCACAGCATTGACATATCCTGCAGCAGATCGATTGATAACCAGGCACACCAACTTAGAAATGTTCTGCGGTCTTCTAGAGCAATCTCTGTATCTTGATATAGAAATCAACTCAGAAGAAGATATTGAGGACGCAATCAACCTATTTGCTGTAAAGGTGAAATCGGCAGCCATAACAGCTACACGATCGTTGACACAGAGACCCGTAGCAGCAGGTATACCCCTCACACGGGAAATTCTTATTTTAATTGCTGAAAAGAGACGACTTCGGACAAGATGGATGAGGTCCCGCCACCCTCTAGACAAATTAGAGTGGAACAGAGCTCAACATATCCTCCGTAAGAAACTGGTGGACCATAAAGCTGCATGGTTCGACGAGAGGCTTACCAACACTGGTACTGGAAGCGAAGCGAGGCATTCTCTATGGAAAGCGACGCGTAGCATAAAAAGGAGGTGCCCCAGGAAGGCACCACTAGCTAATGAGAACGGAACATGGTGTCGTTCTGACAAGGAACAAGCGGAAGTGTTTGCTAGGCACTTAGCTGAACGGTTCAAGCCCTTTAACCTTGCCAGCCAACAGGAAAAACAAGAAACGCAGGAAGTCCTTGAGCAAGCGCTGCAAATGGATGCACCGATTCTCCCGTTCGACCAATGTGAGATATCAGCGATCATAAACCGCCAATCCTCTAAAAGAGCACCAGGCCACGACATCATCTGCAACGCTACTCTGAAGGCGCTGCCTACTCACGCGATCTCTTACATAACGTTGATCTTCAACGCTATGTTGAGGTTGCATTACTTCCCTGCCCAGTGGAAATTTGGCTTAGTGAGTATGATCCACAAGCCCGGAAAGCCAGAGAGTGACCCAGCATCCTACCGGCCAATCAGTCTCCTCCCATCAATCTCGAAGATCTTTGAGAGACTTATCTCTGCCCGAATTGCTGGGATAATGTCATCCAGAAGAGCCATCCCTGATCACCAATTTGGATTTCGTGCAGGTCACAGCTCAATAGAACAACTGCACCGCATCGTTGACCAAATATTGCAAGCCTACGATGAGAAAGAATACTGCAATGCGCTCTTTTTGGACATTAAGGAAGCATTCGACCGAGTCTGGCATATTGGCCTATTGGCCAAAATAAAAATGACACTACCAGCACCGTATTACTTGCTAATGCGGTCCTACTTGGCGAATAGGCAGTTCGCAGTACGTTTCCACTCCGCAACCTCAGGGATACATGAGGTCAGTGCAGGAGTGCCTCAAGGAAGTGTACTGGGTCCATTATTGTACTGTCTGTATACCAACGATATGCCGCAGCCAAATGCTAGTATGGACGCCAACCCTGACAGGATGACTCTAGCCACTTTCGCCGATGACGTCTGTGTTACTTACAGATCATCCTGCGAATATGAAGCAGCAGACGGCCTACAAGAGTACGCTGACAGGTACGAGCAATGGGCAAGAAGATGGAATATTGGCATAAATGGTCAAAAGTCAGCTAACGTGTGCTTCTCACTAAGGAGGAAAACACCACCTGCTGTTCAACTAGGTGAGGAGATGGTACAGCAGTGTAGTACGGCCAAATATCTTGGCATAACATTAGACCGCCGGCTCACATTTGCTCCCCACATAGCAGCCATCAAAACAAGGGTGAGAGCAGCTGTGACAAAGCACTGGTGGCTCCTAAGAAGCAACAGTAAACTCTCCACCCGAAATAAGCTCACCCTATACAAGCAGGTCATTGCTCCCATCTGGCAATATGGTTGCCAAATCTGGGGGATAGCAAGAGATAGCCAAATCAAAAATATTCAGGTGGCCCAGAACAAAATAGCGAGACTAATTACAGGCTGTGAGTGGTACATTCGAAATAGCGTGCTACATAGGGACCTAAAACTAGTTACGGTACTACAACAAATCAACTTCCACTCCAGTCGGTACAACTCAAGACTGATGAACCACAGGAATCGTCTCGCTAATGATCTCACCATTACTCGACCGAGGCAGAGGATCAAAAGACGTCAACCAAGAGACTTAGTGCTAAGATAACAATAGCTTAATAGCTAAATATTAATTATAAAACAACATGAGAGTATTAGACCAAAATAGAAAAAGCTATATTAAATATTCCCTATAGCCGGAGCGCCAATTGGCAGAAACAATAGAAAATAAGGTAATAAAAGGGTTCATAGCTATCCTGTATATCTTAATAAACTACAATAAAAAAAAAAAAAAAAAAAAAAAAAAAGTTTTTAAAATATGTGCTGCACTACATTGCGGCTACTTAATAATTCATTTAATATAATGGAACGAAAAACATTGCATACTTTTGGGCGCCTGTCAGTATAAGAGTTTCTCGCTTAAGCTAATTTTAAAAAACTATGCAGGCAAATGAATTTAGTCTCATAATAATTTAAATTTATATTTATTTAATTTCTTAGAATCATGGGAAAGATTATCATCAAATGCAATCCAGTTGCCTTTAGAGTCTAGAAATTTTGGGGATAAAAGTAATTTGAGTACGAATAAAAAGTAATTTAGGCAATGGTCTATACAAACGTTCCTGTATCCGACGCATGTATGTAAGCTTCGTTTGGTTTAAATAACTTTCTGAATGAACTCTGGCATCGACTGACAACACTCATTACCCAAACACTCTGTCCCACCAACCAGCAAAAATGTTATCAAGAGGGTAAATTGGTTATTTCAGATCAATAAAATGGTTGCGAATTTCGCAAAGGCCTAAAAATGTACGGAGCCTCTTTTTGTCATTTATTTTGCTGGCATCCATGTTGATTTTTTATCAATTATCCTGGCAAATTCTTCGACCTAGGGTTCTGTCAATATATCTCATGTCAGGCCACTTCCGCTCATTATTCCGAGAAAATGCTTGGGAGTTTACTCGTTAATGTTATTCAAATAATTCAAATTCAAATCAGGCATTCGATGAGCTAGCTATGAAATTAAATTACGCTTTACTTGAAGTGTGCTTAGATAACGTACAAAATGAAGAAGCTATAATGCAATTTAAAAATAGCCCATCTAAAGTTCACGTTTCAGTTTTTTTTTTGACTGATAGCTGAAGGTTTTTCTTTGGTACTTAATAAAAGGACAGGTTGAAATGCATAGGCCAACAACATTATTATACGCAAGGTGCCAATCAAAAGTATGTCTACCGAGCTGCACTTAATTAAAGAGCATTTCATTAATTTTTGATTAACAATTATGTAAAACTGCAAATGTGTGCCGAGAATGCCGAAACAGGTGAAATAATTACATGTTGTTAGGACGTCATTTGGTATTCTGCTGGTACAACCCAATATCAAAAAATAAAAATGTGCAAAGGCTGAGCAAATAATTGCAAATTAAGGGAGGCACCAGAGACTGAAGCCCTTCAATATAATGTTGGTAAAAAAAAGGGAAATCACGTACAATTCGAGCTGTAGATATGTGCGTCATTAAAAATATAATAACGTCTTGCGTTTTCCTGGAAAATGGGCAGCAGTTCATATTTTTTTGAGCTTGCTTAGCGGTCTTTTAGGCTGAACGCAAAGATTATTTAACATTATAACTAGGCACTCGAGAAACATTAAAATACTTTGGAAAACCACAGTGTGTTAAACAATTGCCTATAAGGTCTTTACAGCGGCTAATAGAATTATCGTTTTGCTTTAGAAAAGTCGTCAAACCAAGATAACCAGCTTATATCAAAAAGACTAACAAATTTTCTCTACTATTCATACTTTAATGGAATTCAACCTTTCGACGTTGCAAAAAAATCTCTGATAATAAGCGTCACAGAAATACAATAGTCTAGAGAGCCAACTAAAGCCAGCCTATCAGTAGATAAAAATGCGATCAGATTCGGAATTCCAAAAAATGAAGAAAACTGAACAATCAGATTAATTTAATGTACCCATACCACCTAGTCAGCCAAAGTAAAGCCTTACGATCTAATCTATTGATAAGTCGCCCACCAGGGGACCTATAAAAGACACTGTTGGCGAACTGAATAGCCATCAGTTGTGGGCTCTACTAGAATATGAAGACTTTCCTGATTTTGGCAATCTTTGCTCTAGTCGGTAAGAACAGACACATATTGCGAATCCCTCAGAAATGCCTTTAGCAATGCCATATGCTCCTTCTAACAGCTTCGGCTTATGCTCTGGAGGAATCCGAGCGCGTCAACGGGGAGAACGGCTGGTACGTTCCCCAGGAGGACGGCTCCTTCGAGTGGGTGGACATGGATGTGGCTGAGGAGTGGATGGAGGCCCAGGAGAAGCTCGAGGGCCGTGGCTTGACCACCGTTCCCGTGAACTTTTACCTGTACACGCCCAAGAACCCCTCCAGCAGCAAGCACATCTACGCCACCACCAAGTCCATTTCCAAGTCCAACTTCAACCCTGCTCACCCCACCCGTTTCGTGATCCACGGCTGGACCCAGAGCCACTTGAACAGCATGAACTCGGACATCCGCAAGGCCTTCCTCTCCAGAGGAGACTACAACGTGATCGTCGTCGACTGGGCCCGTGCCCGCTCCGTGGACTACGCCACCTCCGTCATGGCTGTCGGCGCCACCGGAAAGAAGGTTGCCAAGATGATCAACTTCCTGAAGGACAACCACGGTCTGAATCTGAACGACGTGTACGTGATTGGTCACAGCCTGGGCGCCCATGTGGCTGGCTATGCCGGCAAGAACACCAACGGCCAGGTGCACACCATTGTGGGTCTGGACCCTGCCCTGCCCCTCTTCAGCTACAACAAGCCCAACAAGCGTCTCAACTCCGATGATGCCTGGTATGTGGAGTCCATCCAGACCAATGGTGGCAACCTCGGATTCCTGAAGCCCATCGGCAAGGGAGCCTTCTACCCCAACGGAGGAAAGACCCAGCCCGGATGCGGATTGGACCTGACTGGCGCCTGCTCCCACGGTCGCTCCACCACCTACTATGCGGAGGCCGTCAAACAGGACAACTTCGGAACCATCAAGTGCGGAGACTACGAGGCAGCCGTCTCCAAGGAGTGCGGCAGCACCTACTCCAGCGTTCGCATGGGAGCTGATACCAACGCCTACATGGTCGATGGCGACTTCTATGTGCCCGTGAACAGCAAGGCTCCCTTTGGCAAGATCAACTAATGGCTGTACAATAAAAACGACGCTTACAAAATAATTCGAATTCTTTTAAATTTTCAAATCTGAAAAGGGGTGGCAAAAAATATGGTATTTTACTCATAAGAATGGTTTCTTATCTCTCATCGCTCAATGCCAAATATACCTATACATAATCAGAGCAATGCTAAAATTCAGTTGGTTGTCATAAATCTGACAGGCTGAAAAAATTGAAAATTGATTGAGGTATGTTAGCGATGATAATATAATAATATAATGTATAATATAAAGTATATCATAATGTATTGGCACTGTGCTTTTAGCAGTAACTTCTCCGCCAGTTTCGTCAAAGCGTTTTCCCACTTTGTATGCCATGTTTGTAATTATAATTAATGAGCGAATGGCAAGCGCAATTTTGTCAGTGGCAAAGTCAACTGCCACATCTATTTGCATAATATGATAGTGGAAGGCACCACCCACAAGACGTCACCAGTAAATATTTGAATAACGAACCGCCTGCCGGAGGTGGTCTGTGTGTCCTTGTGGCCCAATTAGCACTCGAGTATGTCAAGTATTCCATAACGCGTATATGCACCTGGTGCATACTTCAATTGAAGATTGAAGTTTCACGCTTTCTACTTCAGATTCATTCAGTTAATCGTCAGATAGGATATTTTTAGAGCGAGCTCTTGACAGTCTGATAAGGAGTTTTTTCGACCCGACGGAAGTGGCCAACTTCCCACCTAGAGTTTTGTGGGCCAGAGTTTCCTAATAACAGGACGAGTAGTGTATTGTAAGCATAACAAGAAGGTAAAGCAAATATTAGTCTCACGAACGTTTAATAAGGATGAGTCCGACTATTTGCCAGCTGTTGCTATTAAATTTGCTTAATCAAACGTCAAAACCCCTATATCAGTATGTGAGCCAGTGTGCCATGAATACGATACTCTTCGATATGCTATTAATTCAAAATGCTTACTGAATCTGTATATAATAAACTATAATAAAGTTAAAGTATTGGGTGGTCTGCGGTTTGTGTTCATGTTCATACTCGCGTTATTAATTGGATTAATTACTCAATAAGCGATGATTAAGTGAAAACGGATTTTTGCCTGAAAGTATGCTGTACTTTTTGGAAAAATGTTTAAGTTGTAACTTCCGGTTAAGCGGCGTAATTGTGAAATTACACTTCCTGTTTACTGCTGCAGCAAAAAAAGATTGTTTTGCTGGTTATTTTCTTGTTTTAATGCCCCAGCTCTGCACCTTCGTTGCGTACTTCATACCACAGATTACAAACCACCAGCTGACCAAGATAACACAAGTCGAGCAAAACAAGAATGCGCTGGAGTGTTAAATTAAATGCCCATTTAATGATACCTACAATTACGTCCACTTAGCCCGACTTACAGGAGATTAAGTTAGTTGAGGACGCCAACCATTGTAATCGATAGCTGATAGTGGAGGCAACTGTTTGCTGGCATTCATGACTCGTGTCTGGATTTAAATTCCATAGTCTTTAACACCCAACAATCAAAGAATCAGTTTGCAAATCGACCACAAATGGCGCAATTGATAAGCCAATCAGCAGAAAGAAGAGCTCTTTAAAAAAAGGGGCAGTATGGCCGGCAATCAGATTAATTCAAATGTACCTAAACCTCCCAGGCAGCAAAAGTAATGCCAACCGATTTAATCATTCGGTGATAAGTTTGCCCACTGGTGAAGTATAAAAGCAATGGTTTTCGAACTGAACTACCATCAGTTGTGGACTCTACTACGTTATGAAGACATTCCTGATTTTGGCATTCTTTACCCTGGCCGGTAAAATATAAAAAACAAAATTAAATTTCTAAAAAATCCTATCTAAAATGTAACACGTCCTTTCAGCTTCGGCTATTCCGATCAAGGAATCTGAGCGCGTCCATGGGGAGAACGGCTGGTACGTTCCCCAGGAGGATGGCACTTCCGAATGGGTGGACATGGATGTTGCCGAGCAGTGGATGGAAGCCCAAGAGCTGCTGGAGGGCCGTGGCCTGACCACCGTTCCCGTCAAGTTCTACCTGTACACCTCCTCTAACCCCACCAAGGGCAAGAAGATCACCGCCACCGCCAAGTCGATAGATGCCTCCAACTTCAACTCCGCTCACCCAACTCGCTTTGTGATCCACGGCTGGACCCAGAGCTACTCCGCCAGCATGAACAAGGACATCTGCAGTGCCTGGCTCTCCAGAGGAGACTACAACGTGATCGTCGTCGACTGGGCCCGTGCCCGCTCCGTGGACTACGCCACCTCCGTCATGGCGGTCGGTGCCACCGGAAAGAAGGTTGCCAAGATGATCAACTTCCTGAAGGACAACCACGGTCTGAATCTGAACGACGTGTACGTGATTGGTCACAGCCTGGGCGCCCATGTGGCTGGCTATGCCGGCAAGAACACCAACGGCCAGGTGCACACCATTGTGGGTCTGGACCCTGCCCTGCCCCTCTTCAGCTACAACAAGCCCAACAAGCGTCTCAACTCCGATGATGCCTGGTATGTGGAGTCCATCCAGACCAATGGTGGCACCCTCGGATTCCTGAAGCCCATCGGCAAGGGAGCCTTCTACCCCAACGGAGGAAAGACCCAGCCCGGATGCGGATTGGACCTGACTGGCGCCTGCTCCCACGGTCGCTCCACCACCTACTACGCCGAGGCCGTCAAACAGGACAACTTCGGAACCATCAAGTGCGGAGACTACGAGGCTGCCGTGTCCAAGGAGTGCGGCAGCACCTACTCCAGCGTTCGCATGGGAGCTGATACCAACGCCTACATGGTCGATGGCGACTTCTATGTGCCCGTGAACAGCAAGGCTCCCTTCGGCATGATTAACTGATAGAAATTCAATAAACTACGAAATTGCTACCAAATCCTTGTATTTATAAACATTGAGTATTTTTCTTGTTATCGAAAAACCGACTCTCAGTTTATAGCTTTCTTGACGGATCTATAAACCATATCATTGTTAACCGACCATTTTGGTTTATTGACATTTATGGTTTACATATTACGGTCTACTACGCCGAGGCCGTCACCGAGGACAACTTTGGATCCATTAAGTGCCATGGCTACGAGGCAGCCGTGTCCAAGGAGTGCGGAAGCACCTACTCCAGCGTTCGCATGGGAGCTGATACCAACTACATGGTCGATATCGACTTCTGTGTGCCCGTGAACAGCAAGGCTCCCTTTGGCATGATTAACTGATAGAAGTTCAGTAAACTATAAAATTGCTACCAAATCCTTGTATTTATAAACATTGAGTATTGTTCTTGTTATCGTTATATCGTTATATTGTTAACCCACTCTTAGTTTATAGCTTCCTTGTCGGATCCATAAACCATATCATTGCTCACCAACCGTTTTGGTTTATTGACATTTATGGTAGCACTTGACCATTTTTTGTATTACCTTGAGTTATTTAGTCATTAGTTAGCGATGGTTTTATTGTTGAAAGAAACAGTGGTAAGATCTGATTTAATGGACCTAGTAAAACAAAGCATTATAGTATCGAGGTTAGGGTTGTGACCCTGAACCTTATCTGTGCGTTGATGCAAGTCGAAAAGCTCCACTGTATTAGGTTTTACCCTTATCATCTTTGCTGGAGAAAACGATACGCTATCAAAGTATGACGTTCTAATCGTTTGTATCGGCCCTATCTTACTATTGAGAAGCTGTCAAAGCCTCAAGTGCTTACTGACATTTAACGGTGATTACGGTTATTATATCAGGCCTATAAAAAGGGAGAAATTAGTGCTTTTTCCACCACAATTGTTTTGAGACCCCCAACATGAAGGTGTTTTTTGTTCTTGCCGCCTTACTGGTAGCAGGTAAGTGGTCCTTCATATTGGCAATAGGGACATTTAATTCATAAACTACTTCTAATAGTGAGTGCCCTGCCCATTGAGGAGCGCGTCAATGGAGAGAATGGCTGGTTCATCCCCAGGCTCGATGGAAGCTTCGAGTGGATGGACATGCAGGATGCCGAGGAGCTGATGTCCAACGGAGCCCAGATGGAGGGCCGCATGAGCACCAACGCCGTGAACTTCTACCTGTACACCAGAAAGAATCCAACCGATGGCAAGGAGATCAAGGCCAAGTCTGGCTCCGTGGACGATTCCCACTTCGACAGGCATCATGGTACCCGGTTCGTCATCCACGGCTGGACCCAGAGGTATACCGATGACATGAACACACGCATCACCAGGGCCTGGTTGTCCAAGGGCGACTACAACGTGATCGTCGTTGACTGGGCTCGTGCCCGATCCGTGGACTACGCCTCTTCCGTCCTGGCTGTTCCTGGAGCCGGAGGCAAGGTTGGTGAGATGATCAAGTACCTGCACGACCACCACGGCTTGGACTACGACAGTCTGGAGGTGATTGGCCACAGCCTGGGAGCCCATGTTGCCGGATACGCCGGAAAGACTGTCGGAGACAAGCGCGTCCACACCATTGTTGGTCTGGATCCTGCCCTGCCCCTCTTCAGCTACGATAAGCCCAACAAGCGTCTGTCCACCGACGATGCCCACTACGTAGAGTCCATCCAGACCAACGGCGGCAAACTGGGATTCCTGAAGCCCATCGGCAAGGGAGCCTTCTACCCCAACGGAGGAAAGAAGCAGCCCGGATGCGGAGTGGACGCCACCGGTTCCTGCTCCCACGGACGCTCCGTCCTCTACTACGCCGAGGCCATCACCGAGGACAACTTTGGATCCATTAAGTGCCATGACTACGAGGACGCCGTGGACAAGAGGTGTGGCAGCACCTACTCCAGCGTTCGCATGGGAGCCATTACCAACGCCTACATGGTCGATGGTGACTTCTATGTGCCCGTGAACAGCGAGGCTCCCTTCGGCAAGATCGAGTAGAAGCATGCTCTGAATAAAGTACATTACTGAATACTCCAAAAAATACAATCTTTCTTTCATTTCGGAGTTTTAAGAGCTATAATAATAATTGTGGAAATCGCCAACCTGTAAACACTTATCTTAAGAAATTGCATTTATATTTCAATTATTCATTAACTTAATCCGATTTGAAGAGCATAGTGCGTTCCGAAAGTATTTACGCTTTGTCGTATAGAGTCGTATTTTGCTAGCGCCTAAATTATACTCAGCAACCCCATCGATATGGAGGACCTACTACCGCTCAAAAAAGTACTTATAACTGAAGTACACTGGGATTTTCGAAGCTCAAGTGCTTCTCAATCGAGAAAAATCACGAAGTAGATTAGAAATATTTGTGAAGCATTTTGTGTGGTTTCCCTTTAAGGTGCGTTTCGCCTTATTGGGGATTACAAACACAATCATTGAAAAGGAATAAACAGCCCGCAAATGATAAGATTATCTTATAATCCATCCTGATCCTATAACATAAGCTTTTGATAACATACAGCCTATATAAGCTCCGGTAAAATGGTGCAGTACGTTAGATTCGGCGAAGATATCAATATGAGGGTGCTCATAGCTCTAGCAGCGTTCTTGGCAGCAGGTGACAACTTCGGAACCATCAAGTGTCACGACTACCAGGCTGCGTTGGCCAACGAGTGCGGAAGCACCTACAGTGGAGTTCGCATGGGAGCCATTAACAACGCCTACATGGTCGAGGGCGACTTCTATGTGCCCGTGAACGGCCAGGCCCCCTTCGGCAAGACCGAATAGAGGGGTACTATTGTATTCATCATCTTATCAACTTTACTCCAATAAAGTTTAGTCATTCTTTGATTTCGATTTTCAAGTACTCGCAAGTGAAGTGCACTAGGATTTCAACCACTTAAAACGTTGTGTTGTATTCCGTCGGTATACTGTCACATTTAAAAGTAAACTTTATAGATAGCATATTCCCATGGGCTGCCATATACTCGATAGATGCAACACAAGCAACTTAATAATGCCATTAGCATACTATCAGTTGATATTATTACCACATATATACAACTCTCAACAACTTATAGCAGTCGTTTCCGGATCTCAAGTGGTCTGGCTATTGATAAGTTACAGCCTATAAAAACCGTTGTAATGAAGCACACTTAGCACACTTCATTTTGCGGAGATACCAATATGAGGGAGATATTATTTCTGGCAGCATTGTTTGTAGCGGGTAAGTCCTAATTGGCTTTCCAACCATTTCGACTTAAATAATAATTTCCTGCACCTTAGGTTTCGCACTTCCCATTGAGGAGCGTGTCAATGGCGAAAATGGGTGGTTTGTGCCCCAGGAGGATGGCACTTCTGAGTGGATGGACAAGGAGGAAGCTAAAGACCTCTTAGAGAACATTTCCCCTATCGGCTTCCGTTCCAATGAGGTGTCCTTCTATCTTTACACCAAACAAAACCCCACGGAAGGCCAAAAAATTACGGCCGATTCTTCTTCAATTGTGGCCTCCCATTTCAACAAGGACCATGGAACTCGGTTTGTCATTCACGGATGGAAGGGAAAATATACGGATAGTATGAATGTCGATATAACCAAGGCCTGGCTGTCAAGGGGAGACTTTAACGTGATCGTTGTGAACTGGGACCGATCCCAATCCTTGGACTATGCCATGTCCGTACGTGCTGTTCCCGAAGCTGGAACCAAAGTGGGAGAGATGATCCAGTACATGCACGAGAATCACGGTATGTCCCTTGAAACTCTTAAGGTGATTGGTCACAGTTTGGGTGCCCATGTGGCTGGATATGCCGGAAAGCAAGTTGGGCAGAAGAGAGTCCACACAATTGTGGGTCTGGATCCTGCCCTGCCCCTTTTCAGCTACGATACTCCCGACAAGCGTCTATCCAGCGAAGATGCCTTCTACGTGGAGTCCATCCAGACCAATGGCGGTGTGAAGGGATTTGTGAAGCCCATTGGAAAAGCCACATTCTATGTGAGTGGAGGAAAGAAGCAGCCTGGATGTGGACTGGACCTGGCAGGAACCTGTTCCCATGCACGATCCGTTCTCTACTACGCAGAGGCCGTCACCGAGAACACTTTTGGTGCCATCCAGTGCCAGGACTACCAGGCTGCTCTGGACAACAAGTGTGGCAGCACCTTCAGCCGCGTCCGCATGGCAGAGGATACAAATGCCTACAATGTGGAGGGCCACTTCTATGTGCCTGTAAACAGTGAGGCTCCATTCGGGCAAACTGAATAAAAACAATAAACTGAGCTCCCGAAAATCAGGTGGTCTATTTTTGTCAGTCTATCTGCATCTTGATACGGCTCTCAGGGGGTGCTAATCACTGTCAAATCGCCAAGTGCTTTGTCGCACGTCAGTGGATAAGGATAGGTTCACCTGTTCTCTGTGGAATTTGAGTCGCCATTCATGAAGGGCTTCTTTGGGCAAGTCACTGTCACGTTGTCTTCAGATATTCTGCATTTTTAATCAAATCGTTTGCTGGGGAAACGTCTTCATTGGCGAATTGGTTTTCATTGATACGAACATATATTGTGTATTCGCTTGCTTATGTTAAATTTAAAGTTTGCTTCTTATCTCAGCAATTAAGATATTGATATAATATTAAAATACCTTTCTAGCAGTGACAAAGAACATTTCTTTGATAAGCCATTCACTGATTTCAGGATTCAAAAGCTTTTGCGATTAGTTATACCCGTTACTCGTAGAGTAAGAGGGTAGACTAGATTCGTTGTAAAGTATGTAACAAGCTGAAGGTAACGTTTCCGATTATATCAAGTATATATGTTCTTGATCAGGATCAATAGCCGAGTCGATCTGGCCATGTCCGTCTGTCCGTATGAACGCCTCGATCTCAGGAACTACAATATTTAGAATGTTGAGATTATACATAGACCCAGCGAAGTGTTTGTTTCCAAATGTTGTCACGCCCTCACTAACGCCAACAAGCCCACAAAACTGTCAAACAATTTTTAAGTTTTTTTTCATTTTATTACTTTTCCCCCAATTTCTACCGATATTCCAGATAATGTTGAAATTTCTCGTTTGCAGTTTCACTAGCTGAGTAACGGGTATCTGATAGTCGGGGAACTCGACTATAGCATTTTATCTTGTTTTATATTTAAATTGGTGGCCAGCTGTGATGTTTTGGCAGCAAAAAATAGTGATTAGAATTGACGAATTGGCAACAAGCAAGCAACTGAAACCCGCCAGAAAACAAAACGCGATACAACAATTTTAGTAAAATAGTAGCAAAATCCACTATCATTCACTTGTGCGTGAAAGGAATAAGATTTATATCTTATTTAAATAATTTTAAGAGTAGTGCAATGACATGGACACACCTTTAATTGAAATTGGCAGAAAGATAGTCTATCTCTCCACACAAAGATGATAATAGCACTGATCAAATAATACGTCAACAGTTGTTGCCTATCTGAAACGTGAACTACTTCATGGGGACACGCGGCCCAGAAGAAATCAAATTATATTCAAGATGGACATTCAACTTAGAATAGATTGCCGAAACACATGTTCCATCCTTATCGAGGCGGTCGATGGTCCGAGTGGCCAATCCAGTGGGCTATCTTAAGTGGTATGTTTCAACTTGTCTGTGATTTGATCGACTGATCGGACCCACCTCCCATATAAAGTAGCTACCACGCCACCCACAGTTGTTAGTTGAAGTTGACTTTGCCGCTATGATGAAACTGTTCCTGGCCTTCGCCTTTTGTGTCCTGGCGGGTAAGTACGAGAAGGTTTCACACTCAGTACTATATCGTCCTTAATAAATTATTTGCACTTCTTGCGCATCCTTAGCTAATGCCGTGGAGGATCGTGTGAATGGTGAGAACGGATGGTATGTGCCCCAGGCCGATGGTACCATGGAGTGGATGGACCGCGAGTTCGCCGAGGCCTACTTGGAGACCAAGAACCGCATGGAGGGACGCAGTGTTCTGAACCCCGTGACCTTCTACCTGTACACCAACTCCAACCGCAACTCTCCCCAGCAGATCAAGGCTACGTCAGCATCAATCTCTGGCTCCCACTTTAACCCCAATCACCCCACCCGCTTCACCATCCACGGATGGTCCTCCAGCAAGGATGAGTTCATCAACTACGGAGTCCGCGATGCCTGGTTCACCCACGGCGACATGAACATGATTGCCGTGGACTGGGGACGTGCCCGTTCCGTGGACTACGCCTCCTCCGTTCTGGCTGTTCCCGGAGTCGGTGAGCAGGTGGCTACCCTGATCAACTTTATGCGCAACAACCACGGCCTGAACCTGGACAACACCATGGTGATTGGTCACAGCCTGGGCGCCCATGTCTCTGGCTATGCTGGCAAGAATGTGAAGAACGGCCAGTTGCACACCATCATTGGTCTGGACCCCGCCCTGCCCCTCTTCAGCTACGATTCCCCCAACAAGCGTCTGAGCTCCAATGATGCCTGGTATGTGGAGTCCATCCAGACCAACGGAGGAACCCTGGGATTCCTGAAGCCCATCGGCAAGGGAGCCTTCTACCCCAACGGAGGCAAGAGCCAGCCCGGATGCGGTGTTGACCTGACCGGATCCTGCGCCCACAGCCGCTCGGTGATCTACTATGCCGAGTCCGTGACCAAGAACAACTTCCCCACCATGCGTTGTGGCGATTACGAGGAGGCTGTGGCCAAGTCGTGCGGTAGCTCCTACAGCTCCGTCCGCATGGGAGCCACCAGCAATGCCTACATGGTCGCCGGAGACTACTATGTTCCCGTCCGTAGCGATGCTCCCTACGGAATGGGCAACTAAGTCCAGTCTTTAAACTAATAAATTGAGTGAAAGCTCTGTGAGCGAAAGCAATCTGTTGTGAGCTTTATTTTACCGATATTCCATTGTGGAGCGCAAGTTTGGGGACTAACTAGATTTACTTATAACTGAAAGCTTTTCAATACAAAAATGATTTATAAAACAAAAATTGGGTTATCTTTCTAGCGGTTGCGATTTCTATTATTTATTCTATTATTTTAATTACAATCTTTATTACAATAAAGATTTTTAACAACCTATGTGGTATTACTTTAGTTAGAGGATTAACATTTCCGAGCCCAAATAAGGGTTCCAAGAATTTCGTTAAGTGCTAGTAACGTATTTTTCCGTGGTATTAGAATCTCACTGATTAAACTTGATCTAATCACTTCCCTGGTATTGCGCAGATTTGGCTCTCATTCAACTTGTGCAGACTGAAGGTATAAATACCAGTACGAGGAACAACTAAAAAACCATTATAAATATTCACTTCAACGATGAGATTGTGCCTTCTTGTGCTGAGCTGCGTGATTGCTGGTAAAGACTTAGCACATTGATAGTTTTCGGTAACCTAGCATGAATTGTATTTAGCCAGCGCCTGGCCGGTCGACCACCTTTCGGTTCGAGTTCATGGCATCAATGGATGGTTTGTCCCTCAAAGGGATGGTGGCCTAAAGTGGATTGGTAAAGCGGAGGCGGAGCGCGAAATGAAATACTTGGAGACGCTGGAAGGTCGCCTGTCCACCAACACGGTTAACTTCTACCTATACACGCAGCAGAATCCTAGCACTGGACAGCAGATCAAGGCTACCCAGGCCTCCATCGATGCCTCTAACTTCAATCCCAAAAATCCAACCAGGTGGGCATACAAGAAATCAATTTACACTTCAACTAACTGCAATGGCTCTTTAGAATTACCATTCACGGCTGGAACTCGAATTACAAGGATGGGGTGAACACCAGGATAGCCGACGCCTGGTTCCAGTACGGAGACTACAACATGATTGCAGTGGACTGGGCGCGTGGACGTTCCTTGGAGTACGCTACCTCTGTAGCCGGAGCCCCGGGAGCTGGCAAAAAGATAGCCGCACTTGTGGATTTCCTTGTGGAGGGATACGGCATGCGCCTGGACACTCTGGAAATTGTGGGCTTCAGTTTGGGCGCCCACGTTGCAGGACACACCGCCAAGCAGGTGGCTTCTGGCATCGTGGGAAAAGTCGTGGGTTTGGATCCGGCCTCCCCGCTCATCAGTTACTCGAACACTGAAAAACGTCTGTCCCGCGATGATGCCTTATATGTGGAGTCAGTACACACAAACGGTGCAGTTTTGGGCTTTAGCCAGCCAATTGGAAAAGCTGCCTTCTACATGAACGGAGGCAGATCCCAGCCAGGTTGTGGTATCGATATAACCGGCAGTTGCTCACACACCAAATCAGTTCTTTATTACGTGGAGGCGCTGCTGTGGAACAACTTCCCTTCGAAGAAGTGCGCATCCTACTTGGACGCCAACAAGAACAGCTGTGGCGATACGTACAGTTCAGTATTGATGGGTGATGCCGTAAACTTCTTTGTCGCAGAGGGTATCTTCTATGTGCCGGTAAACAAGGATTCCCCCTACGGGTTTGGAGAGGTGAGCAGTGGCGGAGAGGTTACAACAGCTGCTCCTGCAGTTACTTCTACTGTCGATGGTGAGGATGAATCGACGACAGAGGTCTCCCCATCGACGACCACAGATAAGCCAGAGGAGGCGACAACTGATGAACCCGAAGAGGATTCCACAACAATCAAAACTCCCGAAGACTCCTCTACTACAACCGAAAAACCAGAGGAGTCCTCTACTACAACCGAAGCACCAGAAGTTTCAACTACGGAAGCCTCAGAAGTCGAAACTACCACCACTACTTCAAAAGATGAAGAAGTGGAATCGACTACTGAAGGGCCCGAAGAGGTGACTACTACTACTAAGGCTCCCGAGGACCCCGAAGTGACCACCACTACACCTAATGATATTGAGGATACGACTACTGAAGATCCCCAAGAAGGAACCGAGGACTCGACCACCGCAGCTCCTGAAGAAGTCGAATCGACGACTGAAGGGCCCGAAGAGGTGACTACTACTACTAAGGCTCCCGAGGACCCCGAAGTGACCACCACTACACCTAATGATATTGAGGATACGACAACTGAAGATCCCCAAGAAGGAACCGAGGACTCGACAACAGCAGCTCCTGAAGAAGTGGAATCGACGACTGAAGGGCCCGAAGAGGTGTCTACTACTACTACACCGAATGAAATTGAGGACACGACTACTGAAGATCCCCAAGAAGGAACCGAGGACTCGACCACCGCAGCTCCTGAAGAAGTGGAATCGACGACTGAAGGGCCCGAAGAGGTGTCTACTACTACTACCCCTAACGATATTGAGGACACGACTACTGAAGAGCCCCAGGATGGAACCGAGGACTCGACCACCGCAGCTCCTGAAGAGACTACAACGACCGAGAAACCCGAAGAACCTTCCACTACAACCGAAGAACCCGAGGAGTCCACTACTGAAGTTTCCGAGGAGTCTACAACAGAAGAGCCCGAAAACAATCCTACATCAACCGAAAATCCTGAGGAGACGTCTACAACGACCGCAGAACAGGAAGTATCGACTACCGTTGAACCGGATGTTGATAGTACTGTGGATCCAGAAGGTGACCAATCGACAACGGAGGACCTCGAGAATGAATCCACAACCGCTGTTCCCACGGAGCTTCCGGCGACCCCAACCACGATTTCCACTGAGCTTCCTTGGACGACAACCACAGTTCCCTCTGAGATTCCTTCGACTACTGGGGTTCCTCCCGAAGCTCCCATCACCACCCTGGCTCCGGAAGTTCCCTCAACACCGCCACCGAAAGATGGAAACACCAAGAACATCTTCATTTTTAACGTGTTTTTGGTGAATGTAAAGATTGAAAACAAAAGTGAAAAATAAGCCAATGCTTCCACTTAGTTTCTCGCCCATTTGGCGAAGAAAAAATAAAAATAAAATTGAAATATCAATGCATGTCGGTTGTTTTAGCTGGTTTGTTTTTCTCTATTTAACTAAGAGAATAATTAAGGTTGCTTTGGAATGACTCACAATTAATAGTGACATAGACCAGAAATCCATGCTATATGTCAAGTTAATCAGCTCGAACACTTGATTATTACTGAGACAGAACGTGCTGATTAGTATGTTCAAGTTCTTTTATCGCATTACCGCCAGTCACTGCTGCTTTCGATGGTGGCAATCAAAAACTTTCCGAAAAGTCCCGGTTACCAAATGGCTACTTCCCAATTAACTAGATTTATATACTTGGAACTTATCATGCCTGCATATTTATTATTCATGCGAAATCAATAGACTACGTTATATGAAATTATCAGGTTGGAAAAGTCGTTGCCCTGATTAGAGCATATACTGTTTCTTTTCTTTCCTCTTCTCTTCTTTCTTTTTTAGATTTATATATTTTTATCTTATCATATAGAAATACTTGCAGAACTAATCAATTGCACATTATTACTCGACATAATTGTATTCTTTCCTTACGCAGATTTCATCCACGTCAATAAGGCAATCTCTCACGAACAAATTAAAATAACTGCCAAACGGACATTTAAGTTTTGCGACCTGACCTCCAATGCATTGCCTGTATCCAGCACAGTCGTAGGGATCCTCTTCAATTGCTCCTTCATCGCAAACTTGTATATTTGTGACGCAAATGCCTCTTCTATCTACCAAGCAAACCATTAATTGCAGATCGTAGTAGAAGCCACTTGGGCAAAGTTCCTCAATGAGTTCACCATTTTTACATTTGAGGTATCCTGCGCAATTATTAGGATCTAACTTAACCTGTCCTTCTGTGCATTTTGCAAGAGGATCAACACAAGCCCCATTGATGTCCAAGATGCAGGACTCATCGGGTATGGTCAGAGGAGGACCAGTGTCATTGTGTAGCACCTTATCTGGGTTGGGATCCACTTCCGTCCTTGCACATGCTTGATGCACATCATTGAGACAATCTCGTTCCGCCACATTAAAGTATTGTCCAAAGGGACATCTCAGATTTTGGACCACACCACTAATGCATTGTCTGTAACCAGCGCAATTATTGGGATCCTCTTCGCGGACTCCTTCTATGCAAAATTTGATATTAGTGACACAAGTAGCACGAATATCAACCAAACAGTTTTTCGATGTGGAATTATAAAAGAAGCCACTGGGACACGTTTCCTCATGCAGTTCTCCATCGACACACTTCAGGAATCCTGCACAGTTATTGGGATCTAACTTACGCTGACCATCACTGCATTTGGCATACGGGTCGATAGTAGTGGTAAAATTTGGAGTAGACTCAGTAGTTGTCATATCTAACTTTAAACAGACTTCATCCACATCAATGGAGCACTCTCTTTGGGTAACATTAAAGTATCTGCCAGAATCACACTTAAGCTTCTTAGCCTCACCTCCAAAGCATTCTATGTATCCAGCGCAATCCTGGGGATCTACCTCTCGAATTCCTTCGATTACCAATGTATTGTTATAGACACAAGTGACGGTACTGTTTTCCAGATTGAAGTCTCTATCCAAGGTGGTGAACTGCAGATCTGCTCTAGTTGTTTGCGAACCGGAAGTAGAACTCTCCGTGCTAAGAGGAACATCAGTCTTAGTACTTGCCGTATATGGATCCGTATATCGATTGAAATCAGCAATTGAACTATCTGTACTAAAATCCGCAACTGTACTATCCGTATTCGTACTTTCCTGCAAATCACCACTAGTACTCTCGGAATACTGAAGTTTTAACAAATCTTTTTCATATTCCACTCTTGACTTAACGCACACTTTATCCACATCAATGAGGCACTCATCCAAATTGTAATCATAGTAGGTCCTATCGGGACACTCCTCCTTCACAAATACTCCTTCGATGCATTTCAGGTATCCTGCGCAGTTGTTGATATCTCGTTGCTTCTTTCCTTCTGTGCACCTTGTGGATTGGTCAACACAATCTCCATTCAAGTCAAAGATACAGGCGTTTTGGGATGTAAGCTCTAGCAGAGAAGAATCAGTAGATTGGAAATCTGCATCAGTACTCTCGGTTTTCTCAACTGAGTTGGTAGTAGTACTTTCATATAGATGATGTTCTTCATTACTGTAATTCTCATCCCCTGACTTTAGACACATTTTATACAAATGGGTGAGGCATTCTCTATCTAAGGTGGTGAACTGCAGATCTAGATCTGTTGCTTGCCAATCGGAAGTAGAACTCTCCGTGCTTACAGGAACATCGCTTGTAGTACTTTCCGTACGAGTATATAGATTCGAATCTGAATATCCTTTGAAATCAGCAATTGAACTACCTGTACTAAAATCCGCAACTGTACTATCCCTATTCGTACTTTCCTGCAAATCACCACTAGTACTCTCCGAGTACTGAAATTTTAGGAAATACTTTTTATAAGCAACTCTGGACTTAACGCACACTTTATCCACATCAATGAGGCACTCATCCAAATTGTAATCATAGTAGGTCCTATCGGGGCACTCCTCCTTCACAAATACTCCTTCGATGCATTTCAGGTATCCTGCGCAGTTGTGGATATCTCGACGCTTATTTCCTTCTGTGCAGCTTATGGATTGGTTAACACAATCTCCATTCAAGTCAAAGATACATGAGATTTGGGATGTAGATTGGAAATCTGCATCAGTACTCTCGGTTTTCTGAACTGAGTCGGTAGTAGTACTTTCATATTGATGATGTCCTTCATTACTGTAATATTCATCCCCTGACTTTAGACATATTTTATACAAATGGGTGAGGCATTCCCTATCTAAAGTAGTGAACTGCAGATCTAAATCAGCTGTTTGCCAATCGGAAGTATATCTCTCCGTGCTTAAAGGGACATAGCTAGTACTTTCCGTATATGGATTCGAGTCTGAATATCCTTTGAAATCAGCAATTGAACTATCTGTACTAAAATCCGCAACTGTGCTATCCGTACTCGTACTTTCCTGCAAATCACCACTAGTACTCACGGAATACTGAAGTTTCAACAAATCTTTCTCATATTCCACTCTTGACTTAACGCACACTTTATCCACATCAATGAGGCACTCATCCGAATTGTAATCATAGTAGGTCCTATCGGGGCACTCCTCCTTCACAAATACTCCTTCGATGCATTTCAGGTATCCTGCGCAGTTGTTGATATCTCGTTGCTTCTTTCCTTCTGTGCACCTTGTGGATTGGTCAACACAATCTCCATTCAAGTCAAAGATACAGGCGTTTTGGGATGTAAGCTCTAGCAGAGAAGAATCAGTAGATTGAAAATCTGCATCAGTGCTCTCTGTTTTCTGATCTGAGTTGGTAGTAGTACTTTCATTATAGTGATTATATTCTTCATTGCCGACATTTTCATCCCCTGACTTTAGATACACTTTATACAAATCGATGAAACGTTCTCTATCCAAGGTGGTGAACTGCAGATCTAGATGAGTTGGAGTAGAAATCTCTGTGCTTAGAGGAACATCGCTTGTAGTACTTTCCGTATATGGATTCGAGTCTGAATATCCTTTGAAATCAGCAATTGAACTACCTGTACTAAAATCCGCAACTGTACTATCCCTATTCGTAGTTTCCTGCAAATCACCACTAGTACTCTCCGAATTCCGAAACTGTACCAAATCCTTGTCATATTCGACTGTTGACTTAACGCAGACTTCATCCACATCAATGAGGCACTCTGCTTGGGTCGCATTGAAATATCTGCCAGAATCACACCTCAGAATTTCGACCGCACCTCGAATGCATTGTGTGTACGCAGCGCAATCCTTGGGATCCTTTTCGCGCAGTCCTTCGGCACAAAGTTTTCTGATTGTAACACAAACGCCCTCAGTGTCCACTGTACACGTCTCCAGCTTGGAATCGTAGTAGGTACCAGCTGGACACTTCTCCTCCACGAACTCTTCATCGATGCATTTCAGATATCCGGCACAGTTATTAGGATCTATAACAAGGTCTCCTTCGGTGCATTTAGCTGGTGGCTCCACACACACTCCTTTTAAGTCGACAATGCAAGTTTTATATGTGGGCTCAAAGTATGTGCCACTGGGACAAGTTTTAGTTTCTAGTTTTCCATTTTCGCAATTGAAATACCCAGCGCAGTTAGTTGGATCCACCTGAACTTCTTCATCTGTACATTCGTTTGAAGAGGACGAACACACACCATTTTCATCCACCTGGCAGAGTTTGAATATGGGCTCAAAGTAGCTACCAATGGGACACTTCTTCTTCACAAGGTCACCATTCAAGCACTCCATGTAGCCGGCACAGTCTTCGGAGTCCACTTGCAGTTCTCCCTCCAAACATATCTCTTTTTGAGATGCACAGAATCCAGTTCGGGACAGCCGGCAGTTTTTAGATATTACATTAAAGTAACTCCCGGCAGGACACTTTTGTTTTACCAGATCTCCGTGAATACACTTAACGTAGGAAATGCAATCATTCTCATCCCCAAAAATATCTCCATCGAAACATAATCTGCGTGATGTAGGGCACACACCAAACTCATCCACCACGCAGATTTCATTATTCGCTTCAAAATAACTTCCATTGGCACAATTTAAGTGTACAGTTTCATCGTCGATACACTGAAAGTAACTGGCACAGTCATCCGTGTCCGCAGCTACTGAGCCCTCGGTACATTTAACAGAGTCCTTGATAATGGATCCAAACGAAGGATGCATCAGGTATATCCATGCCAAAATACAAAACACTAAATTGGGTGAAGTACATGAGCTTCTTTTAAATTATTTTTGATTTTCCTTGTTGGTTCTCACCTTTGTAATACTTCCGACCTAGTTGCAACTCCATTTCCTTATATTCCTACAATGAAAGCTGCCCTATGCAATTCCGGCTTTTATATTGCAGCTCCATTAGCACTTTTGTAACTATTGATAAGATAGAGTGATGACTTTATCTTAAAGAACTTACATATGTTCCTTTATAAGTGGCAAATAGAAAATATGTGAGAAAAACCACTGACAAGTGACTCAGCAATATTATTATTTTTAGAGCTTAAATAATCATTGGCAAACAACAATGTAGCCATGTAAGACTGCAATAAAAGGGACAACTTGAAAGGTTTCTTTTACAAGACAACCCGAATTACAAGAATGTTTTCATCAAAGGAAAACCTGTGTTATTCTCGGTTGAATTCACACTTTGTGCCAAGTGATTTGCATATTTTCATCAGTTACTTTTATTCCCATGTTTAAGCGGTGGCTTCCGACTAAATTTCTGCACATCCCGATGACAACAGCTATTGCATTTACATAGGAACAAATCCCTGCATCATTTGTTGGTTTTTGAGAGAGTTTAAATGGCATGCCTTTAGCCTTTAAGCCCAAAATATTCCATTCCCCGAAAACCTCTTATTCATCCAAACCAGTTTGCTGCCCACAGTTAGGGTCCTTTAGAATTCCGTGGTCTTATTAGATGTTATAGAATATTCGGGTATTGCTGATTGAACTTAGCAATCGTTATTGTTGTTTATGTTGTTTAAAGGACAATCTTTTGTTGGTTACCTCTTTTGGATAAGCGAATGCCTGTTTCTGGTGGTTTTTTATCCCAAATGACCTAATGGTCACTTGCCACCGCCTAATGATATCAGTCCTTGGGTAAAGCTAACTGCAAGTGGACAAGTGTGTCATCTAAAAAATGTCTCAGGTAATTTAATGTGTATTATTTATTTTGTCAAGCAGAAAACTTTTCTTAAATCATTTTGTATTTTCTTCAAAAAGTATTTTCGATCTAAAATTAGTTTATTGAAGCGTAAAAAGTCATCAAGCTGTTTTTTTCCTGAGACACAACAGTTGCATTTCATGTGAACCTTAATTTAACCAGAAAAATGCCGAATTCCAGCTTAGTCGGTTTGAAATGCCATTGCATTCCGCTGATTGAAAAAGGCATCGAAATTTGGCTCAGAATGACTTGAAACTTTTTGTTAGTCAAACAAATCCGTTTGCTCGGGCAAAAGCAAACTTTTAGGAAAAGAATTTTCAATATTAAAAGCCGGGTTGGTCAAGTGCATCTTGCAGATTGTTTGAGATAAGCTCACAAACTTAATTTCTCTCCTAAAATACAATTTTCAGTTTTTATACACACAGTCAATAAACAAAAAAGTTTCGCCCCTGTGTTTGTGCATATTTTCAGTGTAAACAAATGAACCTTATTGCTGGAATATTGTTTTTTTATCTTACTATATTTTAAGTGCTTTAAAGAAAAAACAATTTCTGGTAAATAAAACAGACCTAAAAAACGTCACTGAAAACAGAAGATTAATCCACTTGAGCAGCATGCTTCCTCATTTAAATTTCATAAAAATGTTCTTTATTATAAGCAAGCAAAGAATTATAATTGAAGGTGGCTAATTGAAAAATCGTGTCCGAAAGGAGCAGTAATGCAAAAAAAATAAGAAGAAAATAAGTCGAGTGTCTGGCACTGAATTATGTGTATTATATATTATGTGACTTAGGATGTTTTTTGAAGTGATGGACAAATTATGCTCCTATCGTTATTCGAACATACATACATATTCGAATGCCTCAGATCGGAAACGGTTTTACGAATTAATAAGCCAGAATCGCAACATGCCGGCAAACAAGCAGTTAAAACAATGACATATTGCGCTTACCGACATAAATGCAAAATAAAAGCTGGGTTGGTAAATAAGATAAAAAGGCTCAAGTGATATAACCGTTCAAGTAACACAAGTCCATTAAAGCTGCAAGCTTAAAGAAGCCTCCACATATAATCAAAGAATTTAATAATAATATAGGTATTCATGTTCAACAATGGCAGCCCAAGGCACAAGAAAGTTGGTGAAAGGAACTGCGCCAATTTGGGCTCATCCCGCATAATTTACAATTAGTCCGACCAAGTATGGTTGTCCACCAAAGGAAAATGGATAGAAGTATTTGGAGATAAGACTGCTTAAGTCCATTTCATGCAACGCTTGCAACGAAAGCAGCGACAACGTTGCGTATGTGTTATGTTATTTATGCCCAACTAAACTGGTGCAGCTGCAACTCAAGCAACTGCTGATTGATGATGCTACGGGATGGGAATAATACACATTTCTTATGGAATTTTATTTTCATCAGCTTATTAGTTAAACTGACTGGCTTTTGTCCTGAGTGGCTGATGAATCTAGTTTGGAACGGCACTCTTTAGCAGGAAGGTTGGTCTGAAACCTGTCCGTGAATTATTGTCATGTGTCCGGAGTTAATCCCAACCAGAACCAAACGCCCGAGCAGATGTGTGAAACTCAGCCAAATGCTAACGAGCGGAAACAACAAGCTCGCCGACATTTGCCGGCGGAGAGGACAAGCTGATTAGCAGGTAAACAGAGCTCATTACAACTCACCTGGAGCAGTGCGGTGGATTCAACGGGAGCCACCAAGGAGGGCACTTCCAGTCGTCGAGACTGCCAATGTCAATGCCAATGCCAGATGTAATGACCCGAAACAATGGCACACAAATTCACTTGCACTCACTCAGTTGCCGTATTGCGTATACGCAGTGTTCGACGCGTGATTTTAGTCGCCTGTTTATTTTTTACTGATTGTACTGTCGCTACTTATTGCCACTCAGCAAATTGAATGAAATGCGTGTTTTTAATGGGCTTATAGGTTTGAATACGGAATTCGCTAACAAGACGCGGGACGACCGACAGAAGCGAAGGAACACCCAGCGATGCGATTCGCGCGAGCACAAAAAGCGAACTGAATGGGCATCCGGACTGACTGATCAACCGGCCACGAAACTCGGGCACGAACCACTAGAGGATGGTCGGCAAAGGCAGCTCCTCGTGCTCCTGTGCCCGGCTTTTCCATCCACATGTCGCCACATCGCTTTGCGCAGGCACCAAAACCCACAGCCAACTGTTGGACTTGGCGGGAAATGCTAGCAACATGTTGCTGCGGCCAAAACCCACTGAACACTAAACACTAAACTCTATGCCATTTTGGCCATTACTTTACGATTTGTTTCTGCGCACAGCAAGGCGGAAAGCCGTCGAAATTGGGCCTACCGCAGAAATTAACAAAACGTAACGCAATTAAGCAGGCTGTAAATTCGCCAAGATCACGTCCTCTCACAGGGTCAATTATTATAATAGCCGGCATGAGCCAACATTAAATCACTGAAATGCGCAATCCAATGTTGGTCCACTGCGTTTTATACGAATTAACTGGCCTAAAGAATTAACTGCGCTTAAAGAAAGCGCACAATATGTTTGAGGAATATTCCACTTAGTTTTTTTTTTATAAATTCGATATTTATTATCTACTCTTTATTAAAACAAATGTAACAAGTTGTACAAACGAACAAACAACGAGATGTGCATGTGGGGAGGTTTGGCACGTGTGCATGTGTGAATTGGGAACTGGGGATTGGGTAGAGGTGCATCCAATGGACATTAGACTATGACAAACTGTGAAATTGGCTAAGGCATCAGCAGCTCAGAGCCATGGCCTTCACTTCAGCTTCTTCAGGAAGTAGCGGTTGGGAGGACCGTAGCTGGTGGCAGGCACATGGGAAGGAGCCAGTCGCTGCTCGGGCTGTTCCTCCACCACGATGGGCGCCATCGAAGGCTCCTCAATGGCCAGGGCTGCGGGAGCGGTGGCGGGGGGCAGGTACTGGTTGGCAGGAGCGGACAAGGTGGTCTGGATCTCCTCACCAGTATAGGCAGCGGCAGTGGGAGGTCCGTAGACCGCAGAAGGAATGGCTGGCTGCTCGACTTCCGGCTCGGGAGCGGGAGCCAAGGTGGTGGGTGGCAGGACATCGGCGACCTCGGCCAATGGAGCGAAATCCTCGGCGGTGGCGTGACGGGGATCCATCTCTGCAGGTGGGGGTCCATAGACGGGGGCCTCCTCCTTCTTGGTCTTGTACTTGATGAAGTAAACCTCTGGCTTCGATGGCTTGGTGGGTGGTGGCGTCGGGATCACGATGTCCTGCTCCTGCTCGGGCTTCTTGTGCAGCACATAGATCAGAGTCTTCTCCTCATTCTGTGGTGGTGGTGGCACCACTGGCTGACGGATGGCCGGAGCAGATGGCGCCTTGATGAACACGATCTTGTAGTGCT
This sequence comes from Drosophila erecta, assembly GCF_003286155.1. Classification (NCBI taxonomy): domain Eukaryota; kingdom Metazoa; phylum Arthropoda; class Insecta; order Diptera; family Drosophilidae; genus Drosophila; species Drosophila erecta. The sequence continues at coordinate 5,392,781 of NW_020825194.1, forward strand.
TCTGCTTGGGTCCCTGCTGGTGGTGAACGCGGGTCTGGATGGCATCCTCCTCCTCGAAGTCCTTGGGCGGCACATGGACGTAGATGTGCTTGTGCACCTTGGTCTCCTGGGGTCCATTGTTGTAGCCACTGGCATGCTGGACTCCAGACAGACGGTGGGCCATGTTGTAGCTGTCATCGTAAGCATTCAGGGGCTCAGCGGCGGCGGCAGTAGGAGCCACTTGCTCGATGGCATTCAGTTGCATCTGGGGTGGCAAGTAGGTCTGCTGGGGCGCTGCGAAGTTGGCGAACGACTGCTCCTGCGGCAGTGGCTGGTAGATCTGCGGGGGAACGGGGTGAGCTGGCCAGAAAAGAAAGATATTTGTATTAGTATGGATTTATTTTAGGTTGAAAATAATATTTTGATTTACGATATTAGCATTTACAAATTAAGTTTCTTTTATATATTGAATTTAAGATGATATTAAGCAAATTTGTAATTTCTCATAAGCTTATTTGAATCAATGAACTTTGGGAAATTAATCATTCAATGTATATAATGATATATTTTGATATGTAGCATTAACCTATCTGGATTTTTAGATTCATCCTCTCGCCACTTACCATTGAGTGGCAAAGCCCGCTGGCTCTGCTGCTGAGGTAATCCGTGGTAGGAGTACGGGGATGGGGGCTCAGGACGACCCAAAGTGGTGGCCACCAGGGAGGCCACGCACACAACGAACAGCGACGAGACACGCATATTGCTACTGGTAATCGGAAATCCTTTGCTGCTTAGTAAGCCCGTAATCCTTTGGCTCGATGAAGTGCTTCGATGTAGAAGCTCGATGCTCGACTGATGCTGACTTGGCCAGCGCGGTCCACATTTATATGATTCGACGTCCGCAGCGGCGAGTGCTCAAAATCTCATTACAAAAGGTAAATGAAATAAAAGAAAAAATGAATTTAATTAAGCATCAAAAGAGACGCGAAGAGCTTCGGATGAACTTGGCCAAAAGCGAGTAGATGGCCGCGCAGAGCGAAGATACGGATACGGATGCAGAGAGAGGTCTGCGACACGTGTCTCCTGGGCTCACAAGCGAGAAATTGGAGCAAACCCGGCAGCAAATCGAATCTCCCAGAAGGGGGCAACCCCATAGTCCACAATCAACGCCCTGGGCCAACGCGAAAAATGTTTGCCCAAATCGTTATGCGTAACACTCTCTGCTGAGTATCTCGTATCTTGTATCTTGTAGCTCGTATCTCGTATCTCGCATCTCGAAAGATGCAGCAGCCGCAACCTTCGGCCAAGTGCGCCAAGTGTTATTTTCACAATTGGAGCGCACTTAAATCACTGGCTCGAAAACGAAAGTGACCCACGATTACACACTCGACCGAGTCCCATTGATGAACTTCATTCATGTGACGCCTCGAGGAACTTGTTTGTCCAGTTCGTACTTCCTCGCCAGCCGGGTCAAGTGATTCCCCGGCATCCAGTCAAGGGATAATCCGTTGTGTCACATGATCAACAGGGAATCCAAATAGTGAATAGAGAATCTCAAAACAAAATGTTGTGCTAGGACATTAAACCAAGTGTGACTGTCATAATATGCATGTGGAATTTCGTAACGAGTACTAGTAAATGTACGTAACATTTTAAAACAAACTTTTAGGTATATTTGAGCTCTAAATCAAATGTAATTATTCCTACTCATTCTTAAGTATCATTAATCTTCAATGTTTTCTCAGTACGTGGGGAACTAACAAAGGTTTCTTTAAAATATCCGCGTCATTGCTTGCAATACAATGCATTTCAACCCATTCTTAGACCCTAACAAATTCCTTCATAAAGCTATAAATACACCAAGTCATCAGACCAAAAATAACACAATAACGAAGGGCTTTTCAAGGCCAGTTTCAAATTTCCCCCGAACTGTCAACCGATGACGGCGGACACTTTCAACACCTACGACAACAATTACGAAACAATCGTAACAAAATCAAAATCGAAATCAATTTTCAAATTGAAGCCAAACATTAAACGTCAAAAACGAAATCGAAACAATAAGTAATAAAACAAAACAGCAGCTACCCAAATAAAGTGAATAGCGAGCGGCGTTTAATTGGATTTGGTGCACACAACCATTGGGATTTTAAGTAAACACCCAGTAACCAGCTGAATCGAGACACTTGTCCACTTGCTGTCCACACACAGAAATCATTAATCGTAATTGCAGCCGACGCATCTCGACGCAGCGAGGTGGAGAAATGTCGAGTGCCTGTATGGACACATGTAGCTTATGGCCATAACCACATCCACATGGCTAAAAGGCGGCACAAGAAGCTGGGAGGCGTACGCAATGGCAACAGGGTTTTGGGGCTTTACGTCACCGATCGATCGCTTGGAAATTGGTGCACTTGGCCACCGAAGAAGAAGCCCAGCGAGTCAAGCACTGACAGCGGGAAGAAGGGCTCGGCTTCCAAAAAGAGTAGGGATGCAATGGTACTCGGAACATATGCAACAAAAAGTGTAATTATATCATCTTTATTAAAACATTTACATAATAAATGGTACATTGTAACATGGCACAGAAAAATTATGAAATTGTTTAGAAATATCAGTAAACCAGGCAAAATTGAGGGTAAACATGGTCAAAATATAGATTGTCATGGCTTGTTGGACTGGTAAAAACATTCTAAGTCGGCTGGTATTCAAAAATAAAAATAAAATTCTTACGAATTTTTGCGAAAATTTACGATTAAAAAAAGTACAATTTTGTCAAAAAAAATAATTTTATAGAATCAACAAAAATTAATAGCGATCGTTAGCTGAGGTCTTAAGCTTTCAAAAACAGTGTTTTTCTTAGCTGTTGGTTCCATTTTGAACGAGTTACAAGTCGAAAGCCTCAAAAATAAACGTACAGAAAGAACAAGTGGGTCAAAAATTGATCTTTAGTAATGGGAGGATGAAAGTGGCTTGATAAATTCTTTAAGGAAAATAATCTTGAGTATAAGAATAATATTTATTCCATCCCTGGCCAGAAAAAGAGTGAGGAAGACCAAAAGAGCTGCCGCAGATTGTGTCATCGACGGTTCGAAATTTGGTGAAAATCAGGTCAACAGTGCAGTAGCACGTCCATCGATGAGTTATTGATTTGCGTCGAATATTCGATCTCCTGCCCTTCTCCTCTTGGCATTGGCTTAGTCTTGTTTCTCAGTGCCCTTCGATCGCTTCAAATTGACATTGCCGGGGAGCTGCGTTCCTCTTGGGGGGAATTTCCATCGGAGCAGCTTAAAATAGACGGACCGACCGGGGATGCGCCACTTCACATGCCACTTGTTGCACTCAAGTGCCACGAACAGCAAAAGCCATAGAAGAAGCACTGCGGCCAGCACGAAGGGGCACAAACTTTGGGGCTTTGTCATTGAGATGTGAACCCACAAGTCGATTAGTTGGCCATTGGCAGTGGAGAGGCGCATTCCATCGCCAACGAAGAATGCGCAGCTCACTTGACGTAAAAACGGAGTAGAAGCAGCTGCAAACCTTGTGGTTTAAGTGGATATAATGATAGAGATAGAAATCTCACAAGTGCAGAATGCCCTACTATTAAACTTTCTACTTAATAGGACGACATTTAAATCAATTAACACCCAGGTAAGTTAACACAAAAATCACACTCACTTACATCCGAAACCTCAAATTAACCCAGGCTGTAAAAATTTGACTTCCCCATAAAATGATTTACTGATTTCCGAGAAATGCTCGACAGCCATATTAAATAATTTTATTACACTCCAGAGCAAGTGGATATTTTTCACTTTTACCACAAACACCGAACATAAAAAGGCAGCTGCAAACAAAACATGCAAATCATGCTCCAAAAAGTTCATTAAAAAAAGATCGCAAGTAGATGTTATATATTTAACTGGGGCTTCAGCCCACACTTCGTAAATTATGACAAATGGCAGGCAAATGTGGTCCTATTCCCTGGCATTCCCCCCGTTTTGAATACGTTGACAAATCGTTAGGTTAAGTGACTTAATAGCTAGCCCGGAGGAGCATAATGATGATGATTACTGCGATCGGCGTCGTCGATTATCTCGTTAATTAGAGACCACAAACAACCAGAGCATTTTTGCACCACTTGCCATTCCCGCCTCGTCAAGGTCACCCGATTTTAGCACAATTATCGAGGCCCTTATCACATCGCCTCCGGTTTTATGTAACTCACTTACAGCCGGTGGGAAGTAATTAAAACTGGAGCAAGTCGAGCACTTTTTATTTACGAGGGTGGTTACCGGGCTTTCGTGACCAGGTTCCTATGGCAATGCTAATGAGGCTAATACCAGTCTGCTCCAACAATTTAATGAAGAAAATAAATTCAATTTCAGGATAGTCAAATATTTCCCTAGCTTATATATGTATAGAATTAAGTGCTGATAATTAGTCATCAGCGGCTGGTTATTATAGCTTTTACTACGAGCCTTAATGGCTTAAGGAATTCTTGAAAGGCTTTATTTTCTAATGGGTAAGTTTTAGGTACTAGGACTAACTCCCACAACGTTTTTGTATTCCAGGGGCAACGCCTAACCGAATCGAAGACCACTTGCCATGGACTTTAACTTGTGCCCAAATATTGACATTGAATTATAATGCCCATTGAGACGCACGGCAATCAAAGGCCTATATATAGAGTCCCACACACGCTTATTACGGCCAAAAGTAGAGTGTAAGCAGGGGAAATCATAACATGGCTAGCGCACAAAGGCAAGTGGCAAATACTTTGTCTCTGACAGCGGTCAAAACATAAAGGGTAAAGGGTTTTCTTTCGCGGGATCTGCAACAGCTGTCAGGCAGCAGCCAGGCCGATTACTTTTCACGTATCTCAAAGATACGCAAAATTTTATGAGTATCTACCCATCTGCCGGTGCGTATGGCTGGGTTTCATTGAATTGAGTGCCCGGCTAAATGCTGTGAGCCGCAATTTGTATCTCGCGGTTTGTTTACCTACGCTGTCATCTCCTTTTGTTTGGCACCAGTTTGCCCAGCCCCCAGCCTCCAGACCAATTTGTTTGCCATTTGCAGTCAATCGCAGTGTGGCCACTAGCAAATATGCTTGTCAGGCCGCGTAGGTCTTTCCATTTGCCTTTTCATTTCGGCTCTTTAGTGGGCCGTCATCTCTGTTTGCCGGCCAGTTGGCAATTAAAAATGTATTTACCAGCTCTTTGCCATTATGGAGCACTTATCGCGCGACTTGCACTTGACCAGTTCCGATTTGAAGAGGTTTAAAGCCAGCCGAAGGACTAGCCCCCAAATGGCCGTTACTAAACGTGGTCTCGTATTTAAGCCCACTTGTCCTATACTCGATGTGCAATCATAGTCGCCCGCTGGCGCCATCTACTTGTCATTTAACTTGATAACTTATCACTAGCGCCTTTCTTTCTTTCTCGCCTTGAACAAGCGATGAAAGAAATCGGCAGACGTGGAAAAAAGCTTCACAGAAGCCAAACAAAGTTAAACGCAAACAAAGAGCATATGGAGTAGGGTACTGTAGTCAAGGGTTTCAACTTAATAATACTTCACAGATTCAAAATTTTAGTTTGTTGATTCCAAGTACATAATCATTGAATATAGCCTAACAACAAATATGTATTATCTGCATTCCGTTGATTATCTTCTAAGGAGCTTTGCTTATCCCTTATAACTCCCTTAATTTATAATTCATAATATCCACAAAATTCACATATAAACGCAAATTCCCAAGAAAAATCATCTATGTAGGGTATGTAAAAAATTTAAAAGAGACAGCCTAAAAACAAAAGCATTCGGCTACGACCGCAGCACAATCGAGCACTCATTTCAGTTGCTCACGAGGAGATCGCCGGTGAGGTATCCGAAAGATACAGTAACGCTCTCGCCAACCACATATACGATTTATCTCAGAGCAATGCAAGAGCCACCAAATAACGACAGCCAAGTAGGAAATTCAAGCTTATCTAGCCAAGATTAAAAATCGTATCTCATTTATTTTGTCTACCCGTTTAGCTCATTGTGGTGCAACAGAATTTACGAACACTGCCTCAGGAATTAGTTAAGAGCCATGCTGATCATGTAGAGCAGCTGGATCTAAGCCACAATTGTCTGAAGGATCTGTCTTGGTTGGCGGACTTTGAGCAGCTGCGCCATTTGGTCCTGGACAGCAATCGAATGCATGAGGCTCATTTGAGGACATTGACATGCCCACTGCCGCAATTGGAAGTACTGATGCTCAACAAAAATGAGGTGAAAACACAGAATCCCAGTGCAATTACTGTATATTAGAATTGCTTGCCAAACTCTGAGATTTCTTATCGATTCCAGTTCAGTGACCTGCCGACGACAATGCGCCTGATCAGAAAGTTCTTTCCCAATCTGCAGTATTTGAGCCTCCATGGCAATCCGATCTGCCCGGATGGCTTGGAACTGCAGCCATTCTCCAGTTACCTGCGCTACGACTACGAGTACTACAGGTGGGTTTGTTACAATATTGATCTATCTATACTTAGCTGCCGGTCTGTTTCAGCAACTACATTGCGCAGTCGCTGAGCAAACTGAAATTTCTGGATCATGGACTGGTTCAACGCACCTACAAATACGAAAGTTTTCCCATCAAAAACTACAATGGCAAACAGCTTATCCAGACAACAAGTGTCTGAACACATTAGCAAATAAATAGTCTTAAGCTATGTTAAATATATTTAATGAAGGAATTTCAAAAGTCTAATATTTCCCGTTGATCTAATTATTGTTGTTGGGTGCTAAAGAATATTGTTCACGTATAAGACCACATCCTAGACACAAGCCGTATAAGACATCTATCCAAGACACCAACCACAACAAAAAGCTTTCGGTGGTCAAATTGCAACCAAATGTTTTAAACAATTGTTTGTGATAAATCAATATCCCGAACTATGGCAAAAATAAAATGTATATTTTTAACAGTGTAACATGTTGGTATGAGCATGAACAATTGCAGTACAGCTAGTTCTTTAGCCATATGAACTACAAAATCGATGGACACTTTCTATAAATTGTAGGGCACTCGTATATAAAATCTTTTGCTTGTATTCTCGCAGCCGGCCGGCATAAGATAATTCAGAGGACGACCACAAGCAAAGAGTATGTGATGAACGCCAGAGCGAAACGAATCGCTGATAGCGAGTTATCGGGCTCTATATAAATCGGCATCTGGCAGCTTTTCAGTTTCAGTTTCGCGACGTCTCCCAGACAGCCGGTTTATATTCCAGTTCTTAAAAGTGCAGGTATATAGAGCTCAATATGGCCGATCCCAACGCCAAGCCGAAGTACACAAAAGTGAGTATAAATACTGTGGACAGCTGTCTATTAAATAATGCAAGACCCTATTGCTTGCACTTGCGCTAAGTGCATTAAACTTGCACTTCACATAATACAAGTTAAATGATTTAAAGTTAGTTGCCTACTTAAACTCAGCCCACACCAAACTCGTTTGTGTCGCAATTTATGCATGTACAAATACTCGCGATTTTGGCCTCCTTATACTTGGCATACAAATATTTTTCAAAAAACAGCAATCGGCTTGCTCATAGATATAGGGAGCTTAAACTGTTATCAACAGATGTGGTACCAAGAATAAACAGATGCAGTAAAAATAAGCAATAATAAGTAAGAAGTTTTCTATGCTGATAAGGAAAGATTCGTAGGAGACTTGCCCCTTTTCTGATACGGATGAGACAATCTTATAGGGCGATACATTTTTCAATGGCGAAATAATGAGAAATTTAAAATTAGGAAAACTAAACCAATTGCCTTTCCAATATTAATTGGGGTTTTAAAATTTAAGTACAGCAACTAGTAAACTTTCTTCTTAAAGTAAAAACGGCTCATAATGCCCTGATAATGAATTGATTGCAATTAGCGGACGACTTTATCTTGAAAGTTTAAGAACGGTGGACTTATGCGTTCTTATCGCCAACGAACAATTGTAATTCAAAACAACACCGGTTAACAGCCTCAAACGACTTTAGTTTATTGTCAACTGTTTTGCTTTTTTACAAACTCGACAATTTGGAATCGTGACTGGAATTACACTTTACAGTGTTTACATTATCGCGTGTCGCCGGCAAATTGAAATGGGCCAATCGGAGGGTTGATAACTTGTTTGAGCGGATAAGTAATTGCTGACAAACTGGGCTAGTAACAATGAACAAATTGCAAAAATTACTGGCACACCAATTGGCTGGCACACGAATGTGTATGAAATTTGAGCATACTTATGACCAGTGCGAACCCAATCACTGTCAGGTGGGGGAAGATTCCATTGCATCCACTGGCTTTATACTAAGTTCCAACACCCTTAATTCATTTACTTATAGCTTTTCATCAACAATGAGTTCGTTGATTCGGTGTCGGGCAAGACCTTTGCCACTTTCAATCCGGCTACGTCCAAGGAGATTGTAAAGGTCTCCGAGGGAGATAAGGTGAGTCCAGCATTCTCGAAAGTGATAGGCTGGCGAAATGGTCATAACAATAAACCTGCTGATTATTTCTATAATTTTGTTAGGCTGACATCGACCTGGCTGTGAAAGCGGCCAAGAAAGCCTTCCATCGCGACTCGGAATGGCGCAAGTTGAGTCCTCTGCAGCGCACCAATCTGATGAACAAGTGAGTTTTACCCCTGCGTCCCACGTGGAATAAGTTAAATAGTATTTTCCTTCAGACTCTGTGCCCTGATGGATCGGGACAAGGCCTTCCTGGCCAGCTTGGAGACCCAGGACAATGGAAAGCCGTACGCCGAGGCCCTCTTTGATGTGACCTACTCGATCTTGACGCTGCAATACTACGCCGGCTGGACCGACAAGTTCTTCGGCGACACCATTCCCGCTGGGGGCTTTGTCTCCATGACCCGCAAGGAGCCGGTGGGCGTGGTGGGCCAGATCATCCCCTGGAACTATCCCCTGCTGATGCTGGCCTGGAAGTGGGGTCCTGCCCTGGCGGTCGGATGCACCATCATCATGAAACCCGCGGAGCAGACTCCTCTGACTGCCCTTCACATGGCTGCTTTGGCGAAGGAGGCGGGCTTCCCAGCCGGTGTGATCAATGTGGTCAACGGATTTGGTCCCACTGCTGGAGCCGCTATCAGTGAGCATCCTGATATTGCCAAGGTGGCTTTCACCGGCTCCGTGGACATAGGACGGATTGTCATGCAGGCTGCAGCCACGTCGAACTTGAAGAGAGTCTCCTTGGAGTTGGGCGGCAAGAGTCCCGTTGTGGTCTTCGATGATGCGGACAGTAAGTGGCTCATCTTCTTGAAACCAAGTCCTAAACCTAATTCCTGCTTTCCCCATTAGTTGACTTCGCCGTGGAAACCACCCACGAGGCGCTGTTCTCGAATCACGGCCAGAGCTGCTGTGCCGGCAGTCGCACCTACGTGCACGAGAAGATCTACGACGAGTTCGTGGCCAAGGCAGCTGCCAAGGCGAAGGCACGCAAGGTGGGCAATCCCTTCGAGGAGAATGTGCAGCAGGGTCCCCAGATCGACGATGACATGCTGACCAAGGTGTTGGGCTACATCGAGAGTGGCAAGAAGGAGGGCGCCAAGTTGCAGGCTGGTGGCAAGAGGATCGGCAACGTCGGTTTCTTCGTAGAACCCACTGTCTTCTCGGACGTGAAGGATGATATGCGGATTGCCCAGGAGGAGATCTTTGGCCCCGTCCAGTCGATCTTCAAGTTCAGCTCCCTGGAGGAGATGATCGATCGGGCCAACAATGTGCAATATGGTCTCGCCGCCGGCGTCATTACCAATGACATCAACAAGGCCCTGAAGTTCGCCAACAATGTGGATGCCGGCTCCGTGTGGATCAACTGCTATGATGCCGTGCTGCCCTCCACTCCATTCGGCGGATACAAGCACTCGGGCATTGGCAGGGAACTGGGCAAGGATGGACTGGATAACTACCTGGAAACGAAGACCATCACCATGAAACTGCTTTAAGCTGGAACTTGAAGAGTCTCCTATCTCGTATACGCAATATTTGTATTTTATTCGCACTTGTTTTCGGTTTTGTGTTGCATTTTAAATAAAACTCATGGATTTCAGTTACCAGAGGTTAAGTCGAAGGAATCAAATGAACAATGTGGCTTACCAAGGCATCTCAAGCTCAGATTGAATTCATCAGCCCAAGAGTATGCTAGCTTTGAGTTGCATAACCACATAAGTTATAGTAGCCCCAATTAAACCACATTTTTGATATTTGATATCGAGGCACGAGTTCACTACGCTAGCAAGTTGAAAAATATCAATGAAATATCGATTGATCAAGTACTCTCGACCAGAGGCACCTCTAAAGCTTAACCTATATTGGGTTAGTTGATAAAATATTCCTTAGTTATATACTAAACACTAACACAACGTATAAAAGTAAACCTGAGATTGCTGATCTGCTGGCTAGCCGCAGGATTAGGCCACACTTGTTGGCGGAACCTGCGACTGGCTCTGCCCCTCCAGCAGTGGCACTGCAAGATCGCTCAAACGCGACCTGGCACTATGGTAGTCGTCCTCCGATCTCGGACGCATCTGCGACTGGTGCTGCGGACTGCTCTGCTGCACTACTTCAGTGTACACCGGTTGAATCTGTACTTGGGGAACATCATTTCGACCGCTATCGAACATATCATCGATGTCCACCAGCTGAAAGTCCACGGCAAATACATATCGCAGCACCATGACCAGGAGGGCCACAATCCACAGTACCATGCTGATCACGTAGCTGCAGCGGAAGAGCTCCAGATATGTATCGTGGGATACGTTGTGGTCGTGGATGATGGGACGCAGCAGTGCGATGGCATCGCCGCAGGTGATGGCAGTGGGATCTGTGAGATTCTCCCTCAGTTGGCCACACAGGCGCTTAAGATAGCCGTTGGTCAGGATCGTGTAGATTACGCTGCCCAAGCTCATCACCGAGAAGATTACGATGGAGGGCACCACAATGCGCCACGGCTTCGGCAGAACGCTGAAAAATATGAGTGGGTTTGAGCATTATGAGCTTGAACTACCTGCTTGAAGCCTATATACTCACGAGCTCTTTTTGCTGCCTGTCTGATAAATCAAACACATGGCTGTCCAGATAATGGCCACGATCTCTGATATGAGGGGAAACATATAGACAAACTGAGCTCCGGAGCCTCGATTCCAAAGTGTGGCCCTCACATCGATGGACACTTCAGTAAAAGAAAATTGATTAAAACAAAATAATGCTAATGTGCTGCTTTACTCTTACTTGTGCTCAAAAAGTGACGATCTGCCTCAGCATTAAATGTAATCTTCGGCGGTGGAGTCGTTGAGCTAGAAATTACCTCCATTTTCTTTTCGGCAATCAGACGCTCCAATTTCGGTCGATTCTCCATTGATTCATAGATATGCGGTAACTTATAGATTTCTAATAAAAAAGAGTTGGAATTGATTTTGAGGTACAAGTACATTGTAGGCTATCTTACGGCTCTCGCTTTTCGGCGGTTCGGGCGTGACATCCTGCACGGAATACTGCCTCCCATAGGCATACTGGGTGGCCTTGATGAAATCCTGATGAAGGATCTCCTTGCTTGGCTCATCCATTTTATCAAGGCTGCGCTCCGTGAAGATAAGTTTGGCACTGACTATTCCCTCGTACAGATCCCCCGATATCATGCTCAGCGATATGTTCCATAGAATGGAGAATACTGCTATCAGGACCATGAGATATATTACCATATCTGAAAGAAAGAGAAAAGTTTTTAGTGAAATTAGTAAAAATTATAAAAATTTTTCTTATTTTTTTACAACCTTGAAATGTTTAATAATCATTAAAATATGCTTTGCAGAATTAAGCTGGACGCAAATTCAAAAGCCAGGCGACTGACTCTCCATTTGTTACTCATTTTTTGAATTTAGATTTCCCATGCTAAATATGACACACAAAATGAAAAACAACAATGAAATCATACTTGTAACCTCTGGCACGCTTTGGCAAACATGTTGTTCTATCAAACGAACCGCTGACAAATTTGAATTTGAAATTAATGGTTCGCACATAGACATGGCTGCATTCGGAAAATCAACTATTTATGGAGCCATAGATCAAGTATACGCACTGTTGCGAACAATGGATTTCGAAATTTTGAGAATGGAAAACACCAGTGCTTGAAGGTTAGCCATTCGATAATTTATGGCTTTCTAGTTATATTCCGCCTGGGTTTGTTGAGTATATTTGTTTTGTGTAAGAAACCGCTAACTGTGAACTGGTCTTCGTATATTAACGCTTTTGTGTGAGTTTCTATCGGCGGTATGATATCATGCCAAATGTTATAGAGCTCGGTTAACGAGTCGGGGCGAAAAATTTTCAGATGACGTCGATACCGTGACTGCCTCCCAATAAAATTCATTTCAATTGATGCAAATATTCCCGCATATTGCTCGAAATAAAGAGAAAACAGTTCGCTGACAGAGTCAACAAACAGATTCGTGGATAAATATACGATTATGCTCGGTGTGCATAATAAAAGCCCCATGGCGGAACATGTCAAAACAGGGGAAATATTATATTACCATTCCATTTGATGGTTCATAATGGACGGCTGTATTTTACAAGTTCGCCCATCTATAGAGGGAATAGATCACGAGATGCTACCGCAGATTTCATGCCTCAAGTGCTTTGAACGCATTAAGCGGAATGTTTTTTGCTTTTTGGCCGGCCACCGACTTTGTATACATATATATATATGAAGCGATTTACTGCGCGTTGCACGATCCGTCGAAAAGTGGCACCAACGGAATGACATCATTTCCATCATGAATCCGCTCTCATCTGCGGAACATGGATAAATAGTATTCAGCAGTGTTGTTATGTCGTTAGCTCAATCGCTTTTGGCCAGGTTTCGTTATTGAATATGGCCCAAAAGAGGCGAAACCTCACGGAGAAAACTATAAATAAATATTACTAATCGCTTATAAATGTAATCGCCACCAACATTAGTCTACACAAAAAAGCTACAAAATGTTACAAATCTTATTAAAATTAGCATTTTAAGCAGCTATTTTCCTAACGCCATTGACTAAGTGTTTGTTTACAAACGACAGCGCCCGGAAGTTTGGCACTTTGGCCAATTTGTTAATGCCATTAACAGGAGCCACATGGCGTATACGTACTATGAACTACGCCCACTCAAATAAACTTTCCACCACTTATGGACAGATGAGAGCTGCATCAAATGAACTATATACAGATATAGGAAGAAGATCGGTAGACCCAGCAAGAGAAGTGTGAAAATGTTTATAAGCAAACACAACAAAGTTTATATTAGCGCTGTTGGCCAATTTAGCACCTTTAATGAGTTGATTGACGCTATTGAATTTTTATAAAATTGGCACATTTAGCTATGAATTGAAAATGGTGGCAGGCCTTGTTTTTCATCTAGGACTAACATTACAACAGCTTTAGTCTATGTCCGATGAATTGAAAAAACATAATAAATTTATATACAAGTTGACAAGCCGAATTCCCACTGTGTATTCACGTATATCGAATTATTTATTGGGTCGCTCTCTGCCAATTTTCAAAACATTCGAATACATATACCCAATCGGTTTATTGATGCTGAAAGACGCGCCCCCAAAAAGCAGCTTCCATGACTGATGGACAAAACTGTGAAATGGCTTTAATTGACTTGAACATTTGCTGTCAATGGCAGCAGACAGTTCACCTCAAATTTAACCAATTGGCTTTCCACAGCACGACATTCGAATTTCTAAGTGTTTTTATGGGTCTTGTTTTGGTTTTTAGTTCAGCCCTCCGAAGGCCGACCACAAAAATGTATTTTAAGCACCAAGGGCTGCCCTCAGTAATATTCTAAAAACAATAAGCATACTTAAATTATTAATATAGTTTACATATTAACGTACGATTTATATGACGAATATCACTGGTGGCCAGCTTCCCCTGTTTGTATTTTTTAATCAGCTCCATTTTGCTTAAAATTGCTGCAATTGTTTTTTTTTTTTTTTTTAATTTTATCACATCCGAAACGTATTCAACACATTTTTTTTGTATTTATACACAAAATTTCCAATAATAGTTTTTGCCTTACATCTGTTTAGCTATTTTTTTGGGTTTTTTGGAAATATTTTTCGTGACTGACGGAAATCAAGATTAGCGCATTTATAAGGAAAAATAATCTTTCAATTTGCCCGAATCTTGCATTACTTTCGTTGTTATATTTAATTTTAGTCACAAACAAAATATATTTTGATATATCTTTATCGTTTTCTCTTCACTTATGTGGTTTTTACAGGCCATGAGGGAAATAATTCATTTTGTAAAAAGAGGGAATTACAAAACAGCGCACAGAAGCTTATAAGAAATATAATAAAACAATGCGATTAAGAATTTAGCTTCCGCTTTTGAGCAAACTTAATGTAGCGCGGAGACTTTTCGAATTTTGCATCGATTCTGTTCACTTGAGCGATCGAAATAATTGAGATTAATTGATTTGAAATTACCGAAAGTGTGCGGGTGTATTTGTTTGTATATAGGAAAGGTGCCCAAGCGAATTTAGAATTGTATTTCAAACACTTTGGCTATCAATTTACATTTGCCGCGCACAGCAGTTGTTCGGGCTTTCAATTTCCATTTCTATTTTCCTGTCACATTACGTATACGTAACGAACCGAAATTAACACCTTTCGGTGCCCGCGCTCAAACAAATGTGCATTTCAGTGGCTTAAAGTCGTTCGGAATGGGTGTTTTTGGTTTGGGAAAAGTGACATCCGTCTGAACTGTCGAACCAAGGTCAAGGTTTGGGAAACGAAAGAGGGCGCCTTCCTCCCGATTGAACATTAGTTTCAGCTATTTACACTGCTATCACTGATTTGCCTAAAAAGCGATGGCCTTGTTAAGTGCCCAACCCGAAATTAATCCACGCATCCAAAAAATATAAACCGCACCGAACGGCTTCCAAATTCTGCGTTCTATTCGCTCTCAATCCGTCCGACTTTCATGACTGTCGTTCAGACACTGAGGCGACTATATGGCAGTCCATAATTCTCCAGCGATTTCGTCTTTCTCTCGCTCTCATTCGCTCTTCTAAGAGATATATCTACAGCTCTAGCCCGCTATATTATTATTTTTTTCTGTTTTTTAGGGGGCTCTCAAGAGCGAGCTTCTTCGGTTTTGTTTTGATTTCGAAAATCTGCAACTGGTTGCTCAGCTATGTTTTCGTTTGGGCCTTTGTTTTGATTTGGTTCTTTCGTGTTGTTGACTGTTTTCTTGTTTTTTTGTTTTGTTCATAGCCAACGGCGTGCGTGGGATGGGAAATCATTGTCTTATTTTTACATTCTGTTTGGTGCGAATTTGGGTTTTGAGAATGACTTTACAGCGTAGTTTACAATTCAAAACAAATTGGTTTACTGCCATTTACTTAACTCCTTTCCATGTTATATTTTCTCAGATTTATTTTAAAGCTAGTTCCTCAAATGCTTCCCTGCTATTTGCAAAATTCATTATTCCTATCATGTTTATTTATACATTTTTATAAATAAACAAAAGCGCAGTTCGATTTATGTCTTCCATTATTGTGCTCCCCAATCAGAACCGAGCATTAATCCGATATTCATAGAAATACAAATATCCTGTGCTATTTCCAAGTCCATTGTTTCGGCTTTTGGGCAGTTGCCATGGCCGCAATTATCGCCGATGACCTTGAAAGAACACGCCGCTTTTTCACGTCCAAGGTGAACTTAATTAGCGGCCAAACGGCCTTCGAAGGACTTGTCGATGTGAGTGCTCCAAATCGCGTGCCTGGCAGGCATCTAGTTTTTTTCTGGTTCCTTATGCTAAACGCAAAACTCCATCTAACAACAACGCTCGGCACTTGGGAGCCGTTCTAGTTTTCAGGGTCTTATCGCAAATACAAGTCTATTAACCCTTTTTTATTTCTAAAAAATGATGATTTGAATGACATGATAGGTATCATAAATTCGTATTAAGCAACAAATATTAGAGTTCGTAACAGCGAATCTATAATTTGCGTAATCGCGCTTCAAGCCTATTTGGAAACCATAAAGAACACCTTCTATTACCTTGGCTAATACGAACTAAACAATTGCCACCCAAGAAACTTATTTATAGACTGCGTTGCGCCCAATAAAAACCATAACAACTATGTATTTCCCCTGGTTTGGAATGGCTTTCGCAGGCGATAAACATTTCTAGCCCTGACGATTTCTATTCAATCCATTTCCACACATGTCATAATAAGGTCTTCGCCACCGACAGATAAACAAGCAAATCATTCCTTGCTCCCATGTTGAAACTGGCGATGACGTCGTCCCCTTATGCAAATCTCCAGCAGATAGTGGGACGTACATGAATATATTACAGAGTTACAAGGTTCCAGTTGAGTTATAGTGGTGATCAATCATTTTCTAACCAAATTATCTAGTGAAGTGTATATAACAAATTTTGTAGTTTAAGCGCGGTAACATTTACAGTGAATTCAGCACATTATCTTAGATGATTGAATCATGTTCCAAATGGCGTATGCGCATTTTTGGAAAAACCACTTACGTTCGCAGCGCACCACTTCGCTCCTGGCTTCCCGGGTTAGCATCTGCAGGCTGTCGCCAATCCGACGTATCCTCTGCGGTCGGCTCCCCATCTCTGATCCACGGCACTTGGTCCCCGCATCTAATTTCGTCTTTTGTTTACAACAGACAAACAATTAGCAAAATGGCTAAACAAAAACTTAGCACTTGAGTGCGCATTATTGAACTCGAATTGCTCAGCTCGGGCAAGACTTGGCACTAACTTGATGTCTGCGACCCGCTGGAAAAGAAAAGCCACAACTGGAGACGTTCAGACGACACGACCGCTCGACGATAACTGTGCGCACGCCAAGCGGCTATGGGCCATTTGGGGTATTTGCGCTGCTCCGGGGAAAATTCAAATGCTATGGCGTCACTTGATAGTGGTGGTTCCGGCGCCATGCAAACAGCATAGAGCGTTTTCAGATCCCTGCCAGTGGTGGCTATCCTTGGGGGATGTATATTAAAGAAAAAATGATTGCAAACGCAGTAGAACAATGTACCGCGTAATCTGTAGCCTTGTATTACAAATACAAAGTGTACTTTGTATAAAGCTTACATTTTTTAAATCAGTAACATTCATGCTTAAATACTTTACCGATAGTTTGTAGCGCATTAAATTAAATTAGATTACGTAGCTATGTAAACGCCTAGACATTCGCCATCTCTGATCCCTGGCAGCCAGCCGACTTGTCTGTCCACTTCGGGGGTCGGGCGGGTGCGAATCACCCCTAAAAAAGGAACTACCAAAAACAGGAGTCAAGGCAATGACCTCTCGCGGCCGGGCCCATAAGTCTGGGCCACCTGGGAGACTCGAAATGAGTGTCAGTAGAGCGATTGCGTGTCCAGCTAATTACTACCAAACGTTAACAACATCTGGCAAAGAGGGAAAGGGGAATATTCGTTCGCAGCAGGATCTCAACTCTTTGAAATTCACGTTATTTATTGTACGAAAAATACTCGATTGTTTCTCAAATAAATTAGTAAATTAATATACATATTAAATCGTAGTTGTAAATGTATGTTGTATATAATGCGTTACTTGGTGTTAGTTACAAATTTCACATAGCATTAATTTGCTTTTCAATTTATTGGTTTTTGTTTGTTTGTTTTTTTTTTATACAAAAATGTTTACTCGCCTAAAGGTAATTGTGTTAATTAGACTACAGATTTCATAAAACATTTGTGCAACAAAAAGGCATTGCAATTAACTTTAGGTTGCCCGTTTTACATAAATACAAAATTAACATATCTCGATGTAAATATATATAAATATAAATCTATCAATTTGATCAATTCGTTGAAACAATTCGCAGTGAAATACAAATGAAGAACATCCCTATACTGGTTAATAAATCATCTTCTAACAATTTCATTTTTACACACAAATAAAAGGCGATTGTTTGAACAATTTTAGTTACTCTGTTGTTTTGTTTTCCTTTCTAAGACTCACACTCCTAGTGACGATTGCCATCGACAGTTGATAGGGTTTTGAATAGTAGAGAATGCTTATAACTAGGCTACCTATACATTTAGCTCGATTACATAATACTAGTAGTTGATGTGTTGCTTTAAATGGGCAGAGCAAGTTTCTATGTTCGATTTTTGATTATTCTTGCATTTTGTGCGTGACACATAAAACGATTTTCGAATTCTTTGAATTTGCGTCTTGTTGCCAAGCGTAAAATGTGACATAAAAGAAAGAAATATATTTATAATATTGAATAACAGATTGCTTTGGATAAACAGCGCAGCAGTGATTAAAACTGAGTAAATGCGATAAAAGCAATTGTTCAGCTAGCTGATAATCATTTGCACTCGAATGCTTAAAGCTCATTAACTAAAAAATCTTACAATACATCGAATGAATTAACATAATTGATTGCATAGATAACATAATTTCAAATTAGTGTTTGAGTGGACGCAAAATACAGCCGCATCGCAGGCGAGCGAACTTATAAATAAATACGTAAAATGAAATCATAGTAACTAGGTAAAATTCGCAAAGCATTACAACACAGTGTTATATAGGAAATTAAAAAGAGAGTGGATAATAGTAGAGAGAAGCCTTCGACTGGAATTAGTAGAAATAAATAGTTAAATACACTGATAGACTAAGTTGGAAACCGATATAAATTACAACAACTAATATAGGAGGAAACGTGTTTCGCAATACTTTTCGTTTGCATTAGAACTCTCTGCATCTTTTCGGGCCTGGCTTGGCCCACGGCCCGATTGGTGGGGAAGGGAATGGGTGCAGGTAGTACCGGGAATCGGAGGAAAGGGACACGTATTATTTAAAGCGTCGCTGCGGCAAAGTTGGGCTCTCGGGCGGCGTGTCCCCGCCTGCTCCTGCGCCGCCTCCGACGGCGATATGCTGCAGGGAATGCTTCTTAGTCACGCTCTTGAAGGGAGCCCCCAGTTTTCGAGGGCCACGCGGTGAAGCGGATGTCATTCCGGTGGCTGCCTCCATGGCCGCGGTGGATCCAGCGGAAGCCGATGGCGCAATTCCCATTATGGGGCCTGAATCAATCGAGGCTTGTACCCAACCTACAAGAATAGATATGTTATCACTGCTTTCCACAGTCCACCAACTGAGCTTACCTTTAACGGAGGCACGATTGTGATCCAGCAATGCAGAAGCCAGAGGAGCTGCCGAACTGCTAGCATTGGATTCCCTAAGAGTGCCCAGCGTAGACAGTGGCATGGGATTGTAGATGCGGCTGGCGAAGTCCTCGAAGGTGGTGCTCTCCTTGTACCGAGATGATACGCTGTCCAACGACCGGTTGCGCTCCTCGTAGCTGCAGAAAAGAATATAAAAGTCGCTTAGACCCCAATAAAATAACACATACAATCTACTTACAATTGTTGGTAGAGCGGCAGTGCGGCGCGTTTCGTTCGACTGGCATTGATTGCGGTTGCCCGGATTAGAGTGGCCAAGCAGGCGCCACTTACCACGCTCTCATTGGCTAATGGACCAAACCATGGCACTTCAGGCTTTCTGTTCACCGTCACACGGAACAAACCATTCCTCAGCGGATATACCACAATCAGAACATCGCAAAACTCAGTGGGCAAAATGTCCCGTCTGTAATCCCGATGGTGCTCGCTCCATACAATGTGAACCTCGTCGTTGCCGAGATGGCGCGTCTTCAGCAGCATGGCCTCCGAAGAGTCCGAGGGCATTCTGGTGGCCACATGGTAAACCACCTCCAGAAAGGGGGTAGCGTAATAGGGAGCTGTAGCTCCGCATCCTTGACGAGGTAATCCGCCCAGGAAGCCGTTGTGCGTCTCCAAATCGATTTCCCAACCCAAGGCAGAAACAAACATCTCGTAGGTGCTGCTTCCACTCGTATTCCTAAGGATGCTGCCCTTATCTTCCTGCCCGGCGGCCACGTAAATAACCGCCATTTTGTGGGTTTCGCGGCATTTTTGGAGATCAACGTTTCGCAGTTCTCTCATCAGTTTCTCGCTCCTCTGAAGCAAGTGCGTTCTAGATCGCCGTTCCCAGCCTGCTAGTCCTAAATGTGAAAAGAGCAGCCGGCAGTATTGGAACGGCATCTCTGTGCGGGTAGGCAGCGAATCAAAGGATGCTGTTGCCGAGTGCAGTGACCTCTGATCCGGTTGCTGCAGTGAGGAGTTCGAGCTGGCATGTCGCAATGCCGGAGATGGAGCCTGAGTCGAGTGGGTCACGAATTCCTGCTCCAAAAGGCGTTGATTCAGAATTACCGAAATGGCCTGAGCTTCTTGGTTTCCACTCAGAGGACTGCTTGTTGGAGCATTCAGCTGGCTCACAGTGGGAGCCACACATTCTGGACTGGTATGACCAATATAGGCCAACATATCGTCCAATTGATCCAGATCCGGTGCCATGTCCTTGGCCAATGGCAACACCCCTGCCGGACGGTGTCGTAAAGTGTGTCGAGGAGCTTGCAGCTCATGTGTTACCATGGAGGACGCCATGGAATCCAACGGTTGGGTGTGTTGAATCTTTGGTGTGGTTTTTGGTGGAGGCTCCTCCGCTTTCCTCGGCTCTGAATACAAGATAGAAGCGTCCCAGCAGGCTTTGCCATTAAGATCCCGCATTAGGACCCTAACTTGCTTATCGGCTGTAACCAAGCCAGCAGTTATCCCTCCACCGGGAAGTTTCAGTGTAGGCAGCTCAATAAAACTGGCCACCAGACCAGAGTTCAGCATGAAAAGCTGCATATTTTGGGCACTTACAACAGAAGGCAGTTCCACAGAATCGCGTCTCGTCTCCACCTGACCTCCATAGGCAGCATTACCAATGTCATCCTGCTCTTCGACCATGGAACTCAAGCGAGATGCTCCAATTCCCATCGGAAAGTGACCGATGTGGGTGACCAAATGCATGGACACTGCTTTGGCACACAGCTTAATGGCTGTAATGCACTTCTGGATGGTCTCGGAGGTCTGGTAGGTAGCTTCCGGCAGGCGTCCATCGCCTTGAAGATCGTCGTGTGCGATGTGCATATCAAAGTCATCATCGGCTGTCAGTTTCACCCTCTCATGACGAGGAGCACCGGAGGCAACTTGCAAAAGTACCCTGAGCACCTGGAGCACTAACGTATCACCTTGTTCGTTGAGAGGCGCAAGCATTATAGGAGCCGGAATAGCCATGCAGAATTCGCCCAAGCACAACATTAGAGATGTTAGCACCACTTTGTCCGAATCCCTAGGCTTGGTTACGTTTTGAATTTCCAAAGCTTTACAAATGGCAGTGATGATTATCTGGGGAACTCTTTCAATAGCGGCCAGTTGGCGTCCACGCTCGGCGCACAACTTTAATGAATCCACAGCTACGATGGCAATGGTGTGATGCTTAAACTGCAACGCCTGTAGCAGTACTTGTAACACCTCCTTTATGCGCGGATTGTAGACTCGAGTCTCCTTAGGATGCACATCCTTGTGATGGGGCACCGCCTGCTGAAAGAGGTTAGTTCTTCCAGCATTCGAAGCCGGCAAGGGTTGAGATAGGCGCATTAGCAGCCACTGCCCGAGCTGAGAAAGTGCGATGCATCGTGCCTTGGCTGAAGGCTCTCGCCTGGCGCACCGCAGCATAATGTTCAGGATGTGATCTTGCAAGTCCGCACACTCCATAATCTCAAACTTTTGTGGCGAGGGCTGCAGGACGGGGCGTGGCAACAACGAGGACGGATAGCAAAGCAGCGATCCCAAGAGAGCTGCAACCTCCGCTCTTGGTGTACTCCTAGTGACCTCCAGAGAAGTCAGCAGTATAGCACTTGCATGGACCAAGTCCAACAGCAACAGAGTGTGTCCTGGCAGAAGCAAACTTAGGAGCCTAGGTCCTTCTAAGTGCTTGAGAATTGCATAAATTAAATCCCGATCCTCGCCAGTCAGCAACTGATGGAGAGCATGATAGAACAAGGGCAGCTGTTGCATGTTCACAGCGCCTTGAATCGCCAGTGAGCAGAGCAATTGAAGTGCCCAGAGTTTGCCCTTCTTGAAGGATCGATCCAGAGAAAGAGATCCGTAACACCAGGGTGCCACGATTCCAATGGGCGGCACCAAAGTCGGCATGGGTGGCGTGTTCTGATTATCCGTAGATATACCTTGGTTCTGCTTGATCTTGATGAGATTTTGCGTCATTTCTAGCAGATGCATAAACACCTGGGCGTGCAAATCCGGTTTGGGAATGCGATTAACATCTCCCAGAGCACCAAGCATGCGTTTCCACATGATGGAGGTGGAATCTGGATGCCAGCCCTCCGCTGAGCCTCCTAGAATAATACAGCGACGTCCGGAAACACTTCCCGAGTTACTGCCACTTCCGTAACTACCAGAGTTTGCATCATCCAAGCTCGCATCAATTTGCAGTTGGGCATCCTTGATGGATCCACCTTCAATTCCACTGCTGGCTGTTGGCGACGGACTCCTCGAGCCCGCTCCACTTTCATTGTCTCCTTCCTGGTAGCTGTCCGTTTCCTCTGTATCACCTTTTCGCGCCAATGAATCAAGGGACATGGCTCGCCGCAAGTCCTGTGGATTAATGCGATTCTCTGCTAGTTGTGACGGCTGTAGCACCTTAGGTTTTGGGGTGGCTGCTCGTCGACGTCGTATCCTCGAGCTCCGGGCCGCTGAAGCCAAGCTTCCTTCGCTGTAGCTTCTACTTAGCATAGGAGTTAAAGGTATCGGTCGTGTTCCATGGCCAGTGCCTCCCTGGGATTGCGTGTGTTGGTGATGAGGTCGAGGATGATTTGGAAGAGGCACCTGCGACGAGGTCTCTTCCGAGCGACTGCTACTGGACTCTGCTAGAGATTCCCGCTGCCTGCTCTGGCTAATAGCAGCAGAAGCAGCACTGCCTCCATTGGCAGCGCTGCCCGATCCCGATCCCTGCCAGACGCTGCCAATGCGACGACGCTTTTCCGCCCGACTCTCAGCCACTCGATCCAGGGGTAGATCTAGCAAGTTTATGCCATAGGTGTATCGCGAAAAAACACGAGTCAGAGTTTGAATGGTCTTATTCCATTCAATAATGAGCTCCTCGCGGTGCGTTAAAGATTGCAGAACAGTCAAAAATTTCTCCCACAGCAGCACGTTTACAGGCACTTTGGTGTGCGCCCGAATCCATGTGACAATGAGAGTTTGGAATATAGCAGACCCCAGGATTCCGCCCAAAGTGGTGCCATTTGGCAATGTATGTTGGTTTTGGTGCAGCACAACTGAAGTAACTTGCAGTAAAACCATTAGCAGTTGCTCCCAGGTGCGCGTGTCCATTTCCGTGTTCATAACCATGGTACGGTACACATTCAGCACCTTTTTGCAGATATCCGTCTGTTCCTCCAGCGGTGTGGAGCGATAGGTTCGCGAGCGGGTGGGAAAGCAGATGTTCAGGTTGGCTGTGTTCACCAGGAACACGTTGGCCGCATTGGTCACAAAGACCTGAAAAAATAAAAAAACATTAAAGAGGAAATTCATTTGGAATTCAGAAGTTACTTACCTGTAACACATTTTGCCTGCCAGCTCTGACTACCAACTGATCCTTGGAGCCTGCAATAGCGCCCACATAAGATGGTGTGCGAAGTCGTTGGCTCCTGGGAGTTCCACCAGCGTTTGACGGAGGCGGTGGATCGTCGTTTGGCTCCAATAAGAATGGTGGAGGAGTCTCGCCCGTCATCCAGTCGCGGTAAACAGCGATGGCTGTGCGAATTGCTTCTATTTGCGGCTTCGAAGTGAAGTTAAGCAAAAACGCCTGACGATACACCTCGTGCACAAAGTTTATGTTCTCGCGGTTAACATATAACACTTCCCGGACAATTAGACCCTGCTGATAGCCGTGTAGACGCACATGGTCCACGTCCTCCATGTGTAAGGTGCAATCCAATCTGTGGCTCAGCAAACGCTCGTGGGTAAAACGTGACACCCAGTTGATCAGGACCACAACGCAGGAGGCCATTACCTCCTCCTTTTTGTTTATGGATCGCATGACGGGCAAGTCCAAGCGGGGATTGTAAATGGAGCAACTGACATCGAAGTTGGGCGAAAATACTGGCAGGAAAACATCCATGAATCGCTGTAGCAGGAAGGCGAATGCCCGGTGATCCTTTTGGGCCCGATTATCCCGCCATCTCAGGCAGGCCGCCGTGTGCACCATGCTGTTTAGCAGAACCTCTAGGCCATCCCGAGGATCCGGTGGCGCTGACTTTTCGCTGGACGAAGGTGGCAACAGGGCAACGACCTCCGAACTTTGCACGGGATGCGAGAATGCGTTGTCGTGAAAAACTGAGGCCATCCCGCCGTCCGCCTTCATGTTGGGATGAGTGAGAAAGTCCGAGGCACTGAACTCTGTATCCGGACCGACCACACCCTTCTGGGGCACAATAAGGCCAGGGATGAGGTCCGCGTACATGGCGTGCACGTAGCCTGGTGCATTTTCGCCTAGTGTCTGATACCACAGTAAGAAGTATCTGAGAAAGGATAATGGGGTTAGAGGGCGCTTCAAATTGTTGTTAAGGGATTGACCAACCTGACACCTTCGCGTCGCAGCTTGGGCGAGTTGCCCAGATGCAGTAGCTTGGCCATGATGCGACTTAGGGAATGACATTGCCACCGGCGGGCCAATAGTTCTGGCAGCAGGCACAGGATCTTCTCCAGCAGCCATAGTGAACCGTCCAGTTCCTCGCGATGCGCCTTGTGCACTGTTTTAAAAAATTAAAAGAGCTTCATAGGTGAAAAAGATTCCATTAGCCAATTAGAGATTCCTGCTTGCTGTTGGGATGCAATCGAAATGTCTGGACAAGCACAAGATGCGGAGAGACAGAGATGTGCATATGGTGCAATTCGTATTCGATTCTGAGATTTCAAGCGCAAGAAGAAAGACCATGGGACGTGGACACATGAGGTTATGGTAAACAGAGTTCAAAAGCAAAGTCGCAGGGAGGAAGGGGATGCAGTTCGATGGTCAATTCATGTCAATAAGAAACCACATAAACTTACCAATGTGAAACGGAAGTTCTGCCAGTTAGGGGATTTACAAAAATAGAGAGAGAAAAGGCGGTAAAATAGAAATAGATGAGGAGTTCAATTTAGAATATCACGTTTGTTTTTTTTTTTTATAACTAGCTCTACAAAAATGGGACAAAGCATAAAGATTACCGAAATCCAAACAAGGCACTGATTTAATGTCGTCGCTGTTGGTTTTGTTTAATTGGTGGAGCTTAAAATGTCCCCGAAAGCTACGCGCAAATTAACCAAAATTAAATGGGTCAAAAAACAAGAAGGTATTCTACGAGTCAACGAATTACGGATACTCTTTTTTGAACGAATTTCTTAAGTACTTACAATAAGGAAAAAATTACGACAGAAACAATACACATAAAATAACACATTTTGGCATTGATCTGAGATCTTTTTTCTATGCTATTGTAACCTCTTTAAATAGCAAATAAATAAGCTGAGAAAAACACCTTTGCTAGATAAAACCCAGCTTGGGCCCACAATATTCACATCTGGGGTAATCGCAGAATAACTTAATTTACCTTTTTGCTTCAGATTCGCCTCGGCTTGAATGAAGGTGTCGTAGAGTATGAAGTAGACATGACTGTAGTTGGTCTCGAACAGTGACTTCGATTCTTCTAGCTCCACATTATCTGAAATACATATAAATGGGTCAGCAATTGAGATATGAGGTGCATATTGGGGTAAAATTGTTACTTGTATTATTCTGGAGAGAAGAGCTATCGACGAAATGGATTTTGTATACAAATTCTACTCTCTTTGAAATACACCTGATATTCGAATGTAATTAACTTGAAAGGCCTTCATTACATAGATAAGAAACTAATTAAACCGAAATATTACCAAAATGTAGACTTAGTTTTTCTCTGTGAACCAGTGATAAGAAAATGGCGCCAGGGGGCAACAACCAAGATAGTGACGCAACATCGAACCCAGCACCTGTGCATGCCACTATTGATAAGGCCGCAAATCCTATCCCGACAGGCAATGATTTCCCAACTTATCCATATAGAAAGCCACGCATGACAATATGTCCCATAACAACAAGTTGATTGGAGGCCAGAAAGCTATTAAAAGTCGAGTTACGAAGAGAACACGTTATGATGGGTGCTCAGCGATTTGTGATGAATCAGAGAAGTGGGGGTCTTGATAGGCGGAAGAGGGTGGTGGTTGGGGGGTGCGGTTCACTGCCATTGCCGGCTTGCTCTCATCAGCAAAACACACGGCTAAGCAAAAGAAAGCTAAACAAAGAGGTAAAACAGAGTAAGAAACCTTTGAAACCGGTTTCAGCAGAAGGCCAAAACGCACAGAGCGAAGATGACTATCATTGCACAGAAAACAAAACCAGAGAAATGTCTATGGCGATTTGAGAGAACTGAAGTTTCAGTATAATATTTTACATTAATATATTACATAGTATATTTACTAATGAATAGTACAACAAATATTAAATGAGATGCATTAATATATAATACCATAGAGTAAGGATAGTCGTTTAAAATAATTTAGGTCTTCACTAAGAAATATTTATGAACTGCTCCTAAAAGTGATTTAATTATATTATATAACTAAATCATGGTATTATTTTTGAAAACTTTTTTCCAGAACATGGACAGCTTTTTTCGGTGTTATTTTGCTATTGTACTGCTTAAAAAACAACAATTGGAAACCCAGCCATTGGGAAGAATGTCTAATGCGTGTAATTTGCCAAGGGACAATGGCAGAGAAGCAACAACAATTTGAAATAACAACAATAGTGTGCCGGAGGGTGGCAGCCAGGTGTATTTGAGGTTTATTGTAGCGGGGGGCACCTGTTGGAAATCGCTCGCTGAGGTGACACAAAAAGAAAGCCACTGAGAAAGGGTGGCGAAGGTGGAAACCCGTACTTGCTGTACATTGCTGGCTAATACAGGCCAAATTCTGTAAGGCGTAATAATTTGCAATCAATAAAAGAAAAGAGAGCAATGAAAAATGAGTATGCTTAAAATAAATATATGTGACATCTTAAATAATAATAATACTTTAATTTAAATAATTTAACGAATTCTGTGCCTGTTGTTTTGACTACTGAAGGGTGTAATAAATACTCAATATAAAAACATATTTAAATGACTAAACATATTTAAATATAGAAATTAATAAGCTGTTTAGTCACAATTTTCAATGTGAAATAAAAAAGCAGAAAATAAACAAATTATCACAGAAAATAGTTGGAATAAAGAAAACTGAGGGTTGGACAAGTCCGACTTAGGGAACCCAGACTGTAGCTCCACTTGTTCGCTTCTTTATCATTTAACGTGTTTCACACATTTTCGCTTGCCACATAGCGGAGCATGTGTAGATGTTTTTCTGTAATCTTTTTTCCGTTTTTGCATAAATTAATGTTTTTTTTACTGGAAGAATGGGCGGTCTATGTGGGGTACATCGCCTATGCGGAGGTTCTTTTGCGCCCAACAGGAAATGGCCAGCATTGTGAATCCACTTTTCGTTGTTGTTTGGCGCTCCGTGGGCAGAACGTCATTGAGAGCGAGCCACCGTGGAACGAATATGGTGCGAACGACGCCCACCAAGCCAAAAAAAAAAACAGTATATGCATAAAAAATATAGCCAACCAGTTCCATTGTTATTGCTATGAATGCAAATAAATTATGAAATAATTAACAGTCAGAACCGCCAACGCAAGACCTTGGTTTCAAGGGGCAAATCCACCGTGAGTGTTTGCAAAATAGCGGCATTCGAAAAGGGTTTTAAACATATTCGAAAATATGCCGAAAGTTATCTATAAACTAAGTATTCTACTGTAAGATCTAGGTGGGTTTTAGCATATGGTAGGATCTGGAATGGAGTACGTTAGGTTCTACTCACCCAATATCATGCGGAGGTGTCGCAACCGGGAGGCGGAATCCTTCTTGGAGTCCTGCAACTTGGCCGTGGATTTCTTCACGTCGGCATGCGATTTTTTTGTAAACATTTTGCACCTTGTGTTCTCTGCCTCGCACACAAACACACATCACACACACTGGCTCATTGGCACTCACACTCGCACACACACTCACGCACATACAGGCACAAGTGCAGGCGGTATACACTTTCTATTCGCTGATTTGTACTGATTTTTCTCCGATTTATTTTCTCTGCCTTGTATTTTCTCTGGCTCTTTTAGCTATTTATTTATACGCGCACGCCAGCCAAAAAAAACCCACCGAAAAAAATCACTTTTTGTCCAGCGGAGCGCCCCGGAGAAATTATTTAGCAACGCCCGCTAGGTGCGCGGGGGCTGGTGCGGGGAGGTGTGTGTGGGTTCCGTAGCTTTGCGCTGCTGTTTTTCGCAATTTCCCAAACTTATTTCATTGCGAATTATTCACGGGCACACTCGGCAACGCGCTTTTGCACTTGCAGTCCAACGGCTGGCGATTTACAGCGCATTTTTCCAGCTTTCAGCGTTTATGTTTTCTTTTCCATTTGCGTCGCGTCTCCAATTCTGTTCAGGTTCCGTTCACTGGCTGTGGTTCCGGCTCGCGGCAGTGCTGGCAGGTTCAGTTCGACTGCGCGGAACTAGTTAGCAGTGAACTGTGAACCGGTCAGCAGGGAAATGTTCGTTAATTTCAAATAGTCCGAATTATCAAATTGTTATATTACAGCGAAGAAAACATGCTTTAATCGAGATTCACAATAATATTCTCTTAGATATTTATATTTTAAGAACATTATTAGCTATATTCATTAAAATTATTCTTAGATTCAAGGTTGATTATAAAAAATCTAACAATTGTATTTAATGCATATAATATAATACAATATAATTGATTGGAACTCGCTTGACCGCGGCTAGCATAATACTTCCACCTGTGATTCATTTAACAACTACATATATTATTTAATCGCAGATAAGAAGCTTGGTAATTAAGCGGCAATTTAGCCAAAGTGGCTAGCTCGAATTCATCCTCAGTACAATGCGATTCCTGAAAAGGCTGACACGTCGATTTCCCGCAACCTTTCGGCGAGGAAAACTCCATTCCCAACTGGTGATGATTTGTGCTTTCGGGAACATTTTCCTCAACATACTTTACGGCGTTTATATCGGGCGCTTTTCCTTCAGGCGCAAAAAGTTTGTGTTTTCCAAAGGGGTTGCTATTTATGGGTTATGTGTGGCCACGTTATTTGCACTGTTCTACATCTGGAATATTTACCACGAAATTTCCACCAGCCAGATCAATCTTCGAGACACTATTGGAATATATTGCTATATGAACGTCGGCATTTGCCTGTTTAATTATGTGACACAGTGGGAAAAATCATTGAAATTAATTCGATTCCAGAACAGTATTCCTCTTTTTAAGGTCCTTGATTCACTGGACATTTCGGCAATAATTGTGTGGCGGGCATTTATGTACAGCTTACTCAAGATGTTGTTCTGTCCCCTTA
Source organism: Drosophila erecta (assembly GCF_003286155.1). Lineage (NCBI taxonomy): Eukaryota > Metazoa > Arthropoda > Insecta > Diptera > Drosophilidae > Drosophila > Drosophila erecta. Next base: position 5,422,314 of record NW_020825194.1, read on the forward strand.
TCGCCTATATAACCCTGATTCTATATCAAAGGCGGTTGCATCCGGAATATCACTGGACGAGTTTAAGGACGGCGAAGACCATGTTGCCGCTGATTGTATCGAACCAGATAAATAACTGCTTCTTCGGCGGCCTGGTAATTGCAAATTTGGTAGTTGCTGCGCTAAATCGAAAGTTGCACGGTACTGTTAAGGAGGCCAATGTGCTGCAGTCACCCAGCCAGATGAATCTCCATAAGCCCTATTACCGTATGCGTCGCTTCTGCGAGCTAGCCGATCTTTTGGATGAGTTGGCCGAGAAATACGCCGTCACTGCCGAATGCTCAAAGAGATTCCTTCGATTCACGGACTGGTCCATGGTGCTATCGCTGCTAATGAACCTTCTAGGCATCACCATGGGATGCTACAACCAGTATTTGGCCATTGCGGATCACTACATCAACGAGGAGCCTTTCGATCTCTTCCAGGCCATTGTTTTGCTGGTTTTTCTGGCTGTGCCCTTCTTGGAACTCGTCATGGTGGCTCGGATAAGTAACCAAACTCTCATGGAGGTGATTGTAATTTTCTTGAAAATTCTGAAAAAAATACATAGATCTTCTAGTTGCAGACCAGAAGAACTGGAGAACTCTTGCAGAGATTCGATCTGCAGCACGCCGATGCGCGTTTCAAGCAAGTGGTGAATGCCTTCTGGCTCAAGGTCGTCACCATCGACTATAAGCTAATGCCACTGGGCCTCTTGGAGCTGAACACCTCGCTGGTCAATAAGGTTTTCTCGTCAGTCACTGGTAGCCTCCTGATTCTCATTCAAAGTGACTTGACCCTAAGGTTTTCTCTAAAATAATATGGTTTGCTTGAACGCTCAAAATAAATCGTAAAATAAAGATGGAATAAAGATGGAATGATATAGTCGAGTTACCCGACTATCAGATACCCGTTACTCAGCTAGTGGAAGTGCGAAAAAGAAATTTCACAATTTTCTGGAATATCGTTAAAAATTGTAAATAAAATTAAGAAATTAAAAAAAATTGTTCAAAAGTGTGGGCGTGACAGTTTGTGGCGATTTGTGGGCAATAGTTTAAACTGCTATTTGAAAAAACCGCCATAGTCAGATAAAGCAGAGTAAATGGAAATCTTATCGATAAGACTCATATATGCGTTACTACAGCAGTTTGTCCAACACATTTGCTGGTTATATTATTCTTTAGTTAATAATTGAAATTTCAATTAATTAATCAAAAAATATTTTAAATATTGTGTCTTTTTGGGCATATTTAAATGTTTAAAGTCCAATGCCTATATTTCGATAGCACTGCAAAAAAACAATCGGTTTAGTGGATGGACATCGTATTGATATCGATATCTATATTGAAAGTGAAAACTTCTGTAGACGGAATAAATTCAATTAGCTAAATTCGTTTTTAAACAGTATCTTCTGCAGCCAGTAAGAATAAACAAACAAAAATCATGTGCGGCGGTTTCACCTGCTCGAAAAACGCGCTAATTGCGCTCAACATTTTGTATGTGGTAAGCAAACACAAACAACAAAATAAAAAAAACAACAACAGTTGTGCAAATCAAAAGCAGCAACAACGAATACGGAAGAGGAACAATGAAGAACAACAACAATAACTACAATGGCAAATGAATAACTAAATTATCATTATCGAATCATTTTCGTAAATATGTATTGATTTTCCTCTGCGGTGGCAGGTGCAATCTGCATGTGTGTATGTGTGTGTGTATACATACCTTTCGGCCATTTGTTGTTGCTGCCGTCAAGACGAGAATCCTTGAGTCCTTTTTCATTTGCCTCCTATCTTTCTTTCTTTTCTGCTCTGTGTGTGTGCGACCCCCAGATGATTGGATTCCTGCTGATTGGAGTGGGCGTGTACGCGCGTGCCGCCTCCATCGTGACCAACCTGCCGATTGTGGGTGGGATCCTGGCCTGCGGTGTCATCCTCATATGCATATCCATGCTGGGACTCGCCGGAGCCGTCAAGCACCACCAAGTGATGCTCTTCTTCGTATCCTTTTGCCACAAAGCCTATCAATTCACAAACGACCAGACCATGACCAAACGACCATGCAGCTACAGTCGCGTTCAATAGACTAGCAGCCGAAGATAGGAACTTTAAATTATCTCTAGGGATTTAAAATAATGATTGGCCTCTTATCCCACGATTTACAAGCTGTAGGAATTTCTTTAAGATAAATAATTGCATTGAAAGTAGGGACCTTTAACTGCAAATCATCACATAATCAGGGATTTTACTAAGATACTTCTTAAAATCATTTAAAATCATTTATTTTTTACTGCTTACAACCATTTTCTTAAAGCTTAAAGCGATGAATAGTTGGTAGCTTCAATACAGGACCTTGTTCATATCGTAGCACTGCTATTATTCTAACCGCTATTGTGAAACACCACGAAGGTCGTGGCATGTGGAACAATTAGCGTACTTAGACAAGTACCCACTTCCGCAGAGAAAGCGGGCGCGTAATGACTGAAATTATGAGTAGGCCCCAGTGGCTGTAGCTGCCGCGTCGCTTGTTGTGCTTCCATGACGTCAACTGGAGGGCATCACTTCGTGACCCCCAGTGAAAATATAAGAAAACAACTATAATATTTCAAAGCACTGCCCGGCTTAGCCTTAACCTTTAGACTCTCTCCGGCTTCAGTACATGATCATACTGTTCATGCTGTTCCTGATCCAGTTCTCCATCGCCAGTTCCTGTTTGGCCGTCAACTCCGAGCAGCAGCAGCAGTTCGCCGAGCAAGGATGGATGACGGTGCCCACGGATTTGCGCAAGCAGGTGCAGGACAGCCTGAAATGCTGCGGATTCAATGCCACCGCACCGAGCACAACTTCCGTGGTTCCTCCGCCAAATGAGCCCTCGTGCGAGCTGATCAATCAACAGTGCTGTGCCCACTCTTCCGAGCCGGACTGTCGTTGTGAACCCTGTGGACCCCTACTGGAGGACAAGATCGACTATGCCTTCAAGCTGTGCGGCGGTCTGGGCATCTTCTTCAGCTTCACTGAGGTAAAGTGCAGATTAGTGCATGTCTGATGAAAGTAATCCAATTTCCTATTAAACCCATTCCCACATGCTGCACTTAGTTCGTCGGCGTCTGGCTAACAGTCCGCTATCGCAATCAAAAGGATCCGCGGGGCTTGCCCAGCGCTTTTCTCTAAATTAGAAGCTAGTCGTGAAAGAGATAAACATTTTCCAGATACAGAAACATTCAAAAGTTCTTTAGTGCATGTATATCTGCTCTGTCTCTGCTAAATGTTTAATGTTGCGAGGGAAGATTTCATGAGCCCTTGGGGCCGACATACCATACATATACAAGCATCCTTTATATTTATACCATCTACAGATATATATATATATATATATATATATTAAATCACATTGCGCAGAACTATGTACGTAATGTGTTAGTTCGTAATTGATATACAACTTTAGACATATATACATATTATAGAGAGATATATATAGAAGGAGAGAGCAAAGCGTTTAACCCAAAATAAGCAATCAGCTAAGAAACATATTTCCCTTTACTCTCAACACACTTTCTTTAACACTTTCGACAAAATTTGTTCTAACACTTGACTGCCTACTCTTTGACTAAGCATAAATCCAACAAGTGACCAAGGGTGAGAATTCTTTTATGCTAGTTTGATTTCTTATTTAAAATTCTTGAACCTCTGTTGAGCACTGTTTAATTTACCTTTTCTAACACAGGTCCTGGCTGTTTTCCTGGCGCGTCGCTACCGCAACCAACATGATCCTTGCTATCTGCCCGCACGCGCCGTCTTTCCGCACGATTATTTATATTGAACAGGCTGAAAATACAACATGGAAGTGCAACATTTTAGTCAAAGGGACGAAGGCTGAATTTTAATTCTTACAATCGCGTTTCCTAACAAGAATCGAATCCAAACTGGAACAAAAGATTATTCTTAATAGAAGGAGCAGTAGAAGGTGGAGGAGTTATATGTGTGCTCAACACTGCTGCTATTAAGGATAATTTTATTTTACTATTATACATGCTTTTATTGCACAAAGTTATTTAATTATGAAACCTCCATTGAGATTATGTTTAGCTGTAATATTTGAATCTAAGTTTATCTGTTTGAATGTCCTTAGTTAGCTCTTAATGCCTTTCTTTGCAACTCGCAACAATCATGAACGACTCGACGTGACTCGACCTCTACTCAAAACTACTGTACCACTACGAGACAAACATTTCAACAACCTGATCTTACTGTAGAACTAACAACCAGTCAACAATTGTAACTAGCAACGTAATAAGTATACATCAACCTATATACAAACGTAATTGCATTATTGCCGTGAAGGCGTATAAACAATACTCTAAATGTTAGCTGTGTGTTAAACTTTAAACTAGCGAGAAAAAAGCCCACAAAATAACAAAAAAAAAGAGTAATCCTCTATACATACATGTCAACAATTATACAAGTCTATATGGATAAAACCCTACACATAAGAAAACTGCTTCTTCGAATTTTTCACTTCTTTTCCGCACTAGCTCGACTTTCTCTGCAGCTAATCCTTCTCTCGACTTTTAACCCCGCCAATGCCAAACGCCATCAGCCACCAAAAACAAATTGAAACACATCACAACCAACACGCTACTTCTTATCCGCACACTTCACACTCACATGGAAATAGTTTTCCCTACAGTTTCGTTTCCAGTATCTTTTCGAGCGACAAGTAAACCATTAGATAATATTCTCTGTATTCTGTGCTGTGATTGAAGTAAATATGATCTTTAAAACAACAAAAGCAAAGCGAAAGCGAGTCTCGAGTTTCATTTCCCGCATTTTCCCCAAACCCCATTAATGAGCGACACTCCCTCTTGGGAATTCGCGGCTTGGAATATCATTAGCGAAGGGTCTCGGCTTACCACAGTCATCCTCACTGGCCGCAAAAGGTGGCAGAATGGGTGGGGGCTCAGGATAAGGAAGCATAGACATTTGTATAATGGTGTCTGCGTTTTCCATTTAACATGGTCTGCTATTCCTCCTTTATTTAATTTGTTTGATTTACTATGCTTACGAAATAATTTGTTGAATCTTAGTTAATTGTTGAAAAAAAAAACCATTTAACACAAATGGTGTTTCTGATTTTGCCCTAAGTTTAATTTCATGTATGCATGTTTATTTTATTATTGAAACATTGGACTTTAAACTTACAAAATTGGTGGTACCTTTTCTAGCGATGCGTAACCACAGTCCCAAACATCATAATCCTCCCAAGCGCAGGAGGAGATTAACGCCAGCGCTTAGTTTGACGCCTGCCTTGGGCAGGAAAAAGGTGGGGCCCCCGAATAAGTAAAGTGGTCCCCACTCTGAACGAGCAAATGGCCAAAGGAAAATCTCACTCAAAGCTGCGTTGAATTGGGCCAAGTTCAACGCACTGCGATGCAGAAAACATGTTTCCCCCGAAGAGAAGAACTAGAGAGAGCCGTTCGCTTACGTAACGAGCACTCAGTCCAGGGGGCGGAAATCCAGGGGCGGCGTTTCCGCTTTTGCGTGGTGGATTGTGGGCGTGGTGGTATCCTGCATGCCGGGTTCGAACCCCTCCAGCCGCCAGTTCCTGGCCCCAAAAACACGCTTGTCTCATTTCTTGGTAGGCCGTGTTGACACTCGCAGCGGAAATGGTCAACAACAGATACGACTTCGTCACATTTTCCTGCCTGCAAAGTGAAATGGAAATGGAAAATTCATCCAAAGTGTCGTGTCAACGAGGTGGGGATACATCAGTATTTATTTGTCAAACAGATCAACGAAATGAGCATCTGTGTGAGCGCTTGAGAGACATAGGGGGCCATCCTGCAGGGGCCATTGAATAAACAGAAATGCACACTAAAAATAAAAATATCGATTCAACAAATGGAATATATAGTACATGCTACTTGAAACTACTGAAACTTTAAATAATGCATTGAATGTCACTCACAATTGACATTTCCAGCTTGGGGTTGATTCATAAGGAGTTTCAATATGCCACGCCAGCTTGGAACTTAAGGTTTTCTAAGAGCCCTTTGCCTAAGCTAAATGTGATTGACCCTTTTATTTTCGTAGTGTTCTTCCCCTTGACACGCGCCAGATATTAAAATTCCTAATGGCTGGGCTCGGCCCTTAGCTTCTGAAATCCGCCATATGCTGTGTTCCCAACTGTTGATCCAACGTTGCGTATGAGCGATGTCTTGTCAATTGCGTGCCCCATGAGATATGAAACGATGTCATTCCCGGCATAAAATACTGATGATTATTATTATGCAGTGGAATGGAAATTTCGAGCCATCTCTATGAAGATTTCTTACTTGTCACTTGAGTAAATGAACGTTTTTTAGCTCCTTCGAAGCGGAGCCGCCGCTCGCTTGTCGAAAATCCATGGAAGCGAATCGTTTAGTCACCGTTTTACTGCCACCGCTCGCTCTTCCTCTTCTTCGCTGGGGGAGGGCCTTTTCCGCCCACAGTAACTCGTAATTCGTAATTCGAATTTACTGCCCATGTCGGTGTCGTGTCATGTTGGACTTATTATCTCCGTCTGGGCCGCAGTCAGCCATGGCGATTTTTTGGGGCATGAATGTGTGTATATAGACGTACACACGGCTGTATGTGAAAGCTTAGAAATTAAGCGATAGAACAGGGGAAATGTATTTGAATGCCAATGTCAAGTTAAAGTCAAGCCGCCTATTGATTACATTTAATTAAAACCTTTGGACAGATGTGATCTCATCTGAAGGGAAAATTTACAAAATTCATTGTCTTGTTTACAGTGTGTTCATCTAATTGGACTCATACATTCCTTGGCATTGGGCAAATATTGGTTTTAAAAATCTAAACAAAAGTTCTTCTGGTAAACAGCTAAAAAAAAGATTAGCCACGGGGAATGTGAAAATTAGCATCTCATTGTTTCCGCTAAAAAGAAAAGTATGCACAACATATTATATTGATATAAACAAAAATCGACTTAAATGATTTTACGCACCCTTCAACTCGCAAATTCATTGTAATGTATGCAGCATTTCCATTAAGAAAATCCTTAACATTTCTGCTCAATAAATTCCCCAATCCGCTCGAATGGGAAACGCTTTACGACCACCATAAAACGGAATAAAATGAATAAACAAATACAGACTTGGTGTGTTTTGCTTAACATGGCAGTTATGATGTGGCACACATGGCGTATGCGCAACGTCAACCCCCACATCACTCAGGTTGCGTATACGACAGGTGGAGCGCCACCGTGCTGCCCAATTTTCAACACCTTTAAGGGCTTAAGTGCACGTTGAAAAATAATTCAATTCAGCTTTAATGGTCAGCCCATGTCCTGTAGGCCAAGTTATTAGGAGACGAAGGAGAAATGGTCTGCGCAGCAGCTGTTGCACACAAATCCATTACCCCGCCCAAAACCACCCTCTCACCGCTCCCAAATTCTACTTTAGTGCGATTTTCAAGAAATTGTAAACAGTTTTTGTTGGCCTTGCTTGCTTAGCTCTGGGACTATATAATTAAATAACCCCCGGACAGTGGCAAACCTGGCCGAGTTCAAAATCGAGTGAGTCTGCGAGGCGCTTCTTCCTTCAGAGCGTTGAGTGAAAAGCCAAAGAGAGTGAGCGAATTTCGACCGAGTAGAGTCGAGTCGAGCCATTTCGCTGTGTGGGACTCCCCTTTAGTCAGTTGGTCTTGGAACCTCGTGCAGCTCTGGTCGTCGCTTCTCTGTCCGTTTGCCAGTGGGATTTTGTATCGGAAAAGAGGGTGTGCGTGGAAGGGGAAGAAGGCGTTCCTGTTTGCTTCACGTGCCTGCAGATAAACAAAGCAATTCAGCAATCGAAATACCAACGCGCATATCGTGACAGGGCAACGCGGCATAATAGTGCGGCGATTTTCTTTATTTGGTGCATATCAGGCAAATTACAGCCAAGAGGCAGCGCAACAAAACGCGGAGAAAGCACAACACCTAGAACTCTTTACGTAAGTCAGTGGAGCGGGTAAAACGGCAGCAACAATAAATATGCCCAGTTGGTGTATGAGACGAAAAACTTTCTCTGTTAATGCTGTCTGCGGAGAAAATCAATAGCTCGATTCCTGGTGTTATCCTGTCGCAGGATACACACTAGCCAGCTGATGCGACGACTGCACCGTCTTGAAAACATCTGCTGGCCAACGAGGTTTCTTGATATAATTGAAAAAAGTTCTCGGGAGAATAGGGCGCACAGTAATTGTATCAACCCTTCTCCTTTTGCTACCCCTATTTCATTATGTACCTCCTATTCTGTCTACATCAGCTGGATATCTGCATTCGTTGGCTTGTTGTCCATTGGAATGGTTCAGCAAACGCTTTCAAGGCTATATCCACTTTAATGGGTCAACAAGCTGTGCAGACACCCAAATGGATTATCTTGGCTGTCCGTGGAGGGATGATTTATGATGTTGTGAGACAAACTTTAAATTAACTTAGGAAGATACTTTTCAACACCCTTGTTTAGCCATCAATCCCTTACTCGTTTCTATAAGGAGTATTTAGAATAATTAACTTATTATTTCATAAGATTCTTGCCATAAATCAATAAATCATTAGGGATACCTTTTAAGGGTCGTTCCACCCTCATTTGAGTTCCACCCACAAAAATTACTAAGCTCTAGAAAATACCTTTGCCATATCCTGCCAATAATTGTTTTTCCAAGGCGCTTTCAATAAATCTCTTAATATAATCCCCCGTTGTGCCTCTAAGTCCCAAAAAGTATGCAACAGTTCCGTCTGCTTTCCTTTCTCATAATTTCAAATTCAGCGCATAGCCAGAAGCCGAGTAAACATTGCTGGAAAACAAGTATAAACAAAGTGGAAAATTGGGGACTCCGCGTTGCCCTTCTCTTCGGCTGCTTTGAGTGGCTGCCTGGTCAAGCTAATTGTGGCTGGCCTTGAACTTTCGCCCAGCGAGCAACAAACAGCCAACACAGAAAGATACTTTGGTGCAAAGTATGGCATAACTTTCAGAGGAAGGCATTTCATGTTGGCACAACGTGTCCCATCTTGAGGCCAAAATAATGCGAAAAGTGCCAGCGGATAAGCCTCCGCAGAATGAAAAGCACAAACATTTGGCTGGTCCGGCTGGGCTTGCAAACATTTCAAGGACCCTAAAGAGTCCTCCCAAAACAATCCCCCAAGTTCCAGCACACACGAACCCTCGCATTGATGTTGGCACGTGACGTTTGCCCGACGTTTTTTAATTAAAAGCTGTCAAAATGCTTTGTGCGCGCTTTTCACTTTTTCCGCTGTACACATACAAAATAGCATTACATTTGTGTAATAAACCAAAAAAAAAAAATATTATTTGTATTAAATTGTATCCTTTAAAACGTGGTTCTAAATTTCAATTATAAAGGTTACCAAATTTTAATAGATTTCTTTCTCTGTAGTCCCTTCACCCCTGTTATTGCCCCTTTTTCCAGCCTACGGCAAAGCTTGTTTAGGCCTCCGAATGTGGCACGCATTTAAATGGGCCCAGCACGGCCTTTCCCAAAAGATGCTGCCACTTTTCACATTGGAATTACGCGCTATTAAAATTCCATTTACGTTTCAATCTCTCACCCGCACCTCGCTTTCTGTTTGCAGGCTCCCACCGCAAGATGTCGCTGCTGCTCACAGGAAACAGTGCCTCCCTTTCCGAGGAGGAGCTCGACGAGTAAGTACCGCCAGGCCGCAACTAACTTTTCTGGCTGAAATTAACAGCATGGCCCCAACTTGGGCTGACTTAATTCCAAGTTTGTGCCTCACGCGCAACTTCGGCCCTGCAACTTTCGGCCCGGAAGAGCGCCAACAATGCTGGGGCTATAAATAAAAACTTTTGTGACTAAACTTCTCAGCTGACTAACAATATGCCAACAATTGTTGGTAGTTGCGAAAGTTGGTAATGCGGGTGTTACAGAAATTTGCACTCGCAAGGTGAATTGCCAATTTGTTTATAGCTTGCAACCAGGAAATATATATCATCCCATTGGCAGTAAAGTAGACTGTTGAATTCTACATGAATTTATTAGTAAAAAGGGGTCGCCTAAAAGTATAATGTAGAATAGTTCTCTAAAGGGATGAAATAAATAAAATTATAATTTTGCAGACTATAATCCCTGGTTTTAGACACAAAGCTAGCATAAATAATGTAAAGAATGGAATATACAACTTTTAAATAAAAGTATGCCGTAATCTGATTTGCCTGGCTCAACAGATAAGTAATTGTCCCTTTTCCCCGGATGACACAAATCGTTATTAATTGGTTTAGACATAATCGAATAATAGCGGCTAGCCACAAATTGCCTTTAATTACTGGCTCATTCAGCTATCAGAAACATTATGTCAGCCACAACTGAGACCTATAAATAGGATTGATCAGACCCAGTATCTTGCACATTCCCTGCTGGCAAAGTGAGAAAATAAATGGGTAACAAGCAAACGGGGGCGTTCTATTATCTTCAACAGGCCTCCAGTGGCCTTGGGAATCGGAGTGGGGGTGTTGCTACCATACGCCAGTATATGACATTGCTCATACGCACAGTAGTCGCAAGTTCAAAGCCGACAAAACAATAAAAAGCCAATTATCGATTCGGGCGGGCCCATGGCATTTGCCAGCCAGTTGAAGGGCCATATTGCCAATACGCCCACACCCAAAAAGGAGTGGGCGTGTTCCTTGGCTCGCGGCCAGTGGTGCGTGAGTAATGCAATTTGGGATGACGACACGACGTGGCCCACTGAACTGGCCCTGACTTTTGCTTTCCTCGCCGATTTCTCATCTCTCAATCCCTTCATAAAGCATCTGCATTGTCCACAGCTTCATTTGCATTGCTCGTCTCATTGTTGGACTCGGCATGACCTGACGGTATTCCGCCTGACTTTCACCTCCAGTGGCCCTCAGTAATTACCCGACCATGTCTTATCTGAGACCTGCAGAAATGCTTAATAGCTTTGTTGGGGTGCCGGGGAAAGGTATAGTTGAAATGGGCTTCACAGTCTTAAAGGATATCCATTTAAAGCTCGCTGATTAATGGTTTGCTGTGTGACGTGACTGGTGCACAATTCTTTCTAAGCTGGAAAAAGCTTTTCAACGCCTCGAGGAAGTTCCAAAAACATTAAAATCGATTCTGGATTTTTGAACTTTCACTGTAGGAAAATTATAAAGTTCTTATGTTTATAAAGTTAGTTAGGAAATCATCAAAAATTGTATCTGGTGCATACAATTTGTAAGAAGTAAGTCACCCACAAATAGATCAAGTGCTTGGGCTCACAAAGGAAAGACTAGAATCATGGCAGTGACATTTGTTGCTGCCAGTGACAGGCAAGCTTACCCACAGTACCCAACCAAGTGGAATGACCCAAAGAAACGACTTGAAATGGCCACGATTGCGTACTCATCTCAAATTACGCAGAGTACCTCAAGAAGCACTATACCTTTGTTATGACGAAAACAAACTTGAATATCGATACTGAACCACTTTTTATGATTTGTGTTGGTTAATGAGTTTTCTTTATTCCACTTGCCATTCGAACGAATATCACAGCAAGTCTCGCATAGTTTTGGCTTATATAAGCAACGGTTTTTGTTCGGCTTTGCAGCTGGCAAAGTCCATCAATGGTAGTTACGGGGAATCGGCCAAGTTAATTACGAGTATGGCCATTAAATGAATTCCACCGCTGCCGCACTCTGCTTACCGCCAAAACGCGACCTCAAAAACCAAATTGTGAGCACCGTCACGTACATAGAAGCGTAAGTCTCTTTGCATTGCAATCTCGCTGCCTCTCTCTCTGCCTCTGTTATTAGTGCTCCCCTGTCTCTGGCGCACTCTCTTTCTCTCTTGTGGATAACTGAGCGAACACAGCCGAGCCCCCTTTTCGACTGCTTTTGCTCTTTTTTTTAGTACCCCTACTTGCGCAGCTTTTGGGTATATTGTACTAGTGTGGCACCACAGATAGTATGATATATTATATACAGAATTGAATTGACAATTGAAAAAAAAGCACGTTGTGTAACTTTTGACCACCTCTGTATATGTATAATAGTTTATATTAATTAACATTTCAACCGTTTTTGAGTTCGTTTCTGTAATGGAAAATTCTTACATATGCATAACTGCTTGCTTTATTTATTATGATCGGGGGTATGGTGTAGTCTTACCCATTTATATTTATTTTTCTGTTTTATCTTTCTGTCCGTCCAAGTCTCCCATTTCCTTTGCTGATTGTTTCGCTTTCTGTTTACCTGTGTGTGCACTGAGCTCCTCTTTGGTTTGTCTTTCGCTGTCGTCTGTTTATGTACAGTGGCTCACAGTTTATTTCCAAAAGCGTCTATTTAAAACTTCAACGAGCTGTAAAAGCTGAACTAAACATGTTATCAACAAAATTGAAACGCAACATATTTACTGTATGTTTCAAAATATTATTTACTAACTTATTTTATGTTTAATTATAACAATGCAACATTGCGCTGCTCACATTCTTGTGCATGGTGAAATACTACCTATTAGTGGAGTAACTTTCAGTTACGATAACAGGTGTCCAGTTCTATATAATTAGTTTCCGTTTTATTGTTTGGAAAATTTAAATTCGGTTTTTTGCATCTTATTTGCAAATATCAGAGTTGAAGAATGTGAATCGAAATTGGTAGCTAAAAACCAGTTTAAAATATACAAAACCAAATATTCCAAGCCAATTTGCATGTATGTATTAAAAGTTAAATGTTATACTAATGGTTCGGCTGTTTGGACCTGATCGAGCACCCTGTTCATACAATCCAGCGAATAATCCAGCGAAATTGCAATAATTGGATTACGCAAATCCGTTATGCTCGGTTTTGCCTCAGGGCTCGTAGCCAATTGCACTTAATTAGTGATGTATAAGCCGGTCTGAACTGATAACAATCGGCTGTATGCAATTCTGTAGAGGTTGACTTTACACCCCACTGCAAGGGTGGGCAAACGATTTTGTTTGAAAATATTTAGTTTTAAACTACAAGTTTTTTTTTTAATTCTAAAAAGTGGGCAAACGTGAGCAAACAAAGTAATTGCGAATTAAAAAAAAAATTTCAAAAAAGTCAACTTCTTGATTTTCCAAAAATTTTCGAAATTTCATATCTTCAAAACTGGACGTGGGCAAAGAAAACGAATTGGTGGGCAAACAATTCCAGCTTTCAAATTTCAAACATTCGATTTTACCCAACCCAGCTTCTCTGAGCTGAGAATGCGGCGAAATGGGCATTCTGCCACACACACGTATATAAGAGCCGGAGAAACCCAAGCAATTTTTTCAGTTTCGCTCGAAGCGTTGTCGTGTCAACACCAGTAACTAGTTTTGTTTTGGCTCGCTGGCTGCTTTCGGTTGCTAGTTTGGTAGTTTGCTAGTTTGTGAGTGGAAGGACATTCGAGAGGTGACATCATGCCGCCCACCATTACCGATAATCAGACGCACGACTTCAAGGCCCACTACGATTGCGCCCACAGGTCCTCGCTGCAGGACGACGAAACTGATGATGCGTACGTGAAAAGGATAACGCGGTAAGGATGCTGAAACCGGTTTTCGTCCTGCAGCTGCTGCTCAAGTAGCCGGGGGTTGTTGCTTTTGGCGGGAGAAAGTTGCTCTGGAAATTTCTTAGTTCCCAGCAAGAAATAACAACAGTTTTCTATTGATCATCAAATCAACAAATCCATCTGTGCAGTCTGTGGAATGCAGTCTGCAGTCTATAGTTTCCCCAAGGAAAAATCGCTGTGTTGGCACAAAACCACCTCTTCGTCTGGGTAAATACCGAGAAAAAAGGGCGAAAGGAAAACAGAACGCATGGCCAGTTGGCAAAATATTTGAACAGACCGGTGGGTGTGACGCCTACCTGTCCGTCTGTCCGTATGAACGCAAGTTTATTTCCAAACCGCAAAAAACTGTCACGCTCACAATTCTGAAAAATGTTTTGATATTTTGTAAATTTCTATAGACTTGAAAAATAGATTTAGATTTGATGATGAGTTATGCTACAAACTTCGTACTTTATAATCGGATGTTTGTCGGAGTGCTTACGAAATATATGTATTAATGTTGCTTATCAATGAAGGTCAAGACTACACGGCTTTTTTGTATTTGTTTTGATTATGCTAAAGTCATACCACATTTTGTTTTTTGTTTTGCTCACACTTCTAACGTGTTTTTTTCCGAATCCTCGTTTGACGCACTTGATAATGATTTTGGTTGGGTATTCGTATGATCTAGACCCCCTACATCGCATGGGGTCTCTATAAATATAGTCACTGATACTGATACAAATATTGATTAGAAATACGAAATTTGAAGCTGGCATTTCAGGCCATTAAATATATAGCACAATGTGTGCATATTCATGATTGTGTGACAAAAGTGTGTTTTTCACCAAAATGTATTTTAAATTTTTTAAATTGATGACGAATTTCTTTCTACCCAGATACTGATTACACTTTTGGGGGCTTGTTCGGCCGCCACGTTTCTAGGAAATAGGTACTTAGATAACCGTATCTTTTATCAGAGAACCAGTATTTTTAAGTGTGATTTACTTCTGACAGCTGAAAGTAATTAACTCATTCATTTCTTAGCCTGACGTGGGCGTAAGTTTATGGCCCCGCTGGCGTCGAAAAGATTTTAATCCTAATTAATTCGCTTTGCACTCGCTATGATGGCAGGTACTCCGATGGAACCGTCAAATTGCGCAACTCGAACATCGAGCTCATGGACCAGGACATCCTATATCACCTGGCATTGGGCAGCGAGAGCCACGACCTGCCTGAGATGTTTGGCGATGTTAAGGTGAGTGGTTTTTGAATTATTCATAGTCTGAAACGGGTAAAAGCAATACGTGGAGACCCAGACCTAGACCTTGATTGTTATCAAATCAAGTGGGCACAATCGAAACGAGTTCATTAGGTGCTGCCAGTTAAGCTGAGCTGATCAAATGCTTAGTCAGAATTATGAGCTCAACACTAATCTAGTACAGGTTCGAATTGCGATTTACAACAATAAAGGGTGTGTTTTATATAAATAATAGTAATACCTAAGCGGCGTGTTTAGCTTACAAGACCAGCGGTATTAGTAATTCACAAATCTGAAATACGAGGACGGTTATTCCCCTGAATAAACTCACTTAATTAATGCCTCTGTGAACTCTTTGACTTTCAGTTCGTTTGCATGGGCGGCACACCAAAGCGCATGGAAAATTTTTCCCATTTCATAATGAACGAGATTGGCTACAAGTTGCCAGCGGGCACCCAACTGCAGGACATCAGCGCCTATTCGTATCGCTACTCGATGTACAAAGTGGGCCCGGTGCTCTGCGTCAGCCACGGCATGGGAACGCCCTCGGTCAGCATCCTGATGCACGAGATGATCAAGCTGATGTACCATGCCAAGTGCAAGGATCCCGTCTTCATCAGGATAGGAACCTGCGGAGGAGTGGGCGTCGACGGCGGCACCGTCATCATCACCGAAGATGCCCTCGATGGGCAGCTGAGGAACTCCCACGAGTTTGTAAGTCTAACTGAAATATCTCAAATTAGAAAGATTACCGTAAACACTTGTTTTACAGACCATTCTGGGCAAGATCATTCATCGTCCTGCCAAGCTGGACAAGAAGCTGGCCCGTGAGCTGAAGTCCCTGGCCAGTCCCGATGATCCGTACGACACCATCATTGGCAAGACGCTGTGCACCAACGATTTCTACGAGGGGCAGGGCCGTTTGGATGGGGCATTCTGTGATTTCAGCGAGAACGAGAAGATGGACTATCTGGAGAAGCTGCGCGAGAACGGGGTGGTCAACATAGAGATGGAGAGCACCATCTTCGCGGCCCTCACCCACCATGCCGGCATCAAGGCAGCGGTGGTGTGTGTCGCCCTGCTGAACCGCCTGAATGGGGATCAGGTCAACGCGCCCAAGGAGGTCATGAACGAGTGGCAAGCGGTGGGTGACCCAGACCAACAACCTGTCAATGGAATGTAATTAAACTTTTGACTCTCCCCCAACAGCGCCCGCAGATCCTCGTGTCGCGCTACATTCGCAAGGTCCTTACGCACAATGGACAGCTTAAGTCGGTGTTTGGACACCAGGGATCTATCAAGTCTCCCCGGCGCTTCAAGCTCGTCCAGCAGGAGTCTCAGGCCCACGAGTAAGCTGGGCCACATCCACATAGCCAGTTCCATCTCAGTTCCCCTTCCTACATTACATGTCGCATCTCTTCAGTATACAATGGTGTTTCAACATTCCCTAGCTTAGCTCTGATTAAGTTCCTAGCTTTATTTTTGTGTATATCGCCTCACAACCTCATTGGATAATTTAAAAGCGAGCATATTGTACGTACATTCATTGAGCTGCCAAGCGCTGAAATATGTTACCACAATTTAATATATATGTATATGTATATCAATAATATATGGAAATAGTATCACTGCGTGTGACGTTCAAAGGTTATCAGAAATAAACGCTTTTGAGATCACAACAATAACGAATAATATAGAAGAATTATGAAATTGTTAATTGTTATGTTGCAAGTTTTAAATGGGGCTTATCTATTAAGCAAGGTTTAACAATAACAAACACACTTATGGTGACAACTTAATGCTACATTTCCATTTTATAAATTATTATATTACAATGTATTGAAATTCCTAAAGATTTGTTAAATGTACGTGTTGATTAGTGTTGCTACCGTACACTCGACTCTAAACCCAATCCAACAGCACTTAATCTTTCTCTGTCTAGTTATATCCAAACTAAATGAAATAACAATGCGATGAAGAACAAAATGCTGAAAATAACATCAATACAATTACGGATAACACACGACAAAACCAAATATACAAGTTATATTGTAAAAACGAGATTTATGATAAATATTTCAACGGTATATTAAAAGAAATTGTAATTAAATTATACAACCAACACCTCAAGCTTTAATTTTTTGGTGAAAAATTGGTGCCATTAATAATTACATATATTTTTAAATAAGTTTAGAATCGTAAAAACCTCATGCTGCAGATACCGTATCCAGTTCTTCAAATCTCCTGTATAAGAAGTTTATTGCTGGTGTTGAGGTTGTCCTGTGGCAAACGCAGCATGCTTTCCTTTGGTGTCGAAGGCGGACTTTGAGGCTTCTTGGGAGCAGCTCCCTTGGTGGCCTGCAACTTACTTCCCAAGGCCTCAGCGGCCGACACCAAGTTGCTTTTTACCATGCGATTTGGCTTGACCAACTCGGCCAGATCGTAGTCTTTAATGGGTGGTGTGTTGGCCGAGACGGCTGGTTCGGGTTTCTTGACCGCAGTTGAGGCACTTTTCACAAGCTCTTTCTTGGGTTGGGTAGTCTGCAGTTGCGGAGGATCGATCTCCTCAATTGTCAAACGTGTGGCGGTGGACGGAGCCACCTCTCCCAAAATCGAAGTCAGCTTCTTCGCGGCTTTCTCGGCAATGGCATTATCTGGCTCAAAGCCCAGGACCTTTTTGTACAGGCTTAGGGACTGAAATGGATATTTTTAGCTGAAAACTAAAAGCCAAAGGTATTAAGCATTATCACCTCAAGATGTCTTCCTTCGGCATTGTGGGCCTCAGCCATACGAAGATGCGCCTTAACATTCATGGGGTCGAGCTGCAGACAGGCCTGGCAGTCCGATATGGCCGAGAAGTATTTCTTTAACTTGATATCTGTGAATAAAGTGTACAAAAATTTGTATATGTAAGAATTATAACCGATTACTTACGAGCTACAGCGCGGTTATTGTAGGCGTGCACAGCGTTTTCAGGGTCGTATATAATGGAGCAGTTGTATTCCTCAATGGCATTTTCATATTCCTTGGCCTTAAAGCTCTCATTGCCACGCAGTCGATGTCTTTTGATAATAATTAATATAGGGGTGAAGATAATAAATACATGGCATTTACCTTTCAGCAAATTGCTCCCTCTCCAGTTGGCTCAGGTTTTTTAGCTGCGCTTGGAGGCGTTCATAAAGAGAATCCTTTTCGTTTTTCAAATCATCCGTGGTAACAGATTTGTTGCGAGTGGCAATAGTTTTCTCCACCTGCTCCTGGTCGCGCTCCTCATCCAAATCCATGCGTAGTATCTCCTCATCGGGATCGTACTTATCCCATTTACTATAATCCGTGGATTTAATTCGAGCTTCCTTATTTTTGGTATTGGGCTGAGTTCGGGCCTTTGGCGCTGGTTTTGGTGTTTTAGTTTCACTTTGTGTATCCAAATCGATTTTGGAAAGTTTACGCACAGATGGAAGATTCAAGTTCTGCTTAACTTTCTTTAGCTCATTGAGAGCACTATCCTTTGTTTTAATGGCGTCAGTCCAATCCTGAAGTAAAAAGGATGCATCCATAAATATTTACTTTAAATTAAGAGCAAAACCTACCAGAATTGGTTTTAGTTCGCTTGTGTCCAAGGCAGTGCTTGGCTTTATCTGCTCCTCGTAGCGAAATAGCTTACTGTCCGGTTTCAGTGCCTTTAGTTTCTCCTCCGCGCAGCGTTGCAAATCCGGATAATGTCCTTCCTGGCCGGAGCGCAGGACTTGGACGATTTTCTCCATTTCGCGAGCATTTGTACACTTTTCCACGTGGGCAAAGTCCAAATAGTGCAGTGGTAAGTTGTATTTTTCCAAAAGAGATTTCTTTTTTTCGTTTTCCATGTTTCGGCTTCGCACTATCAGAAAATTACGGGAGCTGCTTAGGGTTTTATTTAATCTTGTGTATATCGATCAAGCAAACTTTTACCGGCTTGCTTGGCAACAAACATCCCCAAAATGCCAAAGTGAGACTATTGTTCGGATGGTTTCAAAAGCAGCATAGCTTCTAAATATTTGACTAACCGTAGCGAGTCGAATTAAAACGCTCTATTTAAAATACACTAGTGTTTCCTTATCTTCACCCCCTTCTAAACTCACCATAGGACAACGAAAAGTGTGCCCGCAGCAGAAAAGTGTCATTTGGCAGTACGCTTCATATCAAGGTTCTATGGTGTAATGGTTAGCACTCTGGACTTTGAATCCAGCGATCCGAGTTCAAATCTCGGTAGAACCTTCCCAAATTAACTTTTCTTTTTTATATTTTTCATATAAATATTTGAAATGTAAAACCTTTTTTAAGCCCCAAATTTCACAAATAAATGTTTGTTTATAATATAAGCGTCCAAAATAGGGTATTTCATAGAAATGTTCTACCGGTAGTAGATGTTTCGTTTTGCGCCAGGCTGAAGACGCGGTTCTATGGTGTAATGGTTAGCACTCTGGACTTTGAATCCAGCGATCCGAGTTCAAATCTCGGTAGAACCTTTGTGTATTTTTTTTTTGTTTTTGCAAGAAAGGTACGTTTAATATTTACTATGGATTTTTATTTACTTCATTCTGTTTCTTCTGCAAAACACATATGATATTGTATATTTGGCGTTTTGCTTCAATTAGCAAATCATCATTCAATACGGTTAGCTCCTTTGTTACAAATTGACTAAATTCTTCAGAGGCCTTTTGCTTTTCAATAGAGGGAGATTCAAACGGCTTTGTCGGCTCATCTTGGTCCAACACTTCAATAGACACCTTGCAATGGCTGGGATCAGGATCAGTCCAAAAACAAACTTCGCTGGACGCGGGAGAGATCGGCTGTGCACGATTGTCAAACTGATTGACAACGGAATCGTTAGAGCTCGGGGGATTTCTGATGGGTTCGGGATCTGGTTTTGGCTCCAATTCTTTGAACCAAGACGCATCGTCTTCGTTGCTGCTACTGGGCTCGGAAAATCCATCCAGCTTTGTAAAATCAATAGGAGTCTGGATCTTTAAAATCTTCGCGTAGTGTATCCACTCGGATTTATCTCCCACCGAATCTCGCTGTGCTCTGCAATTATTTGTAACATAATAAAGCAGCTAAGTAGTTTCAAAGTTCTTACCTAAACGTGCGCATTAGTGATTCAATTTTGGACTTAATATCCCCTGGTAATATTCGAACGCCGCGCAGTTGAAGCTCATTTTGCATATCCTTGTAGACATCAATTTTTTTCCTTTCACTCTGTATGTGACTGGCGAATTTTTCCCACACTTCAACGAATACGCATTCCTCCGCAGGCTGCCAAACTCTACGCGCCTTCACTCCAACGTTGCTGGTTTTGCTGAATCTTTTCCTTACTCTCTTGGCATTGGGCATTTCTTCATCGTTAAAAAAGGTCCCAGCACTTTCATCCACGAAGACGCTTTTGAATGGTGTGTCTACTAAAAAATAAAAACCGTTTATATGAAACAAATTTAATATTTCTTGAGTTTCGAACCGTAATCCATACGTTGTGCGGGTTCGTTCATATAAACCGAAGAACGGGTTTTGTCTGAAATGTTGAAATCTGTGATTAGGTGAATTTTACTGGTGGGAATTCCATGATTCTTACGGGAAGTCTTCGGTGGCTGCGTATAGTCCTTCCATTCCGAGTCCTTGACCTCGTTGGCAGATGCATTTACCACCAGTGCCATCGCAGAGAAGTGCCTCCAAGTGGTAGATTGGTCCTCCTGGTCGGAGTGCAGCAAGCTGAAATCGCGGAGATTATCACACAGATTCTCCATCGAAAAGTTATGTACTGACTTGAAATACTTTCGCTTCAATGATTCCATTTTCGACTTGATTCCTTGGACATTGATCTCCACGCCAACATCGCGAAGAAAGGGCTCCAGTTCCGCATAGGTTTCCGTCAGTTTCTTGCCAGGCTCAAATAGGTGCAAGTTGTGTATCCAGATATCGATGAATCTGTCCTCTTCGGAAGCGTGCCACTTCCTTCTGCTCACTGATGGAATTGGATAGAGTTTAAGTATACTTTGAACTACAGATTTCAAAACAAAGCCTGATTTAAATTGTCAAAACAACACGAAAGTATTGGAGTGATTGATACCATAAAAGTAAACGAAGCGGTCTGGTATTTGTAAGGTCCCTTAATTTAACTTCTATTATTGCTAATTAAGCTGCATACTTACTTTTTCTATGATTTAAGCTGAATTAATATTTGTTTACAATAATTTAGTTGACAGTAAGACCGTTTAGTGAATCTCTGAAAATCTCCTAGAAAATCAATTATTAGGGTTGCCATCAGGTGAAATATATTTATAATTTGCAAAGTGGAATTTGTAATGGTAATCGTTTCAACACTTGATAAATATTTATATTATTATAAATATTATATTATTATAAATATTTATTATAAAAATATTAAGGTTAAAGTGTAAGATATGCATTAAATCCGTTTTCTAAAAAGAGTGTAGCGAAAGAGGAACGGCGGAATATGAAACAGTATTTAGATCCGAGTCAGAGAGACCGTACTGCTAGAAATACTAAATTTCAGGGCCGCATAAACAGTTCATTTGATTTCTTGAACCGCCAAGTTCAAAACTCCCAAAATAAATCAAAGTCAATCGGCAGTAATTGAAGAAGAGTTTTGAATAAAGTTACGTAAATACATAGTTTATTTAGGTGTTTAGTGTAAGCTTTAAAACTTATTTACATGGTTGTGCAGCAGCGATACAAGTATTTCAGTGTTGGACTTTACAAAATACATAATAGGTACTCGTACATTAATAAATATATTTGTGTGTATGCGTGTGTACTACTCTTGCTTTAGCAAACAATTTAAACCATGTACTAAGGACACTCAGTTTCAATATCTTCCTACGCTCGATGCTCCCCACCTTCTGATTCCTCCCAGGACCTTTAAACACATTGATTGGATCGACTACAAAATAGATTTTTGGTTTACTTAGTGCTAGATTCATTCACTTAGGATCTACAGGTGTGCGAACACAAAGTACTTGACAATCATACAGATATCATATAGATATAGATAATACAGGTTTTACACTTTAGATATTTCGTGACAGATATTGTGTTGTGGACTTAAACTGATGCCTGAAGTGATGAATGGGAGTTATTCGAACTATGCATTTTCCGATTGCTTTCTATTTTTAATAGGAACGTTGCAGAGCAATGCCGAAAAGCAGAGGAGAAGCGAGACTTACAAATAAATAAATATACAATTGCAAAAAGTAAATCGGTTACCTAAATTATGCTGGCTAACTTACACGTTTATATCACTTTTCGCAAATAATTCGTTTGATTAAATTAATTTGAGGCCTGCGCACGAATACAAATAATGGTAATAGTTACAATAACTAAATCGCGATTTTTGGTTGAAATCAATTTGAGTTTTCCCCCTTTTCCATTTGATCTCCGTCCTAAAAGATGTTGATCTGGAACTCGCTGACAATCCCCTCAAGGAAGTTCTTCAGGCTGTGATACGAGTGGCTGCGCCAGTAGATGTTGTTGTTCACCTGCTCTATGGCCAAATCGATGGCCGATTCCACGGCATGTAGTCCCAATTTGCGGCAGGTGGTGGCCAAGTCCAGGAGCTGCTGCTTGTGGTAGTCCTTGTTCATGTAGATGGTCAGCGACTTGATCATCTCGGACAGCGTGGAGAAGCCGTCGCCATAGCTGTGGTTCGAAGCAACAAAAATCAATTGAAATACCTTCTAAATGTCACACAAAGTATCACTTACTACTCGGCAATCTCCTTTATGTTGCCCTGCAGAAAGTCGAAGGCTATCTCATGGCCAATGGCATTGGAGGCCACTGCGCGGAAGGCCAAGGCGCCATCCTGTTTTAATATGCCCGATGTGGGATTGATGGTCATGTTGAGGTACCTACAAAGTGGACGTACCTCAATTTCTGGTCTTTAAGGCTCAAAATCGTAACTCACTTGGACAACAGCCAGGGTTTGGTGGTGCAGCCCAGCGAGGTGAGTATCTCCTCCTTCTCAGAAGCACTGGTGGTTGTCTTGTACTGCTTGTAGGCGAAATACCATTCCGGTGAGGAGCCCTCCGCCAAGGAGGTGCAGTAGATCACAGACTTGAGATTTGGCTTGATGCTGTTGGTTTTAAATACCGTCGCTTGGAATGAGTTCTTACATTTAAGGCACAGACTTACGGATTGTTTTTCGCATCGCGCATCCACTCGCGGAACTTCATCTGCGCCTTTTGGGTGCAGCGATCGTAGTTGAACTTGCAAGCAAAGTAGGCCACCAAGGCGCGGTGCTTCAGTTGCAAGTGGGACTCGTTGTCCGGCTCGTTCAGGCCATAGTGATCAAAGGCGGGACGCACGATGAATTTCATGAAGGCCTGGTTAAAGGAAATATGTGTAAGACACTCTAAAAAGTACCGGCTTCACTGGATGCTCACCCTGAAAGTCTCGTAGGCAGGCTCCCTCTTCAGGTTGTAGATCAGATAGTTGAGACCGGGCTTGGCGGCGATCCACAGCAGCTCATCATCCACAGCATCGAACAGCTCCATGAGGAAGGTCAATCTATGGGGAAACTATGCTATTGATTCCGTTTACTACTCATTTACTTTTCAAACTTACGGTATGTCGTAGGTAAGGTATTCCGCCTGCGACAGATGCAGTGCATCGTCCAGCAACTGGGCCCTTGTGATCCTGGGCAATGTGGTGAAGTTCTTCTTGAGCGCCAGCCAGGAGATCATATCGTAGTTGACCCGATAGTAGCCCTGTCGGTTGAGATTCAGATAGATCACGTTGTCGCTGTTGCTGCTGTGCGAGAAGACATTGCCCACGACGACCTCGTCTTTGTCCTCGCTCCTCATCCAGTTGGTGGGTATGTTGTCGCCCTTGCGCAACTCATCGGTCTCATAGGTGATGGGTATGAACCAGGTGCTCTGGTCCGCAGTGTTCCTGGAGGGCAGCAGATAGCGCTCCTGGCGCAGCACGAGATCAGCACCACGGCGCTCCACATTGACCACCGGATAGCCGGGCTGTGTGATCCACGAGTCCATGATCTGCTTGACACTCATATCCTTGGGCAGAGTGCCCTGTTCGTGACCATGGTGCGTGAGCATGGCCCACAGATCATCTCTGTCCACGTTCCCATAAGCGAACTTCTTCAGAAGATCTCGAGTGGCCGACCGGAAGGCCACGTCGCCCACAATCGAATTGAGCATGCGCAGCAGAATGGTGCCCTTTGAGTAGCTGATCGGATCGAAAATCCGCCTGACATCGTTGGTGGAGCGCACATCGAAGGATATGGCGTGCGAGGTGTTGTCCGCATCGTGCTCCATCGACTCCTTGAACTCCAACATCGTCAGAGTGTCCATGCTCTGGAACTCCGGGTGGGCGTGCTCCAGTGCCTTGTAGCTCATGTAGCAGGCGAAGCCCTCCTTCAGCCAGAGATCGTCCCACCACTTGGGGGTCACTAGGTTGCCGAACCACTGGTGGGCCAGCTCGTGCGCAATGATCCC